>NC_057889.1:9346829-10733079 GCF_019740435.1 Gambusia affinis
CTTCCTCATGTACACATATGCACACAAGTATGCATACCTGACCTGTTTTGCTTTCCCATATGAGGGGGCATCATTCTCAGCTTGTGCTCAGTCCTGGTAATGCATAAGCTCACTGACCCTCATCACGTTTCCATCCCCCACCTCCCTCTGGGTCAGGAGTATTAACTCCTGGTGTAGCATGTGGCTGCATTATCTGCATTATCTGAACAAAGTTCAGAAAACGCAGACAGCAACATGCTTCACTCTGCTCTACTGTTGTTTAATAGTAAAGTAAATATTCAACAAATACTCACCATATGAAATGACTGAAAAGTTTGTATCGCATGATAGAAACAAACGTTACATGATTTTAGCACGACTTGCTTCATCTACATCTGCGTCATTTATTGGTATTTTATAGAATAGACCAACACAAGGTGGGGCATAACTGTAAAAATACAAATGTTTTTGTTTGTTTTTTAAATTTAAAAAAATCTATAAGTGTGGTGTGCATCTGTCTTTCGGAGTGTATTCTAGCTTTTTATATCTACCAACTGGCCTTTGACTGAATTGGATTCAGGTCTTCTTTTTGACTGGGTCATTGTAACACATGAACACACATTACTATAAACTATTCTACTTTCCAAGCTGTATGTTTTGGATCAGCATCCAGCTGGAAGGTCAATCATCACCTCAGTCTGAAGTCATTTACAGCATCTAACAAGATTTCTTCAGGGCTTACCTTATATTTAGCTACTTTCATCTTCCCATTAACTTTGAGCCCCTTCACTGTCCCATGTGAAGAAAAGCCTACAGTCCAAAGCTACTCTTATCTTTTTGTGCCGAGGTGGTGCATTCAGGGCATCTTCTCCTTCTCTCTCCTCATGCTTGCTATGTGCTCTTTGTGGCTTCTGGAAAATTTTAAACACTGGGTCTTATTTTTTTTGTTTGTTTTTTTGTCACTGGGTCTTATTTTATGGCTTTCTCCTCGCCACTCTTTCATGAAGTCCAGCTTTGCAGAGTGCAACAGATTCTCCCACCTGAGCTGTTTATCTCTGCAGGTCCTCCAGAGTTACCATGGGTCACTTAGCTGCTTCTCTGATTTATCCTCTCCTTGTCCAGTCTGTTGAGTAACAGGAACGGCCAGGTCTTGGTAGGTTATCAAGTGGGCCATACTTTTTCTTTTTGGTCTTTTCAAAGCATGGAGTATAGTTTTTTAATTTAACCCTACTTTAAACTTCTCCACACTTTTATCCTTGATCAGTCCTCTGTGCTGTTTGGGGTTTATGATATGGTTTGTTTGCTAAAGTTCTCAAACAAACCTCTGAGGCCTCCACAAAATACCTACATTTAGGCTAAGATTGGCAAATTCCTCTGGAAATGTGCTCCATTCAAGAGATATGAATACTTTTAGAAGGTATTGTGATACAACAATTGCTTTTTATGCAAATTATTTAAATTGGTGCTATCGTTACCTCTTATGCTCCCTGATTGCACCTATATCTAGAATTTCAAGGTTACTCTGCCTCACACATCCAAATATCTTCACTGCAGTGGCCTAAATGGAGGGCAGGACACAAAATGACACAAAGAAGGAGAGACAGCAGCATTCCTTTGCGTGTATCTGCAAAGAGGCCCATATGAACGCACCTACAGTATGTGTGCTAAAGTGAATAATGGCCTGTGCTGACAGTGAAACCACCAGGGGAGGCATATACCGAGCATCATTACCCCCTCTCTTCACGGCAACCTTTTGTCATCTGTTCCTCCTGCTTTCTTCTCGTGTTAAGTGATCATGTCAGAGGTGTTAAAGACAAAGAGGAGCTAATCTACCTTAAAGAAAAAGCCTATAGGGAGTCGACTCTCATGTTGAGGATTTCTTAGTACATTGGACATTTATAGAGTTGTATGCTAATGTGGAGCATGATTCCAAACCACAATCTGTCTAGCTACTGGTTTTTTTACATGCTTTTCATGTGTAGCAGTGCAAGTTTGTGTGCCCTTGTGTTTATGTTGTGAATCAGTCATTTCATCTGGGCAGCCTCTTTGTCATCTGCATTTCATATGTGTTTATTAGCTTGGGCAGGTGTTTATGGGTTTGTCTGTGAATCAGTCTTTACACTGGAAATACCATTGCTTGGACTGTGGAAGCTCACAAGGCAAATGTCAAGATAAGCACACGATTTATCTCTAGCTGCAAATGTGGGGGAAAGCTTTTCATTATACGAATGAATGCAGCTGATTCATTACATGCTTAAAGGTTGTTCCCTGATAAAATACCTGAATCTGTGTATGGTAACATGGAAGCATGCAAGATCCAAACAAGACACAGTTGCATCACAATTATTCATAAAAAGAAGAAGAATGTTGCTCTAAAAGAAAGTCATGGCTATTTAACCGGCAGATATCACCAATCAGGAATGGATTGAAATGGAACAAAGCATCAGGGGGAGGGAAGTTGACAGCAAAACAAAAAGATGTAATAATAGTATAGCTCCCCAAATAACTTCAAAATATTATGACAATATTTTGAAGTAATGTAAAAACTTAGTCTGCATTTGTTTTTGTTTTTTACTATTTTATGGTTAAACTAATAATTTTTCATTTGTGGTTTAGCTCAGTTGTCCAAGCAACACCTTCCTGTGTTTTTTCCTGTATTATTTTCCACTAAGAATAGCTTTTCTTGGTTTGGTACACACAGTTTGTCAACACTATAGCATTTCTCCCATACAATCTTACAAAGTTGGAACACAGAGAGAAGGATCTTTGTATATTTATCTTAGTACAATGAAGATAAACTTCCATCTGCCTACTTTATGGGAGTACGTTCTTATTATTCCAATTTTTGCAAAAGACTTAGAGGAACTGGCCAGAAATGTATAACATGAATTAATAATTTAAAGTTTCTAGACACACTGGTCAATTACAAAATGAAGATATGAACTGAAAAATTTGTTTGTGTAGGAATTTTTAGGAGTGTGAAAAAAGGCTATCATTTCGTTAGCTATTCCAATGAATGAATATACTCAAATAGAAAGTGTAATTTTTCCAAATATTTCTGTGTGAGGATATAGTTTTAAGCTTTTTGCTCATATTTACTCCAAAAAGTTGCAGGTGTTGCATTTTAAAATATTCTTATTATCCTTATCTATTAATAAATTTGTGTTGAAATTAGTGAAGAACTGATTCATTCAATAACTTTAAATGACAAACTTCAAGCAGTAATACTCACAAGTTATAATATACAGTTGAAATACACCAAATAAAAAGATATACCTTTATTAGCACTATCTAATGTTATATCAGACCAATTTGTTCTTGCTTAAGATAAACCAAAGTGACTTCTATTTATTTATGCCACAATAATGAGAGAATATATTTGATGTTTTCATATTGGTCTTACTTGGGTAACATCTAAAAATGCCTATCTAACTCCTATTTATTCAAGCCCACAGGATATCTTATGCTAGCATGTTCTGCTTGAAGACAGCAGCTCATCTTTCTCATCGCAAAGGAATCTGCGTTTTTTTAATATACTAACTGAAAAGGAGCAGGATGACAACATTAGTTTTGTAACATGAGTTAGCAGAAAACACGCGTTTAAAAAAAGGTTAGGCAGTGCAATACATTCAAAAGAGCACACATTGTACCCTACAGTCTGTAAAAACCCACAGCAGGCACCAATGTCCTTCACCAGCCTCCATGTGTACTTGAAAAGCCTTTTAAGAGGATGCCAAACACAGACCTTGATGATCACTTTTTAAAGCAAATCATTCTTCACCCATTATTTTTCTCTCCATAATTAATATGGAAAGAAAAATAATGGGGGAGGGAACACACCACTCAGAATGAGTCAGTGAAAGCGTGTTTGTTAACGCTTTATGAGTGATCAGATGGCCTTGGTGAAACATACAGTAAGGACCAGTGTGAGGGAGGAACACTGTAAACCACACAGACAGGTCAGTACTCACGCCCAAACATCTATTCATAGAAACAAAGATGGCCATCAAGGAAAAGCTGAGCCGCCTACTTCCAAATTAGATAATAAAATTACATGAAAATGACTTTGTAAGATTTGTTTGCAAGATTGTAATCTGCAGGGAAACTCTGTTTACTAGTTACTGTTATTAAACACCTTCATTATATGTAACATAATAGCTATAGCATACAGCTCTTTTAATGTGTATATTAAAAAAATATTTCAGAAGAATATTTAAACAAACCCCGTAAAACACCTTAAATAAGCATAAACCTTTAGAGAATGTTAGTGAAGAACCAGCATCAGAAGGAGAAGGAACACAACGACTCGGTCAAGTTGTGGAGAAATCTAAAGCAGGTTTACATTAAATAACAAAGCCCTTATGATTAGAGCATTATTTGGATTTATCTGGTAAATCTGGGGGAGGTGAACAGATCCACGTCTCAGGTTGGAGAATCTGTTGATAGGACAATTATCGGTTGGGCTCTCAACAAATATGGCCGACGTCAAAGTATGGCATGAAAAAAAGCCATTGCTTAAAGAAAGCAATTGAAAGTCCTGTATGGTGTACTGGATAATAGAAAACATCCATTGAAGGAGATTAAAATTCCACCAAAACAACAACCTAGAACATACATCTGAATGAACAAAATGTGCAAACGTTGTATGAAGACTTTGCAAGTAATAGTATAAAGCTGCTGTTGTTGAGGCTACAAGAAGGTCAGCATTAGTCGCTTTTTATTTAGGTTGGCAGCTTGGGTAACAAGTGTCCTCACTCTGAATGGTTAAAAAATAAGGTACCTATAAATATCTCAGAGGAAAAAAAAATACATTCTTTTTAAAGAACTCTAAATGGGAACATGCTTATTTACATTTTTTCCAAAAGTAATTTTACGTCACAGCTGTAAAAACAAAAAAATACTTTTGCTGTATGATCAGCACGAGTGTGTGTTGCTGAGCATGAGTGCGTGGGAGACATATTTTATTTTCCATGCATGCAAAGAGAGATGAGTGATAAGCTGGCAACCGTCTGCCCAGCTCATCTGCTTTATTTGAATGTCTGTGCACGGAGTTGGTTTTCTCATGGTCCAGACAGCGTATCTGGCTTTTCACCCACTTCTGCTTCTCGCTGCAGAGTGTGGAAACACACCTCAGCCTCATGACACAAGTGTGAACTGCCAGGCAGATAAAAATAGATAAATCTGCAAAGGTAGGTATTGCATATAACCAGCATTAATCAAGCAAAATAAAAATAAAATGCCTGCTGTTATGTAAGTTAAGTTTATTAAGCATTTAAAATGCAAAATATGCATTTCTGTTTAGTGTTGAGTTGTTCACAGAGACCACTGCCTTTTAAACAACTCATTCCACTGCAGATTTTGTAAAAAGCTGAATCTGTATTCCTGTGCAGGCAATAGTGCATAAAAAGGTAGAAATTTGATTTATTGTGTCAGGGTCAATCAGCAAAATGAAAGCTGCTGACTTAGCTGTGTTTCTATCCTAGATTAAGCCACTAAAAGACTTACTAATCCCAATTACGGTTTACTTTTCTTTAACATAAAAAGTTCTACTGGATCAGTGCTTCTATGTTTTCTGCAGGTTTTTCTTTGTGTGGGCGTGTGTGGGTGTGTGTGAGAGAATGTGTGTGAGGGGGTGCGTGCGTGTGCGTGCGTGTGTGTATGTGTGTGTGTGTGTGTGTGGTGGTGGTGCATGCTTGGTCAGTCATGACACATGGGCATTTACTCTGAGCCAGGTTCTGGTTCTGCTGGAGGTTTCTTCCTATTAAATGGGAATTTTTATTTCTGGCATCAATTCAACAACTGCTGACTAATAGAAACTTCACTCTGATCATTACATTGGGCAATTTTACAAAACAAAATACTAAAATGTCACAGAAAAAAGGCTCAGATATCAAAAAGAGATAGATTGTATAAAACATAAACTCCATGAGGGATTTATAATATTTTGTAAATAAATAGTCCATCCATTCATCCATTTTCTTACACGCTTGTCCCACTGGGATCCAGAGGGATGCTGGTGCCTATCTCAAGCTGTCAACGTTTGAGAGGCGGGGTAAACTCTGGACAGGACGCTGGTGCAAATAGTGAGTCTGCTAAATCAAATTTGTATTGAAAAGTGAATTTATTTAAGGTCTTTTACACAACTTTACCAGGGATGTGTAGCAATGTGTAAGAAATTGCATTTTAACTGAGTTCTTGAGCAAATACTGAATATATTTTATATTTTAAACAGAAAAATAAGTGTTTGTGTGATTCATATCAGATGCAGAATTGGCTTTCCAATATTCTCTCCCACAGATAACGGTAATAATAGTAAAAATCAACTATAAAATTGGTATCAGTAAATTAGAGTAGAGGTTATGTCTTACAGTTAAAAAAAGATAGAACTTGTGAAATGCAATGCACATTCCTAACGCTCATGGTATAAAGTGCATTCAGGTGGCATTTTAAGGTGAAAAGGCTAAAGGAAAGAAGTTAAAGACAGATGTAAGTCCTTTGGGGGTCGAACAGAGTCTGAATATCAATGTGAAGAGTGAGGGAGCCCAGAAAAGATGTGTTCTTGGTCAGTCTGAGCTAAGACACAACACCTTCTTACACATCAAACTAGTCACTCCTCTGACAGAGCATCTCTGACGTCAGTGATGTGGGAGTGCTACGAATTCATTTGAATGGGGCTGTGTTGCTTCGTCTTTACTTTTGCTCTCCTTCGTCTCGCCCCACAGGTTATTTCAAACATAAACACCATCACTATCGCAGACTTCACTGCTTAACATGTTGGTGCCAACTGTCCTGGCAGTGCCTTTTCCCCTCCCTTAGTGACAATGAAATCACAGAGAACATCTTCATCCTCCCATTGGCTGCTGAGCTCCACGGTGATGCCCTGTGATTGGGCTTGGCCAGCGTGCACTCTGGGCCAATCACACTCACTGTATCCAAGAGACTGAAGCATGTAAGGCTATTTAAATCCAACCAGAGACTCGCAAGATTGTTCAGATGTATATTTCAGAGTATAAAAAATAAAAAGCCAGGGGGCTGAAAGCTTTACAAGTGGATAAATGTGAAAATCCAGACAGACCTGATTGGTTTTCAAAGAGGTCAGCCCATCGAGATGGCGTTGAGGAGACACAGAATGCAACACAAGTTAGGCGTATGAACTTCGGCATCCTGTGCTCTCCATAATTCTGAGTTTATCTTTGACTTTTGACCATTTTGCATCGATAATTCATCTGAAGTAAACGAAGCTTGAAGAGTGTGAGGACAGCTTGGAGAAACTACAGCCAGCTGTCTGTATTTAATGGTGCAAACGGAAACAGGACTGCTGCATCGAAGAATAACTTGCGACTGGACCACAACTGCAGATTTAAAAACTAGAGTGTAAATCTGCGACCATTTTGGGACGTATCCCTTATTTCAATTGTCATCGTGTGAGTAAATCCAAAATGGTGGACGAATGAAAATGATGATTCCTGTTAAGTAAACTCTCTCTACTTCAAAGAACTGAATATTTATTTGTTTATGTATACATTTTGTAATAATAACCAGCAGATGTCAGAACTAGACAAAAGCTTTTTTCTGCAATTTCTTTCAGATCGACCACAAATTTTGCAGTTTGGACCAGTTCATTGATAGATCAAGACTTCTGTCTGCGGGATTAAAATACGTAATCTCTGTGTTAACATATAGGGGAAGGGGGAAAAAAACAAAATTACCCAAACTAGAGAGAATAGAAGAGCTCTATGTTTATTTTTTTTTTTTGACAAACAACAGAGAATATTACTCAGTTTCTGACAAAAACTTCTAAATAAAATGCTGTAACTTATAGCATCACTATAAAGTTTGTTGTCCTGAATAAAGCATAACCTACATGACTTATTTGATAAACTTATGTGGCTGAATATTTGTATGTGCATTGATAATTATTGAGATTACAAATGTGTATCTGCACAGAATATGTTACACTTCGAGGTTTCCCATATGAATTTCTGTTGTTTTTTTGTCACTTATAAATGTTTCAAATTATCTATCTAATTTGTAAAAGTTAGCTACTTTTCAGATGTGTCTGCTTTTCCACACCAGAGTCAACTAATCAGATCATTAGCAGGAATCTGGATAACTTGAATGCCAACTGAGGAGGCAATTTTGCTATTTAATTTAGGTCTATTGGACAAGATAACTTCTAAGAGCTGAAGAAACTGACCCCTGAGGACTGCATTTGAAATTCTTTAGATCAGAGCAAAATGTGCTGCTTTATGAGACTTGTTGTCTACTTCATGTTTTCAGACTATTTCTACTTAAAGGGTTTCTTAGTCATAGATACTGCAATAATCAGGCCAATAAGGACAAATTAAATTGAGTAAGTCGTTATTTGAACTTGAGTTATTTTTGTCTGATGTTCAAATTTTATGTTATTCAAGACATTTAAGTATGATTTTAAAATAATTTTAAAAAGCCAAAACAGAAGAAATGTGTAACAGGGCAAATACTTTTTCACAATTGTATATTTTTGGTTGATAGTAACTGAATAAAGGATGAAATGAAACTTTTTCGGGCATTTATTATGCATGCTTTGTCAAACTAACACAAAAATGTATAGTTACTTTAGTTAACTTTTTTGTCCACCTGAAGTAATTTCAAGAAGTCAGATTGATTCATTAGCACATATAACATAAGGTCATAAAGTCAGATTACTATATATTAGCTTTGCTCTAACAAAATATACTCATGTGGAACATCTTAACAGAAGTAAATATGTTGAATTAATGATTAATTTTTGCAAAATCTACTGCAAACTGAAACAGGACATATAAGAACTGCTGAAATAAACGCTTAAGCTCTCTTTATAATTATAACAACAATGACCCAAAGTGAGATCTCGAACTTTAATTTAATCTATTAAAGTAATCAACCATCTATGATAAGACTTCGATTCACTATACTGATCTGAGGACTTTTAGCTGAACAACATTAACTTTTGGTTACAGTGTTTACTGTTAAACTCACAGAGTGTGTAATTTAAAGTTATGCGACAAATAAAGACGAACAGTCAATGAACCTGGATCCTTACTTTAGCTTGAAGCAGATCTTTGTGGTTTCCTTCACAGCCCAGTTAAAGGCAAAAGCGCGTCACCTCGAGTCGCGCGTCTGAAGCTCGTGCACAGGAAAGCTTCAGTCTCAACCTAAACGCCTGATTGAAAACTTGCAACTTTGAAGCAAGATTCTGCGCATTTTACTTTTGCGCTTTGGTCTGGAAACAATGCTTTATTTCCCGACTGACATCTTTTTCGGCAATTTAAGCTGTGAGGAGTGTTAACGGTGAGTGTTCCGGTTTAATTTACCATACTAACGACAAGTTTCATTCAAACATCAGATTCATCGACCGCTTCCTGCTGCTTTAAAAATAAATCTAGCTGTTCTTATTGATAAATATAACTTCTGAGTCACTAAGTCACTCATATATTAAACAATTTCAGTTTCCAATCCCAGATGTTAAGTTATTTTATCCGACTTTTGTTGGATTTTATATCTGAGTTTGAAAGCATTTTTGTCACCATGGAGACGGATCGCGAACGCGCACAGACAAAGGCCGTCTACCCGCATCCACAACACCAATAACGTCAGTAGGCAAGTGAGCAAATAGTTTTTTAACATTAACTCGCAAAATTACATAAATTTTCCACATGTATAAAATATATATAAAAGTATACGTAAATAAAATACTGCAATTATTTTTACAGCATTAGGGCTTTATTCACTTTTTGTCACCAACGTCAATGTGTTTAGTTGTTTTTTTTGTTTTTGTTTGTTTGTTTGTTTTACTACAGTAGGTCCTTTACTGTGTTCATATAGTCACTAAATTACACACAGCTGTACTCTGTTTTCTAATCAGGTCCCTTCTGGAGTCCTGAATGTGCATTAAACACTTTAAAATTGTAATTCATTATTGAATTTCACAAATATGACCTCAAATCTCAATTAAACACACAAAAAATTAGTTTTTTTTAAATCTTGTGGATCTAATTGACAAACTGCAAAAAAGTTCCAGGAAAAAAATATGAATTTGAACTTCAAGATTTAGAAAGCATTCAGTATAGGATAGATGAACATAACTACCTATGAAATTTTGAATTGAGAAATGACAAATCTGTAAAACAAAGAGCAGATGAGTCATGTTAGAGATGTGTATAATACTTTGTATTGGTTATAATTATTTGTCACAAAGCAGTAAGATTGTCTCAGGGGTGCTAATGTGTGACATGAAGGCAGAGAAGAAGATAATATGCTCCAAATAATCTTTGGAACGAAACAAAATGGTTGCAGAACTTATGAAAGAAACTCAATAACACAGGAAATGGCAGAAAACTGCTGTCAAGGGATAGCTAGAGACATGGTAATTAGGATCTGGAAAAGAATACAGTAAACCAGGCTTAATGTATACTGAGGGAGCAATCAACTGGATGCTCAATGGATCTGCGATCAAGAAAGAAGAGGTGGAGGCAAGACTGACGTAAAGCAGAGAAAAGGCCAAGAGAGCAATACAGAATCAGATTTATTGGCAGGAATTTGATTGTTTTCACATGCATAAATGCACAAACTTTTGATGAAATAAAATATCTAAAGAAGTAAATGCATGTGTATGTACACAAAATAATTTTCTGAAAAGGTAAATTTTGGTAGTCACCTAGGCCCGAATGAGCAAACTGACTGAGCTCTATGGAGACCAAGCATGGGGTCTGCAGCGCTTTCACCCCACGGCGCAACAGCTTGAGGAAATCATGTGCCGAAATAGTCAGAGAAGCAAGGCAGTCTCTGCGTGTTCAGTCCACACAGCGGCCATTCACGCCAAGAGATGGACCCAGGAGGCTTTTTGGGGCAAACTCTGTTCGAGGAGATCATGGCAGCAGACCTCCATCAGCCTTCAGGTTAGCAACAAATTCAGCTAAATTCATATCTGTGAACTGAAAATGTATGTATCTATTGTCATAAATAATTGATTACATTTTAAAACTTTGCAGCCTTCATTCTCAAAACTTTGATGCTAACTCCAGGCCATGCTCAGGGACTCGCCTCTCACCTCTGAACCATGTATGTAATATTCACAGACATATTAACAATGTATATTTTTGTTTCTTTCAACCAATAGAAATCAAAATTAGGGGAGTTCTAATGGCTTAAAAGAGATTTCACAAGTAAATTCAGCCTCTGATCGATTCCACACACCATCATAAATTCCGTACTTTGTCTGTTTGTCCAGAAACCAAAGTTTCCAGACTCCAGTAATGCTGAGGAACCATTGAAGGACTTTCCCAGATTCCCCATTGAGCCGGTGGAAGCGAGGAAAGGGTTGGCATGGTCTCGGAGCCGCCTCCTCAAGTCTGTATCTCTTACATCACTGCTGCCTTCAGAAGCATGCACAGATGGTGAGAAAATAAAAAGGTTTTGTGTCGACCAACTGAGAAAAGATGCAGAAAAAACTTCAATCAATCTCTGGGGCTTTATATTTAAAATTGATCATTACTCTTTGTGTCTGTTTACAAACATAAAAAGACTTACACAAACTATTCTCTATTTTTAGTTGGATCACTATTTTTTTTTTTTTTTTGTGAAAACATTTGCGTACAACCTTTCTTCTCCAACGTACAATTCTTACCCTTTACTTCTTCATGTTACAGCCACAAATTTCAAGACACTTTAGTTGTATTTTATGTAACAGACAAACACAATGTGGGACATGCAGTAATTGTGAAGTAAAGTAAAAAGACACATGGTTTTCAAAATGGAAAAACAAAATCTGATAAGGGTGGTATGCATTTCTTTTCAGGATTGTGAGATGAAGAAAAGTTGAATTTGAATTGCAGTTGCTTGAATTGCAGTTTTCTTCTATTCAAAATAGCTCAATAACAGTCAGATTGGATGAAGTGCATTTGTAAACAAAAGATTTAGGACTTTGACTGCACTATTATAACATGTGTGTACTTTGATCTAAACCATACTAACATAGCTCTGGCTATATGTTTAGGATTTGCCTACCTGTTTATGTGTTTTCCTCACTTCCCTTTTATAGATAGACATATGAACAAATCCTAAATTTCCCTTTTTTTTAGTCAATAATAAGCTGCCTGCCTGCTTTTATGTGTACTGTGAACATATAAATTGGCTGCAGCACCTCACCTCATTTGGATGATTTGTTTCATCTTTTCTTTTTCTTTTGTGAAAGAGAAATTAAATCCAGGCCCAGAGCCAAAGCGGCTGTCAGCCGAACAACTTTGCAGTCCAGACCTCTCCAGAGACCATAGAGGTCATCTCAAAGCGAGCCAACGCAGGACACGTAGCAGAAGGTAAAACCTTCGGCGGTATGTGTCCTTTACTGTCTCTTCTCCTTCTACTGCTCCTCCTCTTTGACCGTAATGACAGCACCACAACCAGTTTAAGATTTAGTGGGACAAAAGGTTGCAGAGGTAGCCATTACTGGAGAAAGTTGAGTCCTGTTTTTGGCTTTCATCAAATCCTTCTTAATAATGTTGATTGCTGCTCTGCCTTTTTGTATTTGTTCTGCTAAAAGTGTACTGTCTTTCTTGAAGTTGTGAGATTATTCAGCAGTTAGCGTTATTACCAGTAAAAATCATAAAAAAAAACAAGAATATTAGTGTAATTATTGATATGTGTTCTTTATTCTTGAACCTGTTATTATTAGATTTAATTATTAGACAGGGAAATCAAAATTGTCTACACAAATTTATTTTTAATACAAATTTGGTCAATAATAGTCATAGTAAAAATCTAGTTATTAAGATAAGGATAAAAGCATCTTTTATATATTGGCCTGCTGAAAATATGTGAAAGTCATTTGAAATGTATCAAAATTGTGTTCAGTATAAATTATTAGCTTTCTTTATTTGTCACATTTAAATCACAAACTTGTTTTGTAAGACATTTTTGGGTGGAAATAAAAAAAATCTGAAAATTGTGCAGTACATTTGTATTCAGCCCCCGTGAGTCATTAAACTAAATTTAATCTAAACTGAAATGTTTGGTTATTCGTTTTTTCAAAATCCATCAAGCTCAGTCAAATGGGTTGTATTCAAATATGGACTTAAATTGTTCTGGTCTCATCTGGCCAGAGTATGTCCTTCCAGATGTTTTCTCAATCTACTTCATTACTTGTGCCAAACAACAAATTGTACCTTTGGTGGCTGTTTTTCAGCAATGATTTTTTCACAATCTCTTTTCTGTAGGAGCGATTTGAGCCATCCGTGACTAATAATAAACAAGATTTTCCCACCTGAGTTATAACTCTCTACATCTCCTCTCAGAGCCTAGAGTTAGTATTGGTTTCTTCTTTTATAATTATTCTCCTCATCTGGCTTATAACCTTAAGTCAAAGGCCTTTACAGACAACCCAATTTCATGCTGAGTTGAATTTATACACAAGTGAACTCTAATTATGAATTAGGTGACTATTGAAGGAATTTGGTGACACTGGTTTATTACTGAACACAAATGCATGCCACACTTTTTTTAAAAGGTTTTATAAACTCCTTATGAAGTATTGTACTGTGTCACATAAAATACTAATAAAATACATGGAAGTTGGTGTTTGTAATGTGACAAAATGCAAAAACATTTAAGTGGTGTGAATACTTTTCCAGGATACTGTAGAGCAGCTCAGGTTTCTCTAACTATAGCCACAAATTCTTCAACTTTACAGACTCAACCTCATGTTAAACCATCATATACTTCACTGTACACTATATCTTGGTCACAGTTAAATCCAACTTCTTGGCAAGCTTCAAATCCAGTGAATCTGCCTCCATCTGTCGATATCCTCATTTGTCAGCTTTTACACTTTCCCAGCGCAGAAAGGCTAAAAGCTCTACTTTTTTGCCAACCTCATCAGCTGTGTGTCAGCTTGAGGAGCGTATAACTCTGGGCACGATGTCAGGGGACTGTTGTTACAATCCATCCACTTATCGATTTGGTGGGGCAGCTGGACCTGTTAAAAGAGGAGGTGGGGGAGTAAGACCATAAAACATTTTTACAGGAAATCTCTCCTGCTGCTCATACATCTCCCTCACACAGCCCCACTCAAGCCATCTTAACACGCAAAGTTTCTGTAACTTGTTGCTGACAAAGATGGGTCCTACTTTTAAAACTCTGGCACTGATCGACCTTTTAAATTAGGCTTTTTGGAAGTATTGTCATTCAGTGTTGTTTGCCTAATTTTACAAAATTAGCTCTGGAGAAATACAAAGTGAGAGATACCAGCTGAGTCAAAGCATATACATCAGACAGCCCCTTGATTCTTTCTTTCCCCTCCAATAAGCCAGAGCTCTTCAGATCCAAATGGCTCTCAATTAGATTTGGGTGCCGATCTGGGCAAGGCTGGCAGTGTTGCATATTGTGACTGCACTGCACTGGCCAGGCCTAAGACAGGGATGAGGTCATGTCTCAGAGAATGCAGATTCACACAAAGAGACCTTATTATCAAGCCCTTAATCCTATCATACAAAGGCAAAACCCCCTGATGGTGCAGCAAGCCTCAGCCAACTATCCCTGCTGCATATCCCCTTTTAGACATTGAACATATTTTAAACAAGATATTTACCTATAAAAAGACATGTACCCACTTTTCTCACTGTCTCCCAATAAGTTTGGACAATTCCTGTTACAGGTCAGTTAGGATTACTAAAATTTTTCTATTTATTTGATGTCAACATTGCATTATTCTGGCTGAATGGCCTAGTCCGGTTTTTAGGCCGCCTTGTTTGCTCACTCACACCTTTGCACATTCACTAATAAATGTGGGACTGAGACCAGGGCTTTGTAATAGCCACTCCAAAACATTGTCATCATGTTGCAACCCCGTGTGGCATTTTCAGACTTTCAGCTTTCTCCCTGTTTTTTCTAAATGTGATGTTGCTCATAATGGTCAAACAATTCAGTTCACAGGACATGTCTCTGTGGTATAGAGTATCTGTGTCTAAATTCATGGTGCTTTGGAAGTAATGAATTGGCCTTTCACCTCATGTTCTTACAGTTTTACTGTGATAAGGATGCTTTCTTACCACTTTTTTTCCTTGATTTTCACAAAGTCTTTTGGTCAATAAGATATATAAGGAACTGATATATTTACATAAATTTACATTTAAGCTCTGAGTCCCATTCATCACTGGGACTCAGAACCTGCCTCCTTCCTGAATTATATAACAGCTGGTCACTCTTATGCTGTTCCTAGTTGTGTGTTTTTTGTTTTGTTTTGTTTTGTTTTGGTTTTTTTACACAGATGACTCTGGGACCTTCAGACAAATCTAGTCTGACTTCTCAAAAACTTTCCATGATGTCACACAGGGCAGCAGCGTGTATGACTTTACCTTTAAATACATCCACATGTGTGCCTCTATTTAACTTAAATAATATGAATTAAACATTATAAAGCCATGACATTATCACCTGAGCCTTTTCAAATAGATTCATGGAATAGGAATCTTAAAAATGTTTTTGATAATCCTAACTGACCTGAAACATGAAATCTTCAGTCTTTTTTGATGCCAGATGGTGAGAAAAACAACGTACAGCCTGGGCAAACATCTGGTTTCTACTGTAACGGCAGCTAAACCCGAAACTGGGATTGTGCTCTTAAGGAAAAGTAAATTTTTAAGCAAGTATGTATGATATCAAACTTCTGTCCTGTAAACATAGAGAAAGGACCGTAAGTCAGCATATTATGTCATAATCTGTTTTTATTTATCACTATTTAGGGTTGCTATGCTGTAATTAGTTCCATCACTCACCATCTGTCCTGTTTCACAAAGTGAACTGGCACTTTGATGCAATATTTTCCATGCACATTGCAACATGTGCAACAATAACATGCAAAAGGAAACCACGACACGGCATAGCATGCTACCTATTAGAAGACTTCACCAGTGTTGCACAGAGGTAAAGACGGCTGCGTCAGCTCACAGTGACAAAGCATGTACAGCTTTCACCGGACTGGCCTCAGAGCTGAGATCTCAGTTCCTGTCTTTTAGCAGACATTCTGCACAACCACTGCACCATCACACATCCAGATAAATAAAAACAGCAATGTAAACGGAAGGACGTAAAGCCACATGTATCTACTTGCTTGCAAATGATCTCGCATTGTGCACACACATGCACGGGCAAAACGGACTTAGAGGAGCGCCTCCTCACAAGTTGCTCCTCTGTTGCAACAAGGACACCTAGTGGCAAACATTTTCTTACAGCCTGACTAGGCATTTAAAAGCAGAGACTTCTAATTCCTGACAAAGTCATTGTTAGGTTTTATTTATACGTTTTATCTTTTATGCACATTTATCCAAAGCTATGCCAATTTTAAGAAAGAATGACAGTGGTCACAAAATCTGATGTAACCTGGTTCTTTGTGTGCATGCGTCTGTGTCTGTTTTGCAGTCTGTTTTGCAGCAGTAAAAATATAAAGCCTGATGTTGACTCAGGAGTTAGACCCACAGAGTCTGGAAGAGAACAGAAAACAGGTTTGTCCAGATCTCTTTATTGCTCCTCACTCTTCTTATTTTCAAGCAAGTTATGCATATTTACCAAGCAATACAAATTGAACATTTATGACTTGTAAACCTTGCTAACCACCACCTCTGTGTTTGCACTCAGAGTATAATCATGAAAAGAAACCTGTTTTGTAACATCTCCTAAACATGATGATCTCTGTAGCTTAACCTTACCTTAAACTTAAACTTAAGTTGAAAAAAAAAACCCTCTGGTTGAGGTGTTGTTGCTAACAGTCATAAAACAAGCAATCAATAGCTGAGAGAGAGGTGGGTTTGTGCAGCCACGACTTCCTGTATCATACCAAGCAATGTGGTATGCAAATATACAGAAACAAAGCATGTTTGGTATTTAAGAAAATATAGACACATGTTTTTGTAGCACATGCAGACTGTTTCATATCGGTGCAGAAAGAAATAAGAGGAAGTTTAGCTGTGGATGGTGACCTTTTGCTGTGGCATCAAACTTCCTGCTGTTTTATTTTAAGATGGTGAACTTGTGAACCTTGCTAACCACCTGTGTGTTTGCAGGAGGTAATTGGCAAACTGCAATTTTCTCTTCACGTTTCAGAGCTTGGGTATGGAAACAGCTCCACATGCCCAGATGAGGAGGATCCAGAATCACTGGTGTGGAATAATGTGATTCTTCCTCTTCTTCAAGAGCTGGAGAGTGTAGCTGCAGGTAACCTACCATGTGTGAAAAGCAAAGTACATCGCTAATACATTGCATACATAACTCCTGATTCCTTTCAGCACCTTAATACCTTTTTTCTCCTTCGTCTTTAAACCTAATCCTTGTTTTAAATTTACATAGCAGTGGTGGAGATTCTGATCTTTTTACTAGAGATGTCATTCTCTCTTCCCTATTTTTCCTTATTATTCTTCATTTTCAGCCAGCAGGCTTAGAAATTGATTTCTCAATACTGGCAGATAGTCATGCATAAAGTCTCACAAAATGAAAAAAAACACTGCCATCTCACCCACTGGGGAAGGACAAACAGAACAGTGTTATGGTTGGCATCTGTACAGAATCTGTCTTTAAGCCTGAAACGACAGTCTGGCAGCCATGAAATGAAATCTGTGCCCTTAAATATTTTAATGCACTACAAATTTAATGGAAATTTCATTCGAAAGATAAATATTAAATATTTATTGTACTAAGGGGCTCCTGGCTCATGCATAAAACACACTAGAGATTCGGTGAGAAATTGCAGTGAAGTGCAGAGTGTGAGACAGTGTTCTGCTTTTCTTAGACGCGGCCTCTTATTTATGCAAGGAAAACATTTATTTTCCCTCAAAAAGGAGGAAAACACTCCACCCTTTTTCTTCCTATGCGTCAGCTGCCTGTTGCTGTATTGTTCTTCTGTACTTCACCATCGAAACTCATAGCTGCCTCTCAAAGGAGGAAGACCGATGAATTTTTTGCTGAGCACTGCTGACATACTCTATTCTGCATAAGTAAAACTCCTTTAAAATTCCAAAAGTGTTCCTATGCTACCCCTCAACCGTTTTTCACATTTGGTCATGTTATGAGCAGAAGATTCAGTGTATATCCATAGGATTTTATCTGATACATCAAACATGATGTAGCACATATGCCTTTATAAGGTTTCCCCCAGAAAACTTGCTAAGCTTGGTGGTTGTGGCGCTTGGCAGTCATTCATCCAGCCGCCTGCCATGTTTTTGAGTTAAAAAATGTTTTCAGTTGACAGGAAATTGAAAATATCACTTAATAATTATGTGTTATTGGAAGATTAATATCTGAACATCAAATATAAAGTCTTAAAAAATGCAAACATTAAAAAAAACTTAAATATATGAGCAGAGCTAAGCCTGGTGGGGGCACAAGAAAAGCCTGGTGGCCCACCAGGCTTATAATGCACTGGGGAAAACCCTGCTTTAAGTGAAAAGAAATACAATTTTATTTTCTTTACCTTAGATCCAGGGATTTTATTAGAAAACAATAATGAATAAGTAGCATCATCAAGAGAAAGGCACACTAAAGTAGCCAAGAGGCACATTATAACATTGTGTAATGGGCCTCAACTCAATTTGAAAAATCTGCTTTTAATCTACTTTTAATCACATATTTTAAAAATCTGTACAGTAAGAAAAATCGCCATGGAGAAAACAAGAAGCAATGTTGTTAGCAGTTTGCTACACGCTATGAGTTGTCTGCACTTGGAGGTGTGTTAGAATGGCCCAGTTAAAGCCCAGAATGGTGGCAAGATGTAAATGGCTGTTCAGAGACACTCTTCCTCCAATTTATCTGATCTTGAGCTTTTTTGTATATCTTTAAATATTTCAATCTCTAGGTGTGCAAAGCTGCCTTGTAGTTGTAATTACTGTAAACGTTTACATAGATTTTATGTTTACAAACCCACAGAAGTGATATTTTTGTCACTCGTCCTCAGTTTCGTCATGTCTGATCGATACCTGACATGATTTCTTTAATATCTGTGTTTGCCATGCGCAGGCAGCTCGGAGGGCTCGGTGGACCGCCTGTGTGATCTGTGTGATCGTCTGCATGGCACCCTGGCTGATGCGGACATGCTCGGTCGACGCTGTAAGAAGAGATCTGGGATCCTTCGAACTCTGTTCCACCTTGTTGATCGCGAGTCTGCCCAGCTCAACCTGCACATTGCTAAGCTCTGCTTCGCTGTGAGTGATGTGTTTTGCAGATGCACTGGTGGGTGGTTGTGTGCATGCCAGGATGTCTGCCATAAGTTTCAATAACAAAAACACAGAAGGCATCTTAATGTAAAATGACGGTCTGGTTTTTTTTTTTTTTTTTTTCATGTTTCCAGCTTTGTGTGAGTGGAAACAACTTGCTCAACATCTGTAAACTCGTCTTCCAAATCAGCCGCAGTGAAAACAACGACATCCTCTTTGAGAAAATCTCCATTGTTGGTCAGATTGTCTAGATAAAATATTCTGTAGCTCTGTATGCTTTATTACATATTATTATTTGAATTTATCTTCATTTTTGAGTATGTTTGATAATTACAAATCAAACATATTTTTACGGTTCCTTTTCTAGATTCACTGTTGTCGGTCCTGAATTATGGAGATGTTGGTGTCTCTGGAGAAGCTCTTCTCTACTGTGTTGCTGCTTTAAAATTTCTGTCTGGAAACATCACAATCCTCAGAATCTTGTTGGCCAAAAACTGTATTGAAATTGCGCAGAAACTCCTCCAGAAACTCTGCATAGTGTCAGACTGCAACATGACTTTAGCGGGGAACATCCTCGTGCAGGTTTGTCTCAAGCATTATTAACAACATTGTAACATGACAGATTTTTTTTAATGTTCCTCTTTAAATGTCTGGGTGCGTGTGTAAAAAGGGGTTGTGTGTAAGTAAAGGGGAATTTAAATGTTGCATGTACTTGTTTGGTATTTTTGGGCATATTGTGAACTATTAGGAAAAATGTGTTTGTTTATGTCTGGTACATTGCTGTTCACAAGCCTGAAGTTCTCTGCCGCTGCAGTCCAAAGCATACTCTGCGCCACTTTGCTCAACATGATTGCTTCAAACCACATAAACTGGCCCAAACAAACATCTTTAACCAGTCCGTCATTTGATATCTAACACGGCTCATTACCCTGTTAGAGGGAACACTATGACGTTCCAGAGCTTTTAAGTATATGGTGGGAATTACAGTTTCCTTCTTGTGATAGAATTATTTATTTCCTTACTGAACTATGGAGCATTCTGTAGGCTACAGGCCAGCAGCTAATGTTCTTTTCCTAACATATCATCACTGTCTTTTTCACTGTCTGTTTTTTCTCTCTCTCTCTCTTTGTCCTATAAAGCTGACAGCCACCCTGAGGAACCTTGCAGATCATCCTGATTCCCGTCCGCTCTTCGTTTCTTTCTATGTAATTCCATCCCTCTGCCTGGTTTTGCGTCGTTACTGTGAGGACAAAGACATCTCCACTAACATCTCCAGAATATTTAGGTACAACCATTTTATTTTGTCATGGTTTCATTGTTTTATTTAAACAAAATGTATCGTTGCTCTCTTTTTCACATCAGATTTTTTGCCTCCAAGGTTCCCTGATGCTGCTAAATAAGTTTTTGTCTAAACGAGAATCAGTTCTGTTAGTAGATCTGCGGTTGATTGTACAACCGTTTTGATCTGAAGAAGTTTCACTGAAACAGAAACAGTTTCTGTTTTCCTTTGTCTGCACTCATCAAAGTTTCAAATCTTAAACACTGACTGTCTTGTATTTAACTCCAATACAAGACACGGGGGTTGCGTGCCCCATAGCATGCAACCTCATGCTATGGGGTACAACCCCATAGCATGATGCTGCCGCCACAATCATAGCTTTGGTGCATTCAGGGTGGCATGTAGTGTTATTTTTCTACACACACAGCACTCAAAATTTCACCAGCTCACCTTCCACCTTGTGTTTGTTGTGTCTCCTACATAACGTGTGGTGAACTGCTAACAGCACAACTTCTTGGTCATCTTCCATGGAGGCCAGATGTGTGATGTTCCTAATTGACAGTCAACAAATTCTCCCACCTGAGCTGTGAACCTCTGATGCTCCAATCAAGATACTATGGCCCTCTTGGTTGCTTTCCTGATTAATATTCTTTCTTTTTGTGCTATATGTTTGGGTGAATGGTCATGTTTCGATAGGTTTTGAGTTTGCTGTACTCCTTATATTTTTGGATAATGAATTTCTCTATTAAATGTTTATAGCTTGATTTACTGGTTTATAAAGTAAGTCCGCTTTAAACCTCTACACCGTTTATCTCTGACCTTTCTTCTGTCTTCTTTAAGGATGCTATTTGTTTACCACCGTTTGCTTACAAAGCACTGAGGTCTGTACAGAACATTTGTATTTAAACTGAAGTTAAATTGAGCCTTAATTACCACTTAGGAGTCCATTCCTGGCAATTGGTGGCACTGAGTTTTATTTAGAGGTATCAGAGTAAAGGGGGCTAAGCATAATGCAAAATCAGATTTAACATCTAAGAAATAAAAAAATGGTCAGAAACCTTTGAAAGTTATTTTCATATGCTGTGCAAACGTGACAGAGCTCAGCCTCTCTTTATTTGTTTGAACAGTTAGTCTCCATAGCAGCGCTCTCAGTGGGTTGATTGGTCAGTGGTATTTATTGTCCCTTCTCTCCCTCAGTAAACTGTCCTCTTACTCCGAGTGCTGTCTCGCTTTGGCCCGGACCCCCAACTGCTACTCTCTAATTTTAGATCTACTGAGCAAACATCACCAAAAGCAGGTGAGTCCACAAGCCCCCTCTGTCTTCTCATATGTGCTCTTTGCACTCTGTATGTAATAAAGAGTAAAGACATGTTCCTTTTAGGCTAAACAGTGTTTTTCCCTCTGGTATGCACAACTCAAAAAGGTTAAAGAAGGGAATAAGGAAACAAAATAGACATAGTGAGGTTGAGTTGATCCATGAGTAAAAGTGATGTAGAAGATTACAGGGAACCTGCAGTTGGAATAATTAAAAATACAATGTAATTTTATTTGAGATTGAGAAAGTAACTGGGCCTAAGCCAGAGAAATATCTAAGCAAACTGATTTATAATCTTTAATTTCAGTAAAGTTCATGTGTCAGATTTAGAGAGTCATTAGCGACCCGTCTCCATGTCTCCTCCACAGGACCTTGTTGTACGTCTTCTCTTCACCCTCGGCAACCTCACAGCTAAAAGTGAGGAGCCTCGGCAGCAGCTCTTTCAGTGCAACGAGTGCATGCCTACACTCCTCCGACTGTACAACAGCTACCAGAGGAGAAATGTGTCATCTAGTACAGTCGTGCAGAAAGAAGCACCTTCCCCCAGAGAACCTGTAGCAGCTGCTGCTGCTTTGACCGACGATGTGCTAGTGAAGCTGGTCAGGGTGCTGGCAAACATGTGCATCCACCCGGCTGTCGGTCCATCACTCGCTACAAACACAACATGCATTCAGCTTCTGATGGAGACATTAGGTAAGAAGAGAAAAATGTGTTTTGGGAAAAAAATTTATTGCAAACAAAAACAGACTTTTCTTTCTTTGTCATTGTTTTTACTTTTTACATGAGTGAAGTCCTCTTTCCGCCATGCCGTAACCTGTAAATGCAGGAAATAATTTAAATTGTGACTTGGGATAAAATTTAGTTTAGACTTTAGACATTCACAAAGCACATAGAACATTTGTTTTATTCTTAGCATAAAGCAGGAGTCTCCAGCTCATTGGCTGCATGTGCATGAAAAGCAATAGATAAAGTAAGTTTCTTTAATTTGGCGTTTGTGTTTCCCTTTTTCTATTTCTGGCCAGAGCATCTGCCCACATGGCCCATATCAAAAACTGTGACTGGTTGCATCAAAGATTTTTTTTTTAAAGAAAATTTGTAATTTTGATTAGTTTATAATTAGCTGTTTAGTGGCGTTTACATGTGCAAGGCAGCCAACCACATCCCTAGTGCTGGGAAACCCATTCCTTATTTTGTCAGTTGTAACCATCTTGGTGCTTTCTTCTCAGTAGAGTACACATCCTCCTTTGGTTTACCTGTTTTTGCAATTCTGACAGAGCGTAGCGCTTTGCTGCAGAAGCAGGATGTTCTGTCGCTTCTCATAGCCAACTTGGTTTGCTTGCATTAATTTCTTCCATGTGGTTAGTTGGTTTAGGACAGGTTGAGCCGGCATGTAGGAGGGTGTGAAACTCTTATGTGCTACTTGCCTCCTACACCTAACTTTGTGACAGTTGGAGGCAAGAAATAAACAGTTAGTGGTGAAAGAGTTAAAAAAAAACAAGTAACATGTGAATACGCTCCACAAGTGGAACATAAAATGAAAGACTGAGAATGCAAGATTGATATGAACATCAAAGACGGAAAAGAAAACTTTCAGTAACAGATAAAAAGGCAAACTTGGCAGATTGATGTCCTGTTTTGAGTTCACGCCGCACCGCGTTGCTTTCTGTTACACGGTTTCGAGGGAGGCGGGGGGCACAACAAAGCATCATTTCCAGTCAGAACCAGAAACAAAATTCTGTGAGACACAGGCACCGGCTGACAGCTCAACCGCAATATCTGCGATTTACGACCGAGCACATGACATCTGCTGTTATATCAGGAACAGACTTCATTCGAAGGCTGCTCATGGTGACATTCTTCATTGGACTTTGTCATATTGACCTTTGTGTTATCAAATCAAGTGGATCAGGCTGAAACTAATATGAAAGGCAGTCATATTTGTTTTTGTCACATCTCTATTCTAAAGAGGTTTAAGGAACAGAAAGAGCAGGTGTTTGAATGGCTTAATCAGATCTGTATGTAATGTTTGTTACAGTTGTCAGCCATTATTTAACAAAGCATTTGAACTATGTTGTGAAAAAAGGGGGAACTGCTTTCATCTGGATCCACCTTTTTCATTGTAAATAACAGCAATTTATTTGTAGCTTTGTTATAAAATTATTATAACACTGGAATAATTTTTTTTTGACATTGAGTAAAATAGGTTTTCTTTCAGTGAAATACAAAATATGGTATTTGATTCTTGATTTTTTTTTTTTTTTTTTTGTCTGTATTTGTTTATGTGACATTTGTTGGGCGCAGAGCTGAGGTCTGTGGAGGAGAGCGAGGACCTAATGGTGAATGTGGCAGCCGCCATTAATAACCTCTCCTTCTATCAAGAGGAAAACTCTGAGATCAAACATAATCAGCTCACCATTGCAAAGTGTAAGACTAAAGGATCAGCAAATCTCAAGGCGAAGTTGAATGAACAATATTGTGATTAATGCAATTTTTCCTTGTGTTACAGGGATGTTGAAATTGCTGCTTAGCTCAAGTATGGACGCCATGTTAGAGGCCACTCGTGTCTATGGGAACTTGTCACTACATAAGGATGTGCGGGACTTAGCTATGCAAAATAAAGGTATTAATCCAATGAAAGTACAAAGCCACAATTATGGTCCGATATGAGCTCAAAAAACCTGCTGCTCCAAACTCTTGCCTACTTGCCTTCACAGCCGCTTGTGTGTGTTCCTGACGTTATCACAAAAATAATCATAAACAGGCATTGTGGAAAAGTCCTGTACAAACATGTGCACACACTTACCTGAACAGAAGTCATCGAGGAATTCCCCCAGCAATTCTTTCACTTTCAACATTTGCAAGCGTTTTAGCTGTGTCATCCAAAAGTAACACATAAAGTTTGCATGTTTTTGTACCGTATTTTTAATGTATATTTGACATTTATCAAAACAAAAGGGTTGTTTTGATAAACCCTTTTATCAAAATTTGTAGTTTACCAAATCTTGAAAATGCAGAAATGTGAGATGTTAATGTATACCAGGGGTTCTGTCCCTTGTCCAAAACACCTGAATCAAATGAGTGAAATACCTCCTCAGTGTCCAGTCAAGTTCTCCAGCGTCCTGCTAATGACCTCAGTATTTGACTCAGGTGTGTTGAAGCAGAGACATCGGCCCTTAAGACCAATGGTGTAGAGGATAAACAGGCTCTTAACATTTTTAGTTTTAGTCTGACGTTAAATTTGATTAAATCTTTTCTGGTTTTGGTCATTTCAGAATTACCAAATTTTTTTGTTTAATGCGACAAAAAATGTCTGGCAGAGAATATTGGGGTACACGTGTGGATGTACTTTAAGGCAAAGCCTCAAACACATTTCTTCCTTGTGTGACATCACAGAGAAATCAACAGAAATTAGCAAAGATACAGGTGTTATCTTTTAGGTCTGGGTCATTCTTGGATGCAATTTCCAAATTCATGAAGGGCACTCATCCATCTGTTGAGTAGGAAGCGAGTAATACTTATTATCCACAGTGAAATGAGTCCCACACCGACAGACCGGAAAGCCGCTCAGAAGCCATTTCTGTAAAAGCAACATAATAAAAACAGATTATAGTTTCCTAAATACATACAATCAGAAAAAAATGATCCTTAATTTTGGAGACATGTTGTGGGGTTTGATCAGACCTAAGCTGAAGAATGTTTTGGTCATACATGTAGTTCTGTTTAAATTTAAATCTGTGTTTTAGACTATTTCAGTCCCATAGAAAATTTAGCTGGGTTCTTTGTCAGATGGTGAGGAAATAATGGTTATCTGTGTTTTTATGCAGCATACAGTACATTCATATCGGATTCCAGCTGCAGTTTATGTTTAAATCAACTTTAAAGCAAATGGTTCTTAAGCTCTGACACGCCACGCAGTGTGATCCGTATACCTCTGTATCATGCTGAAGCTGGGTTTATCTGCAGGGCCAATCTGGTGATTGCAGCTCTCTTATCTCCCCCATTCTTTGTCCACATCCTCTCCCTCAGTGCACAAGTTTGTGGTGACTCTGCTTGACTCAAAGAGAGCTGAGATGTGTTTTTCTGCCTGCGGGGTCCTGACCAACCTCGCTCTGGACCCTCCCAACAGGGTTTGTCTCACGCTGGAGGGGGCTCCTGCAAAGTAAGGACAAAAGCACTCAGAGATAAATAGCCTCTCTTTGAATCTCCTGCAAACTCTTTTGGGGCCAAATGTGGTGAGAAGGCACCTACCAACCTACATCAAAGCAAGCTTTAACATAAGGCCCTCTTGGTGTTTATAACTGACAGCTTTTAATTTTTTTTTTTATCATCCTTTTACTGGCATAATTTGCTGCATATCGCCATGTTTTTGTTAATGTTCTGAGCTGATAAGTAGCATTTGGCAGTTTGGCCTAGAGGACTGCAGAAAAGCATAAAGTTTAGCTTAATGGCAAAACAGAGCAGGCCTGGGGTTTGTTTGTTTAAAGGATAGCTCAATTCTTGAGGAAATGGGATTTCTAGCTGAGACTGAGATAAGAAACTAAAACCAATTTGAAGTTTATGTAATAAATCTGTAGCCGGAGTCAACAGGACAAAAAGATTTTCTTGGTCAGGAAGTTATAAAATAAAGTCTTCTTCCCAAGTGTTTGTCATTCCAGAATAACTTGTATATGTTTAACTGATGAGAGCTGGAGCTGAAAGAAAGTCTGTGTAGTTCTCTTTTGGCTGCAGTTTTCTGTTCTCGCCTGAAAAACTAAACACTGTTGGAACATTTAATTTTATTTCCACCTCCCACACTCTGTTCTTGTCCAGATGAATGTCCACTGAAGTGCACCTAATGTTCACAAAACCTGATGGTCATGTGCATTCTCCTTCCTCGAGTCACATGAAGAGTGTGTGCGTGTGTGTGTGTGTGTGTGTGTGTAGGCTGGTGGACTGTCTGAGAGATTTCGGGCCAGCTGACTGGCAGTTGGCAGGACAGGCCTGTCAGGCCTTGTGGAACTTGATTGGTCACGGCTCCGACAAGCTGCTGCACGCAGAGGAGAGAGAGAGGCTACTGGAGATCCTCACAGTGTACTCAGGTTTGTTTTATTGCTGCTCCTTACATAACCAGTGGAGGGACGCAACCTGGAAAACAACAAACTCCTACTAAGATTGGTCACCCAATGAGGAGATGACACATTTATTCCTTCCCATAAATATATCTCTGTCATACAGTGACTTGCAAAAGTAATAATACAATTTGAACTTTAAATGGGACTTTATGTGATGGATCTGCAGAAAATATTGGATTAATGTAAATTGAAAAGACCATCTTAAAGGATTTTCCATTTGTCTTAAAGAAAGAAAAAAAAAAAAACAGCTGTAAAAATTTCAGGGAATTTCTCTACCAGCTTTTAAAATCTACACTGCAACAACACAAAACTTTCCCAAATAGTTTTGGTCTAGTTGTGTGATTACTTTTCTAAAGAACTGTATTTTGATACTTCTTGGGCACAATATGTTCAAAATACACCAAAGATTTCTCACTTCTCCCTTAGATAAAGAGGAAGCTCTGAAGTGGACACAGAATGAAGATGAGCAGGATTTCTACAGAGCATGCTGGGAGTCAGAGTTTTTACCAGTTGCTCAAAAGTTGATAAAGGTATTACATTCAGTAGACGTGACAGCTTGACAAACAGATTTATGGTTTCAGAGAAATGTCTGTTTCTTGAATATGCTAAGTATAAAGAGCTCCAGGAAAAAGTATCAAAAAGTCCCAACAAAGCTTGTCATCCAACCTCTGTTGTGTTTGACTGAAGGTTACTAAAGCTGCTGTTTTTCACAGAGGATGAACTCTCAAACATTTTACAGTCACTTTAAAGCTCTCAGGTCAGGAAAATAAAACATGTGGCAGTTGATCATTAATTTGAATATGCAAAACATAAAATGTTAAAGGAATCTTCAAGGAAAAAAAAATATATATATATATTATTTTTTTAAATGTGTGCATTAATGTAAAAATATATTTTATTTTTACCTACATTTTGTGACCTCTGTGAAAATGTTTTAATTGATACTTAGGTAGTTTTGGTTGATAGATGTGACATCATAATCCAGGTTTTATTTTCTGTTATTTTGGACTTTGGATGAACATTTCAAACTTTTTCCACAGTGGACTTTATTCTATGCCGTGAAGTACAGATACTCAACTCATAATGTAATCTTAAACACAGTTTACTACAAAAGAATAAAAATGTTATTGTCTGGACACGGTGAAGAATTTGTGTGTGAAGAAGTTGAAGTCAAACATATTTATTTGCTTCTTGTACAGCATTTATTGTTACACAGAAAAGGGACAAGGCAGTGCTTATAGGTTACAATGAATAGCCAAAGTACAGCGTTTCCAAATTACATAATTATGACTCGAAGAAAAGAAAACAGGACTTAAAGCCATGACAGATTCCTCAACGTTTTGGACATTGGTGACCTGTAACAAGCACAAGACAAGTCGATATTTTGAAATAAAAACACATTAGTTTCAAAACATTGCTCTCTGATATGAAGGTCAGTCTGCTGGTTGATATCAATGTTGTTGCTATTCTGTTCATAACTTGGGATAAACAGTGAAATCTTTGGCCAGCAGAGGTAAGTTCCTGCTGGCGATTCTGCATTGACAGAAATGCCTGTGTGGCTCTGATGGGAAATTCACAGATTACCCAGTCTCGGGTGGGGAGTTAGCATGATGGTCAGGAGCAAAAAGAGACTTTGACCTCAAACTCACCACAGAAAAAAAGGGACCATTAACTGATCCCCAGTGAGTCATGCAGCTTTGAAGCAGGCGCAGTAAAATAAAACTCACATGAAAGTCCCTGAACTGTACTGATGGTAATAAACTGAACTATTCCCCTGAGGTCAGCTTACTAGTGATGATCTCAGCTTTTTGTATTCAGAGCCTTTAGCTTTAAAAGTCCCCACTTTGTGTCATTTTTTCATGAGTTATCAATGTCTCCAGTTTTTTGTTCAACCAAAACTATGTAACTCTACCTAACTGTGATGTGAGCTTATAGTTATGGTGATTGTGCTTGATTCCCAAATTGTATTGGTTTGTCTCTTTCATGAAGCAGTAAAAGTATATTTTTTTTAAGGACAAAACTACAAACAGTACACAATAACTCAGTATTATAGTTTATTTTATTTTTTTTACTTTTTCAATATTTTCATATAAAAACGTGTCAGTAACTGACATCAGTCAGAAGTTTGAAAGAAAAAGAAAACTTCCACTTCCTCTCAAACCACTTTCAAATGTACCATTCCTTTATCATTGCAGTTCTGCTCCTCCTCACATCATCGTTCACCTGATTTTCTCAGTCCACCCTCAGAAGAATGCAGTACTTTACTGATTTTTAGTAAACAAAAGAAATAAGCAGAGACCTTAAACCTGTGTTTAAAATTAAAAAAATAAAAAAATAAAAAAAGAAAGAAAAAGATGCTTTTGCACTGGTTAGACTTTCCTCGCAGGGAAATAAGCACAACTACAACCTTTTTGCGTTCGAAAGCTATCGACCGCAGGCAGCCCTGTGTGAGCTCTGGATCCCCGAGCAGCAGCCCAAAGAGAGTCTCTGCTCACCAAAGAGCACTTTTTACATGTTTTAAAAATAATAATAAAAAAAAACAAAAAAAAAAACAGAAGAGGTATTTTACTGGTAAAATTCACAATCAAAAGCTTTGAAAGAGTTAGGTCAACCAGTCAGGCGGGATAAGCGGAAGACGAGATATGACGGAAGCAAATCCCCTCCTGGAGAACCTGGTTTCCAAACTTTCTATTCAATTTACATTTCTGTGATTTTCTTTTTCCCAATACAAGAAAAAACAAAAGACATCATCAATGAAAAGAACAGTTTTCTCACAATAACAGAGCTACAGCAGAAGCAAGAAGGCTTTCCTTCAAAGTGCCTCGCTTTTTTTTTTTTCTTAAACAAATGAAATTCCAAGACATACATTTCTTTTTCTTGCTTCCACTTATTTTTGTGAAGCACACACAAACACTCACACCTCAGTCATCAGGATAAACATAACTCATCCACACCTGTACAGTCAAACTCAAAAAGGGCTCAGACAGTGTTCTTTTGAGTTAATCACCCCACATGCAGGGGTTTTCACACTCCTCAGATTAGCTTACTTTGACGTTTGAGATTTGGGATGTGGTTAAGGGAAAAAGAGGGCGGGGATAATGCAATGGATGTTTAATGGACAGGGGCTTTTATAAAGGGATTAGGGGAATTGGGTGAGGGGTGATTTTGGGCATCAATATGATCCCACTAAAATACAACTGGGAGCAGCAGCATCAGCACGTATGCACACTGTGCTGGATATAGTTCAGGCACACGTAGAAAACACTGAAACAAAAATGACAACACTAGAGTTAACACATTAAAAACATCCCCATTCTCATACAAAAGTGAAATAAAAAGATGTTTCAGAAACAAAACAGAGAACAGTGACGACAGAATCAAAAGTGCAGGCTGGATCTGGCTGCACAGCTTTCTTTCTGGGAAATTTCACCGGGATTCTCGATCCTAACATGAAGTGATACAGGCAATGCTGCAATACTGAAATGTAGTCCTGGATATCTCCAGTGTCAACGCTCTCAGACAGCACAACCTCCTGCCCCCAGCAGGGCTTGAGTTTGCTCAAGGCTGTCCTCTGTTGGTCGGTTTTGGCACTGCAGGCAGCGTCTGACTATGTTTATGGATCCACTTGTGGTTTGAGATGACTTCTCTCCAGTAGAAAATCTTCTTCCCTTGATTTCCATTTGTTCCAATCTTCTCTGAATCGCCCAACCAACAAACATTGTCAAAACCGAGAGCTCTTTTCGCTTAACCTCCTGCCGCCCCCAAAAACCCCCCTTCCATGTATGTTTTTTTTTTTTTCTTTAAGTGTTCCAGAGAGAGCAAAGACAACAGTAAAAACGCCAAAAGCACTTCATGTCATGTAGCGGGTGATCGCTCTCAGAGCGTATAACAGTTCTGCTTGCATCCGTGCTTCCATAAGAAGCAGATTAACGTGGACCTGCAGGAGAAAAGAGCGACATTAACACACTGCAGCAGTGCTAACCACACATAAAGAGCTCAAAACAGGAAATTCAGAGCTGTACCTTCTCGGAGTGCTGAAACTGCCTCCAGAAACTCTCATACATTCGTTTGGTGGTCTTCTCAGGGCTGCACACCATGGTCTTGATATAGATCTTAAAGCTGCGGTCCAGAAGCTGATTTATCTCCCCATAATCATAGTCGTCATACCTAAAGAAGACCGTGGAAAGCTGTCAGGAGTGAGAACACAGAGGGATGCAGAGCAGATTTTATTGCCAATATAAAATCAGATCCTATCTGGTGACGGACCTGATGCCAAACATGCAGTGGATGTAGTTCCAGATGGCTCTGCGCAGCATGCTGGTGTCCACGTCCTTATGTGTGGCCATGGTGTTGTATGTGAGGTTGTAGGCCATCTGAAACTTCTCGTCCAGCATCTGGCCCACATCAGGATACAACCTGTTGACCAGAGAGAAGCCGTGGTCCTCCCAGCTGTAGTCCTGCGAGAAACAGACGCAACATCTCTATAACATGCATCCAGACAACATTCTAAAGCCGCTTCAAAAGACTGTGTCTGACATTTACCTGAGCTCTGAATGTGGGCACCTGTTCCCCCCTCCTGGAGAAGTCCTGGTAGCCGTAGCTGGTGTCCTCAAAGTGACGAGAAATGTCTCTGGAGGGGACGCACTCCTCATCCTCCGACGTGACCACCAGCATGCTTTCCGTCTTCTCCCTTTCAAAGCGAGTGGCCATCTCTTCCTGGCTGGCCTCTTCATCGTCACGGCATTCCTGCAGCTGTTTCATCCTCTCCATCAGTTCTTCCACCTCGCCGCACATCTCCTGCGACAACGAGAGCAGGTATAGAACAGTCAACGACAATAAAGCGCTTGCTCAATTGAGCAGATTTTCCTCTTTGTAGGTGACCACTCACCTGATTGCCCAGCAAATCGTTGTGATGATTGGCGTGGCCGTTGCCGTTGGCTATGTCGCACACACAGTATTGGCTAACGGAGGGCGGTCTGAACGTGTGTCCGCCGTCGCAGTTGATCTCTGGCATGATGCCGCAGCCAAACGTGAAGGAGGAGAGGGAGTGGTAGTGGGTGAGCAGGACGACGCCGTGGATGAGCTCTGCCAGGGACCAGCTGTGCTCCTCGGCCTTCAGGAGGCGCTGAAAGCAACAATCGGGACAAGTTGCTGAACAGAACCACAACCAGAGATCCGGTTCTCGCAGCTGCAGCACGGGCTCTCCCTCTACTCACCTCGATGTGCTCCTTGGTGAGAAGCCACGGACGGTGGGCTAGGATTTTGTTGATCTCCCCGAGCTGCTGCAGTTTCTGCGGCGCTTCGTTCAGGCCGTTCAACCACTTTGTGTTCCCCCCGACCTGAAGGAAGTCGTTCACGTGCAGGTTGACCAGGTAGGAGCACTGGTGGCGAGCAGCCGCCTGTACCATCAGGTAATAAGATCATCAGATTGACAGAAAAAAGCTGATTCAATAGTTTACTTGGGGAGAGGTGGGAGGAGAAGGACGTACCATAATGCAGATGTAGTGCCTATAGTGCAAAGGCAGGGGTCCGTCCATCTGCAGCAGGTAGTGCTGCGTACGGAGAAAGCTCCCCAGGTACTGTGGGTGGAAGCTCATCACGAGGGAAATGTTGTCCAGCCGATGGAGGGCTGCAAATGCATCCTCAAATATCGCCTGCGTCCTGGCGTCCACTTTACTGACTTGAAGAATCTTAAAAAAATTTAAATTAAAAATAAATTGCGAATTAGTTTTTTTGTTGTTTACAGCATCTTACAGTATTGGATGAGATTAGAGATTGTCTCCTACCTCTTTTTCAGGGATAAATCTGCTTGGTCCACTTCCTAGGGGTCTTGGGATCCTTATGCCTAAATCCTATAAGACAAGAAAAAGGGAAAAATATGATCAGTTTTAATGTGAGAGGAAAGGAGAAGTGAATGCTGCAGTTAAAAGGTGCTAGAACCTTCTCTCTCTTTTTCTGCTGCAACACCGGAAAAAAATCTGATTTGAGTCTCATTTGTGCATAATATATTTAGTTTTTGAAAGTAAAAACAACCTGAATGTTAAGCAAAACACCCCCCACATTCACAGAGAAATCTTTACATTGTCTTTTTTTGTCCAGTAACTTTCCGCTGCTTGTCCAGACTTGTCCCCGAAGCACAAGCTGGGAAGTCCGGCAGAAAAGCATCATTCACAGGTGACACCGGGTTTAAAACACTTTTAAATGCATCCCATATCTGCCTGCTTTGTAAGATTTAAATTCAACTGAAGAGCATGCAAGATTTTCTTCCTATAAGTCTACACTCTCGTAAACAAGTCTGGATAAAAGACTGCACTGCAGCCAGTCCGCTGGAAGGACAAATGTCGCTTAAAACAATTCACAGAAATGTGACACCGTTTTTATTCACGCACAGCAAGATCAGACACTGCAATAATGACAGACATTTTTCATTTTTAGCGTAATTTATTTTACCTTTTTGGTGAGCCGTTCACAATGGGTGCATATCTTAAACAAGTCTGTCACTGCGACTGAATTATTCTCCACGTTTTCTGACGGTGCGATGGCGTGCCTCATTTCGTTTCCTCCGTTTTTCCTCTGCTTCTTTCCGCGGAGCAGAGAATTTAAAAAATAAACTGTGTTAATTTAAATGGCTCTGTTTCGTCCTGTCTTTGTTCCTTGGGGCACTGGTGGGGGAAAGTGGCTAGGCAGGCGAGCACTCCGCTGTTGCGGCCCCTCAGCAGAATACCGTTCTTTACAGCTCATACATTCGGTAAATAAGTCGAGGCTCGTGTGAGTGACACCACCACCAGCCAATCAGAACGCGAAAACAGATTCTAGACAGCCAATAGCGGTGCTAGACCCTGACGGGGCGTGGCTAAGCGTGAGGAACGATTGCGTCCTAAACATGAGCAGAAGGGGGTGTGACAGTCCCCCTCTAAGAAAACATCACCACTTCTCTCTGCTGCTTCTTTTGTTCTCTGTTCCTATTGATGATAATTTAATTTAGTGTTTTTATTGCTCTCTGTGTGCTAACTAAAGCCTGCAATCGACTGGAGCAGATTCCTGGACGATCTTTCCACCCAAATCAGTTCAATCAATACTGATGAAAAAAGCGTGATCATAGCTCTGCATTTCTTAAAATAGACCTGAGTAGCGCTGTAAGGTCAGTTTTAAGCAAAGATAGCACGTTATCTGTGTGCATCTTTGCAATGTGCATGAAAACAACAACCAGCTCTTGCAAGCAGCAGCAAGCCCCCCTGTCGGCTTGTTGCTGTACTGAAGGAGCAGACGAGAGGAGGAGGTGTAAGTAAGCTGAGCCTCCAGCTCTTTTTGGTGAGCACCAAAAATAATAATATTTTTAAAAAATGACATAGAGGTCCTCTGAAAGGACCGGCATCGCCACACCAAAATGGATGTCTGCATGAGCTGCTGTAACAACAACAGCCCTTCAGTTTGTGGTTTTGCACCGCAGCTTATCACATCACATAAAACCATTCCTCCACCAATCAGACCTCACTGAAGGTGGCCTTTTAAAGCCAAGAGGAAGCAGAGATAAGAAACGGACAGCTCAATAGCTTTGTTTATGCCAAGTCTGACAATAACATGTTCAGTGGAACGGCTTTGAACTAGTTTAAATAAAGCACAAGTTACTAAGTAAATGATTCCTCCCCCTCTGACATCAGGATATCACTTTAGAAGGCAAATTTTATTGGTAGGATACAGTTTCCACCTGACATTGACCTCGTTTTGATCTTTCCAATGGGATTATTGTAAAATAAACACTTCCATAAATTGTAAAGAGTTGGTGAAAGATGAGAACCTTTCATGAACTCAAAAACTAAAATATCAATTTTATTAAATTTTATTGTAGGACACAGTTTTACATACCACAATGTTAGTATAAAGTATTTGCCTGTTACAGATTTTTTTATGTTTTTGCTTTTCTAGGACTTAAATATTTCTTATTAAACAAACTTTAGTATCAGGCAAAAACTGTTTTCAAATCACAAATTTGAAAACAGTTAATTTTTCCCATGAATTGATTACTGCCTGGCTTCTAGTAGCAAGAAATTCATCAGCTGAACCTGTCTGACGACATGAAGTAGGCTAAAAGATCTGAAAAAGTAACATATGTGCCATGTGATGGAGAACCTCCTACCATCACTTTACATCACCTTATCTTTTAGAGGTGCTGCAGCATGCGCTTAGTCAATACATCGTAAACACTCCACAGAAGAGTGGTTCAACATTTCTCCTCAGTAATGTTAAAGATTCATTGTTTTTGCAAAGGTTGTTGCCACCAAGAATGGCACAACCAGTTATAAGATTTAGGAGGCAATTTATTTTTTCAGATGGCCAAGGTTTGTTGGTAGAGCCTTATTCTCTTAGTAAGTGAAATCATTATTTTACAAATCTACCTCTTATATTTAATGCGGTTATCTTCATCAGATGCTAAACCTTTATGAGCCACAGCATTTAGATTTGACAAAAAAGCAAACACAGCAGAAATCAGTAAGGAAACAAATACCCTTTCAAAGAAATGTGCACCCGAAGTCCTTAATAAGGGTTGTAATGGTGCATTTAATGCAAGGTACCACAGCCGAGACAACACTTAAATTCAACATTCTGGACAGGCCACAAATAAATTGCAGCACACAGTGAAGTGCTTTTGTTTTCCAAATGCCAGCAGGCAAATTAGAAAAGCACCGTATTTTGGTGGCTGTGGGCACACGCAAGCCCATAAATATCTGCATGTCATGGTTATTAGGGAGACTTTAAAATAACTTGTTTTTGCAGCTAATTGGGGAAGGGAGGAAGAGAGGCTATCTACCACCTAAACATTCATCCATTAACATTAGTATTTGTAGAACTCTGAAAGGCGAAAAACAGATAAACAAGTTAAATTTGGAAATCATGAGCTAAAGAGGAAGTTAAAAGAAGGGAGGCAAGTCAACAGCTGTAAGCCTGCACAGCCAGTTTCTCAACCACTTTCTAGCCCCCAGCACTGATAGCTGTTTAGCACCATATTCAGCAGGTTCATTGTGTGTGTGGAGCCAGCCCCTGCCAGCTCCTCTCATGACGCCACAGGTTGGGGTGCTGGCCAGTGGTAAACATGTTCCCACAATTGGAGTCAGCACTCCCAGGCTTGCTGGGAGCCCCATGGCTCAGCAAAGCTGGACAAGAGGCTGGTCAGCATTAGGGCTGACGACACACCAAACCTTTTCACATAAAAGCGCTTAGGCTCAGGGGTCCGGCCTCGCAGGCGCGGGCAAACGCTATTGTCAGTGTGCACGCACTGACTAGGCAGTTAGCGTTTGCACATCCGACGTGCTCCCATATGTCGGTTAGTGTTTTAGTAAATACTGTAAAACATAATTTTGAGTTTTTGTGCATCATTTTGCATCAAAAATGAGATTATTCATAAAATAAACCTGGTTTATTTCCAGGATTCATGTCCCTAAACAGCCCCAAACATCAATATTTTTTTCCCTGGGATTATATGTGATAGACCAAGACAAAGTAGCACTGAATGGAGCTAAATACAGGACGATCTAGGAATAAAGCTGTACAGAATGATGCTCACAGACTCCTTCCATTCAATATCTCAGAGCTTGACTTAGCGTGCAAGGAAGAAAGGGTAAACATTTCACTCTCTAGACGTATATGGCCTTGGCCTTTATAATAAAACATAAAATAACTCAAGGGTGATGCATACTTTTGCAGAGTTCTGTGAATTTTTCCATTTTAATTTAGAGAAAAGTGTATTCATTTTCCATTTTTAAGGGGCTCTTTGCTACATTAACAGCGTGTGGATGCAACGCTATCTTCGGATGAACCAGTTTGGAAAAATCTCACATAAAAAATAAAATAAAATAAAAATCAAGAGAGTATGACAAAAATGATTTTAAATAAAGTGACATTTTAAGGAGTGAGGTCTGCACACCCACCTCCAGATTCCTCAGGTGTCTATAGATAAGATTATTTCCTGCACTTCATTTTCCAGAATTGACATGATTAAAGAAAACGTGCCGTTGCTGCTGTCACAGCCTGCTACTCTACACATATTCTCGTCACCTTTTGAAGATCGCTCAGAACACAATGTGACATATAAAACCACACTGCGGATGTCTCAGGGGAATCTGAAGACATACATCGTTAGGCGTCTCACTCATTGTGTTTGATGTCACCTGCAGGGAGCCTGAACTGTCAATCAGCTATTTTTACAAGAGGAACTGCAGCAAAGCAAATAAGAAAACTATCAAATCACTGAGTGAAAATAACCAGGACAAGATATTTTGAGAAGCTTCTTGCTGTTGCTGGGAATACACCTGGAGTCCTTTATAGACAGAATGGCCGACAGCATGCCGGGAGCAGTCGGACTCTCAGAAACAACAGGAATCGTTAATTGTTTGAGATACTCATCAGCTAGAGCAAAAAGGCGTGAACAATAGATACGTTTCCACTTGACTTAATGTCAATGAAAATACACTCCAACTGCTGGAAAAGCAGAAGAAAAAAGAACATTCAGTTATTTCTTTCACATTATAAACAAGATGAAAAGCTGTTTTTTCCAAAAGCATTCATATTCACTTTTGGTCTACTTTTTATCATCTCAAAATGTTGAGAAAACACCTTCAGACAATTTTAAGAATCATAAAAGATATACATGTTAGTTAGGTATAAGACATGAACATAATCTACAATTCACAGTTCATCGGCAAGATTACTTTAAGGTATTTAAAACATATTAGAGAACAAAGTAGATCTCAAAAGTAATGTGAATTGATCCAACTGAACAATGTGCATGTAAGGCACAAACATCAACAAAGCATTATTAGGTAGAATATAAAATAAAACTGGTTTATTTAAAGTTTAAAGTACTAATATACAACTCTGAGGTAGAACGGTGTTGTAGGACGTTTTCTTATCTCACCATGTCTGATGGCCTATCTAAAAACAGGTTTTGTGGGGGTGTAAATGTGACGAAATCAAACGTATTTATGACACATCAAGTCTTGTTCCATTTATAGAGCATCACTTATGATGTCCTCAAATTACTGCATTTACTTAAAATTGACAGCAAAAGTTTATGACACATTCCAAGTGCTATTCTTAAGAAAAGAAAACCAATTAGTAATCCAAATCTATATTTACATTGGTTATTGGTGATATATAGACTCAGTCAGGTGCTTCTTGTGCAGATTATTATTTAAAAAGTTAAAATGTTACCTGGTTAATTAGTCAGGCTATGAGCTCTGGTTCAGCCTGCATTTCGCTGCTGCTTATAGCTTGTTGAACTAGCATAAAACTCATGCCGCTCCTTTAATTTCCAAGCCAATTAGTCTTTCTTTCAGCCAGCAGACCAGCAGTGCACAGCAAAATCAGTATTGGGTGGTTTTAAAATACTATTTTCTTATTTTATTCATTTTAATACCAATAAGTAGCCCATACATAAGAAAAACTAATGTAAAGTTCACTTTTGCAATATAAACATTAGCTTGTGAAGCTAAAGGAGAAATAGTAAAATAAGACCAATGCATCTTTTCTGCAAGAGCAGAAAAGCAGGAATGGCAGAAATATCATTTTCTCTTCACTTTGACAGATCATCAACATGCTCTAATCCTTAAAGATCCGATGTCATTATATCGCCTTGAATACAAAGAAAAGCAAAACACAAGAAACTTAGACAGAAAATGGGCTCTAACCTCTTTGCTGTCAGTAGGCCCATGAACAAGAAAAGCACTGCATAAAAGCAAACCAAACTCTGTTCAGGCTTTGTAGGGTTAGTAATTTTAGAGAGAAAACAAAGTGCTAATGGTGTAAAAGGACTTTATTTGGACATATTTTGTACCATTAAAAAAACACAACTATGCAGTAAAAATATGTGAATAAAAGTTTTACGCTCACATTAATCTTGTCCAATCACCAACCTGTGCTCTGTGAACAGCTACTAGTCATTCAAAGTAAATTTATCTTCCTTTATAAAACCACAGGTTCGATGACATCTTAAGTGTGAACACCATTAAGTGCTTGTGTAAAAAAACTACTTTGTTACACCAGTTATAACGTAAAATGTGCTAAAAACCAGTGATTAAATCTGAAACATGTGACAATTTCGTAAAATTAGTTATTTTTTGACAAGTTACTAACTTTGGGAGCTACTTTCTCCTTTCCAGCTGTTTCCCTGCTTTACGAGAGCTCATAAGCCTTTATGCACTAAAGAGGCTGATAAAACTTAATAAGATTCAACAACAGGAGAGGAAGCCATGGCAGATGTAAACTCTTGCACATGTTTTCAGCTCTGTGGCTGCTGTGTTTTCTCATGCAGTTAGACCCGAGACAACCACAGAAAGTGTGGGGATGTTCAACAAGTGGCACAAGTTCACAGACCAGTTTAAACCCGACCTATCGGTGCGCAGAAGAGAGGAAGCAGAAAACCCTCAAGCACTGACATAAGCCTAGCAACAGGCTTCCACCAATTGCAGCGAAGAACAACAGTTTCAGGAACCAATCTTCTCCGGTTGTGTCTCTCTAGCTTTCTTAGAAAAAAAGGAAAAACAAGAAAAAAGTTGTGCCGAGGTATGAAGTTCACCGGGCAGCCTAATGTATTTGGTTTCATACAGTGTTAGGTTTGCTCTTGTGTTTGCAAAGTCATAATTTGTCTGTAGGAGATTCAGTGACAAGAGGAGGCAAAACAAAGGTCTCCGAACCTCACAGCAAACACCAAACCACATGTTTCAGATTAGCCCGGAGGCTCAAAACAGCCAGGCTTGTCTGAGAAAAACAACCAGAGAACTTTTTCCATGTAAACAGATTCCCCTGAAAGCTAAAAAACATTAAAGGGAACAATCAATACAGTTGGATTGTGGAGGTCTGCAGGGTTTTAATTCTAAACAGTAAAAACTGGAAAAGGTATCCCCCATAACACTCTTCAAACGCAACTCTAAATACGAGTCTCTGCATCTCAGTGAACGCTTAACATAGAAAAATGAAAGTTTAACCCTTACCTCCCCACTCGCAGAGCAGAAACAATAGCAGGAATAAGTTTTTAAAACCTGTTTTCACTTCATGTAAACACTCAGAGTGTGACCCATGTGAGAATTAGAGTCACCTCTTTGATCTCTCTAAATCTTGTTCCTTGTTCTCAATGTTTTTTTTTCCCGTATTATCTGTGTGTATTTTGGCGATATATCAGAGCGGAGGGAGTTCGTAGGGTGACGCTTTTCTAACGGTGACCAGCAACCCCTCCAACCCCCACCTCCACCAGACCAGCGGGTCCTAGACCTGTGCACACCAACATTGCAGCGAGGAAATGGTCTTTGGAGAGGAACTGCAGGGAGTGCACTACAAATAAAAAGTAAACAGCATGGAGGCAGAAGTGTCCATTTTCAAAAATCTTTTAAGCATCTATGGGCACTGTGGGCAGCCATTCAGGGGAAAAAGGCGTTGGCTTTGTTACCCAGAGTGCACGTGTGGAAGAGCGAGTTCCCGGGGATGTTATTCTAACAGGGATATGGCAGCTGTCACAATACGGCAAAGTCTGAGAGAAAAGATCCCACAGAAAAACAAGAAAATACCAAACCCTCCCCCTGCTATCTTTAGCCTGATATGTCACAGCCACCACAAATCAGCACAACGTTTCTCAGTTTGTTAAAAACCAAACACCTGCAGCTTTGCTTTCACATCTTGTGGGATATTAGTGGAAATACTAATTGTATGTTTAGTCATTTTATTTGTAATTCAGAGACAGTAAACTGGCCAAGATGAGCCCATATCAATTCTAAAGAACTCATAAAAAGGACAGCCTGCGGTCTGCTCTTACTTTGTGCCTCCTTGCAAGCACAGCTGTTTTCTTTTCTTCCCCTGACAAAACCTCACCTTGTAGCTGACTGAGCAAAAAAAAATTGACTCATCCCTTCTGGAGTGCAGCCAGAAAGCTGTTGGTCATCGTTCTGTCATTTACACAGGCTGTGGTGGGGAGATTCAACTCGCTTACCTGTCGTGATAAGGAAAACAGAGGTGTTGATTCACTGCCATGAAGCTACATGTTCATACAAGAGGATTACAGCAGACAACAAGAGAGCAGAGCCTCTTGGAAAACAGAAACCTGTTGAGCCGCAGAGTCTGAAAGTTTTACTGTTTCCTTGTTGCCTTTTTTAGAAAGAACTTCAGTGCTTTGCAGAAGAGGAAGGTTCGTCTCTTCTGCTTGTCGACGCCGGTTTCACTTCTGTCCCTGCTTTTCCACTATCTGCTCTCTCAATCTTTAGCCTTCACTGAGTTGCTTTTTGATTGCAAAATGGAAAAGGTTATGTGATACTGCCGTATTTTAAAAGGGGCGAGGAAATGATCTGACCTAATTGCAATCATCAGAACCAGAACGACCGAGTCATATTACTTCATTAATAGGTGATGAGCTCTGGTACCAAATGGTGGAGCAAAACGGCAGCCAGAATCAGCTGTCTTTCTGTATTGATGAAAAAGTACTTAAAAGGTGATAACTAACCATGCCGGTCATGCTTAACACATCGATAAATATGCACTCTTATGTTCTTTAATTTAGTTTTTTCAAATAATAAAAGAAGTTATAATCATGTGTAGTGTGCAGCACATATATATATATATATATATATATATATATATATATATATATATATATATATATATATATATATATATATATATATATAGCAAGAAAGTTGATGAGTTGCCGACAGTGAGGTGACCTTTGCTAAATGCAAACACATTGATCTGATCTGGTGAGCCGGTTTGCTAGCCAAACCTCTCTCACAGCAGAGCAGAAGATAACATTTGATTGAAATACCTTTGCCGAGGTAAATAAAATTGCTACTTAAGATTGGCTTCACATGTAAAAATTGGCCGATCACCGATTCCCCAGAATTAGGGAAATCGGCACTGATAAATCAGTGCATCCCTAGAAATGGTTAAGTTGATTTAAAATGTGGAAAAACATTTAGTTTGACCAGTTAATGACCAGTTCTAACTTATACCTGATAGTCCAAGCAAAAATCCCTCTGTTTGCTGTAGTTTGGCAACTTAATCAAAACATTATTTAAAAACAAAATCTGCACTACCCATTTAGACAAGATTGGTGTGAGTAGAGTCTTCTAGATGTATTCTTTGGCTGGTTGGCCAGATAATCAACATCCCTACTTAGAGAACTAGGACTCGTATGCTCTGTTTTTGAACAGAGCAGACGAGTAATGAATCACTGCTTTTGTGTCTTAGGAGTAAAGCCAGGAGTAAGTGGAAGTTTTTTAAAGGAAACATGAGCCTGGGGGCTTTTAGGGGGAAAACTGTAACATAATCTTCTTTGCATGTTGGCCAGTGATTGCTGGATCATACAACTCCAGTAAAAAAAAAAATTTTTTAAACTTTGCAGCAAAGCTTTTCCATCAGATTTTACTTGCAATGCAGTTTATAGTTAACACCTCAGCTCTGCTGCATTAAAAACCTATTTAAAGCTGATTTATTTCCAATTTTTGCTTTTAACTAGCACAGGGCAAAGGTCCACCATGCTTAGTTACAGCCACTGAATTATGATCGTTAATCTCTGGTGGCTCCCCTTTTCTCCTCTCCAATGGCCTACTTTCTTGGGCCGCAAGTTTAACTTTAAACAGAGCTGCACTAAATATACACATAAGAGCCAGCAGATTTAGAATGTGTAAACATGGGGGATGGGCATAACATACACAAACATAAGGCGTATCCACATGCATGTGAACGCTCTCGAGACTATAACCAGCAAGTTCCTCAAAGAAGTGAAATCACATGACATGAGATCACAGAGTTTAATGGGGAAAATGCTAAGGTAGGCAATTTGAAAATGCTTGTAAATATGTGACCGCGACTTGAGAAAAATCCAATAATGATAGCAGTACTACATACTATAATGAATTAAAATATTAAATCATAAATTGTGAATAATTAAAGAGCCAGTACAAAAACAAACAAACCAATCATGTCCTCCCAGTAGGTTTACTGTGGAAATCTAACATTAATATGACATTTGGAGGTCTGAATATTCAGTTTATTCACTTATTGTGATTTTTTTTTTTTTTATGTGAGAATTACTAACAGCAGCCACAGGTTTTAATGTTAGCTTCTATAACTAAAGATGGAATGGATCCATACTGAATCCAAAGGTTTATTCAGCTGATGCATGCTTAAAAATTTATGAAGCACCTGGTTTATTACCTGGCTTTGTCTGACTACCAGGTTACCCAGTGTTTGCATCCCTGAGGCAAGTGGAGATGGATCAATATATAGTCAGGTGAGACTGTACTTTAAAGAAATATTGGTAATAAGTGGGCCACTTATTATCAACATAACTCAGAGAAAACTAAGTCTTTAAGAACATAACTCCTGTAGTCGCAGCAGTGATTTCTGGGCTGCAGTGTTTTTTTAACCATTGTCCTATTGCTTGAACACACCTAGTCCAAATGGTTAAAAAAGTGAAGAAAAACTCAGCATGTCATCAAGTTCATCAGAAGCCTGTTAATGGCTCATCAGTTTAAATGAGGTTGGGTGAAGCAGGCCAGCAGGAGAACAGGTGCTGCAGGCTCTTGAGGGGTTGCTCGGTGCAATTTGTATCTGCACAAAGATCTTTAAAGACACACAGACGCAGACAAGTGGCGTCAACATTCTCATCTATCTGGCTTTTGAAGTCAAAAAAGGGAGTTATTTGACTATTTTTGTCTAGCAATTATGTTTAAATCCTAACTTTTACACTTGGAAACTTTCTGTTTGTTTTTTACAGAGTTTCTACAGTCTTGGAAAAATGTGGAATTAGCTCCCCCCCCCCAAGATCTTTCAGGCTTCGATAAATATGGAAATGTATGTTTTATTTACCAGAGTTTATGCCTTATTTTATTTCAAAAACACACAAAATGCTGTTTTGTGTTTGATTTATTGTTTTATCCTTTACTTGTCACCCTACAGTTTATCAGTATTTTGTTTTTAGAGTTGCTTCCTGGGAACCGACAGAAATATAGTCAAAAGAACACAAAAAATATCTCTTTTAATATTTTATTTGCCTCTAAACAACTGTCTGGGTTTAAAACTGAATCTGTAAATATCAAATCTTTTATAAGGACTCCAAGTACAGCTTTTACACTACAGGTGCTTTGAATGTTTATAAAACAAATAAGCTATCAAACTTTCATTCAAACAATTTAATTTAAGACTAAGATCATTCTGTCCTGATTTGACAAGTCTAACCGTTATAGATCTTAAAATAAAATCTGAATATCGAAACCGTAATACTGAAGTGTTAAGGGGATAAAAGATATATTCAGTATGAACATTATACGTCTTGGATTATCAGGTTTTTTTTTTACCCAAGTCTTAAAACAGTGGGTTCATTTTGTTGGGTTTGTGATTGTGTTCATTTTTAACGTTTACAAACTCTTCGTGGACCTTATGACCTCAACATAAATGCGACTGGATTGTGTGTGTGGTCCCTTATCTCATGCCACAGGTAGTGTTGAACATATTTGCTCTGTGGTTAATCAGTTACAAACCTGTGTAACTGAGAAATGAGCTGACCAGTAGTTAAAATCTTTAAGTCCCCACCAAGCGGACCCGAATCTGTGCCGAAAATCTCACCAAGTTACATGTGACTCGCACAATCACAAGAAATTGAGATTCTGTAGAGTGCAGCGTACCATACTAACGATTTGCAGAAAAAAGTGCAGTTGTGCAGTAAATGGTCTTACATAGCCACAATAGGCAGACATCAACAGCAGGAGATCAAGCACTATTCCCATTGGTGTCAAATTTGATTAAATTAACTACAGTAAGAAAATAGGAAGTAATGCAGGATAATTGACCCACTTATTAAACTCAAACCGTGGCTTCATTGACTCTTTGAAATGAGGAAGACAAGAAACCATGAGAAATTAAATCCAAATTCCAAACTTTAGACAGATTTTTGCCAAGACTTTGACGTGCGGTGACTTCTTTCATCTGTGATTATGTCACACAGACCAGGCAGCCAGGTTAAAGAGTGCAAGCTTAATAAAATGAGAAGAAGGTGGAAAAAGTGATAGGAGGAGCGAGGACCGAGGGAGAGGATTATTTGACCAGCATGCAGAGAGAAAGCGCCTCATACCTTATCATGGGTAAGTAAACACCGAAGCGCAGTCTGGAGTGACATCATTGTCCCTGAAAATCAATAACCAGCTACTTCCTGTGCAGTGGGAAAAATCAATGACTCCATGCATTAGATTACCTATCTTTGCCCACTCACCTGCAGAGGTGTGCACACATACAAATACTGCAGGAAACAGACTGATGCACAAACTAACTTCACAGTCAAAGTTTTAATACCAGTATTTGTGCAGCTTCAGGGGAGAGTCGGCCCATTACAGGATTAGCAGCTGCCAAAGAGTGGCATAGACCTACTGCTGAAGTCTAACGGGGATTATGGCAATGCCAAATCAGATTTTTATCAAGTTACAAACACACCAGGGCAGCATGAATCAGCAAAGATCCCCCTGCTTTCATCGGCCTATTGGTTGTCATTATGCAATAACGGCTGAAAGGTTGAGTTCAGCGTTTAAAAGGTAATAAAACTCATGCATGCAGAAAAACAACATTTCCAAATGACATATGTATTTTTTGCATAACCCCCGAAAGCTCCCTGTAAGTTTCGAAGCCACAAACAAATGTCTGGAATGTGGTCAGTGCTCGACGTGCCACTGAAAGTCAAAACTGCAGCTGAAAGTGCTCTTGAGGTTCTCTCAGCGACAGGACAAAAAGGAAAAAAAAAATCAGGGCATAAAAAGCTGGGTTTAGTGTTATGAACACGCCTCTCAAGATTTGCCCTCGTTGCCCTGCAGAGGCTGGGATATGACACGGAGCAGAAGAGTGAGAAATTCAGTGTGTTTCACCTGTTTGCACAAGAGAGAGAGTTTGTATCACAAGTTGAGGAAATGATAATACAAATATAAAATAAAATCAAGTAAGTAAGAGTAATATATTGATACTCTGTGATCACGCTGCATAAATCCAATTCATAAAATGTGGTTTCAGAAAAGAAAAACTGACTCTCAACTCTCTTTTAAAACATAAGAAGAGGTGACTGTATTGTCTGCCTAACCAAACCAGACTGAGTTTCATTATCACATACACCCTGAATATTGTTCTTGGTGGGAACAATATGTGTGGTTGGCCACCGCAGATCTTTCAATACTGGCTGTGAGTGGGTGTGCAAGTTTTGGTACACTCAGCCGGGGCCATCTTTCTCTCCATTTCATGCTGAGACTCCAAATGCTGCAACCAGCAAGTCTACAGTGGGTTTCTAGGTCAAGATTATTAAAGAAAAACAATAATTTAGCTACAAATACTGTTTGTTTTGTTTTACTGTTTCAGATCTCATTAATAGAACTACCTTGTCCCCCATAGCCTTTCAATAAAAAGCATATATTCTTTAAGAATCTAAAGGTTTATATTAATTCTTCCTTTGAGCCTCTTAATTATCAGCATCTTGTAAAGGGATTCATCACTTCATAATTCATCACTGTAGAATTATGAAGTGGTTTGGAAGTTTAAAGAAAAAAGCCTAAACTGTAACTGTAATATTTACCCTCTTTCCACTGTATCCCCAAAATGTGGCACAATCAATTTCCTACATAGGTCACTTTAATAATAAATTAAGTTCATGTTAGTTTAATCTAGTCAGAGTGTAAAGTTTTGTTTTAGTTGCACATGCACGGATGTTTACATTTTGCTAACCATGCTAATTGCTAAACACATGTAATGCAGTAGGATGCCTCTGCCTTTAAAAAAAATGACAAATTATAATGAAAATATCTTGAATGTTGTTTAATTCTTATATATTAGCTATAAGAAAATCAATAAACTCAAGTTAGTATATAAAAATAGAAACTACCAGATTTTGATCACCACATTGCTACTCTGCATACTGTACACTTAATATTGTACACATTTTTTAAGTCAGAAACAAAGTGACTGTTTAACAGTTGGCTCTCTGTAGCCTCATGTTTACAGCCGTGCACATTTCCCTTTCAGCGCCGTCAAGGATCCGATCATTGTCCATGTTTGTGCGATCACAGGCACATGTCTGGAGAGGACAACTAATCTCTTTATTCAGCAGAGAAAAGGTCTGGCCTGCAGCCTATATATCCGACCCCTTGCTAACCCGCCTGCAGGGCCGAGTCAGCTTACACCACGCCGAGAGGCATCCTGCTGGGTCGGGGTGCGTTCTCTACGGGACTCCCACAGGAAGGCTTCACACAATACTCTACTCTCCTTGAAGAGGACACACAAAACGACTGCATGCAAAGAACATCAACTGTACAGAGGCAGCGAAGCACGCTGAGACAGATGAAGGTGAACTTTCACACTCACACACACAGGCTTTAGCAGACAATGGACAGTGGAACTGTGCCATAAGGGAAGGCTGTTAGTCAGTCACTGGGCAACTGGGGCAGCAGATGGTCATCTTCCCTTCCACTAACACCAAGCAGGAGAAATGGGAGGGGTGAAGTTCTGGCAACTGGTCACCTTACAGAGTACATGGGAATGACTCAGCCATAACGCATGAAGCAAATGAGCTGGACGGTGAATGAGTGAGTTTCAGCATAGAAATGGAAAGAGTTTGAGACAGATGAACTGACTATAATATAGTTCTTCCTGTGGGGTGGAGCTTTCAGTCAGGTTTGGTAATATGATATAAAGCTGCAGGCTCAAACAGTCAAGCAAACAAACCACCAACAGATCAGACATGCAAATGAAAAGGGTAGAGATTAAGCCTCAGAGCAGAAAGAGCGAAATAGGGTGAAGGTCAGCTGAGACATCGAGAATAGAAGGGGGAAAAAACAGAGGGGATGGTTTTATATCCTGTTGACCAGTTGCTGCGCCTCAGCATGAACATTTTCATTGGACAGTGTGCGTAGGAATAGTCGCACAGAAGTATGCAGGGGTGTGAGTCTACACACAAAGGGAACCATTTATGATCTTTGCCCGTCTCAGCTCATGCTAACGGAGAAGAAAAAAAAACAACTGCACAGCATTCTTGCATTTCTCTTTTTTTTTCCCTCTTGCTTGTGAAAAGGAATGTTTCGGGATGATTAAGTCTATAACAAGAATCATTCTCCATAAATAAAGGACTTTATTTATGGAGTCTCCAACTGCTCTACAGGTAGAGAAGACACAGGAAAGACATGCAGCAAATTTTGCTCCAGAGTTCAAAGATGTGCAGTGAGAGATTTGTTGGCAGCAAAGTGAACCGCTGTCGAGTAAACATGTTTGTTAAGAAAAAGTTACATCACAGTTGGAGTATGAGACAGCAATAAGTCAGATTGAAGGATTGGCTGAAAGTGACTGAACAAACAGTACAAGTGAGAAACTCAAGGAAGAAAAGAAGTGGCTTAATAAAGGTAGGAAGATACTGAAGTGATACACAAACATGAGTTGTGAAAATATTTTTCTATTGGGAAAAGTTGAGTTCATAAAAAATGTCAAGGCAAAACGTTAAAGTATTTTCCCCAATCCAGATTTAAGGTGATTTATTTTTAAAAAGACAAAAACACACATAAAGCTTTAGATTTATCTGCTGACTTAAATGAACCGTATTAGCTGTTCAGTTCCTTCATCACTGCTTTTCTTTGTCCAGCCATTCCTCTCTCCCCAGTTTTACTTGTTCCAATGCATATTTGCCTTAAGGCAGTCCCGATCGATCATTGTTTTCGACTGTGGGACATTTAGGAATGTGTTCGAAGCACTCCTCTGAACTGTTGTGTGACGCATCTCGTGAAGCACCTTTGTTAATGTTTCTGTGAACCAGCAAGACTCCTAGTTCAAGGAAAGTTAACCCAGATTACTGCCAGCAGCTGGAACTGACACTTCCAATCGCTCACATACAAGTGATTAGTCATCGTAAGAGAGTAAGAGGCAGAAAACCCAAACAGGCATGCTTTAATTTAATCAGGCACCTGCTTTTCTGCTAAGAAACAAGAAACACATGAAGTGAGTAAAAGCCAAGGCTAATCAAGGAATCTTATAAATCATTTAGGATTCTTCCTTGATTGGTGGCTTATTTACAAACTAAAGGCTTGTGGCATTTTGTATTTAACAGCACGAGCATTTGATGACAGTGTTTATCCCAGCTTTTGAGTTAGCTTGTGGTTCACATCTTGCACTCTTTTTCAAACCAAATAAGCAGAATATGTAAACTGTTGGATTTGCTGCTGATTTATACAGCAAATCTGTTTAAAACAGGAATTACTGTGGGAGCTCCACAGTTTGACAGTTAAAATTGTGCAAGTGGTGTTTCTAAGAATCTGCGAGTCTTCCAACATGCAGAGATGCATATAACAAAACTGAATTTAATTGCTTCAGAATGCTTGGATTTAAACCAAATCTAATTGCTTTTCTCTCCTAAAACAGTCTTTCTATGACACATTGAATGATTCCTAAAAGCCTAAAAGAGTTTGGGTCTCCATTTGGCACTCAACCTTGTGAGCAGAGTTTTGAAAAACACCTTCAGGTGCCAAGTGCTTGTAAAGTTTATTTTTTATTTTTTTCATATTTTAACCATACAAATTTAGAAAATACTGCAGGTTAAATCCTGTCTGTCTAATTTTATACAACCTCCTCCTTGGTATCCCCTTGAGATAAACACATCTCTGATGTTTTCATGTTTTCAGCTGATGGGAGGAAGGCAATGGAGAGCTGGGAGTGAAATGGAGGGACTGGTGGTAACCTACAGTATATAATAAGTCATATTTCTTTTCTTCTGGGCTCCCAGCAGACTGAGCCTCAGTTTGATAAATAGCAGGCCCCCTCAAAGCAACAGATGCTACGACTCAAACCCCCTCAAATTCAGCAGCTCTGCCAAAAAAACAACAAAAAAAGCAGAGTCAAGGCCCTCCTTGGCTGTTGCACATACTGAAAGCCTGCGAGTTTGAACAGTGCACAGAGAAAACAGGGCCCCCTCTATGCTTCAGCCCCCTGCTACTAAGACAACCCAGTTTCAGAAGACTAAAGTCCCTAGACTTTATCTGAAGGGAGCGCTCATAAAACTGCAACTTCTTCACTTTGCTGAATAAGGTCACTGCTCCACCGCTTTTAAGTTTATTTGCACAAGTTCTTCTTTTTGATGTCTGTGGTTAAATTATTATTGTTTCTCTTTATCAAATAAAAATCCTCCCTGCCCCATCCTTGCAAACACTCCAACTGCTGAAACGATTAGGGAGCATGGAAACAATTGTGAAGAGGGAGGAAGCATTTTCCACTCTGCTTTCCAAGAACAACGAAAAACACTGGATTCTTGAAAAGTGCAAAAACAAATTCTCCTCCTTGAAGCCAGGTAGAGGTCTTTCTTTAAAGAGAAGGATAGTTTGGTGTTTTGTGGTGTTGTAGAAGAATGTCTGCTGTAAAGTCTGGCAGTAAGTTGTGTTTTTGAGGGCAAAATGACAGAAAGAGAGGGAGAGTTTTGTTTTGCAAGTACAAATGGGGTGTTTGATTAGGACGGATAACAATTAAATTTCACTAAATTCTCCTTGTTTTGCTTTATAGCTTTCAGAGAAAACATGTCCTTCATAGGTGAGCTTTAAAGGAACTTACATTTTCAGGTTGTCTCCGTGCGACTGTTTAGGTCTACACAAGCAGCAGGTTAAAGTGGCTCACGAGATACTGAAAATACTGAGAGATAGTGGGTAGTGCTATCAGATGCCCCAATAGTTTCTACAGCGGCCTCAAGCACATATGGAGACAGTCCCATGACCTCAGATTGGCCAGAGAGGCCTCCAGCGAGTCGTGATACAGAAACACAGACCACAGTTTTACAAATCTGAATCTTTAAAAGGCATTGGCTGGTCACCTGTCTCAAGCTATACCAAAGTTTAACAAAGTTTAACTAAGCAAAAGTTTATCTTAAAAACCATGTAAAGTCCTTTTTATAAGATGTCAGAAAAACAGCTGGATTAACCGTCTTTTGCAGCTGTCTTTAACATAAAATAATGCAAACCTGTCCCTCGTTCACCTACCATATATATTCTTCACCTGCAAGAAGGGGTAGGTGATATGGACTTAAGGTTTTATCACAATATTTTGTGATATTATTGTGACAATGTATTGTAATGTAACGTAATGATAACAATTCATGACCTTCTTTTAGGTCATGACTGAGTGACATGGCACAAACACAAATACTGATCTTGAAAAACCATCTTATTTGTAATAGGCTTCTTAAGGACATTGATTTTTGTTACTTATCTGCATTTCATCATATTTTCAGATTTATTGATATGTGGCAAAAATAGTCAAACTAACAGTCCCAACAATATTGACAGTTTTAGAAAAGTCCTTAATTGGAATTTGTCCTGACAATAATTTATGATAAAAAATTTGTCACGATAAATGATAAACAATACGATAAATGCCCCACCCTACTTAAAAGACTAATATAACTGGTAGCATTTCCAGTGGCAAAGCAATGAAGTCCTGGTGTGAGAACTTACGGATCCCTGATCATCATTCCTATTAAACCATTTCATTAAAATAGCAAATTTAAAATTATGAAATTTATGACCATTGCATCAGTCTAGCAGCTACCTGAGCAGATAGTCTGACCAACTAGTCATCCATCCATCCATGGTATGTACCTGTATGATCATGCAAGGTCATGAGGGAGTTGGTGCTTACCTCCTGCAGTCATTGGGTAAGAGGTCAGGTATTCCCTGGACAGTTCGTAAGCCCATCATATAGCAACACAGAGACAGAAATGCATTTTCCTTAAAAATATGGAACCATTTAAGAGGAAATAAACACTTTCCAATGGATATGAGGTGTATTGCAAAGTATTGCTACAAAAAACAAATTCTCTGACTTTTTTGTATTAAACTATGTTTTTTTTATATATATATCCACTACCACAAGGATGTCAAACACCTAATTTCACAGAATGTTAACAGCCCATTTCAGAATCTAATGTACCCAGGCGGTACAGCTGAAATTACTAACTATATTATTTTCACCCTAAGCTTTTATTTACAACTAAAACCTTCCAGGCTAATGAGCAAATGGTCTTGCCAGTTTATCCAGATTAGAAAACAACTAAGCAAGATTTACTGCGGTGGGACAACGAAAACAAGTAACGAGTAAAACAGGAGTTTATGTGGGTCAAGGTAACAGAACTTGGGCTAGTTTCTCTGTGCTGTAAGAAAACCCAACATCTGAGCAACAATGGAGAGTCATAAGCAGAAAAACAAAAGTCAGGATCTGTCTGGAGCTGCTGTGAGCGGAGGCCAGGATCAGTAGTGGAGATATCGGGGATGCAGTACAAAGTCTGTTCAGGTGGACCTGATAAGAAAGGTGGAAGGGCAAGGGAAGCAAAGACAAAGTCTAAGTGAACCCAGACAAGCTGGTTTGTGACAGGGGTTTCACAGGCGCTGACATCACCGCGTGAGAAACCGACTCGATGTTCTCTTATCGGTCTCTGACCTCATGGCTGGATGTCGTGATTGTGCGCACAAACTGTGGATCGCACCACAACACAGCAGAGGAGCATGCCCTGTTTTCATGTCCTCTCTCAGCACCTGCTTACGTGCTTGTTTCAGGCTTACATGCAAGCTGCACACACACATGCGCACGCACACGCACACACACGGTAGGTTTTGTGAAGCTGGAAGACATTTAGGAAGCCTGACTGAGATTGTGGCAGGACAGGAAGGAAGTGGAGCACGCCCCTGGTTCTGAACAGGAAGAAGCCAGGAAAGAGGACACACACACATTTATACAGTAAACATACACACACACATGCATAAAAAGATATAATACTAATGGTTATAAACCATATATACTGCATTTCATTCCATTACAGCTACAAACTTCAAAGGATTTTGGGGGATTTTATATGACAGAACATCAGAAAGTAGCAAAAGATACAAAATGGATGGAAAAGGAGACAAAGTTTTAAGCATTTTTATAATTTTTAATCAAAGAAAAATATAAAACTAAAGGCATGGCATCCATTTGTATTTAACCCTTTAGTAAATATTTTGTAGTACCGGTAAGTACTTTGGGATTTGACTCTAGCAGCTTGTAAAAGTCTAGAGACCGATTTTTTTTTTTTTGCCCGTTCTTCCTTGCAAAAAAAACTAAAGGTCAGATTAGATGAAGAGCATCAGTTTTTAGACTTTGCCACAGATTTTTAAGACTGGACTTTGATTAGGCCATTCTAAAACATGAATATATATGATCTAAACCCTTCCATTGAAGCTCTGGCTGTACGTTAGGAGCTGTTCTGCTGAAAGATGAACCTCAGGACTTATCAAACTGTTTCCTAATAGGTTTTCTTCCAGCACTTTCTTCAACATGTTTACACTATCCCCAACATGATTTTATCAAACCCAAAACATCTCAGTTGCATTTCGGTCACTTGATAATGGCTTCCAGATCATCTAGAACGGCACTAAATTAGTCTATTTATTGGTCAAACAACTTTTACAATGCCTGGAGGTGTGTTTGGGCTCACTGCCCTGAAGAAAAACGAGTCTTAATCCTACTAATTTGAACACAGATGGGACGGACAGCATGCAGCTGCATGTTGCCAGCTGGTAAAATGTGCCTTGAATTAAAAAAAAAAATCCACATGAGCATCTCCAGCTAAGCACCAATAGAATATCTGAATAGAATTAAGTATCAGTGCTACTTCTGCACAGCACAGCTGATGGTGTCAGAAAATGAAGACACGAAGATGTATGTGACGCAAGTCTTGCAAAGGCACACCTGTTAACTTAACAGCTCTCCAATTGTCTATCTAAATAAAGTGATGGAGAGAATATTTAAAGTATGCAAAGCCATCATCAAAGTTCACTAAATAATTATAGCTTGGAACTCCTAATTATTAACCCACACCGCAGACAAAAAATCAAAGAAATGAGATGTGATGCTGCCTTTTGAGAGAATCATCATCTTATAGTAAACAAACTGGTTGCTTTTGCCATCTACTGGTTTTTCTTTTGTTTGTTTGTGTGGTTTTTTTGCATTCAGCAATGAAAATACCACAAATATTTAAAGTGAATCTGAGCAGGACTGGCGCCCCAGGAGAGTGGGTATGCTTCAAAGTAGTTTGTTCAAAGTCAAAAAGCATCTCAACCCCCCTGAAGCCAAACGTTTTCCTCATCCTATTTTGGGACACTGAAAAGCCATTTCAAACATAAAGCTTTCTGCATCCATATACAAGGGGGAAAAAAGCAAAAGTCTGAGCAATTAAGTATATTATAAAAAAACATTTTTGACAGAAGCTGCACTGCGACTTGTTAACCAATTAATTTAAACATTTAAGATCTTTTTCACAAAGTACACAACAGCCATCAGACAACTGAGAGTCTTAAATACTCAAATTTATTAGAGCAAAAATGTTCAGTTGCTAATATTTTCCAAGTTTGTTTTTAATCAAATGTTTTATTTCACCATTACTCATTTCCCAGATATTCCATCCATTTGTTTTTCTTCTCTTCCTCAGCACTGTGGCTATTGATAATTATATATCTAGCCCAACCCTTGTCTTGAACCAATTTAACAAATATTTAACAAATTTAAACATGATTACGTAACTTGGTCTGACATATTTTGCAGCTTATAATGAATGAGTCTTTGTGTGATGAGGAAGCAGAAACATGAGGATCTATCTGTGGAGGCCAGTGTAGAATCTTGCACTGAAGTCTCAAAGGACAGAAATAAAACCCCATGCAGTCGTCATTCTTACCCTGGGGCAGCTTAACACCGAGGAACTGCAGTGGGGCCAGAGGGGGCTCATATGACCCTCAGCAGGTTGCACTTTGGGTCATTTACTCTGGTAATAAAGCTTATGATGTCTGCTGGCATTTGTGCAGGGAAGACTAAACCAGTATGCAGGTTTTCAACTGTTAGCAGTAATCTCTGTCAAACATTTACAAAGTGTTGTCCACTTGCTACAATTGGAGCAGTGATTCATAATCCGAACACACTGCAATGCATTTTTCAAGGAAAAAAAAAAAAAACAAGAAATAAAACAAATGCACCAACGGATCTGGTTCCAAACAAGTTTCAAAGACCTGTATCAAGTCCTTTAGTTAATACAGTTAAAAAACTGTATTTGCATACACTAACTAGTTCTAACTAGTTCACAAAGACTATGATTTAATGTTTTGTGACTTTTGAACTAGCTTAGCAACTAACTATGAAAGTTAAGGTTGCTGACTAATAGGTCAGCATGAAATTGTGATGTTGTTGGGAACATCTCAGGTATCTCAGGTACTACCAGTTAAACCATTGGAAGTCTTCAAGGTACTGGGAGCTCATCCAACTGGTCTGATGCTGAATATGTTTGGCATGCAAAGCACCATTCAATGGAATTATTTTGTAAAACATTATCCTGTCAAATACTGAAACCCAAACTATTCTTTGCGACATTTGTAGTGTACACAATGACGCTGCAATAATAAGAAACTTTCAGTTTTTTCTTTTTGACTTAACTTTTAGACCATTTGATTTGATAAGCCTTGACTAAAAGCTAACCTGTGAATAATGGGTTATTTTGACAATAACTAATAATCAAAACTCTGCATGTTTATGGCTATAAATATAATGTTTCGTGCAACCGGTACATATTTCAGAGTCTTTGGGTCTCTATAAAGTGCAGTGAAAGTGTTTTTGCCATTTTATAAATTTCCCATTTTTGTTTTTGACACATTTAAATGTTTCAGATCAAATACATTTAAAACCAGTCAAAGACAACCGGATTAAATACAAAAATCAGTGTTGAAGTGGTCATATATGCAAATAAAGTATAATTGTAAACAATTTGTTATTACTGCCACCCTTTATTTGAATTTATCCGACAATTTTAAAAAAAATAGCCTAAATGATCTTAAAAGCAACAACTCGTGGTTTGAGCTGCAGACATTCAACAAAGTCATTGACATTTATTAATCTGAAGAGGGTTTAAATCTATTTCCAAGGCTCTGGGAGTATAATAGACTACACTGACAGTCAGAAATGCAGAAAACATGTAACATTAGGCGAACTTCCCAAAGGAGAACCAGCCTACCAAAATGACTCCAAAGGAGCATACATGACTCATCCAGGAGGTCGCAAGCAAACCCAGAACATCTACATAGAGCACTGCAGGCCTAACTTGGCTTAGTTAAAGACAAAGGTCATAATTCAACAATAAGTCAGAAACTTTGCAAAACTCACATATATAGGAGAGTTACAAGGCAAAAAATCTTCTTTTGTGACCAAATAGACACAAAGGCCATCTTACATTTGCCAATAATTGCCATAAAGATCACCAAGATCATTGAGATCGTTACAAATACTGGTGCTCTCTATTTCATTTCCCATAGTCCTGTGTTTCCTGCTCCACTCCCTCCCTCACTGACCTGAGGATTAGCTGGTGGTCACCCCACTCTATTCCCATTCTTTCTCCCCAACGCTTTCAGCTCTGCCACCTCAGCGTTTGGCCTGTTTGGACAGGAAAGCCCTCCATCAGCTGCCTACAATAACAAGCCGACCTTAGTCACAGTGAGTGGTTCTGAAAGTGTATTTGTGAGTGAGAGAAAAAAAAAGGGAATATCTGTGGGGGGGAAGATGAGTGTGAGAAAGATCAAATAAGAATGAAAGAGTGAAAGTATTGCAGTAAAGCCGATATGTGAAAGGAGATTAAAAATATCTGGATCTGAAAGAGAGAGAAGATAAATGGCATTAGTACGTATTAGGTAGAGAGGGATATCTTGACAGCTTTATTTGTCTACATTTCTGTAAATTTACCACAACAGCAAAAGTCAGCCAATTAAATGCACAAAACACTTACAAAGTAACCTTTGTACGAAGGTATGACTAAATCTGTTTTCTTTCTGCATAACTGAGCAAAATTGTAAGAGGAGAGAAGATGGTTCTAGCTAAATATTTCCCTTCAATTTCAGTTGTGAGTCTTTTGAGGTATGTTTCTAACAGTTTTGGACATCTCGAAACAATATTTTTTGCCTACTTGAAACAGTTGAAACAGACTGTAAGCAGAGCGTCTGTGAACATTCATTTTTAATTCTCACCACAGATTGGATTCCGTTCTGCACTTTAACTGGGCCATTTTAACGTAAGGTACCTAAGTGCCAAGAGCCATCACCACTTGACACTTGGGAGACACCACTGGGGGAATGGTGTCTTCAGGGTGATGTGCACTGTTAGTCTTGTGCCACCTAAAGTTACACCTGATTAGAGATTTTTTTTTTACCCTGACATTGTGTCAAATATAAAACAGGACTTTTGTTCAGATTTATTGAGTGACTATCCGTCTTGTCAAATGCACTTTCCTTCTGCCATTACTCCCCCAAAAATAGAGAAATATATTTCTTCTTTATTTTGTGCAACATACTGTTATTCATCCTGCTTCATGGTGAAATTGGATGAAAATTGAAAATCAATCAGAAAATCTATGATAATTAGTGAACCTGCTAAATGTTTAAAGAGTTTAGCAGATCTCTAACAGAGCTTTTGAAACCTTGAGGAAACTTCCCTTGTGGGCTCAGACGACCTCTGACCCACTCCATCTACTTCCTGTGTGGGGTATCAAACCATAAGCCTCACTTCCTGCCTAAGACACACAAACTTTCCCTCCTAAACATTTCTGCAACAGTTTCTTTCTCAGATATTATGCATTGCTTGAGTTTATTTGTAACTGTCAAACCAGTTCGTCAGGCTTTGATATTACAAAAAATAATCATAAGTAGCTGTTGATCTTAAAACTTTTGTCTTGTCCAAGTTGGTAGCTTCTGTCAGTGGTAGACAAAAACTGGTCCGCAACAGGAAACCAAACAATTTAAATGGGATCTATAAATTTAGCCAAGAGGAGAGGTTAAAAGGTCAGCCAGAGTTATGCCAGCAGCCTTTTGATGGCTACAAACCGCATGTGGTCAAGCCAATGTGACTTGCTAACCTTCTACAGAATTCCAGTGGGGTTTTGTGTACAGATGGAGAGCACAAAGTTCTGCTCTAGAAATATATCAAATTAAATAGTAAGGTGAATAAAATTGCTTCAACACAATATGAAAAATGTAAACATTGCAATGGGAATTTTTTTCTCACTCATTGCTGCTAAAGCTACGACATGCTACTATTCACTCGTGTGTTTAAGAGGTTTAATAGATGCTGCAGAAATGTTTCCTGTCCAGTTTTGTTCAATAAATATTAGGATATAATCATGTTCATCTGAGGATATGCTATCATCTAGAAACATAAGAACAAAAAAACTATGAAATAATAGGATGAAAAAGGCTCTCCATTCATTGGCCTCCATTTAAAACACTCACTTTCTGAGAGAGCGCAACCATTAAATTAAATAATTAGTGTGTAAATTTTTACAAAAGTGACAGTGCTTCACCAACCATCATCTTTCATGCTCATCAATTACTATTATTATAAGTGACTTTATGCAGCCTGGATGGATCAACAATAGCAGGTAATCTATTTTGAACCAGTGAGGATTGTGAACCCAAGCCAACACAAACCACATGGACCACAGGCCTCTTTGGAGTATGCAAAACCTCCTCACACATAGATATGTGCAAACGCACAAGAATAATGTCCACTTTGTTGCTTTTCCCCAGATTTAACCAACTTTTTTATAATGGCATGTAATATTATTATTATTATTATTAAAGAGATTTAGCTCCACAGTCACACTTATAGAGGCTCATTGAAAGCAAACATTTTACACAACTTTGTTGCCGATAAACCACACAAGCAGATTTTTCAATGCTGAACCAAGATTTAAAGCATATATCTACATTTCTGTAAAAAAAACAAAAAAAAAAAGACAAACATGCAGGCAAGTCACGCACATCTCCACTGTTTTTGTTTTTACTAAGGCTGTTGTCAACAGAACATGTTAAGAAAGGAAAAGGAGAACGCAGCATTACAATAACATGTCACAACATGCAACGCTCAGCAAAAACAGCCTTTAGCTGTCTCCTGCAGGGGTTGATAGGAGGCTGTACGACACCCACAGAGATGCACATGTAACTTGTTTAGTCGGTTGTTTGTCTTTTATGTTATTAAAAGGCTCAGGTGAGCTTTACATAAAGCTTAGAGAACAAAGCTCTTCTTATAACATTCTGGATAAAGCTTGTTAGCCAAATTATAACAAATTTTGGCTGGAGTAAAGTGCACTTTACTTTATATTTTCCTATATAGAGTAAAGTGTACAAGGATCGCTATTTCAAACAGTACTTGATAAATACTGTAGTATGTACATGATAATCTGCCAAGTATTTTCCAGCTATGCGCTGAATGAATAAACACAAACAGGACACATCACATCAAATTTGAATGGTTAATTTTAACCTTATTTGACTAAAAATAAAAGATAATATCATTAACAATATTTGTCTTTCAACACAAGTCTTGCACAGTATTGTTCATTCCTTTCGAAAGGAATGTTTTGATTAGTAGGCCCCATTCGGGTCCTAATTTGTATTTTGGGGAGTTTTTCAGATAATCACCAGGCTGGCTTTTTGTGTCGTAATTCATTTGAAATCTGACATTTTTGTTTATCCGTTTTTCAAATGATTTCAAACCAAACCATATGTGAAAAAGTAATTGCCATCTGACCTAACAACTGGTTATCATCTTTGACCAACTCTTCTTTGCTGAATTAAAATCTTTGACTAAGCCACACAAAAACATAGCTAGCCTGAGCATTCAAGGTAGGCTCCTAGAGGAGAGTAAGGGGGAAGGTAGGAGCAGCATGTACATAAGAGTTAAGTAAAAAGAAATGTGATAAAGCACAGCAGCCTGGATCCTGAAAACAAACAATAATGATGTAAGTGGAGAAGTTATGACGACTTAAAACGTTTAGTTTATCTGTTGCTTCCTAGAAGCCACTCTGTTTTTGTCACATGATGTTCAAAAGAATGAATGCAGCCTACGTAAGTGACCCGAGCATTTAGTAACCTTATAGCCTTTGCAGAAGCTATTCATGCCTCAGAGCTCATCCAGGCACTTCTCCTCTATTGCACAGAGTTATGGAGAGATGGTAAACAAGGAAAAAGTGGCAAAGCTCCAATCTCTGCTTTCATAACCAGTACAAATGAATAGGATAACACAATCTGAGTTCAAATAGAATCAATGCAGAACCTGTTTTAACTTCATTTCAGTCTCTTTAGTTGTTGATAAGTAGAAGTAATAGTACAAGTAGTACAAAATTAAAATGTAGATTTTCAAAATGAAAGGCTCTCTGAGTAGCAAAGAATTAATATGTGTCAAACATAGAAAAACAATTGTATTTTGCCCTCTGGTGAAGGAAAGCTGGTGCCCTAGTGGCGAGATACAGCAGGTCTAGGAGCAACAACATGTTGACTTGATTGAGAGATAAAGATGCCACTTTCTATCTGGGCCAAGAAAGTTTTTTCTGTAGTTCTCTGTCAACTTTCTGGGAAGCTCATAAATAGTGCAACTAAATCAGGCCTGTTTCTGTAACCCATAAGCAGTGTAGGAGAGAAACAAACAAACATCCTAGTTTCCTAGAAGTTTTGGAACAAGCAACAGAAGATGTTGTCCAGAGAGTACATGTTAAAGCCTCCCTTCTGTTCTTTCAGAAAATCTAACCTCTCAACAACCCCTTTTGCAAATTACAACCCCCACCCTCAAATCCCCTTCCTCCATGTACCCACCCTGTGTTGTACTGAACACAAACAGTTTCTGGAGGTGTGACCCTCTCAGCCAATAGCAGATGCCTCAGACATAGAGTCTGGACCAATCAGAGCAGCTGATTGGAGCAGCCGTCTTGCCTTCTGTTAAAGGCAGTTGTTGTTTTTCCTCTTCTGCATTTTCTGAGTCTCTAGTTATGGATGGAGGGAATAAAGAATAGGTCAAGTAATGCTTTAATGGGCTCTGAGTGAAATGTTTGTGTGTTTGGGACTGTGAGAGCAGTGTGTCCGAACAAACACTTTGTTTTTGTCAAAAGTTACATCATTGACAGTTACGTGCAAAAGTATTCACACCCATTTCTCAGTGTTACAGTTGCAGTCTTTAACCCATTTATCATCACACAAACTGCAACCCCAAACATTAACAGACACAGCTGGCAATTTTACATAAACGTTGGTTCATAACACACAGCTCACAGATACTGGTGGGGGATGGGAGGTTGCTGACCTGGCAGTAGGGGAGAGATTATCTTCTCAAACATGCAGAACACCTTCCAAACCAACCGAAAACAAATAGAGACGGATGTATGCGCACTCCCATATCAGCATCAGGACAAACTGGCATGCAGCATGCATATAACAAGCAACTTTCTAAGAAATTTTAGTCCTGGATTATCAAAAAGATAAAACATATTTCTAGATCCAATCCAAAACATTAGAACTACATAAAAAAACAATCAGGTCTGACCAAAAATAGCTGAGCATTAGAGCATGAGCATTTATAGCTGCAGTGTGAATGTAGCCTCAACTTGTTATATGTTGGGTTGGGTAATGATGATCTTAACGACAGAATACTGCACAATCAGCACTTTAAATTTAGTCGGGAGTACTAGAATATGCATCACAATTTAAACAGAAAGAGCTGCACAACAACTTTATTTGTGTGATAATGATCATAAAAAAACTGCTTTGAAGTAATTCTCTGTAGATTAATATCTTCTCATCAAAAATATTCTCCAAATTTTTGATGTAAAAAAAGATGTAGATTTTTACTACCCAGACACTAAAGCTCATAGAAACAAAGGGGGGAACCATTTAGATGGAAAACAATGAGAAAACTGAGGATAACTGGGTTAACTAAATAATTAACAATAACTTCACTAACGACTATTTTTTCTACTGCAGCTGCCATCTATAAATACTAATGTAGGTTTAAAAAAGCAGTATATATGAGCAGTAATAGGATAATCATTGTATATCTTTAATAAAGCAATGTTACCATGGAAAATAAAGGTTTTTTTTAGAACTTTATTATACCATGAGAAATTCATATGGTTTTAAGATAAATTTATCATCCACCCATCATTGGAAAATGCATCTGGGGTCGAAAAATCTCTTTCATGCCATCCTTGCTAACAGTAAAAGAGCACTATTCATATTTGTAATGTTTCAGTTCTGTTTCTTATGTTGTGCAAAGGCTTTTTACAAGAATATTAACAAACCCACTAACTGTTTATCACGCTTTTATGCTTTATGAAATGTGCACATGGTTTTAACATATACAGTGGTTGTGCATTTTCAGAGAACATGAGGCAAACTGCAGCTCCAGTTCATGTTGTTTGGCAAAGAAATTATCTGTACAAGAAGAACATTCATGACTTGTTTTTCTCCCTTTTTCCTCCCCTCCTATAGCCAACTTTATGCAATCAGATTGCACAAGGCAGGAACCAAGATGTTTTTCTCAAAACTGCTAACTTGTAACACTTCCACAAAAAAATCGTGAACAAAGAAAGCTGCCCTCTTTAGGTAACATGTTATTGCTCATACCCTCTGAGATTGGTAGGTGTGACTTTGATTAGTAAAAACATATTTTGTATATTTATGAGTATGAACACACTTTTTCCCCCTTGTGCACATTGGAGTTTAAAAACTTGTGACGTCTTCGCAGCCTTGCATTCAGAAATGGACAGTACGTGTGATATTTCACAGAGATTCTTTAGTTCAGCAACACCTACTAACTATTTTTACAAACATGCTCAATAAGCAAGCTCTGAAGATGCATATTTGTAAGAAAAAAAAAAGACTGTGAAGCTTTGCTTAGAGTATTTCTAAGCTTAAATATTTTAGTGATTAATGCATTGATTGGGGATTTTTGGGTACAAACAACTCTGTGGTTTCTTGATTGAGCAACAGATGTTCCATATACGTGGCTGTTAGACAGAAGTGAAGCAGAGAGAAAACAAGTGATGTTATCCTCAGAGAATTAACTACAGCTCAACTAAACATGGACTTTTGATAAGAGTGTAAAACATCAGCAGTATAATCCTTTTTTTAAAGTCTAGGCATTACTTCAGACTCTTTCCATCTACATTTCCACAAATAAATCCGAAAGAAAAGTCAGTCATTGTAAATATTTATCTCATCATTTAAGCTGTAATTAAAGATGCAAGGTGTATTTTTTCTACTCCACACATTATGCTTGTGAATTTTCAGATAAATAGGACATTTAAAATACAGTGCCATGGAAAAGTATTCACCCCCTTCTCCACAATTTCTCACAATGCAACTGCAAACTTCAACATATATTGGAGGACTTTATATAGGAATTATATTTATATTTTGGTCTGAATTTCAACAGGGAAAACCAAAAGATTTGATGTTGGCTGTATGTTTAGGACCATTACACTGTTAGAAAATTAACCTCCCTTCCTGTCTGATGCTTTCCTATGTTTTTCCACATGATGGCCCTCTATTTAGCTCCAGCCATCTTCTACTGAACTCTGATTGGCTTATCTGTCTCCAGCACAGCAAAGTACCTCCACAGCATTATGCTGTCACCATGTCGCAAAATGAACATTATGTTTTGAATGATGAGCACTGATGGTTTTCCACTCGTATTTAAAACAACACGAGTGGTGTTTTAAATACGAGTGGTATTTAAAACACCACTCGTGTTTTAAATACCAAATGCCAAAAAAGACCATTTGGATCTCATCTGAGTAGAGAACCTTCTGCTACATGTTTGCTGCGTTTATGATTTGATTCTTGCTGCTCTCCAATATATACCAAATTTGTGAAGATAATTCCACCAGAGATATGTATTTCTGCAGCTCCTCAAGAGTAATTACAGTGAAAATCAGAATTTCATAATTACTAACAAGGTAAAACATAGAGATAGGAATGTATATAAAGGCAAAAGGCCCCAAAATTACCTTTTCAAACCACCAAATACGTGACTAAAACAACTTGTTTGTGTCACAGTTTCGATCCGAGGCATGTGACATACCGCCTGAGCAGCCGGCAAGCAATTGGCTTCATATATCTAGCTTCACAAACGAGATATAAAGCGTAAACAAACAGGGGCGAAGCGGATTCTGAGCAACAGAGCACTGCAAAGAAAAGCCAGCAGAACATCCAGACGATGATAAGCAAACACACAAGACTGACAAAGAAAATGACAGATGGGCAATACAGAGAGCGCGAAGAGGAAAACAGTGCTGTTGTGTTTGCATATTTGATTATGTTAGCACACTGACTGATATGGAGGGAGTTGGTTATCTATGCTATAACTCCAACTTGCAAACTCAGCTTCATCTCAATAGTCTGGGATAAGATTCAACCTAAAAGGAGTTAAGTATACAAAGTTTAATAAATTAGAATAAAAACCTTATTATTTCAGGTACTTTTAAAATAATAGATTAGTTACACACAGATGAGTTTGAAAGCCTGATTAATTCCTGCTTACAGGTTGTGATTTTTCAAAGGGTACTTTTAATCTGACAAACGGGTTTCATTAAAAAAATAATAATAATAATAAATTTAATGAATATGCCTGAACATCAAAAGAATTTTTAGACTCATCTGACTTAGAGACTTGGTTTAACTCAAAATGGCCGAGCATCAGAACCATGAAACTGTTGTATAAGGTAGTTAATACTGCTTGTTTGCTTTCTGTTCTCGCATCACATTCTGCCCTTTGCTGCGTGAAATTTATGACAAATGGTCCATGTAGATTTCCTTCCTTTCCCTCCTTCAACCTTGACGTCAAATGAAGAGAGCCACACTACTACTCTACTCACACTCCCTGCGAACTAGCCAATGAAACTGTGGCGTATTGCTTTCCCAAGGGACACCTTTATACAAAAGTAAACTTTTAAAAAGAATTGCCTGAACAAATAAATTTTAACATCCTTTCTTTAAATTTAAGACTGAAGTTAGGCATTTAGAAACATGAGTATAACACTTTCCAGTTTTCTAACACGAGAGAGGAGAGAAAACAAGCTGACTGAATGACTCAGGGGCTTTTTGTGTATATTTTGAGTTGGTTTGCTGCCAAGCTTTATATGCCTTTTTTCTCCCGAAGGCTTCGAAGTGTTTACTTCACTGTGACTGGATGCCTAGAAACCTACAGAGGAACAGACAACGTTTGGAAATCTGCCAGGAACAGACTATTGAGGAACCAGATGGAGAAGTAGATTTTTTTTTTGGTCTCTAATCATCAAACCCCCTTTGGCCAAGATACTTGTGCTGAGCCAAGCTTGGTCTATATTGCTCTTGTACATCTGGCTTCAATGAAAAGCTGAAAAACACCTCTTAAATATACAGCTTTTCTTCTCTAAACTTTTTGGTAATGGACATTTGCTTTTAAAAGATGTAGAACAGAAATTATTTGTGGTTGGCCTTTGATCCAATGCAACATACATACCTTTTTTGTCATTGATTGCTATAGGATCTAAACAAAAGACTAAAACTTTCCTGTTTTAGCTCAGAGTTACTTGGTTTTGGATTAGGGCTGTTTGGTAAAAGCCAGAATACTCACTAAAAACTATAGGCTGATCAAAATGTATTTCTTCTGCAAGCTTCTTGCAATAGTTGGCTGAAATTTGGGCCTCTTTCTTCCATGTCCAGAACTGGTGTAACCGAGCTGGGTTTGTGTGACTGTGTTCTACCTCTTTTGATTCTGCCTAAAAGATTTCAGTAGGACTGAGATCAAGACTTTTTTATGGTCCCATCAAATTATTGACATTGCTGTTCTTAAGCAACTTTGCATCAAATTTGAGGGTATAATATTTGTGCCAAAGCTTTCACTTCCACATTGCTTCAGTATTTCAGTTATTTCCTCATGATGCCATAGGTTTTGTGAAATGTACGGTAACAATCTCTTCTACAGCAAAATATGAAGCGTTCCCCTTTTTTTGTCAAATGTGATTGTCAATAAAGTCCAATGGTCTATGTCCATTAATGCATTAAATTTAACCAGTAATTTGATTGTTTATGGTGCTGTGAAGTAATGGCTTCTTCTTCTCTGAAGAAGCAACCATTCTTCTTCAGAAACTGATTTACTGATTTGTTTGCCTAACAAATCAGTAAAGAATGATACAAACATGCATGTATTAGAAAGGTCGGCCTTTTCAATAGAAAAGCACACAGATTATAAAGCAGAGCTGTGTTCTGCAGCTTGATTTTCAGCGTTGTTGTATTCTGTGTTGTTGCTCCCATTTTTGCATTTAAGTTTTATTTCGATGTCCTTTATACACCTTTCCCCTAATTACTGCTACAGCTAAAGCCCAAAGTATAACAGTGTACCTAAATATTTAAAGTTCCTTTGATCAGTCTAAGGTGCTTTTTGACGTTACATTAAACTCTAACATTTCTTTGCCTCAGAATGAGTAAAATAAATAAATATAAAACATATACCAACTGTATGTTTAGTTTTATTAACTTGGCTAACAAGCTTCGTAAGATTAAGTGCAAAATTGCTTCATAGTGGTTATAGAACACTTCAGAAAATTGGAGATCATCTTTGCTAAACACTAGAGGCTATTGTTAGTGATTCCTGCCTAACGGGAAGGAATGTAAGTGGAAGTGTGTTGTTGTGAAATAGCTAATGCAAAATAAGAACATCTCTATTTACTTGTCCATTTATGTCTCAGTTTCAATCATATGATTCTGAAGTGACCAGTGTTGGTTCAATTGATTTTGCTTGGACGTCTCCATAGGAGGTTTTGATGGCATTTCAACGGATGAATGGATAGCTGTGGTCATTTATTTTACTAGGTTTTATTATTGTCTAACCTTGTAAAAAAATTATGCAAGATGGAATAAAAGTTTTGTCATTCTTAATTAATTTCAGAAAGAGATTCACTTCCATATTTCATAAAGCTGGATATTGTAGTTTTTGACTAGACTAGGAAAATATCTGGAAACTTGGAAGTTTTGCAAGTAAATGCCACTAAATTCTGCATAACACTTTTGGAAATAGTCTGTGCTGATGCCAACAGAAAAACATTCTGCAGAAGTTTGTTTATGTACGATAATTAGAGAAGGGAAACAATAAACTCATCTGATGACAAAATTGCGTATTATAATGTGTACTTCTTTGTCTGTTTCACTTCTGGTCTTAGTTATCAATGTGTACACCCCACTCACACTTTCATAAGGTTGGTATCAAGTTTCAGTTATGATTATTTGAGTGCAAAATAAAAAACTGGTTTGCATTCCTTTAAAGCAATCTTCCTAAAAGCAAAAACAATTCCTGTATCTCTTTACATCGGCGCACGATGCGTTGCTTTTGGAGATCTTTTAGCCTACTTTATGTTATAAGAATAGGATTTCTATATTTTACGAACAAGTAGTCAGACATAGGTGTGGTTAGTTAAATTACTGTTTACCTTTAATCTGTGATTTAATAAGAAGGGTAATCACTTTTTAACATGGGGCCAGGTTGGTTGGTTTGTGCCGGCCTTTCTTTTTATTGAATGAAATTATCATTGAAAACGTATATTTCCTCAAGTTATTCTTGTCTGATATTATTAGTTTATTGATCTGAAACATCCAAGTGTGATGAAGATAAACTGAAGAAATTTGTATAAGGGAAATCTTTTTTTATAGTACTGTAGTGTATGTTAGATCATCTATAAAAAAACATAAATATTAGAATCAGCATCTTGAATTATTTAAAGAAGGAAACAGTAGCTATAAGTGGCACTAGCACAGAAACTGCCCTCATTGTAGATATGCTAAGCTAAATGATTATCTACCAGAATTTTGCCTGATAAACAAGATCATAAAATGTTAGAAAACAGTGTGGCTGTTAGGTAATGTGTTTAGAGAATCCCAGGAATGCTAAGTGAAGAGATGAAGATTTGATTATCATATTTAGTGTCTGAATGCAGCTGGAGGCCTAATAAACCTCTGAGCTATGATGGGTGGCACATGATGTAACCGTATCTCTTTTAATTAGCCTTTGAGGACTTGAAGTACAGCTCTGTAAGGATGTAGATAAACAACTCTTCTTTGCACCGCTGAGCCAGAGTTTCCGTTCTTTATTCAGCGGTGAACTTTAAAAACCGTTGAACTGTTAAAAGACCACAAAAAAGGAACATCTTTATTTCCCCTTTGACACGTGAGCCCTCTTTTAGCTCAGACACGAGGACCTGAAGTGACCAAAAACAACCTGTGAAGTTCAGCCGCACACTGAGCAGGCACACAAACACTTTCAGGTCTCACCACAGAAACACTGAGATATAAAAGTGTGAGAAAGCCGATCCCGATGAGGGGCAGAGGGCTACAAAAAAAGATGCAAAACTGTCGTCGCTTCAATTACAGGGTATCATCTTCAACACTCACTCATATTTTTAGAAGATTTGAGAACAAATGTTATTTGCAGCCCTTTAATATAGCCATTTTCACTCTCAAACAGCCAGTATTTCAGTAAGAAAAGATACTGATTTACGCCAACCTCTTGACATTTCTAGGTGCCGATTTTTTTTTAACCACAAAGCAGATGTTTATGTGTTTATTAATCCGCAGACAGAAACAGCAACAGATTTACTGCATAGACACTCCACTTGAATGGAGGTTAAAATAGCTGAGTTAAATGGTTGGAAAAATTAATGGAAAAGAACAGAAAGTTGAAATAATAAAATAAAGAAATCCCACCAAAAAGACCTTAAAATCAAAACTGACAGCATTTTGAGAAAGAGCATCATACTAACAGTAAAATATGATGGCTATAATATGATGGTTGATTCTGTGTTGATCCCTCAGGAACTGGACGACTTACTGTAATTGACACAAATATGAATTTTGCTCTGCACCATGAAGTTCTCAAGGAGAATGTCATGTCAACAGTTCAACACCATAAGCAGATCTAAAAGACAACATCAAGCCTTTTAAATGGTTCAAACTAGTCCAACTCAAGCCTCAAATAACCTTAGGACACTGTGGTATGAACTTTAACAGGCCATTCATCCACAAACAACCTCCAATGTGGCTCAAATAAAAATATTCTGCAATGAAAAGAGGGCCAAAACTCCTCTAACAGCATTGCCACATTGCCAGGCATCAGAAATGGTTGTCGGCAGATCGCCATGGTGGTTTGTATAGCTTTTTTCTTAAATTTAAAAAAAATAATCATTTGAAATCTGCCTCTTTTTACTCACTTAGGTTATCAGTGGTTGTTATTTAAATGTGTTTAATGATCTGAAATATTTAAGTGTGACAAAAAAAGACACTGCACTGAGAGATTTGTCAGAAGAAAAAACTCACTTCACCTTTTCTTTCCAATAACGTCCTAAAAACAAATGGAGGTAAAGTTTCTATGACACTAGTTGAGGTTTTCGTGAACTTTTTCTCTACATAGCATATCTCATCAAATTAAATATTCATATCCACCAATATTCTTAAAAATGTCTAGCGTCAAAGAGAGAACTCAGAGTTCTGATCTTGCAGGATTTGTGGAATTATGTGAAAGCTTGAGAAGCAGACACTAATTTCAACCTATTAGATAATATATTTTAAATGTAAAAAATATTTTTTTAAATCTTCTTTGGAGAAGTACACCTTACTTAAATAGATTAGTGATAGGGTTACTTTTTTGGAGAGAAGTGCATCAGGCATCAAGCAACTCTGTGCCAAATTTAATGATGGATTACAAAGCAGAATAATTATCTGTAAAATAAAAAGTAACAAAAAAAGCAACTAGTAGTATTTGTCTATTAGCATTAGCATTTCCATGCTAATTCCAGCAGAAACATTCTATGATGTAATTCATTCCTTTTGCTCCGGTGTTTCATAGCAGAAAACCATCTAAAACATGTAGGACACTGTGCACCCAAGGTTGGGAAACACTAAACTGTCTGTTTAAATAGCTTTTGGTGTTCAGGGGAGCCATGTTGTAACTTTACATCATACTACTCAGTTCTGAATGCTTTCTAGAGGCTCACCCTCAGAGCACGGCATGCAGATGTTCCTGATGTGAACGTACATGCATAAATTAGAAACATGGAGGACATTCAGGAACCTTAAGAGTCTGAACTTTTTGCAGTTCCGGATAGAATGAACACTGTTAATCTTGTAATTAAATATTTAGTTCAATTAAACACTTGATTGATGTAACTGAATTCAACGGAGGATTTAGTTTTTATACCAATAGATGTTCCTTAATTATACAGTACTCATAAAAGACAACGAAAAGAAAGAAAACAACTAATCTTTTATTGCTCAAAACTGTCTCTGAAACCTATATTTGTCCCTAAAATCCCCATATCATACTGATGTGATACAGAATTTAAAAAAAAAAAAAATCTTGAGGTGAGTGTTTGTATCCACCAGCAATTATTTTGTGTACATAAAATGTGTGGAAGATGGATCAATAGCATATGAAGTATCTGAGAACAGTGTGTTATTACACTTACAAATTTAGAAGCTTCGTGACAGCTGACTGCAACTTAAAGCCAGAAATGCCATTTAGGTGAGTGCAACACAACAAATACCATATATGATCAACATAGAGGTCAAACACTTCTTTCAAGCACAAATTAGTTTCAGACAGCAAAAATCTATCCATCCATTAATCTAATTTAACATTATTAATAATAACAATGTCAGAATGTTTTATCAAATGTTTAAATGACAAAGAAAACAATTAATTAATTAGCACCAGTCCTAATGAAGGTGTTTTGCTGGCCGAGTATCTATAAAATGCCCATTTAGAAACAATGGCTGTGTTAACACTTAGTGTTACCATATATCCTGTGTGATCCAATGACAAGTGAACAGCTTAAGGCATGTGCTTATATCTGAGGTTTCAATGGCTACCCCACGAGCCTCCTGAGTGACCACTTGTAACTGGAGCTCTCAAATGAACTGGCTGCCTGTCACACAGTCAGCTGAGCTACAAACAGGACGTCAGCAGGTCGTCTGAGGTTGCTGTAAAATCACAAACTCCAGTCCTCGAGGGCTGCTGTCCTACAACCTTTAGATGTGCCTCTGTTGCACCACACCTGAATAGAATAATTAGATCATTAAGGCTGATCTACACAAGGAGGAGGTAATTAAGCCATTTCATTCCATGTTTTGTACCTGTGGCACATCTAAAAACTGCAGGACAGCGGCCCTTGAGGACTGGAGTTTGAGACCCCTGCCCTATACTATGGTTGGTGTTGGAGTCAGTTCTTTACTGTATCTGTAAGAGACAAATAAGGCAGATCATTATAGATAAATCATCCAGTTAATGTTTGATCCTCCTCTTTTATTCTGTTTTGTGAAGGATTATAGTGCAGTAGTATAGCTAATTTAGCCGCACACATATTATGTATCCCATTATTCCTACAAACATATGCCTTAGTATGGCTACCTTAGTTCCTTTGAACTCTAAAAAAGGTCAGCTAATCATTGATTTGCTGGGAAATGGTGCTGGGTTTCTACTAGTTTTTCAGAGCTGGGACCGGATCTCAGTGGAAACAAAAAAATTGTTTTTTTTGTAAGTGCTAACACCAGCTAAGTATATGAACCGGTTTGGTGGCAAATGTCCCTCACTGACATGATCTATGTTATTATTTAAACACTGACATGTTTCATATGGGCCAAAGAAGCATTTTCATAATCTCAGTTGTGTGAAGAGTTGCGAAAAAAGCCTGCAACAATCCACAAGCTGTATCTCTCAGCAGCTAGAAAAACTAACAGCACATTGGCAGGCTGTCAGCTGATTTCTACATATTTTATCTGTATTCACAGGTGCTGCATGAGGATGAGTGAACATGTAATATAACATTGGGAACCTGAGATTCTTGACACTTGTTGTTGTAAAGTATGTTGGCGCTACATCAGGAATGACATTCTGTCAAAAATCCAATAATAAAAACTAGACATCTGTAAAAGTCTCCTAGTATTCCCCTGACTGACTGATTGTTTCCAGAAAAAAAATTACTTTTTTTATGGGCAACATGTTGGAAAAAGAAATATATTAAGTAAATGAATCCTCCAGCACTGTATTTCTATGCATTTGATACTGTAGCATACACAATTAATTCTCCAGACAAGGCAGACTTCGAAAGATTTGGATATGAACACTTCGTTGTATGCTGCACATGTGCACGACTGTACTGACAAAGTTACACTGGTCTTATGCAAAGCTTTCAGGAATGTCTTGATGATATCACTTCTTCTCATGCAATGCTATGCAGATGATGAGCAATGGCTCACCTCTGCATGCTGAATCCTTGGAATGGCTTCACATTGCAGCAGACTCTGTTCTGTCTTCTTATTTATTAAGCCAATAACGATTTAGAGCACTCTGATTGGAAATAACACTAAACGTTCAGTCCAAGATGGTTAGATATTCATCAGCTTGGTCATACGCTGCTGAGGGATGGCATCCCATTTTTCAGCCAGCATTTGTGGCAGATCAATGTGACTGAGTTGAACACTCTAGCATACACAGCACACCCAAGATAATCTCACAAGTGTCCAGCGTGGACACTTGTGGTGGAGGTCAGGACTGCTGCCAGGCCACAAATTCTAGTACAATTCTCCATGCACAAATTCTGATAAGTAAGTAAACTTTATTGACATAGCACCTTTCATGAACAAAATCACAAAGTGGTTTACATAGTGCAAAAAAAAAAAAGAACAAGTTAAACAGCTTCTCAAAAACAATAAGAGGTTTGTTTAACTGAAAGCTTTTCTAAATAGAAGTGTCATGAGCTGCTTTTTAAAGAATTCAACAAAGTCAGCCACACAGAAAGACAGGGTCAAGGCATTCCACAGCCCAGGGGCAGCTGCTTGAAAGGACAGGTCCAATTGAGTTTTAAACCAGGCCTTAGGAGCCTTCAGGAGGTTCTCAAGTGAGAAAACCAGAGGAATTAAAAGGTCTGATGTTTATGGGAGCCTGTCCATTAAGAGCTCTTAAAGTCAGGACTAACATTTTAAGACCAATCCAAAATTTGACAGCTACCCAATGCAGAGGATAAAACTAGTGGGTCATGTTACTCATATAAGAAAAAGAAAACCACTTAAGAAAAGTTCCTGAAAATCCTACCTCATTTTCAAGTTGGAGCGACAGAATTTTGTGGTCGACTGTGTAAAAAGCTGAGCACAGACACAATAACACTAATATATTATACTGACCAGAGTCTGCAGCCATCTTTATATCATTACACATCACTAGGGCAGCCTTTGTGCATCTTACAAGAACCAAACTGAATCTTATCCAGAGTTTGATCTAGTCTACTCAGACGTGCATTGGCACCACTCCGACCTCATATTGGAGATATTCAACAACTTGGATTGTCTTGGCACATAATCCCAGCCAAAGACAAACAACCATGCAGCCTGCTGAATGTGACATTAGCCAATCAGAAAGAGAGATGACGGAAACATGAAGGGGAATCAAAAATATCTAAGATAAAACAACCAGAAAGTCCAATGGATGTCAGAGTCATTCTTTTGTATTTTTTCCGTTAAAAGAAGTCTACAAACCATCACTATTGCTTCTTTCTCGTCTGTCATGTTTATTTACTCTGAATTCAGGTTCGAAATCGAGAGGTTTTGTCTGGCATCTGAATGTTTGTGAGTGAAATCTGTTTGTGTGGTGTGTTTCTGTGTGGCTGAACACCATACACTGTAGGACCAAACTTTTATCTAATGTTTTTTAATCATCATTTGTCTGTCAACTTGTGAAAAATCAACCGACAATTTTAAAATTGTGCTGTGTGAACCAGGCACTACACATCCCAATATATAATGTCATCAGATAAGAAACAGTGTGATGGCAGCTTAAATTCACACATATGGCTCATGTTGACATGTTTTCTTTTTAAAATATGGCATAAGCTGATGCTTGCATGGAGAAATGTGGGTCTACAATTTGTACCAGGATGCATGAATGTTTATATCAAAAACTAACTTTGTGAAAAGCATAAAAAAATTTACTTCTAAATGATACAACACATCCAGACTGCATTCAGACATATCATCTTAGATGCATATAAAAATAAAAAGAGTGGTTTTCTTTCTTGTGTTTCAGATGCTTTTTTAAGATACAAAGTGCTAAAAGATTGTGACAACTGATTTGCGACAGTCGTCACTTCACTGTAAATATGGCTGTCAAAAGTAAGTGCGGTTGTGAAATGGCACCAAACAAGTCCCAACATAAATGTGCCTGTCCAGATTTAGGCCAGACATGTTGGTTGACCTGCAGGAGTGTGTAAACACCACATGTCAATCACAGACACAGACATAAAACTCTGAGTCAGCCTGTTTCCACCACGTACACTCCAACTTAGGAGTAACAGAGCCAGGGTCAGAGGTGAATATCTGTGGGAATGCAGACGTCCTGCGGCGCTGGAACTGTCACCGCTCTGAGAAACTGGTCTGTAACATAAATAATCACACAGTGATCAGCCTGGGACAATACTCTCGAGGAGAGAGCACAATACCCTCCACCCCAATGTAACCGGGCCTGAAACAATACCGCACAGGCTAAAACAATATCCCAGCCAGTTCTGACTCTGGGGTTTGGGTAAGGCTCGAAGCAACAACGCTCGGCAAGCAGCACCACACAATGACTGCAGTGGGAAAGGATCCATCAGGGGCTGATGCAGATCAATTCAAGCCAAAAATGTGCGAGGTCTTTCCAAGAATGCATGGGGTTTATGAATCTTAATGCATCTGTGGATATTTTCAATGTTTGGAACATGTTTTTTGCAACCAGTGAAGAATTTACGAACCACTTTGATGGTACATTACTGGTGGTACTGGGAAGAAAAGAAGCTCTACTAATTTATATTTAAATAAATTGTCAACTTTAAACATTGTGAAATATTTTGCCAGGTTTGCTTGCTAAATGACTTTAAATCTAAGAATTACCGCTATTAAAATACACCAGCTCTCAACATGGACCTCTCCATTTTAACACTTGTCTAGGAAAAAGCAAATGCTCACTAATATGTTTGTTTGTGTATTCCAGATGGTTAAGCATGATGTTGAACTTCTGACTGAGGCCTGGACCGCAGCCACCAGGCTATTCATGCTTTGCGACCTGATCCACAGATGCCCTTTAAATCCTGCATGCTCACTGCTATAAATCTCTGAAGTAGTGTAAACACAGACACACACGTTTAAAACAGACCGTCCAGTACACAAATAAACACACAGGAAAAGTCACGTCGCTTACACCCGGTGACCAGGGCGAGAGGAAAAAATTATAATCATGCAATGCATTGCATGCATTCAGCTCAAGTTATGGAAAATTCCCAGCAAGCACCAACTGGAGAGCGAAGCTTGAAGTAGGTGCAAAAACTGGTGTAGAGCGCCCTCCTGTGACGGAACAGCTGAACTAGGAATATTGGGTGATGAAACCACTCAACAACCAATTACGCTTTCATGGCGTAAAAGGATCAGCATTAAAGTGGAGAATAAAAGGCAAGTATTGATTTATTTTCTAAATGATAAATCCACTAGCCAATACCTCTCATAAATCATTTATGACCCCAATCAAATTTGTTCTGAACAGATGGCACTTAAGCTCATAGGAGAAAAGTGTCAGAGACTCATAGACTAATGCAAGTGAGGTTATATAAAGCAGCTTGTATATATTATGTCATTTTATTGGGGGTTATTGATATAGGTGTACATCTACATTTAGATAAATAAGTGGTGAAGCATCTCTGATGCTCCTAACAGACAACACTCACTAGTTTCTGACAGAAAGGCTACTCAATAAGGAGATAAAAGCAAGATTTGTAAATGTTTAAAATAAATGCAAAAGATTAAAATAGCATAGGCGAGTGTGGAAAGATGAGCCCCTCAGTCACAACCAGAACAACATAGGAAATCCTCCCCATGATATCAGATTCAAACTGCATTTTCACAGCTAAGAATTGTAAGTACATTATTGTAAAACTACATCTCTCAGCCATTGGAAACAATATTAATACACTCAAAATGGTGGTTGAACTCACTGATTTATATAAATACATGCTGCTTTGCTCACCTCCATCAATGCACATTTGCAGATCCTTCCATAAATTAAACAAACTAAACACTGGGTCATTTAAATAACCTGGGGCAGGATCATGTCCATAATCCAACCATAGTTTTAGTCCAATTGGTCGATTTTTATTTTAGTGTTCATATCCCTAAATATTTACACATTTTATGGTATTAGAACCACATTCTTCAAGGTACTTAGAAGAGATTATGAATCAAAATAAAGAAGTTCATAATTGTTAATTAGTTAATGTTGCAAGAGAAACACAAATGCAGCCATTAAATATGCTTAAAGACCATGTACAGTAATCTGATTAAGCTGATAAAAAATATATACTGTTTTCATCTTATTAAAAATGAAAAATATATATTTTTTTGTTTCCGTTAGTTAAAAAGAGAAACATATCTGTAATGGTAATGATTCTTTAGTGTATTGAAGAACAATAGCACTGGGGCAGGCAGCTCTTTGTACTTATCGGGTGCTGGTATTTTTCCACTACAGATTACAAACTGGAATACATTTCTAGATTGAGTTTGTTCCACCCCCACTCCTTTGCTTTTGATGCTTCCATTTATTTAAACTTAATTGCTTTAATAGTTCCAGATTAATAAAATAACATTTAAAAAATGAGCACATTTATGAAAGTGTCATTATAATAGCACTTTGATCCAATTGGATATTCAAGAGCCCCACCTTCCAGTCAGTGCAGTTAGCTGCTGGTTGCACACTCAAGACAAGAAACGAGGGGGGTGCAAGTGGTAAATGTGCAACTAGGTCACTGTCAATCCTGTTGCGACCATAAATACATGATTTTAAAAAAAAGCATATCTCTTTCTTCTTTTTTTTAAAGATAAAACAATAATGTTCTGCTGAGAAACAAACATAAATTTTTCTGCTCGTTTCTGTTAGTTAGCATCAACAGTTTTCATTTAATTGAATAATTTATCGTTTGTATTGATTTGTCACAGAAGGAGGGATGACTGGATGCTTGCTGTGAGCATAAGCATGAAATAAACAGTCGTCATGGTACCAGCGGGATGAGAAGCAATGACGGGGTCTGCTGGTTGGCACTTGGCACAGTAGCTCTTGGGGTGGGGGTGCTGGCTGGCTCCCGATTATTTCTGGCTGTGCTATTCTAGAGCTAAAAGTGGGGGTGGAAAGAAAGGGAAGAAGATGGAAGGAAGTGTAATAGAGAACGAAACAAACTGAATTAATAAGGGACACACGAAAAAAGAAGATGTACACAAATCAGGGCACATCCAGGACAACAACCTCTATTTTTCACGTGTGGTTAAAGGTTAAAGGTTGAAGATTACACATGGAGCTCCACTGGTAAAGTGCCAGTAAAATCAGCTGAAAGGGCAACACTGAAATCATTCAAATAATGAACATTCTAGACGATACACAGACACAGAGCCAGACAAATCTGACAACCACCCACCAAGCTCCAGTCATCACACTGTTCAACCTCTCTATCCAGCTGCCAGGCAGCAGTAAATCCGCAGCTTTATTCCTCTATCATGTCCTCCATGTCTTTAGAGCGTTTCACTGTAAAGACACTGTGCTAAAGGTCACTGCTGCTGCTTTCTGCCCTGTTCTCACCATACAGTCTGTCTGTCCTGGGACATCCAGATAAAGTAGAGCATATATCATCTTCTTTTTTATTATTACTACTTGTTTAAGGCAAGGTAAAGTTGTAAAGATATAATTTAATGGAATAATTGTGTTAAAAACATATACATTTCTCTTCAGCAGTATGTCCAGGGCTAAATAAAATGTAAAACTAACAAGTATACATATTGCATCAAAACAGTCCCATGCAAGTCCAATAATTCAAATACTGACATTGAGGATGAGTCTTGAGATTTGATGTACTGTGCTACTATGATCTCTAAAAATAAAAATGTGCAGGACTGAACATGCAAAGTTAGTAAAAGTTGTGAATTTACAACTATCTGTGATACAAACTAAATGTTTGAAAAAAGAAAAATGTGTCACAAGAAACTATTTTTACACAAATAATGTTTTAACAGTGAAGTTCAGCTTAGACTGGAATATATTTCTAGTGATTTTATTGTAGTGCTTAAAGTGGTTTAGATCCTGCTTCACCGGTTAACAGACCATTCAATTAGGGTGTTTTACCTACACACTGTAGGTCTCCAGCACTTTTCCCCAACACTGTATTTTTATCTTTAAAATATAAACAGCAGACCAGAAAGAGTGAAAAGAAACTGTTGGTCTGTCCAGACCAAAAAGATTGTAAAGGTGCAGATATTAAAGTCATAATTTATGTATAATTACTAATTACAAATACTAAAGTCTACATGTTTTGACTAAAACAGCTCTAATAATAAAAATACAAGACTCAAAATTAATAAACTTTTTTCTTTGCTCTTATAATTAACGTAGAGAAATAATGTTGAACCAATGCATGCCAAGTCTTTAAAAAGATTTTCATTTACAGTCGTAGATTTCTTCAAGTGTGTATATTTATTTATTTATATATTTAGGAGTATTTTTTCAGATTCCACTTCCGATTTCCATTTGCTTACCTCCTGCTTATTTTATACACAAATAAAACTAATGTTTATAACTCCACAGCCTAAGAAGTGCAAACATAGAGAGCTTCCAATCCCTGTGCTCATCAGTTCAGAGTTCATGGTTAAAAATCGTTACTGAACTCACCTAAGCAGACGCATGAAGGCATTCACACCAACTGACACAAACAGTGCACAAGCAAAGCCACAGATAGAGACTTAGAATGTTTACATTTGTGCTTAGCAGCCAGTCATAAAGAGAAACTAGGTTTTCCGTCACTGTGGGGATAAACATGTGCTTAAACTGTTCTCTAAACAAATGATGCACTTTACGAGTGGACTCTGATCCTGCCTTCTCAGAAAAGCCATTCTACATCTACCCACACTCCTGTCTGTCAAGTCAGGTTTATTTGTGCAACCTCAAAACAGATATAACATTGACTGTTCCAGAAATCAAAGTGCAGGAAATCAAACTAATCCACATCTAAACCTTATGCAACAGAGTCAAAGAATTCAGTAGGCTATTAGCTACCAAGCAACACTAATGCTAAAGGTTGTCAACTGGGTGCTGGAAGAGCGGGAGCATGAAGAGTGCTCAATCATACATATTTCAGTCCAAACACCCAAGTTCAAAAGCAAGGCATGCCCTTTAAGTCACTTATGACAGATGCCTCGTTTTTCATCTTCCATAAATAAGTCAGACATTTAAAAAAATAATAATTTAAAAGTCATTCGTATGTGATGTAAGCTCAGAGAGCCTGGAGGTTCACATGTGTTCCGGGCTATTCTGGGAAGAGGTCAAATTCAGCCGACCAGGCTACTTTATTGTTAGTATTTATTACTGGGACTGCTTAGTCTTTATTAATAACTTTAATTAGTTGAATATGTTTTTCTTATGTGTTGATAAGAATGTGTGAGGTTGAGAGTTTTAGTCTTAAAAAAACAAACTCAAAATTCCACATTTACACACTATATTGAAAGTGAAGTTAAGTTAAAGTTACTGAAAACAAAATCTAAATTATGTAAATGTACCTTATTTTCCCATATAGGTATCCCAAAAACTCTTGATATATTTCTAGCTTTATCTACAAGCTAGAAATATATCAAGAGTTCTTATTTACACAAACTGAATGTGCAATCAGCTTCACCTTTATCTAGTCTTCAACTCTGCACAGCACTCAAAACTCTTCAGCCTGAAAGGGTTAGCAAACAGCTGATGATGTGCTGCAATGCCAATTTGTTCTCTTGAAAAGTTTCACTTTCAGATTCATAATATGGTTTCCTTACATAATTGGTTGTGTTAAGCTTATGGTAAATACAGAGGCAAATTTATACCCAAAGTATTTGTTTTTTAACCTCTGTATGATATGAAAATTAAACAGCGGTGAAGAATGGTCAAGAAAACTTCCCTGGCTTCTGGAAAAATAAATGTAGATTTGCTGTCATCTGGTTCAAACAGGAGTGTATGTGATGGTGTGAGAACATTAGTTGCATGAATATACATGTACCGTCTTGTGTTTGTTACCTTATGTTCTTACTGCAACCTTGCTATTTCCATGATGTTAAATCTCTCAAAATGAGCCTTTCCTTAGATGTTTTTCCACCTCCACTAATGTGAAAAGACATTAGCTTTTTCCATAGTCGATAGAACACATTAAGGAGAAAAAATAGCAGAAAATTGCTTGAAGCCAAAGTTTTATGAGCCAAGTACATTACTCTCACCTAGCATGGGGCCTTCCTGTGCTAGAGGACATCAGGAAAAACTTTTTCTTTTTTGATTTTGTCTTTAATAGAGGAATTAAAGCGACTGTCTGCGCCACATTTGAGTCCCTTATAATTAATTTAAGTGTGAGAACGGTGCATGTTTTGTGTGTACATGGAAAAGGTATTAATACGTGAAAATCAGAACAACGCTCTAAGATGTACTTCCACTAGGCTCATAAATGCACTCTTTGGCAAGCGTCGTGCAAATGCAGCTTAGCATAATTCAAAAATACCAGACGACGTGTACTGTGGTGCACCGCTAAAACCCTCAAAGAGGCTTTATCCCCATCTTTCAGCTCTCTGCCCCTCTCCTCCGTCTTCAGAAAACACTTCCGCGCAAACAGGAATCCTGCCACAGTCGAGCGGCCTATTTCCTATGAAAAACAAACATGCCCCGGCCACCTAAAGGTAGGGTCTGTTTGCTGCTGGAGGACTCATTCTTTAGAACAGAATGAAAACAAACGTAACCAGGGATTCAGAATAAAACTAAATAAATGATTTAAATGAAAACTTTTAATTGTAGAGCTTCTGGGGATCAGAAGACAGTTGAACTCAAGGATATGACACAAACAATATCTCTTTCAGCAATGGACAAAAAAACCCCACTCATGGCCATTTTGCATGGCTATGACATTTTTGTAATTTGATACAGTCCTAAGCATTTGGTGCTTTCCATCTAACCTGGCGCACCAGCAGGTCTGTAACACTGACACACGAGGAATGTTCTTCGTAGAAACTTTGTTTTAAAAGAGGAATGCAGTTCAAGCAAATAGTATCAAAATAGAGAGTGGCAGGTTGGAGGATTATAAGCAAAAAGTAACCAGTCACATTAGTCAGTGAAAAGTTGCTCCCTGTGTGAACTCTTACTGCACTATAGACCAGTAAATACAATGCAAGGCATTTGTATAGCACCATTCATACAAAGATTTTAAAAAATCCTTTGTAGCACAAACAAAGTACCACATAAAACGAAAAAAAGATATGACATAATCACATCAAACAAAACATTAAAATGATAATCAAGTTACTAACTAAAACTAAAATATGATATAGACGATAAAGAAATCTTTGACTTTTACGGTTAAGTTGCTGTAGACAGTAATGAACACTAAATGGTCTGAACATTTTTGTTTTGTCTGCAAACACGTAGCATAAAGCCAAGAAAGTTGAATTCACACATGAATGCAAACTTGCAATAATGCAGCAGCTTTACAAGGTAAGACTACATTCACTGTTTGACAATAAAAGCAATATACAAGACGATATGTATAGTGCCAATAGATGATAGAAAATAGTGACTGACTGTGCTAGTTGGAAAACAAAACAAAAAAAGATGATAATTTTGGGAGATGTGCTGATAAATGATATTTTAGTGAATATAATTCTCTTTACATATTTAGTTTAATGACTTTTACTGGTAGAAAATCCTACATATACTTATGCATACAATTTGATACACCATCAATTCTGTCTAAGATCACCCAAAACAAGACTTAGTTGCCCAACAACACCCTTGCCCCTAGTGGAGTAGGAGGGGTGCTGGTGTCTATCTCCAGCTAACGTTCCTGGCGAGAGGCGGTGTACACCCTGGACAGGTCGCCAGTCTGTCGCATAAATACAAACCTGAAAAGTTTATATTTTTAACTGTGACAACTTTAAATGTGTTAACCCAAAGGAATTCACTTCTGATTAAATCCAGATTAAATCACATTTGAGGGCAAATATCACAATATTTGCCCTCAAATATTGTGATATTTGAGGGCAAATATCCATCCAACTTAGAAACAGCAAAACTGTTTCTAAGTTTACACTTTTTATTCAAAAACTTTTTAATCAAGAGTGACACTTCAAGTGTTTTATGTAAAATAGGTGAGTTCAAAGCAATCAAAACATTTTAACTCATGAATGTGGTCTTTTGTTCCCGGCCATTCACATACACTGCCACTGTATGAAATGTATGCAAACCACCTCAAATGTTGGCACTGTCAGCACCTTCGTATGAAGTTAATGTTTTTTAAACTTCTGCTCTGTGAACCAATATAGTTATTTAATTTTCTTTTTATAAAACTACATTAAACAAAATACTACATACTAAACCTACAGCAAGTAGTATTTATTTTCTTTCCAGGCAAAGATCATTGACTGGAGTAGTTTTTTTTCTGGTGTTGTGGTTTCTTTTAATTTAAATTGTAGATAATCATTGGTGCACCAAAATACTCACCTCTTGAGAAAGTTAGAGAATAAGAGAAAAATTGTGCTTTGTGCATTGACAGATCTCACAAAAAACATATTGTAGTCTTGCTGAGCATTGACTAAACCACAATGTTTGCAATGCTTATTAAGAGGTGAGGAAAGGAGGATGACAGGTGGCAGCAGCAACAGTGAAACAAACACTGCAGAATAATAAAAAGCTCATCAGGCTTGTCACATCTCTTACCTGGATGTCTCGCAGGAGCTGAGTGCAGCGCCCTCTGACGTCTTCAAAAGGGCACCGTCTGGAGAGCATGAGGAGGTGAACCAGGATGTCGTTCAGGTCACTGTTGAGAGAGCTTCCAAGGGCAGGGGTTGCAGCCTTTATGGGTTCAATGGCTTCCACTTTCCTCATGACCTCCTGGCAGATGAACTCCATCGCTTCAGCTCTGGAAGAGGCATCCCGGCTGCCTAGCCCATCCCATCTCCCCAAAGACTCCCGATGCTGCATCCCCATCATTTTATATAGGACTAATGCTTTTGCTGCCTTACAACAGGCTGAAAACAAGATATTAGATGTGTTTATATTTATTTGATTGTTAATTATTAGTATCAATAATTTAATTTTTGATTAGTTCTATTACTCAGTGTAAGCATGAATAAAAAAAAATCCAAGCAAAATATGTTAAACTGAATTTTAAGGAAGAGATTCTCGCTGTGCAAGTACCTTGAGTACTACCAGTGCCATGGTAATACGGTATTTAGACAAAACTGTACAAGAGAGTCTAATGCTTCTGATGCAATAGAGAAAAGCAACAATTACTTGTAATTTTACTAAATTAATGCAACATACTATAAATAAGTTACACCAATGTAGTGGTGCTACATTTATTCATTATTTCAATGTCAATACATATACTAACAGCACAAGTCTATGTTAAACACTCAGAAACTTCAATAACACTTTTCAAACACAGAATATTAAAATACTTTGTAAATATGTTGTTCAAAAAGTAAAACAAGTGCATAGGTTGATGTTGGCTGGTTTATTAGTCTGACGATCCGGGAATAGACAGTGCTCCATTACTTTTCACAACATTAGCATATTTTGTAACTGGAAATATTTTTAAATCAGCCAAATTTGTATTTACAGTAAGCAAGGGAAAAGATAGAAGTCGTCTATTTAGCTAGCTGACTGGCAGTGTCCAGCAACAGGTCAAGGAGGGGTAGCACTGTAAACTGTGGCAACTTATTAAAAATAAGTTTAAACAGTAGGACCAGCGTATGGGAATCTTTAGTGTATTTCGTATACATGCCCAAACGTGTTAAACATTTTTGTTCACTGTTAGTATTTCACGGTCCTTTAAGTTAACATAGAGTGAGACTCGCCTACTGGCCCGAACCCAATTCATTAAGCGTCACAAAATCGTTTATTAGAAGATGTTTATTACCACTTGGCCCATAGTAAGAAATCTCGCTCAAAATTCTTTATCGGGCTATTTTAGACGAATAAGATTACGCAACAAAAACATAATAGGACTTATACCTGTCTGTATCGTCAGTCATGTTGCAAATCTTTCATCAGTGCTGTAATTTAAATTAAACAGATAATTTAAAATCTTAATTTATACAAAACTATGCATTTCATTCCAATTTATTTTCTCATTTTCGCGTATTATTCGGGTCCATTCCAGTCTGTCTGGGTGCCTCTGCCATTCATGTCAGTGTTTTCAAGCTGACCGTTAACAAAAACAACCAGTAAAGTACAACAAAAACTGCGGTGAGGTAAAATGCCCCATGTACTAAACCATCACCGGGAGTCAAAAAGAAATAGTGTCAGTAGCAAATACTCACTTTGTACACATTCTTCGGTGCAGCTTTACCGCTACTTTACGCCTTGCCTGTCAGCACTGACCAGACTCCCAGGGCAGAAATGATAAGAGGTAGCAACTTGAAGGGGAGGAACGCCTGGGCTGAACATTTGACAGGCGGAAGATTTCAACCAATCAGTGTACGTATAGACCACACTAGGGCGTTACCTAGAAGTTGATTGGTTAGTGTGAAATCACTTTGTCAGTTGGGTAAGGGTGTAAGGGAGTTGAAGTTTCTTCTTTTCTTACTTCTATTGGCTGGGTCATTTTATTAACTACATATCCCATCATGCATTTCGTTAAGAACAGTTACCACCATGGACACCACCCCCCTTGTCTCTTGTTTATCAAAAAATTACAGGCAACAAGAAAAATAGAGGGGAGAGGAAAGAAAGGTGGGCGTGTTGTACATTTCCCCTCAAGTTGTTTTTTGTTTAACCTCAATGATATTTAAAAGCGTATCTCCAAAATGTCCATAAATAGAGATAACTTCAAATAGTCTGACATTAAGATTTTATAATAATAATTTGTAGAAAAATTTATCATATAATTACTACTTGTACGCGGCCGAACGAACTCTTTTCTGCAACTCACGCTATTTAGATATTCTTTTGCTGTGTTGACAGCATAACTGGTTTAATTTATTATCCAAGAGACTAAAAAACTAAAATGTAGAAAAATCCAGACGATATTGCATTTAATTTTTCTATGCATCTCATTTAACCATTAGTTGAATATAAAAAGCAAATTATATCACAATTAAGGCCACTGGTTCAGTTAATTATATTTGATATACAACTGTACAATTTGGTGTCTTACATACACTTTTACTAAAAAATTTTAAGCAAATGTGTTCATAAGTGTTATTCTATTCATTCTAGAACCTAATACACATCTGAGTATGGGGATAAAAATATGTGTCACCTTTGCCCATCTAATCTTTTTGTCTATACCCTTTGAAATATAATCTAAACTATTAGATTAATATTATCTGTAAAGATTATTTTAAGTCTTACTCCAGAGACTTACCTGGATCTAGCCGTCATTCTAACATATGAGTATGTTTTGATCAAATTTCAGTGCTTCATAATATATTCCAACCTCTAGAGAGATTTTCCTCCACAGTTGCTATGTTTTTAGTTCCATCCATTTTCATAAACTCTGACTACACTTTTTTTGGGTGGACAAAAGTATACCCACTGCATGTGACCCCATGGTTAAATTTTGCTTTGGATTATGCTTTTAGGAAACAGTTATTGTGATTATTCATTTATTTGCTTGTTTAGAGTTTTGCAAAACATTTATTACTTAAAAAGACGTCTTGTGGGTGTGTGCCCGAAAGATCTAGTACGTCTAGAAAAATCCACGAAATAGGAACTATAGCGAGCGGAACAACTTAATGGAGGGAAATTTAAAATGGGCGGACTGCTCCTCTGTTGTTGACAACTAGTGAAAGAAAGACGTCAACTTTGACAGAGAAGGCAAAGAGTGTTACTTGTATATAACTAAGAAATTTCTATTCGTCGTTACAAAATGGAATCACATTACGACGAGGTAATGTTACAAAAATAACCGTTAGGCGTAAATGTGGTTAGCTAGCGTTAGCTTGAATCTGTTTACTCTTACGAAGACATTGTCAGCTCTGTGTGTTTCGGGTCTTTTATTTCGGCCGCTTCTTAGTTTAAACAGTTCTGGTATGTGCTTTCTAAGAAGTTTATTTTGTTTTGTGAGTTCACAAATAATATTGGCTTGCAAACGGAAGCAGATCATTTTTACGTAGTTTAAAACAGACATATGACATTTTCACTTTTAAAGTTGTAATTTCTTACGTCTGGTTGGAATTCAATAAAAAAAAAAGTTTATTGTTTTTGTGGTGTCCCTGAAGTGAATAACTTATATTTAAGTACGAAAGACCACAATATGTAAAGAGTTCAGCTTTTGATCGATGATTTATAAAGTCCTGCAGCAGCCTAACCGTGTTGTCATTACAGTCAGATAAAATTGCAGTAAAATGTTGATTGTCAAATTGAAGAGTCAAATCTACTTACTTAATTGAAGAGTCAAATCTAAAACTTTTAGTCTCTTTTTATTTTCTAAAGCTGGAAAGTTGTTTAAAGTAATTTATCTCTATTGTAGCATCAAATGTGGCTATAGGTTAATTTTTCTTTGGATCAAATTGATGCAAAAACTTTCACCAAATAGTTTTGTACAAGTGCAAAGTACATTATAACAAAGAGATGACATGAGGATCTCCTGTCCTCATTTGGCTGTGAGAATGTTTTGAATAATCTTTTTTTTTTATCTTATGGACCACAAAATATGGTTCTGCCTTTTTTAGTAAGTGAAGATCCTGTTGTGTTCAGATTTTAGACACACCTTCCAAAAACAGTTACATTGGGAGCTACTACCGGCCTCCAGACAGGATTTCATTAGTACCAAAACATCTGGCGTCTCCTCTTGTTTCACCTCTCAACATGGACCAGACCACCAGCAGTCTGTCTCAGTCCACACATAATATAGACAACAAAGGTATGGCACAACGTTTTGTCTTCAACTACACAACAGTGTTTTATTTTGCTTGACTGTTTTTTTTTATAACTACCGCTCTCAGCCGTTGTAGATGCACTGAGGACTCTCCAGGAAAAAATCAGGAGGCTGGAACTGGAGCGGAGACAAGCAGAGAGGAGTTACATTCAGTTCTTTCAGGGTGCTCGTAAGCATCAGCAGGACTTCACATCACAGAGTCGGACTGAAGCCACCCTGCCTGGGACAGAGGTGGACCAGAAGCTGCAGTCTGCAGAAGCTCGCTGCAAAGTTCTTGAGAAGCAGCTGGAATACATGAAGAAAATGGTCGCAAATGTCAAGAAGGAGAGAAACATTCTGATGGAAAACGAGGTAAAATGGTAACCATCCAAAAGATCAGACATGTAAAAACAGCTTGATGACTGAAAAGATAGTCAAGGTTCATTTCTAGAAAACTTTGATATGTAGTGATATTTCATTTTTGGTATTCTCGTTTTGGATTTTTTTGCACTCTAGGTTTCACTGCAGAAGCAACAGCTGAGCAGCCCAAACAACCAATATCAGCAGGAGAAGCTGGAGAAACTCGAATCGCAGTATCTCAAATTAAGTAAAACCCAAACACTCGCAGAGGTAAAATGTTTTCTATTTTATGACTAAGTCAGCTCTGTCCGGCTCTGTACTTTTGAATTTTCTATCAGCTACTAACAATGATTCTTTTCTGATATAATGATTCTGAGTCACTACATTAGCTAAAGCGCCCTAATATGTGGGGTCATGAACAACTACAAATGTAACAATCAAGCAGTCGCATCATAAAATGCTAATTTTGTGTAATTTGTAGGTCAGATACCGAAAAATGTTAGTTTTTTTCATATTCATTAACTCCTGCTGCTTTCTCTCTTTAATCGCCTTGACCAGGAGCATCTACTTTTATCCCCTTTTTTAACTGCTAAAAATTAAGTCATTTAGGAAAATATCCGTTGATGCACAAATTGATTGTTGATTTCTAAACTACTTTGTCTAAACTCATTCGGTACAATAACCTAAATTAAACACCATACTCTATTCGGTCAAAGTATTCCAAACATGTTGCGGCATGTAATACTACATTAGCATTAACCTTAAATTATTATTTAAAGATAAAGATCATAAAAGGCTGAGTTTAAGTTATTGTTACGATTGTGTGTTTACTTTCAGATGAAGCTTTCCATCCTGGAGCAGAAGCTGCTGAATGAAGAGCATGAACGTAAACTTGTGCAGGAGAAAGCAGATGAGGTCAGTTAGCCTCTTCAAATAAAGCTTCTTGAAGTTATTTTCAGATTCTGTTTCTCCACAGTCAGTAGGTTTTCTGTTGTTGTTGTTTTTTTGTGCATGGTTTCTCTACTTGCTCAGTTTTGCAATGTTTAAGGACAAACTGAGCCTGCCAGGATTCTGGCTAACATCAGTTTCTGAATCACCTTAAATAGATTCATCTTCAGAAAGGAGAACAAATATGGGACTGTTGTGAAATGATCTTTCTAAATATCCGGAGAGTCTTTTTATGGGCTGACTTTCAGAGTTGAGCTCAAGTGGCCATTAGAGGAATTGAGTTTTCATGCACTGGTGTGTTGACTTCATTCTTCAGTCTTAGTTTAAATATGATGTTGAACAACAGCTGGCAAGTCTCCGTTGTACTTTTTGTTTTAGTCATTAGCCGATTTCTGTTTTTCATACCACAGCTGCAGAGGGAGTTGGATGTAAACCTTCGTTTGTCTGTTCCACCTACTGAAGAAACGAGGCCGAAGAAGAAACCCAAAATGACAAACAAGGTGTAATAAACTGCTGGTATGCACATTATCTGAAAGTTTTACACATCACAGTGTTAAACAATCTGACTCCTTTTCAGAAAACACCGAAACAGAATGAGCTGGCAGGAAACAGCCTGGGGCTCAAAAAGATGCCTTTTGTTATAGGAACAGTAAGTCACCTCGTGTTGTGCATAGATTTTCTTCTTTCATGACTTACTTAGTCTTAATTTCTGTTTGCTGTTACCGGTCATAGTCGACAAGCCCGAGCCATTCAGTGCATGCCAACGTTCAGAGCATCCTCCACATGATGAAGCACCACCAGCCTCAGCTGTGTGAGCGGGTGAGCGCCCTGCAGAGGTTTGGATGCAGCGTCAAGAAAAACCTTCACACAGACTTCTCTAATAGCGTCTCAAAGCCTGACAGTCCGCCTGCAGATCAGTCACTGACTTTACTTTCCGACCTGCTGCTGGCCCTGCAGGATGAGCTTGGACAGATGAGCTTGTGAGTAATTACTTTATTTTGGGGGGTTACTTTTGGGTGTGTGTGTTGGTTTTTTTTAATCTCTTTTTGCAAATGTTTTTGTCAGTGACTATCAGGAATTGGAGCGTCAGACAGAAGCAACTGAAGAACCGGAGCAGCGAGAGGACCTGCAGGGAGAACTGGAAAGACTCGCTGCCAAGATGGAGGAGAAGGGAGCCCAGATCACCAAACTCCGCAAACATCAGCAGATGGTATTTGACTTAAAAAGTTTTGATCATTATGGCAGATTTGCTCTTAATTCAACTAATTGGTTATTTATTGATCTTTCCCCATAGCAAGCATCAGAAACCAACTTTTGCATTGTATTTTTATAATTTGTGCAACATAATAAATACTTATTTTCTTATCAAATATTCAGAATGTTGTAAAACCATCCCCCAAAAAATCTAGAAGTGTTACATTTTGAAATGTAAAGTTATCTTGAATCCTGGGGAAAAAGTGTATTTTTTGCTCTTTTGCAGGTTCATAAACTGTCCCGGCAACGTTCGGAGAAACCGATGGTCAGGAAGACGTCTGGGATCAAGTTGCCTGTTCCCTCACCTGTTCAAGACAAACAGAAAGCAGGAAGAAAAGGCGTTGTGGGTCAGAACAACCTGCAGCTCCTCAGAGAGACCCAGAAGTTCAGAAACAGCCTAAAGCAAGATGACCTGTCCTGGGAAACATGAGTCTCTTTCTTTGTCCTGCTTTTGATACTTCAGCTTAGTGGAAGACAGAGACTTGTATCTGTAAAGAAAATGCTTTACGCCGGACTTAATAGATTATTATAACACCAACAATAGTCTGCAGTTCTGAATGTCTCTCACCTCAAATAGAAATGAGTTAGATTATGATTTAATGGTCACTATATTTTAATAAAGCTTATTTATGAATAGCTTGTAATGATTTGTTCATATTTTAAATGCACACATTGACTTTTTTTTCAGAACTTTATAGCAGGCACCACTAGAGGGCAGTCCTGCAGGACAAATTTGAAGATTTTCTTTCTTTTTCCTTACTTTAAAATCATGCAGTTGCATGATATAATATAGAAATGATTCTGTTCTGATTTTTATTTATCAATGAAAAGCTTTAAATTATTTTGGTAATCAGGAAACTGTGACCACAGTTGTTTTTTAACTTGAGCAGGAAGAATCAGTTTTAACCTCAGTCTTCTTTTACTTTGAATGTGAAAAAGCCATCAGTTCCTGGTTTTATGCTGGCCACATGATTTTTTTTTTTCCTGTCACGTTTCTGACTGTTTTACATTCATCTAGACTGATCAGTCGCCATTTATGGGCTGAAGAACTACATGTCCAACTCCCTCATAACATTTCCAGATTTATCTCCTTGTTTAATGTGTCATCAGGTTTCCAGTTTGACCCTGCTATTACTGTACAGCAAGGAAAGGGATTTATGCTTGTTGTGCAGCTGACGTTTACTGGTCCTGGTAATCTTGGCTTGATTAGGAGTTGATTGCATGACCAACAGAGACTGAACATAGTTCATTGTTTTTCTATATTGGATTAGAGAGTGTGGCTGGAGACGACAATCAGGTTAGTGGAGTCAAGATCCCTCCTTGCCCTCATATCCAGCGTCCATTCTCCTGACCATGCAACTTTGATACCTTGTGACTGAACTTCCAAGTTTTTGTCTGAATAGCAGTGGTGTGTTTTGACAAAACAAAAATCCACAGCATTTTTGCTGAAGGTATTTTTCTCAGTACTGACAGGAGCAAATCAGTCTTAAAATGATATAACTCAAGGGAGCTTTTTAAATAAAGTTAGAACATCTGTCCACAGTTTAATTCTCAAAGAATTTTCTTGGAAGAAAAGTTTGCTGGAGACGTCAAGAGAGGAACCAGAGATCTACTGAGGACCAAATATAAAGTCACAATTCCTTTAAGAGACACCTGAAGGAAAAGAGTATCAGTATAACTAAAGGAAAACAGGCTGGAGGACAAAATGTTCTACAAATAGCAGCTGATTTAAAATGCTACACACACATCCTCTCTATTGTTTCCACCAGTGATAAGTTTTTGCTACATAAGGAGAACTTTGCCAGGTCACAGAAAGAGTGTCCTGTTTGGAGGCGCTTCAGATTTTTTTTAAACAACTGGTTTTTGTGGATTTTGTTTGAGGGTGCTAAACTTTGCACTGTTTAGCTTTTCAAAACTTGTTTATTGCGAGCAGATAATGGTATCACTGTACACATGATATGAAGTCAGATTAATGGCTAAAAGCCAACAAAACCCCTACATTCAGTTTTTCTGAAAATTATAATGCATAGGGTTAGTTAAAGAGGATTTCTAATAACCAAAAGCTGTTTTGACCATGTCAAACTTGGAGAGGGCTACAGTCAAGTCATTAGCATCGTCTACAGGGATAAGTCACAAAACAGTCTGCCCAGTGTGCTTTATCCAACTATATTAGTGGAAGGAAAAAGTGTAGGAAAAAAAAGGTACAATAGCAAAAACTGAAACTGGGGAAGTTTGTCTTTAAGCCCATTCAACAATATACGGGAGAAGATTTATGAGGTTTGGTCTGCAGATGCAGTTCTTCCACAGACGGTGCAATCCCATGCATCTAAGACACAACACATTGAGTAATGTCACTCCTAAACCACAGAAAATGTCAGAAGGATTTTTATTTCATCAAGGATAAAAATAACTGCACTCATCTGAGGTTAATCTGCTGATGTATTAAGAGAACGATCACATCGGCTATATTGAGAAAGTTTAGAACATTTCTTAATGGAGGGGAAAGAAGAACTTTCTTTTGCCAAACAGTGTTGAAAGTGTGATGGTCTGGGGTTGTTTTGCTGCATCAGAACCTGGAAAACGTCCGATATTTAATAGAGCCATGTGTCCTGCTCTCTACTGGAAAATCCTCAAGAAGAAAGTTTAGTTATGAAAACAACAAATGAAGCTTTTGGCACAGCCTACTCAAAGTCTGCACTTAAAGCTGATTAAGATGCAGTGCTTTGACCTAAAAAAAAAAAAAAAAAAAATGTTCAAATCCAATTCAATTTGGCTAAAATAAAAATTCTGCAAAACAAATTGGATCAAAGTCCTTCCAGAGGTGTTAAAGAAAAGTTACCAAACACTTGTGTTAAATGTTTACTTGGATCGCTTCTTTCAGCTCAGATCATTTTAAATCTGCATCGTCTCGCTCGGATTATCTTTTTTCAACATGCAAATTTGTTTGTTGGTTTAAAACACACAGCAAAACGCAGGATGCAAACAACTTTTTCACAGCGCAGAATATTGCAGACTCACTTCCTCTGCTCCCAGCAAATCTGTTGGGTCAGCATTAAGTTACACTAAAGACAAAGAATCAGTAGAACTTGATGCAACCACAACAGTGAATGTATTCTTGTCCCACTTAGGTAAAACTACACACACACACACACACACACACACACACACACACACACACACACACACGGGTATCATATGAAGAAGAGTAAACGCAGAGATTTGTTTAATGATATTCAAACTTTATTGGTTTAACATTGTAAAACTAAAGGCAACACCAGAAAACAAGGCCAAAAAAAAACAAAAACCCAAAAAAACAATTGAGAGGCGTCAGAGGCACAAAACAAGTTGAGTGGCACAAGAAGAAGCAAAGACCATTCAAGGGGAGGCATTGTGTCACCGTTCAGTGTCTACATATGGCTATATACGTTTCTGTGTTAGAGTGGTGAGAGAGAAAAGCCAGAAGTTGTACCAACAAGACAAAAGGACAGTGAAAGACAGCGCTACAGTGTGTGTGCAATTAGCAATAAAGCAACAAGGCAAAGAAGGCCAACACTGCCTGGTTGAAAACTGAATTGTGATCAAGTGAATCTTAATGTTGCTCTTAAAAATCTTTCACAACAGAAAACATCAGCAGGTTAAAATTGAAGTGGTGTTCAAGTCATTGCGTAAAGGGTGGAGGGAAAGCTGAAATAGAGAACACCAGGCCTGCCTGTGGTTACTTCACCAGTGTGTCTGATCACAAATAGTTGCCGAGAAGCTGTTCAGGCTACAACCAAACTGCTTCAGCTGAAATATACGATTTACTTGATGTTTTTCATCTTGACAAAAGCAGCATTTAATCTTACACCGAAACAGAAAGTAGCCTACGCATGTTGCCTGAACAGCTTGTCACCTTGCAACAGCTCTGTGGACTTGATCGAAAAGATTAAGGCTGAGAGCAACAAACGTACGCAGAACACAGGAAAGCACTTTACAGGAGCCTTAAAGTGACGAGTCGGGCTGACGTTTGGCCAGCGTGACATCTTGTTTCACAACAGATGGAAATGGATGATAACTGAATAAGGCACTTTTGCTCGAGACGCGGCACATTGGGACGTCGATGTGCCATTCGCAGAAAGCGGAACGTGCTCAGCAGCACTCGAAAATATTTCTCCATTTGTGCAAATGGACTCGACATGCAGCAGAAAGGGATACCGAAACGGCGCAGCAGGGCTGGAACGTTGCCGGCTCGTAACGTTAATGCAAAAGAGACCATGCAACCTCAAAATATACAAGCATAAACAAACATCTGCATTCATTAATTGCTTTGTGGTCATAATCTGAATATTTAAAACAAGCCTATGATTTTATTTGTGAGCTAAACCTGAAAAAAAGAATAGGGTTACAAAACATGCCAAAAACTGAGGCCTTTGGCTTCATGTACATGGTTTCAAGGCATCCTTCCATTAGCATATGGACTCATCACAAATAATTAAGTGGTATTTGAAGGTGTCTAAGGTACTAGTTGCATATGCAATGAAAACAGCATCCAGCATGCACTAACTGGGGGGATGAAAGCCATTTATACAAAATTAGTAGAGCCACCGCAAAGCTAAACGCTCCAATCAACATTTTGCTTCTCTTTCAAAAGGACAGAAACAGGACGTGGTTATTTACAGGTTAGACAAAAGCTGAGAAATCCAGAAAAAAAAAAGAAGCTAGCAGCTAGCTAGTAAGAAGACGAGGCTTCAACACGGCAACTTGACTGATATTCTGACCTTTACACTACAAATCAATTAAATAGAAGTGAAATCCTTAACTAACAGCAGGTCTACATGTTCTGTCTCTTCTAGACACTTATCTTGGAAGATAAAGTCCAATATTTTCACAATCTTTTAGTATGAAGTAGACCATCATGCTCGTCGCCTATATCAAAAGATTTTCCTCCCAGCTCACTCAGATTTGAACCATGATGTAGCAAAGTGGAAGGAAATTCTGTTAAGTTATTCACTCCAAAAGTCTGCAGTAGCGCGATCGCGCAGTCGTCCTGCCGCGTTTGGTCTTTCTGCTGCAGCTACGAACCGAACGACGGCCTTCAAGGACAAAAAAAATCCTGTTTTCTTCAACAATAAAAGGCTCTTCAGTCCAGCTGGGACACTACAGCTCTAAGCAATATCAGCGCAGCGATACTGTTACTTCTCACAATATGGAAATAATAAAAAGAAAACAAAAAATACAAACCCTTTACTTGCTTTCACTCACACTGGACATCAAAGGCACTTCACTGTCCACATCAAGAAAGGTGCACGCCACACCTCATCCTCTTCTGCACAGTAAAACTAAATAATTTGAAAATATTCTAAAATAATTCACTTTGACCCGGTTTAAATACCAAAGCAAACGACAAGGACCTGCTCCACACGAGTCACCGGCAAGATTTAACAATCAGAAGATGAAAAGATATGGGAGATTTGTGGTTCTGAAATTAGCTCTATACATTATTTATTGCGGTGGGCTGCTCTACTGGCAGTTGGCGTTTGACATTTTTAAACATCTTGAATTGGGAGAGAGGCTTCCAAGGAGGGCGGTGGGAACCGAACAGCAGAAAAACACTCGACACTCAAATAAGACCTTTTTTTCCCTCCTGCTTGACGTCAGATGATTAATTGTCGCTTTTATTCCTGACGGATCAGATGTGTGGAAAAAGAAAATAAAAATTTCACAAGCTAAAAGCAATCCTTAATCATCTGTTGCCACATTTTTCACGAGCTCAAACAGCGTTTCCAAATCAGGTAAAAAAAATAATACAGATATTCAAGCCTCAGCAGGAAAAAGCTACTCTGTATACATGGCTAATTGTTTTGCTCTTGTGTGGTGCATTTAATTGGGGAAGGCATAAGAAGAGGGGCTGTAAATAACTCAAGCCCACTCAATTTGCTGGAAAATGCTCTATGCAGGATGACTAATGGCACGATGGAGGTGGGGGTAGCTGCTTACTTATGTAATCCACATGCTTGAGACCTAAATGCACGTTGAAGGAGATTCACTTTGGAATGAAATGAATCATTCAGTCATGCAGGTCTAAACATTAAAAAAGAAAACTGTATGGAAACGCTGTTTGAGTCCACCCCTTGTGAGTGTGTGCTGAAGGGTTGAAATCGGTGAGGACGGCTTGGATCCTAAAGTGCAGCCACTTCAGAGAGTGTGGTAGTTACGGTCTTTGGATTTGCAGAACTTGTAGAGGAAGAAGATAACAGCCTGAAGGCCCAGGACGAGCACTATTCCACCGATGAAACTCGCGGCATCAAATGTCGAGTTCTTGTGAGGGGCCACCGTTGTGGTATTCGGTGCTTTAAAGGGAACAAAAAGAAAATGTGATATTTAAAAAAAATAAATAAATAAATTAGAAATGAAGCTCCATTTAGTTTGATTTCCTTAAGTTTTAGCTTGAAGAAGTCAAAAATCTTCCAAAATGATTTTTTTTGTAGTTTTTCTTTTAGGTATTTGGTCTTTCTTTCATTTTTATTCCAGATTTCATGATGGACCAAGAAAGATCTTGGTTTAGATGAGTCTTCTCGAATTAAAAGTAGCCTCTGAAAATAACATTAACACCACGTTTTTGCTTTTAAATACCTATACAATGTGTTTTCACTTAGTGTTAAAGTTCTTAAGACAAATTGGATTTTCAGTAATACTCTAATTTATTGAATGGGTCTATAGGCAACAAAGGTTGGATTTCTGCAACGCTACAGATTTGATTCCCATGAAGGGTTTAAATTTTCTGTAACAACATGACTGTAAAAACATCATGACTGTTGAACTACTCTTTAACTTGTGTTGCTTGGATTCATCCTCTGCAAGCCAAAAGTGCATTTGAGCGGCTGGATGGACTCTCACTAGTATCAAAGTCCAAACCTAATACAGATCCCAGTAACTAAAATACTTCATCTAAGTCAGTGGTGTGGAAAAGAAAGATGGATGAAGTCAATTAGAGTCAACTGTAGCCAAACTAATATTATTAGTTTTTTTTTTCTGCCATAATGCAGCCGTTTTAATATTACATTTTCTCTATATTCAACTCCAATTCCCATTCACCGTGGTTCTGATTCACTCTTTGGGCCTGTCAACTTTTATTAAATATGAAATTATGGCCCTGATCAAACTAAAATAAGAATGAGTCACTTCCTATAATTTACAGGAGTCACATAACCTCACTGCTTTACAAGCTGACTGAGCAGATTAAAAAACATGCTGTAAATCAAGAGGCAGGATGAAATGCCTTCAGGTGGGTAAGAAAAAAAAAAAATACTCCAGAGGCAGGTTACTGTGCAAGATGGAACAAAACTACTCTTTAGTTTTATTGGTAAGTACCAAATGACACCTCTGTGACAAGCAAAGTAATAAAATGTCTAAAAAGATGCTTAAATATTTCAGAATTATCTCAGCAAACTTGGAATATTGCTCAACACGCTTCTTGGAAGAAGAAAAAAAAGAAATTCGAAACCTTTCTGTATAATAAAGTGAGATACAAGACCACTGAGACGCCTGCTGTTGTAAATGTCAGACCTACCCAAAGTGGAGGCTGAAGTTGCAGTGGTGGAGCTGTTGCCATGATGAGTCGGCGTTACGGTTACATTCGTTGAATTCACTGAAACAGGGTCACAGCAAGAACAAACCCTTAACAAATAAAAACACCTGTAATTCTTGTAAACTGTTGATTTGGTACCTTTAAACACATAACCTATATATTTGTATCACTTTTCAGACCTATCGAACATTTATTCAAGATAAAAATTGACATCGGTTACTCTCTACCTCACAGGATTCATAGTTTCACTCACAACCACAAAAGCGGCAGAGAAGAGTGAATGTTAAGCTGTTGAAGAGCTGAAGGTGTCAAGCATGTGCTTCACACCTCGCTCTCCTTTTAAGAGTTACTTCTGGCTTCTACCTCCCTCATGTTTCATTGAATTACAGTTTCTAGAATAAAGCAGGTTTGTCCACTTTAGCTTAGACATATTTAAAAGCGAGGGCAATCAGATAAATAACTTGATATTTAAGGACAGATTATTAGTACAGCAGTAAAGCTACATTCTGCTACTATTGAATGCACAATTTATATTTAGCTTCTACCCTTTCAAATAATTCACTTGAATAGGCAGCAATGGATTTCCCAGGTTTCATTCTACCTTTCTGTTCTGTCTGGTGGGCCATAAACTAACTGCTGCTCAGTGTGCTTTTGAGATTTGGCTGGAAACAGGCAATACAATCAATAACCACAACCCCAAGATAAAAAGAAAATAGATAAAAACACAACACCCCAATATCAGTCTGTAAGACCAAGAAAGGTGTCTGGGTGGAAACCTTGTCCACAAATGTGCTTTTTGTAGAGAGTGATGAGTAGAATTGTAATAACTTGAACAGTTTTTACCAGTGACCTGCTGGTTGGAAACTAATACATCCTACCTTTTTCCGATCAGTAAATGCATCATGCCAGACAACATCAGAGTGTTTTAAAATGAAGCGGGAAGGAAATGTCACATGCTTTTCTAAACGAGACTATTTTTTTTCTAAAAATATTTTTAGTGTTGTTCTTATGTTTTATATTGTATTTAAGAGAATTGACAAATTGACAAAAACTGGTATCCCAGATCAAAACATTAAGAAAACTAGTTTAAATCCAACTTAAACCAATTTTAACTAAATAAAAATAAATCACCGCTTAAGTACTGAGATGACATTATATATCTATTGCACATCTTTTTATTGGATGTGGGACCCTACCACCTTAAGCCTGATAAAATACTTCTGACACAAAGTTTATGAAAACACAAAAAACAGAAAACACCTGTTAATAAAACTAGAGCAAAATGGACTCCACAGACTAGATAGAGCTCAGGTATTAGGCAGTTGTTACCTGTCGTAGAGATGACGGGGGGAACAGCTGTATGTTTGGTAGTAGGTGTAGTAGCCAAGGTTGTAGGAGCGGAAGCTGGACAAGGAACCAACACCAGCACACAACATACAAAGGAAAGCCAGACAAAACACCCAAACAACTGGATTATAGACAACAGATAAGAGAAAAACACCCAAATAGCCCTGACTGACCATTAATTAATATTTTAGTAAGGCAATAATAATTAGACCCATCCAGAATCTACAGATAAATAAGAGTCTAATCATGAAGAAATACATCACATGTAAAACAATAAGTGTCTGCTGATTCTCTTGGGTCTATGTTATGTTACGTTAATGCCAGAAGAATATGGCTGTTATTCATTTAGCTCTGATATGCAGTCAAACTTACTTGAACAGGTTGCGTTGCTGCAGGTGACGTTAGCCACAAGGGTAACGTTCACACAAGAAACTCCCACTGAAACACCTGATAAAAAAAAAAAATAAAAAATGCAATGTAAGTCTTCAGGTTTTACTAAAACATCATAAATAAGCCAAACATCAAAGCATGTAACAAATTCCAACTATGACTAATGATCCTAGATGAAGTGATTCACAAATATACAGAAGCATGTATACAGAAAGCAGCACCACACTGAATCAGGGCGCACAGCTTGATACGCAGGCGAGTCACTCCGTTCTCGTCGCCCCCCTACAGGAATGTAGGATCAGCTGCTCACACAAACCTACATCCTACTTCCACTTCCTCTCTATCTCGCCTGCCCCATCGAACCACCCTATTATTTTCAAGTCAGCATAATGTTCCTGACGTTCAGCTTTAGCAAAGAGCTCTTCATACTTCTTTATTTTCGAATGGTAAAAATGAACATTTTAGGAATCCAATTATAGTCAAAAACACTGAGCTATGATCATTGACATAGATTACCGCTACTCTGTGTGTCTTTCATTAAGATTAAATCTACCAAAAAAACTCCAATTATGTAACTAACTTGCTTTTTTTTTTAATACACTGGTTTCATCTTCACATCTAATTCTGAATGTGATAGTCTAATGAAAGTGAACAATGTTTCATCTTTACTTCACTGAAGTTAAAGATGGACGACTGCACATGTACTGCCATGGAAAGCATTTACTTACAGAAGAGAAGTTCCACAGCCAGATCCCTGCATGTTTTAGATTTGCCCCTGCTCCAAAATATACCCCTACCTATTTCTTCCTTTTTTATTTTCTTTTTTTTTTTTTTGCTAGTAGTACAAGTTCCTCAGAAGCACAGACTTGAGGCCATCAACGATTTCTTTTGCAAAGGAACAAGGACTTCATTGACAACTGCAAACACTGGAACTGATTTTGGCATGAATTTTCTTTTACCGAGCCACATGTGACCCTGTTCACTGCAGTTATACCAAACCTACTCTGTTATCATTCGACACCCAAAATATGAGCAGCAAGTTTCATCACACATTACCAAACAGTAGCTGAAGAGCAAAACATTACTACAAATCATAGTACAGGATTTTAATGCAAGTAGCCTCTACAAGTGTTAAATTAACACACTGGAAATACTGGTATCACTTTTTCTGTAATATTAGAAAGGAGAAAATATTTAGGTGCATTGTCTATTGTTGTGTAGTCTAATCATTTATTAACCATGCATAAGGCGAACTTTGCCCCATCGTCAAGTCTGATCTTGGCTGTGCTTCATATTAAGGCCAACAGAGAAAAATGCTCCATTTTATACCCAGAATCTACAATAATTCTGATTTTTCACTGATTTTCAACACGCTTATAGCTTTGGTCATGGTGGAAAAAAGAAAGACAATAAGTCACTATACGTTCCCTTCCACACCCATTTATTGCCTTATTTATGCTTAACAGCTGTTGTTAAAGTTTAACCATGAAACAAAAGCAAACAATTATATAAATGTTTTCCAGACATAAAAAAAACAAAACAAAAAAAAACAAACGTTATAATTACTAAATTTCAATTAAATAAACCTAAGCTTAAGCTGATGAGCTGCTGCTGCAGAAATATACTTTACCATGTTGAGGTGTGATTCAACTGAAAAGAAAAAATGTATAAAAATGTTTGACGGAGGTGAGATATGTCACAGTAACATCCATGTGATTGTCAGTATGAATGCGGGTTGTGTTGTTGCTTTAACACTATAGTTCCTTTGTGTAATGGACGTCTTCCAATGGGCCTTATTAAATGTTTTAGGAGTGGAAGAAATATTTCTAATTAAACATTCATCAGCAGTTAAATATGATTGCAGAGAAGTCCAAAGCAGAACAGGAATGCTCCTAAATGTGTTTTACCTAAAATCTGTGGAGATATTATGAATCTGAAATGCACAGAGAATGGAACAGGTCTCTTTAAGACCAACCACACCATAAAGGACTCCCAACAGATGGATTCCCATAAATTACAAAAATACACCAGGTTTACCAACGCAAGTCTTGAGGTAATTTTTAAAGCACTAAATAAGGCTCAAAACTTATTCTAAGTTTGTGGCTAGTGGCTCACTAGACTAGCCTGTATGAGATTTTCCACTGCTTTGCAGCAGATTATACATTGATCAGGCACACAGTTTTAAAAACAAGTAACTTCCAAACAGCTTTTGAGATGTAATTATCAGTTTGTGGAGATCATGATGCAAGAGTCTTTTGAGAGTTTGCCTCTTTGCTGGTGGTTCAGTTATGTGAGGCATTCAGTAGCTATTCACTTAGACGTCAGCAGCTGACATAAAGCACGGCGCTGCCACTCCGCAGCTTTTCTCTGACATGTTTTCTAACTGCCCCGCTGAATAACATGATTTAGCAGCATTTCTCTAAGTGGTCAGAAAAGAAAACTAGAAAGAAGGAAAAATCTACTAAAAATGTAGCTTTAGACTTTGCCAGCTGTGATTTACATTAATAAAAAAAAAAAAGAAGGTACATGTTCAGGTGTTAGAATAACACTGAAAAGTTCATTTATTTTAGTCATTTGATGCAAAAAGCAAAAACACATATAGCTGAATCACACACAGTGATGTATTTAAACACTTTAGTTCTATTAATTTTGTGGATATGCCTTATAACTAGTTAGAACTAATTTTCTCAAAAACATTTAAATAAAAGATTTATATGTATTTGTGGTGCAGATCTGTTGGTGAAAATAATGTCCATGAGCTTTTCAGTTAATGTACTCAATACTTGGTTGGGCCTCATTTTGCATAAACTTAAACATTAATGCAGAACAACATGGAGGTGATCAAACTGCGGCTTCGGTGAGGCATTGAGGAAAATTAAATCAGCATTTGCATAAAGCTCATCAGCAACGGGAAGCAGGAAGTGCTCGAAAATTGCCTGTTTGAAGGCTGAGATGAAACATTGAACCAACACCAGAGAATGGAATGGCTGCCCCAAATCATCAATCAATGGAAACCTCACTCTGGACTTCTAAAACTACCCTCCTCCTCCAGAGTCTGGAACTTTAATTTCTGAATATCATTTTCTAATAATTAATATAATTAAATTTTGGACTTATGCACTTAGCATCTTCAATACAATGCTCAGTGGCATATTTGTGCCACTGAGCACAAATACAAAAACTTTTCTGAAACCAGTCCCATATGTATGATATATGGTTTTTTATATGATGTGGCAGAGATACTTGTTTTTATAACGACCCAGCTATGTGTGTACAAGGCCTGGAACACTGCCTCCACCCTAAAAAACACTCTTGAATAATCGACTCCAAACTCCTAAAAAGGCCTCAACTTTGCCATTTATGCAACTTTTTCCACACAGATCTTTTCCTTCCACTCAACTATCCATCAATAAACTTGGAGCACAGTGAACTGCTACCTTATTAGCAATTACTCTTCTTGTGATGTGTATGATACAAATTTTTAGGCAATACTCTGAGTAGAGTTTTTGTTAGCAGCAAGTGAAAAAAAAACAAACAATAAATATCCTAACCAACAAAAATAAACCATTTAAAATATATTCCTGTGGATGGAATAAGTTTTATTTTACTAAAATAAATTATGTTTTTATTTATATCCTAATCTATTGACATGTGCATGTAGATTTGATTTAAAAAAAGGTTTGATAGACTTTTTTTTCCCCCCTACAACTTTTAGTAACCTGATACTGCAGTCTGTGTATGTTTTTCCTTCTCCATTAAGTCAGAAGGATGTTATGTCACATGCAGCTGCAAAAGGTAGGACCCACTCCCACACTTTGCCAAGATGGTGACATTATTATCACTGTGCTGAACAGCCTCGTGGTCCAGAGAGTTGGCGCTCCCAGCAGGCTCTGTCGCACTCTGCATTTAAAGCTCCTCAGCGCTCACATGTACACGTGTAAGCTTTGGAAGCATTAAAGCCGGAGACAGCAGGGAAACATGCTCCTGGTGCAGAGTGCTTGTTTACAGAAAATCCCTAAAACCAAAAGTAAACCTGGTGATAATGTGGTGTTGACTCGCTACCCACAGCATGCGGATACTCCTTATTACAGAGCAGCCGTCTTAGTGGACACGGCTGGCGTTCCAGCTGCCTCCTCTGTTCACTTTAAATGGGTGATCCCTTCCTGAATATGGTCGGGTTTTATTTTCAGAGAAAATCTGTCGTTAACAGTCTCAGTATTCCTTCATGTCAAGCAGGCACACATGTTGGTTTTTCAGGGTCATTCTTTCGAAAGAAAACAAGGCTTTACTTTATATAAACGCAAGAAAAATGTGTTTAAAAGTCTTGTTTCGATACCACAATTGTATAGACTAAATACTTACTGAATGCACGCTGGTGTAATTGTTTCAAAGTTATTGTTTTTGTGGGTGGCAAGCTGCCATTTCCTCCTGTGCACAAAATGTAACAGTAAACCGGGTTAAGCTTCTCCCTCGGCTGAAACAACAAAAACCTAACCATCTAGTCTTGGAACGCCCCAAAAAGGAGGCAGACGCATGTTGTTCTACCTGTCCTGCTGAACCTCTGGATGAATCACTCAGCAATGCATTATCACAGAACCTTTTAACATCACTGTGAAAGCAGGTGGAGGGCGTGGTGTCATGAAATCTCAATATAGTCTCTCCTGGAAAGAATCAGAGCCGCAAATATAGAAGGTTGTCAAACAGGTCGGCTATCGTGTCGGTTAAAACACCTGCGGCTTTTGGGTCTACTGAGGGAATTTGGATTGTTGAAGTTTCCTGGAGCTACTTTTAATACATTTTTGAGATACAACATTCCAATATTCAAGTGTGATTTACCAGATTTTTTTGCGTCTTGAGCTACAGTCAAAATCTCAATCCAGTGATCGCTTTCCTCAAACTTGTGTCATTATCTTTTTCTTCCTTCGTTCGTTTACCCTTCTAGGGGATATTACCCGCTTCCTGCCACACGTCCCCTCACTTCCTCTGCTGTTTTCTTCATCTTCAAAATGACTATACGTGTGCATCATGTCAAATTGCACTTTGAAGCCTTCCAAAAGGCATGTTTAACTAGATCTCTTGACTTACTCATAAAATGTTTTTTTAAAAACCATCATAGTCCAAATATAATGCATTATTTTCAAAAAAACAAGAAGCTGAGCCGTCGAGTTAAAACCAAAATCCCCAAACCGTAAGACGAAACGTTTAAACCAAAAAAAACGTTGGTTGACTCTGGAAACAATTTATCATTCATGTTTATTTCGGCAAGCATCTTACTGAATGAGGCACAGCTCGAATAACCACAGCAGCCAGCAGACTGTGAAACATGCTTTAAAAGTCACTGCAACCGCTTTGCTACTTACATTTTACTGCAGAAATTGTAAATCTCATTAAGAGGGAACGAATGTTTTGGAGAAATGTAGTTCATTAAAATGTGATAAAAATCAGAAGTATCTTCTAACTTGTTATTCTCTTGCAGTTAACTTGTGGTTGCAAAAGTAAGAGTTCATTCATTGGTCAATTTGAAAACATGTTAATTTCTTTCTGTATTTTTACAGTAAGAGATCTTGAATATTGATATTTGCTACATTTCCGTTGACTCACATGAGACAAGTTGTACAAACAATCAAAGTTTTAGTTACAATTAAATCCAGGAAGCTCAAAAAAAGGTAACTGCAGAAATTATCCCTCATTAGAAATTATGTGATCTGAGATCAACCTTAATCCAAAGAGAACCAAGAGAAAACAAAGGAAATTTGGTGGGAAAATGGTGGTGAAATAAAACATTGGCTAGCTGAATATCAACAGGTTAGTAGGAAACAATTTCAACAATTGAAATATTTATTAAAGATGCACAGAGAATTTGAATTTGGAATCAGGCTATTTTCAGCTTACACATACGCTAAAGTCCCTTTAATGTCATTTGTTCCAAGTCAGGCAGCTCTGTACATAACAATAAATAAATGATAATGGTAATTGTGCAAAATTTAGGTGAGAATAGTACTACGGTAAATTTTAGATAAGCCATCAATGCACTCATGATATATATTTTTTTATTTTCTGAGTCCCCAACTCACAAATGTGAGCAGGCCTCCAATAATCTGCCTAATTCATTCCAGCCTTATCTTGTTTCCATAATTCACTGCTTAAAGCTGGCCCTGAGCTGGCCAGTGTCAACAGGCTATGGTTTAGCTCAGGCTTTTGAGAAGCCAAAATGAGCCGTTCCTCCACGGCAAGGAATCCAACTTCCAATAAGTTCAGCTGTCTGCACAATTAAGGGCACAAAGGCCAACCTGTCCTCCTTGGTTCCACAACCTGCCACATATTGAGATACTTACTTGTGCAGTTAGCCCACTTGCATTCAGAGTTTTTGACACACTCATCACATTGCAGAAGAGTACAGCCATCTGGAAGGAATTCAGAAATGTAGTTTAGTTATGCTTATTTGAACATGAATGACTTCTAAGATATAGATTTTTATCTGCATCTTTGTAGATCCAAACGCTTAACCTGATTACAATCAGGTTAAGCATCTGTGCATTAACACAGAAAGCAAGAAATTAACTTAAAATAAATGTGGAGTGTCATAAAAAGATAATGCAACAAATATTTTGTCAAAGACATATTTACTTATGAAAGAAATTAAATAAACTGGAGTAAATGGATTAAAGTTTGTGTCAATTGATTAAATATGCCTCACAGCATTAATCTTACAGACTAGTCAGACCTGGAGTGAGTTATCCCATCATAATCAATAACATCCTAAAAAATAATATTTACCTTTTTTTTTTAAATGGTTGTTTTTTTGTTTTTTTTTCCTGAGAATTAAAAAGGTATTTAAATGAAATTTCTGTCCCCTACCATGAATCCAGTTCTACACAAATCTTACAATACTTTGTTTGGCTAGACTAAGACTGGATTATCCTAAAATAAGTACTTGTTTAAAACACAAGTTTTACCTTTGAAAACTTCATAATTATTGCCTAAATGGATAAAACTATAATTTCAGTGCCTTCAGCGCTCTTACATAATCCTAGATCAGGTTCTACGCAAACCTCAAAATGAAACTAGTCAAACTTGGACTGGTGAGTTTATGAAACTTTTGAAAATTGGAAAAACGACATATTAATTGTTTTTGGGGAGGGTACTATATCGATTTGAACATAATAGCCTTTCAAAACTTTTTAAAATGTTTGTGAAAATCAAAAAAGGTAAACATGGTTTGTTTAAAGTGTGACTGTACTACAACAACCTCTTCCGGATTCTCAAACCATCATGCCTGCTACCGATGATATTTTTACAATCCATAACTGTGTTATCAGATAATAAACATTATGACACAAACATCTCTCTGATCGTTACACAATACCAGTGTACTTCCAGGTCGCAGTGCTTATTAACAAGCTAAAGCGCTAGCATTTTCTGGAAGCACGACTTCCTCTCGCCAACGTGGATATAAAGCTGATAAGTTCCCAGAAACTGGATAAATAATTGATTTAAACCAGAACACTGATGTGGTAACTGTCAAACTAAAGAAGCGAGACACCTAGCGGGTGTCGCAGTAAGCAGATGTGGACTGATGATTTTAAAATGTCTTGTTTCTGCCGGGGGGATTCTGGCTGCAATTAGCCGCTAGCTGTGCTCGGTGAAGAGGTCGCGAAACTTACCTGGGTTGGCTGCAGCGCCAATCAGCACCAGAGCTGCGGCGAAAAACACCACCTTTACGTACATGACTGCGGCCGATTTACAGCTCGGTCTGGTTCACACAGAAGCAAGTTATCTTCACGGAAACGTCGAGAATGTGAAATCGGAATTTCGCGGCTCCCTTCTCGTCTTTTCTGAGGACTGCTGCTTCTACTGCTGTTGATGTCCGCTAGCTCGACACTTCCTACTCGGCAGGTCATGTGGCGCTTCTTATGGGAGGGGTGAGGAACGATCAAGTGAGTGGGCAGGAAACACGGAAGAGTCTAGTAGTGATCGGAACCAGAGAGGGACTTTTACCCAGAAAAACGGCTTTAAACGCACACTTGCAGCGCAAAAACAAGTCGCCTGGGCTACTTTATCCCAGTTCATGTTCAATGCATTAATTTCTAAAACTAGAATTGGATCATCTACAACAGAAACTAAATATCTAAACACGTCATTATTTAGAGATTTACTGAAATTTTAAAGAGGATCTTTGTTATATGGTTCCTTAAGCCACCTTGAAATATTGCTTGTTTTATCGAAACAGATCTGTCTTGTAAATGAGATATTGGATCTCAATGAGACAACCTATATAAATTAATGCCAAATAAAAATAATACATAAATAAGAGTAATTCAAAATAAATAAAAGACACATACACATACGACTAAATTGACACATTCTTTAAAAAACAAGATTTTATTCCTCTTTCTTTTTCCCTTCTAACCTTAAATCGAGTCATGTAGAAAAACAGTGCAATACCACAGGTCTACTTTATTTTGTACAAATGTGAACTAGAACTTCTTATCAAATTTATAAGTATTTTTCCCCTTTTTATATCAATATTTATTTAATTTCTGACACCCAAACTAAATTAGATTGGGTTCTGTACAAGAAACCTGGCTTAATAAATATAGTGTTTTTATAATAAATATAAAGAGGAAATTTAACATTTTTCAGTGCTTTGATTTTAACCCCAGACTACATTGGGTTTCCTCAATCTTCTACCCAAAGTCTCTTTTAATTGTTTTTATCTCTTAGACCATCTGGAATCATTTACAGAAATAACTTTTCTTAGCAGAAGTAGAGTTTGCTCTTTAATGAAAAAGCAGCAAATCCTCTTTATTTTCAATGTGAAATGAGGATTCACATTCAGCTATCCATTTAACATAATGAAGTAAAAAATAGCCAAAGTTAAACTTGCAACACTGATGTAAAATGTGTTGCAAAAAATTCTTTTTTATCAGGGAGAATGGCACAAATGTTCCAAAATGCTAAGATAAATGTCCTGAGAACAATTTATCTTTTACATGTTTAAAGGTGTGATAACAACAATACCCCCACCTCCAAAAACAAAAACTCTCACCAGTACACCCAATTTTGTTACTCAAGCTGTGTCCTTCTCTTAAATACAGACTACAAGTTTTCTACTGGACTCTGATTCTCACAAGTCAAATAAATTAAAATAACATAATTACATTTAAGGGTTTTTTCTGAGCAGAAAAGTACAGATATACACAGAAGTGAGTTTGTCTTTGAATTTACTGCACCAAAAAGAGATAGAATACCAAATAAAGTGAGTAATTAATGGGCACTACATTGGTAACACTCCACAAGCTGACACTCTACATTCATATTTGGGTCTTTCATTAAAACTCTTACTCTCTTCTAATTTCTTCAGGACTTCTACGCCTTCAATCACTTGACTAAAAATAAGAAAAAAAGGAATGTAATCAGAGATAACATATATTGTCACTTAGTAATTCACTGGATGACTACTGATACAAATTGTGACACAAACCCAAAGGCAACATAGGTTTTGTCCATCCAGGGCGTCGGCTGCAAGGTGATGTAGAACTGGGATCCATTGGTGTGGGGACCCTTGTTGGCCATTCCCAGAATGCCCCGTTTTGAGTGGGAAATAGCAAAACTTTCATCTGACAGGTGAGATGGTCACATGTTGAGGTGGTACAAACTACATAATCTCACTAATTCCATCTTCAAGAATTGTTGGTACCTTCAAAAGTTGGTCCATAGATTGACTCACCCCCATCACCCTTACTATTAGGAGAAATATCTGCAGAGAGTAAAATGGAAAGTTAGACAAAGCCAGTGACATTGAACACACTTATGTCAAATATATTTTAATCCAAGAATTAAATGGAACATTTGATAAATTTTTTCTTTGTGCCACAAGTCCTAAAGTCAGACACCATATGATCAGCTTCAAATCATTGCATAAATATATCTACATCATTTCACTTCCTGCATCTAAATGGGTTTCTGAATTATATAATCCTGTTATACATGTCCTGAATATTAATGAGGCACTTGAAATGTAAGAGGTGACAGAGTCGGCTCTTAGAGCACCTCCACCTTGCACCCAGCCATTGGGCACAATGCGATGAAACAGAGAGCCCTTGTAGTGGAGTGGGAGGCCACTCTCTGACTTTCCTCGTTCTCCTGTGCACAGAGCCTCAAAGTTCTCTGATGTCTTTGGACACACATCGGAGAACAGCTGAGGAGAGACGACGCAAAATGCTGTTCTGTATTGATCATTCGTTTTCTTATATTTACATTCTAAATTGTTCACTAATGTCAAATTATAAGGTTTGTCTTTAAAAGTAAAATTTGATCGAAAAGGTTTTACCTCAAAACTTATCCTCTCAGGATCCTCTCCTGCTACAACAATATCCATGAAGACAAACTTATGCTAAAAATAAAAGAATAGAAGTTTGATTAACAAATAGAATAGCAACACAACACAGTTTTAACTTCAAAACAAACTCTTCAGATTTATGTTAGGGGAATTTGCCAAATTGAAATCTTAGGTATGGCAGTAATTCACACATTGTCTAAACTCGATACTAAGCACAAACATTATATGTAAGGATGATATACTAGAACAAGTGCTAGTAGCAATGAAGAACAATAGATAAAGACATGATACTCACTTTGAACACTGATTACTTGTATTATTTTAGAAATAAAAAATCAACCAAACATCCATCGACAAGTAATCTGTCATGTACTGATTTTACTGCATAAAAAGGAGCTGACTTGGTTCCAATTTTGTTTTCACTTTTCAACATTCACTGATGAAAAAATAAGAGTCCTAAGCTATCAACAATCCCTTTTTTAAAAACATCAGACATTATCTAAAGGCAATATGGCATTCACTAAATAACTTTCAATCAGGGCTTCAGAGCTTTTTAACTTATCAGTTGGTTTTGCAACCATAATACCATTAAGTTCTGTTCAGCACTAAAAATAACCTAAGCATATTTCAACAGATTCTGAAAGGACCATAAAATGGTGGGTTTATGTTCCACCACCAACGTCATATAAAGCCAAGAAAGGTTCAACATAATAATAGTAAATAATAGCAGTGTCTGTTTTTTTCAGAATAAGTTACAAAACACTGAAGAAATATTTATAACCTATTATTTCAGTAGTATTGTGAAGAGAATGAAGATTGGAATAATGGGTTGGAATACTGCTCATCATTCCAAAAACTATATTTTTTGTTGAGCTTTTATTTAACAGGAAAAATAGAATTGAGATTGAAAATCTCCTTTTCAAGTGATTGAGAAGTTCTTCAAGAGATAATCACAAACTTACAGAAGTAGCATCTTAAAAACACTCAAACCACACATAAATAAAAAGGACTTTTTAATGATTTCATCTGAAAGCCAAAGACATTTCTGAACTTTGATTGCTAAACAGTTCCTGGAAACAGGAACTTCAGTTCAATGCATTAAATACTATGTCTAAATCTACCAGCAAAGGCTATCAATTCTCTAGAAGCAGGCTTCCTGTAGTCAAGTATTACTGAAAAGTGAAACTGTTTTAGTACACTATATCTTCATGTTTTTCTACTGTGAGTCTTCTCCTTTTTATGGTTTGTTCAGTGGCTTATTTATTTTAATGTTCTACTCTGAGACAAAATTTAGAAGTGACAATAAATAGGATTAGACACAGGAGTCACTTGCTAGGATATTTCATGCCTACAAAATAGCATAAATAAATAGTATGCATGTTTTTAGATGCCAATTTCAATCATTCTACTTTGTTTATGTATTCTTGAAAGTGTGGTGTCAGCCTACTCCAGTTTTCTGAAGGTGTTTGGCGTAGCACTCCTCAGTGATAGCCGTATAGAAATCCTCTGGATGAGTGAGGGTGAAATTCCACTGATTTTCTGCCCAGCTGGCGAGTTGCTTTTCATTACCGAGGAGAACGCCATTAAGGAAGCACATCACATTGCTGGGATACTCCCACACATCACCACGCAGCTCCTGAAATCACAAGTTCACAACAATAGCCGTGTTGTGAATCAGCTTTTTAGAATAACAATGGCGTCAAACTGCAGCGAGATCATATCTGTGCAGGGGTGCAGGATCACAGCCGCAAGCTTTGACCACGCTCAGTTGTATTATTTATAACAATATTTTTCATCACATATACTGGTATTACACATGTAGACAATAAATAGTTTTATTTCTAAGAAGTGGTAACACTTTTTAATCATACTATATTTGAGAAATAGTGTTTTTCTTTTATTAATCACAGTGTTTGAAATGCTTATCTTGTTTGACCAGTTCTTGTTTGGTCTTTAATGTCTGATGAGTTGCTCATTGTGTCATATTTCATCCATATTTAATATGCTTAATATGAGATATTTTTGCAATGACTAGTACACAGTTCCTTGTAAAAGTATTCATCTCCCTTTAAAATGTTCACTGTTGCATTTCTCAATGCCCGCACATTTTCTTACAATTTGTTTCTTCCAGCTTTGCACAGGGAGAGTGAAACTTTTATCCATTCTTCTTACTAAAATAGCTCAAGCTCAGTCAGACTGAATGAAGAGTATCTATGAACACCAATTTTCTGCTTATGCTGGGAATGTTTAATAGGTTTAAGGGTAGGAGTTGACCGAGTCATAATGAACACATGAATATGCTTCGATTTAAACTACCATATTGTAGCTCTGCTTATATCTGTAGAGCCAGCAGTTTCCTACTGGAAGCCTTTAACACATTGTCTTTCAGATTTGACTTGTATTTAGTTCCATCCATTTTCAATTCTGACCAGCTTCCCTTTGGCTCCTGAAGAGAACTATACTCAAGACATGATGCTGCCACCACCATGTTCCACAATGAGCTCATTGCTTTATAATCTAATCCTGCTCTGTACAGTTTAAGACCTGACCTTTCTGGTGTGTTTCTTGGTCTCCATGATGCTGTTTGTTCGCTAATGTCCTCTAACAAATATCTGAGGCCTACACAGAATCACAGAGTTTTGCTTACAGGTAACTTCTAAGGGTAATTGGTTGCACTGGATTAAGGGTATTAAGGTTATTGAAAGATTGCATGCCATACTTTTCACATGAGATTTTTTATTTATTTATTTTTAATTTTGAAGATTTATTTATCGTTTTCTTTTCGGTTGACAGTTTTACTTTAGCTTGTGTTCTTTGATGAATGAAATAACCTACCCGTTTCTTCTTCCATAGGTATTCATGCCAGTCAAATTCAAGAAGTGGCACAATTTCTGGATTCACAAAATCATTAGGAAACTGTTCTTTTAGTACCTACAATGACAGAGGTGGAACTTTAAATTAATTATTTAATCAACAGGAGGAACATAATACATGTGTATTTTACCTCGGCTATACTTCTGGCAGCATGGAAATTTGGGTCTTTAATCATGCCAACGACTTCTATTTTCGCTTGTGAGGCCATTGATAAATTCTTTAGCGCATAAACAAACTCTGAGTACCCATAGCAACAATCTGTGAAGGCGCATGAAAATGACGTCTTGTTGTTTGAAAATCAGGGTTCGATCTACTTTGTGGTTATCTTTCCTACTCTCCTAAAAGGTTCATTTGAAAGCTTTAATAACCACAAAATACCGAAGAGCGATTTATATTTAAGTATTTTTATAAAATTGATATATTACATATAATCTATGTAAGATGCAAAGACAGGCCTCACTACAGAAAGGAAGCGTAAGAAAACAAATTGGGACGCAGCCTAACGGAGGCGGCGCCAGTGTTTGAAAACTTCAACTAGCTAAGCTGTTCCGTGTTCCTTTTCTGCGGTTTTTTTTTTTTAACTAATTTTGTTCATTTTCTGAACTTGATTCCATTTTACTAGTATTAATCATGGGTGTCCACGACTTGTGGTCCATCATTGAGCCAGTCCGAGAGACAGTGCCGTTGTACAGTTTGAGCGGAAAGACTCTGGCGGTAGACCTGAGCTTATGGGTCTGTGAGGCTCAACACGTCCAGGGCATGATGGGCAAAGTTACTAAGCCCCATCTGAGGTAAGTTTCCTTTTATTGTTCTTAAAAAAAAACGAAAAAAAATACTTCATTAGAATATTTTGTTTGACAGTCCATAGCAGCTTATTTTAGCCACTATGATTTCTCACAGGCGTTTCGATGAGCAGTTTTTTTTTTTTTTTTTAAAGAGACCATCAAATAGTGCATTTTTTCACACTGAATATAAAAGAAAGTACACCTGGGTAATGAATTATGGATTTCCACCCAAGAATCTCACAAATTATAAATGGATTAAAAAAAGAAAAGCTTTACTGAAAGAAACCCCCTAGAAAGTTCAGCTTTGTGTGTATTTGTCTTAATGACATCACAAGAGGCATAATAATTAAGCTGCTCAGATGACATTAGAAAGCAGTCTTAACAAAAGACAGAATCTGGGAAGATTTTCCACAAAGATTTTGCAACATTTGAGTTGCCAGGGGGTTAACTTCTTATGCCTGAGTTTGAGGACAAAAATGAAAGTACAGCCACATAGAAAGAAATGAGTTGAGGGATGGTTGGTTCCATATATTTATATACTTAAATAGTAATATCTATTGACATTGTATATTTATTTTTTGTCTTATATTTGTGTATTTAGAATTTAAGATTTTGTTTTTAATTTTTATATCAGCCTGCTTTTACTAGATGTGCAGCATCTTGGTCAATGTAATTTGACACTATGGCGATACTGCACTATAGTGGTGGTCACTACGACATTCTCATGGTATAATAGGTTTGAGTAAAAACACCACAGTACTACTGTATGTACACAAACTTAAACTGAAAATGTATAAAAATGATCTAATTGCTTTTAATTTAAACAGAAAAGCTACAGTATTTTTTATTTATTAATTAATTTATTGCTGGGTTTTTTTGTACCAGAAACCTTTCCAAGAAGAAAGACTTTTGTTGTGAGAGAGAACTGTAGCAACTTTTTCCTAATTTTACTATTGCTTCATGTACAAATTTTCTTGAAATCTATGCAGTGATCCCATAATTGGTTTTAACATTTTGCTGCAGAAATGTATAACTAAAAGAAACACATTTTAATAAGGAATTTTGATTAACTATGTACCAATTATGTGGAAAAACAAGAAAATTACAAATGTCTATTCTCTGTCAGTTGCCTTATGTGATGTCACCAGGAATGCGTGCATTGAAGTTTGTTTTTAGAAAGGTAGATTTTATCCCCATTACGTAGTGATGTACAACAAAATGGCAAACAAAAACATATTATAACTTTACCTTTAGCTATGAAACTATACAAAGTGTGAGTTTTATTAATTTAACAGAAAAGTCTACATTATAAGTAAAAACCAACACAATGCTGTTTAATGTGCAGGAATTTATTTTTCCGAGTGTCGTCGCTCACACTGATGGGGGTGAAGCTCGTTTTTGTCATGGAGGGAGAAGCTCCCAAACTTAAATCAGAAACGATGAGCAAAAGGACAGAAATGAGATTCGGAGGATCCAGAAAAGCTCATTCCTCAAAGTCATCCACAACTACCAGCAGAGGGCGCTTTAATGCTGTACTCCGAGAGGTATGTTTTTCTGATAACTGACTGTAAATAATTCTCCCAGCTCTTTGTCAACCGCTGTGTTTCCTACAGTGTACAGAGATGTTGAACTGCCTGGGTTTGCCCTGGGTGACAGCAGCTGGGGAAGCAGAGGCCATGTGTGCTTACCTGGACTCAGCAGGGCTGGTTGATGGCTGTATAACCAACGATGGAGATGCATTCTTGTATGGGGCTAGGACGGTCTACAGGAACTTCAATATGAACAGTAGAGTATGTTTCTGGAAGTTAAGAGAAACCCTGGAACACGTTGGGGCTAAGATCTCAATAAGAGTTGAATACTAATACTGTTCTGCTTTTGACTAAATCAATACATGTCAGTTTGACAAATATAAATTATAAATCAGCTAATAGATAAATTATATATTATTTATTTACAGTTAGTATGGATTATTAACAAAAAAGATTAGTGATTTGATTAATTAACATTACCTTATACATGACTTTGTGTCATCCTTGTGGTTACAAAATTCTCATTTGCTGCTTCATTTTGGAGAGGGTAAGAGATTCCTCATTGTGGAAAAGACCCTAGTCCTGAAGTTATCATTTGCACTATCAATTTTTGACTTTTTTTTTTCTCCCAGGACCCTCAGGTCGATTGCTACCAGAGGTCTCGAGTGCAAACCGAGCTACACCTGTCAAGAGAGAATCTTGTTGGCTTGGCCATTCTCCTTGGTTGTGATTATATTCCTAAGGTAGAGAAGACATAGCTTAAAAAAGTTACTTCTTAATAATATTTCTAATTAGATTTCTATTTCTTAATGTACATTTTAATGGTTCCCCAAGGGTATACCTGGTGTTGGCAGAGAGCAGGCCTTGAGGCTTATACATACCCTGAAGGGACAGTCACTTCTACAGAGGTTCTACTCAAATGGTTGCCTGGCAGATATGTACGTTGCATTAAGGCTTGTAGATCCTCAGGAAATCTTATTCTTGTCATTAAAGGTTCAAACAGTGGAAGCAGGAGAGTCCTGACGTGCCTTTCGGCGTTGCAAAGAAAGTTCCTCACTGCAACTTATGTCGACATCCTGGTGAGCAAACCAAAGCGGCAGTGACTTGTCTCACACGTTTCTAAATTATAAAAGCTATTTAATCTGCCATGTTAAAATATACACATATGTGAGAAATTTCAGGAATCAACACTGGTTTCTCTTTGGCTCTCAGGCTCAGCTAAGGCACACGAGCGTGGCGGCTGTGTGCTCTGCGGCAGTCAGCGATTCTGCCAGCCTCAGGACTTCGATTATCAGTGTCCATGTGACTGGCACTGCTACGAACAGAGCCGCCAGGCATCGTCTCTGGAGGCAAACATCAGGAAGTATGTGTCGTTTTAAAAAGCTGGTCAAAACCATGAAAATCTAAATGTTGTTAAAAAAAAAATTAACAGGAATGGAAAAATGCAAATGGGAGAAGAGAAATTATAAAGTGAACATGTTGAAAGGATTAAATGAATGTTTAACACACATACAACACTCTGTCATAAAAGGTGCATGAAGAATTGAAATGGGCTTGATCTTTACCATATAAGCCAACTACCTTAATTCAGTTACACATTTTCCCAAAGCAAAGGGAAATTTATAAAAATTTCAGAGCTAAAATATTTAAATAGAGAACTTTATCCAACAAAGACAAATTTAACGCACAAACAATGAGATCTTTGGGGGGGAAGCAGGATTACTAGCATCAACTATTATGACAACAATATTTTAACATTCATAAACTAAAAGTACTTTTGGCCATGTAAATTTAAATTTTCCCAAATGTTTTCGTAGATTTTATTTTTTATTTTTAAATATAGTGACATAATTTAGTGGTGTACTTTAGGTCAAAGTAAAGCAGTATATAACTGTCATAAAAATGATACAGTGTTACATTTAGCCTCCTTTAAGCTGATACCCCTAAATAAAACCCAGTTTTATTCAGTCTACTGAATTTGGCTCACAAACACCAAAGTTGGTTGATGATAAACGTATTGATTCTTGTGCATCTAGATTCACAAACTGTAATAGATTTAAAACAAGACTTTATGTGCTAGATCCACATGAATGTTTACAAATATAAATCTGGGATGTTTGGCTGTGTATGTTAAATGAAGGTTTAAAAAGTCTATGATGTTTTTTTTTTTATTTTAGAAAAACTCTGGCAAGTCAGCAGTTCCCATTTACAGAGGTATGTGTATTTATTTTCTCAGGTTTTCTTCTGCTTTCAGTAACACCTAAAATAATACTTGAACATTTTATTCTAGATTATAAACGAGTTTCTGGTTTCCAAGGATGAACCTGTGGCACATTTTCAGAGGAAACAGCCAAATATTCTGCTGATGCAGGTAATGCGTTTTATATTTTTCATTAATTAATAACCTCTTGCTGCCTTTTGTGGACATGAATTAGAAAGCTTGTGTCTTGTTTTCCGTAGAATTTCGCTTATGAGAAGATGGAGTGGCCAAAACACTACACGAGTGAAAAGGTTTTGGTCCTGATGACCTACACTGAGCTGATGAACAGAAAATACGGAAGAGACGTGCCCTCCCAAATCATGCCTATCCGGTAGTGTTCTGATGTTTTTAAAGCTGAAAAGCTGCATTATTGTGATAGTGTGGCTGTTTATGTGTGTCTAGAAACTTTTCTTTAAAATAACTTATTTTTCTGTAAAAGAATTCTGAAACCAAGGGTGAGGAACTTTGTGGCTTGCTTTGAAGTCATCTGGAACACTCCAGGTCAGTTAAAATCTTCACTTTTTTTCTGAATAAATTACCCTTTGTGTTTAATTTGTCCTCTTAGTGGCTCATTATATGCTTGGGGAGTGGAAAAACGCTGGATTTGTGAGCTGGTGACACGACTGCAGCGCTAAGTTGGGGTGCAGGGTGTTCGTCACCGGGTTGTCTGTTAGTGACTGGCTGTGAGGTGGGGTTCAGAGGTGACAGATCAGTCACAACAGCTTCTAGGTGCTAAACCGGCTTCCTCTCTTAGCTGGGAAGTCTGTCAAATCAAAGCGGACATCACTAACAAGCCTGTTTGACATCACTGACCTGAGAAAGTCTCAATGAACTAACTCAGGTTGCAGACTTTTATCGTGTGCAACAGAAGAAATACGTTAAATACAAATATAAGTTGTATTATTTGAATTATGGTCAAAATGTGGTAACTATGTCTGAATTACACAGACTAATCATGTAAGCCTATGACCAAATCAGGAAAGTGGCCCCAATGTTAGATTCCATTTAGTTTATAAAAGAAATGTAAATGAATAAAGAGCGATTTTAAATCAAATATTTTAGGTTATTGTTTCCTTGCACTGAAAAGCTATCACTTTGCATACATAGAAAGGGGATTTTTCTTTCTTAAAAAGACTTGCATCATTAAAACTGACATTAATTGAGGAATAATATTAGAAAATACTTCAAAAATACATCCGGTAATCTGTGGTGATGGATGAAAATAGCAATTGAGATTCATAAAAAAAACTAAAGATACAGAAAAGGACCATAGCTCTTAGTTTAGTTAGAAAGACATAAGGTTAACATGTCCTAACCTAAATTTGTTCCTGTTTTCTGCAGAACATTTTGTATTTCCAGAGGAAAGACCCACAGAGGACCAACATGAGGTGAGGACGGTGGAGGAAGAGTCGCTTTTCCGTGTGGCTTTCCCAGAGATCGTTGAAAGCTACCTAAGAAGCAAAGCTCTGCTTAAAGAGAACAAAACTAAACGTAAGACACCTATTTTCACCCTAAATATATCCTACTACATGTTGTTTTCAGTGCAATAGTTATTTAATAAGGTGCTTGGATGATCTCATTCTGCATTTTTCCATAAAAAGCTCCCCTGCTGATTTGACAAACTTCCCAGACTTCCCAGTCTGAGCTGCCAGGGCGGCGCAGATCAAAGCTATTTGAAGGTTTTACATGTTTTTTTAAGGCTCTCGCTTACAGCAGCTCTAACACCTGAAAACGTAGAGTTAGCAGCTCAATCACTTCACACCAGAACCTTCAATGAAGCCATGAAGGCTCTGCCCCACAGGATTTGCTTACTTTTTCCCCCACCACAGTAATCCTGTGTTTATTTGCTTTCAACCCAATCTAAAACATTTTTTTGACATGTCTACATAATGACTGTCACTATTCCTGGTAAACTTTTATTTAAGAGACAAAGTGAGACAAATGCACAACAGATATGAGCAAATGTATAAAATATACTTTTGCAAGAAATAGGTGGCAGTCATAATAAATAGACTGTTTGTTCATATCTCACACTCTGCAGTCCGTTCTTAAAATTCAGTAATTTAGAAATGTTTATTGACAGTGTCAGAAATATCCAATTATGGCCGCTTAAACAGAAACACCAGGAAAGTCTTCTGACATTCCTGTCTCTCTGTCTCTATTTTCTTTCTTACAGAGAAGAAAGCGAGACGTAAAAAGGAGAAACCATCTGATAGTTCTGCTGGTGTCTCAGCTCTCTTGGCTCAGATGACGCTTCAGACGTTCTTAGAAAACAGGTCCACTCAGCCACAAACTCATCTCCCTTCCAGCTCAAGCTCAGAAAAAACTGAATTGATCATTTTAGACACTCCAGTGAATCGTAAGCAACACAGGAAAGAAAAAGAAGACGGTCAAGTCCGCGAAACTCTGCCTGACGTCGAACCACAAAGCGCTTCACCTTCTGTCTCTTCCTTTATTGACGCTCTACATCTCAGCAATATCGACTGGGATGTGTTGTCTTTCACTTCATCGCCTTCCCCACCGGCGGTCCAGGGTGCAGAGCCTGGGCAAACTGATGAAACGCAAGGTGCAGCCAAACAGCCAGAGCTCTGTTGCACTGAGTATCCTCTGAGAGACAGAGTCCTCATGAGGAACGCAGAAAAATCTCTGAAAGCTACAGCTGAGGTTTCAAAACATCTGGACTGTGAGTTGGTCATTTCACATGAAAAGCAAACTGGGGAAATTTCCAGTGGAAGTAGCAGTGAGGGCATCATGTTGACTGGCAAGGAAAAGGAACCAATAACAAACAAAGTCCAATGTATGTTAAAAGAAAGTCTTGAAAGATCAAAAAAGCCAAAGATTTTGCCATGTGATGCTCAAAGTAAGACAAAGGAGGAATCTAACAAACGTGAAAAGCCTTCTCCAAGATATAGATTTGTCAGAGCTGCTTTGTCCTTGTCCTCTGCTCCGCCACAGAGATGCCACTCTGACCCAGGACAAAGAGTCAAAAAGGGCAGCATCAAGAAGACCGTCTGCATGAGCGTGTGCTCATCCAGCGAGGATAGTGATGTTGAAAACCGGCAATCTGGACCTCAACGTCAAACAAAAATGAAACCGGCAGACAAAAGTATAAGTAGCCTAATAGCAGACTTCCCTCTAAAACCAGCCTGTGATCAGTTTAAAGCTGCTAATCCAAAGACTTTTCAAACGCTTCAATTAACTGGACCAAAATCACAGAGCCATGGGGAAAAAGTTGAAAATGAAACACCTGCATTGACAAAAAACAGCTGTCAGGATGTTCAAACAACTAAAGTCAGTGATGATGAGATTCTCCAGACTCCTGCTTCGCCCGTCATTGTATTAGATGGTGAGGATTCGGTGATTTGTAGTGACAGTCCCCTGCCACTGGCTGAGAGACTGAGACTAAAATTTCTGAAGTGATCATCCAGTTTTGTCGGTTTAAAGAGTATTTTTATCTTTTATTCACATCCTATTTGCTTCTAATTAAGTAATTTCTTTGCTTTTTGAAAAGCAAAATGCCAGAGGGTAGCTTTAGAATACTGTGACCCAGTTTGAGTTTTATTTGTCTGTTGTGTTTTGAAAATAAACTTAGAAGATTTATTTGTATTTTGAAAAAGTCTGGAAATGTATTTATTTCATATTTATTGTATAAAGCACTCAACCATCCAGTCAACCTGCCCAAACTCAAATATGTTCAAAAATACATCTCTTGAAAAAAAAAAAGGTAAAATTCTTGCTCAAATTATGTTTAATGCATAAATCTAAAATCATTCCCTAAAAATATGGTTCTAATGCATTCTGTGAAAGTGTCAGACATGATTTTCCAGATCAGGATACGTGCGGAAAAGTATTAGGATTTCTTTCAGACCTTCTTCCTGCCCTATTGTCTAAATCCACATCTTTGTTCTTCCATTCATTACTTGACTTCTGTGAATGTATCATCCACTATTGTTCATAATTTCTGTATTATTTTTGCTTGAAAAATTGAAATGTGAACCAGTAGAACTTGAGTCTGGGATTCGGAGAGGAAACGATTTGAGTTGGAAAACTTTTTTTTTTCTATTAAACCGAAGTTGTCCATAGATTCAGAATTCTAAGCTCCTCTGGAAAAGACATGTAATAGTTGCTCATCTTATTTTGTCCAACTACTCTTTTCTTCCCCCCTAGCTAAAAGAAGCAGAGACAGAAGATGCTGAAGCCACTGTTTTTTAAACAACACAGCAGTGTTGTGTCCCCTTGATCCTGAGTGAGGGCTCACACCTTTTCAGACATGAAAGGTCTGGCAGAAGTTCTGGTGACAGCTGCATCCTCTGCCCAAATAACATCCCCGCAAAAAGAGTCCTACTGATTTCAACTTAATTCTCAGAATAAAAGTTTTGGAATAAGAATGGCTTCCATCATAAAGAATGTCTACATTTTAGAAAACAGCACACTTCAAGGTAACGTTTCGAAAGTGTAGGTGTCTACACAATGATTGGACCGTGGCTGTTGTGATTTTGACCTTTATCTATCCTGTAGAATTAACCTTTCACGAAGAAAGTGATGAGCTCCAACGTGGTGTTTGTTTGTATAGTGAGGACACACGCAGGGCTGACTTGTCAGAGTGGTGTGAATGTCTCAGGTGAAACGGCAGTCTTCATTAAGACACATCACATCAAACTGATAATTGTCGCTGTGCAGACTTTAGAGTAATTTCCCACAGAAGGAATCTAATTATTTTTCTTTCTATCACATTAACCGTCTGTTTGGCCTTATTCACACCACGGTGATAACGAACCAAGTCCCTTCGGGAAGGTCTCATTTTGGCACTTTAGTTGTTCTTTGAACTTTTTTTTCTGAAGTTGTGAACCCATAAAGGTCCGGAGATCTGCTTCTATATAAAACGCGTTTGGCGAGGAAAAAAAAAAAGAAGCTCACATTCTCTCAAGCCATCCGCCTCGCTGAGCAGTAGTCTGGATTTTTAACATGGATCTGGAAGCTGTCACGGCTGCTATACTATCTGATTGGGAGATCCTTGAGAGTGCCTCTGGAGAAAATCCGGAGTCCGTCTGTCCGGAGTCCCCCCTGGATTCTTCGCTGTGTTCCTCGCCGGAGATTTACTTCCCCATCTCCAAACAGGAGAATAAGGATTTATCCTTTGGCTGCGCCGAACGCAAAGAGACTCCGCCGGGGCAAAGGCAGAGCAAAACAAAGATGTCCGTGAAAAGGCGCATGAAGGCCAGCGAGAGGGAGAAGATGCGGATGAGAAGCTTGGCAGAGGCTCTGCACCAGCTCCGCGACTTCCTTCCGCCGGATTACAGCAAGAGAGGCCAGCCCTTGACCAAGATCCAGACGCTTAAATACACCATCGAGTACATCAACAAGCTCTCTGACATCCTGAGCCGTGCGTAATGGAGGCATCGTGGAGCGCTTTTACGCAACATGCCATCTCTCATCTGGACCCCTTTTTGAACTTAGATGTTTCATTTTTCATCATAATAACTTTGAATTCTCTCTTACTTGTCAGTCTTTTGGGGTTTTTGTTTTCTTTAATGTAAATATTGTTTGGGCACTTGGAAAGTATCATACACATACTTGGGAAGTATGTATATGAGGCTGCCCCTTTTCTGGAATTGTGAATTCAGTTTTTAGTATACAGTATAGGCTATTTAGTTGTTACTAGAATAGAATGAACTTAGCCAAACTATTTGCTATGATTATGTTTTGCTGAACCGACATAAGAGAGAACATATCTTTCCAATTATTTGAATCCCTTAATTGTGTTTGGTTCTAATGTTTTCACGTTTTTTGTTTGCAAAGCCATTAGTTTGTGATTGTGTGAATAGCAAGGTATTTGGTTCAATGTATTTGAGTCACACAACAATTTTTAACAATAGCTGTTGTGTTCACCCTTTCTTCCTTGTTTTTTTTTTAAATAAGTTTTCAATAAAATAATTTGTTGAAATTGTGGTTCTGTTCAGTTATCCAGATGTCATTATGAACTTAGGATCTGCCTTACTTTTATAATTTTTCTATTCACAGTTTTTGTGATTTTTATCTAAAAATTTAGCAAGTTATTTTAGACAAATTATGTTTCTCATTTTCCTCCTCAAATTTAGTAGAACTGTAGATGGAATGAAAAACAACGTTGCTATTTTTAAAATAAAATTTTGCGCACTGGAAGTAAGAAAAAACCCCCATAATTTTCAAATTCTGATTTAATCCCTTTTTAAATGACTGAGATGGTGTAAATGATTCTTAGGTAAATATGGTGTTGCTATAAAGTGCAAATATATAAGCTAGTTTAGTTTAACAATTTCTAAATGCCTCTAAAACAGAGAAGACACCTTCATTTCGAGCCTATTTTTGTAAGTATGTTTGTACTTTTTCTCTCTGTTTGTAAAATAATTAATTCTCTAAGTATTCAATGAAAATATCTATTCAACTTGTGATTCAATGTGATTCAGTATTACAGAGGGAGACAATTACTTTCACGTTAGAAAATTCTGCCAATCAAAATCAAAATATTTGGAAGGCAGGTGACGATTAGCCAATAAAAATCAATACTTATCCCAATGGGCGGGTCTCTAACCATGACGTATCTCACTTAAAGAAATCTCAACCTAGGATGTCTGGCGAAGCCGCCATTTCAAAACGCTTATGAATTGTAGGACCTGTTGGAAATTTTCTATACCTATATTTTTATTTTTCTACCATATTTTTATTTTGACTAGCAAGTAGAACATTTAACACCCTTTTTGAAAAGAAATATATATCTTGCCTGTACGACTAATAGGGGTAAGTAATGCCTCCTTTTTCCATTTGCCCGAAGCAGTAGAAATAATTAGAAAATAACAGAAACGCCCCTTTTCTGCTTAGCTTTAATTGTCCTCATTACACACTCAGTTTTTATTTTTGACTTTTAATTGGGCTATTGTTAATAAATTGTTAAGAAATTTGCTCCATAACACAGAAGACATTGACTTACTTAGTTAGGGATTTTAGCTAATTCCAGGAATTAGCCATAGCCATTCAACGTTTTTTGGACTAATTAATCCAACCTCTTCTGACCAGGTGATGGTATTATATGTTACCATATATTGCGAGGTATTGTGTAAGCATATTAGCTGTATCCAAGTCGTATTAGTTGCTACAGGATAAATATTACAGGCTAATACTGCACCAGCTGCCCGTTAAGATCAAGATAAGAATGCTTCCATTACGTTCGAGGTGTCCTCTATCCATAGATACTCTACTTAAAGGTTACATTTTTATGTCATGTATTTGTTTAGTATTTTTATTAGCCAAAAACGAACTAACAGCGGCGTTTAACACTTGAATCTAACATACCAGGAGTATTCCCTGATAGATATAGACAACGAGAAATATTCCCGTTTGCTATTAACAAAAGCAACAGCTAAGTATTTCCCATAATCTGGAAGTTAAAAACTATAAATTTGTCGTGTGTTTGTTGTACAATAAAGCAAGTCTCAAGACTTCAGAAACTGTACCGTACATTGTGTACAGTAAAAACCCATTTAGGTCGCGGAATAATAATATTCCTGAAATACTCAACAATACTTCTATAAAATATAAGGTGAAATAAAATAGGCTTATAATAATTTATGGTATGTTGTTTTTAAGTGTGTAAATCTATGTGTTGTATTACATTTCCAAGATAGTGCTGAGCAGTAGGGGGTTCTCTTTGTCAGATGATAATTGAACAGGGTTCAGAAACATTCTGGGAAAGTATGGGATACAAATATTGAATATAGATAGATACTTTTAGATTTTTTTCCTTGTCCTGCTGTCTTTCCACACATCTATCAGTACGTAATTCCTCTCTCCATCCATTTGTCCATTTTATTATTAATCCATCCACCTTTGCAGATTAGTGTAAAAGATTGGTATTCATAATTTAAATTGACTAAAACAATAACAATAATAACTCTTGAAATTTGAGTTTGGAAAATATGTAGGAACTTGTTTAAAATAAAGACAGCCACTCCCTAATGTTCCTCATCCATTATTTTGTTTTGAAACATCGAGGCTCTTTCTTGCTGAAATACAAACAAAGTTTCACCCTCAGCTTGTTATTTGCTTGAGGTTCTTGTGGACAACCAATCTCTCAGCTTACAGGATCATCTGGTCACACTGGTTTGCTTTGGATCAGGAGTCACCCGGATGATATATTTATACAGTATCTCTACAATAAGTCTGCCAAAGAAAGCATATTTTATCAAATTGTTTTAGGGGTCATTACTTATTTTATGGTAATCTCTGTATATAAGTTTAATGATGACCTTTATTTTTTATGATGTATGCATAAAAGTGGCCCATTTTTTTCACTTGTTATTTTAATAGTTCTATGCTACTCTGACCAGCACATGCCACAGCAAATTTATGAGCACTTCCTCATCACTATCTAAGAAAAACTTTTATTTAAAAATATCTGTAAAATTAGATGTCATCTGCCTGTATCATGTTTGATTACCTTGTAGCTGCAAGGGATATCTAGAAATTTTATGCATGATTACCTTTTCTTTTGTTCTAGACTTTAATTATAAAGCAGAAAGTGTTCTTGAACAGTAGGTGTATTGTTTTAGATTATTGTGGCTTACTTATCTTTATTGATTTATTTGATATTAACATTCAAATTGAGATAAATAATCATCTTTGTAATGGTAATTGTCTGACTGTTTTCAGATGGATTCAGACCCTGAACAGAATCCCAAAATGTCTAAGAATGAATCCCAGAGAGGTTCAGGTGACTTCAATTCCAGGTCTGTCCTGTGACATCTTTTAGACTTCTGCTTTAGTAATGAAGACAACACGATCAGCTAGTGAGACCTTACAGCTATCTAGAAGTACATGAGTGAATACACAAAATGGCATTGCTTTCTGTGGCATTTAACACACAGTAAAGTATTCTATTTTGGCGTGAGCACCGTCATCTATAAATATCTGACATGCTTGATATTCAGCAAAATACTCTACAAACACATTTTACAAGCTACAGTGAACAAGCATTAGTCATCAGTGGTCTTTTTATCTATGAAGGGATCACTGCATAACAACGCTCAATGCTTCAAAAATAAAAATCTTTCTCATCATGTAAAACTTTCCCATTTTCAAACCATAGAACAGCTTTTTCTGTTATGATAAAAATTTTTTTATATCTATTAACTATGAATGTTTATTGTAAATATGAAGCACTGCTTAATCTGAACTGGAGGAGTGGTTTCTGTCTTCCTGTTGCAGAGGACGAGGATCCAAAGGCCGTGGTCGTGGGGGGCGTATGGGCCGAGGCGGTATGCGAGGGGGCCGAGGTGTAATTAAAGCTTTTGGTCCACCAGGATGTGGGAGAGGCCGAGGGAAAGATGGAGCCATGAATGGATTTGGACCCATGAGGTATTCATTTGGATATGTTTACAAGTGTGCCCAGAGATTTGCCCATGTACTCTCTCTGGGTGTTAGTGGAGTGTTTAACTCTTTTTGTTTGATACAGTCCATGAGGGGAGTAGAAGTCGACCCTATGCCTTTCTGTTGCAGAGGAATGGGGAGGATGCGACCTTATCCAGACCTCAGAGGTCATCGTGGGAGGGGTGGACCAATGGGGATGGGTCCTCCACCTCCTCTCCCTCCCCCTCCTCCCCCACTTCCGCCCCCTATGCACTTCCGAGCCCCTTTTCCGCCCATGCCAAGGTAACTTCCTGACACTATTTTATACAGTACATAGATGTAGTTCAGCTTACTTTTTAGTGTCAATTCATATCATCTTCAGGAACATTCCATACAGATGGGTCCCATTCATAACTTTAATCCAAGTTTTTCTTTTTAAAGATGTCTCTCAAAAATCTTTGTATTATTTCTTTTCAAGTTATTTTTTGGCAAGTTACAGAAATATCACATATATGTCCGCTCTGTTATTGCTCATTCGCGTTTTTATAGTAAAAGGTTTGGCATGTAAGTGAACTTAGATTTGTTTCAACAATAAATAGCTTTAAGAAATGATCTTATTTGTTCACTGAAACATTCATGGTTTTGTTTGTTCTGTTTTTAAAGGCATGGGCCGCCTCCACTCTCACCTCCATGTCACCCTGGTTTCAGAGGGCGCCCACCACACCAACGAGGCAGAGGCATGCCACCACCTGGCCCTCCACGCCACTTCCTCCCTCGCGGACCAAGAGGGTAAGACTTGTTTCAGCTCTAATTTACACGTTAACTCGTCGTTTCACTTTTGTTCCCTCTTTGTTATCACACTTATGAGATCCTTTACTCTCTGAGACCTTTTCCTCCCAACCTGTTCCAATGTTTAACTGGTGCTAAAGCCTGCTAAGTTTATTGTGTTTCCTCTGACACAGTGGACTTTAAAAACTGGGACCATCAGTTTTGTTTTGGTGTTGATTGGTCAAATTAAAAAGTGTAAAATACCCAAAAGTGTTCACAAACACCGCTTGTTTTATAGAGAAATAGTGATGCTAGGGCATCTTTTTGCAAGGATCCTGGCGTAACATTAGTGGTTAAATTGTCTGCGCACTACGATTCTTTGCAAAAACATAATAAATCAGGAAGAATCAAACTTTAACTGGATGAGACGTATATAAAGACATAATGACTTGACTGTGATTCGGCTCTGCGGTGGTGGAGGAGCCAAGTTGTTCTTTTTCGACCCCAGTTAAGAACTGGCTGTAGCACCAGCCACGCTTTTCAACTGGAACCTGTTTGGTGGAAAAGCCCTGAGTAAAGATTCTACCGTCTTCTTTTTCTCTTAAAACTGCTTTATTAATAAATATAACTTGCCCATATTTGTTTGGAATTTGATCACATGCTAGACAAAAAAATGATAGCATTATCATTAGCATTATTATTACATGCCCTATGACAACAAACCTCTAGCTAGATGTTAATTTAGTCTTTAAATAGAAACATGGACATTTATTAGCATCATGAAGCCAAGCTATTTTAACAGTGCATGACTGAAAACACATCTTTTGCTTCTCACATGTATAGAGTTGATTGAGGATAGTTTAGAGATGGCTGCTCTTACCAGAGTTTGCCCCCTATTGGCCAAAGCCAAGTATCCAATGTGTGATTTTATCCTTTTACACAGCTACCACAATGGACCGTTCTCTCCTCCGCCTCACCCCCCACCTGGCAGAGGCCAGAGGTGGCCAGGCCCCCCTGGTGGCCGCCGATTTTAACACAGTCTAAAATCTATAGAATGACTACCTGTTATTGCAGGACTGGCCTAAAATGGAGAAGGGAATGAATCGTCCCTGAACTATGTGTCACACAGCATAAAACAGTCTGTGGCCAAGTATTATTGGTATTGTTTTCTGGCGAAGAAAGGAAACTTACTTGTTCCACATGCATCATGTTAGGCATCATGCATAACACGATGTATAACTTGGCAATGTGAAAGCATTAACACATTGTGTTGATCATAAATAATGTTGGCACTGCAGAGACTTTGATATTGTTAAAAGCTGTTCGTAGTTGAACTTGTTGTTCTCAGAGGAAAAAAAAATGTTTCGTAAATGTTCTGTTATTCTTGTCACCTGTTAGCCTTAACATTTTTCCTGATTTCTAAATAAAGACTAAAAAATGGTGACACTGTATATTTAAAAGTGGGAGAAGAGCGAGAAAAAAGTACTGTACCCTCAAGGATTAATGTTACACCCTGGACCTCCCTTGTATTTCATTTTGTTATATCAAGATAGTTATGTATTATGTCTCAAAATAGTGCAACAAATATTGTTAAACACTTGCTCATTTTGTCAAGTGATAAGACAACATTGAATTTGTCAAGTATTCGTGAATATTTACTTTTATAATATCTTAAATGTGCAGCTATTTTAAGTTATGAGTACTGCTATTTGAAAGATTCATGTTGTTTCCAGCAATCTATTGTGAAATGACACTAAAGCATTATACATAAATAGTACACTGAAGAAATTTATACAGTAATTCAATTTTATTTATATTCACTTTAGTTAAGTAGACGTTACTCTTTACTCTGTTTTAGATTTTTGAGGTGTTACTTCATTATTCACTGTAATTAACATCACTTTTGTGAACCTGTGAATGTGTTTTATGAAAACGTTTCAGATATGAGACAGTCGTGAAAGAAAACAAAAATAAAACAAAAAATTACTAAACTCTACTTCTCCTTATTTGTTATTCACAAACAAGTTTGAGAGTTTGAGGCGATTTTCATGTCAGTGCCTTGCAAAAGTCTTCATACTTACTGAACGATTCCCCGTTTTGTCACATTGCAACCACATACTCCAATGAACATTACTGGGATTTTGTGTGATAGACAAACACAAGGTAGCATACAATTGTGAACTGGAAAATAATGCTTGATTTTCAAACTTTTTAACAAATAAAAATCTGAAAAATGCGGATGTCCAATAGTTTTCACCCCCATCTGAATAAACCAATTTTCACTGCAATTGCAGTTTTTTATAGAGCGCTCCCACCATTTTAATTTTTTCCTACTTTCTACTTCACAATTATGCGCCACTTTTTGTTGGTGTGGCACAAAATACTACATATACTTCAGAATTTATTACAAATATGAAAATATGCAGGAGATATGAATATTTTTGCAAGAAACAATGAACAATATGAGTCATATTTTCAGTGTGAGCCTATATTTTATACTTGCATGAATATTTTTATCCATGTAACTTCAGAGATTAACTTTATGAATGCTTATATGGAAATATTTTATACACTTTTCCGGTTTGGAAAAAGATGGTATGTAATGTAGCACATGCATGTATTACATTGTCACATCTCTTTATGTAGTTTAGCTTAAGTTACAGTTACAGGCAAAATAGATGAGAGAATCAAATAAGTCTATATATGCTAACTGGAGAGTATAAAACGAGTTTTATAAGAGCTGTTTTTGAATGCTAATGTTACTGGAGGACATAGGACCGCTCCAACATCAACGCTTTGAAATGGTCATGTCACAATACAAGAATCAGTGGTAGCATGTCTAAAAGGAGGATATCATCCTGAAAGGATAAACTCACTGAGTATAGTGCTCACTGAATGTTAGCACTATACATTTTCTGGCTGTTTTATGAAAATAAAAAGATATGCTGTAAATGTGGTCAGGGTTCTTAGACAATATCAGCACTGTAATAGCTCTGGTCTTATTCCTCACTCAGTAGCTTTTAAAGTTATGGCATCTAGTTGTATCAATAAATTACTAAAATAAATAAAAATATATTTGGTTATTGGAATGTCAAATATACAAGATAAGCTCTTTGTTTCTGTTCATCTCTGAGTCCTATTTAGGATGACTAATTTCTTCAAATAAAACAAGCATTGCTCAATTGAAATCATATGATTTATTTAATCCAACCAAGAACTTTTAATCCTCTTCTAGATGAGAGCATTTTTATACTTCCAACCATAGAGATGCTGCAGAATATTTAGCTCCCTCTGCAGACCCAAGGGGGTTTCAATTCCAGGTGCAGCCCTCTCCCATCATCTGTTTATCTCCATCTCTTCAGCTCTTTCAGTATTTTTTTTTTTTTTTTCATTTTACTTTGCTCTTTCTTCCACCTCTGCAGTCCCCCCTCATGTCTCTAACTGTGGTTGATTATAACAGACTGACTGTTGTTGTCTCCTGAAGGGGGGCACACAGTACAGTTAACCTCCCTGGCCCCAGGAGCCCAGACCCTCCCTTACATCCCTCCTCTCCTTCACCAGCAGCGTGACACCTGAGAAAACGCAACGCCGCAATTGACAAGGTGAGCCTCGTCTTGAGTCTTTAATGCCTCCTACAAAGAGATATTTTTTCTTTCAGGACAGAAGGCCCAACTATATTTGAGTTTCATCACATATATCAAAGATGCTGAATATTTATGGGTTAAGCTCCTATGCTTCAGTGCCTTTGTTAATGAAATAAAGAGGCATCCCAGTAAAGAAAAGTGCACTGATGGCTTTAAACTTTATGGTGCTGCACAAGATATCAAATTCTATTTGTCATCTCAATTAAAATAGTGTGTGCAGTATTGTAATTATAAAAGGCTGTTTAGATGTATTATTTGGAATGGGTGTATTTTAAGTGCCATGCATGCAAATTCTGCATTTCAGGAAAATGTGGGTTGATCATGTGAAACAATACTGGCAATTATATGCTTTTCTGATATATACAAAGTTAAGATGATCTACAAAGGTGACCCATTCAAGAAAAAGCACCACTTCTAATAATTGAAACACAGTTTGTTCAGATGACCATATTGCCCTTATGTGCCACTGACAATAAGCAGTAAAAGTTGGGAACGGTTTATATACACAGGTGTTCATAAATTCAGCATTTATCATTTGTATTTACCTAGTTTTCAACTTTATCACAGCAATAATTGTTATAAAAATGACTGAGGAGAAGCTCTTTAATTAAGAATAAGATTTTTTTTGCATGTTGATTTATGAAGTGTGATTATTAAAGGCAATTGCTTCTCAGAAGAAAATAAGTCTCAGGAGTTCAGACATTTGTATGTAAAAATGCATCAGAAGTTTCCCTTTTCTGTCTGATTACCGAGCATCTGACAAACAGAAGACAGTATATTAAGTCTAATCAGTTTTGGTTCGTTTTGAGTGGATATGGGCCTAAAAATCTTTTGATACCTTATATGATCTAACCTGTTGTCCAAACTAAAAATGTTGACACTTTGCATGTTTAACATAGCTAATAAGCAAGCTATGTTTTAATTAACTCGTATCATATATCAGTCATCTAAAGTGTGCATCTTCTTTTTCATTACTGCTAAAAGCTGCATATTTAGAACATTGTACTGTGATGTCTGTGTGCCAAGAATTTAATAAACACACACAAAAAAAATAAATGTGTGCAGGTCTTTTGTTGTATGTGAGTATGATATGAAACAACTTCAACAACAGATAATCAATGGATTATATCGACATCATAGCTAAAAAAAAACACACTTCCATGTAAGATTTGATTCAAAATTTTACTTAGAAATGAATGTTTACACACAAAAATGAACCGAACAATAACGTGTTTAACACATTAATAAATGGATACAAAATATGAAGCTAAAGTTCAGTAATCTGCTATGTTTTGAAATATTACAGCATTACCTCTGTACAACTGCTTACACTTTTTCAAGTAAAGAAAATGCATTAGATGACCTATTTACTGGATTTGTCATCAATAGGGTGATCTTTCCACATGGGTTCAAGGATATGATCTGGAATCTTCTCCATAGCGGTCTGAAATGTGAACAAAGGAGAATAATTAAATATCATGCATAAATTATTAACTCTTCATAAAAGTTGCTGTTCTACTGGTTCATCACTTCCTTACCTTTGTCACCTCCATGGCTACACCCTCCGGGAGATTCCTCTGGATGTATTCAAGGTACACTTGTGCTGTACAGCCAGTAACATGCAGTAGCTAAGAAGATGAACACAATAGTTATTAAAATTACTGCATTTTTTCACTGTTCATGGTTGAATTTTGCTTAACAACTGAAGCTTCCACCTCAATACAACGGTAGTGTGTCCTCATCTCATACTGAACCCTGTGCTTCTTGTAGATGTGCACTGACTTCAGTAGCGTCAGTCTCTCTATATCCTTGGGAGGCTCAAAACTGGTAGAAAAGAAGAGTAAAAATCTTGACGTTACAAGGTGTTTATGATACTTAAATGAGCTTTTGATGTCCTGCCACTGAGACTCACACTTTGCCCATAGTGATGCCCAGCTCTTTAGCTGCCATTGTGGCAAAGAACTCGTAGCTGTCCAGCACGGCTCTGTCATGAGCCTTGACCAGAACAAGCACCTTCTGGAACAGAGTGTCCGGCTCGTCTGTGACAGTGATCTGCATAGAAGACCACAAATTACAAATTTAACACCATCACTCTTAGAAATATTTTTATAATTAAGTTTGAGGTTAAAATACAGAAAAATGCCACTTGCTGTAAAAGGAGTTGAAGACAAATATGCGGCTGTGTGGAAGAAAGTGTTGGGTCTCTGTAGCAATTCGAACCTGCACAGAGTGAAATATTACAGCTGTATTGATCATATAAGCCTGATTAAAATCTCAGAACTAGTATTGATTTTAAAGCTGCATTAAATAGGCACATCAAATGTGTTTTGCATTTTACTGACCTTGATTTAAGTTAAGATAACTCTTCAATACAATTTTCAGGTATTGTAGCAGAATCAAATCTGGGTTGTTGTTTTTTTTCATTGCTTTTCCCTAAACATTGAATATTTTTTTCATAGTAATACTTAATATTTTTCCCTTTATTTCTCATTCCCAATGTCCTTAAAACCTGAGAAATGCATACAACTTTAAAAAAGAAGCTATTCAAAAGTACTGTTAAAATGTAGTAACATTACTAATTAATTACTGTCTGAAACCCAGCACAGAGTAAAATAAACTTACCGAGTTTGACTGCATTTTCTGTGATTGGAACAAGCTCCCAAACCTCTCGGTCCCTGTGAACCATAAAGATAATTACGTACAAATCTATATATTATGACATTCATGATATTGTAGGAGCCACGAGTGACCGAAATGGGGGATTCGAGGACCATTTTTATCAATCCAACGAGCAATGATGTTTCTTAATTATTCAAACAGGATGTTCAAAACAAGAAATGTTATCGTTAACATACCAACTGTGAAATTCCACCTAATATTTTAGCTAAAGAGAATAATTCCCGTCTGAGTACCAAGGGCGCAGCCATGTTTAGTAAGTAGTAAAGAAGAACCCTGCAATTTGTTTTCTGTACCGCCCCTTGTGTAGTGGAGAATACACTACATCACGGGATTGATACAAAAAGAATAAAAACAAACGAAAAAGCTTGTCAGTACCATCTTCTTTTTTAGCAACAATTTTATGTGCTTTACTTTATCCATGACATCATTTATATAATGAAATAAAATTAAATTTCAAAGGCTACTATAATCAATATCTGGATAATACTTTCAAACATTCAGTTTTAGCTCACTAAATTGATGAAGAAAGCGAACATTTTAATAGTGTATGATTGAAAAAAAATGCAATATTCTATAAATCACTTTTCTGAAGAAGATGTCATACTCCGTCAGCCTCAGTTTATATGTAAATAACCATAAGTGTTTTTTTATTGCAGCAAATTTGAATATGTTTTATTTTGCCATACACATAATAAAAATCATGAAATGCAAGCCAAAGTAAATGGTTAGTAGCTGATAATGAAATAAATTAAAACTTATATAAGCAAAAAAAATAAATGTTACAACAGTATAAGCCAAACAATAAAGTAACGTAGATTAGATGTTTACTCAAACATAATTAATAAACAAGACATGAAGTGGACCTAATGAAACAAATAATGTAATACTTGTTACAATTAATAATGAAAATATGAATAATTAAGAACTAAAATAGAAGACATACACACAGAGACAATATCTGCTTGCCTAAATAATAACAAATAGAAAATTATAATTAACTTCAACTACTGAATAATACGCTTTCTTGCTTGCTATTAGGAACGTCCACAATCACAGTTTATTTTATTTACAGTTGTGGTTCATTTACAACGTATATGTAATTATTATTTTTTTCCAAAATGTGTAAGATCTTTATTGAAGGAAGCTTCACGTGAATTCGTTAAGCTGATTGTGTATCCAGCTGTTTGTGCTTATGATAATTCGAATAATAGTTGTAGCATCAGCAAGTAATAATAATTAGTAAACAATGCAAATTATTTGTATCAGTTTTATTTAGTTTGACCCTCTTCTTCCAGTTCATTATCTGTTTTCCATACCAGTCAGGCAGGCTACAGACGCTGTTTCTGGAATAGTCAGCGAAGCATTGACAACAAATGAAGCGTGTCTCCTCTGACAATAAAGAGCTTGTATTTTTATCCACACGTGGAGAAAGATCAAAGTTAAACCGCTACAGTTGTTGGTATAAATAATTCAGTCGGCTTGGGTCACGTGTCTGTCACGTGTCTCAGCTGTCGGGGCCCTGCCAGTGTACAGTAGCTCTGAGGCTGCAGGCGGAGGAAGCGGCAGCAGCAGCAACAGCAGCAACACACCGAGCCAAGGTAAGCTCCCCTCTGCCCACTGGTGCCTTTGTGGCTTTGTTCACAGCGGTGCTGGGTTTATTCTCACTCTTTGTTCACTACACCAATTAGCTGTCGTTTTATTCCGAAGCTGTCTTTAAATATTGAATAAACACTAAAGTAAACGGTTCTGTTAGCCGTAGCCGTGTTAGCGACAGTGCCAACGGCGGATGGACGGTTAAAGTCTCCGCTGAAGATGGGGCTTCGGGTTCGGGTTCGGCTAGCTGTTCGGCTAGCCAGCCCAGCGTTCACTGGTTATTTTCTTTTGTTACCCTCTGACACTCCTTACTTTGGTAGCTATATTCTAGATAATTTGCTGAGATGTTTTGGTTTTTGGAGCCAGCAGCTCCACTGGCTCGACCCCAACATCCAACTGTTGGCTAGCTGCTGTTAGCAGGCAGATAACGGCTGTTTTTGAATCATCTTATAAACAAAAAAAAAGTTAGTTTAATTAAATGTATTATTGCGTGTCATTGTGTCTTTTTCTATTGAGCAACAAACAGTTTGACCAGCATCTATTAATACTATTACACTGTAATTTGTTAATGTAAACTGTTGTGATAACTGGACTCTCATGCATTGAATTGATTTTACATCTATTTCGTTTTCAATCAACTAGGATGGTATCGTTTTATTATCAGTGAGCGAAAAAAAAGTCTTTAAATGTTTACCGTAGCCGTGTTAGCGACCCAGTTTTTGTCCCTGTGTTTTTCACCCCGACTGCTTTTATGCAAGTTTAAACGTCAGTCAGTCAAGCCTTATTTGTGTTGAATTCTTTTTGCAACTTCATGCAACTCGGGATGCTTTAGAAGAATGAAAACAACGCTCCCCTTCTTTAGCTACACCAATCAGTCGAGAAGAAATCAAGACTGTTTTTCTTTTGATCAGTAGGCAAAATACTGAAAAATCTAATGAAGATTGAAAGTCAGAATTGTGAAATAAAATTGAACAAAATAAAAGACAATTAAGAAACGGATCAATACAATAAAATTACAATTATCAGAGGTACACCCGTTATCCATTGATTGGCTCCTTATTTGTGATCTGCATGTCAAAGGCATGCTTTCCAATTCATCAGTTGCATCAAGTTGACGACTCCTCCCATATAAACCATCACCAAAAAGCGTTTGATGTATAAATTATTATAATCTTGTAATTCCATAATAACAAGAAAAAGAAATCAATCTGTTGCACAAATTTTTAAAATTTGCTTTAATTCTATTTTTTTTTTCTGTCTAATCATAAGAAGTCATAGTCAGACAGAGAGAGTCATGAAATGGGAGGAGCAGGTATCCTGTAAAAATTTGGAAGTAAGTTTCCAGCCTGCAGATTAACAGGAGCTAACGGGAGAGCAGAGATGACCAATACCTTACTTGGAAACAGATTGTTGAACAACTTAAAACTTTTCAAAGAAAAATGTCTTTCTTGGAAACAGATTGTTGGACAACTTAAACTTTTCAAAGAAAAGGTTGTGCAGGCAATGGACATAGGAGGACCATTGAGCAACCCTGATACATTAGAACAGATATCAGGACATAATGTCTCTAAGATGTTGATGGATATGAGATCATCTGTCCAAGCAGTCAGCCAATGAAACAGGCACAGCACCAGTGCTAGCCAATGCAAACGCACCAAAAGGGTGGATAAACACTATAAAAGGTGGGTGCAAAAGAGGAACTTTTGGTTGGATCCTCCAGGCAGCTTGGAGCCAAGATCAAGATGGACAAAGAGCTCTGCAGCTGAAGAAGAGCCGAGGCCACAGAGCCAAAGACTGTCCTGCGCCTAAGGGAGAAATCCGTCAGCCCTGTAACTTGTGGCTTCAAATTGCACTTCTCTCATCAGCTGGGTTCAGACCCCAAAGACAAAGATGAAGATAAAGACAAAGAACAAAGACAAAGAAGAACTGGTGCCTCCCTTCCACGAGGTCAGCTCGTCTACATCTCAACGGACCAGAAAGATCATGAGACAAGATGAAGGAGCTTCACAGCCGCAAGACAAGAAGCTGAGGGACGCTACACACATGAGGAAGTCACCCTAAGAACCGAGACCTGCCGCTCTAAATCAGTACTCTTCCGGCCAGCACCCAAGTCCCGTGTGACCTCACCATCCATGCAGAGATGAAAGCTCATCAGACCTACATAGATTCCTGCCTTCGTCAATCAACCTCCTCCTCCTGCTGCAACACCTTCTTCATCATCAGGCCAGTTCTGGGGTTCGAAAAGCCATACTCCGTCCATCTCTCAAAGGTTCCCTTTTTAGTTCTCAGTGTCAGCATTAGGGAAAGATAGGCTTGGTGATTGATTTTACTTATTTGATTATTTCTGCTACTAAATTAAGCTGTACTGACCCTTGCAAAATTCCCTTTCTAATAAAATATTTAGCATAAAGAAAATCTAAAAGATGTTGACATTCAATTAATAAGTCACCTCAAAGTTCTTTGATGGTTGTAAAATAGCTATGATGTTTGATTCTGGAGAGGAATGTTTTATAGGTTGCTTTTAGCCCAAAACTACATGTAAAACAACATCCTTGGGAATCGCCAGAGTCACTAAAACTAACCTGGTTCAGTAACAAGTGCAAGTTGCAATAAAGAGAGTGACTGTTAACAGATGTGCCCTGTGAAACTAGTTGGCTTCAGGCTGGCTAATTCGCAGGGGAAGAAGGGTTGGGCATCTGAATGGAGATCGTCAGAAACCAGGCAGGTCTTTCTCGACTTCAGCTTTACAGTTTACTTCAGTTCTGGTCAGGGTAAATCCCAGCCGATTTAGGAAACTCAATTCACCCGTTAGACGGAGAGCTGGTAGCACATCTCCCCTCTCAGAAGAGGAAGTAGAGTGAGAAGGGGGTTGGGGGCCGTTGTGCAACAGCTATCTAAATTATAGTTTTTATTTCTGGCGACCTGTCCAAGGTGGACCCCCGTCTCAACCAATGGCTGCTGGGAAAAATGCACCTTTCCTACCACAATCCTGCAAGGATTAGTGGGTATAGACAACAGATGGATGGATTAAATTAAACCTAAATATCAAATGAAAGATAATATAAAAGTCAAATAAGAAGATGTTGTGTTATTTAAATCTAAAAGACGCTAAATTTAAAAGGTTTTACTTCAGTTAACCTCTAAACACGGTGTTTAGAGGTTTTCAGTAGCGTTGCATGTTATAATGGCATCAATGTCACTATCAGCCAATGTTAGTCATTTTTTTAACGTATCTGTTCAATAAGTAAAACCAGGTTGATTTGAACAACCTACGTTTATTTTCTATCTTGTTTTCATTTGTGTTTCAGGAGGAGGACAGGGAAGGTTGGCCATGTGGTATTTGTTTGGTCATGTGAAAGTGAAAGTGATACACTGCAGGATTGTGGGAGTGTTAAACTGAAGCAGATAAGCAATTTAGGTGTGGCATATAGGAAAATGTACAAAATATTGGTTATTTGCCATAACAGCAGGACTAATATTGGAGAGCAATGCTACTTTAGCCCAAATGTTCATAGTTGTGCATAGTTTTTAGGATGGACAAGAATAGAAGGAGGCCTTTCTGTATGTTTTAGTTCTGGCTTTATTTTATTTTTTTAACCTGCTACCGGAAGACTTGAGGATGCTGGAGGGTTTCTACAATAAAATGGCCGTTAAATAAAATGGTCTACTTCTATTAGGAGTCTTCCTGCAAGAGGAAACCTTATTAGAACATATTGAAATAAAATAGAAGCTTAAATGATGAATTGTTTTTCTAAAATAGATAAGTCTCTAATTAAACATGCTTCCGCTGAGCAGCAGAGTCCTTGAACTATTTTCGGTGGGCACATTAATATTTCAGTCAGTGGCTATGGGCGGCAGGTGAGGGATTTTACCGCCTTTTACGGGGTTAGTTTTGTTTTTGTTTCATTTGATCATTTCTGCGTGATAACATTTGTTGCTCTGTGTCACCCAGCAGCCCTCTCCAGAGTCCCCGAGGCAGCTTGAAGAAGCTGACGTGATGAGGTTCCTGGGAGAAGCTGCTCCCCTGTGGGCTGACAGCTGATAGAGAGGAGTCCCTTCTCCTCCTCTCACACGTGAAGTCAGGAACAAACGAGGAGGACCATGAACGTCGAAACCAGACCCATTTGAAGAAAAACATCACTCAGACCAACTGGAAGCACTGCCTGGTTGAACATGCTTGTTTTTGGGTGTAGAAGATGCAGCTTGTTTTTGAGGTCTCTTTTTGCTCTGCTGCTGACATGAGCGAAGTGGCTTTTGATACATTAAATGTCTGAGTATTTCTTTTCTCACATCTTTTGTTGCCTTGTCCTTGAAACTGCCTCAGCCAGGCTGTTCAAAATCATCACAATGACTTGAGTGCCTTTTGATTTTTCTTTTTCTTTTCAACCCAGTTGGCTAAATGACACAATTAATTCAACAATGCTAACGTCCACAGTTTTCTGATCCTGTTTCTTAGTTTCGGGGAAATTTTGATTGATCACCTTTACTCACTGTTGCAGATAGCCAAAGGAAAGCATAAGTACTATGCACCGTTGTTGCTCACACAGTTTCTATACAAAACCATTAACCTCACAGGAAGAGAGGCAGTCGTAACAGCACCCAAACCTGGACAAAGAACCTCTCCCATCTCTCTGTGTAGACGTTTTTTATTGAGGGGGTTCTGAGAGCTGCAAGGATGTTTGCTTCTGTGGAGCATGGCCCGGTGCTCTGTAGCGACTCCAACATCCTGTGTCTGTCCTGGAAGGGGCGAGTGCCCAAGAGTGAGAAGGAGAAGCCGGTGTGCAGGAAGCGGTACTACGAGGAGGGCTGGCTCGCTACCGGGAACAGCCGGGGGGTCGTCGGGGTCACTTTCACGTCCAGCCACTGCAGACGGGACCGGGCCACGCCGCAGAGAGTGAACTTCAATCTCAGAGGACACAACAGTGAGGTAATTGAGGAGGAATGATTTTTATTTTTTTAATTATAAACTGCTTATTTAATATATTTAATTTATCTATGTTAAAATCACAGTCCAGATGAGCAATTTTAGGTATAATATCTTACTAGGTAGTATGAGTTACAATCAATCTGGAACTGCAGCTATTGAAGTTTTCCAAATTATATATATTTTTTGCTTTACCAAGTCTGCATATGTATGGAAAAATTAAAATTATGTGAAAAAAAGGTTGATTTTTCTGACATTGTGTCTTCTTCCAACCTTCCAAAGATAAAAATCAGCTTTTCTGGAGAATAAAATGTGTTTTCATAAATAAATTTATTTTGAATAAATGTTGAAATTTATTCAAAATTTTGAGTAGAAAATTCATAATTTAAATTTTATATTCGGGTTATGAATATAAAATTCATAAATTTAATCTTGTATTCAAATTATGACTTTTATTTTTGGTTTACCATATTACAATGTGGGTTTTTGTCAAACAAAGTGGTCATTTTTGTTTTTGCGTTTACTGACATGTACTGCACACTTATTAAGCTTATTTAAAAATAAACAAACAGCCCATATTTTATAATTTGTATTTTCTTTTACTCTGGATCCATTGGCTTCTTGGTTTTAAACTGGACCCAAGGTTCTTGAACTAGGCTCAGGTCAGATGCCAAGCAAAACTTAAAAAATCCTATTTTTTGATGTGTCAGGAAAAAGCTTTACTGACTACCAGCTGGTATTTAAAGATCCATATTTCATTTTGGCTAAACATATCCTGATTCTTCTGTCTATTACATACTTCATTCTAGATTTCAGGTAGTGCACAGCTTTCTACATTGCCGTTGATTTAATGGAGTAGAAATTTTGCAGTTCTCAATTTGCAGTTAATTTTTTTGTGAAGCTCTGACCTGCTGATGCATATTAAGCCCAAGTCTTAGTTTGGTTTAAGAACTGTAAAACTATATAACATAGTTTAGGATCATTGGGGCACTCAAACCCCTCCACCACGACAAGGTGGCAGCCCAAAGAGAAGTTTTTGGATAAATTGTCTGGATTACAAAGAACTTTTACAGTAAAGGATCACATAGTTTCTCTGTTTAACTTTATTATCCTCCTGCTTATTATTAACAAGAGTTACACATAATGTAATAACCTTTTGACCTTTTTTTTGTTGCTTTTTTTTATGTCATTACTTGATCAACTCAATTTAAGAGATTATATACATGTGGATTCTATTCTATATTATATGATTACTGAGTTGACATCTTAAGTTACGTTTAATATCAGCAGTTAGAAAGTTTAGCACAACTATTACTGCCTATTGTCACATCAGTCACTCTCTGTATTTTTCACTTAGTAATTCGAGCCCATGTAGGGTTGAGATTTTCTCCTCTGCCTGTAAACATTTTCTAATCCAACATGTTTTATGACAGATGGAGATTTAAAGCACAAAAGAATAAAATAGGAACATTTCTTTTTCGTAAGCTGTTCAGCTTTCTTGCTGTCTGCCAAGGTCTCTGGTTTTCAAAGTTAGATGGACTTATTGTTTTGCATTGAGGTTTTCCCTGAAGTCAGAATGAGAATTCAATGCTAAATCACCAAATGTACACTTCTTCCATTTCCAAATGGAAGAGCAAAGAATATATTTGGAGCTTTTATTTATACTTCATAGATCTTTAAAAACAATAGATGAAGTGTCTTGTTGATTTCTTTCCTTCTAAGGTGGATGATGTCATTCTGTTTTCCAACACAGAATTATCTACCTTTGTTTAGTTTAATTGGAGCACTAGATTTAATAAAGGCACCACCAGTGGGAGTCTGTGGGGGTGGAATCATTTAATAGATTTTTTTTTTTCTCTGGGTTGTGGTTAGAGGCAAGACTTCTCCCTGACTCACGCTTTGACAGTCTTACATCAGATCTCCCTGCTGCTCCCAGTCACAACATTGCAGCGCTCCAGTTTCTGTTGTTGCTCTCGAGATTCGAAAAGCTTCCCACTACCAGCGCAATGAGGCCGCAGCTCTCCATCAGAAACATGAAATGACTAAACCCTGAGGCAAATAGCTGCTGTGTGTGGGGGAACTGATTGTTGCCGTCAGCATACAACAGAGCTGGCACCGATGAGACCGCACACAGGTTGCAGCTTCGCATTCTGTGGGTGGAGCTGCTGGTCAGATGGAGCATGGTGCTGTGTCAGCATTCCATAAGGCAGCTGAGGGGAGAGTGGATGGATCCCAACACGGAGGGACTGAGCCAGAGCGAAAATGTCATTTAACTCTGCCCACTTGGACTCGCTCCAAACACTTATTCAGGTCGGCTGAAATGTCCCTTCTGCTGTTTTTCTGTAATTAGTGTGTAGGAGAGCAAATTTAAGTGATTTTCTTTTCTTAATTTATTTTATTTATTTATGCTAAATTTGACCAGTATGTACACAATAGTGCATAAAACAATCATGGTATTTGTCAGAAGAGGCATTTAATTGCAACCGACTTTTAATTGTTTGTCTGTATTTTACTTCATATACCTGACAATAAATTCCACTGAGATAAATGTTAGATTTTTAAATTGACACAGATAAAAATGCCTGTTGTTCATCTTTTCTCGTCCCAGAAACATTAAGACAAAAGCCATAAATATACAACCTTGGCATAAAGCTATAAATGCTTTTAGAAACGTAGAATCCTGTCAAACAGCCTAATGAAATCTGTCACATATTTGACAGTTATCTTTGCTCAGCAGTGTGATTTTTCATTTCTGTTTTTATTTAAAGTGAAATAAAGGAAGCCAATACAACAAAACAAAGGTATTTTACTCTAAGGAACCTGGCATAAAAAAATTCCCAGTATTGTGTCAGAATGCGTTTTAAGACTAAACTTCTCCTTTGCAGTTTTTAAAAAGAACTTCACCAAGAAATTAGTTTGTCCTCTTCTTCTGAGTCGTATCCTTTTGGTGTCAGCTTCATCATTGACTATGACTTGTGTCCTAAATTAGCTCAAGTCATGTTTTTTAAGAAATATCACACAGAAATGCACTACTAACACCTTTGCTCTTTTAACCCAGTTGATGTTTAATCTGCAGTTTTTTAAGAAAAAGTTTGCTTCTAACATGATGTGACATGAAAGAAAGTCAAAGTTTCAAGCTCTCAAATAGGTTTTCATTATTTTTAGAAAATGGAGTAAAAATCTCAACAGTGCAGGATCCATGTTGTCACAGGACCGAGATAAAGAATGAGTGTGATGTGTGGATGGTGCTTCTAGAAGACGTGTTTTGTTCTATGATCATTCATATGGAGAGTCATCAAAATGAATTTGCTCATAATGTGACCTTTAGTTGTGATTTAAAGCCAGTAGATGAGGGAGAAAAAAACTAGCTTTTTCTCATGGGTGGAAGTTTCACACTTAGGCTTTTTTCACTCAGACAGCTGCATTTGTTTTGGTGAAAGACAATCATTCTTCCAGAGATTTAGAAAGGTATTTATGCTGGTTTTTCTTGCATTTTGCTAAAAATCAGTAATCTCTTCATTTTCTGCTTGGTAAAAAATGTTGGCTGAAATATAATCGCAAAACACCAACCTTTTCCAGAAGCTGCCTGATGTGGTAAAGGATTGATTTTCAAGATTTTATTTCTGTTTTCAGGAGTCTGAATGCTCTACCTCCTCTCTGTATAACGGGTGCCTTATCCATTATTTAACTCCAGTTAGAATGCAGAGAATAGTAAACAAGAAGCTCTCAGATGTTCTAAGATTAAGAAGACATTTTGAAACCATTCACAAGAGACTTCTTGGTGACTTCTTACCCAGAGGCAGGAGTCCCTGAAGGCTCAACCCAGAGTTTTCTCTCTCACAAAGAGAGATAAGTATCTTAGGTCCCTAAGATAATCCAACAGAGACATGTGACCTCAGGGCATAAAATAATGTTTACCACTGAATTGTTTTTGATTTGTCTCGCTGTGCAGCTTTGCCTCGGGTGGCCTAGATAGTAATCCACGTTGTGACTTTTGTTTGATTGCATATTGTAGTGTAACTGTTTGGGTTCAGATTTCTTTCCATTCTTCCCCGAATACTTACGTTTTATTTATTTATTGTTTTCTTTCACAAAGCAACCCGATGTGGATTAAAATACTTGTTTCTAATAATTTCTTAGAATGAATCAGTACATTTGGCACGGGTGAATACACAATGTACGGTTCTTGTAAATTGACAGGAAAGAGGGCTTAAACATTTGTTATACACCACTAGGACTGTCATAACACATTTTTACTGGATGACAAATTGTTCCAGATTTATTGCGATTAAGAGCAGTGTTGTTTTGTGAACAATGTCAAGTAATATATCAATAATAATAGTGCAAGTTTGCCCTCTCAAAGACAAATAAACGCACATTTTATAAAGAACACAACACTGGAACTGATATATCCTATGTATATATTTTCAATTTTTATCACTGCAGCCAACATATTGTTTCTCCTATTACTTTGCTAATTTTCTAATTCTTCTCCAACTCATGTCATTTCACACACACTACCCTTCATTTCCTCATGTTCCTATGAGTATTGTCTTTGACCTCTCAGATCACTTGACTCTAGACATTCTGTTCAGACTTGAATCCTACTTGACCCCTTAACTGTATTAAAATGGTCTCGCCAAATGTGCTTAGTTCAGATGACTGTGCTGTGGTAATCCATCCTAGGAGAGAACATGTTGCATAACTCCTGGGGCTCAGCTGAAACCTCAGGTTCTCTGCTCTTCCTCCAGAGTTACCAACAGAGATGGTGTGGCCTCCACACTGCTAATATATACTCACAGAAACAGTTATACAACTCGCTATTAAATCGGGTTTTATTACATACAAGGCAGACTCATAAACATCTCAGGTTGTACCTCCCCTCCCTGAAAGTCCTGTCCTGTTACCGTTCTTTGGCATTGCAAATCATTCCATGCAGTTTTGCTCATTCAGACTTCCTTGCCTTTGAATCAGCACAGTACATTTCTTTAATTGAGTTTTGTGTCTGACTTAATATCTTGTCAAAGCAGGGTCAGAAGGGCGGGAGGCTGTGGAGGGGAAGCAGAGATTCACATTTAGCTGTGATTTTTAAAAGTGAAATCAGCAAAATCTGCAATATTTGTAGTTACTTTTTAGAATTGTTTTTGTTTTTGTTGGGAATGTTATTTATTATAACTGAATTTTGAAGTCATAAAATAAAAAGAAACTGTGTTTTTGTAGCTTAAACATTAGGATCACAGTGAAAATCATCTGAAGAGATGTTGGCAACTGTTTAAGAACACCAATCGTTTTTAGTTTCTTGGTTTCTTAATGGTTGAAGGGCTGCTGCTCTCTTTGCTGCACGTTGTGTTACATTGCCTGTTGAAAACAATTCTTCTGCTGCTTAATAACAAGTGTTCGTCATGTATCTTTAGGAAGTCTGTGTTTGCACGTGACTGTATTCTCTCCATCTCTTTGGTGTCGAGTGCTTTCTCATGCCTATCTCCATGTGACGTCTGATCTCCCTGATCATTGCATCACAGCGAGGTGCTCAGGTGGGATCCCCTCACCATCTTACACTAATCTCCACTCCGGGCTAAATTTACATCAATTCACAGTTTATTGTCACCTCTGTGGAAGTGCAAGTACATGTGATGTACGAAATGGGCATGTGTGAAAATTGAGTTTGTTTATTTATTTATTTCTCTCTCTCTTTTAATACTCATGAATATGAGAAAGATGGTAGAAGATTCAGACTTTGATACATGTGTAATATAAAGGTTCAGTCTGAATTTGTACATTGCCAACTAAAATGTGTACTTCCTTGGTAATTCTATGACTTGATTGATAAGTCTTAATGTAAAAACGTAAGTGATCCAGAACCTGCACTATAGCTTTTCAGTACCATCATGTCCATCGTGCCCAAAAATAAAAATAGTACTTAATTAATTTTTTTTCTATTATTTGTTTTTACTAGAGAAATTCACAAAACTCAGTGTTTCATTATAGCCTAAATGTGTTTAATTATAACCTTTAAATCACAATATAAATTATTTTAATAAACCATCCTTGGTTTATTAACCAGGGCTTAAACAGTTATACTGTTACAAAACAACTGTAACAGTATAACTGCTTTTTTTATCATCATTTGTTTAAAATATGTGGAAAGCAAATTTTCACGAGCGATTTTCTTATTACTCTCAGATGAAATTGTCAGAAATTGATATTGTGAGATATTCTTTGGTTTCCCAAAGAAGTATTCTTGTGTACATTCTTAGTTACTCTTTTTGGCATGTTGATTCCCAGTTTAAGGATAGACTCTGTATTGTTTTTTTGTTTTTCAACTTTCATTGACTGATCTGTCAGAGTCACACTTATCTGAGTACCTAAGCCGAACTAAAACCTTGGCTTGTGTTGTGTATTTAAGCATGTAAAGCCCACGTGCTCTGGTCGGTGAAAGCAGAGCTGCTCTTTTCTTAGGATTACTCCCTTGGGAATCGGCTGAGTCACGGTGCACAAGACCAGAGAGAGACTGGGAGAGCATAGAGCAACGTAGTCGGAACAATGACAATGTCAGAGAAGCTGGTCATTTACAGTTTGATCTGTGCTGCGTTTAATGCCTTCCTCCTCTGCTTCTCACATCTGAGGGCTATGACAACACATGTGTAATCACTCAGAGGGAAAACACAAACCCCTTCATGTTTGAGTTGCTGATGCCGGGCTTTATATGTTACAGCATTTCTTTGTTTCTAACCAGAATATGGTCTGAAATGTATGAAGCCATATTTTCTGTAATATGTGGGATGTTAGCAGCTCCTTAGTGACTTTCTCCAAATGAGGTTAACCTACTTTTTCTATTTCCATCTAACATGAAGCTAAATTTAGAACATTAAATAGTGTGAAAATCAATATGACTTTTTAGCTTTTTTAGGCTTCAACTGATTCTTATTTGGAGCAAATTTATCATCTGTCAGCGTTTTGATTATAGCAGCTTTGTTGTTTATTTGTCTACACAAAGCTCAGCCACAAAGGAAAAATTATTTCCATATCAAAATAACTTTGTCGTCTGTTTTAACTTGAGCTGTTTTTCTTTGTTTTATAGGTGGTACTGGTGCGGTGGAATGAGCCTTTCCAGAAACTGGCCACATGTGACACAGACGGAGGGATTTTTGTATGGATTCAGTACGAGGGCCGGTGGTCTGTGGAGCTCGTCAACGACCGTGGAGCTCAGGTTAGAATCGTGACCAATGTGTAGAGAAACAGGTAAATTAACAGAAGATGAGAAGGTTTCTGAAGTTTCCTCTGCATGTGTCGGTATAAACCATGTGTAAAAAAGCTAAAAATAAATCGCAGTTGCTAAAATTGCAAAACAACCTTTGAGATTAACTTGGATTGAGCACTCCACGTAGGTCTGATATTAGACCAAAAAAATATCAAAAGATGAATATTTGGATAACATATTAAACACAGAAACTGGCATTGCTTTCTAACAAAACAACTGTAACAGAGAAAGTCTCTACAAACTCAGTTTATTGTTCATTTTTTTGCTTTTTCTTCAATAGAACTTCTAGCACCATTTTACAATTTATATTATTACATAATGATCCCTGTAGGTGAGTGACTTCACCTGGTCGCATGATGGAACGCAGGCTCTCATCTCATACCGTGACGGCTTTGTCCTGGTGGGCTCTGTCAGCGGACAGAGACACTGGTCTTCTGAGATAAACTTGGAAAGTCAGATTACCTGTGGAATCTGGACTCCTGATGACCAGCAGGTAATTTATACACCTAACAGACAAATTAACTAAATTTTCTATCTAGATCTGTTGAAGCTGAATTTTTTTTATCTGATCCTTCTTATTCTTTTTAACCTTGTGAGAATTGTTTATCTTTTAATTGCCCTTTTGAAAATCCATTGATCACCTTTTTTCTAATGCCTTTGATATTGAATTTTAGAAATGATGAAAAATCTGTTTTTCACACTCGAAAGGGAATTTGCCTCCCTACAGATTGCATGAGTTTTAACACCACTGTGAAGGGATTCTGGTCCACTTTTCTTAAAGAAATTTTTTTTTTAATTAAGCCACATATGAGATTTATAATTATAAATGATCTGTTTTAAGGTCATGCAACTGGCACTCAATCAAATTTGTAGTCTTTGACTAGGCCATTCCTAATGTTTCATTGGTTATTCAGAGGTGATATTTAGGCCATCATCCAGTTACCTGAGTATACTTGAGTGTTGGGGCACAAACTGATGGTCAGGCATTTCCGCCAGCTTTTTTTTTTATTTTTTTTTTATTTTTTTTTTTTTGCAAGAAATGGGAATTGATTGTTGTTATTTTTTTCCCCACCAAACGTATCAGGGTAGAAACCACTTCCACTTGTTCCACTTGTGTCTTGTCAGTCAACAGAATATTTTATCCAAAGTCCTGGAAGTCATCAAGATGATGATAAATGGTTGAAATTGAGATTTTCTTTCATAAAGGCACAGTAAATATGTCCAGCAGATTTAGACATTCTCAGCCAGGGTCACTGTGGTCTGTTTAGTGAGCTGCAGGGAGAACTTGGAGCACTCTGGCAGCCATGGATGTGAGTAAAAGAGGAAATCCTGTTGCTTCTTGATTGTATGCAATCTAAATATTGCTTAAAGTAAAGCGGGTTACTTAGCTGCTACACAAGAAAATAAGATTGAGACTTACAGGATTTAATATTTCAACTCTCCACTATGCCATCCTAGTGGATAGAGGTTGAAATTTTGACTTTTATTTGTCAGACTGTGTTTTTGCTTTTGGTATCCAGACAGATGAGAAATCAATTTTAAATGGCAGCAAATTTGGTTCTTTTCAAACATGTTTGTGTTGGCTGACTTTGACCAACTTTGTGTTTGTCCTATAACTTTGTTACTGTGCAGTATATAAAAGTCATTTATTTCTGTGAGCTTATCCCCTCTCTCTCCTCTACTCCTTCATTTTTTTCTTTAAATTTCTTAAAAGTAGTTGTGGTTGTTCTCTCTCCAGGTGTTGTTTGGCACAGCAGATGGACAGGTCATAGTCATGGACTGCCACGGGCGTATGTTGGCCCATATTCTGCTCCATGAGTCCGATGGCATTGTTGGCATGTCATGGAACTACCCCAGCTTCCTGGTAGAGGACAGTAGTGAGAGTGACACAGACTCCGATGATTACACTCCACCTAAAGGTATTCTTCTCAAACTTTTACCTGGACAGGAAACTGAACCATGACTGCACTGAAGCTGCTCATCTTCAGCCCCAACTTGTTTAAGGGAGAGAAACAGGATGCACCCCTGGAATTATTTTACTGTAGCAGACAAAGAAAAACCCAGGAAAGCATAATTTTACATGCAATTTTTGACTTCGGAAACAACAGTTAATTTCTTTGAACAAATGAAAAAGATGAAAAATGCAGAATTAACACAGACATGAAGAATGATACCATAATGATTTTGAAAATATTCTGTTAAAGGTGCATTAAAAATATTGGAAAAAATCTGTGCTTGATTGTGGGATAACTAAGGACACTCATAGGATTAAATATTTTATTTGACAGCCATATTTAATGCATAATTCTAAAGTCACCTCCTAAAAACAGGACACCAAAATTTCCTACGTCTCATTGTTTTAACTGTGGGTTAAAATCAGCAGTCAGACTTTAGCATTTTCTTTTTAGCTTATGCTGTTTACTGAAGTCAGAGAAATAAGACAAATATTCACTTGCAGATAAAAACAGGAAAACAACACTTTTCATAAGCTTTCATGAAGTTTTACAGCAAGAAATAATAAGTTTATTTTAATTGGTGCCCGTTTTGTTGTTTGTCTCCTTTTATCTTCACCCTAATTACTCCCAGTTGCCAATGTTGTTTTGTTCATGGCCTGTCTTGCTCCCACTTTGCTATTTGTTCTTCTCCTCCCTTCACCACAGGCCAAGTGGTTAAACTGAAAAGTGCTTATCTCATCAGAAAGGCTGGCTATGCTCTAACTCACTAATTAAACCGTTCAGTAGAAATTGATTGGCTCACATAGAAATTATCTCTCAAGTTGACAACCGAACCGAGACATCATTCCTCATCAATCTTTTCTTTGCAAATGTCTTTGTCATACAGTATTTTAATAAGCCATTAATACTAAGCTAAACTTAATTTAAAGGTGAATTTTCTGTCTAGTTGAGTGATTTTTGTCTTTTTTCTCCATAACATCAGCAGTTCTTACACTTTTAAGCACATAAGCATGCTTTAAAAATGTCTCACCTCTTGCCTAAGAGACCATTGTTGTCCTTTATGTTCTCTCAGTGCACAGCCAGAAACCACTGTTGACAGTCAGTTTCACCTCTGGAGACATCAGCCTGATGAATAGTTATGATGACCTCTCACCCACACTGATCCGAACCGGTTTGAAAGGTTTGTGGGTCTCCCAGGAGTTAGATTGCTGCTTTCCTATCTTACTATCTTTTGTTGTCACACACGTCAATGTCTAACTGATTTAAGTTCATGTTGAAAGAACTTAAATCTTCTTTTTGTTTCCCCTGTGCCACAGATGTTGTAGTCCAGTGGTGCTCTCAGGGCGACCTTTTGGCAGTGGCAGGGATGGAGAGAACAGTCCTCCTCTCCCCCGACGCTCCATGTTCTCCACCCACCAAGAACGCCATTGTCAAGTTCTACAATGTTAGAGGGGATCACATCTACACACTAGACACACCAGCACAGGTGAGGACTTGGAGCTAAGTTGGGATGTCTTCAATCTTATTTTCTTTCATCTCTCTGGTCAGAAGCAGTTTTTAACTTGGTGGTCTTTTGCCATGTTTCCACTGAGCGCTACAGCATTAGTCTGTTTCTATTGTAAAAGCGGTCCATACAACTGATCCATACCGCACCAAGACCATAACAAAAGATACCAACCCCCTCAGTGGACACAAGGCATTTCTTTCTGTTAAGTGAATGTCAGCAAAGGTGTCCCTCAGAGCTGCGTATTAGCTTCCTCTAGATCAGGGGTGTCAAGTGGCCCTCAAGGGCCACTGTCCTGCAGTTTTTAGATGTGCCACAGGTACAAAGCATTGGAATAAATGGCTTAATTACCTCCTCCTTGTGTAGATAAGTTCTTCAGAGCCTTGCTAATGACCTAAATATTCTATTCAGGTGTGGTGCAGCAGAGGCTCATCTAAAAGTTGCAGGGCAGTGGCCCTCAAGGACTAGAGTTTGACACCTGTGCTCTAGATTGATTACATTAATAACATGAGCCAGATTGCTCCAGAAACATGTTTCTGTTTCTAGCTTCCTATATGAAACATAGAGAGACTACATCATCCTGTGGAATTCAGTGTAATTTTTGCCTATATAGAGATAAAGCTGAGTTATTTGGATGCAAAGTTAAATTCTAAGAGAATCTTTCTGTAAAATTATTGATTCTAACTTATTCTAACATAAACACAATTTTGGCTGCCAGCAAAGCTATTTGAAATTCTGAAATTATTCTGAGACTCAATATTGTGAAATTTTCCAAAAGTCAAACCCAGATATTAAAATACTATGATACTGAATTTAGTTTAGAGTTTGTCATGAACGTCTAATAACATGTACCTATAAATGTACTGCCTTGGTTGTACGTGGAAAGCAGCTGAGGTTTCATTTTTACTTTGTTGTATTTCTCCTTTTTTTGTTGGGAAGAAAATGTCTTTACTTTCTCTACATGTTTGCAACAAGAATACAGTGCAGAATATGGTGGTTTAATGCTTTCATTGCTGGAAACCATCAATCTTAAACTGCTGACTCAGCTCTTTGACCCAAACCATTATCGATTTGAAATGGGTAAAATTAATTATTGCCATGTTTTGTTCAAATGTGTCTGAGCTACACCTAGACCGATAAACGGAGTTAGCTGGAAGGAGGATGAACAATATCGCCTTCTTCTCCTTCACACTGCAGCGCCCCATCACTACGCTCTGTTGGGGTCACAGAGACTCGCGTCTGTTCTTGGCGTCGGGCCCAGCGCTCTATGCAGTTCGAGTGGATCACCGGGTTGCGGCGCTACAGCTTCTCTGCCAGCAGGTCATCGCCACAGCCGTAAAGGAGGAGAAAGATGTCGCCAAGCTCACCATGCCTTCTCGGCTTTGTACCTACGTCACTGCTGCTTTCGCCCCGACCATCAAGGTAACACGGGGGGAGGATCCAATTAGCTCAGTGGAAGAATATTAAAAGGCTGCAACTAAATGTAACTGATATGATCTAATATAGATGAACTAAACAAAACCAAATGTTGTAACAATTGTTACACAAACTTTGTGTTTCCAGCCACCCATCCCAGATCCTAACAACATGCGGGATTTTGTGAGCTACCCGACATCCGGGAATGAGCGACTGCACTGCACCATGAAGCGCACAGAGGATAACCCGGAGGTGGGCGGGCCGTGCTACACTCTGTACCTGGAGTACTTGGGTGGTCTGGTGCCCATCCTGAAGGGTCGACGGATAAGTAAGCTGCGCCCTGAGTTTGTCATTATGGACCCCAAAACAGATGGTAAAACAGGTGGGCCTGCATTTCTTCTTGGGCAGTAACTTTAAAGAACTCGTAGGAAATACTTAAAGAACAGAAAGATTTTCAGCCTTCTCCAGAAGTTTTACAAATTTTCAAAGTGATTTATTGAGACTGGACTCATATTCATAAAAACATTTTTAAAAAATGGAGAAACATTGAATAAAATTAGTAAACGTTTTTTTCTTTAAGTTGTAAAGATTTCTGTGGTTTTTTTATGGTTGGGGAAAAAAAAAAAGAAAAATAACTCTCCATGACTTTTTAACCAGCAACAATTTTATGTTTGTCTCTTTACTGCCAGAAGCAGCACCAACAGACACATTGATAGAATTTCTTATTTGTGTTGTGAGAGATGCACATTTAGTAAACTGTGTGTGTAAACTTCTAATGTTTTGTTTCGTCAGATGAAATATACAGCAACAGTTTGATATCAGCCATGATAGACAGCTGTAACTGCTCAGACTCCAGTGATATTGAACTCAACGACGACTGGGTTGGCAAGAAATCTCCAAAGATCTCTAGAGGAAGCAAATCTCCTAAACTTCCCAGGTAACTCAATAGGAAACCTCACGTGAATGATTTTGCAAAAATAATATTCATCAAATCAAAACCTAGTCGGATTCTTTTTCTCACATTTTGTCAGAGTTGTCTTATACAGCCTCAAAACATCTGCAGGAGAGTAGAATATATATATTTTTTAGTATTTAGTAAATCTTAAGTAGGAAAAAACAAAAACAAAAATGTCCTTACTTTATTTCAAATTCTATTTTCTGAAAGATTATTTGAATGTCTGGAAAATGAGAGCTGTGCACACAATTTTTTAATCAAATGTTTTTAATTTTCCACTAAACTTGAGTTTTCCAACTCATTGATCATTTTGGTTTCTGAAGGCTTTAAAATCCCAGTAAAGTACATTGACGTTTGTGGCTATAATGTAATAAATGTGTAAACACTCAAGTGATATTATTAATTATGTGATGAAAAAATTTAGTGGAATGTCTCTGTTTTTTGTTTTCCTTGCATGCCTAAACCTTCTTTTTTTATTTGCTACCTTCTCTGTAGAGACTTAGTTTGTCCCTTTACCAACAGGATAAATATTGACCCCAGAAAATCACCCAAGCTGTCCCGAACAACACAAGAAATCTCTAGGTCGCCACGGTTACCCTTAAGAAAACCCTCGATTGGTTCACCGAGTCTCTCACGGAGAGAATTCCCTCTGGATGACATCAATCAGGTAACTAGAAGATGATGCAAATGTTGCAGGGCTCACTAAGGGAGCTTGTTTTGGTTTATGTCGCCATACTTAGTTTCTTTTCATAATTTTTTTTTTTTTTTTTATGTTTGCAGCAAAATTATCTCGCTCAGGTCACGTCCAATATTTGGGGAACAAAGTTTAAGATAGTGGGACTGGCTGCATTTTTACCTACCAATCTCGGTGCAGGTGAGTCATTCGCAGCCTCTCAATGAACTGGTATTGGCATTCTTTCTTTTCTCATTTTACTCTTTTCTTTATTCTTAGTTATCTATAAGACCAGCCTCCTCCATCTGCAGCCCAGACAAATGACCATCTACCTGCCTGAGGTGCGCAAAATCTCCATGGAATACATCAACCTGCCTGTTTTCAGCCCCAATGTTTTCAGTGAGGACGAGGACGACCTTCCTGTCTCGGGCCCTGCTGGAAGCACTGACGATAACCCCCCATGTACTGTAAACATCCCTATAGCCCCCATCCACAGCCCCGCCCAGGCCATGTCCCCTGCCCAAAGCATCGGCCTGGTCCAGTCTCTGCTAGCCAATCAGAACGTTCAGCTTGATGTCCTCAGTAATACGACAGCAGCTCCTTCTGGATCATCAGCCAGTGGTTCGGACCAAAGCCAGGATGCCATCTTGACGACCCAATACACTGTGCCCACCAGATATTCTAGTCCGGGTCAGGTTATTTTTGGGGGACTGGACGTAGGTCGGCTAATGGTTGGACCACCGCCGTCCCATCATCCATCTCAACAACAACAACAACAGAGTCAGCAGCAGCTTCTACAACATCAACAAATTCAGCACCACCAACAGCAGCAGCAAATACTCCAGCAGCATCACCTACAGCAGCAGCAGCACATTCAACAGCAGCTGCAGCAGCAGCTTCAGCAACACATACAGATGCAGCAGCATCAACAAATGCAGTTGCAGCAACAGCAGCAAATGCATCACCAGCTACAGTCTCAACAACACCATCTTCAGCAGCAGCTTCAGATCCAGATCCCTGCTCCGTCCCTGTCACCGGGGCAACCTTCGGGAACGGCCCTGCACCAGCTGCAGCCGGGGGCTCTGCAGATACAAATCCCCCACCAGCCAGCCGATTTACTTGTTGACAGAATGGCGGGCGGGGAGCACGAACACCTGCTAAAGATCAAAACCACTCGGTCAACACCACAGCTAGCTGACGCTGATACAGTTGTGTTCAGCGCTCCTTTGGAGCTCAGCAAAATGAATCCACCGCCTCCTTATCCCGGGACCGTAGCAGCAGCGGTTGCTGCTGCTGCAGCTGCAGCTTCACCATCAGCTTCCAACGCACCTTCCAGCTCTTCATCTGGAACAGAAGGGGGTGCTAGTGGAACTCCTCCCCCTAGCGAGCTCTGCGTGAAGAAGGGTGACTTTAAACTTTATCCTCCAGGTCAGCAGCAACTACAGTACCCCACACCTCTGGGCTACGAGAGGATAACGACATTTGACAGCAGCGGGAACGTGGAAGAGGTGTGTCGCCCTCGAACACGCCTCGTCTGCAACCAGAATGTCTACACACTCCAGGGACCTGGCAACTCTGCCACGCTCAGGGTCACTTCCTCTTCATCCTCGTCTGCAGCTGACAAGAAAATCCAGCTGCCCTACACCTCTGCTACGCTTAACAGACTCACCGCACCCCGCTACTCCATACCAAGCGGAGACCCACCCCCATACCCTGATTCGGCTAATCAGAGCGGAGCTGCTGGGAGGAATCAGAACCAGCGACTCGACAGCAGCTTGATCCACGCCACCCTCAGGAGGAACAGTCGAGAGGCCGCGCTTAAAGTCTCCCAGATGCTGGAACCTCCAAGGCCACTTCCTCCAAAAGCTAAAAACAGTCCACTAGCAACCTCCTTCCAGCAGAGGGTGCCAACAGCCTTATACACGTGCAGCCAGTGCAGCAGTGGATCAAGTGTTGGCGGTAGTGCTCCAGGGAGCGCTAATGGGATAGCAGGGGGAACGATTATCAGGCAAGATTTTCCTCCAGGGAATGGCGCTCCACACAGCACAGTGATAGTTCACTCCAGCAGTGCCACCGCTCTGTCATCCCAATCCTCTTACAGCTTGATGAGCTCACTGGAGGGGTCTGGGAGTGCGGCGGGAGCAGGAGGGAACAGAGACCGGGCTGAGTACGTTAACTCTGCGTTTACTGAGGACGAAACACTCAACCAGTCGCTGAGGCATTTGGTAATTGGAGGAAATGATGCATCGGGGCTTGTCGTCAAACGCCCACCTCCCTACCAGTGGGACCCGACTGGCACAGAGGAGGTGTGGATACCTCAAGAGAGGACAGCAAATGCCCCCCCTGGAGCGCACAAACCTCCTCCCCTAATTCTCAGCCCGACTCAGCACTTGGATGTTACCAGACTGCCTTTTGTTCTTTCTCCAAAGTCTCCTACCAGCCCCAGCGCTGCATCATTCCAGGCTGCATCAGCTACACCCACAGGCTACCAAATCTCTCTGCAGTACCCCCCAGCAGCAGCCTATGCCGGAGCTCAACTCCAACCCATCCCAGGGTCGCCGCGCCCCTGCGCCTCCCCAAAGGAAGTTGTGGCTCCTGTGGCCCTCTCACAGCAGGACGCGACCCTTGTCTTGTCGCCGGGTTACTCTCCAAACATAGCAAACCTCGCCTGCTGTCCCCTTCCTCCCTTGTACCCTGGAGGAAGTACCTGTGCTGGAATCCCCATCCCTCCCATTGCCCTTCACACACCGTGGGGAACGTACAACCCTTGTCCGCCTATGCCCAGTCCTGCAGTGCCACTTCCACCCAAAGCCTCCCACGTATCAGCAGACAAAAATGTTCTCTCACCTCCTCCTCCACCTCCTCCACAACCTCCACCACCACCACCAGCAGACCCACAGAGCCACGGGGCATTACAGGAGACAATGGCAGAGCCAGGGGACACTTACCAGGAGGTGTTATCTTTGACTGAGAGCCCCGTACCACAGCGGTCCGAGAAGTTCAGCAAGAAGAACCGCAAGCGAATGGACGGCCGGGCCGAAGAGGCTAACGTGTCTCAGTTAGCCGAAGGCAGCAAGTCGAAGAAAGAGGGCAGGGCTCTGGGGGATTTCAACTCGCTGATTTCCAGCCCCCGACTCGGAGGAAGAGACAAGAAGAAACTGAAGGGGCAGAAGGAGCAGCAAATGAAGTCGAAGAAGCTGAGTAAGGCCACGGCCAACAGTGAGTTCCAGGACAGTTCAGAAAGCGAGCCGGAGCTTTTCATCAGCGGCGATGAGCTCCTTAATCAGTGCCAGAGCGGTAAAAAGGGCTGGAAAAGTAAAAGGAACTTGAGGGCAGCTAGCGAGCTTGATGAAATAAAGTGCCGGAAAGCCAATGAGAAGGAAGACAGAGGATTGGGTAGCCAAGGGTTTGTGTATGTGATGGCCAATAAGCAGCCTCTGTGGAATGAAGCCACACAGGTCTACCAACTGGACTTTGGAGGCCGAGTCACGCAAGAGTCGGCCAAGAACTTTCAAATCGAATTGGAGGGCCGGCAGGTGAGTTGGGTTAAATTTTTATTTCAGAACCTCAGACGATATGTTCTCTCGGTGCAGATCTTTGTTTTGTTTTTTCGGATAGCAACATTTACATTTCTTATGGTAAATTAAATAAATGCAGAGTTGTAAATATGGCTAAAGTAGGAAAGAAAGCAGGTATAGATTTCACAGCCAATATCGTTTTTGTTTGTAAATGTCATAAATGATCTTCTTTGTCATAATTGAAACACACCAAAAACTATAAATCAATATTACAATACAGTGAGTCAGTAATTATTGGTATTAAATTACAAACTAGAATGAAATGGCATCCTTTCTATATGTCTTATTGCTATTAATTTTTCACAAACATTCTAAATTATTTCCAGTAAATTTTTCCCATTTCTTAAATAGGTCCATCTTTAAATTGACTGTGATGGTCATGTCTTCCATTTTGTAAATATCTACTACTATCTGAGCCCATTTTTGGGCTGTTGGTTCTTTTTGTACCATCCATTTTTTTTTTGTAGGTACGTTTTTCTGAACTCGTCCCAGAAGCATAGTCTTGAAATTTGGTGGAATTTAGATGCACAATAAAGGGTTAACTCCGTTGTTTATGTTAATCCAATATTTTTGGAGAAAATTGCATTCCTATTTTCTTGTGTCTGTGCAAATCTTAATGTGTGTTTTAACGTCCTAGGTGATGCAGTTTGGTAGGATTGATGGTAATGCCTACATCCTGGACTTCCAGTACCCCTTCTCTGCGGTTCAGGCTTTCGCAGTGGCTTTGGCCAACGTCACCCAACGCCTCAAATGAGACGTCCCCTCCCAACACACCCTGAGTCATCCCATGATTTTAAATGCAGCCTGCTGAAGGAGCACAGTTGTTTGCTTTGGAGATTCATAAACTCTAATAAACTCAGCGGATTTTGGAGAAAACGACTGAAATCAACTGTGGTCAATAGATGGAAATGCAATCACACTGCACTACGCAATGCTGCCACTAGACATGGTGCAATAAGCATTGACTGTGTTTTTTTTTTTTTTTTTTAAACGCCATTAGATCTGCTCCGTTCTGAATTCGGTGGCACCCTCCAAGCACGTAGGGCCAAAGAGCTGAGCTTGGGTTATCATCATGCAAATAAATGCTGCTTTGGATAGAAGAGGCTTTCTTAGAGAGACAAATTGTCAAGGTGCAGTTTAAAAAATAAAAGCAGCAGTAATACTTGAAAACCACACTCTGGAGGTTAAATTACGTTTTCCAGAGCGCACAGGTACTACTGGGCACTGAAATCCATTGCTGTACAAAACTTTAGTGAAACAGTTACTACTTTATTAAACTGCTTTTGCTTATAGTTTATTAAATGAGGTTACTTAGTGGAGGTTTTTGTTCTATACCATTCCTGTTGTTTCTATCTCAGTCAGTTTCGGCTGGATTTAAGGCTGATATATGCATCATTTAGGAGCACTACTAAAAGTTACGACTTTTCACTGTTTCTGGAAGGAAATATCGTTCTTTATCAAATCTGCGTTTGAAGGATGAAAACTGTCACCCTGCTACACTTAATAATTTATATGTACATGTTGTTTAGCTTTCCAGACAGATTTTTTAAGAAAATATTGTTATTGTTGAAAATGTACAACCCTCATACTTTTTCATCCCAGTTTTTCTTACCGACTTTATTTGGGGAGGCTGAATTTAAATATTGCTGTACACTTGGAGTATTCAGGTGAGAGCGGTTTACAGAATAGCCTTGGCTGACATATCCTGTAATTGGATATCTGCATATGGTGACAGTGGCGCCAAAGATGTCACCAAGGCCTCAATTGAACAACTTAACCTCTGGCATGAAGTGATAATGTCACCTGCTGTCACTTCTGTGAAGTGAGTACGTATTTGGGGGCAGTCCTTGCTCTTTAGGACCACACTAAAACATATAAGCATGGTACAGGAAATATTTTTGTATATTTCACCTATGCCATTTCATATTCTTCTCAGAAGGCATGTAAATAAATTGGAGGTGTAAATGTGACAAAGAGACTTTGGCGACTCTGACAAGTTTACACCTCGGCTTCACTGTGTTTAATTTCAGGTGTGGAGGGAAGCTGTAACACCGTAAAATTACTGTTAAGCTAAATCATCGTCGTCACTCAGTTTAATAAGACTACATTTGAAGAATGAAGCTCCACTTCATAAGCTGACTGTGCAAACTGAGAGACGGGTAAAGCTGTTTAAGTGTTAGCAAGAATCATGGACGGAGATAAAGTGCAAAGGACATGTAAGCATTAATTTCTGTTTAAGTACAATATCAGCTAAAGTCACCAGAAGCGTTTAGGTCTAATAAAACAGTGAAGCTGCTGTAGGGCTAAACTCTAACTTGTGCCAAAATATCTACTTACAATTTTACAACAAATGCAGTCCAAAGGAGAAGAACCAATTCTATTTTGACCTTTGAATTGATGATTTTATTACTCTTAATAAGTGTGATCTTTCCTGATCTCAAAGATGCATGTTGGTCATCGGTTGTAGAAAAATGGACCGAATGAAGATATTTCAAACCCTATTCTAAAAAAACCAAAAAAAATAAATAAGCATGTCATGACAAAACCCTTTTTGTGTTAGCTGTGCAATATTTTGTAGGAGAAAATTGTTTTTTTTGTTGCTTTCAACCATGTTTTGATACCGTTCTTTTGGTTCAATATCTGAGATTGCTGGTTTGTGCATTTTTTATTTATGAGATTATTTTCTGAAAGGAGGAAAATATCTATACATACCGTATATTGTGGAATTTTCCCAAACTTTTTTGTGTTAAGTCTCTAATGAGTGTAGCCCAAGCTGTGGGGTTGGTGATGAGAACAGGCATCCTAATTTGAAGTTTGCTTTGGATGAAAAAATAAAAAATAAAGATGTGAATGAGTAAGTGCCCAGTTTAATGTAGTTGGTAGACTAGTGTAAGTGTTAAGTCGAGGTGTGTTTGTGTTCAGCTGTGCAGTCTACCAATCCCATCAGTGTTAAATCTATTATATTTAAATGTGTTCATGGCTTCTACACATTCAAACACATTCTTCACTGAGTTGATGTTCAGCATTACTTATGGACTCGGTTAGGGATTCACTTTAAACCGATGATGAGCTGTTGTAGATATTGTAGGATTTGACTTTTCTTTAGAAAAGATCTGTGCTTTGTATTTGCAGGTGTAGACTTAACTGGCAAAAACACTTGAGTATGGTGACTGAACGTTCATAGTGGATGGATAGTAAGGCATGCCATGTAAATTATTTTAAAACTGTATATGTCACTCATCTTTTTAATAAAACTGTCATTGTTTGAGAAAATACCAAGTTGTGTTTCTTAAAATAACAATTTGATTAATTTCAGTATGATGTCGTTCAGACAGACTGAGGTACTTTGTATGAAAAACATATTAAAACCAGTTGCCTTTTTTAAATATAATTTTTTTAAACAATTTTTCTAGTATATCCTAGTAGTCCGTTGTCACAATGTTTTTTGTTAAATTACACAGAAAAGGTTTGCTATTTTTTGTTACTGAAGCATATTAAATAGTTTAAACTAAACTGATAAGCTAGTTATGAAAAATCCATCTTGTGTTGCATTTACAGTTTTTGCATTTCCTGTATACAATGAGGCACAGTGAATGATGTATATAGATGGATAGTTAAATATTCTACACCAATAATATAATGGGGGTAACTGCAAAGTAAAATGATGTGTAATAATTACTTTCTATGTTTTACAAATTTAAAACATTATTCTTATGTATTGGCAAAAAAATCTTTAAAATTAGTATAATTCAGAAATTAATAGAAACGGTTTTTATTTATTTATTTGTTATCTAGCACAGGAATATATATAGAAAATTGGGTATGTTTATATGAAATGGATAGATTTTAATTATATATTAATGTGATGTACGCATCAAAGGATTAAAGTGATAGGACAAGCAGCACACAAAGCAAAGGAAACATAATAAAAATACAGTTTTTATTATTATGTAGATTTTTGTACGCTGGAACCTGTAAATCTTCCATTATTATCATAACTTCCCGTCCCTGTCCGTGGTGCTGAACGCTGATCACGTGACTCCATCTCTTGTGTTGGCTGCCTGTTTCCGCCCCCTTTTCATTTTAACACCTTTCCTTTCTTTGTCTTTTCATGAAGCGACACAAACAGAACAGCTTCGGTTGCACTTTTAAATAAACGTCACCACAATACTGTATAGACAGATCTATGTGAGCTATTCGTTGAAGGCCGCGGATTGTGTTCTCATCGCCATTTTCAGCCGCCAGACACCTCGGTGGAATAATGGACACAGACTACTCTTCCGGCTTGGAAAACCCTCTTTACAGCGAGCTGAAATACTTTTGCAGGAAAATACGAGAGGCCTACCAGGACCTGAAGGAGGATTTAACACCTTATCGTGATGATCGATTTTACAGGTGAATCTGTTCTCAACGAATCTTCTAAAATATATGATGAAGGATTTGCTTTGTAATCAATATGATTTTGAAAGGTAAAGGGAAATTTGCTGGATGTCAGATTATTATGAGGGCTGTTAATTATATATTTGTATATTATATATATTTACATATTACACATTTTGCTGTTTTATATTTGTATAATGCAGTGCCTCAGAAACAATGGACCCTGATAAACACTTGATGAAAGATAATTAAATAATTATTAGGTCTTGTCAAACAGCAACTAAAACATAAAGGCCTATTGATTATTGGCAACAAAAGCAATAAGTTGCCATGTTTATAAACACCGTTTTACATTGGTGTGAAAAATGTTTTAAATAATAATGCTAAAATAAGGTAGAAGTTGACATACCGCGGCGCAAACCAGTAGTTAATAAATTAATAAATATTGTTTGTAATTCAATGTATAGACCTGATGTAAAAACAGAGAATGCCCTGTGATTTCTGTAGCTTGGAATATAAAAAGGTGCAGGCAGAAAAGGACGCATGCTTCATAGGCTTCCTGATTCTTAAGGCCCCTTCGAAGTTGCCCTCCCTCGATTCTGTCACGTGACTTCCAGACTCCTCCCATTCGATGACGTTGCCCCTCTGCACTAGCAGTTTGATGTTGATACACGGATGTGGATTCACGACGAAAATCTACCAGTTTTTCGCTCCGCCGCGACTGTAAACCGGATTAAATGGAGCTGTGAGTGTCTTTTGCGTCCAGGGAGCATACTAAAGACTTGTGTTTGACGCTAAAAGTTGTGAGAATTATCGTTTAAAAACCACATCTGTCAGTACTGTTAGCTTAAAGTAGCATGGACGCTGTTGTGTTGACATATCCGTCTCAAACCAAAGAGGCATTAAACTTAAAGCAAATAAAACGTTTTTGTCGATTTTGTGTGAACCTTATCATTAATTATCATCTTCTCGTGACAGGCTGGCACCCATGCGGCTCTACACCTTGTCTAAAAGACATTTTGTCCTGGTCTTTGTGGTGTTCCTGATATGCTTTGGCCTCACAGTCTTCATTGGGATTGCAGGTACGTGATGACGCCGTATGATGCTCAAAAGTTTGAGCATCATATGGCTTCCATGGCACTCATTGCGCCCATTTGAACCACAAAATCATTCTCATTTGCGTTGAATGCTGCATGTGAGACTTAAAAGCTTAAATGCTCAGGTCAAATTTGAGAATTTACACTGCTTCCCCTTCAAGGATATCCTGGTATCTTGTTCACAAGTGATTGTGGGATAAAGCTTGAGGTGTATAGATATATTGGCGATCATCTGCTGTAATGAAACTCCTAACACTTGATGTATCAATCAATCAATCAATCTTTATTTCAGACACAAAAGAGGTCCATAGTAAAAACAAATGATAAAGAAAAAGAAAAACAGACAAACAGAGAATAATATGACAGTCACTGAGCCACAAATAAATGATGACGCCAATGTTTCCACAATCTTGAGAAAAATCTCACTGTACTAAAAACAGGGTTCACTAAAATTACAATTACACCCAGAGCTGTAATAAAAAGGCTTAAAGTATGTTCTTTTGTTAGAATTGTCAAATGTCCAGATCTAAATCCAAGTCTAGACATAACATTTCTGTTTAAAGATGCTTTCCAATCAGTCTGACTATGCTTGGGCTGTTTTGCCAACAACAGGAAAAATACAAATCCCTGCATTTGCATGCATGATTTGCAAACAACTAAAAGGTTTTTTTTTTTCTTTTTTTATGTTAGTTGTAAAAAAAAGAAAAGAAATAAAACCATCTGTATTTTTTTCCCCCTGCCTTCCATTAATACACAATCATTTCTAAACCTATCACCTAAAATCCAAATAAAATTAAGGTTTGTTTGTAAAGTCACAAAATGACTTTTTCAGCCATCTCCATAGCAACATAACTCAGTTCAGTTAAATGAACTTCCAGGCTCTGAGCTACCATCCATCCATGGTTGTATGTGTTTTCATAATTCTTTAAAACAAGCTGCTTCGTTTCACAATAAAACTGCTCAGCAGCATTGCTTCAAGTGAATTTCTGTCTTCCTGCCTGTCACATCTGATGCGTTTTTCTTTGTGGGGTTTTGATTTGAGATAAATCACTTCTGTGTTTGTTTACTTTTTTAGGTCCAAGGATTATTGCTGAGCAGGAGCATAATGCTGATCAGTTAAAAAGCACAAATGGTTCAATAAAGGTGAGACATTTCTGAAACAAAGGAGTGTATATTGCCAAAACATCTCACAATACTTTTAGTAGTTTTCACTTTTCATTTGGTTTAACTGTCTACACATAAAGCATATTTGTTCTAAACCAACAATATTGTTTGTATTATTGTTGTTATAAAAACTCAGACTCTAGGATAGTTTGAGGCCTTTTAGAAAGAAGCAACAAATCATTAACCAGAATATCTTTTTTGCACCTGGTAGCAGAAATATTGGTATGATTTGACAGAAGAGTTCAAATATTTGGAAGAAAATTATAAAAAAATGTTTTCCAACAAACGGGAATATGTGATTTTTTACAAAAGTCCAAATTAGTGATGAAACCATCAATAAAAAGCCACAAATTCTCACCAACACAACCCAAATAAAAGATATCCTGTGAAATTTGTCACATTTTGTAATTATTTAATTTTGATTTATTGTGTCATTGATGCTCTCAGACTGGACCATTTACTTTAGATTCTCCACCTCTCACCACCTACAACCAGCAGCTGTGGCTCACCTGTGTGATGCAGGCTGGAAACAGCAATAGTACGTCATTTTTACCGTCACATCTGAATGCACTCTGAAAGCTTCACTATCAATCTTTTCACCTGCCTAATAAAACCAAACTTCTGTCTGCGTCAGTGAAAGACTTCAAGCAGAACTTTGAAATCAACATTGATCTTAAAGGAGTGATACAGGATGCCAGTATGACGCACATCAAGAGAGTGCAGCAGAAATCACGGATGCTGCATTGTGGCGCTGTAAGTTACCACACAAGATCAGAGTGTCGCGCAAAAACTTGATGACTGTTTTGTTGTTCAGTAAAGTAATGCAGATTTCCGTTTTTCGCCTATGAAGCAGAAATGCGATGAGATCATTGTCCTGCACCTGGGTTACCTGAACTACACTCGGTATCGGGTTGCTGTCAGCTTCCAAGGCCTTGAAAACATCTCCTATGAAATCAAGGTTAAATTTGTGGTGAGTGGAAATCACTCATTTTCTATTTCTTTTGATGTTTTTAATCATTTCTCTATTTAATGTTTTTTCCCATACCCTTCAATTTTTTTCCTCCTGTAGTGGAAAACATACAACCCCACCTTCTCTCAAGTGGAAATTTGGTTCCGTTTTGTCTTTGTGGTTTTGACTTTTATGGTAACGGTAAGAAAGTTTGCTTGTAAGATTTGAAATATTTTAAGGTTGCCAGCTCAGTCTGAACATAGCAAAGTGTGACAGTAACAATATCCCTTTTATATTCTAGTGTATGTTTGCACATTCTCTGAGGAAGTTTTCCATGAGGGACTGGGGTATTGAGCAAAAGTGGATGTCTATTCTGCTTCCTTTGTTGCTGCTCTACAATGGTGAGTTTCCATTTTATATCAGATTTCACACCTGGGTGAAGATGGCCTACCAACCTTCTTCAAATTAAACGAAATTTGTGTCAAATGATAGTGTTTGTTTGTGCCGCTATCGTTTTGAGTGGTTTCTATAGATCATCAGATGTTCAATGTGAAGTGATGCTTAATTAAAATGCTCTTTAAGTGTAATAATTTAATCAAAGTGACAGCTCAAGAGGTAACAGAATGACATATGAAGCTAAAAATCTGCTTGTTTGTTCAACTTTACAGTAACTGTAAATACAAAAGGGAAATGCTTACGTTTTAAGACGTTCTGTATTTTTGTTGCTTTTCAGATCCGTTCTTCCCATTGTCATTCCTGGTGAACAGCTGGTTTCCAGGGACCTTGGATGCTTTTTTCCAGGCTCTCTTCCTGTGCGGCCTGCTCCTCTTCTGGCTCTGCGTCTACCACGGCATCAGGGTTCCGGTGGGTGGAGTCGCTCTTTGCATCAATCCATTAAATGTTCCCTTATTTGCTACCGATTGCTGATTCTGTTATTGTTCCTTTGCAGGGCGAGAGGAAATTTCTCACCTTCTACCTGCCCAAGCTGATCATCGTGGGTCTGCTGTGGCTGTCTGCCGTCACACTTGGCGTATGGCAGACGTAAGCGGGATCGCTAAATATTCTCAGCTTCATTCAAACTGTGACTTCTAACAGAACTGAAGAGCTCTACTTAACTTTTTCAGTGTTAACGAGCTCCAGGATCCCACCTTTAACTACAAACTGGATATTGCGAACTTTCAGGTAAAACTGGTGCCTTTACCAAATTTTAAACAACTTTTCATGAAGAAATTCTATAGTGTAATAAACAATCTCCTCTCGTCCTTCATCAGGGCATGAAGGTGTTCTTCCTGATCGTTGTTGCCTTCTACATCTTGTACCTGATATTCCTGATTGTCCGAGCTTGTTCTGAACTGAAGAACATGCCTTACTCAGGTATCCCAGCATCCCTCACTTCTCTGTTTTTGTTTCAGTGTTGGGTTTTAGCCCTGGCAGCATTAATAAACTGTACTTCCTTTATCTCTAGATCTTCGGCTTAAGTTTTTGACAGCACTGACCTTTGTAGTTCTTGTAATAAGGTACGTTCAAGGTATTTGGCTTTTTTTTTAATTAAAAAAAACCTTTAGTATTCTGTTTTTTTTTTAATAATACTTCTTTCTTCCAGCATGGTCATTCTGTACTTGAGGTTTGGTGCCAAGGCTCTTCAGGATAATTTTGTGTCTGAGTTATCTACCCATTATCAGAACTATATCCTTTGTATTTTGTTAAAATATGCAAAATATTTATGAAAATTCCATGTTTTATTGTAGGTATTAGTATTTGTCCTTAATTCCAGATGTACCAGCTGAATTTTTATCCTTCTACGGCCTGCTCAACTTTTATTTATACACATTAGCATTTGTGTATTCTCCCTCAAAAAATGCCCTGTATGGTAGGTGATATCTTATGATAAACTGGAGCATCTTTTGGGCTGTAGGATATTTTAAATTGATTCATTAATCCAACTTTCCCAGACTCGCAGCTGAAGGACAACCCTGCCTTCTCCATGCTGAACGACTCAGACGATGAAGTAATTTACGGGTAAATGTTTTCTAGAATGTTTTCTTCCCTTTTCCAGGTGTGTGATAAGACACAATCCTATCAGATCTGTGTGTGTTTATACAGGAGTGATTATGAAGAAATGCCTTTACAGAATGGGCGTGCCAACAAAGTAACGACAAAGTACCAGGACGACAGCGAAAGCGACTGATGCATCCGTTGGCAGATACTTCTCTAGTCTCTTCCGGGTTGGAAACCATGAGGATTCAGAGATTATCATTTATGTGCATCTGCACTTACAAAGTAAAAAAAAAAAAACTGTACATAAATATATATATTTTTAAAAGAAGATAAATTACATCTTTGCTGAATGTACTGTACTTTTGAAAGGTGAGTAAACCAACTCACACAAAAGCAACATGTATGTATAACAGTTTTTACTGGTGTTATAAACACTCATGTGTGACTCTTCAAATCCTGATTGATTGAAGCAAACAGGAAGTGTGTCACAGAGTTGGATTTCCGAGTTGAAACTTTTTAAAGCTTTATGTTAAACTACTGTTGTATGTCTGACTACTTTATATCATTCCTTTTTTGCCTTTTGGCACTCTGACAATAAGAAACCACTACAAGATGCAACTCACTAACATCATAGTTTGGGCAGGAAGTAAATTATGCTTCAGGGAATCTAATCATAAAACCTCTTTAACCTCAATTAAAGGGGATGTTATAAAAGAGCCTTAATTTCAACAGGTACCACTATTATCACCACTTTAGAAAAGCAGCTGTAAATGTGCACATTTCAAGTTTTAATTTAATTTGCCAAAAAGTGATTTGATACCGTTTTGTAGGATAAGTTGTGGAAGGTCATCTTCCAGCCAGCTAGTTACTCAATTCTTATCCCAGCATGTACAGAACAGTGGCCCAAACATTTTTGCCTTCCTTAAACTTTTTTTTTTAATTCAGAACTTTACCGGTATTGCCAATGTTCTTCTTGCTGCTCTTGTTGTAAGAGTCAGGAGCTTATGGACAAAAACAACCAAAATAAATGTATTTCAGTTCAATATGGATGTGTTTTAATCAAGTTGGTGCCTTGTCTTTACTCCTTTTCTCTTGTAAATGGGCTCCAGTCTCAGATCTATAAATGTAAATACAAAATTCCTTGTAAATGTTGGTTATGTTAGCTAAACATGGTTGTTTTTTCAAACGTTAATAGTTTGATTTAATTGATGCAAGGCTGTAAATATGGCAGTGTCATGTGATGTGGAAATAAAGCAGTGGATACAGACATATTACGGTTGTGTTTAATTGCACTTAACATACAAATAACATTTCATAAAATTTTACCCAACATTCTACTTGGTGAAAAACAAGAAAATTTAAGAGTTTTAATGATATAGTTTTAGATGGCCAGCCCAAAAACGCTGATGATGACGTACATAGTGTCGTTTTCCCATCTCACTGTGCAGCTTCCTGTTGGATACAAATATGCAAAAAGTGCTGTAAAAGGCGTTTGCTGCTTATGGATTTCTCTTTTTGTTAAATGTTTCAGATCATATGTTAGAATCAGAAATGGATAACTAGGGTACCATCAAAAAGCCATTTTCAAAAAATTTCATTTATTAAAGGACAGAAGTTATCTAATCTGATCCTATGTGGAAAAAGGTAATTGCTGCAGCTTTCTAAACTTAAATAATTATGGCAGCCCTGATGTTTAAAGAACTGAATCGTCATTTATCTCAGGTTTTCTCTGATGACAGTTCCTTTCTACAAGCTTATATAAAATTGACCTCATCATAAACCATGTTACTTGTTTATAAACGCATGTATAACAATTTTGAAACACTAAAACTACTGCTAAATAATATCAATAGGCTGTATGATTTGAAGAAAAAGAGAAGTGCGTTTACCATCAGTAGTGTTGTCCCAGCAGCAGGTGCTGGCTGTTTGCAGCCCTGCTCCATTCTTTTGCATGATGATGCAGTTTACTGAAGCAAACACACGTGTTCAAAAACACAAGAACTAGAAATGCCGTTCGTAAATCAGAGATCTACATACCGATGAACTTGAACGGCTTATCCAGCTTGCTGAGCTGAATGAGGCACTGCTCCACCACGCTGGTGGTCCACTGGTTCACTCTGCCGTGCTTGTAGGAGTTTTCTCCTATTACCGTTTCTACGGACTGCACAGGACCAGACAATGTTTTACCGATCTTACCAACACTTAGAAAATGTTAGTTAATGGAGAAGTTCTGCTTCCGGTATATGTTTTAGTCTCTACCAATGAAAAAGAAAGAATGAAAAAGGTGCCTAGCAACCGTTAGTGTCCCTAGCAACCAGGCATTGCTAATCACAAATTTCACAGGTAAAGGGTTGAATAGAACCATAAAAACACACTGCCAGTTTTTATTAACTAAAAATTACAATTGCGGATGTTTCTCTTACGTCTTTTATGATTTTGCTCACTTCTTCGACAATGAACGTGGTCTGCAAAGAAACGAAACAGTTTAACAAGCTGGCCAACCCTCGGAGCTGCTCAGAGGGACAAGTTCCCTTTGTAGCATCAAATACTGCCCATACTTAACCATGTAGACTATACAGATATAGTATTTATCACATGACAAATGAAAGAATGACAAATACGTTTGGAAAAGGAATCGTTGATTAATAAAATGTAACTAACTATATAAAAAAAGAAACATGTAGAAACAAAATGGACACAAATACAAAAAAAAATATATATATATTATGTTGATATGTCCACTGACTTAAATCATACTCTTATGTTTTACAGATTTATGATTGAGAGTGGTTCAAAGAATTACTTTGCATGAACGTTGAGGAACTGGAGGTTTTACTTAATAAAGTAGCTCCATTCATTACGAAGCAGGATAGTAAAATGAGATGGACAATATTAAAGTTTTTCCCCACAAATATTTTGATTACATAAACCTTTACTTTATTGAATGAATGCTACTCAACTTTTATTTTTCCATATTCTGAAGGAGAGTCCTTTACATCTTTAAACTACCAATTTAGGATAGGAAAATCGACAGTTTCTAAGATTGTGAGTGAAACGTGAAGCCCTGTATAATTCATTGGCTGAGGATTATCTCAAAGTAACAAATACTATTTTTGACTAATGTATTCCATTGTATGAAGTTATTGAAACTTGGTAAATAAAAAACATGTATTTAAACATAGCTGAATTATGATTTATTGTGGCATTTAATTTTAAAAATTATGTCCTACTCACGGCCAATGAGATCTGTTGTTGAACTTACGATGAACGTTAATTAACCACACTGAAATATTTTATAAAAGTATATTTCGCCATATGTCCTCTTGGTGCTTTATTGTAGTAAAATTGAATTTAATCTCATGTTTAAAATTAAGCAATCATTTATATTACCAATTTAAGATAGGAAAATCGACAGTTTCTAAGATTGTGAGTGAAACGTGAAGCCCTGTATAATTCATTGGCTGAGGATTATCTCAAGGTAACAAATACTATTTTTGACTAATGTATTCCATTCCATCCATGTATGAAGTTATTGAAACTTGGTAAATAAAAAATCCCCTACGCCACCACAGCACACCCCAAACAAATAGTTTTTGAATCATAATTTTCAGCGTTATCATGATAGTACAAGATCTCACAATAAAATTTCATGTCGCCCACCTCTAGTTTACAGACACCAAGTCAGTGACATAAAATTTTATTGTGATATTTTGTACTATCGTGATAACACTGAAAATTATGATTCAAAAACTGTTTGTTTGGGGTGTGCTCTTTAAAGCTGCAACAAATTATTTGTTTTTCTCATTATATAACTTTAGACAGTTTTAGTAGAAATGGACTGTTTTGCAATATTAAAAATAATATTAAAGGAAACTGATTGCAAAAAAAATTTCATTTTTCTGTAGATGTTCAAGCTAAAAAAAAACAAAACAAAACATTAAACAACCCTCATCCAAGTCTTTTTGAGTCGTCTGGAGCTGAAAAATATCCAACAAGTAGTTTGAAAATAAACTGACTAAAACAGTTGAGGAAATCCTGTAGCTTCAGTTTTGTTACTACATTCAACTTCAGCTTCAAGGCATCAAGTCAAGCCTCATCACTTTTTTTCCCCGAAGGTAGGAAAAACCGGAGCACCCGGAGAAAACCTATGCATCCCATCTAAAGAGTATCTCAGAAAGAAACACAATGTTCAGTACAGGTAGGGATGCAAGTTATTGATTCATCCATCCATCTTCTTCCGCTTTAGATTGCATAAGTTAATAAATTCATATTCTTTGTATCTTCAACAGTATAGGTCGTCCCGTCCGACTTTCTCTTGACATTCCTGTTGCAGGATTTGTTTTCCTTTTAGGATGAAGGATGCCACAAATCCCAGTGGATCATACACTGATGCTACTGTGCACAGGATCCCACTTCTTGTCATTGGGTGCTCTTTGACTGTTATCCTGAATTGAAACTCATCGGAGGAAATGCACCACTGAACACCAAGTGCTCTTTCCATCAGTGGCTCTCCAAGTGCTAGATCCAAATCTTTAATACTGCCAGCACACTCTTCTCTGGGCAGCGACTTTAACACATTCTCACTGTTTGATACAAACTTGTGTAATCTTAGTTTACCTGTGTTACACAGCTCTCTTGCTTCTTTGACTAGTTTTATTGCTTCTGCTTCAGATGCAACACTTACAAGTCCATCATCTACATGATCTTTCTCTGGTTCCCTAGCAACATGCTGGATTCCACTACTACTTTAACCTTTCAAAATAAGAGTCGTAATACCAAAAAATATAAATAATACAAAATAAAACATGTCAACTAAAATAATGGCAGTAAAACATTCATTTTTATTTTGTACGCATTCTAAATGTTTTAAAATTAGAGCGGCATAAATGTTTTTGATGGAAGCTGTAAGAAAACTCAGTTATAGTTGCAAACTGCCAGTAGTCTTATTTTGAAAATAACCGGAACTCTACAACAGTTAATTGCCATCAACTTTCAGACGTAATTGGAAAGCACTCGTTTAAATGCGCCATACGACAAATCTAGCAAAGGACAGTATTTGACCGTGCCCTGCAGACGATCTATTCCAAGAATTTCCAGTGACATATTTATTCACGCAGACCCCGAGTTGAACTCAGACTTCAAAGGAATTTTGCAGTTTCGCGCTTAAACACTAGAGGAAAACAAAACGCATAGTTTTTGAACGAATATTTAATTTTCAGTTAAGTTTTTGAATATCCTAAAACTGTCACTCAATTTAAAGACATGTCTTATCAAATTATAAACATAAGTTTCTAACAGCTAGAAAAAAAAACTATAGCTTTGTTTTTGTTATAAAAAAATTATCTGGTTAGAAAAAAAGTAAAGACAGAGACCTTATGCAACAAAAACGGAACATCATTTTTTGGAGGTGGGGGGTGCTTGTACATTGTATTTCCCATGAAAAAAGAAGACTTTGTCTCCAGGCGGAGTAATTTTATTTACAAACAACTTTTGAAAAATAAAATATATTAATGATGCCAATTTCTGGTTCTTTTCTTGCTTGGGTTTAATTACCATCTCCAAATGTTGTCAAGGCTCACCTCCAAAGAAACATTATTGTTCTTTTCCTTTAAGAATTACATCTATGTAACACTCATCAGTTTTAGGTAATCCAACACGATAAAGAGAAACATACTAAGCAGCTATAATGAAAATGAGTTTTCATAGAAAGAATGAGCAGCTCTTCAAGTTGAGTAAATGGCTGCAAACTACCTGAAAACCCCCAAAACAATGCCAACCAGTCCATAGTACAGGAGTTACTTTTGTATAGATTGTTATTTTTGTGTGATGGGGAATGAATTTTGGTCCATTAACTCGCCGACTCTTTCCTGCAGGATTTGAACCACTTCTGCCAGGATGAAAACATGTGTGTCATCCAGATCTTTTAAAATGAACTTCTTTCCCAAAGCCATCGTTTCGTCGAGGTAGAGGAGGAACTGTTTCATGGCAGGATCACTGGTAGAGAAGAAAAGAAAGAATAAATTTACAAAAAAAAACCCAAAAAATGTAGATGTTCAGATGGCAAGATTTTGCAATCTATATTGATAAATTCATGCACGTAGCTTGTAGGACACCACGTTACTAGGCTGACATTTTTTGTATTACAAACGTTGTTATTGTTTTACTTTTGTGTGTAAAAAACTAAATGCAAATTGTAACGCTTTCAAATTGTGTATTTTCCCGTATTCTTTTCAGATTTCTGTAAGAAGAATGGTGAGGTTCACACTCACCATTCAACAAGGACTCCTTTGTGGACATTTACCATGTTGACAAACGGAGAGATCAACAACGTACTTCCTCAGCTGCAGCCAACTATAATCGGCAACACAAAGAAAATACGACATCACAGTTTATAGTTAGCAGGTTTATTATTATATAAATAAAGGAAATTAATTTGAACGTTACCAATGAAACACGAGAACATAAAGAGAACCAAAGTTATTTCAAACATCTGTCGTCTGATCTTAGCTAACCTTGCTAAAGCTAAGTAAATACATCATTTGGCGAGATTTGTTCGGCCAAACAACTGCTTTAAATGTCTAACGTACCGATTAACTCATTATGCATCCACGTACCTGATTATATTCCAGATTTCTGTGTAAATACGGTTATTGACTCCTCTCTGAGCAGCTGGTAGCAAAAACTCCCAACTTTCACAGTAATATAAATGTACGGCGTGCGACAAGGGACAATCTTTTTTTCATTCGGCGTCTAGAAACCCGTTTCATCCGATTAAAAATGTACTACTGTAGTTTACAAAAAATAATTTCAAAGGATATGTTAATAATTTTCTTTATAACCCATCTTGATGCATAATATTTACTATTCTTCATCTGCTGTTATCCCCAAAGAAAATAGCTGATAGTTTTACTGTAACACAAAACATTGAATAAGTGATGTAAAAAAAAAAACAAAAAAAACCCTCTAACGTTCTCCAGCTTCACTCATTTGTTAGATTTATTGTCATCAATCTGCATTTATATTAGGCTTTAGGCCAGAAAATCTGTTGTACCAGTAAAAACATTTCAACTGCTTGATTCATCTTCAAGATGAATCAAGTGAGCTGATGTAATATTAATTCAGAACTCTGAGGTGAGGCTCAGAAAGGAACACATTTTGGCACAAAAATCTGTACAATTTATAAATATAAAAATAAAGCTTAACACCAACACTCTGGCCCAAACTACTGAGGAATATTTTACAAACGAAAAAGAATTTGCTATATTCTATGTGCAAGGATGAGCTTAATCGCAAACATGGTAATGGTGACGTGGGAATTAAAATGATGGAAATGTGTCTGATTCGCAGAAAATACTTACATAAAAAAAAAAAAATCCCAATATTTTAAAAATCACAGTTGACGCATATCCACAGACATTAATGGGTAAAATAAATTTCACTTGTATTATTCAACTGGTATTTCACTTCTCACATAGTGATTAGTGTCCATGTTAATGTGTGATAAGTTGGAAACGTGTCATTGTAGGTTTGATTTAAGGGTGTAGGGTGATGGTCAGTTTCAAGTAGTAGGTTGCATCATTGTTATTGTGCTTAAGAAGTTTCATCACTGGCTGATGAAATGCTGCAGTGCTTCTTGGATGAACTGCAGGCTGCGTCTGTACAGAAACGAGTCTTTCTTCTCTGGCTTGCAGATGTTGAGATGATCAACATCCACCTTAATAAGCTCCCCAAGGCCGAGATCTAAAAGAAAATGAAAGCACACTCAAAATGAGAAACAAAAGGACACATGTTGGGTAGCGTCAAGTGTTACACACCTGCTGACTGTGTTGGTACCACCAGAATCTTGATCATGGGACTGATGTTTGTAGGTTGGGTCTCTGCAAAGCTCAGCACCTTGATTTCATTTTCTCTGGCAATATTGAGGAATCCCTCATTTAGATTGCGGAGATCTGGTGAGTCTTTAGACATGCAGATATTGACTTTTTAGAGGCTGAACTAAACCCAGAGAGTTATACAGCTCATAATGAAAACTGGAGATTCACCTTTACAGAGTTCCCTGACTTCTATAGAGGGAAACAGGAGATATCTGACATTGACAGAGTACTCTGCCATGAAGGTGCCATGGTGAGGAACACTATAGAACATAATTCCCTTAGTGTTCTTTAACAATCCTTGCAGATCTGGGTCATCAGCTGCATCCAGCAACATTTTCTTCACAAGCAAACCTAACCGAGAAATCAAACACAAGAGGGCACAAAAGTAAAACATACATTCTTAAACTGCACTGAAAGAATGGGAAGAGACGTTTGTGGCAGAATACCTCCCATACTGTGAGCTACCCACACCAAAGGCCTCTCCCCAACTCCTGCAAGCTTTAATTTGTTTAGCAGTTCTCGACTTCTGTACGCCAACGACTTCCTGATGAGACAAACAGAGGAAAAAAAGAAAACTCTCCATAACAGCAAACTCGTTCGTCTGGAACCAAAACGCTGTTTTTCCTTACTGGTGGTGTTGTCACCTTAAAACACCCATATGAACGATGTTTCCTTTCCAGCAAAAAACAACACGACCACTTCAAGTCCTTCTGTCATTTGCGATTGGCTTAGGTATTCAACCTGAGCCAATCACAAACGTACATGAGACAAATACAGATTTTTTTTACCTTTGATTGTCAGCAGGGCAATTAGCCATCCAGTCACTGAGATGACTGTCATACTCCACTGACAGCACTCTCAGGTTTGGACAGTCAGCTGCCAGCCACGACTGCCAAAAAAAGGAATAAAATAAAATAAAAACAGAACAGTAAATGGTAAGGTTTATTTACTCAAAAGTCATTAAAAATCTCCAGAAATTAGACAATTTCTAATGAATATTTGTTACCTTTGGCCAGCACTCTGTGTAGTCATCTTCACTTTCAGCTTCCCTCTCTTTTTCTAATGTGCTGCGGTCCTTCTGCCTCCATGTTTTAAAAGCTGCTCCTAGAATCCCATGGATGAACAGCACATCTGCTTTGCTTGGCTGGCTGCAAATAAAGTCAAAAAGTAACTGTTTAGTTGCATTTATAAAATAAACAAAGTTAATTTTAACATAAAACTATAACCATCTTCCTACTCAACACGTGTTTGCGGGTGGAGGATGTAGACGCCATCTTGGTATTTCTCCCTCACTGCCTCCCTGTCCAGGTTGGCCAGAGCCCGAGCTGCATGAGACGACTGCATCACATGAGGAGACTTCATCGTCTCGGCCAGGACAGACACCCAACCTAAAGACAGGTAAAAACCGTCGAGTAGAGATTGTCTGGATAGAAAAACATGTCTTGAAATGGTGACTGACTTACCAGACTGGACTATAGCCTGGTGAATACTTTCGTTTAGTGCCAGGTTTCCTATTACACGCACAATGTTCCTCTGGATCTTCAGGGACTCCCTTCGAAGCTGATAAAGTCTCTGAAGAATCTGCAGACCTCCATTTTCAACGATGTGGTCACAGTGGCTCTGCACCTGCAGAGCATACAGTCAAGTTTCTGCGATTTACAACAAAATATCAGTCACAGTCTGGGAGACTTATCCCCTGAACTGAATTCACATGCAGTCTATATGTAATTACCTTTGAGTGCTGTACGAGTGCTTGCAAACAGAAAGACTCCGCTTTTTCTGAGGGAACAGAGGTGAGGCTCTGGGCGTAGGGAAGCCCATTACCCCCAAAACACCACAGACCACCCTGCAACACCAATCAACGCAACTGTTTTCCAACTTTTCCCAGCCATTAAATTCCCAAACGCTTGCACATTAATTTGTTGACGATACCCTTTGTGCCGCCATAGACTGATTGCTCTCCTGAAGTGCTAGTGAGGTGAAGTACTGCACACATCTGTCGACCTCAGACAGAGGCAGAGATGCCAAGAGCTGCCGCAGACCATCCTCTGCTGACACACCCTAAGAAGAGAAAAGCACTGTCGGTAGCCGTTGGCAGCACATCTTTCCATGGTATGGAAATGTGTATGTATAAAAAGATTATATTGTTTTATAGAAATACATACATCTTCTAAATCAGGCAGTGGGGGCGGCTGTCGGAAGAATCGCAGGTCTACTTGAGGAGTTCGGGCCAGGCCCACTGCTGTTTGCTGGTCGATTACTTGGGCTGCTGTCTGATACTGGTAGTCTGCATTATTCGAGACATTTGAACTCTAATGCCAAATGAGTTGATGCAAATTAAATGTAGAAGACCACCAATTGTGTTTTTACCTTGCCAGTGGGAATTTTCTGCAAGCTCCTGGACAGCCTGAAATCTTACGGCTTTTTTAGGCGACTGTGTCCTCTTAAGAAGCAGCCATAGTGCAACCTCATGTGGGTCTGCATCCACATGACTAAAGTGCTCTTAGACACAGAAACAATAATTCAATTTAATAACTTAACATAATACCAATACAACAAAGTAAAATTGTGCTGCTAACACAGCTAAGTACACAAAGGAATTAAACCCAGTCTATGTCTAATAACAATCTTAATCTACAATACTGCTTTTAGATTAAAACAAAATCTGGGGAGTTCCATCACAAACCTCGTAGCGAGAAAAACTGTGTCTTCACCTTGGCAGCTTACAATTCGCAAAAGTTCAAATGTTAACATTTTGTCCTTGAACACTAGTTCACAAAAACTAGAAAACTCAAAAAAGTGTCAACTGAGGATTACACACATTGACGTATGATACAAAAAGGTATGTATGACACAAAAACAGGATGTTCATGTCTAAGGCAGGTGTTTCCTTTGTCCTAATATAAATAGACAGCCACAATGACAAGTAAATGCCCTTTTCTGCTTCTTTAAGCAGCAGTATCACATTTCTTTCTTCAAATTAAAGACAGAATTTTTCTACATAATACTGAAGCAGGATTTATTTTCTTACCATCTAGTGACTGTAGAAAAAGCTTAGAGGAGATTTCCAGAAATCTTCTGGCTGCTTTGTGAAGTTCCCTCCTTGCTATTTGTGTGAACTCTGTGAAAGAGTAACTTCATACAATAAGTGAAAACTTGGAAAACTTGAGTACAGCAGTTAGTGTCAGTTTGCAGTGAGCATTTTGTCCCGAAATGTTGACCTTGAGTTATAAAAATGAGATCATAGAACAGACTGACTCACAAAATGTATACAGGAAATAGAGTAGAAGGAGGAAGGAAAGAGAGAGGAAAATGATACCAGATGTTATGGTCCACCTGGATATGGAAACACAACTAATCATGTCCAAAATACAAAAGGACACTCAGCCAGGTCTAATCCTGCTACTTCCGACAATATCACACATCTAACAACATTTAAGACATGTTTACAAAAACAGTTTATAAGTTTTACTTGTGTGGCACAAAAATCTCTGTAAATGAAAATCATTACCTGCAGTCAGATTCTCCCTTTCAGTAGAGGGTGTGGCACTGAGATAAATGTACGACTTATATTTCTCCTGAAGGATTGCACTGGTGTTGATGGTCACCGACTTATCCAAGGCAAATACCTCATAAGTGATAAACAAACAACCTCTGCAGAGAAGATGAAGAAAAACAACATCTCAGAGACAACTTGTTTCACCCAAACACCAAACTTTAAGTGTTAAAATCGCCATGGTGATACGGCAACTTACCCAAAGACAACTGCGCTAGTTACTTTAGCTATTTTTTCTAAATTTTGTGGGAAGAGAAAATTAATATTAGTAAACAGTTTTAGGATACTCCAACTTAAGCATTAATTTATTTATTTACTATGTGCATAACTCAGTGTCCAATGAACGATCAAATTCTGTTGAAACTGGGAAGCAGAATGGAGGATTATGTATTTAATAATGACAAAAAGGAAAACTAATTTTCAGACAGTTTATCTTTTAATTGTAAAAAAAGAAAAGAAGAAAAGTTAGAATTTAACGGGAGCTAAATTATCTGGCAATTAGGTCTAAAATGGTTTAGAGGCACTAAAACCTTTCATTGAAGATGAGTTAATGACTCTGAAGTTTAAAAATCAAAATGTCTTCTGAATATATAGTAAATATACAAAAATAAAGAAATAAAAAAAATCATTACAAATATTTTTACCTTTGTATACCTTTAGTCCTTTGTATACAAGGAGCAAGGAAAAAAACAGTAATCACTATTTTCTAGGCTTTAAAGCAAATGAGAAAATGAGTACACCAAAAGGGGAAAACATAAAAAAGAAAAAAAAACCACAAATTTTTGTGCATCTTATGATAGATCAACTTTTAAATGCTGCCATGTTGAACCAATACTTTGTAGAACCACCTCTCAATACAGCTTCAGATATTTTGTGTCATGTCTATCTCAGCTTAGCACATCCAGAGAATCAAACTTTTGACTATTCTCCTTTGTAAAACAGAACACTTTTTAAGACCTGCGTGAAGTTGGCCACCTTCTTCAAATCAGACAAAACGTTTGACACCAATTTGGTCTGATTTGAAGAAGGTGGGGGGTGGGGGCAACTTCACTCAGGTCTTTTTAAGTTTTGCCACAGATTCACCATTGAATTTAGGTCTGCACTTTGACCGGGCTGTTCTAGAGTAATTGTAACAATGTTTGTTGTGTTTAAAACACTAAGGTACTACTTTTTGTTTGTAAAAAATAAAATCTCAATATAATAAATACTGTTTCAAAGTGATGTGTGCTCTTTAGGAAGAATAAGATATAACATATCAGGCAAGATACAGTTTTTTGTTGTTTCAAAACAGCAAAAAACTGTGCTCAAATTTAAGAGAAACAAAATTCCCAGGTCCAACATAAATTTAGAGATCGCAATGATTTGCACATGAATGTATTTAATGTAAGCTCTCATTTTAGCTGGGGATTACCAATGTGGTAGGTCATTATTGTGTGATGTCTTACTTAAATGTTTCCACAGGAACACTTTATTCACACCAGGTGGCCCAGCTGTGCTCAATCTTCTACAGTGGATCAAACGGAGAGCTGCTACAGACATCCTCCACCTCTCTGTCTCTACATCAGTCCAAGCAAAAAAAAAAAACAAAAATACGATAGATTTCGTAAACCAGATATTTTAATGGGTGTTGAACGATCGATGTGTTAAATAAACTCTATAAATTGCTGTAGGACAGTCAACACTAGTCCTAGCTAATTGTAGCTTGTATAGCATTGCTTCATATAGGATTATTCACCTGAAACACATGATCAAACATGTTTCACTTTGTGACACAAATAAAACACCAAAAAGTGACAGCTTTTGGAAAGCTAACACACCGAAACGCAGAAGTAATTTATAACGGACACAAGCTACATTAACAGCTAGCTAGCTAGCTGTTACAGCTCGTACTAATAATTAAATCAGAGGTGACATTCAAAGCTAACCAGCGAATAAGTTGTGGGTTCATTTTAATAGCAAGATAGTGTAGTTACCTTAAGTATTACCGGTTAACCTTTAGAAGAAATAATGTATTTATTGTCTTCTTCGGCTGCAGCTGGTGTTTATTAGAATATTCGTCTCACAAATAATACGTCGTCGACCGCTATGATGTCACTTAGGATCATCAGGTTAGCAAACATTCATTGAGTTTGATAATAAATACCCTGAATGGGTTTGTAGTTATTAGTGTGAAGGCTATAGACGTTCACACATTCTTGAGTTCCTCTATTTTTTTCGTACAATTTTCGCAGGTTAGCTAATATTGCATACTTTGTGCTATTTTAACCATTCAAATTTGACCATATTCTGCTCATTCAAAATCACTACGGCTGTTTTTTTACGGCTCTGGTATTAACCTTTTTTAAGCCTTATGAAATATTCAGCTTTTTATGATCATCTTGGGCCCCATTGAAATAAATGGAACATCCCATAATTTCTGAAAAATTCTAGGAATGCCATTCAAACTTTAAAATGCTGCCATATTCTTTAACTGTTTCTGTTTATCGCAGCATTTTCATATCTTTTACAGAGTTCATAAAATCCCTCCTCATGTTACTGCTGACCTTATGCTCAGTCTTCAGAAAAAATACTGCTCCAGTGGCTCTCAGGGTTTAAAATTTAACCCTTCCAACCCTCTTTCAAACCTTCTTTTCCAACTGTAGTTCCAACCCTCCTCCCTTTGGGCGGTCTAATTGATGGATGGTTACTCTGGAAAAAGAAACCAACCACAATTTATTGCAGAAGAAGCCTTTATGATATGGTCAAAACTATCAAGGCTATAAATTGACTGTCAGCAGCCTATCTAGATATGTCTTAATTTACACAAAGAACATGTCCCCAAATATTACAGAAGCTATACCAAGCTTGTATATGATGATGTTATACAGTTATTGAAACACACCAGAAAGAAATATGGATGTATGGGTTATTTATTCAAGTTCTCTTGTTGTGTCTGACGTCGGGGTTGTGGATTTGGTCAGAGGTACGGCTATCAAATCACTTATGTCATAACATTTTCTATTTGTTATTGACAAGAAATCCAACACATTGAAACACTTCACGTCCTATAGGATTATAAATTTCTTTTGAGACCTGTGAAAGACTGTGTTTTTCAATAATTCATTTATTAAGCAAAACTATTGGTACTGTAAAGCCTTGACAAAGCCTGGTATGGCTCATAGCAAGTCACTTTAGGAAAGTATTTTTATAAAAGGGAATTTTTGATTTTTCTTTATAGAATATAAAGTAGTGTACCTTATGTGCGCCAACATTTCCCATCTATTGTCTTTATGCCAAACCTTTTTAGGTAATATAGATAAAAACTGAATTTGCAACACTTCTCCCAAATAATTAACACTAATTATTGCTTGAGTAATTCACGAAGTAAGGGTGTAGTTGCTAAAAATCTATTGCTTTATTATAGTCAATGATCAATTATCTCTTACAAGTTTTCAATCTCACATACATAGATAAAAAAAGCAAGAATATTTTGGCATCTGTAGCAATAACACATCCAAAACTTGTACTATCAGACAGTCTCTATACCTTTAGTCAGCATATAAATATATATAATTATATAAGCATTCAGTGATCATGGTAATCCAAACCCACAAATATTAGGATTTCAAATACATCAACTGAGACTGACTGTGAGAACATGAATGGCAAAAAAAAACAAACAAAGCATACAAATGACTGTTAGACCAATCTAACCCTGTCTTAAGTGCCATTTTGCATAGTTTTTTACTCTTATTTCAGTTGAGCTTCATGTGTATTTCTTACAATAATAATGTTTCATGTTTCTACATTTTGAGTATAAACTAAAATAACCTCCCATGAAAACATTTCTAACTCTGTATCAAATCTAAATATAAGCTGAGCATCTTGGACTTCTTTTTCCATAGTAAACAGTCAGTTTCACATGTATTGAGTATTTCTTCAGTAATGACAAGTAAATGGAGAAATGAAGAGATACAGAAACTATGTGTCTCTTCAGAAATGATGTAACTCAACCAGGTCTTTAGATCCTCGCTGTTTATCTCATCATCCAAGTCAAAAAAAAGCTCTAAATTAATCCATTAGGGCTTAATTATTTAAGTCTTCTCACTCCTCTCAGGTACATGTTTCTTGATAAGCCCTGATAATGCTCTCATAAGCTGGAGGAGGGGTCTGCGTCACACCCAAACCCCTCAGACCATTGTTCCCCCAAAATGACTCTGGTCTTGAGTGGTTGACAGCTGGCTCTGCAGCGATTTGCGCCGATCCAGGTGAGGTGTTCAGAGGTGGAGTACGAGGCAGCGTGGTCTGACTTCCCTCCTCAGCCTCCCTCGCAATCTGACTGCACTGAATAAGGGGATGGAAGGTGGAGGCCCTGAAGCTGGATTTATGCCCCACTGCATCCAGGTGATCTGGGGAGGAAGTCGGACGATGGAAGCTGAAGGCGGCGCTTATTAAGCTGTTGTTGCTGCGACGTTCGTAGCTGCTGCTGCGGTTGAACCCTGGGCGGCTGCGAGGGGAGTTCTGGGAGCGGCGGGGTGGACGGCGGGTGATGCTGGCAGAGCCTGCCTTGCGTCGGGACATCCAGGTTAGAATCAAGTAAACCGTGGCACCCAACAGTAGGCCCACAGCAATGGATACACAGAACGCTATAATTAAAGGAGCTGTGAAAAGAAAATTTAAAAAACCCTTATTTTTTTTTGTACTTCATAAAGACCAGAAAAGTTGAAAGGAAATTTTGTTTATAATAATCTAAATTATTATTCAATGTGTGTTTGCATCCACTCCGCTTTACTACAATACAACTCAACAAAATCCAGTGCAACATGTTGTCTTCAGAAATCACATCATTAGTGAAAGAAGTCCACCTGTAATCTCTGCATTAATCAGCTGTTCTGTGAAGGCATTAGAGGTTTATTAGCGAACGTAAGTGAAAGTTGTGGAGAACCTTAAAGCACAAGCTTTGGCATAACTGCAAACATAGCCAGACATGACAGCCTACTGAGCTAAATGAATGAGAAAGGAGAGCATTTATTAGAAAAACAGCAAAAAGGTCTATGGTAACAAAGTGTTAGCTTAGAGAAACTAAATAATCTCACTGTACATTATATATCTTAATACTTCACAATTTTGTACCACTTTGTGGTGGTCTACTAAATTGCTATAAAATGCATTGGTATTTCATGTTGTAATGTGATAAAATCTAAAAACTTTAAGCAGCCTCAATTATCCGTCTAAAATCCTAGCTCCTTTAAAACAGTACCTTTTAAGATGACTTGCTAAACAGTAAAACTTTTCTGTTTTATGTTTAGTAGAATTACTGTCTTTCTTCTCTCATTTTGCACAGAGGAAAGCTGACAAGTTAAACACTATCTATAGATTGTATTTGAGAAAAATACAACTTTTAAAACATTAACATTTAAATTTAAAACCTTTTAAACTGTGACTATAATGAACATAATATTCTTTGAAAGCAAAATGATTAATTTTGTAGATTGTTATTCACATGGAACCCTGGCAAACATATTGTACCCATTTTAGCAGTGATTAAAGCCTCAGATACTCAAGTAAAAAAAAAAAGCGCCAACCAAGGAGACCACATCAAATGAAGCGATGGAAGGGGAAGGAAAAGTAAAGAACAAAAAAAAACAAAAAAAACTCACCAGCATCAAAGGACTTCAGTATGTCCAGAATGACATTTGTGTTGTTTTCAGCCATGACAAGAAAAGAAAAGGATCCGCCGTGCAGTCAGTCTTATAAACTCCTGTTCCCCCACTTCTCCCCTGCAACCTCTTTGTCAGTGTTTCCCCTCTTCTGATGGGTTTTCCTGTCTCTTTCAGCCTGGTCCCTTTTCCTGTTTTCCTACTTTCTCTCTCTCTGCTGCTTCACTCACTTTCTCTGAGACTCTTTCCGAGAGAGGCTGTACTCAGACACACAGGACCGACGGCGAACCCTGGCAGTCATCTTGTTTATGGAAGCGGAAAACTACACTGTCACATTTCCTGCTTTTCTGCTTGAAATTAGCAACAGGAGTGGCTTATCTAAGCAGGACAGAGATCCTGGAGGTGGGGAGACAGGGTGTTTCTGTAATCACTTCCTCTCCCATCACTTCCTTAAGGTTGATTAACGGAAAAAAAAAAAAGTTATCACAACATAATCAAGGGATATTAAATATTTTTATTCAATATTTCTGCCTCCTACGAAAGGGACTTAGAAGTGCTCTTTTTTTGAGGTGAGGAGATTTCTGTTTCTTGAATTTTAGTGGTGCACATTTGAAACTTCTGTGGTGCATTCCTAATGGCCTGTCAGCATTTGGATATCTGCAGAAATTCCAGCATTTTTGTTGGTAAGCTCAGTCTTTCCGCAGCGTCTGCCAGGGCAGCGGCGTCTGGATTGAAGGGTCATGTGCTCCAGTAAAAACATTAGTTGTTTGACAAGCAACAAAAATACTGCACATACTTTGTTTACAGGAATATTCTTTTCAATTTAGTGTTGGTTTATTTAACAAGCCATGCCTTCTCAGATCCCCTCATACTGGGCCTATTCTTTCTATAAAGCAAATCAATGCACAATTAGAATAAGTGAGCCCATTTGCTCTGTCATCGTCTTCTAAAACAACTTCTAAAGTTTATTGGTCTTCTGATTTTTAGCCTCTACATCAGTCGAATTATGCTTAACATACACATTGTATGAAAATGCAGAGATTGAATTTCTTCTAGAAGCTAAAAAGCCTAAATCTACTTTATTTCCTCTGAGAGAAAAATGGCCATTGCTTGAACTTCCTTGAATTGTTGGCTCAGCTGTGAAACCTGTTCAAAATAACCAGCAACCACAACACTGGGTGAATTGATATGCATGGTTATTGTTTTGTTCAGTAGAGAAAGTGAAGGTTTCTGTTCCGTTTATAATCAAAGACATTCTTTAAGCTCTATGGCTTGTTGAGACTTGCTTTTACAGTAATTAGCAGTTTTTCAACCTATGCCAAAGGATGTATTGCATTTTTGTCTTTTATGTTATAAAACAACATCAAGAATCTTCAACCTACAGTTGAAACCAGATATTTACATGTTTTGTGTAAAAGGACACATTGTTTGAGTTTGAGTTTGAGTTTCTGATGAAATTATTTATGATTGCTAAATGTTAAAACAATAAGCAAGTCATTGTTTAGAGTAACTAAACCCAAAAATCAACTTATTTTTGCGAATAAACGATATAATCAATGTGCTGCCTTTAAATTGTGACATTTTTGTGAAAACTTGTTTTAATTCCAATATTTTTCCTAAAGCCATCTTAGTGCTGCCCTCTATGGGTTGAATGGTGGCTACTGCAGTTGAATTTTTCTATTGGTTATAATGGTTCAGCTTGATTGATGTTGATGTCAGAGCCCCGCATTCGGATATAAAACCATCTCACTCAGACACAAACCCCCTGTGGCAAGTTAAAAGTCAGAATTGTGAGAAATGGCATTTTTCAGCTATCCACAAATGTGATTCAGCTGCAGTGTAGAAATTCATCAGGAAGCAACAAAAACCATGTTCTTCCTAGAAGCACTGTTGGATTTTAGTGTGATTCTACATAAAGTCCATATTTCCAGACATTATTTGTGCATTGAAAATAACCAAAAATAATCTTTGACCCTAATATTATTATTTAGGTTTATTAGTAATGATTTTCTCATAAACATTGGTGAAACACTGCTTATTTGTGCTAGAGATTACAAATACGGATATTTTTATTTAATCAAAACTGTATTTTGAGTAATATCTGTATTTTATAGTTACCCCTAGTGTTTCCTTTGACACACAGTTCTTCAAGGATAAACTGGATTTGCTGAGCAGCATTTCCTTCGTGCTTCTGTGTTGATTTTGACATGCAGGTTAGCAGCAAACTTTCTAATGAGGTTTCAGAAAAGTGCTGACTGAGAATTAAAGAGATTACCACTCTGGCCGTCTTGGTCCCAGCTCTCTGCTTGTGCAGTGATTAGATAAGAAAACGGATCTTAAAAGGGCTTGGGTTTTTTTGCAACTGCTGGAATATTTTGTATTGACCCATGAGCTTTGTCTCTGCTCTCTTCTGTTGCATTCTCTGCTCACTCTCGTGCTGAATGTGTTTGCTCCTGAGGGACTCTGAGCCGTGGAGGTCACCCCAAGCCTCGCTCCGTGAAAATGCAGGAATCAGCAGTCTGCTGCTGTTGCTGCTGCAGTTGCTGCTGCACAGTGCTCTGCCAGTCTTGCAACACAAACTGCAGATTCTGACATATGTACATGTATTGTGATAAAGAGCTGACATGGGTAATTTGGATCGGTGGTTAAAAATAAATCACACTCCCCAGGCACAGACAGACAGGTCTGTTCATTAGATGGACACATTCAGTCATTTATTATTAGTCAGTGGAGAAAGTATGGATCTTATTTATTTTATTTTATTCTGAATTTCATTTTTCACGGTCCCAGTACTTAGAAACTTAGACATAGACATAGTTTCAGAAAAACATTCTTATTAAGCTTCCTGGGGGTTGCAAAATAAAAAGAATCTGGTAACTCAAGTATTCTTCTCTGAGCTGCCTAGTGATTCCCTTCGTTATACCCACCTCATTAGCCTGCTGCAAGTCATCTGCCAGAGCTGCAGGATCTCCAGTTAATGCTAATTTAATAGTTGTTGTGTTTCATGTGGTTTCTTCCTTTATTGAATGACACCGTTGGCCAGAGCTCTGCAGCAGCGCTTTCAGGTCCTTTAAGAAGTCTCAGGAGAGGATGATGAAAGGTCTAGTCTAATGGGATTACACATGGCGATAAGTGCTCAGAGCCTGGTGGTTCATCACACCTCTCTCCTGCATTTCAAAGACAGGCATTGATCTGTTGTGGTGACACAGGACATCTAGGAAAATATACTCTGAGAGATCTTTATTAACAAAAATGTGTTTTTGTCTTTGTTGATAATGTATTTATTATTTATTCTGACAGCTCTGGATAACACATTTTTAAAAAGGCATTTGCTTTGTCCGTTGGTCTACCTCTATTGAGCCTGAATGTATATATTGTGGATTAGAAAAAAAAGGTCAAACTTGTTCACTTAATTGTTTATTAAAGTAGCTTTTTGTATAGTCATTAATGTTGATTCAAATCAATGTACAGATTTTAATAACTGAAGTAACCCCAAATATATCCCTGTAGATTGGATTCTATTATTTTTAGTGATCGGTCAAAATCCTGGAGCAGTTAGTTTACCTGCATAAATAAAAATATGTTCTTGCCTTGTAATTTAGAAAAAGAATATCTCAAGCCATTTGTTTAAGTATATTTTTAAATAACACAGAGGTAGTAACTTGCTGTGTGTATTTATGAGTTAACCAAAATGTCCAAATGACTAAAAGCTGAATTTATGTTGCATGATTAAGACAGAAATTATGCAGTCACATTATTTGCTTTAATTAATGCAAAGCAAATCCTCACCTCATGTTGTTTTTAATAAAATGAAGGTAGTCAATAGGACAGATTCACTTTCTATCTGCTTCCTTTGTTATATCTTAAATAAATTTTGTTGTAGCTCCAAATTAAATCTGCCGTAAATGTTACTTTTCATATTTAAATCAGTAATTAAAAAAAAAATCTTGGTCCTCTGAGGCCCACTGTCCTTCATGTCTTCCTGCTTCAGTTCACCTGATTCAGGTGGTTATATTGCCTCCACATCCTGTCATAACTGCTGCAGAAGCCTGTTAATTGATTCTGTTGAGCATGGTTGAGAACTACTGATCTGAGCCGGGGCTCATTTCTCTGCTTTTTGACCAGTGGTAAATAAGCACTGATGAAATCATGCAATCAAAACGGTCCTGCTCACTGATTTGACTGTGAATATTTTCAGTCTAGAGGCAGGCCTCTGATGTTTGCACCACTGTCTTCAGAACTGTATTGAGAAGCATTTCTGAATGTTTTCTCATATATTTCTCTATTTTCCGGAAGATGGTTTTTGTTGGATGCGCCTTTAGTTCCAACAAAGATAATTATTTCTGTTGTAATTACCTATTCTATTGACAGAATGCAGCAAGTGCGTTATGTGGACACCAGGTGGCAGTGTGCCTTCAAACCAACAAGCACGTCTTGTCTGCAGAAGTATCAGACTCAGGCAAGGGAGGGAGGCTTTAAGATGTGTACTACACACACATACATGCTGGCATAAACATGCAGCATGAACTTACATCATCGCTGTCAGGGGAGGAGCTTTGCTGAGTGTGAGGATTGCAGACTCCTACTGTAACAGGGATGACTTGTGCTGGAGGAACACAGTCAAATCCGGACATGATTCAGTTTTGGTACTCAGCATTTAGTGTTAAGACACTGAAGTACTGCAACACAATCTGCTGCTTGGTCAGAGCATGAGAGTCCTGCAAAGGTGACACTCAGCAGTTGGGACGAGACTTTGCTGACCTCAGAACAGCACCATGGCATCATCCAGGCACTACAGTCACTCTGCTCGAGATATTGCCAATGTGATGCAGAGGCTGCAAGGTAGGGGCAAAATGCTTACTCATTCACAGGCTCCCAGGTTGGTTTGCAGCATTTTTAGAGGTGACCTCATGGTGGACATGCTAAAAATATATTTTTTACACCTTATTCTTGTTGCTTGTGACCATAAATAACTTCTCTGAATAATGCTGTTATTTATGATTGCTTAGTAATACAGCTTGGACTTTTCATATCTAATGATGAAAAGTCTATCATTGGAAAGCTGCATTTTCCCAAAAATTTTTTAGTTTTCATAAGTTATTTTTTGGAAACATTCTGATGGGTCTGGATTGAGATTTTCAGTGGGGATGTAAGTGACGTTACATATTGTTTTGCAAAAGAAGCATATTAGAAAAGCTGACATTACCGTTGCATGACTTTTATTAACTGTTTATGCTGGTGTGTTGCTGCTGCGTATTTGTGCTTATTTGCACACACGTAACAGCATGCATGTGGTTGTTAATGTTTCTCTGTGTGGAGAGACAAGACAGCAGACAATAGGACAGCTAATCCCTAGAGGAGCTGACGGGATGAAGTTTATTCCTCTCACTTAACTCGAGAGCAGTGATACGACCTTCCCTAACACATTTTTAAAAATATTACAAACCCATCTTCATGTTGTATTTAACTCACTTTCCTCTTATGTACATATAGGGTAAACCTTCCATGTATCCGGCTTTTCACTATAATATATCACAGGCTTTGAGTGAAACAGTGCATCTCCGACTGGTCAAGACCACGCATCTCCTGTTGACAGAGTGAGATTGATGACTTTCGCAATCTAGCAGGAAAGTCAGGTGACAGTAGAGCTGAGATGCAATATGGCTGCTCCCTGTGCAGCTTCTGAGGTGGCAGTTTCTGTGAAAGCAGAGAGAAGCAGCAGCATCAGCAGCCACGTGGCTCCTCTGCATCACTGTGTGCAGGTGTGGATGCACGCTTTGAATCCCAATCGTGCACCTACCGAGCTAAATTTAGAAGTCTCACTTTGAGCTCTTCCCTCACTGCACAATGCACACAAACAATTAGGTGATATACGCTTGCATACACAGTTCACCTTAGAAAAACCTGAAAATTACTGTTTGCAGAAGTTGAAGTGTGTTTCATTCATACTAAAGTTTATTGTTACCAGTGATGTTTTTACAAACTGACAGTGTAATTGAAGAGAAAAGGGAGTTTTCCCATTTCTTATTCATGCAATGGTTTAATTTGGCAATATTTTGGTTGTGAAAGATATTATCTGAGCATTGCCTTTTTAAGATTATTTTTGGCAATCTTCTGTTTTTCTACACCCTTAGCAGAAAAACAAAAGCTAAACATCTTCAACTTCATGCATGACTGTGGAGGTTTTGCTCTTCCAGTCATTCTCAGCCTTTCTCCTCCCCTAAACCACCACAGCACATTCTCTCCAGCGTTCTCTGAATCATTTATATGTTCACTGCAAACTCAAGATGCTTTCTCTTCCTTCACCTTTCTGATGACCACCCCCAGCCAAAAAGTCAATATATTATTTTGAGCTTCAGACAGTGAGGGACTAATGCATATTTTAACTTCTCGAAAACCTTGTTGCCAATGATATTCTTGCTAATCCATCTTATCCCAGGTATCTGTCTACCATAACCAGTTCTCTGGTTAGGTCAGCCTTGCTGTTGATGATGAAGTTGTTGAAGAACAAATTGATTTTGTGCACAGGTGTATTTACCACATTACAAGTTAAGGTCAAGAATATCTGTTATTGATTGGATGATTGATTTTAGTTTCATATGGGCACAGTCTGTTGGTAGTGGGACCAATACCTATTTCACTGGATGATATGAATATACATTTGGACTTTTATTTGAAAGAACCTAAAGAATTTGAATCACACTACATAAATTCATAAGAGGACATAAAATATAATTTGATGAGAGAAACAGTTTCACTGCAAATAAACCAATTATTATTATTATTATTATTATTATTATTATTATTATTATTATTATTATTATTATTATTATTATTATTATTATTATTATTATTATTATTATTATTATTTGGTTGACTGATTTCTATCTGTCTCTTAGAGCATAGGATCTGAATGTTTCATTTTATCATCAAATCATAAATCTTAATGTTCTAACATTTCTTTTTATCAACTAAGCATAAACCTGTTTTGCTATAGTCTTGGGTAATCTGAGCAATGGTTGTTTAATTTTTTACAACCATTTATATGACTATTTATGATCCCCATGCTGAAAAAATGCAATGCTTTTTTAAAAATATTATCTGTTTTATGGAACTGTTTCCCAATAATCCACATTCTTCCAATCACAGCCAGATATGATGGCATTCCCACTTCAACATTAATTTGGAAGTTGTTAGTAACTGCTGAGTGCAACATTGAAACAATCAAAAGTTATTGCCCCAGTTTTGGAGGCTATGTTTTTCCTCTGTTTAACCGTCTCTTTTGGTCCACCTCTCTGTGAAGGAACACCAATTAGCGACACCATATGGTGGTAAAACAGAGGCTGCTTTGAACACCTCCCAGCCTGAACTCCTCCATATGCTGTGGAATTTGTGTATTTGTTGTCTCTCATTAATGAGAAAAGTAATGCAGTGTGTTTCTTTTTTAAGTGTTTCTGCATCGTACCTGTTTTCTCGGTTTTGTGGGTGGCGGAGGCGTTCATTCCTTACTACCCCTCGGAGTTTTACCATCTACTGGCCTATCCAGCACATTCATGTTTGAGAAAACACCTGCTTGAATTATTTCTGCTAATGTTGCGTTATGTATGTCTCAGCATCTGGGCAATACAAGTTTAGTAAAGAAGGATACAGAGCAGGATGGTTGGGTAAAGCCAGCAGAGGTCAGCATGTCTGAAGGACTTGCAGTAAGACCCATACTGAGACTGTTGGATGGATTAAACAGGAACGAGAAAGACAGCAGGAAGACCATAAAAATAAGACTGAGCAAGGAGAGGAAAGGGAGGAAGAGAGACATATCCCACCAGTTCTTCTGATTGCTTGCGGGTCTGGCACAGATCTTGAGGTTGGCACGCAGCCAGGTTGACATCCTGGTGCCAGGGGCGGCATTATGGTTTGGCCATGGTGAGTGAGACCCGAGCAGACGGTCACCTTGAGCCACAGCAGCCTCCCGTTTAGTTGTGACACCAACATTCATCGTCTGTGGGTCTGTATACCACAGCGTCACACATGCTCATGTGCCCAGAGTTACACACAGACACAGAAAACACCACTGAGTCTTAAAAATAGCTGCTATGCATCTTTTTCTCACCCGTCCCACTGCTGGGATTTAGCAATTTAGCTGAATGACTAAACCCTGTGGTTAGGACCCAGAGCGAGTTTTTTGGACTATCAGACCAGGAAAGAGTGTAACAGAGCTACAGTGTGATTGCCTGTGTACCCTGCTGCTTCTCCTCCTTGTCTTCCCAGATTGTGTTTATGAATCATTGCCATGGCTGCCGTCGCATGACAGCCAACATAAGATCTTTTATTCCCCCTACCCTATGGGCTTTTTGGCCATCTTTGGTTCAGACAGAGCATTGTGTTTGATCAAATGACATCTCTCTCCGTGTGAGAAAGAACCCTAGCAGGTATTTGTGTTTAGATCCTGGATGCTTGATGTGACTGACTCTATTGCAAAGCAGATTATAATCTCTTTTTACGTGACAGACGGTGAAGGTCTGACTGACACATCACAAGATTAGGTCACTAAAAGGGGTCCAACCATACAAAATGGGCTGGAAGGATGCTTTCTGATGCTTTAACCTTCTTTTAAATGTCACACTTTCACAAAGGTCAGATGGAATAGGGGATAATGTTGGCATATTCATTTATGTTTTCTAAATTATAAACTAACCCTTTTATATGTTATCAAATTATATGTTTTTTTTTTTTTTTTTATTAAGGTCTTGTATTAATTTTGGTCAGTTTCTTCCTCTACTGGTGCAATGGTAAAGGATTTACAATATACTACAGTCCACTAAAATATGATACAAAATAAAATAATACAAAGTGATATGGTATTAGTATTATATATTTGGCAATCATTTGGGTAAAATAATTTTTTTACTCATTACTGCCTCAGTAACTGTTCACAAAAACTATTAAACATTTAACCTTTTACTCAGAGTATCTACCTTCTGTTTCTAGGTAGATTTGTGTCTGAGTGAAAATGTCACACCATCACCTCTATATTTATTTAATGCTTCAGCACAGTTGGCGGGGTATCCAGCAGTCCCATTCTGCAAACGTGTTTTTTTGACGGCTTGAAAAAATCTGCAGCAATGCATAAATATTGGCAATGCCTCATATATTCTTGCCGCTTCTATGAAAATTTTTTATGTATCCCAGTCATAAGCTCATGTAATCTCAATGCTCCTATTACAGTGATGTATAGATGTATATGAAAAAAATAAATAAAATGTAGCATTTGTGGATATATAAGAACCAGTGTGACAGTATTATTACACAATACAAATGTGATCCACTACTAAGACGCAGTTCTTGTTTTAAAGCTGAGCACAGATATGCGTTAATGGATAAAAAAGTGTTCCTTGGAATATATTGTTGACCTTCTAATGCATTTATTGTGGAGCTCAGTGTCTGCTTAAGGCTGCCACATCTGGTATCTCTGCCCACTTACACAATTTTTAGTATTTCTACAGCGCATATAACACTTTATGTCAGTCTTTTCTATCAGACAAATTTGATTGGCATACTAAACAATGTCCAAGGAGATAAAATCCACCCACCTTTGTTTTTAACCCCAAGCTACATTCACCTCCTGCCTGCAATACCTTGTATGTTCTTATCTTTCATCCACAGACACCTTAGTTTCTTTTTCCACCTGTCACAATAGGATGGGTGGTGGGAAAGTTTGCCTTTAGCAGTAAATTATCAGGTCACTATGAAGCCCTGACCTCAGGGAGGTCAGCTGATCAGATAAAGCAATAAGTAACACAACAGGCAAAACAGGGATTGAAAGTTTTATGTTAATCTGCTAAAAGCACCATATGTTTGGATTTATCAGCCCAGCAGTTTATTTAATCAAACTTATATTTACTATGCAGAACTGATGTTCGAATAACAGTGTAATATTTCTAAATCTTTGATCATTCATTTCATTATCATCTCTTCCTGGAGGTGAACTGATCTATGGAAAATAAGATTCTTTACTCCTTTGTTTAATCACATAGTGTCAATGTTTACTTCACAATTTAATTATGGTGCATGATATCCACCATCGCTTCTCATTTACCTCCAATGCAAACATCAGAGCATTAAAAATATGTCTAACACACGCTATTTGCTGTTGTAACCAGGATGGGATGTGTCTCCTTGTTGTGTTTGCCTTCAGACACAAACTCAGCCTTTCACCTGGTGTAGTAAGCATGTGAGTCCTGCTTTTAATAATTCAAAAATAAATTGTCAAAGGATGACAGACAGCACTGGTTTCAATCAGACAGAAAGTGTGGCCGCTGTATAAGCATAAATGCACTCAAATCTGTTGTATGAAACAGGATTTTGTAGATTATTCTGACTCTGTTCCAGGCAATATTTTTTTTTACCTCACAGCAAAGACAAGATTTTAAGTGAATTTACTGCTCAGGCCACTGTGATTTATGTAGTCTGCTGACGCCAGTCCTTTCGCTTTATTCGTCCCTGTAATGTGTGGCGGGCCACTGAACCTGGATAAAGAGCTTAGACTGTCTGACCCACTCCTGCACTCTCACACGCATAAAGCACCCCACAGACGTACACACTGCAGTCGTCATGAAGCACAGCAGAGAAACTTTGAGCTTAATATAGTTTTCAGAACCAGATTTAGTTTCTCTAATACGTTTAGTCCCCTAAATGTTGTTTTAATTTGACACCTGTGCCTTTTACAGTCTGAAGAGCATGAGCTGCATGTTCAGACTGTTTGTGTATATTTCCAAATGGGGTTTTGTTCTGCTAAATGCATTTTATTAGATTAAAGGGGCAGCATTATGTAAAACAAACTTTTTTGAGCCTTACATCATGTTATAATATTCCGTCATCAAAAACATACCTAGAGTGTTGCTTTGATTCTTTCATATTTGAGAAATCCTTTAATCTCCCCTGGCAACTATTTAGCTGTACAAAATGCCTGGTTTGACCTACCACCACCTTTGAGCACAAAGCTGCAGTTTCCAAGCTTCTGCCCACTGAGCATCCCTCCCCCACTCAGCTCCTTTAGACTAGCCAGCTGCAATTAGCAAACAACTGGTGGAACTGCACACCTACTGAGCTCATTGTACGATCTACTTATCAGTGCAAAACTGGTAAAGATTTTGTTAAAGGATTAATAGAGGAGCTATTTTGTGATGACTTTCCGAAGCCGGAATGTTGGAAATATCAGGACGTTCTTAAAGAGACAGAGGCCCTATTTAAAGCCATTAATTACAAGGTCAAATTTCCTTTCAGTCACATTTAATTTATGCAGAATTTTTTATATTAACTGAAGTTAACATAGTTACTTAATTGTGCTGTAAAATGACTCTACGTGGATAGAAAACGCATACTATCGCTTTAAGAAAATTATCTTATGCACCACAATGTCACACTAATTTGTCACAGAATAAATGTTTGTTTTCTCAAGCAGACCCAAGTTGTTTTTGTTTCTTTTAGCTTTAAATCTTTTCAGTTTGTCGTAACTTAATTTCAAGTGTATTCTCTTTTCATGCTCACATTTGTGTTCATTTTCTCTATACATTCGTGTGAAAATGTGTCTCTCTGGTGCAGGTGCAGAAATTGCTAAAATTACCGTATCAGTGGCTTGAATTTAATGAACACTGATATTTGGACATGTTTTTGTGCACGGCAAAGTGCCTTCTCCGCACATCTGCTACTGAATAGGATGTGATGGTGCATGAGAGAGGAAGACGGGGGTGTTTTGATAATCACTTTGACTTGTTCCCCCTTTTCTTGCTCTCTTTAATGTGGTGTCATTATTACTGAAATGTAATTAGCTATGCAAATGGGCTGACATTTGGACTTCCGTCTCAGCACTTACGTTGGGACTGGCAGAAATGTGCCACAAATGAAGTGGGATCACAAATGGAGAGGCTGAATGGACACATGAGGGCTGAGTGGAGGCTGTGAGAGTGTGATGGGGGCTGCTATTGAGATCCAGGGCTAAAGTAGAGTAGAGTAAGCATGAGGAGCATTTTTTAAAATTAGGAATTGTTTGGGTGAAAGAGCTGGAATCAGGAAGTAGATAAATAGGCTACAGTGGGATAGAAAAGGGTCTGAAAAGGCTCCATATTCTGTGAAATCACTCTCATCTCTGTCGAATGTGTGCTTGACAAATCAGCTGCATGTGTGTGAAGTAATTATGGGATGCCTCTGCAGAGCACAACAATGCCACCCTTTTAGAACATGATAGCTTTAACAGGCTGCTCCATTAATGCTGCACAGCAGATGAAGATACATTGCAGCATTTCTGCTCAGCAGTGTTGTCTCAACATTTGAACTAACTCTCATTTCGTCACAGACATCCGTGTATTGGGATTTTACATGCAGGGCCGACACAATAGAATATGATGGATGGTTTTACAACATTTCACAAATATAAATCAGAAAACTGCAACGCACATTTACATTCAAGTTTAATGGAGATCTGTGAATGTGAATTTTCAGGTCTTCCCACTAATCCTTAATTAGATTTACAGAAATAAGAATACAAAGTCTAATAGTTTTTGTTACTCATTTCAGAAAGTGGGACATATAGATTGATTACACATAGCGAAAAACGTCAAGCATTTATTTCTTGTAATTTTGATGTTTATGAATAATGAAAACCCATAATTCAGTTTTTTAGCAAATTTAGAATATTACACAAAGTCAGTAATAAAAAGCAATATTTGAAACAGGAACACCAAGCTCTGAAAAATAATAATTTAACTCCACTTTAATTAAAGGTTTTCACAACTTAATACCTGACCTGTCTGGTGTGTTCCTTGTTGTTCTTTATGCTGTTTACTTACTAAGCCACTGTATTTATACAGATATTAGTTTGCATACAGTTGGGGTCTATTCAATAGATTAAAACGAGCAGAATATAAATGTTGATGGGACTCGAGTTTGGGGGAAAAAAAATACAAACCACGGATTTTGTTTTTGCTTCATAATTACATGAAGAAAAACCCTAAAGACATCAGCTTGAATAAACAGCTATCACATGAACCAGTCACTTGAAATCCAAGTTAATTACTCTAAACTTGTGGTTGTAAAGTAATAAGTTAAACAGTTAAAATAGCCTAAATATGCTAGCAAAACACTATAGTTAAATAACTACAAAATTACAAAATTATTAATCAATAAAAAGAGTATGTGATATTGTACAATTAATGCATCAAAGCTTGTACTTGCATGACTCAAAAGCTGTGTTTTAATAGATGATCTGATGTTTTCCTCATTTTTCATTGGATCGCACTGATTTCTTCTAAGATGAAGCAAATTTGATGCATTTATTACCTTGCATTTCCACTTGGTGGCGTTGTGTCACTATGCACTTCAATGAGGACTTAATAAGCACTCTTGGTTGCTCAGATAGGAAATCCAAACATCCTTAGGGTGAATAGATTACAATATGAGCAGAAGCAGTGCTACCCCACCCTTCAGGAGGAGGCGTTTGTTTTTCCTTTAATGGTTGAATAGATGTTGTTCCTCCCCTCTTTGAGAAGCGGCGCAGCCTGCAGTCATACCTGTGTAAACACTGGGCTATGACTAACATTCAGACCTCCACGACCTCTGTGACAGATCTTGTGTTTTCCCTTTTTTTTCTTCTTTTTGTTAGGTTGCCAGGGGTTCCAATAGAGATCCTGAACAGCTGAGGTTCAGTCTTTTTTTTAACCCTCACCCTGTTTTATTTTTTTTTCCCTCTACTGGAAAGCCTGAAACACTCCTGAGATTTGCTGCCTAGAGGAGTCTGTTCTTATACATTTTGTGGATGCAGTAGAAGAGAAAACGTCTCTGTCTCTGTTTGAGTGTGTGTTTTCGTGTCTGCCTGCACCTGCTCGCCTTGTGTTTCTCTCATCCCCCATGGTGAAGCTTAATAAGTCCCTTGAATCCTTATCCTCTGGTTTTGATTTTGTCCCGGGGTTGTTTTTTGTAAAGCAGCGTAACTCACATGAGAAGTTCAGCTTACTTGTTTTTGCCCTAGAGGCACTTGCTGGAGAAATTCTTGAACACATACTAAATAAACAGGAATGCAGCTTGTGCATGTTTGTTTGCAGCTATAGTAAAGCAGGATTAAATCAGGATACCTGTCAAATTAAATGTTTCTCATTGACAATTTTCAGCACCCTGGATAGCTCCTTCACGCTTCAAAATTTATGTGTAGCTCCTCAACAACACATCATTGGCTGCTGAGACATATTTAACTTGACATTAATGCTTAAATAAACCCAAAATACGCTTTTATTATTTATAACATTGATATTCTTTGAGCTGTCTTGCTCTGCAAAAACAGCAGTATGTGAAAACAATAGATTTTTCCAAGCTGTAACACTTTACAGGCCAAGGATTTTATAGCAATTCTGTTATTGACCATGAATTGGAAAAAAGCGAAAGCCCCTCTGAATGCTGCTTTCCATTGGCAGAAAAATAATGGATTTATGAGCTGAGGTGAAGAAGTAAAAGGCAATGTAAATGTAAATACAGACTTGGATAAATATTTCTATACAGAAATGTAAAGCACCCTTGTTTCAGAAACAAGTATGTGGGAAACGCATTTGATCGAACTGTGACGTCCGGTTTCAGGGCTGTTAAAGGGACGAGTGTCAGCAGTATGATTATCAGCGGGCAGATAGCAGATGACAGCTGCCATTGGTTATTGATGACTTTCATAATTAAAATCTCTTATGGGAAGAAGCAGAAGAACAAAAGGAGAGGGGGAAAAAAATCACAGAAAATGATGAATGGTCCTTTCATCGCTAAAGCTGATATAGAAACCAGCAGGCTCCTCTGTGTGGATATTGCTTTCCAGGAAAGTCTCTGAATTTGGCTTCAAAGAGGATCTGCTAGCTTTTAATATTCCCACAGCTCTGAATGTCCACATGTTTGGTTTTTCACTTGTGTACATGAAATCACTCAGTGACATCAGACAGGAGGAATTGACACAAATCAGACATTGAAAAGGAAGAAAATGCTGCAGTATGCTGGTCCCATTCTCTGCTGGATTTCCCCCTTTCAGCATTACAAATGCAGCACTTGCAATGTTCTGGAGCCAATCAAAACGGTTTGCAACAGCATCTTTGGGTAATATCCGTCCAAGGAGAAGCATTCCTGTGGTTACCTGAGCCTGAGGGGTGTGAGTGCATAAAGGAGCTGAATAAACAAGACTGCAGTTGGCTTTTATTTTTGTTTTTACATGGAATAACAGTAAAGCTATATCAGTATAGAAAAAGCAATTAATGATAGTGAGAGGGAACACAAACAGATGGTAATTACGTTTATAACTAACAGGTATCAATTGGGACTGTGTGAAATGACCTACATTTCTATATCCTTTAGGGAAATTATTTGCCACACTGCTGCTTTTCACAAAACGAGTAATTCTGCCAACAAACAATCCCTTTTTACCATGTATCCCTTATCACCACTCTGATTCAGAGGAGTTTTGCTTTACAAACAAGTTTATCTATGGATCTAACCTCTCCTAATCTGGACCTTCAGTAATTCTTTTAATTTGTTTCCCTGTCACTATGACGTTTCCTCTCACCTGATAAAAATTCAGTGTACTCAAGAGTTTTCTGAATGGATGGGGAAGAGTGAGGGATGTATTTAGGACCATTAGGAGATACTAAGCTCCCCGCAAATTAGATGCACAAGGGTAAAGATTGCGTACATCATATATATCTGGGATATTACCATCCAGTCATCCAAGGTGTAGCCAAGGACGACACAAAGGTGGAGCTCTCTATGTATTGAATTAATTCGATGTATTGCACAGCCCTAGTCTCAGTAACACTCTGCCCTCCATAATTTGTTGTTTACTTTTCTCAGTTTTTTAATGCTTTAGATTTACAGGAGAGACCACATTTTTGTTCCAATTGCTTGAGGTTCAAAAGCATTTTCTTATTTTCTGAGGGGATTTTATTAATCTTATTTTTACAGAAACTCCTAACAGGCTGGTTTCTAATCTTTTGGAAAATGTCTACATTTGATAAATAAGCTGTATATATAAAATGTGATGTATATAAATTTGACTTTGCATTTTGACCCCTTGAAATTGCCATCTGTCTTTTTAAGAAGCTGTTACTCTTTTCTACACTCAGCTTTTACTACGTCATCACCACAAATCTTCCCGGTACGTCATTTTAAGACATTCGTAGGAGTGTCAGACTGAGTATTAGTTTGTATGAAAAGCTCAGGAGACTCCCAGTTTGCAGTGGTGCTCCATAAGGCAGAAGCTCGCCTGGAGACTGCAGCTCCAGGGAGCAGCTTTGTGAGAGCAAGCGTTTAGGCTCTCCAAATAATTGCCATGGGAGATTTCAGGATTCCTCAAGCATGCGTGAAAAAAATCCAAGTAACAATCCAGGTATACTTTTGATAAGGGAATAATATAACATAATATAAACCTAAAAGAAAGTCAATTTTACATTTTACCTCCCTCTGCTTTAATCTTATTTTTTCTGAAAGAGCAGATTTTATTGTCTAAAGTCCCATTAAATTGAAATTCATGAGCATTTTCTTGATTTCTGAGGACGTTTAAAGAGTTTGTTACCATTTAAAAGTGACAATAACCACATAAATTAGATGTTCCCACCCAGGATTTAAGTGCAGGCACACTGCATTTGAACCTCGACTAGGATTATGTTGTGTTTCATTGTATTCTGTGTTCCTAGAGGCTCCAAAATGCACATATGTACCGTTTGTGGTTTAGATGAAGGCAGATCCTTTCTGAAGAGAGTACAGTCGCAGATCAGACGGGGTGACTGTCAGTGATAGTGTGTTCCCCTGTAGGCAAAACAGAGCAGAAAGCTGCCTGTTTCACAGCACCGCATGACATCCATGTGGATGAGAGAGAGCAGTAAGAGCGCCAGAATCACATGGGGAATTCCTCCACGTCTGTCGCAGCGAGGCTGTGTGTGAGCACGGGCGTGTGGTACTGTCAGAGTGGAGCTCCCACTAACCTGCTAAACGGTCCCTTTCAAACCCACCCACCATGGTCCTCCCCTTCTGGATCAGGACAGCACTGCTGTGACATCACCCATTCCCACACAATTTGATTGGCTGGCCATTGGAGGGAAGTGGATTTTTCCTGCAGCAGAGTGAAAACGTGGGAGGACCAAAGGTAGAGAGTGTAAGGGGAGGGGGGGGGCTTGAGCAGGAAAGATTGATGCTGAGGCAAGCCGGCACTGCGCAGCGCTCACACACACTCACATAAACACTCAGAGTATCACGCGTACTCTCATCACACTCCCAAGCTGCTTAACAGGCAGGAAAAGCACTGACTCTGACTGAGTCTGCAGCCCATTACTGCAGGACAGGACAGAGAGGACGAGTGGAGACCCAACAGGGCAAATCATTCGTCTGTGTTTTACCTCAGAGCAACAGTTAAACTGCTGTCATCTCAGGAGGTCCAGAGCTCCAGGGAGCTCTTTACAGACACATCCCCTTTCCAAAAAAACGGAGGAAGGAAAGGCAGCAAGGGCAGAAACAAGGGCAAGTGTTGCTTCTCTCCCGGAGGTTGTCGTGGACGTCCTCCCAATGTCTTCATGAAAACAGGCAGAAACCTGCATGAGGTCTGGGCTAAAAGATGGCACGGCGAGTAGGAGGTGAAGGCTCTCCGAAAAAGACATCTCTCAACCTGGTGGCAGGGTTTTACCATTACCTCCGAGGTAAGTGGGGCAGCGTGTCTGCACAGCAGCGTGCTCTACTGAGAAAGCAGCAGAGAAAGTTCCTGTATGTATACTCTGCATGCATCGTAGTATGTGTGTTTGCAGTGTTGCATTGCAGTGCTGACTGTGTACATGCCTTCAACTGTGCAGGGTGTTTTTTTTTCTTTTCCTCCTGGTTGTTGAGAGTATGTCAGAAAAAAGAGACACCGATTTGAAATGCACGTTTCTTGGCAGACTGTGTATGTTTGTGTTTGCTTTTGAGTTTGGAGGCTGTTGATTTTGAAGCTTGCAGAGAGTGGAACAAGCAAACCCAGCAGACAAGCAACTCCCCCCTGCATGGATCACATTGCAGGGGTGTGACTGTTAAATGTTTGGCTTCTCTGTTTTGTCTAACTCTCTTCCTTTCTGTATTTGGATATGACTAAAGAGTCAGCTCTCCACTTATCAAGAAGATTCATCTAAAATATTTTTACAATTTGTTTGCGTTATGCTTAGACTGCTGCTTTAATACGATTAAATTAAAAGAAGATATAAATGAGATTGTACTCAATGCAGGGGTCAGAGACAAGTGATGCAGGAGATGTGTCGTCATGCTCGGTTGCTGAATGGGTTTTTTTCTCCTCTTTGTCATAATGAGAGAACTTGAGTGTGTGTACGTGCTTACAGTAAATTGGAGAGTGTGTGATTTCAAAGTCACCTCGTCCCTGAGCCCGAGAAGCTGGCACATGCAGACGCGTTCTCCGCCATGCGTGTTCCTGCTTTAGGTTCAAAATTTCTCCCATTTTCATCCAATATTTCAGCCCATCAATATTTGATAATTCCCGGACCCAATCAAAAGATTAATTCATAGTACAGGGGTCTGCTCAGTGGCACGTATGACTACGCAGGGATGTATCTGCATTATGTATGAACAGCAGCACCCCTTCCCCACCACCACTATTACACCAACGCCACCCCTTCTCAATCTCCTACCCTTTGACACGCTCTCCCTATCTGTTCACATCTGCCCACTGTACCCACTGACACACTAACCAACTTGAGCGTAATCAGTCCGTCAGCAGATTTCATTAAGGTAGAATGGAAGGCACTGTGTCAGACATCGTCCTCTCTCCTTGCTAATGTGCTTATCTCAAGGAGACTGCTCAGTGGTCCAGATGGGACAGAAATGGCACAGTGACAGCGAATGTATGTCTCAGAAAGCTTTGAAACTGTTGTTATATGCTGAATATGGAAATAAAAAAATTTAAATTGGATAACAGTAGCAGTGGATATCTTGCCTAATTTAAAGAAAACCTTTAATACTATTAACGGTGAAACAGTGAAATGGATAAACCCATGTAAAGTGAAGAAAACTGTGTGTTTGCATAGCTGGCAAATCTCTTTCTGAAATGCTTGATCACAATGCGTAGAACTGAAATTGTCGTCTTTGTATACAGTATCATAATCACAAAACACTGAATATATTTTTCAGTATGACATTTCAAGTCGCAGGCTTCTTTATATTAAAAATTTATCAATATAATAGTAATAAATCTGATCAGTTGTGGGAACTCTTACTGTCCTGATGTATTTCTTTTATATGGAGCTCATGGAGACTGTTGGATATGATCAAAATATTGAAAAAGGAAAAGTTTTCCAGAAAAATTCAGGTTAATTGTAATCACCATAGCTGTACTTTCAGCAATGAAATCACAGTCAAATATTCTTTGGAATATCATGCACCCCTAGTAATCTTGACGTGCCTCAGGGTTCAACATTAGGCCTCCTGGTATTCATCATGTATATTAAAGATTTTCTTTAAGTTTTGTCTTATTTGTCATTAGAGACTGGATGATTACTAAGATAAACCAAGCATTTGAAAACTTTTGGTTTTGAATGCACAGAACTGTCCATCATGCGGTTGCAAGAGTTCTTGTAATAATTCTATTCAACTCAGTTCAAAAATACTTTATTGTTCCCAAAGGGAAATTAAATATTGTTGTAAGTCATGATATTCAATGTTCCTTTAAGAGTTATTATAGATGCTGTGGACAGAAAGAATCTCCTGTAGTGGTCTGTATTTCAGCGGCTCTCACTGAAGACATTATGCTGTTATGTGACATTCTCTTGAAGAGGATGGTCAAAATTGTTTATAATTTCTTGATTTTATTTTTTATTTTATTTGTGAGATGAATACAGATCATATTGTATATTCACATGCAATAAAAAGACATCATAAATCAGGAACCATCAGTTGGAAAGTTTAAAATGTGACTGATTGGGTAAATCAGACTTGCTTCTATAAGCTGGTGAAGGTCTGTAGATACACATCTAGATCTGGATGTTTATGGTGTTATAATATCAATAGTTCAAGTATTTGTGTGTGACAGTGAATTCACAACTTTCAGAACATATTTAAAGAGAGAAAAATATCATACATTTTAGTTTTTGGTTAATTTTGGGCACAAAATAATCAATTTATGCATTGAGTAGACATAGACCAGTGTGTGACCTTGAGTAGAAATACAATAGGTAACTTTCTTGTAGTTTTGCAAAAAAATAAAAAATAAAAAAAATAAAATTCAGCAAATCAAGTCAGTGTGGTTTTTGCCTTTATGGCTAAATTTGGCACATTTAAATAATGGACTAAAGTGCTCATGTTAAAAATGTTGCATTTTAAACAAATAAAAGTAAGACAAACATTGAGTAATTAACATATGAATCAAGCTTGTGACCCTTTTGTGCTTTCATTTGAGCTGAGTGGCTTTTAGGGGACATCTTTAACAGACATCTATCCTATTGATTGTGCCTTTTGCTAATTGGCCTTTATCACAGTGGCCACAACTAACAACCACATGGAAAGGTAAATCAGTACATGTGCAGTACTCTTGCCTTCATGTGCTGCCCTTTTAACATCTGAAAGGTCACTTTCAAGAACAGAATTTCCTGTCCGCAAAAAGAGGAGTTCAGCTTGAGAAAATGTCATCGATAAATGTCAAGTGACGTTTCATAGTATGTTAGCAGTGAGTAAAAAATTTGGTGTGACTGTCTACTGACACATCAGGCATAAAGCGATGAATCAAAGTTAATTAGAATCCACCATGCCCTTTCTGGAAAGCCCAATCGGCTCTCACAATGATAGACAATTAGAAGATTGCGTTTTAATCCCTTATTTGTTTATTATCGCTCAGGACTAATGGGAATGCTCTGGGCTCTGATTTACAGATGAGCAGGAGGCGGTGCAGAAAAGGACTTTCACAAAATGGATCAATTCCCACTTGGCAAAGGTAAGAGGTTTTGTTTCCTTCCCTGCTGCCAGTATTTTGTTGTTCAATTTACACAAACACAGGTGCTTGTGTTTGTACGGATAGAAAACTTCAACAACTCTATTCTTTTCTGCTCCGTCCTTTGTGCCGACTGGAACATTTTTTCCATTTTCAAAAACAAAAAAAACAAAAAAACACTTCTCCAGATAAAACCCACACACAGTCATCACATTCCTTCAGTGAGTTTTTTATTATTCCTTCAGCCTCAAGTAGCTGATATCAAAGATATTTGGCTTAATTCTCCAAATGACATTACTGAGCAGTGCATTCATTGCTTTCCCTGCAAGCTGAAGTCGGTAATTTATATTGTACTATCTCAAATAAGTGTAATTTAGATAGCTTAGGATAAGAGGCTTTAGTTAAAGCTTATTTTTTGAATGAGATGATGTCCACATGTCTGTAATTATTGTGTCATGCTGCATTGTACTCTTTGGTTCCACTCATTACTGCTTTAAATACCATATCTGTGCTGGCTGGACAAGGCAAATATGGCACAGGGCAACACAATTAACTGTTATATCAATCAGTGATGCTCCTTTCAAGGTTTTCTATTTGATTACGAAAGCTGTGGAAAGTCCAAACTGGTGGAGATGGAGCAGAAAATTCATATGAAAGGATGGGGATAAACCTTTCTGTTGTATGAAATATTAAGCAAAGAGCATGCCAGGAAAATATTCAAAGCTCCCTACACACCAAAACTGCCTAAAATTAAACGTGTCTTTTTCACTGTAAGAAATTGAAGAAAATCCAACCTGTAGTTTGAATACATTTGTTCAGCACATTTGGAGGTATTCCTAACAATTCCAATGACGTAAATGAAGATTGCTTTAAATGCATACTTTTCTTTTTTGGGGTTGATAAAAATGTAAAGGCATTTTTGATTAATAATCTGTGACTTTCTGTTTCTCTTCACCTTAATTTAAAATTGGAAAAACAAAGCAGCACAATATTAAATTAAGGCAGATTTGGGCAGAGTAAACCAACTTACTTAACTACTGTGCTGAAACTTTGTGCTTTGGTAAGAAAAAACTAGGGCAGCTTGATTGCTTAACCTCTTACACCCTAAGCGAGCCGAGGTCACATGGCAGCTGGACCCACCGGTGGGTCCGTCGGGTTCTAGAGGTTAAAAACAATAAATCATAATTATTTTTGGTAAATTTTAAAATACCCATTTATTTGAAATAATTATTCCTTGAGTTTGGAAAAATAATGCGTTTATTGACTTGATGAGTAGTGAATTGCCTGGAAACAAAGATGAACATTTCCTTTTGTCAGTCTGGGAAACTAACTGATAATACAATTTAATAACAACAGAAAACTACACAACCAAATACATAGAAAAAATAAATGAATAGTTGTCACAATTAATAATAAATAAGAACAAATAGGTTATAAATAAATAAATAAGTTGCTTCAAACAAATGCTAATTTTATTTCACACATTTTCATCAAGGGTGACAATAAATGTAGAGGATGCTGCATATATTGAGTATTGTCACCATCCTTTACATTAAGTTTGGTTTCTTCCTAATTTAATAATTTTATTAATTTAGTATTTATTGGCCATGAAATATTTAGACTGAAGGGTTCTCCACCAGTGTTAAGTAAAGAGCTTGAATGAAAATGTAAACATTTACTTTTGTCTCCATGAAGAGTGAGATTATTAGTCCCACATCTGCTTGAACAAACATGTAGATCCAAAAGCTTTGCTTGCTATAAAGGCTGAGACTCAGGGAAATAAGCTAGTTTGGCTCCATCCCAAGAAACCAAGGAATAATCAGGTGATAAGATATATTAGAAAAGTTCTTTATTTTTGAAATTTTTATGCCAACCTAGCAAATTTAATATTGGCATTTTTTGCTTAACTTTACATAAGAAATCAATTATTTCTTAAAATATATTTCTTAAAAACTAAAAAAGCAGAATAAAGAGAATTTGTCTCCAATGATCAAATTCAGTTCAAAGGCAAGAGCATATTTCATCTCAATAGATTGTCTCTCTCTTGTTGCTCAAATTACATACTCGCAATCACTGTCGTTGCCCATCGAGAACCTGCTCACCTGATGCCTGATGTTGCCATAGTGACACTGATTGGCCTAAATTTGTCTCCAAAAATCTCTTTGTATTTAGCTTTATCTTAATCAGGAGACAAAACGTTGCTTAGTTTACGTCTGGTTAAAAGGATAAAATGTGCATTATTCCAACACTGAAGAATGTACGGATTCTAAGATATAAAAGGGCGTTATACTGTGTAAAGGGGACAATAAAGGTCAAGGCTTGAGTTGAGTGAACACAGCTCCACAGTCACAGGAATGATAGCAGGAATGAGAAGGACAGAAGTTGGTGTAGCGTGTATCTGTGAGGAATGATCCTCCTCCTGGCTATGCAGATGATTAGGCTACTCCAGTTATCTCAGATCTTTATTTCAGTGCCTAAAGGTGCGTGATTAATTGTTAGGTGAGTTGAGACTTATCATCAGGGCTTCCTTTCACTAACACTCCCCTCCCCCTTACTTTTCCACTCCACAGGTATAACAAAAGAAGTCCTATAAGCTTTAAAAACTCTCTCTGCTAGAGGAGACGTATTGGAGCTAGTAATTTATACAGAAGATTAATGGGTATCATTACTTTAAGCAGTTCACCAGATTAACTTGGTGAAGATATACATTGTAAGAGAGCAGCAGGGTCTGTGTTTCTGCAGGTTGTGTGTTTAGATATAGGCTGTTGTCATGTAGGCCACACAGCAGGACAAGTTTTTAATTTTCAAGTTGCACTCATTGCAACTCTACAGAGGAGTGACAACTATGAAGGGCAGTGATAGGGGGTCAGTGAGCGAACCCCACGTTTCCATTTGACAAATCCTTTCTGAGAGGGTTAAAGCTTAATTATAGAGTGGCCAGTGTGAACCGCAGAGGTTTCATCGTCGCTGAGGCATTTTCCAGGAAAACGGCTTTAGAGCCATAATCAGTGGACCAAGTGTTTTTAGAGATTACAGCAGCAGTAAGTGAAGCTCCCCGAGGGTGTTTGCTTCCTTTCTCCCCCTGCCCACTCACTTTTTGTTATTATTTTTTTTCTTTAGATTCCCCCAACAAGCCACACAGTTGCATTCAAGTTTAAAAAAAAAAATTATTTCAATTTTCAACCTGCCATCTCTGCTTAAAGCCTCTTCATCTCTTATTGTTAGTGTTACAGTCTGTAGAATAAAACCACATTAACTGATCAAGACTGTAATTAATCTCTTGCATGCCACAAGAATACTTTTTGACACTGGCAGGCTTTAGTTTGAGATGATGTTCAATTGTTGGGAGCCATGCTGAATGTTTCAAGAGGTGCGCAGTGCAGTGCACACCCTCTGCAAGAGCAACTTGTGTTTTACAGTTACTTGTACTTGTGTTCAAACATTAGCATAACTATTGAAGTTTCTCTAGATTTTCATGACAGACATCCAGAGACATTAAATTTAACACACTGCCATTCAGCGTGAAACCCTTCAGTCCTCTTTGTTTCCACTCCTCCCTTTGTCTTTCACGCTGTCGATCTTTTTGAATCTGCTGTGTCGAGTGTACCCAGGGAATAACACAAGAGCACACACACATCTTGAAACTCTTCTGTTCTCAATCAATTATGACCCAGACACTCACATGTAATTAGCTCATTAAGTTCTTGATTTATTTTTTTTTAGTGTGTGTTGCAGCGCAGACGAAATTAATATTACTTTCTTATTTTGTAATTGGTCTGAAATTTTCCTCATTAGCTTTGGGACTGTAATGAACAAATAGGTGAATTTAACTCCAATTAGCTTTTGGTGCAATTTATCGCTTTGAGTTGGTCCTTTTATAAGCGCCTTTCCTGTCATGTTATGATATGGGAGGGAAACCCTGTCTGAGTATTCTCATCTCCAAAGCCTTGAATCGACATTAGAAGAGGAATTAGTGAGAAGAGCTTCCATATTTCTAATTAATTTTTGAAAGACGTTGGGTTAGTGTCTCCCCCCTCTCTCTTTTAGGATCCGTCTCGTTGCTAGTCTAAATCCCTCTCACACATTTACGATGTTTTGGTTTGTATTAATTTGTCTCATGCTCACACGGTCCACATGCAACACTCTTTCACACTACTTCAGCCTTCACTCTCTTTGCAGTTAATCTCCCTGTGAATGGTTCACTCATCTGAATGCTTTTCTCCCCCCTTTAAACCTCTGAGCCCCCCAGCATGTGACTGTGCTTTAAGAGAAATCCTTGATGTGGCGCTGGCGAGGAACAGAGATATGTGGATTTCCCCGAGTCTGAAAGTCAGTGTCAGGTCAGGGAGGAAGTCAGTGGGAAGGAGATAGTTTGAAATCATCAGCATATTTTAGGATTTGGAGGAACCCCATTTAAAGTCTACTTAAGGGGTGAATCCAGCTGTCAGTAAAAGCGCTGGAACTGCCAAACTCCAACTAGACTCTGAGTACCTTTTCTGTGAGGATTTTCTTTATCCATGTTGCACAAGTTTAAATTAATGTCTACCAGTGTAATATATGTATTGCATTGTGGTTTATGTTGAGGGCTGTGCTGCTGAAAGTGGGATAGCGTGCAAAGTAAACCACTTCTTCAATCATCGTTTGCTGGACATTGCAAGAGCTATTACTGTACATCTGAAATGATCAGCCTTTGCATTCCTACACGGAATTTAAACTTTAGTGTTTGTTTTTTATTAGCAATGTTTCTTCTGTATAGTGACATACAGTATGTCACTGTACACTCTAATTTAGTAAAGTTGTGCAAATAATGCCCTCATTTTTGAAGAATGCCCTATTTCTTCAAAAATGAGGGCAGTATTTGCACATAGAATTTTATTTGTTCTATGATTAAATAAAAATATCTTACAATAAAATATGCTAGAGCTATCGATGCAAAGTGGGTAAATACATATTTTTCAGATTTGTTTTAATGCAAAGGACATTTTTAAAACCACGTGTCTCTTCTTTTCCACCTTAAAGCTATGTACTACTACATAAAATTCCAATGGCATAGGTCAAAGCTTGTCCTAGAAACATGAATAACATTTAAGGCCTTAAGAATTTGTTTAAACATTTTATTTGTTCTCTGCATAGCATGTCCCTCCTCTTGAGGTGAAAGACCTGTTTGATGACATCAAGGATGGTGTGATGCTGCTGGCTCTCCTGGAAATCCTCTCTGGACAAAAACTGGTGAGCTTCTCATCATGCATGTGACTTGGCGGCAGACTTCAAACAACTTATATCCTCTGAACTCGCCGGATTACAACTTTCTACATGGGCACGTGTTGAGTTGCCTTACCTCGCTGCAAAATCTGGTCTGATGACCGAGTAATAGGGTAATTTTCAATTCTTTGTTTAAACTGCCTGTATAACTAATAAGGAGAATGTGAAACGAGCCCCGACTACACGGAAAGGCTTATTGATTTGCTTGTATTAGGATGTTTGAATAGTGTAGGAAAGCCGAGATTAACAAAGACAGATCAGAGTTCACACACAACACACAAAGACATCTTGAGGGTTTTACTTGGCCGCTATTGCCTAAGGTCTAATCGTGTACGTCCTATTGATCTGTGCGTTTATAGTCAAACACAGCTCTGACTGGTGCCTGTGTCTTTCTCACATTATTTCAGCGTCTATATTCCTGAGAAAATGATTCCTGCTTTTATTTTTAGTCTTTTACTTGTAGATTTGTTTCTTTTTTTCACTCATATTCTGCATAAAATTTCACTGCTGCATTCACGTCACACATTTCTCCCCTGTCTCTCTTTGTTTTGTGCATGTCCATTGTTCCCTCTCTTCCTTCCAGCCATGTGAGCAGGGCAAGAAGCTAAAGAGAATCCACTGGGTCGCCAACATTGGTACAGCTCTCAAGTTCCTTGAGGGCAGAAAAGTAAGAGTTCAAGGTCTCCTTTGAATGTGTTTTCCTTTTTTCACTTGAATTTTTTTTGCGCAGCTGCAGCCTCATGGGTATAAATATTGAATCATGACCTTCACTGACCTGATTCCTCCTCCTTCCACACCTTTCTGTCTTCTCTGCTTCTCGCATACTTCATTTAATCCACAAACATCTCATTATTTTTTGTTGTATGTCTGCAAAGATTGGGTTGAATAGCTTTTCTGCATGTTGCATTAAATCACTCTTTGAATTTGTTTGACTGGCTGCATTTAAGCAACAGAAAAGTCATTTAAAATCTAATTATTGGACTAATTCTGGTTCCTAACTGATCCTCCCTTGCTTATTGGTTCCTAACATTGATTGTGCTTCATTTTATTCATTTTGGAGCAGTCTTTGTTCCATTTCCACGATCCATTGGAAAAATAGTCCACTTTTACCCCATTCATCTTTAGATTTACTTTGCCATTTTATAAGTACCCATCAATTGTTAATTACAGTATGTCTTGTTAAAACCAAAAAGTTAAATGTATTTTAATAAGATTTGAAATGATAGACCAATACAAAATTACCATAAGTGAAAGACGACAAATCAGAATGATCTCTATTTGTTAAGTTTATGCACAAAAACAAGGAAAGTTTTCCCTGAAATATACATACACAGTGTTTTAACAAAAGAGGAAGACAAGGTTGAATTAGTGCCAATATGCATGATATTGATCTGGGCACTCTGAGTACTAAGTGGTTATCAAAAAGACAGCCTGGGGAAAAACTGCCTCTGTGGCAGCTAATTTTTGGAAATATCACTCTGCAGCACCGACCTGCAATTAGAAATCTAATCAGTTTGTGTTCAGGATGTGTGTGGTTTGCAGAGCTTTCTTGACTTTAGACCTTTCCAAGTCCTGGATGGAGGAAAGGTCAGCCCTGATGATCCTCTCTGCAGTCCTAATTGTTCAGTGCACTTTGAACCTGTTGAATTATTTGAAAAGTTTTTATCAGCTTTGCCATTTATCATTCTTTTTTGCAATAAGGCTCCAGCTCAGTCAGAGTAAACGCAGAGTTTCTGTGAACATTAATTTTTAAATCTAGTCACAGATTCTCAATTGGATTTATATGTGGACTTTGATTATGTGGACTTTGACTGGACAATTCTAACACCAGCATAGAAATATGATCCTAACTATTCTGATGTCACTTTGGCTTTATATTTAAAGTGTTTTACAGCCTCAGCAGGTTTTCTTCCTGAAATGCTTTCTGTTTAGATTCACTCATCTCCCAACTGGGAAATGTAGGCCAATCCCTGCTGAGGACAAGCATCCTCATACCATGATGCTCTCATGGTATGAGAGCAATAGCTATATAAAGATTGTAGCACTTGTAAATGGCTTACTTTCAAACCTCGATTAACTGATTAGCAGGACATCAGAGTAAAAGTACAGAATATAAGCAAATGCAATATTTTGGGGGGTTTAGTCACAACTATGCTCTACTTTAATGCTGTTCTATCACATAATGTAAAATAAATAAGTGTGCTCTAAACTGTTGTGCATACACTTATCTAATTTCATCTCCTGCCCCTTCGTTAGATTCAGAGATTCTTGTCAAAGCTTTACGTGGCTCATCCTTGGATATGCATAAATAAAGCCACGAGTATGAGATGATGTCTGCAGGGACATTGATTTGTCTTTGACTGCGTCAGGGTTAAAACTGTAAATCCTTTGGCACTAATCTGCTGTCTGGAGATGAGACATCAGGGAATTATGCATATATGTCTAGGGATGTGTTTGCAGATGTTTAACATGCCATAATTTGACTTTTTTTTACTTGTGGAATGTTATCCAATAAATTTTCAAAATTAACATCACCTAGTTCTCCAACTTGAAATGATTTCCATCATAGTTTCTCAGAGGTCAAGGTGAAGAATCCAGATAATTTTGTTTTGTCATTCTCTGGATGACAAAACTATTGCAAATATTTAGAGGTCACCTTTTCAGAACTGCGATGTCCTGTTTTATTTAAAATGTAAAAATAAATTAGCTACCAAAACTGAAAGTCCAAAATCATTCCAATAGTAGAGCTGTTATTTTGTCAATGTAAGTATTTTTATTAAAATCATATTTACATTTTTTTTTAAATATATTGTTTTCTTTGAGATGTGTCCCTGTATTTTTGAGTATAGTAAACCAACAATTCTATTTTTCTATTTACTGTTTCCTCTGCTCACTGCTGGTTTGATTTATCGGGACGACCTGCTGTGTTTTCTAATATAAAATCACGTATTGCATATTTTCCTTATCAGCGACCATCCTGCATTTTTCCACACTTCTCTCGCCTGCTCCCAATCTCCTCTTTCATGCTTGTTCACAAATACTGAGTGGCTGCTATTGCCACATGATGACCTGTTGTGCTGCAGCATCTCAGTGATCTGACCCTCAGTTTGATAATATAGAATATTTCATCATATCACAAGATACAGCCCTCGCCTTCCGCCCCATCCTCCTCCTTTTCTCTACCCCTCTCTGCCTTTTCTTTTCGTTCGTCTCTGCTGGATGTAATCCTTGTTGCCTGTGTAGTGGAGATACATCTCGACTCAATGCCAACCACTCGTGTTATCTCGCTGTGTGAAGTGTCGGCCTTCACACAGTCAATGAGCTGTTTGCTTTCAATCAAATGTACCTAGAGTGACTTCAGGTACTCTCCGTCTCCCTCCTCCACCTTCATAACTCCTACACTCATTTGTCTTTTTTTCTTATCTGCCCCAAGTCTGCCTACAGAGGATCTCCGGTCAGTATTCACACCGTTTCTGGATTGCACTTGCCTGGACACAGAATAGACTCAAATTTATCTGTCTCCAGCAGAACTGAGATTACATATCCCCTGTATTGTTCGTTTTGTAAAAACATGTGCAGCATGGCTCTGATTTACTAGATTAGATGAAAATTGTGTTTCCCTCTATAAGAACAAGGATTAAGTTGCTGTTTGAAGTTGTGTAGCTCTGAAATAAAATATGAGCTGATTGTTGCATTTTTTCTTTTGGTAACAGATCAGGTTAGTAAACATAAACTCCACCGACATTGTGGATGGACGGCCATCGATTGTACTGGGGTTGGTGTGGACGATCATCCTGTATTTCCAGGTAATCTCATTATTTCCACAACTGGATCAAATAATCTCTGGAAGTTATTAAAATGAATGATCATGAATGCAATAAATTAAATTGTATTTAAAATTTTGATAAATGCAACATTCAAAGCTTTAAAGAAAGCTTTGTTTTGTAATCGCACAGCTGATTCTATGCAGATGATGGAGTATTTTTTAGCAAAACAAATGTCTAGAAAGCCGCAGAAAAACACATCTGTGTCTACAGATTGTTTAAAATCGGCAAATATCAATCTGTCATGGGATCCACAGTAAACAAAAAATTCAATCTATCAGCTATTTCTGTCACATTCAGCAACAGTAACATCAAGAAACATGAGAGTAACAGGAATTGACTGTGTAATATAAAGAATCCGTGCAAAGTAAATCTTTCAGTATGTCACAAAATGCATAAAACAATTTACAAACACTTGGTGAGGATTATCTTTGCATAGCAATAAATCTTGAACAACCGATGAGCAAACCTGGACTTTATGCTGAGGTTTGATGTCCTGCTGTGCACTTATTCATCTTTTCCTTGTCCCATGGTTAGAATAAAAATTAGCCAAACTGGTTGAACAGACTTTTCTTGTCATGCACAATTTTAACAGTTAGTTAAAAAAATCAGAATATTTTTGAGATTTACTTCAAATGGATAAATAATGAAAACAGGATTTTTTTGTCAGTTATTACATTGTGGCATGCTGAATATCACCTTCTATGCTAAATTCTCACTGATAGCAGCCCTTTGTTATATGAATAGGCTCTTTTTTTGAACAATGTTTCTTTTGAATATGGATATGGTTTCTGTGTGCAAGCTCAACTCTGAGGAAAACACAATTCTCTAGAGCATTTACTAGTTTTTACACTCTACTGCTGTTGAATGTCTCATTGATGGTTTTTCAGGCATAATCGTGTTAGAAGACATTTATTTGCTCACTTTTATCATCATAGCTATGAGTATAATTCAGTTACCAACTTGAAGGGAAATGTTGTTCACAACAATCTTATCAGAATATATTCATGTACTGATGTAAAGGTGTGTTTTCACAAATTTAGATCAACACATATTTTGGTCCAAGGTGCTAAATCCAAACTCTTTTGGATTGCCTGAAAAAATATTTGATAAATTTAACATTACAGTAACTTTTCCTGGAATTATTTATTCAGTTTATTTAACAAATATTAGAAACCACTGATGTATGAAGGAATTATTAGTGCTATGTTGTATTTTTTAATTAAAACACCACCAGTTTATTCTTCATTTTTTCAAAATGTTCAATTCAGTTACCAGAAGTAATCAAAAACAATAATGAGAGTCAAACATTTCTATTGAAAACCATATTGTATAGATCATTTTCATATCCACAGAAGTTTTGTATAAACAAAATCCATTCTTTATGCCAGAAAACGTACCACAGAATACCTTAATAACCTGAAATGTGTTGTTTTTCTCTCCCTACAGATTGAAGAGCTAACCAGCAGCCTACCAGAGCTCCAAGCCTTTTCCAGCAGTAACTCCTCCCTGGATAGCTCCACCAGCAGCACCGACACCACCAGCCCGCCTGTCAAACGGAGACCTCTGGCTCTGCAAGGGGGAGCCAGAAAGGCTTTACTCAGATGGGTTCAGCAGACAGCTACCAAGTACAAAGCCTTATTTATCACATAAATAAAATAAATAAATGCTTCATAAACAAAAAAAAGTGCTCTATATGGTCCGTTTGACCTCACAGATTTGTGCTGTTTGCAGATGTCTAGGGCTTGATGTGAAGGACTTTGGGTCCAGCTGGCGCACCGGTTTAGCCTTCTTTGCTGTTATCAATGCCCTCCGGCCTAATCTGGTGGACATGGAGCGGGTATGGAGAAGGCCCAATCGGGAAAATTTACAGGAAGCGTTCTTATTGGCTGAGACTGAGTTAGGCATCCCACAGCTTCTTGATCCAGAGGGTAAATAACATTTTTTTGTAGAATTTCTAAGATTGTTTGCATGCAAGTTGTATTGAAGCTGAACTGCGCATCTGTTTGCATTTAAAATACCTCAATCGAGATGACATTTATGGCTGTTTACTTCAGCGTCTCTTTTGTGCATTGTGTTGGTTTATCATAAATGGAAAGCAGCATAGTCTTATTACATTCATAGTGAAATAAGTAACATCTGATGTGATATAGGTTCACAAAACTGAAGTAAGGCAATGCATACAATACCACATCAGATGTGCAACTCGGTGTCATTGCCAAACACCATCTGTGCCCCTTCACGCCTGCACCACAGAATGATCTTTGACAAATTGAGCCTGACACCACTATAATTAAGGTCCATTAGGGCGTGAGATTCGGCATGGCAGAGTTTCCATACCGAGGTTAGATGCTAATCTGAAATGCCAAGGATTGTTTTCAAACAATATGACATTTGTCCATCTGAGACAGACCTATTCTCGGTTATGGCGATTACTATTTCTTTTTCTAACTGTTGAAACACTTACAAGTCAATGTGACTTTTCATTACATTCATTGGTTTCTCTATCAGACGTGGATGTAGACAAGCCAGATGAAAAATCTGTCATGACGTACGTCGCCCAGTTCTTGAAGCATCATCCTGACAGAAAGCAGAGCAACTTGGAAGGAAAGACTGAAGAAGCGGTAACATCTTTTCATCTTTTCTAGATATTTCTAACATTTGTCTTATTGTGTATTATCAGCTTTTCCTTGAATAAGTCTCTATAAGTACATCTAACTTCAGGCAGATGTATCAAATGGATTACAGTATCATTACAGGATATTTTCTTTAATATTTGTTTAATTCTACACTTTTTTAAAAGACAACAAACTTATACAGTGCACACTGACTATAGTGCCTTGTAAAAGTCTTTGAACATTTTTACATTTTGTCATATTCCAACCACCAACACAAAATATTACATAATTATAAGGAAAGTGAAAATAGACATTCACAATAAAAATCTGAAAAATGTTGCCTGTGCTTGTATTCAGCCCCCTTTACTCTGATGCCCCTAAATATAATCCAGTAGAGGCCTTCAGAAATCACCTAGTTTAAAATAACCTCACTTGTGAGTAATTATGTTAATGCAGCTGTTCTTTGATGGCCTCAGATGTATATTAGATGTAAAAAGTATTAAGCAAACAATATCATGAAGTCTAAGGAGCACAGCAAAGAATGAGACTTAGATTATAAAACAATATCCAAAGTGTTTTAACATCTCACAGAGCTGCGTTCATACTATACAACCAAAACAATGTGTGGTATAGCAGAAATACAAGCTGACCAAGGAGAGCAAAACAAAAACATTAATACACTCTGGGCTGTAAATGCAGCGATAAATATGTCACAGTTATGCGGGTCTATATAAAATCCTCAAAATAGATTCAAGTTTGTGGTTGCAATGTGACAAAATTGTGAGAAAAACAGTTACAGGGGTATTAATACTTTTGCAAGGCATTGTATATAATGTTTGACTGGTTTTTGTCTTCCTCTGTGGTGTCTGCTTTCCCGTCACGTTGCTCGCCTCTACCTACAGGATGATCTTGCTCCTCGGGACATAGAGGAAATGTTTGAGGTACGTTTATATGTCATGACTTTAACGTCTCATTTTCCCCAGATTAATGCAAATAGAATGGATACTTTCACTTTTACTTCACACGCAGTGTTTGCCTTAGGTTTATTTTCCCTGCTCTTGAATTAATCATCCATAGTATTACTCTAAACTGTACACGAAAGTTAGATTAAACATCATTTTCTTCATGTCAAAACAGATCCTGTTTGCTAATGTCGGCTCACCTGACTTGACATTTCCGCCCCAGGGTGTCTATTCTAATAAGATGTGATATTGCCATTTATGCACGCTGCCAGGTCGCGCTGTGACTGCTGGTCCCATTAGCATGACAATGAAAGCCTCTGGCGTCGGCTCTTTGCGTTGATGCAGGCTTTTTTATGGAAAGCTGGTGAATAGAAGAGGTTGATTTTAACGTGAAAAGTATCTTGAGTTGCTTGCTTTTTCTGTCACTTTGAATTTTGTCTTTGAATACTCATAAGGGTTTTGTTTACTTTGGTTGTTAAAGGTCCTTGCTTTCATGGTTACAATATATTTATCCAGTAGACTCTAAAAGCAACAGATGTCTCCTTATATGAAAGACTGAAGATTCTTAAAAAATGTAAGACAGGAAAAGCTTTATGACTTGAGGTGTTTCATGAAATAAAGTTTGGGTAAATCTGAAGAGATTGGCGACTGAACTACTTTGAATAATCTATAACAAAAGCTTTTAGGCACTGCATTATTATCGTTGTAGTTTCCTTAAATCCAATCAAACGGTAGGGGGGAGTTTAGACAAAGTGTCCTGCTTAAGCTGAGTGTTTTTGGCAGCTGTGAGCTTTTGATTTTTCCCAACAGGAGACGAGATTAGGAGGAGAACACATTTTAACGGTTCATTGTCTGCCTCTTCACCTATTTCTTTTCTTCATTTTCCCTTTTTTTTTCAAACTCCATCTTCTTTATCCCCTTTCCTCCTCCTTATCTGCTTCCACACTTCCTCCTCCTTGTCCATCTTTCTTCACCCGTCTTTCACCCCTCTTGCATTCCCCATCCCGGCCTTCCAGAGAGAACACCGAAAGAGCCAGAGGGAACTCAAAATGTGGCTCGACCAGCTGGAGAAAGAGGTGGTACACGCACAGGAGACCCCGGGCAGTCTTGCTCAACAGTACCAGGTTAGTGTGGGTGTGTGTGTAGAGTTTAACATAGGGACACTCTGCACAGACGGTCCTATTAACAGCTTAATCTGAGGCACTCAAGCATCAGCCGTCATATTTTCTGTCTGGCTTATTCCTCCAAGCCTCAGGATATGTCCCGTATACCACAGCATGTGGGATATCCTCATTTTCTTTTCACTGGTTTCAGAATGTGAAGGCAGTAAGTCTCATATTAGGAAAAAGCAGATGAGAAGCCTGTGGGAAGAGGGTGTAACCTGTCGAAGATCTGTTAGTCTGTCTGTGTGGTTCGACACCTAGGGCAAAAACATCCAAATTAGTTTATTTATATATTTATTTTAGCTGTTCAAAAGCCTTCAAGTCCAGCTGGAGATGAAGCGGAAGCAGGTGGAGGGCGCTTTGCAGTCCACGCAGAGAGACGGGATGCTGACTGTGGATCAGGCTCTGGTCAAACAGGCCTGGGAAAGAGTCTCCAACAGGGTGAGAGAAACTGTCTTCTTCCATAAAGAACCAGATTCAGTCAGTGTTATGTTGGTGGCTGCAAAAGTGTTAAACCCAAAAGCTGTGATAGCTTCTCTTTAAGATTACAAGGAGATTAGAAACACTGAGAGAACATGTGTTTCCAAATGTTTCCAAAATCATGGAAGTCACATGCTATTGTGCCTTTCATGTTTTGACATTAAGGCTACAAATCATCAGTGTATTTGTGTTTTAACTCAAAGTGGCATATAGAGGTTAAACGGAAGGAAAACAATAGCTGCCTCATCATTTTTTTAACTAGTAATCTGAAAAGTATGGCATAAATTTTCTATTTGTCATGATGTGAGGAATGTATTTAGACTTAATTGTGATCTAAATGTTGTAAAATACACGGCAGTTCTGAAAAAGCCTGATAGGAACTACAGAAGATGTGAGATGTGCTGTCAATCAAATAAAAACAGGTAAAAAATTTACTGTGTAGATGTATAAAGCTTGTAAAGTCACTTCCTCAAAAGATAAAATGGTTTTTCAATGTTTTGTCTGAGGGGGACCGAATATAAAAGCATGCCACACATTTCGGAATATTACGTTGTAAAATAATACCTCAATCTCTGTTTCCCTTTCCTTACATTTCTCCAGTTATACATCACTGGTGTTGGTTTGAAATTTGTTGTTATAATGTGTCAAAATGAAGAAAAGCTTGTACTGCCTATTTATAATGATTTACTAGCATTGGCACTGAAAAACATTTCAGCAACCATCATTATAACCTTCCATTTCACCTTGTTTTTGCTCATTTACACTAAAGCACTTAAATCTGATTTAAATTTTAAACTTTCTCAAAACCAATGCATACATCTATTTTTTTTTTTTTTTGGTTTAATACACTAATTGCTTTTTGTAAATCAGCTCTTGGATTGGCACCTTCGCCTGGACCGATCCCTGCCAGCTCCTCTGGGAACCGTAGGGGAATGGCTACACGAGGCTGAAGGAGCCCTGCGACAAGAGATTACTGTCCAACAGGCTCATGATAACACAGCTAATACTGTACACAGAGCTCTGGAGCAGCACAAGGTTAGTTTTCAGCAATGTACAGAAGGAGGAAGGCAATATGTTGCCAGAAAAAGGCAGTTAATGAAAAAAAAAAAAGCTGGAAGAAGACCTAACGCTTGGCAAAATTACTTAAACATTTTTAGAATATTCCTAAAATTTTGGTCTGGAAATGTATTACTTTGCTTGTCTTTTTGTTTTTCTGCATTGGGCATTTTACAGGACGTGTTGAGGAGCTTGGAGAGTCACCAGCAGATTTTTCAGCGAATCCATAAAGACAGAAGTGTTGACGGTGTTCCTGTTCCACAGGATCAGCTCCAAGACATGGCTGAGCGGTGAGTCTGAAAAATAAGGCAGAGTAGTAATGTTTGTTGGCAGAAATACCTAAATCACTAAACTGGCATGCTTGCACAATCTGGTTTACAGGACACCAGCCAAATATGAGTAAAAAGCTGCCCATCTGATGTCTTTATGTATAAACCTTCTCTTCCTGCATAGGATGAACTTTGTTTCTACATCCTCTAGCCTCCATCTGGCCAGAATGGAGTTTCTTGAGAACAAACACCACATGCAGGCCTTCCTCACACTGGCTGAATCCAGGCTGAAATCCTGGATCATTAAATATGGCCACCAGGAATCTGTGGAACTGATGCTCAGCAACTATATTGTGAGAATTTTGTTATTGGGATTGTAGCTTTCTAAATATCTTTATTTATCTTGTAATGTCTAAAAGCAAAATTCTTGGTTTGTTTTTAAATTTTAATTTGTAAATCCTACATATTGTTGACATATGTGGTCATAATTATCAATGTTCATCTCTTTTCATTAGTCATTCGTGGAGAAGCAGCATTTCTTTGAAAATTATGAGGCATTGTTCCAGTCCCTAAAACAATCTGCAGAGACCTACGTCAGTATGGACAGCTCAGGTGAGAAGTTATGATATTTAAGCTACTAAGTTACCTGGAGTAAAATTAGTAGATGTTTACTACACTGAATAGTTGAATAGTTGAATAGTTGAATAGTTGTAGAACATCTAGCTGCACTGACACTTTCTGTGTACTTGAGTTGAACATTTCCCCAAAAGCATCAGATGTTTACCAGCAACATACATGACTGTATATTCAGCCTACATGTAAACTCTAATATTAAGACCCACATCTGAAAAATAACTAATATACAAACTAAAAATGATGGTACCCAAAATGGCTCCACGTGGAATACCTGAGCCAATTAAAATAACAATACAGTATGTTGTTCACACCGTTTAAAACATGATTCAAACTATTATAATGACATCTTAGATGGATTATTGTGAGAGTTTTGAGTTTACTCTTTTGGGTCTGAAATTAAACCTTTAATTTTTCCTTTATTAAGCAATTGTCTATTTTTAAATGTGTTATTTTAGCAATTTTTCTGCTGTGTGCCAACACATTTGCTCTAGGAGCCTTTCTATGCGTCACTGATTTATGTCAGACTGGCTCCTTTGAATGTTATCAAGTATAGAACTGAAAATGAGTGGAAAACCAGACAAAGTCTAAATCACTCTTCCAAAAGGACATTAAAAACCATCAAAAAGTCTTGATGAAGAACCCCTTAATGAAGACACAATGGCTGAAGCAAAATATGAAGAGAAATTAAGAATAACCTTAACGTTAGCAAATAGATGTTAATGTTAAGCAGTTTCTATATAAGTTAAATTGCGGATCCATGCTGAAAACTGTTTAAATAATCCAGGACTGAAATAAAACCGCCACAGTAACTCATAAGAAGCATGACTCACAGCAGTGTAACACAATCACTGTTTATTTCTCTGATGGATAAAATGTTTAATATCATCAAGCCAGTTGCATTTTCTCATTTGGTTAGGTGTTTCCTAAAATGATTACATGCCCCCACATTCATTCAGTTTGACATCAGATTAAAACAAATGCACGTTATATCTCAACTTTATCTTCCCTCTTCAGCAGCCCAGTAACCAATGAGGTGTTTTTGTTCAGCAGCTCATCGAAGCAAGCACTGACTGATTTTACAATTAGCTGGAAGAGGAGAGTCTGCAGGCTACAACTAAATGAGGTTCCTTCGTTCCCAGCTCTCAGTGGGGAATACGACCCCATTTGCCTGTTTAAGGGGCTGCTCCACTTCTGTGGGTCTCTGGGCACAGACCGTGCGAGCTAGTTTGTTGGTTTCATTAGGTTTTTTGGGGCTGTTATGCTTTAGGGTATGCAGAGAGGAGAAGTGAGCTGTGTCGAGAAATCAGGACATCTGACGTTTGATTGGTCGGCCGGGTGGATGAAATACACCTGGTGTTGGTGGAGTCAGTGGTCTTGGAGTGAAGAAAATACTGAAGAGCAAGGTGCTGATGATGATGTTATTCTGACTTGTAATGAACATCCATTTAAAACTGGTTTTGTTATTTACTTACTTCATTGACTAAAGTCTGCTGCTGCTGTGCTGAAGAGAGCGAACCAAAGCAATGCAGCACACAAGCAATACGTTTCCCTATAGTGAGATTTTTTGGGTCAGAGATTCGTCTGCAGAGGCATGCGGCTTCATCAATCTAAATGTGAACCTCATCTGGTGTTTCAGTGAAGTTGTACCATCTGCCATAAAACTGGGCTTTGTAAAGGGGCTTCAGAGACCGCTACAACTTACTGTAAATGTAACACAAGTTAATAATAGCAAAAGACAGATTTAGCCTGTAGATCTTACAGTAGACTTAAATGGAAATAAAAGGTTTTCATTTTAACCAAAGCAAAAGTCCAAATAAAGTTGCACAGTATTTTAATTTTAATTTTCTTAATATTAGGCCTTAGAATGCAAAAGAAATTAACGTTGGGTTGTAAGTGATCTGTATTTAAATTTAATTCCTACATTCTTATAGTTGAAACAGCCCTGTTTTAAAGGAAGTAATTTTCTACAATTTATGTAGGTCTTTGAATTAAATCATAATTGTACTGATTAGGTCTTAAAATGTCATAAATGTAAGTCACAGAAAAAGCAGGAACCCTGTGTGAAAGACCATCACATTCTAGCTACCCTTGGAAGTTTATTAAATTACAATTCTGCTATTGACATTTCTTTTGGCTTCCAGTGGATGAAGGTGAAATGGGAGTTCGCAGATTTATGCGGGAAGTGGCGACTCAGTGGAGGAGCCTGTCTATGGAAGTGCGCAGTGTGAGGAGCATGCTGGAGGAGGTCCTGTCCAACTGGGAGAGGTACGGCTCCACTGTTGCCTCCCTGCAGGCCTGGCTGGAGGACGCAGAAGAAGCCCTGAACCAGCCAGAGAAGGTCAAACTGGTAGGTCTTTTTTTTCTTGTATATGTGTGATAAGGTAAAGGGTGGCAATCAAATATACATCAGCTCAGTCATTGTCTTTAAAGTGGAATCCCATTAGAAGTTTCCTCTCGAGTATCATACAATCGCTTTGACTTGCAACAAGCCATGGAGGATGGCTCTGTTGTCACATTACCATAGCAACCACAGATTCACATCCTCACCAAGGATTAGACAGCTAATTACCCCAGTTTTATTGTCCCTCCTTTGTTTCCTTACTTGAATCCCTGTCTTTGTTTCTTTTTTATTAGCTCTCTCCAATTCATTCACTGACACTTATTCTTTGTTTTTCTGAAGTTCCTTTGTGCCTGCATGTCTTTTTTCATCTCTCTAATGTGTCTGTCTTTCCTCCAGGAGTTTTTTAGGAATCTCAGCCACTGGATGGATCAGCACGCAGCCATGAACGACGCCGGGAATTTTCTCATTGAAACATGTGATGAGACCGTGTCGCTTGACCTCAAGCAGCAGCTGCTTCTGCTAAACGGACGATGGAGAGAACTCTTCCTCAAAGTCAAACAAGTAACCAGGAAAACAATAAACTTTAAACTTTATTTGTGTCAGTTGTGTTCTGACCGCATAAGAAAGACCTAAACATTTTTTTTACAAACAATAATTGAAAATTTGTTAAAGATTTTTCTACTCTGGCAAATCTTTAATAAATCGAATATGAACATGCAATCCTTAATATTTGGATTATTGTCTCTTACTCAGTCACTGAGAAACCACATGCTTTTTACAGCCACCAACAAGTTCCTGGGATATTTTTGGCTGAACATCTGACAACTTCTCTTGGCAGACTTAGTTGAGTTCATTCAAATTAATTGGTTTCCTGTCACGCACTCTGCTTTTCAGCATTGTCAACACATTTAAGATTGACTTCATGTTTTCTGAAATACCATTAAAGGAGTTAGAAAAACATAATATCCATTCTAAAGCTTGATTTGATTTGTGTTGGGGTTTATATTTCTGCCAAAAGAAGCAAACGACACCAGACCAACTATCAAACATGGCAGGGACATCATTATACTGCGAGACTTTTTCACTGCCTGCGCCTGGCATAGCACAAAGTTATGAGCTGACAAAGAAAGGATCTTCAGTTTATCAAATTCACATGTCAGAATGGCCAAAGTGTGACACATCTTTTTAAATTCAATTGAAAAATTTTACATTAGATGATGAGAATTACTAAGGCCTTGCATTTACTGTTATGGAAGTGAAACATGAAATCTCCTGTCAGTTTCATCCTTAAATCCAACAACCGCCATTTTGCTGATGGGAGGTTTTGCGATCCATTCCTTGCTGTTTTTAAAATTTAGATACAAAAATGTATCTTCTTCAGCCCGTATGTATAATTTTGATTCTGTGTAGAGAGAATATCTATTAGGAATTCAAGCTTGTGCACCCAAATTCCTGTTTTTGATTGAAATTTGGGAGTGCTACCTTTCCAAATAAAGGATATTTTCTTTCTTTCTTTGCTTCAGTATGCTCATTCAGATGAGTTGGAAAAGTGGAGAAAAGACCACCTAAAGGCTGTGTGGACCCTAAAAGAGCTGCTGGAAGAAGCAGAGGCCAAGCTGAATGCTCCTGTTCAGGTGTCCTTCCTCGGAGTCAAAGCCTTCCTGCAGGATGTAGAGGTTGGTTTATAAAATCTTCTACCTTACATAAAGGCCATAAAGGCACAAGTGCAGCCCAGTATTTGCATGCGTTCTGTAAAACATTTAAATGTGGATGACATTGATGCTCCAGCTGTGCATTCATGCTGGACATAAGCTCATTTATTGTGAGTAAGAGTGAATTGACCCTTTACATGCTCATCTCAGAGCACCAAGCAAAAGGTCGTTTCCATGGAGACCCAATACAAGTTGGCTGCCCGCAGTGCTCAGCTCCTCACCAAGGATGCAACACAGGATGAAGCTGCCAGGGTCATGGCAACCATGGCAAAGGCTAAAACTCAGCTGAACAAGGTGTGACTTGTGAACGCCAACACATGAGTTCCATTTAGATTTTTTCTTTACTACCTTTATATATATATATATATATATATATATATATATATATATATATATATATATATATATATATATATATATATATATATATATATATATATATATATATATATATATTGTATTTTTTGTGTTTAGGTGAGAGAGCGGTGCCCCTCCCTGGTGAGAGAATGTCACGTCCTGCTGCCACTGCTGGAGGAAATGGAGAAACACATCAGCAGTTTCTACCAGGCCCTGGAACGGGCAAGTCGGATCACTGCTGGTGTGAGAGACTCGGAGGTACCTGGCCAACAGAAACACAAGTTACAGGCAAGACAATCTGGTCACAAGACTTCACATGATAAAGTTATGTCTTACATGGATACATTAGGGTTGCTACAGGAAAAAATGTAATTCACAAAATTTATTTGAGACTACATGGCCTGAATCAATCAAAGTCTTAAGAGCTGGGAAAAGAAAGCCGATAACACTTTATTTGACGGGTTGTGAATAAGACTGTCATGACACTGTCATAAACATGACATAACACCTGTCATGAACATGAGTAAGTAATACTTTCTATGGAAGTGTGCAGAAGCAAAACAATTTGAAATATATAGGGAAACCAGTTAGCCAAAATGAAAGCAACAATAAGTTGAAGAAAAATGTTTTATTATGGGAGTTGGATGCTTAAGTCAAAGTTAAAAATTTCAACACAAAATCATACATAATTGGTTTTAATATCTGAAATAGAATATTTTATTTTCACTTTTAAAAGGTTTTTTTTTTTTTTTTGCATCACTTAATTTAGCTGGTTTTGTACTTTAAGTTAAAATTTACCCCGAGATGTATCCCTGCTCTAGGCATCTGTTTTTTATTCTCATCCAGTATTTTTGTTATTGTGTTGTTTTTCACATTTTCATAAACTAAAATTTATATTACTTTGTTGCAGTAATTTCCATAACTTTAGATTTTTGTGTCTTGTATTGATTTGTTGAGATGTAGAGAGTAAGAGTAACTTGGTAGCACTGCAGTTGAGCAGCATTTTTTTCCTAATGAGAGTCTTGGGAGCTTCTGCTCTGCATCCTTAAGATGATACCTTGGTGCAACACGGCAGAGGTAAATTAATGGGTTTGCTCTCATCAAATTCTGCAGATGCCTGGTAATTGAATCTAGTTTGTTGGAGCAGGAAACCATTTAAACCATGTAGTGTAGCGGGTCCTGAGGAGCAGGGTTAGAGAAAAACATTTAAAAGTGAGTTGGCTGCAGGTTGTCTCTTCTACCCCTCTACACACAAGTCAGCAAAAATTATACCTTACTACAAAATAACTACCAAGACAATGATGGTTTAGAGAAAAATATGCTTCCCAATCACATTTTTCCATACTGCTAATTTTTTACAGAATCCATGTTTTATTTCAACTTGGCTCTTTTCAATAAATGCAGATAAAATGTTATTTGTAAAGTTATTACAGCATAAATAAAAAAAATAAAAATAAAAATATCGTTTTTCCACCATTGATGTAAACTTTGTTATCCCGATTGCCTCAGGATTTGCTGAACCAGCAGCAAAGCTGTAAGCGATGTCTTTCTGTGATTGAGAGAAATCACCAGACGCTGGAGAAATCGCTTGGCAACAGTAAGGTGCTCCGAAACTTCGACATGTCCTCACTGCAAAAGAGAGTTTCCGAAATTCAAGGATCATCACAGGTCAGTCCTAACCTTACTGTATCTGTTAAGAGAATGCCTCACATTCAGTAGACGTATTGCATTGTAAATAATATATATATATATATATATATATATATATATATATATATATATATATATATATATATATATATATATATATATATATATATATATATATATATATATATATATATATATATAAAAATTTAAATAAACATCAAAACAACCACCAAGAGTATCTGTAGTTTGGATTTCCATCACATCTCTCATTATTTATTAGCTTTTTATAAATCAAACAAAGTAATTACCTCATTTTACCACTGGGACCCATTAAGATCACCGTTAACATCTTCTCAGGCTTTGCTTAAGGAGGTCGGGGAATGGAGGAGGCGGGAAGAGGCCAATAACTGCCTGAGGAGGAGGTTTGAGGAATCACGGCATGAGCTGGAAAGAGTGCTGAAGAAAGCTCAGAGCTGCTTGAAGGAGACTGGAGACGCAGAGGAATTACTGAGGAAACACACCGTAAGAACAAATCGGCACCTCCAGCTATAAATAACACTAGTTAGGCATAAAGCATACAAGGCCGGTAGTTAATCTGTGAAAACACATTTATTACTTTAATATATGTTTTTCAGGTTGCTACATTTAGTTCCTGTTATAGAAATGAATGGAGAACAGTGGCAAGGGAGTATGTTAATTAAAGCATAGGGTGTATTTTGAAGTACTATGGTATTGTAATTTACCAAAAACAACATCTCAAATAATCCTACAAGGATGAATGTGAAAATTAAGAATATAGCTTTAAAACTTTTTAACTTTAAAGTCTAAATGTCAGTTGCAGTTCAGTATTCTGAATGTTGTCAGTTCAGTATTAGAGATAAATTTTTAATATTTCCTTTGGTTTTCCTAATTTTATTACTGCAACCATAAACTTAAATCTACATTTTAAATCCTTTAAAATTCAAAAAAATTTTCTGCCACTATCTGTGGTTTTTGAACAGTCTTATTTCTCTTATTCTGAAGATAGTGAGGTGCTGCACGCTTCCCTTTGCAGGAAAGGTGGGAATCTACGTTTGTCCCTAAAGTTTAAAACAGGGCTTTTAAAACAAAGCTTACAAGAGTCTTACTCATTTAAAGGAAAGATTAGAACAACAACAACAAAAAGATTCAACTTCCAAATGAGCCTAAACAGAAATAAATAAAAATGAAGATTTTTGAAATAAAATTTTTCTGTTGTTTTATATCTTAGAACATTGCAAAAGAACCATATCACTTATATAAATAAACTAATAAGTAATTCAGGAAGGCTTAGCAAAATAACATTTTAATTGTTCTTAAAGTTTGCTTATTTCAGGCTGAGCTAAGAATGCTAACGGGTTTTTTGTATGTAGAACTTAAATCAGACAAAAAAGCTTTCCATGGAGCTGGACAACGCACACAGGGTGGCAGACTCTATGGCATTTCTTCAGGTGTTTTTTAGCTTCTCCTCACTTTTAATATGTTCTCTCTTCTCCTGTTGCAGGATTTCTTTGGTCAGCTGGACCAGCGGGTGCTCAGCGTGTTCCTGAAAGCCTGTGATGAGCTGACAGACATCCTACCTGAAGAGGAGCAGCAGGGTCTGCAGGAAACTGTCCGTAGGCTGCACAAGCACTGGAAGGTCAGAGGTCAACGTGCATTAACACTGTAAATAATCACGTAATATCTCCTGAGGTGCATAACCTATACTTCATTAACTTAACAATGGAGGCCTGTGCTTTTGAAAAAGTTTCCTCACCAATTAGACTGAAATGAAATCATCATTATGTTGATGCTTAATTTCTCTGGGGGCTGTTTGTTTGTCATTGAAAGATGAGATGTATTCCAGAAAATATATTTCTTAACCTGGGTATGATTTGCGTTTCTTTTAGGACCTCCAGACGGAGGTTCCCTCTCACCTGCTCCGACTAAAAGTGGATGTGGAGAGAAGTCGAGTGGCTTTGATTCTTCAGGATTGCAGAGGAGAGCTGGAAAGAGAGATACAGGCTCTGTCAGGCACCTGCACCAGTGAGCGAGTTATCAAAGAGCACAGGGTAAGCCCTGGACTTTGTGGAAACTTAAAGCATGCATTAATCTAATAGAAAGAGCTCAAACAATCAACTTTCTCTTGTTTCATCTCCAGACTTTCTTCAGGGAACGCAAACCTCTGACTTTGTGTGAGAAAAGAATCACAAACATGGAGGATCTGTGTCATAAGTTACCTGACAATGACCCGATCTATCGGATGCTTGATTCCACTAAAAGGGCGGTAGAAGAGGTTACTGAGCAAATAACAGTCACTCACCTGAAACTGGAGCAACACCCTGACAAATGGAAAGAGTGGAACGACAGGTGCTCAAGATCAATGAGGCATACCTGAGTTACCCACTGGTTATCAGATGGCTGGAAATTAGTTTTATTTTTAATATTGCAGGTTCTGTGAGCTTTCTGATTGGCTGTCATCCCAGAGAGGGCAGGTGAGGCTACTAAGAGAGACAGCAGTGACTTCCCATCACCAGGATCAAGTTGATGCTGCTGTTCGGGTGAGAAGGTGGAACCCGAATGCTGTTAAAAGCTCAGAGATTAGATTTCTAACCATTTGGATTCTTGTGCTTGCACCAATTTCAGAATCTGCAGGAAGCCTTGATGGGCCGAGAGGAGAGCCTATTGTGGCTAAAAAGTCGCCTTGCCAGGCTGTCAGAGGTTAGCTCAGAGCTGGAAGTCCAAAGACAGAGAACAGCCCTGGTTAAACTTTCAACTGACCTACGGTCCCTCTTATCGTCACTCTGTCAGGTAGAGTCTGTTATTATAAGCATTAAACACTTTATTTATTAGCATTTTAATTCATTACCTGATGTTTTCCTGCTTTACCACAGTTGGGAGAAGAAGGCTCTGCTATGTTCCATTGTGAGGGGCTGAGGGATGAAGTTCACTGTGCTTTGGAGGAAGTTCTGAGGGCAAGAAAGGAGGCAGAGGAGCAGACCAGCAGGATTCTGAATGCCGAGAATCTGGAGGAGGCCAAACAACTTTACCTCATTCACCAGGTGGGTCTCACTTTTTTATTTTTCACAATTTCAAAACCTTGTATTAATTTATGTTCTAAATTTAAAGTCTCCGCTTGGGTAATTTTGCTTGTTTTAATTGTCTTTCAATGTTCTGTGAGTAAATATATTTGCCCATTTATCCATAACAACTGGAACTAAGCAAAGTTATTGTCTATTAAAAGAATGCCCCTCATATTAATTTCACTCGCTGCTACGGAGAGGGGTGGGGTGGCGGGGGGGGGGAGAGAATTACCGTAATAACCTAAAATTGGCTGGAAAGCGCAACGTCTCCTCTTTCAGAAATCGTTGGAATTTTTTAGATAGCGCAAAGTGTGGCGGAATTACGGTACTGCAAACTTGGCTGGGTCGCCGCCGTTCAGTTTAGGACTTTAAAAAAGTTACTGCCATTGTGAATTTATGGTAGCTAAATGCATTTCATTTTGTTGTTAAATTTCACATTTAATGTGTCATAGCAACACCTGAGAAGGCTGCATGCTAACAGAAAGGAGGCCGAGCAGCTGGTGACTCACTGCCGCCAGCTGCAGACAGGTGAGGTACTGAGTCAGCCTCTGCGTGAACTGGAGGGAGCTTTCAGCGAGGCTGACCTCAAATCTGGAACGACAGAGCAGAACCTGCAGGTAGAGAGCTAAATGAATGTTTGTTTGGCTGAGTGGATGGGCGGCATGTTGCATGCTTTCCTGTTTTATTTCTATTTGGGCTTGAAATAAACCTGTTGCAATAAGCAATTAATCACACGATCAATTAAAATGAACTCGATCAATTCCATTTTGATGATTAAATAATTTTTGAAGGGAAATTTTGTTTAGAGACTTTATCATCCATTTTATTGGTGGTTTCAGTAGTGTGTGTGTTTTATTTAAGGTTGCGTTTATGGTTCTTGTATTTCATTTCGGATATTAAATATCTTGAGTGCAAAGTGTTTTATAAAATAATAATGTTTGCTGATATTTGAGAGGGTGAACTTACAATATTATGTCTTTATCAATATATTGCTTGAAAGTGTCCACTAAACACCAATTTTATTGTCTATTGCAATAATTACTGGGACAATTAATCATCTAGAAAAAATTGTTATGTAATTTTGACTTAAAAAGCGTAGGATCCCTCGGAGAAACCAGAGAATCTGCTGAATTTGATTAAGTCTAAGCTGATCAGTACAATTAGTTCATTTCGGGTCTTTTTTATGTTTTTGCAGCATTTTTTATTTTTTGTTTAGATTTAATAACTCTGTTTGCTGTGATTGTTGGTGTTTTATCACTGTTTTAAAGAGATTTATTTAAGCAATAAATTCATCCCTCACCACTTGCCATCACCTCTAGTCGGGTCATCCACCAGCGAACTAGAAAGGAGCAGACCCAGTGAAATTTATGCTGCAGTCATTGATTTGCCTCTGCTGAATCTTAACCACACATTGATTGCTATGCCTGTGCATATGATTTCAGTGTTGTTTGTGTGCTGTATTGGATGTTTTTATTCACTGCTAATTAAAATCTTTCTGCATGAACATTTCATAGTTATTGACATGGATTCCCACATGGAAATAAGTCAAACTGAATGTTTTGGACTATTTGGATAATATTTGTACAACAGTAAATTTAATTTTCTAGTTTAAAATTTTCTCTACTTATATATCTCCTTTGTTTCTTCATCATGTGAAGACAACCCTGAGCTGCTGGCAAAATTTTGAGATAGAAAGAGAGGAAATTTGGAGATTTATTACGAACACTGAAAGTGAACTAAACAAGGAACTAATTTTCAATAGCTTGGAGAGCCTGAGGAGTGAACTGGAGCACCTCAAGGTATGTTTTATGTACTTAATACAATTTCTTAATTGAGTATTAGCAAAAGCTGATTTTAAAGCACTTTGTGAGCATTATCATTTCCATTGTTTTTGTTTCCAGGAGCTTTCCATAGATTTCGAGGAGTATTCTGTACGAGCAGATATCCTTTTGGAGAAGGCAGAAGATATTCAGCTTGGGCCAAAAACTCAGAGTCGTCTTCTACAGCAGGCAGAGTCCTCCAGAGAAATGATCACACAACTTCAGAAACAACTCAAAGAGAAGTTTGTACCTATTGTTTCCTCTCCTTTTAAGCCTGTATGCCTCCTTTCAGTGACTCTATATGGTGTAATTTGTATTCAGCTGAATAATGTGTTCAAACAAACAGGGATAACAAAGTTCCAGTAACTGTAGGACATAAGTCTCATGAATCATCAATTGTACTCTTAGATAAGTGAGTACGGTTGTTTGATTTGAGTCTGCTGTCCTGTCATTCAAACTTTTGTGTGTTTAGCAATTCTTTTAATGACCCAGATGTTTTGTTTCACAGTTTTGTCCTTCTTGAGAAGATGTGTGTGCAATGGGAGAGCTGCAGCAGAGAATCAGAGGTGCTCTCTCAGTGGATCAATGAGAAAGAGAAGGAACTGGATGCAGTCAGCTCCACATCCTCCTCTGATCCTCTAGATGCTCACATTAACACTGTGGAGGTATGGGTTTCCTCTATCGTTTTTGTTTGTTTTGCAATCAGACGTTTAAGTACACTCATCATCAGCATGAATATCATTATTAGTTTTGTGGTTAGGGTGAATTGATTTTTCTCTATTTAAAACAAGATTGAGATTATAATACAGACTCAAATATACTCAAACTCCCACTAATATTTGGGTAAATGTCCCACATGCCCTTTTTAGAGAGCAACAAGCTTCAAATATTGGATTGACTGTATGCATATATTTGCGCCTTGTAGTACAATTTTGAACTTGCGTGTATTAGCGAAAATTAACAATTTTTAAATTGAACATCCAGTTTTAACTTTTTGTAGCCACTGACCTTGCTCATTGTATAATCCACCCTAAAAACAAAACAAAACAAGTAAATAATTGATAATGAGTGTATGTGAAGTTCTGACCAAAATTATAAGAGCTGTTGAAGAATTTCCTGATCTACTTTAGCTGTGGGCTGCAGTAAATTTTATTTATAATTTTTTTTTTTAGTAAATGCAAAATTAAAAAGCTTCTAAATTTATTGCAGAAGGTGAAAAGATCCCTTTAGCTCAAGCACTGTTTCTCTGGTATGCAATATGCATGTGGAAATGATAGCAAATTGTAACTGCATGGATGTTATGCATAACTTAAAAACAAATTGGGTCAGCACATGTAGAGATTGAGAAAATTAGTTCATCATGATGTCTATCATTATTATAATCCCAGTCCTGTCAATTTCAGATTTTCAGAACAGAATTAGGAATGTATGTATTTAGTGAAATTCTCTGCGGGAATAGCAGATTAATCAAATATGTGATTCTCACAATCATTATTTTTGCTGCTTCTTGTTTCTCTAGATGATAGGTGAAGGTTTGGAGGAAAGAAGGACGACTCTTGTCCAGATGGAGGCCGACGTTGAGACCCTGTCCAGATTCGTGACCCCTGGAGAAGCCAGACATATCCGTGTCCAACTCCTACAGACGAGGCAATGCTGTGACGAGCTGATGGGGAGGACAGAGCAGGTCGGCTTACAGCTCAACCAGAGCGCCTCCTACAGGCAGAGATGCAATGATAACCTCGAACAGGTGGACAAACTTACAAAATGTGAAAAGGTGTTTATTTTATAGCTCGGCTCAAATATAATCGGACATATTTGTCCACTATCAGGTAAAGAAAACGATGGGGGATCTGAAAGAAAAACTGGACTATCCAATCACTTGTACATCATCAACTGAGACCTACAAGATCCTCCAGGATCACATGGTGAGAACAGACACATCCAGAGTTAAAGTGTCTTTATGTTTTCTATCCCTGTATTTAGTAACGTTTTGTGTGTTTAAGGTTTAACTTCTTATCTGCTCCGGGGTTCATCACCAGTATATTTTTATTCACTTCAGGAGATCTGCCAGGGTGTTGAGCAGCTGAAACCAAGGCTGATGGCATTGTGTTCAGCCTCAAAGAGGCTTGGAGAGGGCAGCCAGCTGGAAGAGGAGGTGGCTGACCTCCAGAAGCAACAGAGAGAGTTAATTGGAGAGGCTGCAGGAAAGCAATCCACACTGGAGAGTCTTCTAGCGCTGTGGCAAAGGTATGGATACATTTCACCACAAAATTGCATAAAATAATTAGATAGATGTTAGTCGTTATAACTGTTTACTTTTGTACTGTAGGAAAATGTCTCTCTTTAGTCATGTTGAGTGGCTTTTATTCAGATTACTAATTGGTTTCTGTCAATTCCAAAAACAATGCTCCAAACCTTTTAAAGCAAAAGCAGCTGCTTTGGTTTTCATCTTTAATTTCCTGAGCCTTTCCCTGTCATCTTTTAGTTCCTGCTCACACACACATCTCTTATACTGTTTGTATAAATATTGCAATTTCCCCTTGTTATTGTGCATGTGTCCTTTCTGCTGAATTCTCATCTCTTGTCAATTTCCTCTGTTATTCTCTGAAAGACTCTCTCATTTTAGTGTGAAGTAGTAGAGCGAGAGCTTGTCTGAGTCTTTCTGTCTGCTTCCCTGTCAACATTGGCTTTTCCCTTCTAATTATATTCTTTTTCTTGTCACTTGTTTGACACTGAATAGATTTGCACCAGATTGATTGTTTTTGTGAAGAGAAAGTAAGGAGCCAGACTAGTGGCTACAGTTTAGTGTGACGTGTCAGTAAATCACTCTAAAAATAAATAATATTCTTGCCGCAAATCTTTTTTAAGGCATGTATGCCTGTGTGTTACTCTGTTCTTACTTACTCTCTTCTCTGTAGATTTGCATACATATATTTTTACCATTCCACTGATGCAGATTCATGTTGAAAAGAACAAACAGTATATAGTGTTACAGAGTGTGTGTGTATATTGATTTGAAAGGTTATTTGGTAATCTGCTGTTAAAGAAAGCTTTATTCTCTTACAATTGTGCAATCTGAATTCGAATGAGCAGATATGAAAAAGAGAGTGCTTCCATGAAGAGCTGGCTGATCAGATGTGAATCCATGTGCTGCCCGGAAACCGAATTACTCTCTGCAGATAAAGTAAAACTGAGGAATGAACTCCAAAATGTGCAGGTAAAATAGACTTCTTGATTTTGTTGCAAATATTGTTACACCTTAGTCTTTTTTGTATTTTGTAGAGCAGCTTGGAAATGTAAAAAATAAAGATAATAATGTATGTTTTTCTATTTTTTTAAAAACATTTTTAACAAATAAGTGTCTGAAATGTGAAATTCCTGGCTGTAATATGACCAATTGCTTACAGAAGTTGTAGGCAGAGTCCAACTCTAGATAATTTAATCTCAGCCTTCATAACGGAGTGCAAAGAATGAGGCTGTTGTTTAGAGAAAGCCACAAATTGCCCCCTTTTTCAATTTGCCACCATCCCATAAAGTGGACACAGGAAACATGTAGACAAAGTTTCTAATGCTTTGTTGCTTTTTTTGTGACTTTGTTCAGAGCCTCTGTCAAGCTTTTTGTTGAACTCCCACTTCTCAGGAAATGCAGCAGGAGACACCGTCTTATGAAGCACTCCTCCAGGGTATTGAAAATCTCCAGCTGTGTCTCTACACCACAGTGGATGAAGCTCGACTCCGGGAGCTCAACTATGACCTTACTCAGCTTCAGGAGAGATACACTTCTGTGAATATGAGTATATCACACAGGTAATACTTATTTCATTTAAGGATCTCAAAATTAAAATCTTTCATGGGGTTTTTTAGTCAAAAATAGTAACTGTATAGATATAACCCTTTATCTGCCATCTAATTCTTCTTTAGGAGTAAGCTGCTAGAGCTGCACCTGGATCAGCTGGACCAGTTCGATCAGGCTCTGCTTACTGTGGCACAAAGGAGTGAAAACTTCCTGTCTGTCCTAAGAAACTCTCCCTATGTTCACATCTCAGATCTTGAGGCTGCAATCACTGAAGTAAAGGTAATAAACCAACAATTTCCATTTTCAAAACACATGTACATGTGATCTACATGTAGCTACTGTATACTAGTTTTTAAAAACTAATTTTGACTTTACACAAGTACTGTATGTACATTTTTCTTGTAATGCTACAGGAGCATGAGGCACAGCTGCAGGAAAACACATTGTTGAGTCAAACCCTGAATCAGAAAGAATCGTCTCTGCTCCATCGCTCCACTCCAGAGGCTGAACAGCAGCTGCAGGCCTGGACGGAGGATTGTCTGCAACCCTTCAATGAGTCCCAGCGTCTTTTGCTCATCCGTAAGGAGAGCCTGACTAAATTAAAGACTTTCCTCGCAAAGCGTGAGGCAGCATCTAAGGCTTTGCACCACCTTAACGAGGCGGTGGAGGGCAGGGGGAGCTGGGACCACGCTAAAGCTGAAGCTCTGCATTGCGGGATTGTGGAAGTCTCTAAAGACATGGCCCGACTTGAGGCAGAGGCTGTTGGGTTGGATGGGATGCTGAGCAAGGCACACCTGCACCTGTTAGGTACAGAATCGACCGGTTCCAAAAACACCAGCGATCCTCAGAGCAGAACATCCTGCAGAGGACTGGCGGTGGGCCTCATGATGGCTCTGGAGGAGGTGCAGAGGGCTGTTGGATGGAGGCAAAGTGAAGAGGATGCTTTAGGGGCGCTGTGGTGCTCTTTCAGAGAAAGGAAAGAAGAAGTGATGAAGAGTTTGAAGAAACTAGAAGATGACGCAAGGCGAGAGGAGACAAGAGAGTGCTCTGTACAGGCATTTCAAAACAGGTACAGCTATTTTGTTGGAGCCAAAAAACTCCAAATGAAACAATTGACAGACCATCAGGTCGGATCAAACCATCATCAAAATACTTGATTCGTTGTTTGAAAAAATAGAAATAGAAAAAGAGGGATGACTTTTGCATGATTTCACATTGTAAAATACATCCTGTAAGTCTTTAATGGAGAGATCTAAATGGTGGCAGACTCTATCTGCCATCTTCAGTAGCAGCCAGACTCCAGCCAGATGGACAAAGTCATTTTAATGTTACGTCTTAAAACAATGAGATGTATAATGCTGGAATCAGATAATCCCCATTGTTTTTGTTCTGGATCGGTTTCCCCCAGGCTGCGTTTCTTCGTCCAGCTGGAGGATGAGTTGCAGTCTCTGCAGCACTCCCAGAGATGGTTAGAGGAGAAGGGGAACCAGCTTGTCCAGCGAGACAGCGAGTTGGCAGCTGATGCTCTCAGAGAGGTGGCACTGGTGAAGGCAGCCTGGGAAAATCTGAATACAACAATAACAAATAGGTAAACCCAGGAAAGAATGATGGATGACTTCTTCATTTTACTTTTGCCAATCAGTGCTGTCTAAATTTGTGCTCTCTGTTTTCTTGCAGTCAGGAGCAGAGCGGCGTTGTGGTCGACCTTCTCCGCTTGTTCCTCCATCTGAAGTCGAACATCATCACTGTTGTGGAAAATGCCCAGGCTGTTGCCCACAATCTGCCTGACCACAACCATAACGCTCAGGACGCCAGAAGTGTTTTCACACAAGTTAGTGAAGTTTATTTTTAGAGAAAACAATGTTGGTAAATCATTATTATTGATTTTTTAAAATACTTAACTATATTTGTAGCTATTAATTCAAATAATTATTTTTTTCTAGAAAGGACTGAGGGTAACTATTACCTTCCTAATCAAGACATAGTTTTAGATCGTAGGATGCCTGTTGTGCATAAAGCAATGGTAATGTATGAATCTGGATTACGTTTGTGATTAATTGCTGACTGTTTATGCAGAACATAAAATTCATAATTGGCAGACGAGGCTCGTGCTTTCTGGATCCAACAGATGTTTGTATGGATAGTAATCAGTGAGCACTAAGTTGATTTCATCTCCTGAAGCATTTTTTAATGGATGTGTGCCAGAAATTCAGAATTGCATTTAAAGGAGGCAAACTTGGCACTCTGTAGCCATAAATCGGGAAAGACATTCCATTCTGTTTGGACACTGGAATATTTCAGTGGGAGATCTGGGATGCACCCAGTTGCCATTGTGGCATTTTACTGGAGGAACTCTCCTGTATCTTCTCATATTTTTGCTCTTTCCTTTTGTGTACAATATTGTGCTGGAAAAAAAACTTTTATTTGGTTCTTTGCAACCAGATGAACTCACATGGATCCAGAAGTTTAAAATGTGATGGCTGCATAGTTATAACTATGAAAGAAAATTTCACAAGAGTTGTTGGCTTTATTTGTGCAAAAATATATATTTTAGGTTTTGCAATTGTCCTTTGGTGTTTTATTAACCCTTAGTTGTGATCATGTTGACTAAAATTATGAATCTTTTATTTTTATATGTCAAAACTTCTTTCATAAGAGGATTGGTCCAGTTGCTGACTGACTTTATGAAATGCACTGGATCCAAATGGCTTTAACCCTCCAGTTTGAATCATATCTCTCCCTCTAGTGGCAGCCTGCTATCAATATCTGTGCTCTGGTGTCTGTCCATGCAGCATGAAACTGTCCAAGCTGAACTGAGAGAAAAACAAGACGACATGGACCAGCTCATCTCCACAGTTGAGGACCTGCAGAGAGAATTGGAGCGGGTTCCCAACTCGGATATGTTTTCTGTCCTGAGTGAAGTGGAAGCTCTCAGGGATCAGTGGCTGCTGGTGAGTGGTGTCTTAAAAACACAGGCTGTACTGTGTCTCTTCTTTAGGCAAACAACTGCTTCATAAAATCAGAAACTAATGGCTTGTATATGTATATGTAATCACAGATGTTTTAGAATCAGCAAATTAAAATAAGTTTTCCAGGAACAATCAGATCACAGTCTTGATTGGAAATACTATGATGAGCAAAAGAGTATGAATTGATTTTCAAAAAAGTGAAATTTGTTATCTACAATTCAGTTCAGCCAGGAACCAGGGTCATTTTGGTATTTACCTCCAGGATTTATTTTTTATTTATACATTTTCTCCTTTGTTAGGACTTATTTATCTCCTCAACTGTCACAAATGAGACAGCACAACAAACACGTCTAGACAGGTTATCTTCCTTTTACGTCGCTCCCTCATGTCTCACTCCCACATCTGTCAAACTAATTATGCCTCATTTTTCCTCCACCTCCCTGAAAAGCCCACCATCCCTTGTTAAGGAGAGATGGAGGCGGCTAAAAAACAAAAGAGCGAGACCCTTCCTCTGCTTTTGATTGAGACGCATTCTGCTCTGCACTCAAACTGCTCGTCTTTGCATTTTTATTCTTTCAGGTCTCAGAGAAAATCCAGACAAATACAGAAAGGCTCAGCTACTGCGTAAAACTTTGGGATGACTTGAAGGCCATGGAGAACGACATCAACCAGTGGATGAGCGGGTCCATCGCCGATCTCTCTGACAGCGTTGCCAGACTCAGCGACAAGGATTCGGCCGAGGCCTGTCTTATCATGTTTCAGGTTAGCGCCTGCTGGATGGTGATGACAGAGAGGAGGTGTTCAGGGAGGTGATAGTGGGCTTAATTTCAATTTTTCACACTTTGAACTAAAGGTTGAGATGGAGAAGAGGGAGCAGATGTTGGATATTCTGCAGGAGAGAGTGGCAGAGCTGAAGGAACGAGCCAAACTGCAGGAGACGCCAATACAAATGCAGGTGAATATTATGGGAACCTGTATTCAGTTTCATCTGTATTAAGCAAAAAATCTACAAAGTTTAAATAGATCAAACTGTGTTGATGCTCTATTTATTTCCGTTAACTTTTGGCTGTAAGACATAAAATCAACATTCTGCACCACAGAGTTGCTATTAAGCAACCTTTACTCTTTACCAAGCATTCTGAACTAGCTTAGGTAGTGTAAACTTTATTTTTAATAAACTTATTTTACCTAACCAGGTTCTGGAGTCGGATCTGAGGAAGAAAATGCTCCATGCGCTGGAGGCGTACAACCAGGCCAAACACACCCTGACCTACTTCGACTTCCAGAAGCAGCGACTTGATGACCTGATGTCCCAGATGACCGAGCGGCTGGAGGTTGTGGAGGGATCCTTGTCGGACCTCACTGAAGCTGGTTCCCTCGAAGACATTTGTACGGTGAAGGTACAGCTTTATCATTTTATTCTGTTCAGTTTGGGGCATGTTTAAGCTTTAAACTGATCTTCCATAACAATATGATTCAATATTGAGTAAATAATGCTAGTACTTTAGCAAATAAGACAACTTTGACATTAACAAACGAAATGTTTACTAACATATCTGGAAGGAATTTGGTGTTAATTTTAGGATCAATGCTGTGGTTAAGGGTTAACATCTGCTACAGCCTCAGGTGTTTTGGAGCCTCTGACAGGTTTTCTTCTAGGATTTTCCTCTATTTAGCTCCAGGCTGGTCAGCCATCAACTCTGACCAGCCTTTCTCTGTTCCCACTGGAGAAAAGCATTGCCCCCAGCATGATGCTGCCACCACTACGCCACCACTACTTAGGGGTGGTTTGTTCAGAGTTAATTTTACATACTCTCCAAAAAGTTACGATTTGCTTTTATCTACTCAGAGCACCCACTCCCACATGTTCACTGAGTCTCTTTAACAGGAAGTTTTTCATGACTTACTGTTGTCAAGCAAGCTGTAGCAGAAACAACCTGCATAGGGCATTAGAGCATGTAGGGTATTTTTCAAACTGGCATCCATAAGAATAGCAGGACACATCTCTCTTGTTGTTGTAATATGCTAAACAGACTTATGTAATGTTTTTTCTTGAGTCATACTGACAAATCAAAGCAATTTAGTCTCATTTATTGAGCTGTACTTGCCTACATTCACACTGGGTTTAGGTGACTTGCCCACTTACTTTCCCACAATATCCTAGGTGATATTAATACTGTTATTAACTTTAGTTTAAGCACTGATAATACTTTGGTTACTTCGTCTACCATTCCTGTAGTGATACCTTTTGCTTTCAAAATCCTTATGTCACTCACATTGTGCTTCCTTTTATCCCGAAGATGCTATTTCCAGAAATAAAGCATCACTTTCTGAGCAAAGTGCTACCCTTGTGCGGCATAGAAACAGTAAATTAAATTGAGATGTAGATGATGCAACAGTCGTAACTCTTGATTTCTCACTGTTTTCCACTAAAGGACCTGCAGAGTGTTGTGCAGCGACAGAGGGCAGACATGGACTCGGCTAGAGATGCCCTGACTTCCCTGAGCAGAACGCATCCGTCTCAGGAGCTTTCAGTCCTCTCCTCTGATCTCACCTCCATCGCCAAGCGAACAGAGGTTGTTGCCCAGCGCTGTGCCAAAACCAGAGGCACCCTGCAGGATGGATTACAGCTCCACTTCAGTGGTAAGACATGACGGGTGGGTTTAGGTTAGAAAGGTGTAATATCTTTAGTCATATAAACATGGTGATTTGTCAAAAAGGAGTAGTAATCTAAACGTGTTCCCAGAAGAAGTGAAATTAGACTAATAAGAGTGTTTAAAATCTCATAATCTGCCGATCGAACACAGCACAATTACTCAAAGCAGTGTAATTCGTTCGCGTTAGCTGTGCAACAGATTTGCGGTTGATTATCCTTCGTTTTTCCCTAGAGGACACTCAATCCTCCCACAACAACCCACACACCGTCCATGCACATTATCAGGTACACTGATGCACTCTTTTCGCTTCGACACACACCTGTGCCTCGGAGAGCAATGTCGACTTCGTCACATCCGATCTCGAGGGAGCCATTTCAGGCTTGTTGCCAAGGCAGCAAGTCTGCATGCTGTGGACACTCCCACACTTCCCATCTGCCTTAGCACATTACCTCTCCTCTTCTCCTCCTTTGACTTTTAAATCTTCTCTGGCCTTTATTTGTTGTGCCCACTTCTGTAACTTCTCCACACATGGTTTTTGGGCTGCAGCTTATCTGTTTTTCTCTTCTCCTCAAAACAGAGCTTGTCCAAGACTTTAAGTCGTGGCTCACAGAACTGAAGTTGGAGCTGAAAGATTGTTTTAATCAATCAGGAGATGTCATCCTCCTTACAGCCAAGTTACAAAGACTGAAGGTACTTTTGATTCTGTATTTCTCTTGTGTGATTTGTGTCATTGCAGTAGTACAATAAATTTGTCAAATCTTCCAGTTTTCTATCAGCTCCTATTTCACCTGCTGGCTAGATACCTTGTATATATATATATATATATATATATATATATATATATATATATATATATATATATATATATATATATATATATATAAAAGTTTGCTTTTTTTTGGATTATCTGTATTTTATTTAGTGGTATTAGGGTTCTGGGTGCCTCAAAATCATAACATGACTTTAGATTTTTACTTGTTAGAAAATGAAATGTATCACTTTCCTCCCAGTTCACAATAAAGCCCTACTTTGTGTTGTCATCATTTAAAACAAGCCAAAGTTTGTGGTGACAAAAAAAAAAAAAAAAAAAAATAGAGGGACTGTTTCAGTAATTTGTCATTGCTAAAGTAACATGTTTCTCTCTCCTACCACAGATCTCAGTTGAGCAGATGTCAAAGGGTGAAGAGTGTCTCTCTCAGGTTCGTAAAGAAGCCGAGAAACTTCAGGTCCACCTGAGCAAAGTTGGAGCGGCACAGGTCAAAGAAAGTCTTTCCTCCTGTCAGAAAGAGTGGAAGAATTTCCAGGACAGCTGCTGTCAGAGCCAGCAGGACCTGCAAGAGAGCATTGATGTTTTGAAAAAGTAAGCTGCAACAGCTCTGATGAAACATTAATAGAAAATCTTTATTCAATGCATTTTTTTCCTTCCCCTGTATTAGTTTTGATGATTGTGTGGCGAATACACGAGAGTGGCTGAAGAAGATTGATCTCGGCCTCAAGAGCGAGCCTGTTGTTGTGACAGAGAGCCAGAGAGGAGCCTCAGATCCCACAGATGAGCTGCAGAGAATAGAGAACTTAAATCAGGATCTGATAGCACAAAGGTTTGAAGAGGGGATGCCCGGGGCCATATGTTGTACATGCTGGAAGATCAGCTGTCGGAGTAATATTTTTTTCCCTTTCTTTTTATCTAGGGAGTCCATCGAGCGTGTCTGTCAGGAGGCCCAGGCTCTCTCTGAATCCGGGCGCGGTTCGGGAGGAGAGGTCAGAGTGGCGGGCCAGCTCCAGATGGAGTACCAAGGCCTCCTGAAGGCAGCCAGGGAGAGACTGCAGGGCTGCCAGGAGAGCCAGGCCTTTGGAGACACCCTCCAGGGAGTTTGGGCCTGGCTGGAGGAGATCCAAGAGAGACTGGGAACCGTGGACAGCACAATTGGAACGAAAGAGCAGCTGGAGCAGAGACTGGAGACCGTGCAGGTGAGACACAGGGTGTCAAGAACTTTACACTTAATAAATGTTACAATAAACTTTGCTACTTAGGATCCAGATTTCTTTAAATCAGACACAAGAGGGGGCTGTTTGTTTTAGAAAAGCCTTTCCAGGTCCAGTTCTTTTGTCTATTTCCAGTTTTCAGAGACTCTCCTCTGTTTGCACAGGACATCCTGCTTTTGAAGGGAGAAGGGGAGGTGAAGCTGAATATGGTGATGGGTAAAGCTGAGCTTGCCCTGCGTAGCTACAGAGCTGGTGGACAGGAAGTGGTCCGCTCTCAGCTGCAGGAAGTGGAGGATGCATGGGCGACACTGCTGGTTACTGCAATGAGTTGCCACAGGTACTGCAACTTACTGCATGAACTTACACTGTCTTGCTAAACCATTTAACCCATTTAACCTTTTAACATTCGTCATATTTCAACCACAAACGTCAATGGATTTTATAGAATAGACTTACAAAGAGTAATGCAAAATAGTGAAGTGGAGGAATTCCCCCTTTTACCTTTTACTACCTCCACATTTCATCCAATTAATAAGTTTACATGTTGAGCAAACAAGTTAAAAAATGTACTCTGGTCAGATGAGACCAAATTTGAACCATGTGGCTGACATATCATGTAAAATTGCCCTATGGTGAAACATGGTGCTGACAGCATCATGCTGTGGGAATGCCTTTCTTCAGTAGAGACTGACACGGGAACCTTAAAAATGGTTGTCATTTCCCTTTAACTTCACAATTTTTCTCTGCTTTGTGTTATTATAGAGTACCGAGAAAACAGAACCACAAAATAGATTGATACTATAACTTGGCAAAATATAAATACATTTGCAAGTCAGTGTCAATTCAGATTTAGAAAGATCCATGAAGAAAATTGCAACATTTTAAACTAAAGAGATCTTCATTTTTATCACTTTGTCGCTTGTATTGTTGCTTTATTCATTTCTTCCCTTTTCAACTTTGCTTTTTATCATTTGCCATTAAAAGATTTGCCTTATGGCCATCTTAGAGACAATTCATCTGTGTGCCAGAAAGTCCTCACAGTGGGGAGCTTGTTGTTTTCATCATGATAGAGTGTGTGTCATTCCTATTAATTACCATTAGGGTAAATACATAATGAGAAATATTCGTCTTGTTTTCTAAATCTGATTGATATGTCTTAGTTTGCCCTCTTCATGTGTGCACGCGCCTAGGCAATGCACATGACCTGCTTTGTGTGTGTGTTTAATTGAGCAATTATAGTTCCTGTTAGGAAAAAAATTGATCTCATTAGTGGCTAAATGGGGGATGGCAAACAGCGGGTCACACGGGGGGGAGTGTTTGTGTTTTAAGAGGAAAGCGGGAACAGGAGGCGAAGGGTAGCAGGTGAACGAGAGGTGTCTCTGTGTGGATATTGGGTGTTTGTGCACGTGGGGGTGACAGATGGCAAGGAATATTACGGGTGTGTATCTTTGTCTGTGTGTGTTTGAACCCCTCCAATAAAAGAGGATCAAGACACTTGGCCAGCGGTACTGACAATTTAGAAATAATGACTTAAGATTTAAGGAGATTATCCATGATCTTGACTGCATCTTAAACTCTTCAGATAAAATCTTTTGGTCATGAAACAGATTGTTAAATGTAAATTGTGGTTTTGAGTGATTTTTCTTTGCTTTCAAGTCAGACATGTCAGAGATACATACGGTGATATACTCTTTTTCGTTGTAGTCGATTAGAGTGGACTGTGTCTCAGTGGGGGGGATACCTTGAAAGTGCTGCTCAGCTGCAAAAATGGATGGAAGCTGTGAAGAGGGAGGTGTGCGCACCACTCCCACCACAGCCTGGACCCAGAGAGAAGGCCTCCCAGTTGGAGAGACTCAGAGCCCTAATGGCTGACCTGGAAGACCACCAGATGGCGCTCTCCAGCCTGGAGGAAAAAGCCAGAGAACTGTTCAAAAAGACTGCTGATGCCAGCTTTAACCATGGTGCTCGCACTCAGCTACAGGTGCAGTTTGATCATCTCACAGCTTTGGTTGAGGTAAATGCCACCACATTTAATTACACTCATTGTTTTGAGTAAAAGTATTTTGAAAAACTTTAATCTTTGTGTCCTTTCTGTAGGAGAGAGTTCGTCTGGCTCAGGCGGTGGTGTTGGAGCATCAGGACTACCTGGAAGCTGTTCGGGAGCTCACCGATTGGCTGATGTCTGCTGGGAAAGAGCTGCAGCATTGGTCTGATACATCAGGAGACTCCGCCTCCATCGGGAAAAAACTATCAGAAGTAAAGGTAATGATCAAAAATTATTTCAGCATCTCTACTACTACTGCTATTTTATTTTTTTGTCAAATTACTTGAAAAAATTAATAAAACGGTTGTCTTTCAGAAGAATCAATCATAAATTTTCTACAGTTTCAACCAACAAGTCAGTGGGAACTAAAGTTTATTCATCCAGCATGTCTGTTAATGTTGTGCCAAAGTGTGGACAGATGAAAGGTTCAGTCGAATTGTCCAGTTGGTTGTTTATCTTAGTAGAGAGGCTTTTACTGGTGTTATTGGTTTTTGAGTTTTGTGTCAGGTCTTACTTGTTGATTTTAATTACTGTTTTGAGAACCATAACACAAAGAGATTAGATTTATTTGTGAGCTTGAATTCTAAAGATAAAGTAAAGGAACATTGAACAATAAAGAAGTGCTACAGGATCATTAATAGGAGTAGTAGTTTGAATCCAGAAAAAAATCGAGGAATAAAAAATTATTTAAATAGTTGATTCTTCATCTAAAAGGTAAGTACAGTAGACGCCCAGTGGGAGTTATTTTTTGTAATTTGCACCCATTTCAAGGTGTTAAACATGATGTCTTTTGGGAAAGTAGCTGAAATCTGAGTGAAAAATGAAAAATTAGTAGTAGATCTTCCTCTTTCACATGCTGATTGTAGCTACAGCAACCCATGAAACGCGCTACAAAAAAACAAACACAACCTGACTAAGTTTTGAGATAAGAATAAACCTGTCAAATTATTGTGTATAAATTTCAGGAAACACAAAAATGTTAAAGGTCATAATGACTGAAGCTGATTTCAGTCTCACTCTGAACCAGAAGAATCCAGGGACAAAATAGAGAGTGATTATCTGCTTATTATCCACATCAGTGCCAAATATATCCAGGTGTTTTGGTTGTATTTTTTGTGTGGGGGTTGCATCTCTGGTGCAAATTACTGATAATTATTGTGTAAGAATTAAAAGCAGTGCTTATCTTATTGTCTGTTGAATAATTCTCAGCTATTGTGGTGAAAAAATATGTAGGGAGATGTTGATTTGCATTTTAATTTTACACATGCGTCCTAATTATCACATTATGAATGTGTGTTTGCCGAGCTACTGACTAAAGCAATTTGGAGGATTTCTTGTACATACAAAGTTAATACTGATAACTGTCTGTTCTCACACTGATCAGATGCTCTTTTTTAACCATATTTTACTGCCTCATCACCATTCAGTGTTTACTTTTCAAATAGAAGCCAAAGGGTTAGAGGAAAAAGTGGTTAAGATCCCAGAGATAACAAAAGACCCAACATCAGCACCAATGATGAGCAGGAGGAATCAAAGAGTCAGACATGAAGATAAAAATAGACATAAGAGTGAAGCACTACAGCTTTAAACACAGACCACGCATCCTGAGAGTACAGTTTCCTTAGCCACAGTTTCCGTAGCAACTTTCCTTTCCCTCTCTCCAGGAGCGTGTGAAGTGTCGACTCCTGGAGGGCCGGGAGCGCCTCAGCCGGGTCCGACGCAGCGCAGCGACCACAGCGGAGCACACGGCGGCGGGTGGCTGCGAGGCCATGGACCGACAGCTGGGGGCGCTGTCACACGCTCTGGAGCAGTGGGAGGGGGCCGCCCTGAGGGCCAGAGACGGCCTGGAGGGAGCCCTGGCCGCCGCCGAAGCTTCGGACGAAGAGTACGACCATCTGACCGCCTGCCTGGAGGAGCGGCTGAAGGAGTTTGATGGCTGCCTGAGGGGGTGGAGCCAGGAGCTGGTGAAAGCTGAGGGACGGAGCAGCGGCGAGGAGGCGGTGGAGGGATGGAAGCTGGCTAAGGTAATATGAATTTAAATAGTCTTCACTGTAACATAAATCATTTGTCTCTAAACAATAGTTTATTTAGAAGAAAAACTCACTGGATTGTGTAAATGTTTGCATGCAGTCAGAGAAAGTAATTAGCATTCTCTAATAGAAAGCACATGTACACACATTCTGCAGAAATCCTCTGCATTCACTCACAAGTAATTATCTATTCTATTACTGAATCCTGAAAACAGATTAGTTTGTAAATCAGCTTTACTGGGAGGGCATAATGACAGCTACAATCCCATCAGTTTCCCCAGGTCTCCGCTTCCGTACCCTCCATCTCTAAATGTTTTTGTTTTTGCTGCCATTATTTTCCACTATCTCTCCTCTCCAAACACTCTCTTATTGTTATTTTGTCTCCCCTCAATCTGAACTCATCTTGCTTGAAATAAAAGGAGCAGTTTTCTTTTTCGTTTTCGGTTGCTGAGATTATGCCTTGATCCTGCTCCTCACCTCCCCTGCTGCTCTGTCGCCAACCTCAACGGGATGTTTACATTTTGACAATTGCTCCTCATTGTCAGGGCCATGCCAGCACGCTCAATCTCCCAACTCCTCCCCAGGCTTCGTCGGCCGTGCCTTTCTCCGGTTTTCCTCAATTTGTGGGGCTGTCAAAGAACAGAGGAGGAGTTTTTGTCCCCCTCCTCCGCTCTTTCCTCCTCCTTCCAGCAGCTTGTTTCCTGTGTCCGGCCGTGTTTTCGTTGCGCGCTTGTTTGCGTGCGTTTGAACCGACTCTGCGTCTGTTAGAGCTGACAGCTGAATTCCACCGGGAGAAAGCGAGCAGGAGGAAAAAAATGTGTGAGAGGGAAGAAGTCGAATGAGTAGGAGGAGGGCTAGAGGAGGAGAGAGAAAGTAGTGGAAGCATATAGGAGGAGGGAGAGGAGGAGAAGAGAGCAACGAGTCCACAGGAGAAGGGAGGGAGGGTTGTTTAATACGTCAGAGAGGGAGAGAAATGACTGAGAGTCAGAGCTTGTACATATTTCATGGGAGAGGGTTTCATGACTCTGTTAGAGCAGAATGCGAGGGACGCTGAGCAGAGCGGGAGAACGTTATCCACAGCTCCTTCCTGTCACACTCCTCGAAGAACAGAAATGCCATTGAAGAAGCAACACTGTGAGTATGTGTTGGAGCGTCTGAGTGTGTGAATGCTAGGGTGAAAAGAGCTGAGCCAGGGTGTGAATAGGAATGCACTGACTGAAGGGTGTCAGTTAGATCTGTCTCTCCTTAACTAGGCTTGCTTCGTTCTGTTTTGTGTCGTTCAGGATATTCTGGAGGGCTTGCAGAGCGCTGAGCCGATGGCAGAGAAGTTGAAAAGCCAGCTGAACGACCTGGTGCGATACTCCAGGGACCTGGGCTCACAGTCGGACCGAGTCACGGCAGTCATCAAACAGCACAACAGGTGAGAAGAGGGTTTCCCACGCTGACCTGAAAGTGGAGGAATCCAAACATGTATGTTTGTGTTTCTCCCAAGCATCAGAAAACTTCATCAGTAATATGCAATAGAGAACTGATGATAAAGTTAGCATCACAATTTAAATGTTTGTGATATCCCAGTTGCAAAGATACTGGGATATCATGTCTGATTTATTTAAACTTTTTTTGGCCACATATTTGGCCAGTTTTATGGACTTTAGCAGACTTTTATGTTCACATCTGGTATAGATCTTGGTGAGCAAGAATCTGAAGCTCAAAAAGGAGTTGTGGTGGAAGTAAAATAGAAAACAGCAATATTTCTGTATTTGACATTAAATTTGCTGTGTTTTGATCAGCGTGAGTTTGTTTTTCTAATGTCATACCATCATAATTCCAGTGATCTCAACATTGCATTTCCTTTTACCAGCTTTGTTTTTGTTCTGTGTGTTATTTCTTTATTTATTTTCCTGATAAGGACTTCATGGAAAATACTGGAAATCAGAAATGGGTCTCAATAGGATGATAGTTGGAAATTAAGTGGAAAAAACAAACAAATGCTTTTTGAATATACTATACAAACACATTTACTTATTTGGGATGCTTTGGTAATAATATTCTACTTTTATTTTTAAGAAGAATGATCCCCTTCCTCTTTAAAGTGTATTGGCTTTCTGCTTTCCATCAAGTTTCATGAAAATTAGCTTGTTTGTTTTGACAAACTAACCAACTTTACAAGTAGCATAATATGTACGTGGCTATCGTTGCTTTTATCAGACCTCTTATGAAAATACACTAATTATGGGGCTATAAATCTCCAGTATTTTTTGTTTTTGCTGTTGGGAGGATGAATTTTACAAACTAGGATTGAAGCATTACATGTTTTATGTACTTGACTCTCAAACAGCATAGTTACTTGCCTACTTCTTGTTTAGCAATCTCTGTTTGCCGTCCTGTGCTTGGTCTCCATGGTAACCAACTGTTGTAACAGGTGGGGGGGTTTTGGTAGTCTCCATTACTTTGACATGATAGCATCAGGATAAATGTCCCTCAGCAGGACCACTAACTGGTGTTCAGGACAGAAGGATGGTAGCTATTAGCTCGGTCATATGGCCAGATTTGTACAGACTTTTTATGGAATCAGTCAAAAACAAAAGCACAGCAATCTCTTAATGGTGGATATTCAGGCTGTATTTAAAACTGTAAATAATCCGTCATGGTATCTCAGGGTAAAACAAGGGCAAAAAGGGGTTTGGGGGCTACTTGCATGTTGCTTCATGCAAGTAGCACATAAATTCTAGTGTCTCTCCTGCCCAACCTCCATCTCTCAGCACACAGCATCCTGTGGATCCTCAATTAGCAAACGGGCCATCATATATCATTGAATATTGTCTTAAAATTTATTGAGACTACTGTTCTAGCTTTCTGACTAGGCTATCTGTGCTACATTGCTAATGATAGCTTGCGTTTAAACATCAAGTGCAGATTAGTTTTAGCAGTGATACTACTTTCTGTTCTCTTTGTTAACCCCACAGCTAGCAGCACTGTCATCTGCAACCAATTTTATATATGAAAACATATGATTTCTTTGTTACCAGATCCACATGTCCCATGTTAAAGAATTAATTGAATGCATGCTGGTTCTAGTGTAGCAGATGAATGTCGTCAGTAATAGTTTTCCAAAAATCATCCATGTTTTGCTCATATGATATTTATTTGTCCACATGGTCATCACAAAGATGTGTGATAACTTATGCAAGATAAAAGAAGCAGCAGAGGCTCATTTTGCTAAGTGACATGTTATCATCTTGTTCACCTTTGTTCAATTGTGTCAATTTTGTGTGGGTATTTTTTGGGGAGAATAGAACAGGCGTGTTTTAGTTTAGTTACCGTTCTGTAACTAATTGCCTCCTTTGAAGCCACAAGTGAGCCTGTGTTTGCAGAGGCCTTCTGTGTGAACACACCATGCAGTGCCTTGTCAAAATACAACTGTGCATTCAAAGGAGGACGCATGCACCCAGTTCTTCATAAAAACACACTAAAACTATCCATGATGAGAAAAAAAATCCACAGAAATGTGTATAGGTTTTATCATTTATAACAAAAAATAGAGTGAGGTCAGCATGCTTTGTGCTATGTGATTTTGAGTGCTGATTGGCAAAGAAGCAGCTTTTCCTAATTACCTTGCTTGTCAACCTGACACTGACTTGGCCTGTGCACCTTTTGCACCTGCCCTAAATTAAGCTCTGAAAAGAAGAGTGAGCAGAGAAAGAGACGAGTCCTATGGGAAGGAGGAAGCGTAATCTACCCTCCTTTTCATAGAACATGCCAAATTTTGTCTGTCACAGCACAAATGAAATGCCTCTTTTACACAAACCATCCCCACTGTGTGAGTCTTTCAAGTCTCCATCACACTATTAAAACTCAAGGTTGTTTCTGTGACCATTTAGGTGTTTTTTTATGTCTCCCTTTGGACACTTCTGTCTGGTTAAACAGCTGCCCACCTCTTCAGTTTGTCCCCTCCTTTTCAAGCCACTTCAATCTGCAGAAATTCAGTGATTTCTTCTTATTCTTTTTCCTTGTTTTGTTGTCCTGCACTTCATTGTTTGCAACCTGAATTCAACAGCACACACTCACCATTCCTATCAATGAATTAGGTTAAAAAAGACAACACTGTTATTTTTGGCTCTCTGTTTAACAATGATACAGACTTGTGCAAAAAGTTTTCTTGGATTTTTTTTTGTTTGTTTTGCTTTTTTTAGCTCATAGTACAGCAAGTTAGTCTAAAATTAATCACTCGGACAATAAACAATGACCTTATCAGTTTTTTAGCCAATTTATTAGATTTTATAAGAGCAAAACCAAGAAATGCGTTTTTAAATAAAGACTATTCACATTCAAAACTGGCTTATTTATATTTTTTGACAGAGGCTTTCTATCTAAGAATTAAAATTGATTTTAAGATACTCACAATCAGTCCCCAAATGCAACTTACTAAATACAGGTAACAGTTTCTTAGTTTCTTCTCTTAGTTTGTAAATTTCATCGATGTTGAAAAGTTTTACTTCCCAAGAAGAATTAATTCTGACAAAGGGACTCAGGATTAAGTTTACAACTTTAAATGTACGATATATGAACCTTGTTTTTATGTTTTACTTTGCAAACAGTTGGACAAGCCTGATCAAATAATGTAGTGGGGATAAAATTACCTTGTTTTTAACCAAGTTATGGATAAAAACAAAATTTTACACCGTTTCAATGGTTTCATCCTTTTATTTGCATGTTTGATCCACTTGATGTTAGTGTTTTTCATTTGCATGTTTCTTATGCTCTGAATTTTTTTTTTAATTTTTTTTTAAAACGGTTTTTAGACATGTTTCTACTTCCACTGAGCATTTGTGTACTTGTACAACCAGGAATCCACTGAACTGAAACAACCCTTTATTCTTATTGCACTATTGAACATCCATGTTGCATTTAATTAGTGTAGAAGCATATGCTATGTGAAGGATGCAACGCTCCAGCACCCCATCCTAACACATTTGATCAGAGTTTGTCGCTCAAGTCACTCACTCACTGAATTTTTTGGGACATTATGAAGAAAACTGTGAAAGGATTATAACAACTATGATTATTAGGGACTCAATGCAATATTTCTGCAATATTCTACTGAAAATATTGCAGCAAACTTCCCAATATCTGCACATGCTACACTGTGCAGATGTGCAGGTGTTCTGTCTGCACTTGTTACTGAGATTCTCTCTCCTACTTTGCACAGATTCTTTGACTATGTGGAAGCCCTCAAGTGCATCCTTGATGATGTCAAGGCAAAAATAAGCTATTCTGTCCTTAAACAGTCAAACATTGAAGATTTTCCACCCAATACACAAAAGGTAGAGTGCCTCAAAATGGACACTCATACTTTATAGAGCTGATAGAGTTTGACATTTCTGCAATTGTAACATTGGAACATGGAAAACATTGTGATAGCAGCTTTATTTTAAAAAACTCATTAGCATAGAAAGTATAGATAGAATAGAAAGACTGTCAGATATTAAAGCGAGTAAAACAACATTTGTTTCACTTGCAAAGCACTTTTGTCATGTGTTTTGAAAATAAAGCTTAGTCTATTTGAAGGTATTGGTATTGTTCTTTTTTCTAAGCAATTTATTCCCTGTTTCTCAATTAGATTTTATTGCTTGAAACAAAAAACTGTCTTGCGTAAATTCTCAAAATGTTTAGATTTAAAACATCCTGATGACTCGGTCACTTCCAAGCTATTATAGGCGTTAAGGCAACATAATGAACTTGTTAGACTTTAAAGCAGAATGGTTCACTGTTCATATTAAAATTATCTTTCTCTTTCTTGAAGCCCTTTAGTTCAACACAAGTTTTAAAATGACTTATCTATTTACTAAATGGCTTTCTATGCCTAACATTTAAAGTGTGATTACTGTTTTGTTTTTGTTGTTGTTTTTTTATCAGTATTGGTGCGGTAAGAAATGAACAATAGACTAAAAAAAACCCTCAGGCTGTTATAAGTTCTTTTTTCTCACCTCTCGGCGTATCCTCCTCCATATCACACGTTTCCTTACAGAAGCAGGCTGTCATGCTTCATTCTCCCCATCATGTCACCCCTGTGAACTCTTGCCCCTGTCATATGTTGCCTCTCACCCCCCCCTCCCATGTGGTGCCCCTTTTCCACCATCCCCCATACAGTATTCCCCTCTTTGCCCCAGCGCTCATTCATTCCACTTCACCCACTTTGCCATTTTCTCCACCTGGATGTTTCTCACAACCGATCACATGCTTGTCTTGTATATAGTTAGAATAATATGAAAGGTACGCACATAGTCTTTATTTTGAGAGACATGTAGGAGGTAAACGGCAAGTTCTCTGAGTTTAGCTTTCTTATTTTTTTTTTTGTTTGTTTCCCATGGAGACTGCAGCCTACGAGCAACAGATTAAGGATCTTTTTCTCTTCCTCTCAGTCTCAGCCTCCGTGCATCCAGGGAGTGTCAAAATAAGGAGCGCCTGTTGGAGCAGAGGTTCCGTGCAGCGCTGAGAGATTTCCAACAGTGGCTGGTCAATGCCAAAATCAGTACCGCCAAATGTTTTGATGTGCCGCAGACTGTCACAGAGGTCTCCACTGCTCTGCAGAGAATCCAAGTAAGCAAATCAGGAAACACTGCAGTATTTTCTTGTGAATATGTGTACTCTATTGCCACTAACTCTTGCATACAAAATATAAATAATTTGCTCAAATTATTTACTTATTTGTTTTTTTGTTGTCTGCGTTTTGTGAAAGTAATACGTTTAACATGGAGAACCTAAAAAAAAAAGCAATAAAAGCAGTTAATCACAGTCAGAACAGAAGGAGACTGTTGCTACTTATTTGAAATGAACTATGCATATTTGGTCATTTAAATATTCAACAACCTGTTTAATGCTAGCAGACCGCAGGACAGAAATTACTAGCATTACATCTTAAAGCTAAAAGAGAACATTACCATCTGGTATTATTGCAATGAACTAGCAATCAGCTTGAGTGGAGCAATGATACTTTCACTTAATATCTATTGATACAAAAGTTAACCAAACGTTGTAGTATCTGGCTTCATTACATTAAAAAGCTGCTAGTGTTTTTCTCCGGTCTTTAGAGAAGATCAGAAACTTTGACAACCCAGTAAATGCGTCGCTGCCAGGAATGAACTAGCGCTGTGTTTTATTCTCTCTTACACAGAGTGGCTGCTTTAACAGCTACAAAGAGAAGAATAATGATGTAATAAATGTGTAATCAATTCACTTTCAATAGGAGTTTCCTCACGAGATGACTGTTTGAATATCTTAACTTTAGACTGGCCTCTTGTGGATTTATTGAACTTGTGGGACCTGCGTTAGTTAGAAATGGTCTAAAAAGAGACGAAGGAAAGCTACAGCAGGTCTCTTTGCCATTGTAATTATATTTTCGTCTGTGTGAGATTTTGGAAGCCTCCATGGTTCTGGCTCAGACTCAGGTGCTTATCAGACAAGGTGGTCACCTCCACATCTCTGCAACCTGACAGTTAATTACCGCTCAGTCCGTTAAACACAAAAGCATCAAAGAAGTGAGGTTTCTATTTCTGCTGAGCTGTTGTTTGAAGAAAGTAATGATTCGATATGACCCCTTTGAGATGTTTTGTTTTTGTTCAGCGACTGGTTATGATTCAGGAGTTATTTAATTAGCAGGCACATTGTCTCAGACTGTCAACACAGCAAAGGGGTGCCTTTAAAAAAATTTTTTCGGAGTCCTGAGTATCTAAAGAAGAACTTTAGAGGGTTTTCGTGCAGCTTTAAGGAAGAATATGGAGGATAAAGGAATACTGAATCAATCATGTTTTATTTATTATTGACTTGGTGAGGAATGTGGAACAATGTTTCCACATGGCTGACCTCCAGGAGGGTCGGCGCTGGGAGGGGCGAGGGCATCCACTGTGTCATACTTAATTGGAGTTGTACAGTTACACTAGCTGGCAGAGAATGGCGGTAAGTGTGGAAGACGGTAAATGAATGTTGAGCAGGCAGACAAAACAAAGAAAGGGAGCGATAAAGAGATAAAGACTTTCCGAGCCCGTGTTTGAAGAGGCTGGAGCTGTAGTCTCTGTAAGCGATGTGCTGACTGCACAGATGGTGGAGTGGTCCCTGCTGCGCTACTGTCATCAGCTCGGCTACGAGGGAGGGGTGTGTGCGGAGGCTGCGTGTGTGCCTTTGTATGCGTGTACATTGTCAGTGGGTAGCTATGTAAGAAACCAACATGTTTCAGGTTCACTGACTTTCCTTGTCTCTGATAGCATCCCTCTGTTGATGCAAGGAGAATTAGTAATGCCTTAAATATCGCAAGATATTTACATACAATAAGTTATCAGTGTCCTCTTTGTTCATTTACACACCCTCATCCTTTTGTGTAAACAGTGACAGCTCCTTTGTCTTTGTTTGTGCATCCCTTCAGGAGTTCTTGAGTGACAGGGAGAACGGCCAGGCCAGACTGAGTACAGTAGGAGCCAGCGGGGAGCTCCTGATGGCCGTCGTGTCCAAAGATAGAGTGGAGGGGATCAAGGCCAAGGTGGTTAACGCCCGGGAAGACTGGAAGAGTCTGATGAACAACCTGCAAATGAGGGAAGATGCTCTCAAGGTTGGTTGAACAACACAAAGTGGCGCATAATTGTGAAGAGTTTTCAAGATTATTTACAATAAAAATGTGATAATTGTTGTTTGCATTAGTATTCGGTCAATGCTTTGTATATCAACCTTTCATTGCAAATAAAACTACTTGTGTGTTGGGGTTTTTCTCTACAGCTTAGCATATTTTTTCTTTTCTTCTCACCAAGCTAACTCAGACTCAGCCAGATTAGACAGAGAGAGTCTTGAACAACAATTTTCAAGTTGTCCCACAGACTGTCCATTAGACTTAGCTGTGAACTTTGTCTAGGCCATCAAATGAGCATCAAATATCAAATATCTAGGCCATCAAATATCAAATGTTTACAAATGTTTTGTAACAAACTTAAATATACAAATTTGGGGACTTCTAATAGAAAGATTTTAGACTGAAAGCGGCTGAATGCAAATGCATTCTTTTTGCACACTTCTTAGTTATACTTGCTGAAGATTCTGAAAATATGTATCCCATTTCTGCTACAATCATGCACCACTGTGCTGATCTAGCACAGAAAATTGCAACAAAATGCAGAATAATTAATATATTTAGTGTTGCAAGTCATGCCTGTGTTTGTGTTACATTTCCAGAACCTCCAGTCCCAGATGACGGAGTTTGAAGCCAGTGCTGAGCCTCTGCAGGACTGGCTCAACAGCACAGAGTCCAGAGTCCAGGAGAGCAGCGCCCGACTCCACGACCTTCCAACCAAGAAACACGAGCTCAGCAAACTGCAGGTATTTTGTAGCCAAAAGTCATTTTGGCACGCTCCCTTGAATAATGCTCGTTCAGGTGTTACCGCTTTCAGAAAATTTCATTAACGTTATAATTGTTCTTGGATATTCATGAAGCCATATGTTAGTTTTGCATCATTTCATGGTCACTCCTGGAACAATTAATTTTGTATATCTTGAGGGCATTTTTAATTCAACTGCATTGCACAGAGAGGGAGCTATTTATATTTCTCTTTCATGTAGCTATCACTGGTATTTTCTCATTTCCTGTTTTCATTTAAGCAAACCCTGTCATTACAACACAAAGTGAATATTAAGTAGGATAATAAATGGTTACCTCTCCATTAGATATGAATCCCTAAAGTACCAATTTGAAATCCTTGGGGAGCAGAGAAGGACCTAATTACATTTGTTGAGCGCCAGTGGATCAAAATAGAGCCGCATCTTGACACAATAGTCAGAGGAGAAGTCCAGAAATCTAATTAATTCTCCTTTCTGTCAGAGCTGAAGTGCTGTGTGGCTAAAAGACCTTTTTTTCTAGGAGTGATAACAGTGTCTGGCAGAAACAGGAGCAGAAAAGAGGCACGGAGCATCAAAGAGATAAACCTGACAACATAGAAAAAAATATATCAAGCCCATCTCAAAGCTCTGTGCTTATCATTGTGGCTATTTTTGTATTTGTTCTGCTGCCGCTGTAGCACTTCCCATCGTTGCCTTTTGTGTGTCCCCACCAGTAATTACATTTCTGCCCCCCTCGCAGCACCTGAAGTATAATACAATAACTAGAAGGCTTCGGTGTTTGTACCTGTGTTGGCAAAATTCTTTTTATCCTGTCGCTACTATACCTCCCACCGTCATATTATTTCCCTGCTCTTCACTGCGGTGTCCAAGTGAATAACAGTGTTTCTATTTAAAAGTGAACATCTGGAGGAAAATATGCTGATTTTTGAATTTTGACGTTCTGTGAGGTCTTGTTTTTTTCTTTTCCCTCTACCCTGCATCCCTGCTCTCATGTTTCTGTCGTAAAAACATCTGTCATTTTCTGTGTTAATATTGCTTACAACTGACTATGCTTTCTTGTCTGTCACGTTTAAACTTGCACTCCTAACATCACGTTGCTCCATCTCTCTTTTACCCCACTCTCCACTTGCTCTGTAAAGTCTGTGCTGGACGAGATGGCCAGTCGAGAGGTAGAGCTCAGCAAGTTGAGAGATAAAGCTCATCATCTCTGGGAGGGACAAGCAGCTGGCAAGGGTTTCGTCCACAGAGTATCTCAGCTGTCAGCGCAGTACCTTTCCCTCAGCAACCTAACCAAGGTAACACTGCTTCTACTCTGCAGCTTTCTGACTCAAACCCACCAGCATGCCCTGCATCATTCATGCTCTGCTAGTAGCAACTGTACAGCTGTCGGTCAATTCATGCTTTTCTGTGTGTTTACTGTTGAATCGTGGATTACTCTTCGGCTATGCAGGAGCAATGTGTGATTTTTGTCAGCACATGAGAAAACATTAGACACACCAAACAAAAATTTGTTGGTCAAGTTCCTAGCTACACTTTTTGTAAACCTTTAGCCTGCTAATACCAGTTCTGGTTGATTCTGATTTCTCTTTAGAACCTGAAATGTAAGAAGATTGAAGAACAATATTAATATTTTTTCCCTTGTCTTACTGCGTTGGGTGGCCATTGAATGCTTTTTAGGAGGTAGGGTGATGTCACACTGTGTGCAAAAGAGAATAAATAGGGTTTTACTATTTTCTTACAAAGGGGAAATAATTGGACTCTATCTTAAATGACAGGTCAGTGCAGGTGATATGCCTGTTTTAGTTTGTTGTCCCTTACCTTATTTTGACATTTCCAAAATGCTCAAAAAGATAAAACACATAAAGTTTGCTTTATCCTGTTTAGCCTTTCTGTTATCTGCTGAAAGTCTTGTTCTGATTTTCTCACTGCCTGATGAAATCACATTTCTCAACACATTGTCCTGTCTTACATCTCTGTGCTTCCGCTGACTATTTTCACGAGGAGACTTGAGCTTTTATTGTGACGCCATGTCCTTTCTAAATCATGAAGTTGTGCTGTAATCTCTTTTCTACAATACTGCTGGATAGTGACACTTGATTAACCTTATTAATCACTGATGTCATCTTCAACAGATTCCAGACATTTTATTAAAGTGAATGCAAGCACATGACATTTTAATAAATTTACATGTTTTGTGGTTTTCTGGCAAACAATGGTAATTATTTTGATAGAATTTTCCTACTAACATTTTATAAAAACCCACTTATTGTTGTGAAAAGCTGCCCAAACCTTTAATTTTCCCAACCCGTGGTGTTCAAAAGTAGCCCATTTGAGTGGAATCCCATCCAATCTAGCAACACTGAGAGCAACTTGGTAATATGATGTGTTTACTGATTCAAACAATATTGGAGTTTTGAGTTTCCAGCCAACCAGTCATCACTCAGGGCTCAGACTGAACCATTTTCAGTCCACATTCAATTTCTTGGTGCATTTCTATAAAAAATGGTCTCTAAAGAAATGTACCTGAGCACATGAATGTGTCTCACCTCTTAAAGGCTCTTGAGGCTGAAGCCTCATTTACATAAAAAGGCCAGTGCTTTGTAGTTCACTGGTTCACTGTTAAAATGCCAGAGTTGAAACGCGCTTCTGCTTTGAACCTGACCTTTTTGAAGCTTTCGTTATGTCGGCCAGACTCTTGTGATTTATTTGTTGTATTGTGCTGCAAAGACAACAGTGACCAAAAACCACTTACTCAACAACCATAAGAAAATCCCTGCACTGATGAATGAGTTTATTTACTTTATGAGCTTCGCTAGAGTAGCTACTATTTTTATACCTTCTTCCCTGTCAGACATTGGAAGAAGGAAAATAATTATAGCTTTCAATTTGACTATTCTTCAGTTTCTTGGATGTTCAAAACATGCAGCGTATCACTGTAAACTTCAGTGTTTGCTGCATGATGAGGGGGGATGAGCAAGTCTCTGGAGACATCTCATAGCGAAAACAAGGCTCATATCAAACAAACAGAACAAGATGGAGACTTTTGATTGTGCACAGACTGTAATTCTTTGATCTTGCAGAACCAATAAAGGGTTTGAAGAGCGTGTTTACATTGTCATACTTTCATATCTGCAGGATAAAGCCTCCAGGATTGAACGCATCGTTGGGGAGCATCAGCTCTTCTCTCAGGGGCTTAAAGAGCTTCAGGACTGGGTGTGTGAAGCACAAAGGGTCATAAGTACCTGCAAATCCACAACTACAGTCAAGGGCATACTGGAGGACCGCATGTTACAGCTGGAAGTAAGATGAGACATGATGGATGCGTTTCTCCCAGTTTTGTAACCGAAACTTTCTGAAGACAGAAATAACATCTTATATTTCATATGTTATGTTGAAATATTGTACACTTTGGCAAGTTATTTTACCTGTGTCTGTTCTCCATCTATAGGCCTTACTTGCTGCCCGCCAGGAACGGGAAATCCAGCTAAAAATGCTCTTGACCCGGGGAGAGGCGGTCCAGAGGAACACTTCAGCTGAGGGAGTCCCAGTGATTCGCAAACAGATCCAAGACCTGAAGGACTCGTGGGACTCTTTGCTTTCTGCCTCAATTCAGTGTAAAAGGTGAGCAAAATCCAGTTCCTTGCATTCCTGTATGCTCTTATTCATACTTATTAGTTTGACATGTGTCCACATTGCTGTGTTTAACTCTTACAGTCAGCTGGAAGGCTCTCTGTCACAGTGGACCAGCTATCAGGAGGATGTGGAGCAGTTTGTGCAGTGGATGGATCGAGTGGAAGAAACTCTGAGCGGCTCAGACAGACAATACTCAGAGATGAGAGATAAAACGGCCAACTTGGGAAAAACAAAGGTATTTTATGCAAAGACTAGCCTCCCATAGTTTGTTACAAGATTTTATGCATTTAAATATATACTGAAACCTTTTGAATGATTGCCTCACCTGTGTGTATTTATATTTTAGCTTCTCTATGAGGAGGTTTTGAGTCATAGCAGCCCTCTGGAGACCATCGCCACAAAAGGCTCCAACATGACAGAACACTACACAACTCAGCAGGAGGTTCAACAGCTGCAGAGTAGATACAACGCTCTAAAAGAAAAAGCTAAGGTGCCTACCGCCGACATCGGATTAGATTTCTCCTCTAAAAATAGTTGAATCTGCGTTCATTTCTGCTTTGTATAATCTTAAAATTTTTGCCTATTTTGTAATTCTTTTCCCCACATATGTTTGACATTAGAGATTTAAAACAAGTTGTGCAGAACATTGGAGTTGAAAAACCCGATCTTACATTGATGTGTCTAACATCTGTGACCTTACAGAATGCTGTTAGTAAGGCCAAGGAGCTGGTTATGGTCCATCAGGAATATCAGCGAGGACTGCATGTGTTTGAAGACTGGCTGGAGCAGGAACAGGCATCTCTGGCTTTGCTGTCTCATCCAGAAGGAAACGTGGATACACTTGAAAAAACACTGCAGCAGCTTCAGGTCAGTAATTGTCTAAAAGTAGTGTATTGTGTGTGCAAGTTGAACATTAAAAGGGACTTGTTATGCAAAAGTCATATTTTGCTCATTTTTATGCTTCCATTTGGGTCTCTACTGTTTCTATAAACAGCCCAAGTTGTTTAAAAAAAACACCCATTACCTACCAACCCAAACTGAGCTTCAGCACATTTGGTTTGTTGGCTTTACCACTGTTAGCGATGTACAATGGCTGCTAGAAATGACAAGTGTTTTGTTGTTGACTTATCATCCAGAAACCACTTACTGTATTTTTGCTGGTTGTGCAGGAGGCTCTACTTCTGCTTGTCAAAGATTTATAGTTGTATGACTGCCCAATGTGTTTGCAGCCAATTTCACATGTGAATTTAAATATATAGCTTATTTGTATTTAAAGTGACAGATGGCCCTAAAACTGCTCAAAATGAAAGGATATCAAAATAGGTAGAACTGACCAAACTAAAATCTCATTACCTAAGGATTATTTTGTGCATTTTCTCATCCTAACCTGTTCAAGGAAGAATAGGTGACTTTTAAAAACACACATTCCCTTAAAGTTTGTTCATACTTTTCTGTTATATATATGTATATATTTGCTTTCCAGAGCTTGCAGGAAAGCTGCTTAAAGGGTCAGTCTTTGCTGGCTTCGGTGCTGACCAGCAGAGAGAGAGTGATCCCCTGGGGAGTCCCTCAGATTGAAGACCGAGCTCTGGACACCGCAAAGCGAGAATGGGCATCCTACCAGAGCCGCCTGGAGGAGACGCGGGCCCAGCTGCACTCTGCGCTGACCAGACTGAGGCAGATGGGTCACAGGTTCCTGAACCTGGCTCAGTGGCTGGAGGACACGGAGAAGATGGCAAGCATCAGAAACAACCGGAGGTCGGACAGAAACACCAAGCAGAGTCAGCTCAAGAAACTCCAGGTGGGAGAAAGAAATATCTTCTGACAATTTATTCAAACCTCCAGTTTGTGAAAAAATTTAAGAAGATAAGGTCATAGTTTAAACATTAAATTGAAGGGTGAGTATTAATGAAATACTCATTCCTCTTTTTAAACCTATTTGAGAAAAAATATGTCACCATGAATCATTTTCCCCTCCACTTCATAATTTTTCACTACTTTGTGTTGGTTTATATCACAATAAATTCTAAGAAAATATTCCAAGTATGAATAGTTTAGACCAGGGGTGTCGACGTCCAGTCCTCCAGGGCTGCTGTCCTGCAACATTTAGATGTGCCTCTGCTGCACCACACATGAATAGAATAATTAGGTCATTAAGGCTCTGGAGAACTGATCTACACAAGAAGGAGGTAATTAAGCCATTTCATTCTAGTGTTTTGTACTTGTGGCACATCTAAAAACTGCAGGACAGTGGCCCTAAAGGGCTGGACTTTGACACCTTTGGTTTCAAAGGTGAACAAAAACAAGACCAGAACAAAAAAGATTATCAGTAAGACTTTTATATATACATAGGAATAACTTTAAATGAATCCCTAAGCAATTTTTGGAGTTGTGAATTTGATTCAGATTTGCCGTTTGACTGACAGCCACACAAACTTGACTCCCAATTTACTCACTCATGGTGCATTCACTAGAGTGTAAACGCCAAAGTTTTTTTTCCCTGTCAGAGAGAAAGCAATGAAGCATCTGCCACTTTTCACTGCTACACATAACTTATTTACATCCCAAATGAAACTACAGCATTCCTCTGCTTGGTCTCCTCTCTTGGAAAATTTTGCCTGAGTCAAAATATCTGACAGATTCAATATTTTCTGAATCTGCTTTAAAGCTAAACCTAAACAAATGTTTTAATTTGATTTTTTTTTCCATCTTTGTTAGTCCTTTATTCCCAAATTTTAACTGGCAATTAAATAATTTCTCAAAGGATTTCAATTGATTTAATGAATATGTTTTGTTTATCCCCATTGTTGTTTTCAGGGGTATCTTGAGGGGGTGCTGGCGCGGCAGGGAGAAGTCGATGGCCTCTCATCTCTGGCCCAGCAGGTTCTGGAGGAAACCTACATCAGTAGTCGCATCAGTGTGACTGCCACCCAGCTGACCGCGCGCTATCACTCCCTCCTGCTCAGCATCCAGGTCTGACCCTCTCAGATGTTTGATACGTCTTATTTCAATGAAATATCTACATTCTGTTGAGTTTCTCACTTCCTTCCATGTTTTCAAAGAATGGTTTTTGAAGATTTTTTTTTTATCGGTTTTGAACTTTACTTTCAGATTTTGTGTTTTTGTTGGTTATTATTTTTTCAACCTGCTCACATATTACTTGCTTTTTTTGGTTTCCAAGCACATTATTGCCTTATTTGCTGGCTACCATTCACTTGTTGTATTGAAAACTTTGATGTGTAAATATTCATACTGATTATATATGGCATGCTTATTTCCTGGTGAATACAATATGCACAAAATATTAATTGACACACAAATGTAGCCTGGCCAATAGTCTTCCTGTGTGATTCTGCTCGCTTCACAGACATTTGGTATTGTTGAAAACAGATGTGAACTGCTACATGTCGCTACCCACAGTGGGCCTTTTCACACATGATTGTGCTTCTTCTCACCGTGAAATCCACTCCAGTTTGGGCTTGTGTTTCTGTAGCGCCCCGCTGAAGGAGCGCAGGGACTTACCTCTGTGAGCCCAGCTTGTTTTGTTTGTATTCTCAGGTCTGGCCTCTCTATTTGTGTCCCCCCGTGGGGTGAGGGTTAAAGGAAAATCAATGGGCCTCTCCTGATCGGGGATTAAAGCTGTAATTACATGCAATCTCACACCTTAAATTGGGAGTAAAAAATGTTTTTTTTGTTTTTTTTTGTGCTACATAATATTTTTTTACTGTTATTATTATTACTAACATCTGTAGTTACTCTTCTGAATGTAGTGCATGTGCTGGTTGGTTTGCCTTTATTCACAATGCCACACTTATCCTCTCTTAATGCTTATCTTGACTTAGGCATGCATTTACTTACAGCCACACAGGTAACACCCCCTCATCCTGTGGATCCCTGTAATTATCCAGCAGGAAGTAGGGGCCATATGGGCCTGAGGTGGGAAGCTGTTACCTCTTTCGACTAAAAAAAGAAAAAAAAGGTGTGCACTCAGCACTTTCGGCTAATTGGAGCTTCCTCACTGCAGGATTTGAAAGTTGACTGAATAATGTGTCAAACCTGCAAGAAGCTTTCTCTATCCCTATGCTGTTATTGACTCGAAACCTCAGTCAAGTGGATAATGCTTCAAAATATAAAAGAAAACCCACGCTGCTTTGAAGTGAAGCTATTGACATTGAACAGATGAAAGTGAAAGGGAGAAAGCAGGTATTTTCTGTTTTGACGCCGGATCAGAGAGTTTGTGGTCCTCAGTGACCGATGTTAGACTGTTGGGGAAAAAACCCACACCTTGAAAGGAAAAGAAACATGGGATGCATCTCGAATTTTCCCCAAAGTCAAATGCTGAAAAGTCTACGAATACAAATAACTTTTTATTTTTTTTTAAAACACCTGGTTTGAACAAAGTCTCACATTTCCAGTGTCCTGAAGAACAAAAACCCCCTAAAAATCCTTTAACTTTGTCTCCTTTCTTAGCTCAGAATTATAACCATGAACTTCAATTTATTTATTAATGATTTAATGTAATGTACCAGAACGCAGTGGATAACTGTGAAGTCGAAGTGAGATGATTCATGGTTTTTAGCCGTTTTAAATGGTAGAAAGCATATAGCGACCCATTTTTGACATAAGACTGTGAAAAAATTTTTTAAATTCTTTCCACCAAATGAAGTCTCAATTTTGGGGTAATTTAATCTAAATATGCTTTGATCTAAACTAGCCCATTGTAGTGTTAGTTTTCCTCCACAAATAAAAATAAAGCTTGTGACCAACAACCATGTTGGTTCTCATTAACTTTCTCTCTGTTTCTTTCTTTGTTTCTCACAGTAAATCTCAGTAAAATACATTGAAGTTTCTTTGTGTTAAATGCTGTCCGTCTAATCTTAGTGATCCTACTTTTGGGGAAGCTACCTTCTAACCTTTGCTCCTGTTTGATTTCAGGATATGATCAAGCAGCTGCAGGAGGAGCTGAAGAGCATGGACGAGGCAGAAAGCCTCTGCATGTCATTCAGTGAGTGGCTTGGCTCAACTCAGAAAAGCTTCACAACGCTGACGGACCGCTCTGAGCCGCTTGACCGGCAAGCCATGGAGAGAAAGATGAAGAAATTAGAGGTATAGATCTGTTAGTCAAAGTTTGGGCTGCATTTATTTATGAAGTTAGATGCCACGGCATGTGGTTAGTAAGAACTGTTACTCTGTGTTTGATGCACCAAACTGCACAGGTTGAGATTTGGCAAGAATTTAACTTGAGTGAAATAATTGATTCCTCATAATGTTATCAACAATCCTGAAATGTTTGGCCAATGAAATGTTTGTGGGAAGTGGACAAGTTAAAGAACATTACAGAAGTATAAAGCAGCACCTTTTTCTTTTGTCTTAACGCTTCACAGACACATACCCGTTACAGTAAAAAGAAAAAAATCCACACTATTGTTTGTGTGGCGTTTTTCACATCGAGCGCACAGAGGGTTTGATGGGTATGTGTGTATCGATCGGCTCTTTATGAAGACAAAGCTGGTGCTGGTTTAGAGGAAATGTGGTATCAGAGAGAGACCTCCCACTGTGTATAAGAGGATGAAGAAGAGTCGGTGTCAGGAACCTGCTGGCACAGACGCTGTAATTGATGCAGTGCCCTTACCGCTCCACATCACACACATACACTCGCAGTTTTTTCTCTTTTCATCTCTAAAAATGAAGTGCAAACCTGAACAGATCTAACTCCAAAAGCCTGCGAGTCCTATGTGGTTTCACACATTTTTTCCACTTCAGTTCTTTAGTATCTCGCCTCTCCTCATCTTCCTCCCTGTAAACCAGTCACACCACACACCCACACTCCCACACATCCACCTAACACTTGCGATACATCATCTGGTGTGGTCTTCGCCGTAATCCCCTTTCAGGGATCGATGCTCTGTCTCCGCATTGCGACCGAAGATGCGCGGCCACCACATGTGTCCTCCTAGTGCTGAAGATAACACATGAGCGTGCTTCATCACTTACTCATCTCCTGTTGTGAGGGAAGCTGGGCTGTTCAGTGAGCCGGGACGATTACGCACTGACACACAGACCAGAAGTCAATAGCTGTGTTAAGGCCCATTAGCTGGTTTTGAACTTTATTTTTGGCTACAAATCTGTTGGTTTGGAGGAAATTACTATTTGGCAACAGACAAGGATGTTTTCTTTATTTGAAAGTTGTTGCATTTTTATGGTTTTAATCTTTATTTTTTCCCTTAGTTCTGTGAAAGATAATTTCCTGAAATTGGTTATTTTCCTTTACATAAAATTAAATATGAATAAAAAGAGATTGATTTTTGCACCCAGAACTTCTTTCAAGGTGGCAATTGATGGTTCAGGGTGATTTTTTTTATGTGTTGTTGTGGCCTTGATTAAGGAATCAAGTTGAATCATGTTAATCTGTAATTGTAATTAATGTCTCTGCCATTCAAGTATTGCATGAAGTCTGCTCAAGTCCAAACATGTCAAGTAAAATCGCTTTGGAGCCAGATGTTTCAACATACAAAATTAGATGTTTTAAATGGCCCCTGGTTACATTATACTTTGCTTATAAGAATACAGACATTGAAGTAACTTTTGTATAGTGGTCTTCATAAAAGGTTTTTAATCTTTCTGCAAGTGATTGTCTATTGAAGCTCTTCAATAGGCTTCAATATACTGACGGATAAGTAACATTTTATGAACCTTGTTAGTTTAAAGATTACATTTTTATAATTAAATTATATTAATCAAGTCAATTGATTACATGGAAATCAACTGACCTACAGATGAACACAAAATAACACAGAAGCATTTTACTGTTGCAAGAGATTTGTACAGTAAAAGCTAGATTTGAAACTAATTTGCATACAGGTTTACAATGATAATATTCTTGCCAAATTGTAGATTTTTAGTTGATCATCAACTTGATTTTCAGAACTGAAGGAGAAACATTAGAGTTAATTAAAGAACCCAAGATCTCACACAGAATAAAGCCCAGAAGCTCTCAAGTTCATGATTACATGCAGCACACAAAGTACCTGACTTGGATAATTGTAGGTACTAGACAGTTAAATTATAAAGGGCACTTTGTGTTTAGGACTTCAGATAATGTTCACTGAATTGTGCTAACTAATAACTCGAGGCCTCAATATAGACAGAATTAAGCTAAATATCTGCTGTAAAAATAGATTAAAAAAATAACTTTCAAATGAAATAGAATTTAGTGAAGTTTATTGCTAATCAGTTTCAGCAAAAACTGAAAGCGTACACTGAGAAATCTCACTACAAGACAATTTCTGTCTAAATTTAGTCTAAATTTAGACAGAAAGAGGAGATAATTCTAAGAAACAATATGCAACTCTACAACAAATGGTAATTGCTGAAGACTTCTTTTGATGCAGAGTTGCTTGAAATTTAAATATGAGGCATGTTGCTTGTTAAAGTGACAAGGCAGGAACATTGGAGATAGTGATCAAACCTGGAGCGTCGCATTAAGCAGGACACAGAGACGTGTGCAAACACACGCAGGTCTCGTTATGTTCCCCACAGAGCCGGATTGAGAGCCGAGCTTGTTTGAGTGTGAGGTTACCGTCTCTGCTCATCCAATAATAGGCCGATGATGAAAGCTGTATGGCATCCCATCGAGGGGAGGTCAGTTCATGTGTGTGCGGCGGTGTGTAGTGTTGCCCTGGAAACCCCCGTAGCTACTGTTGCCTGTTAAGGGTCTTTATAATTGGGTCCTCCTTTCATATTATTCACTACGGTTCTTCCTCGCCATGAACTCCCAATCCTTCTTCACATTTCAGGATGGAGGTGTCAGCCTACCTGATGGGTTCAAAGCTTTTCAAAAGCCCTGCCAGGGCAGTTTGTGGCACAGGGGGCAGCATTGGAGGTGAAGGACAAAAAAAACGAGAAATAACACACTGAATGTAATTGAAGCTATGAGATAAATATTCCTTAAAATAAAGAAAACGTCTAATTTTGTATTCATTCTTGATGGCTCCAATGCTAAGCTAGCCTTGCAAAACACTTCATACTCATAGGACCTTTTACACTGGGATTTAATATAAACCAAGACAAAGCAGCGCATGACTTTGAAGGGGAAGGAAAATAAACTGAAAATTGTGGCATGGATTTGTATCCATCCCAACTTAGTCTGTATTGTAGAACTGCTGCTAGTCCAGCTCTTTTCTTTTGGGTGAGCTTGACATTTTTTTCTTTTTTTTAGGGGGGGGATATCTTAACTTATTCACATTGCATTGAAATGATCAATGAACTGCAATTTGAAACAGATTCTCAATTAGATTAAATGTAAACTGTGACTAGTCCATTCCAACAGCTTGATTTAAACCGTTTCATTGGAGCTCTGGCTGTAGGTTAATGGTAGGTAACCTGCTGGAACATGAACCTTCAGAGTAAAGGAAACTAGAGACAAATGCACAATGCAATTTTTTGTTTCATTTTTATTTGTGAACGCTTTCGAAAGGCATGTATCGTCTTTCTCGCCTTCACTATTATGTAGTTCTTTGTTTTAGTTTATAAAATAACATTTGAATGAGTTGCATTGAAATTTGTCATTACAATATAAGAAAGCATTCAAAAGACTTGCATACTTCTGCATATTTTTGCTCTTTTTCAACCAGAACCTGCAGTCTGATCTTCAGCATGGCCACAATCTCCTGAAATCCCTGAGGGAGCGCGCAGAGCAGGCAGCAGGCTTCCTGGACGAGGCTGGAGCTGAAAGTTTAGGAGCAGAAGTTGAAGCTCGTCTTGCCCAGCTGGAAGAGCTCGCCGGGGGACTGAGGCAAGAGCGCAGCTTCCTGGAGAGAGCGTTGCTGCTTGCAAAGGAGTTCCAGGACCGGTACAAGGCTCAGGTCCAGTGGCTCGTGGAGACGAGGGCTCTGCTCGGCACGCCAGTGGAGCCCAAGGCTGAACTCTACCAGCGCAGAGCTCAGCTGACGAAGTATAAGGTAAGGCAGAAAAAAATTAATTCAGACCATTAATTCAACAGTCAGGAAATTTTACACTTTGGTGATTTAAAAGGTGAGATGGAGCTGAATACTATTATCTTAATTGGCCATGAGTGACCTTGGAAAAATTCAAAAGTGAATACACTTAAAATAGCTGCTGATCTAGTTAAGAGTTTTAATCTAATCTACAAATAGTCCACACATACGGCTGTTCACACAGCAGGTCTTCATACTAAATTCTTTTTTTTTCTGACTGAAATCCATTTTAATTATTTTTTTTTTCTGGTCATTCATACTAACTAAACCCAACCACAGTGCTACTTCGGTGTGGACAGTTTACGACCTGGTTGCACAGAAGAAGAAAGTTGACATCACACAGCAGCACAGTGTTTACAGGAGTAATAATGGATGAAGCTTTTTCAGGAAGGATTTTAAATTTTATTCAGCAATGGGGCAGACAGTATTGTCACAAGATCATAACAACACAAAGGAAGCCAATAAAATGAAAGCACAACTAATAGAAATGGCCTTTTGTGAAGCATTGAGTGCAGTTTATGTGGGGAAGTTTGTCTGGATGTGTAGTCAGAGCCAGAGGTGTTGGGATTGTGATGTGATGTGCTGTGTTTCAGTGACACAGACATCTTTTATAATCATAATTTTGAGATTATGATCATGAACATAATCATATGGTGGGGTGATTTACCCTACCAAGCTTTTTCTGGTGTGTAATTATGACATCAAAGTCAGATAAAATGCGACATGTTCCGTTTAGACTGCAGACAGATGGAAAACAATCCAATACATATCCGAATTAGCATCACATATGGAAAGGACACAAATCAGATTTTTCTGGGTATGAAAAGATTGGTGGGGTAAATCACCAATATGGGTAGCATGTCTGACTTTTTTGGGTCACATTCAGCTGCTGTGTGAATATGACTTTATTAACTCTGTAAAAGGACAGTACAGGTTGAAGTATTAAATACCTGAAATGAAATTAGAAAAGGTAAAACAAGTGCATCAAACAAAGATAGGAAAGAGTGGTGAGAAAGCAAACTTTTATAAATAATCACTTTTTAAAGCAGGATTTTGCTTCCTACATGCTGACATATTAATTATCAAAGAAATCTGTGTGTGTTTATGTGTGTGTGTGTGTGTGTGTGTGTCCTCAGGCTCTCTTACAGATGGTTCAGTCCCATGATGGATCCATCAGGTCTGTGATGGAGAAGGGAGATGCTCTCCTGGCTTCTGTCCACTATCCCTCCATCAGAGACAAAATGCACAGAATACAAAAGGACTACACAGCTCTCTGCAAAGCTGCAATGGTTGGGACAAGTTCTGATGCAATGGCAATAAGAAGCAAAACAATTTTTTCCAGTGCATGGCAAGCTGCTTGTTTTACATTTTCCTTCTGTGCTGTCTGTGGCGTCCAGGCTCACGTGGAGAATCTGGAAGGCCAGGTGAAGGAACAGGAAGCTTACCACAACGAGCTGCAGGAAGTGGAGCGCTGGCTGCTGCAGATGTCCAGCAGGATGGTGACTCCAGATCCAAGCGTGAGCGTCAGCCTGGAAGGAGCGACTCAACAGCTGGCGAGGCACAAGGTGACAAATCACATTATTTCACTTTTGCTGCCGTTTGCCATGTTGGTGACAAAATCGTGCAGCTTGAGCCCTAATTGGATAATTGCTACTGAGCTATTTATTATCACTATGTTGACGTTTTTGTTCACTTACTTCATTTTCTGTGTGGATATTTTATAAAAATCTGTAACAGATGTTTAATTTGGAAAGCTGGACTAGCAGTCAGAGCTGTTTCCGTATCCATAATTATTTTTCATATGTGTTCTTATTAAATCCTTTATGTTTAGAGAAAGTCTGTCTCATCAAGCAGTGCTCTGACTTGTTCTGCGTTGAAGTTAGTCTCTTACTTGACCTTCTCCAGGCCACCATGGAGGAGATTGCAGGTTTTGAAGAACGTCTGACAGCTCTAAAAGAACAAGGAGAGGGCCTAGTGCAAGGCTGCAGCGATCGCGTGCAGAGCCGACTGAGACAGCAGGTCCAGACTCACCAACAAGGCATCAGAGACAGCTACTCCGCCATCTGCAGCACCGCGCAGAGGGTGAGTAGGGCGCAGACTGCACAAGAAAAGGAGGGAGCAAAGGAAAATGACAGAAGAGTACGGTTCTATAAAACATTTATTATCCATGGCATGTAGTGTTTAGTTGCCCACATGTGTAAAAACAACCACATGCACAGACAGGAGGTTGATAGCATTCCAGCAGCCTAGCTATCCACTTAATCCCAACCCGTTTTGACACTTAAACCCATCTCTGTTAAGGCAGCCCTTCAGTGCCGCTTTAGAGGGCACAGCCAATTAAATCCACCAAAGTAAAGCTCAGCAGCAGCCGCACTCAGACCCCACCAGCCAACATCACTGACTCAATCTCTCCATATTAATCTCCACAGATCCCTTGTCAACCCCACTTTTTCATGCCTGAGCCAGAAATGATCACACACAGCCATCCAGTAGATCTGGCTAGTCCCATAATCCAACCCCACTCTGTCATTTTGGCACCGTCTCCTCCATCATCGTAGCCCGTGTCCCGAGATACCACCTCCGCCACCGCACGCACACCCAATCTGGCATTGTGTGATCCAGCCACTTTTTACCACTACACTGCTGGCCTCCCAATGAGCGCGCCTCCAGCGTTGTAATGGCTGCCAACTGTGTCCCAGCGCCACACAGCTCTAATATCCTGCCTGCCACTTGCCACCACGCCAGACTTCAAGCCCTTGCCAAAGTCGCGGGGCAGTTTGCCAACACTTTGGCCCTCCCTTTGCTCCTCCTTTCAGACTCTCAAATTAACACTGTCAATCAGACCATGATGTTTCGCTCTCCCCTGGAGGGCTTGGACGCCTCCACATTCAACACCTGTTAAATACAAAGCTGCATAACTGCCTGGTTTTTTGGGTGGGAGGGGGGCTCTGTGATTTATTGTGTCTTCGAAGGTGCCAGAGAGGCCTAAATGGATATTTATAAATCTTTGTACAAATTTTCAAAAGATTTTGGTTCAGACTTTGACTGGGTCTTTCTGACACATGCATTTGGTTTGATCTAAACCATTTTATTGTCTATCCTTTTGAAGCTTTTCTTCGTACATTGCCCTAAGTTTAGCTTCATCCATCTTAAAAAGACCTCTGGTCGACTTTTTTCTCCCTCCTGAAAGTGTTATTCCCACAGCATAGTGCTGCCACCACCTTGTATTACTGCTGGCATTGCATTTTCAGAATTAGTTTTCTGCCACACAGATTTTTCGCAACTATCTTTTTAGGCCTTTTGTTAAACCTCTCCCCCCCCCCCCAAAAAACACAAAAGATATCCTGTCAACTGTGACTGTGTTTCAAATCTTAGATTGCCACTGTTTTTTAAATTATTATCACAACTACTGAACTTAATTGTGAAACTACTCGCATTTTGTGAATTTCTAACGATCTTCTTTTTTTATTTCTGTCAACTTGTCTGGTTTATTATGACATGCGCTGCCCATATTGGTCAGGTCACCTTGTAAAAGAAATCTCAATGAGATTTTTATAAGGTTTAATAAAGGTTTAAGTAAACAGCTTTATTTATAGTAATTTATAGTAATTAGATTACTTCTGAAGACTATTACTCCACTGAATTCATTTTAAGGGTATCAAAGTAAATACTATATAATGGTGTCATTTTCCTTTCACAGCATAATGCCTTACTATCACCTCAAATCACAAAAAATACATTACAGTTTGTGGTTGTTACATGGCAAAATATCCAAGGAATGAGAAAACTGTAGCAAATTACTGTACCTTACAAAAGAATTCAAATTACTGATGTTGTGAAACATAGTATAATATGCCTATTTTCCCTTTTTCTGCAGGTATACCAGAGCCTGGACCATGAGCTGCAGAGACATGTCAGTCTGCAGGACACGCTGCAGCAGTGCCAGACCTGGCTAAACTCTGTTTCAGAAAAACTAGACCCTCCTCCACAATCATCTCTCAGCCTCGAGGAAGCTCTTCAGCAGGTCAAGAACCACATTTATTTTTACTAAATGAAAATTGTGGGGTTTTTTTAGTCTTAGAATAATAGTATTTTTTAGTTTGCATGATTAGATGTTTGTGGATAGTCAAAAATAGAGAGAAATGTTGCTATTTCGCACAATTGAGAGAGAGGAAAATGAACAGAAATTTTAAAAACAGGTGAAGCAGGAGCGAGCTCTTCAGGAGCAGGCCAGCACGTACCTACAGCTTGTGTGTTCAGCGTGTGACCTGTCTGAGCCCAGGGTCAGGGAGGCTGCTGCAGCCATCCAGCAGATCAAACTGCAGGTCAGTTCACTTACAGGAAGCCTTTGTATTAAGCGCAGATGTTTCACTTTGTTTTTACTGGAGTGACTGTTTTGTATGTTTCCTGTTAGATCGAGGAGCGAATGCTTCTTTGTGAAGAAATGGCAGACAACTGGAGGGAGATCGAGGAGCAGAAGACGGATTTAGAGACCCAGCTCAGAGAGACAGAGCAGCAGCTTCAGAGCTTGATCAGGAGACCTGCAGAGTTGGAGCCAAAGATTGCACAAAACCAGCTGGACAAGGCACAGGTCTGTCTGCCTTCAGATTTAATGAGTGTGCAACAAGAAAGGAAAAAGCAAAACAGGGAAAGACTGTTTCTTGAGTCAAATGAACTCAAAATTTGACTCACGAGCCTGCTCAATCCTTCAGTATTTTGAAAATAAATGGTTGGAATAGGAGGAGCCTTCCTAATTAGTTTAGAGGCAAACCATCTGTTTTTTTTTCAGATCTGATTATATCAGCCAGTCTGTTTGTGTAACTCTGCAATGTCTCAAAAACTGAATCAACCTGGATTCGTCTGGTAAATCCTCTGCAACCTAAATTCAAATCCAGTAACTTTGATTGTTTGCAGCACAATGCAATCAAATAGGTAGATTCAAATCCAGTCATACTTTTGAATTCAGTCTATTCAGATTATGGTCCATGCCATCAAATTAAGTTTATCATAAAAAGAATACTTAAATTCCTTTTGACAAAAAGTATTTAGTAGAAAGAAACCCCATCCAATTCACTGATTTTACAGCGAAGCCTTTAGAGAGGAAAATCCTCCAGCAGAATTACCCTCAGGCTTTTTTTGTAACTGGTTGTGCATTTGGGCCAAAACAGGAAAGAACCACAGAAAAAAACACTGTGTGATGGACACTTTCTGTGGTAATGAAAAACGAGGAGTTATTGGCAGCCAGAGCTACAGACTGGAAAGAGCCGTGGCTAAACAAAGAAGCTTAAAAAAACTAGGGCCGGGATTTTAACATATTAATTTTGTTTAATTAGTTACACTGATTAAACTTACAAAAGTACCAGACCAGAATCTTTGTCAATGTGTGTACCCTTGAAAATCTGACGCACAAGCGGCATTTGCAAGGAGCATCAGTAGATAATTTATGCTCTAAAAATGATCTGATGGGATGCTTGAAAAGACTATTATTGTGTGCAAGTTGTACAAAAAGGAGTTGGCCTATTTAAGAAGCAATTTAAGCCTAAAATACCATCTCAATGCAATACATATTGCAGCAAGCACAGATGTCAATTGTAATTACAGACCCTGCCATTAACTCAATTAAAAATGCTAATCAAGCCCCACCATTAATAAAAACACAAACAAAACTGACAAAGTTAACTTTTATGAATCTGTCCAGAGACTCAACTGAAGAACTAAGCCAGAATTACTTTCTATGCACAAACAGAAAAATGCAAAGAGAAGAACTGGGCATTGGCAACATTAGCTCAGTCAGTGGCTCAGTTCAAATTGGAGAACAGCTAAACACAGATTCACCAAGTCGAGAGTAGAAACTTCTAATAGTTGATAGTTGTATTTCACCATGATGTCAATCAGCAGTTTTTTCACATCTCTCTGTTTTACAACAAAGCAACACTCTGTGCTGTCAGACTGACAAATGGAAACACCCGAATGCCAATTTCATCATACCTCAATGTTGAATAATCTGCTTTCTTTCCTGCAGGAGTTTCTACAGCAGATTAGAGAGAAACAGTCTGAAGCAGCTCGTTTGAGTGAAGCCATCGGCAGGTTGACTGGGGGACAGTTCTCTCCTGCGCTGGAGGAGATAAAGAGAGTAAAAAGAGGCTGGATAGAGCTGGGCCAGCAGGCTGAAGAGCTGGAGGCGCAGCGAGGGGAGGACATGCAGAGAAGTGGAGAGTACCAGGAGAGTGTTGCTGCTGTGGAAGAACTTTTCCATCAAGTCTCCAGAGAGTGGGACTATCTCGCCAGGTATCTAATTAATTCTTTTTTCAGTTGTTAGTATTAACTATACATATAAATTATTTGTACATACAATTGGGTCTATTATAAATTCTTTGAAGCTTGTACTTTACTGTCACTTTTATAGCATCCTTGTTCCTAAAAATCACCATTTATGTATGTAGGGCTGACACTGAGAGCACTAGTGAGCATCTAGAGGCTCTAAGGAAACTGGCCAGTGACCTAGATGAACAGAAAGAAACTCTAGAAGACCTCAGGGACCAGAGACTAGCCATCCTGCCTCGACTAAGTCTGCTAGACAAGGAGCTGGTCAAACAGCAGGTGAGGGTATTACCATCATCTTCAAATATATGCCAAGATATTCAGAACTGGAATGCAAACAATTAATAAACTATGCTTAATTGTCGATTAGTGGTTTATTTGATTAAAATTTTTGTCCCAATCAATTAACTTCTACTTAGACCTCGTTTTAGTGTTGTAATTTGGCATCCGTTCAGAAGAGGGCGCCAATGGTCATACTTATGGCGAGCCAGTTGATACAGAAACAAAGATAACGGGGCCATACCAAAACAAGAAAGAGAAACGGACCAAACAAAATCCAGTTTGGGATGGAAAATGCACTTTATGGGGATCCGTTGTGAAATTTAAGCACACAACAAGCTCATTAAGTTCCACCTTAATAGCGCTCAATCAGCCAAACTGAATGGTGGAGCAGTTTTAGCTTCTCCGTCAAAGATTATTGATGTGCTGTGAAGGCGAAGATTTGATGACGGCATAAAAAACAAAAAAAATAACATGATGGGGAAAAAAAACACGATGCCAATGACTGTCACATGTCAATGCACTTCATGGAGCAAATGTTGTTGTTTTTAAATGTATAGGTATTATAAACATGGTGGCCGTTTATGCTATGGAAAGGCAGTCTTGATGCGAGAGAAAACTCAGGTTTATAATAAAATTGCCGCATAACAATAAATCGTTAGTCAATTTATGAGGTCAACCAACTTTAGATTAACTCAATAATCAATAACTTGCATCCCTATTTCAAAAAATTAAACCATATGATAAGGTATTTGTTTCAGTAGCTGTTCATATTTAACCAGGTGGGTCATCTGGAGAATCGCTGGGCCCAGCTGGAAAGCCTGATTCTGCAGAAGATTCAGGACTCTGCTCAGACTCTGGAGGATCTCTCCCGGGTTGAGGCCCAGCTGAGAGATGCCAGAGAGTGGGTGGAAGAACAGCGACCCGCTCTCACCTCTGCGCTGAGAGCCAGTCCACCTCCAGACCTGGCCCAGAGTTTCCTGTTTGACCACCTGAGTGTTTGTGTAGAACTGGAGGCCCGTCAGCAGCTGCTCGGTCAGGCGGTGAACGAAGCACAGGCTGTGGCCTCCAGGCTCGGGCTGAGTGAGAAGAAATGCTTACAGGAGCTTGTTGAGCAAGCCCAGATGGAGGTGGAAGTTCTCGGCACTCGGGTTGCACAAAGGAGGAAGTACCTGAGTAAGGTAAGCAGCTGGCATTTTAAATTAAATGCAAATTAAACTCTAATTGCACCTCTAAGGACATCTGACCTCTTACTGATAAAACTTTTTCTCAAGGCTTTCACAGAGAGAACGCAGTTCCTTCAAGGAGTGGGGAGAGCTTTGTCGTGGGTAAAGCAGCAGGAAAGGAAAGCTTTATTAGAAGACCACATTTCTCTTCTTCCGGAGGATTTGACCAAACAGGTTGCTGCATGTCGGAGCGTCCAGAGCAGCTTACGGGCTTACCAGAGAGAGTTGGCTTTGCTCTGGGTTCAAGGGCGAGAGTTGGAGAGAGACGCAAGCGACAAAGAAAGAGTGGAAACACTGGCGAGACTCGAGGAGCTACAGTCAGCCTTTGAAACGGCACTCCAGAGGACTACCCAGCATCTCGCAGGCTTGGAAAAAGCCTTGACTTCAAGGAAGTACTTCCAGATTGACCTGGACAAAACCTGCCACTGGCTGAGACGAGCAGAAGTCATAACATTCCCTGAAATCAACTTCAACAGTGTGGAAGAGAGCTCAGATTTGCTAAATCACATGTCTAACTATCAAAGTGTTTTAGAGCAAGCTTCAGAGTATGAGAACCTCCTTCTCATCGTCCAAAGAATCGGTCAGGAAATCCTCCCTACTCTGAACGAGGTCGACCATTGCTACCTGGATGAGCGGCTCAATGCTCTGCCTCAGCAGTATAACGCCATCCTAGCTCTTGCCAAAGAGAAGAAAGACAGGGTCCAGCAGATTATCCAAGAGAGAAAAGAGTTCAGCACTTTGTTTGAAATCACTCGCAATGCGCTGGAGGAACACCAAGAGCAATTTGACAATCTTGAGAAGCAGACTATCAACATGACAGAGGAGAACGGTGTCCGTTTGATAAATGAATATAAAACTATTGATGAAAGTTTGGTTCATCTCGGTCCTGCTGTCGGAGAACTTCACGGGAAAAGCCAAGGCTTTTTAATCAGGTGTTCCCAAAGTAAAACAGAGGAGATGCAGCAGCTGGTTGTTCTCCATAGCAAACTGAAAAAAAAGAATTACCAGAAAACGAAACACTTAAGCGACTGCTTGAAAAAAGTAGATGAACACAACAGGGTGGTGTCCAAACTAAACTCAGAGATTCACTCTGTTAAAGAGGGGCTGCTCAGAGTAAAGTCAAATAAAGAATTGAGTTCTTTAGATAAAATAGCGAATCTTTATCTGCTGCTGGGAAGTTTAGAAGGAGTGAGATCTCAGGTAGAAGAAAGTTATACACACACAAAAAACCTTGATCTAAAGTTTGACACTGCTTCTTTCCAGGAAACTAAACTGCAGCTGAAATTGTTGCAGTCATTACAGAGTGATATTAAGTCTTTAATTAAAGAAAGTGAAACCAGAGTCACAAAGAAAGAGAATTTCTCAAAAGAGGCTGAGAGGATCTTGGACTGGCTGAAGGCCGTAGAGAAAAAACTGAAGGAGCCTTTGATCATTTCCGAGGTCAAAGCTGAGAGGATAAATGAAGAGAAGCAGAAACTTAACATCACTGAGGAGGAAGTGAGGAGCAGACTGAAGTTGATCGATGTCTTGGGTGTAAGAGAAAGGCAAAAGTGTGAAAGTAAGAGAGAAGCAGTTTCTGTGAAGATAGAAGAAAAAGTACAGGAGCTCGAGAAAGTGGGAGAAAAGGTTCAACAAGAAGTTTGTGCTAAACAGGTAACTATTTTATTCTGGTTAAACCTACTTCTAACTTATTTTTATGGTAGTAATGTGCAAGATTCAATGTATCACATAAATCAGAGCTTCAAGCCAGGACTTCAGTTTAATTAAGCAACCTTCTACATTTCTAGCTGGCATTGGATCAAGCTCTCAGTCTGGTCCAGAGGCACTGCTTATCTCTGCAGTCCATGCGTGAATGGCTGGACAATGTTTCCACTTTGCTCCATGAGACCAGATCTGGGGTGGAGATCGAAAACCGTAAAGACTGCATGCAAAATCTGGAAGACATTTTAGCCCAGGAGAATAACTTTACAACTTCTGCAGAGGAGATAAGGACCCTGGATCCTCTGCTGGTCGATTTTGTGGAGGCAGGAGAGTTGAAACAGATCAGGACAAAGATTCAGTCGATGCAGCAGATGAAGGAAGAAGTCACACAGCAAGTGGAGGTTTACAGAGAAGTGCTGCAGAGGTATTTCCCTTTGGAATAAATACAGCATTTTTAAATCGGATTGAATTGTGTTTCTAATATTAAATATTTGATTTAATGCTACTAAAGCCATGTGCCGTAATTGTTTTGTGCATATTTTCCCAGGTGTGATGCATTATGGAGCTCGTTTCAACACTCAAAAGAGATGCTGGTTGAACAGATGGATGATTTAGAAAACAAAATATCTCAATTCACAACAGCCAAAGCTCTCAGTGTCCATGAAGCAGAGGATAAGTGTCGAAGACAGGAGGTGGGCAACAATATCTTAAGGTTTTTCTTCATTAAAAATCCTACCAATATATTTTTATAACATTTTAGCTCTGACTGAGAGTTGTTTGTTTTATTTTTTGCTGCAGTCTCTTGTGACTCAGATTGACGTGCTGGAGCTGCCTTTGAGTGCTTTGAAGGAGAGTGCTGGAGAGCTGGATCGAATCATGTCTGAGTCCAGCAAAGTTCTCACCCGTCACACTGTGTTGTCGCTATGGCAACGGTGGACACGGTTCCGTAGCGTGGCCAGAGCCCAGGAGAGGGCGCTGGAGGACGCTGCCAGGGAATGGAGGAACTTCATCGAAAAGGTTGGTGAAAAAATCTAATTTAATATTCTCACTATTTCTGTTTTCTTCCTTAGTGGCATAGAGATCGAATTGCACTGATGAGCAGAAGCCATTAAACTGAAGCTGAATGCCATAAAATGTTGTCGAACATTATACTCACTTGAAATACAACTTAATTACTGATAAATTTGTCATTGTAATATTCAACAATACATTTGCAATCAAGTTTTCATATATATGCAGACCTAAAGCAATACACTTTTTCATGTTAAGAAAAACTAGAATTTGTTTTCATTGTTTAATTGTAGAATATTTGATCATATCTGCAATTGATTCAGGGCTTTTTTTTTCTAGAAAAGTATCCATTGTTCACTTCTACATTTTTGTCTGAATAACTAAGTTGTACTGCTTACAAGAAAATTATTTGCTATGATGAAAATTTCTCTTTCTTTCTGTAGTCTGTTTCACCCGATCAGTCAGTGACCATGAACCTACTGGAAAAAAGCTCATTACTGTCCCAAAGTTACAGTTAGCTCTTCTTTTGCTTTTGCTGCTTTTTCAAACCAGGAACATTTTCTGTGTTTGTCCAAATCTACTCACACAAGCAGATAGTTGGCAAACTTTAAATCGTTTCTTCACAGTAACCTGCTTAATGTCCATTGTGCTATTGTCATGAAAAACAAGCATGAATAATTGGACTCAGAATAAATTTGGGCAATGGATAACAATGAATTTTATTATTAGAAGGTTTTCACACAACAATCAAGATGCCTGCCGCTCATCTAACTGTTGCTGCAGATTTTGGGTCAAACGCAGTAACGGCTGAAAACAGTTGGTGGGCTGTGATGTAACTTCAGGCGGCAGGCCAGCGGCGTCTTCCTGCCAAAACAGTGTGTCACGAAGTGTTTTCCCGCCTTGTGACCTAATTTGAGCTCAGACTCGGTCAGCTCCCACAGATTCCCACAAAGCAGTGTTTCTGAAAAGGAAAGGAAGTCAGACTGAAGGGAATGATCACTTCCTCATATGTGGCACATTCCTGTTGTCCAGAGGGTTTTTTTCTCCTGTGGCTCCTTTGTTTGTCTCAGCATGATGTCATTTGCTGCTGTCTTTATGTTTCTTAAATGGTTAAAAACATTTTAGGGTTTGCTTAAATGAAGAAATTGTATATTAAACAAAATATAAAACAAAGTATTACCTTTAATGTTTTACTTGAATACCACACCTTAAGTAGAGATGTCAGAGAATATCCTAACCATTTTTTGTGGTTTTTACAAGCATACATGAGATTTTTTTGTACAGTTTTAAACGGATAATAGTCTTATTTAATTGATTCAATTGATTTAACCCTCCCTGTATTTTAGATGGAGAAGGTGAGCTCCGTATCCAAAGACCTCCACAGTCGTGTGCCAGACAGCACCGTCGAAAAGGCCGCCACCAGGGCGGCGCTGCAGAGCCTGCTGGAATACCACGACTCCTTCAGCCAAGAGGTGGAGAGGGAGCAGTCCACCCTGGCCCTGTTGGTGCAACAAACCCATTGTCTTAGAGGAGAGGCCGAGAAGGAGGTGGAGAAGAAGATGGAGAACGGACGTGAAGACACGCCATGTCTACAGAAGATCAGACGCATGCAGGAACAATATGATAGGTCAGTGATAATGTGTTTATGTTATCATGTCAACATGATAACATGTTGTGTCACCATCATATATCACTGTGGAGATGGTGCGTTCAGGGTGATGTGCACTAATATTTTTGTGCCATGCTGGTGTTGTTGGTCAAGTAGTTTAATTTTGGTCATTTTCTGCATGACTTGAACTACAAACAGGACTTTTTATGGCTTTCTTTCAAAAGTGCCATCCTTCTCATCAATTAAAGGCAGATTCGTATTGGGCACACAACAAATTCTCTATGGATTTGCACAGCTCCTCTAGAGTTATCATGCACCTCTTTTCTGGTTCTTTCATTATTGAACCCTCAGTTTCACCAAAGTGGCCATTTATTCAAGCTTGTGATATTGTTTTATACCTAATAGTAGTTTAAGCTTCTTCAAAATTTAAGTCGTTACTTTTTGCTGTGTTTTTTGTTCGTCATGATTTTGTTTACTGATGTTATCTAGAAAACCTTCACAGAACAGGTGGATTTATTAAGAAATTATATTTAGAAGACTTTCTGCAAATGTTAAAAGGTTTTATTAGCAAACAATTATTAAAAACCATGTATCTTGTTTTTAATAATTTTTCTATTGTTCATGGCTTTGTGTAAGTCTTTTGTCATTAAATACACATCTTTGGTGTGTTGTTTAGCCTGTTGTTGCAGGTGCGATCCAGCAGAACTCAGGTGCACCAGGAGCTGAGGGAGAGAGAAGAGGTAGAGAAGGAGCTTGGCCTAGTCAAAGGCTGGATCCAAGACACCCGGGGCTTATTGCTGAGTCCCACTGCAGACCTAGACTCACTTCTGCATGAGCTTGAGGTACACCACTGAACGTGCACAATACGTTCACCTAAAACAGGCCACAAATCTCTGATTTGCTTTAACGTTAACACAGCAAATGTAAGCAGACATTACTAAATGGGATTTGTTACGCTGCATGTGATCCTGTTTGTATTGCAGACTGCACACGGTGAGGTCATCAGCAGGCGTCAAAGTGTGGAGCGCATGACGGAGCTGCAGCAGTCCAAATATCAGGACCTGCAAGCTGGTCTGCCCTCTGAGCTCAGCATGCAGCTAGCTGAGGTTGCTCTTGCTTTGGGTTCTGCTGAAGATCAGGTAGCTTCTTCATTTAGACGCCTTTAAATGTTAGGTTAAATGTTGTTTAGGATTGCTCTTACATTTACCATTGTGTGTCTCACTGTAGGTTCAGGCAAGGGAGAGGGAAGTGCAGCAGACCAGGGATGTGAAAGAGGACTTCAGCTACAGACTTCAGGACATTGAGAAAAAGCTGAAGACCATCACAATAAAACTAGTAGAAAAGAGCGTCGACCTGGATGAGGCCAAGGAAGAGACCAAAGTAATCAAACAGACAGATTGACTAATTAGAAAGCAATTAACCCCAGTTTAGCTGGCTATTCATTCTGCAGGTGTTGGGGTTAATGTGTGTGAGAGAGTTGGAATGGTTTGAACTGGATTCAGCCGACCCACTTCAGAAAGCACAACACCAAATGGGATTTTAAACCCATCCAAGTTCTTCATCTTGTCGTCTTACTATTACTCTTGTTTTGTATTAGTGGAATTTTTCCAGTAAAAGTACAATTACTAAATCTGTGGTTTTCTGTTCGGCAGATGATCTGTTTAGCTTTTATTCTGGTCCATAAGCTTCACATCTTTGTCTTATTTGGTTCTGTGACTGACCTTGACGTCTATATGTTTGTGTCAAAGGTTTTTGGTTCCTTATTTTATTCCTTTGCTCTCTCTAGGCTCTTTGTGAAGAGTGTGAATCCTGTGGTGGCTCTCTGGCAGAGTTAGGCGTTGCTGTACAGGAGTTTGGAGAGCAGAACCCGCTGCTGAGTAAGCAGCTCGCCGATGCTGTGGTGAAACTAACAGAGCTGCAGCGTCAAACTGCACAGCAGGCTCAGGACAAAGTCAACAGACTCAAGAAGGTGAGAGATTTATTTATAGGAACAGCTTTTATAGAGATTAGTATGACACTGCTTTACGAAGGTTAAAAACAAAGAAACAAGCATGCCAACAACAGGACATTTGTAACATAAAGAGAACCACAACATATACATATCTATATAATTTTGAAAACAAACTGCAGTTTTTTTACTTTGAGGAAATATCAGAGGCTTTACTTAAAGAATAAGTGAAATAAAAATATATGTTAAAATTACACTTATCTATGAAAAAAAAAATCAAGAATAGTAAAAACTACGAAAGGCATGATAATCAAATAAGAAATATGTTAAAATAAAATACATGTACTGGATTTTAGAAAATATAATTTAACCCTAAAATGTCAGATGTATATTTTTCCAATTTTTCTCTTCTGTTTTTCTGGAAACCTGATGCATCACATCCTATGCTTCTCTTCTGCCCTCTAGTGAAGGATTTAAGCATGACATGTAGCAAGTGCTTGTTTTACTTAATGCCCAAAATGACATTAATAAAATGCTATATTGGCAACTCCTTATTTGGCAAAGTTGCAGACAATAAAATGTAAAAAGTATAATGTGTTTATCAGTTATGGTACATAAGGTATGCAGGTGGATTTTGTAGGTTACTGCATTGTTTAAGTTTGATTTACATCAACAAAAAAACTATGAAACATATGGCTTCCTGAATATCCAGGAAGAAATACATTTTGATTAGAATTTGACATTTATACGTATTTTAAATTGTCAGTTTGTTTAGAATTTTCTAACTATTTGTTTTAGCAGCACTGAAAAGGATTCATTTAGTTTTAAAGACATTAAATGTTTCAGCTGCTCTCAAACGCATGTAGTGTATTTGTGCTCTTCTTAGGAAGAGCATATTTCTTGGGAAAGCAGAGTAATACATTAGTCAGTCTTACATATTATGAAGGTATGTATTATTCTCTGCTTTGGACTGAGAAACAATCAAACTCTGGCAATGTTCTTCAGATGATAAACCCTCCTGAAAGAGAAACATTCACATAGAACACAGTCTTGATATTTTATGTTAGTAGTATCAATTAGCTTTCCTTCTGTTTGTGCAGGCTGAGAAACCTGTGGAGGAATATCACAGCATGAAGGCTTTCATCTTGGCCTGGATAGAAAAAGCAGAAGATCTGGTCTCTGGTAACATCGTCTGGAGCTCTGCGACCCAGCTGCAGGAGCAAATTCGTTCCCACCAGGTGAGTCTCTGAGTCCCACCGGCTGGACCATAAATAACTTAAAGCTACTTGTATCAGATTTATGATTCTTTTCCTTAAAAACACCACATTTCTTTTCCACATCGGCCTTATTAATCTGAAAATACTCGAAGTAGCAGCTAATTAGACTCACTTTATGATTTCCTAGTAAGTATCTCAGTAAACGCTGCGTTGGCTGACATTAATTAGTATAATTGCCCAACACAATAACCTCCCTTCTTTGACGTCTAATTTATTGGTCTTGTGGTGACAGGCGTTGCTGAGGGAGTGTCGCGGTCTCCATGGCGACTTGGAGGCGATGGCGGAGAGGGAGGGGCAGCTGGTGGACGTGTTGCACATGGAGGGTTGGAGCCAGCAGGTGAAACACCTCAGCAGACGTACAGAGGAGCTGCAGCAGTCGGCCAAGACCCGCTTCCAGAGTCTACAGGATGCAGCTAAAGTAAAAAGCTTTTTACATATATTCACTCTTAAAAATGCCACCATCAATTTTACAAGCTCTGACAGTCTGGGGGAAATTTCACAGCATCAAAATCCACTGCTGCACTAACAGAAAGCAAGCTTATGTGAAAATATCTTCAAAACAATTATTCTCCAAGTGTATGAAATTTCTGCGAATATAAACCGTCTTGGGAAATTTTTGTGCAAACATTTAATCATATTTCCTCAAGAATTGCAAACGATTAAATTAGAAAGATTATTCTAATGAAAGTCAGACACTTCCTCCTTAGTTATGTGATTCAAATCTGTTAAACAAAATGTGCAATGAAATGTGGCCAACTTACGGTTTAGTAAGTTTAGTAAAAGGTTTGCAACCTTCTCATATCTCTGTGACAACATTGCCCCCTTCAGGCTTTTTTCAAATATAGCACCATCATAATTATGAAGAACAAATCCACGAACAAATCTCTCACCTTCTTGATTCTGGTCAGTGTACAACTGAAATCCAGATTATAGTCTTTTGTTTAGTCATACTAACAACAATGTGCATTTGACACATTCTATATTTCACCTTTATTTTTTTGAAACAACCTGGATCAAAAAAAGACACTGTTACTTCTAATTACATTTGGATAAATCTCTTATGCCTTCTGGAGAAAATGTTTGGGTGACAAGCCCAAGAAATTAATTTTGAGGAGTTAAGTTGGGACCTCTATATTTAAGAACCAGCATTGTAGGTGCATTAGTCAAAATAGTAGGAATGACAAAGATGGAGAACAACCTCCATATTCCTCCACTTGGTCAACAACTACCAAGCTGAAAAATGGTTTGTGCTACACCTGAAAAGTTGCAATTTATATAAGCTAAATGATTTCTGATTAGAAGAGTGATCAAATAGCAGGATCAAGTAGATATAAATCAAAATATTTCTGAGATTGTAAGCATCTATTTAAGCATGTGTGAATAATTTCTGTGTGGATTAAAAAAACCCACTAAAAAAAGTTTTCTTGTATTCCACCCACGCCAAAGCGCAGCTGAAATGCATTCCTCCCAATGAGGAAGGTTTGCAGATTCATGGGAGGAATTGTGTATGGCTCAGCTTGATTCGTCATTTCTATCTCTCTTCAGGACATGCTGCGTCTCGAGGCGGAGGTGAAGAGCCTGCATGCCGCTGTTGATCAGATCCAGGTCGCACTCGCTTCTCCTGATCTCAACAAGCTCAGCCTCAGGGAGCAGCTCACACAGCGACAGGTTCCTACACTGAATTCACTGATTTTATTCAGCGATGCTTTATATTACATGTCTTTCTTTATTACACATATATAAATGCCTCCTACTCTCTCAGCTTCTCCTGGTGGATATGGAGAGCTTTAAGCAGCAGGTGGCTTCAGTACAGCAGTGTCAGAGCGCCCTCCGGCTACCTGAGGAGGTAGTGGCCAGTCTGCCCGTCTGCCGCACAGCTCAGTCTCTGCAGCAAGAGGCCAGCCAGCTGCAGCACACAACCATCCAGCAGTGTAACATCCTACAGGTAGAGGGCATCTTTTTTTATTACCTTTATTTCACACAAAACATTCACGGCAAAACAGAAAAAGTTAAGACTAATAAATAAATAAATTAGTTAAAAGATTCCTCTGTTAAAACATTTACAGACAGACGATTCCGTCTCTAAATCAATCAGAACAGCCTTAGTTATATTTAGTGACAACAGCACATTTAGGTTCACGTATTTCTGCAACTGGCCCCAAGAAGATGGAGCAGAAAACGTCTTACTGTAGGCTCAGAAAGTAATTTAATTTCTTGCTGTCTGTTGATTTAAAGTTACAGTTCACATATATTAGAAAAGTGGCTGTATTATAAAAACAGCCACTTTTGGTGTTTCTGTATCTTTAGCTGCTCATTGCTCTAAATTCCTGCCAGTGTCTCAACAGGCCTTTTCAGGAATGTTTGTTTTCTTTTGGCCCCATGAGGGTCAAGTTTACCCTCTCAGTTTTTTGTCAAGCGGATAGCAGAGGCTATTTACAAGATGACTCAAGTGCCTGAGCCACTTCATACTAAATGCATACTTTTCAACAAGAGGTGAAGCCATAAATTTACAAAGTGGTTTCTTATTGTTTCTATACATAACCATTGAGATAGAAACGCCAACCTTACAAAAACTGGAATTTAAATTGTAAATATTAAAAATTGCAAACTAACTAAGATTTTTTTTTATCAAATCTTGGAAATATATAAGAATGTATACTTGTACAGAGCCTTGAAAAAGTATTTTACGCATTTTATCATACTACACCTCTTACTTGTCTTTTTTTATTGGGATATTTTACAGGATCAATACAAAGTAGTACATAATTGGGAAGAAAAAGGAAAAGTATATGTTGAGTAAATAAAAAAAAAAAAAAAAATCTCTGTAGGGTGGTGTATGTTTATATCCTGTTGTAAACCTGTTCTTAAGATTCTGAACGTAAACACACTAGACATTTGATATTTCAGGTTTTTACAGAAATATTTATTTAAACTGCATGTCATGATTTTTCAAACTAAAGCGTCATATTTTGCCCTTTAACAGGAGGCGGTGGTTCAGTATGAGCAGTATGAACTGGAAGTCAGGAACCTCCAGAGATTAATCGAGGATGCTCATCGCCTCATTCAGGACAGACCCGTTTCCACCAACAACATCCAGGAGCTTCAGGCTCAGATTCACCACCATGAGGTATTTCTTCATTTTTGTGCCCATTTAAGGGCTTAGAAACAGTTTTGCACATTTTTAACAAAGAATAGCCTGTAAAGTGTGGCATTCACCTCCATTTCCACTGATACCCGCTAAATAAAATTGAGTGCAACCAACTCCCTCCAGAAGTTTCCAACAGTCTTCTCGTTAGCAAGTCTGTTGTTAGTCTACAGATTGATTTTTTTTTTCATTCTTCTTTGCGAAATAGCTCAAATTCTGTCAGAATACAATAGATGCAAACAATATTTTTCAAGACTTCCAACAAATTCTCATTCTCAACAGACCTGGCTACATGTTTATAGTCTTTTCTCAGCTGGAATGTAAATCTCCGTGCTGATCTCTAGTCCTTGGCAACCTCTCAAAGGTTTTCTTCCAGGATTGTGCTGCGATCATCTATTGACTAGCTTCTCTATTCACAATGAAGAAAATCTTCCCCACATCATGATGCTGCCAAGATAATTTTCCACACTATGTTGTGTTGACCCATCACATAAAATCCAAATTAAATACTTTGAAATTAGTGGTTGTAGCAGGACAAAAGGTTGAATGGTTACAAATGAAGAACATCAAAGACATGAGAGCAAAAGCGGAACTTGAGTCATTCTATGTATTTCCTTTACTTTTGCTACACTAACTCTAAAAAAGAGAAGTTGCATTACTGCATCTTAAATAAAACTGAGTCAGAGTGCATTCAGTCATCCAGAAGTTCTAATTTTAGTAATGTGAAGTAAAAAATATGGCATCATTATGTGACATGGAAAACTTAATTCACTGTTCTGTGAACGATGACATTCTTTTCTGATCTGATGGTTCGAGCATCCATATCTGTCTCGGCAGATGAATCTGAGCTTTTCAAACATCCTGCTTTTTGTTGCATTTTCTCTTGGCCTCGTCAAGCATGTTTGATGTTTCATGGAGAGCAAAGGTCGAGTCAGAAAATTGATCAAATCTCCTCAGACTGGAAGACAGTTTTATTACATTTTAACATAGCTTTCTTGCATTTGATAGATTTATATATACTCTCTATGGTTGATAAAGAAGTTCCGCTTTCTACCTCGGTTGGACAGTATGATTATGTCCAAGTTTGATCTTTAAGCTGAGCTGCAACTCTGCTGGCCCTTTCAGTCACGTGACCTGTTTATCAGTGCATTGACCATCTGTGGTGCAGCGGGAGCAGAAGGAGGAGGAGAGTTGGAGGAGGAGCTGTAATTTAATTCTGTCATTCTCGTCCCCTGAGCAGCCCCTCTCTCCTTGCAGCTCCCTTTTGTTAACAGGAATGCGCTCTGCCGACAGGCGGAGACGGGAAGCGGCAGGCAAAGGAACGGGGGCGGGGAGTTTAGTAGTGAGATCACTTCCTGTTTTCTCTCCCTTGCCATTTGTGTATATGTGTACAAGAGGGAGTGTCTGAGGGATTTTGAAGTATTTCTGCGAGGGTCTCTGCCTCAACCAAACATCCTGTCGGTTCAGCTTCACCAGCCTGTGTGCTGCTCTGATTGGCTCAGAGACTCAGAGAGGGGGGAAAACTGAGAGAGGCAGTTCTGTTCCCTTTGTACACTTATCCAGACTGTGAAGCCGAAAGAGTTGAAGGAGTGGAGAGAATGAGTCCGGCCAAAGCAACTCTTCCTTTCATCAGGACACTGCTGTAACCAGGAGCTCTTGATCATCTGCTGCAGGCTGAACCTCACTCTCCTGATCCTTGGAGAGGGGGGTTGGTGATGATCCGTTCTCTTCGGGGGGATGTTTTGACAGGAGCTTACCCAAAAGATCCGTGGCTACCAGGAGCAGATCGCCTCGCTCCACTCCAAGTGCAAGATGCTGACTGTGAAGGCCAAGCACGCCACCATGCTCCTGACCGTCACCGAGGTGGAGGGCCTGTCGGACGGCATGGAGGAGCTGAGCGACGAGGAGCTGGCCGGCGTCGTGGGAAACGCCGGCTCAGCTGCTAGCAAGCAGCTTCCAGCCCACCCCTCTGTTGTTATGGTGAGTGAGAAAGCTTCTTGACCTGATACGCTCAAAGTGACAAATCTGTGAAGAAATTCCCCACTGCTCTTTGGAAAGTGCTGTTTTTTTCCTTTTTTTTCTGTCCAAGATGACTATGCAGAATGCTCTTAAAGTACTTCTGACTATCCTAAATTACAGTTTGGAAAGATACTTCGCTAGTAATTTGCTTCAAATTCCCTCCCTCAACTCCTCCATGGATTGAGGTTGCATTATTTTAATTTCTCAGGTAATCTCAGACTCACTGATCAGAGTTCTGCAAATATCTGTTGCAGAACTTTTCCACCTTGGTGGAAATGCACTCCAAATGAAAATATTTTATTGTATCACACTTACATTTCCAAGTGATAGTGACAGAGAGGGCAAAAGTCTACAGGCTATTGATCATAAAAATAGAGCTTTTATTTTAGAAGGTGTACTTGGAAAGTCACTCACAAATATAAATATTTTCTCAAAGTTAACAAGTGTTACAATGGATTAGACTGTAGCTGCCTGTGTATGTCTACGCAGGGGGAGATTCAGCATTAATATCACCAAGGCTCGTCTCTACCATCTTAGGTACCTGTACTTTTGCACAAAAAGAAACAGAAATCAAAATTTTCTTGTACAAATATATTGTTTTCTTTCTTCCTTTACCTCCATATTAGCCTGAAGCTGAGTGCTTACGCAGAAGAATATTTTTTCCTTTATAATTATTCTCCTCTGTTGTTTTTTCTTGCATGTTTCTCAGGCGTTCATATTTTTTTGCTTCCTTGCCTTGTCACCGTTGTTTTGATGTATTTAGTCTCCAGGAAACAGGATATGACTGAATCTGAGTATTTCTGAAAGCAGTTCATGAACAGCTTTCAAGTCTGGTGCTGCTGGTGACTGGAAGTGTAGTTTTACCATAAGCTTTCTTTTTTCTCTCTGTCATGTGCATTTTAGAGTCATTGTATGAAAAGGTTGAAAAGCTTTTTGTTTCGATGCAGTTTGTTGCTTTTCATTGCATCATAAAGCCAGGGAAAGACAAAAAAAACATCCTTTGATTGTGCTGATGTCCTGAGTCAGAAGGCTGAGTTTTATATGCTTGACTCACATTTCATCTGAAGCATGCAGGCATGCTGGTTCCAGGACAACTGCCACTGCTTTGCGCTCCTTGTTAGCTACTGTAAGCTAAGCTTTAGACATTTTTCATCAAAGATAACACTAATTTATTGTTGATTGTACTTCTGCATTAAATACCATATGTGAAGGACACGTGTTTCTACAGAAAAACAGGTTTCTGTGGTTCTGTAACCGTTACTCTACAGTATGTGGGTGAGTGGTGTGAACAATCACCGAGTGTAAACCTGCAGCATGCGTCAGCTTCCGGGTGGAGGCCTTTCCTTTAGCCTGTTCTGTAATTTCAGTCATTTTCACTGGGATCTGGTATGTGCAGACATACTGCAGTGTTTTATTTCAGTACCAGTAATCTGATCATATCAGTGTGATATTTAATTATTTACTACCTTATTAATCCTTGCAAAGCCCTACCCTATTAATTTTTATGCTTTCTCTTTATCTCCCTCCTTATTTTTGACTCCCTCCCCTGTTTTGATGTGGCTCTTTTCTGTTGTTTCCCGTCTCCCCTGTTCTCCCCCCGCATGCTTTTGTTTCATGTGTTTTTGTTTTTGGTGTGCGGTTGCATATCTGTGGTCAGATGACAGCCGGGCGCTGCCACACTCTCCTCTCCCCCGTGACAGAGGAGTCAGGGGAGGAGGGCACCAACAGCGAGGTCTCCTCTCCCCCTGCCTGCCGCTCCCCCTCTCCGGGGGCTAACGCTGCTGACATTCCTCTTAACCAGGTACTCGCAAATCCCACCCCGGTAATCCTCATCCTGCCCAGCTTCCATTACTCACAAACCACCATCTGTTTAAGATGCAACTGCAGAAACATTTGAAATCCCCATAGAATAAACACTGTGTAATTGTCAAATTTAATGGTTCATCCATCGGGGTTTATATATAAACAGAAAGTGGGGTTCAAAAAGTACTTATTATCTTACCTGGAGTAGATAATTTACCATAAATCCAGATTATTTTGGACCTGGAAGCTAAAGCTAACTGCTTTGCTAATCAATGGAATCAAAACCAAATCGGACTTCTGCCATCTTTAAAAAATTACACTTTTAAAAATCATTATAGCAGGTGATGAAAATATTATTTTATGAGGATTTAAACATTGAAATTAATGATTATTTACAGAGAAGCTTGTGATTATTTACATTTGATGTTTTAAGCCGTGTGTCACCAATTATTTTCCTGTGAAATGTGTACAGAGAATATAACAAAAAAAAGGATTATCAGTGGCAGAAACTACCTCGTAAAAAAAGTTAGGAAATGTAAAAATCAAGTAGATTTTTACACTTCGAAACTTATAGGATATTTTTGTTTCTTGCACTGCTGTTTCTGTTAGCTTCTGTTCTGTGTTGCAGTGTTTTAGTTGTAGAGCTCTTTGCAGTCTGATTTTTATCTGGTTAGAAACTGTTTCTAAGTCTGGATGTTTTGGCCTGGATGCAACACATCCTCCCTTCTAAAGGGAGGAAGGTGTTGATAACGTTTATAATACTTTTTAGATTACAGTTGTTAAAAGTCTAGACGTCTGCTCTGTCTTGGCTCCCCTCTCATTTTTTAACTTAATACTAAATAATGAAGAATGTTGTTTGTTTTTAAACCAACTTCGGTGCTGGGTTTTAAAAATGAAGAATATAAGAACGCTTAATATTTGATTGGAAAGGAGGAGCATGTTTTTGTCTGCATTAATTTTTTTACTCTCCTCTACAACCTGACATCCGTCACCAACACAGCTGGTGTTTGATTCACCTGTAGATGATCTGCTGCGTCTTTCTTTCTTTATTATTATGTCAGGATTGTATGTCTCTTTGGCCTAATAATTCTTTTTTGCTATCTGTGTTTTGCTGTGACAAGGCTTAGAATCAAACCCAACATGACATTAAGACTACAGTTGTATTATTCTGTCATTAAATACGATATTCAGTTTACTGAAGAGCCGATGAGGTCAATAATAAGACAGTGGGCCATTTGGAAAGTGACAGCAGGAAAGTGTCATGACTGTAACCTTATTTAATGAGCCTGTGGCAGGAAGCTGCTTAGACAACAGGAAAGACACTGACAGATTTATCTCACACCAAGGTAGTCCCTGCAGTCTTAAATTCTCACAAATACTCCCTTTGTATTTGCATAACCGTATCCACTAACCATTAACTTGTGACTCTGGTTTTGCTAAGTTTCTACCTTAACCTCCCAGGGAAATGCACAGGTCATCTTTTCAAAGCTATTTTGGGCACAAAATGTTTGTTAAAATCTGTTGTTGGGTGTATGTCTAGGAATGTGAGGACACACTGGAATAGCGTATGCCTTGTAGTACCACATTTAATATTTGTGCTTGTTGTGTTGTTGTGCTGTAGGGTCGGAGTGCTTTAAGCAGAGCGCCGCTCCAGGAGCTGTACGACCCATCAATGGAGACGAGTGCTGCTAACTTGGATGACCTGCAGAGATCCTGGGAAACTCTCAAGAATGTGGTATGGGATGTTTTCAGCTTCATCTAGCTGGATAAATCAAATATGGACGTTACTAATTGTCTTCTACACCACAAACCTGGAATACATTTCAACAAATATAAAGGTGGAGCTAGGTGAGGATTTAACAAGTGTTTCTGTGTGGAAAAGCACAACTTTATACCTAATGCCTGTAGATATTACTGTCGCCATTCTGATTCTGTGTTATTAATAAACAATAAGTTAGTAATAATAGATCCTGTGTAAAATTTATTAAAACAAAACCTCTTAGTTCTTAAATGAAATTCAATGGATTTAAATTTAGAAGCCTAAACTATCAGATACTTTTATTCCGTAATGGAAAAAAATGTATTGAGCCATAATTTCTAATAATATTGGGACTGTAGAATAAATGTGACTTTTAATTTTTAATTAATGCATGATTTTGTGTTTCTTTGGGATATAAATATGACATATCACAGAAGCCGTTTTCTTTAGACTCTCCATAATAGGAAAGATTAGAGTCAGATATCTATTGAGCTTTACAAGTTAGGAAATGGCTACAAGGAGAGATGTAAACTGTAATAGGTGAGACAAAGAGCATTATTTTTTATTTTTGCAAGTGAGCAGTTTGACAAAGTAGTTAAAAAATAACTGTGAGAGAGCTGCAGCAAAGAGTCACCAAATCTTTTCAAAAACTAAAAGTGGGTTGTCAGTTGGTGTTTAATCTGGATAATAACTCCAAACATAACACCAAATCAACACAGAAGTTGTGACATAAAAACAACTTCCCTCCAATTCAGTCCACAGTCTCCAATTCTTTAAGATTAGATCTTTTCTTAATCCTCTTTTTTTTTTTTACCTTATTTATCTCTTACCACAGATAAGTGAGAAGCAGAAAAGCCTGTATGAAGCCCTGGAGAGGCAGCAACACTATCAGGAATCCCTCCAGTCCATTTCCACCAAGATGGAGTCCATCGAAGGGGCCCTGAACGAGGGCCTGGAACCCAACAAGACCCCTGAGAGCCAAATGGCAGCCCACCAGGTTAGAAAGAAATATTTGGCTCACTAGCTGAAATCCTGAAAAGCAAAATGCAGTGCAGAAATTATTGTAGCTGTTGTGAGAAAAAAAAAAAACAACAAGTCAGATGTGTGAAATCAGATTAAAGGGACTGATATTGCACTTGGTTGCACAGACTGCATGGCACCATTCTTCATTGCTATGCCAACATCACAGCTACAGCAGACAGTTTCTGTTTGAGCTGCTATTGGGCAGTTCTCTCCCCGCTTTCTCACTGTCTTCATTCCCTTCAGTTCAATCCCATCAGATTCTCACATTTCTCTGTCGCCATCTGCGCAGGCTCTCATGGATGAGATCCTGATGCTGCAGGATGAGATCGGTGAGCTGCAGGCTTGTTTCTCTGAAGAACTGGCAGACGACAGCGATGGGAAGGCTGGGGACCAAATGGCGCTGCGCTCCACTCTAACCGTACTGGGAGAAAGGATGGCCACTATTCGCATGAAGGCGTCTGGAAAACGGCAGCTCTTAGAGGTAGAAATCAGAAAATACTCTTGTCTGTGTTTGAATTTTTTCTTTGTAATATGGTCTAATCCTCACCTGGGAATCCAACATGGTTGACCTCTGTAGGAGAAACTGAGCGAACAACTCGAGGAGCAGCGACAGGAGCAGGCGCTGCAGCGGTACCACAGCGAGGCGGAAGAGCTGGACCACTGGCTGCTCAGCACTCGGGCCACTCTCAGCTCTGCTCTTCAGCCCCAAAATGAAGACATGGACATGGAGGAGCAGCTCATCGACTGTCAGGTCAGACTCACATTTCTGCCGTCTTCAAATCTGTAAGTTTTGTACAGCATGAAACAGTCTGTACTTGATTTGTTCAGGTTTATAATTTACTGCTTTTCTTGCTTTTTCCTTCCTGAAGGGAAAAAAAAGTAATTCAGATATATTAGGATATGCTTTCCTATGTTCATTAGAGAGTGAACTGTAACAAGTTAAACTGTTTGACTTCACTGTTCCAGAAATAACATCTTTCCATTGCTTCATTCACCTGGTATGATGCTACTGTTGCTATTTTAGTCCAGCCTAAACTGCTAAATTAGAACAACTTTCTCCAAGTTAGGGCAATGTATGAGCTCTGCTGAACATTGGTCCTCTTCTTATCCATGTTTCTTTTGTAACACCTACAAATAATAGTCAATAGTCTTTAATGAGCTGATTTAATAGTATTTTTTTCTATAGTTTAGTCTTCCTTGCATTTGGTTTAAATCTGTCATTTCTACAGTTGAACTACAATCATAAATAGAAAGAAAGTAAACACATCAGAAATTTGCAGAGGTGGGATGATGATGTGTATGAAATACCAAAAATAGGTATCAGTGCAATGGTTATTGAAAGTCTATGCAAAGATTTGTGATTATTTGTTCAGTGAGGAGGATGAAGTAAGGAGAAATGTTTGTGTTTGGTAGCTTGGAAGTCTAACAGACCAGTTCTCTACTCAGATATTATATATATAAAAAAAGAGCCCAGTCTCCCTTTAATTCAGTGGAGAATAGTTTTAATGCGAAAAACTGAAATTCTGTCAGTATTTAAGCAAATGTTTACATTTCTACTTAAGATTTTACCAGAGTTGTTACTTTTTTGCTCAACTGCTTTAGAGAAATACAATTTATTAACGAGTCGGGATTGTGAGAGACTGAGCAGCAGTGAAAGGAAGCAGCTGAAAGTCTACACATGATCAGGGAATTTTTTTACTTGGCTTATTTTGACAATGAACACATAAAAAGTCAAATCTGATGTAACTTTAGCACCTCTCTATCTAAAAAAAACTTTGTGCTCACAAACAACAGCAGCTTAGGTCGTGCCTGTGGTGTGGCTGTTGACCCTTTTGGTCAGAACTGTCTGCAGAGATACTGTTGTGGTGTGTGCAGAGTAAACTTTCCTCTTGCACTTTTGCCAGGTCTGTTTATGTAATGAAAAAAAAAATTCTCTTTCCAATTGCCAATGTGCTGTACTATTTGAACAACCTCATGTTTCAGTGCCTTTTTAACTTTTAGAGAGCCTCCAAAGGTTTTTCCATGTGTGGCAGAAAAGTGTTAATATTGCTTTTCTACCTACTTTCTACACTTAAAAGAATAATTCAGATTTCCTGATTTTTCCTACTATTTAAGTTTTCAAACTTTCCTCTAAAAATGTCTTGTGAATCGTTGAATATCTTATAAAGACTGATGATGGGTTCTTGCGCAAAATATTCAGAGAAATTTAGTTAATTTTCTAAAGATGGACCTTCTTTCTTTTCTCGACAGCTCTTAATCCACAAATGTTATGGTGTTGCATATTCTACATGTATAATGCATGAGACTATTGTGAGTTTTAACAATACCAAAGCTGTTCTGCAGCTGAGGCAAAAGAAATAAGCATTTTGAAGTGAGTTTGTTACAGCTGAGAAAGATTAAGCTGATTATAGCTCACAAATATCTCCTGCGTTGCTCCTGCAGTTCCAAAGGTCCAAAAACATCCAGATTAGTAGCTTCAGAATAAATCTGCTTTGATGGTTTGACGCTGAATATTACAAGGTAAATGTGTAAAGAAATATGTTGGAGGAGCACAGCTAAATGATATATTTATGTAGCTATATAGCAATATACATGTTTTATTGATTCTTATTGCCTATTAATTAAGAATCATTCATATATGAACAACAGTCTATTAAATTATTTCAGCTGATCTTGTCATGGTTTAATACTGAAATAATTTATTAATTTTGAACCTTTGAGTTCTCGTTTTTTTGCTTCAGTGGTTTTCACCTTGCTTCAGAACATTACATAAGACATAAATGTATAAGAAAATATATATTTCATAGTCAAATGTCCTATTAAAATCATTTTACACTGTTCTAGTAATTTTAGTTTTTGGAGTAATAATGATGGACTCTTGTCACATTTTCTCTGCTTGATGATTAAATCGGAGCCTTTTAAAAAACAAACAAAGCCTACGCAGAGTGTTATTATCATTTTCTCAACTAGAGCTCTTGTCATTCCAGAACATGCTCTTTGAGATCGAGCAGAAAGTTTCCTACCTCTCAGAGCTGTCCGTCCACAGCGAAAGCTTGCTGCTGGAGGGTCGCGCCGAAACCAAGGAAGAGGCCGAACAGCTGACCCTCAAACTGCACTCCCTCAAAGACAGCCTGCTGGAGCTGCAGCAGATGCTGCAGGACAAACAGGTTGATATACAGGTGAGATCAGAAACCATATATTCTGCTTGGCCTCCTCTCACTTATGGCTTATTTCTTATGCTTTGCAGCTGTACACTGAGCTGGGTCAGACAGTCAATGGTCGTATTGTTGAAAAAGCTCTAAAGGTCATTCATTCTTCTCAGACAAGACCACTGTTTTCCTCTGTAGAACAGCAGCAGCCTGTGTTTCACAATGTCACTCAAACAAAAGGATGCTAGCTCATCACATGCAAACACTAAATGCAAAGCATTAGTTCTGTTTCTCTCCTTTGTTTGAGGAAAAACAAGATTTCTTCTAAGAATCATTCCTGCAGGAGAATAAGGCACCCTTCTTATTCCCTAACCAGTAATTTACAACCCAATAATAACAAAGTAATCTTTTTTTTGTTTGCTTTTTATTTAACTGTTCCAGTGGCATTTCTCCTGCCACTAAAATGACAGCTTTTACAATTTGAGACTGCTTTTGTGAAGCGTATTTATATCTACTATCCTTTTTTTTTTTAGGGATCATTACAGGAGCAGGAGGACAGTGAGCCAGACTCCTCTCTGTCGCAGAGTCCAAATGTCCAGGATTGGTTGTCTCAGGCCCGCTCAACACGCTGCCAGCAGCACCACGACAATCTGCTGAGACAGAAGGTAAAGCAATGTCTGAGGATTTTATTTCACACTGATCAAGCCTCATATTTTTGAAACGTCTTGATTTAATAATAGAAGTAAAATTAATACTGATCTGTTTCAGGAGCTGCAGAAGCAAGTGGAGGAGCAGAGGAAGCTGCTGCAGTGTGTAGCCAGCGTCGGGGAAGAGTTACTCAGTCAGCATGGGACAACTAATGGGGACAGGTGCTGCGATTTATATCTGTATCTTTGCTGTTCTTGAACACTACAGTTAACTAGTGTTAGCTTACCAATAGTTAGCTTAACATTGTTAAGCTGTAACTATTGCTATTGCTTAACACCTAACCTAACTACTTCGTTTAGGTGTTAATCTTAGTAGTTATATGTGTGTTTAGCCACATATAACATTAATTCAATGTGTAAAGATGTGTGAAAAGCCATAAAGCATTAACATATACATTGTTTTGACACCAGCCACATTTTAAAAAAGTAATTATAAGATGTTAGATTATGCAACAGTGTAATCTGCCTTATCATGATGCAGAGGAGACATGTTAGCATTTTACAGAAACCTTCTTCCCACAGTGAGGAGGCTGTCCCCGGCGGAGTGCTGCTGGAGTCTGAAAGCTTCTCTCCTCTGGACCAGCTGAGACAAAGATGGGAAAACCTGAATAAAGATCAGAGCACAAAGCTGCAGCTCTCTCTCAACACCCTAGAAAAAGACCAGCTCAGTCCGGTACGCACGTCAAGCACTGAGGGTTTCTGTTTTCTGTGGTATTTTTGAAAAAAGGGATGATGGCGTAATAGGGCCAAACAGAAAAATTTCATTTTTCTGAAATTACGAGAATAATGTGATGTAATTAGTGGAATAAATGTACAATATTAACAGGAGAAAGTTGTAAGATTACTAGAAAGAAAGTTGTTTTCATGAGAACAAAGCTTTTTTATAGTTATCAAGGTCTGATGCGATTTATAAAATAGCTTTTCTGCTGATATTCCATTAACTCATCAACATCAAATTATGAAGGATGTCCTGTTTGGAAACCGATACCAAATTATAACTTGCTCAACATTCCTTATTTAAATTTTTTATAATGTTTTCTTGTAGAAGTTATGAAATTACTACTTCATTGTCCTAATATTAAGACTTTATTCTAGTAACATTATGACTTTGGTCTTGTTTCATTCTGGTAATATCTTGACTTCATTGTCATACTACATTTTTTCTTGCCATATTATGACTTTATTCTCATAATTATTATTTTTTTAATCCTGGCCCTAATAATCAGTAGTAAAAAGTGACCTGTTTTTTATTAAAACTGTGTCTCTATGTCCAGGTTCTTCACCGGTCCCGTCTGTCCAGTCCAAATGTAGCTCTGAGGACTGAGGCTCCCAACCAGGACCCTGGTTCTCCCAGAGCGTTGTTTGAAACCTGCTGCCAAACTCTAGAAAGAATAAAAGAAGAGGTAAACCGCTAACATTCAAATTTTGTAAAATCTCTTTTCACTTCAGATTTCTTGAGATAATTTCTCTTTAATGAGAAAATAAAAGCTTTCACATTGTCTTGTTTTCTCTTCGACACAGGCAGCAGGTGGTGACGGTAAGCTGGCAGCATCATTTGGATCAGAAAGAGTCCAGCAGGATCTGTATGCTGCAGTATCTGCAGCCTCCACCTGGTTGGATTCAGCAGAGAATCAACTGTTTTCTGGTCCCGTTTTGCTTTCTGAGGATACAGAGACTCAACTTACAAACCTGGAGGTAAATAGAAAAAAAAACCCTCTTTGTATCCTATATATAGTATGTTTTAGTTTGCATAGGAGACTACAATAAAAGCATACTCTCTAAATTGAGGGATTTTTAAAATTTCTGTTCAGACTCTGAGCAAGCAGCTAAAAGAGATAACAAGACAGGTGAACCAGAGCAGAGATCTGCTGGGAGGAGAAGTCAGCCGACTGTGTGGAGGAGAAGAGCGGGCCCTGATGGAGGACACATTGGAGGGCCTCCAGGAGCGGATGGGCCTGCTGGACTCCGCTCTTGAACAGCATTGTGAAGGCATGAGAGACTCGCTGCAGGAACACTCTACTTTCCAGGTCTGTAGCGGCGTAAAACTGGAACTCATGTTTTATGTTTAATGCTAGTCTTACTTTTTTTTATATATATATATTTTGTGTTTTTCAGAATGAGCTAAGAATTTTGTTCACAGCCCTGACTGAAAGCAAACATCACTTACTACAAAAGATGGTCGGAACAACAGACAGACCTGCATCCAAACAGTTAGAGGTAGATTCTGATCTACTTATAAAAAAGGACAAAAAAGATGACAGTATGAATTTAATGTCTTATGTATCTTGTAGACATTGTCTGAGGTGGAGGACAGCCTCAGAGAGCTTGAGCAGAAAGTCACAGAGCTGAGGAGCAAAGCAGAAGGACTCAGATCAGACCAAACCTCCAACCAGGAGCTGCTAAAACTACAAGTAAACCTTATTCTATGTTTTTTATTCCACCTGCACCGTTTTTTAACGCTTTAACACCCTGTTGTGTTTTTTAAGGATGCCTATGAGGAGCTGGTGCTCATGGTGGGCTCCAGGCGCAGCAGCCTGAACCACAGCCTGTCTCTGAAGGCTCAGTATGAAGCTGCGTTCCGTGATCTCACCGACCTGATCGACACCGCTCAGGACAAGATGGCTGCCGACCAGAAGATGACCGTCGCTTCTGTCAGCAAGGTCCAGATGTTGCTCGACAAACACAAAGTAAGGAGAAAACATGTTTCAAACTCTGATTGTTGTTTTTTTTGTTAGTTGTTTTAGCAGATTTTAAAAACTTTTTCTTCTTGGATGCAGGAGTTTTTTCAGGGACTGGAGTGCCACATGATCCTCACCCAGACACTTTATGGAAAAGTCTCCAGTCTGGTTGCACAGAGGGAAAGCCAAGCCCTGGAGGACACCATGACTTTAGCTCACAATGTGCTGAAACAAGCACACAGGAGGGGAGTGGAGCTAGAGGGCATTTTGGAGGTGAGAGGGATTTTTAGAAGCAGCTACGCCTTTAGGATGCACAACTGCAAAAATGTCATAAAATATCTTTCTGCCTTTTCTCCTGTTTCCATATTGTAGTCCTGGAGCAGACTAATGGAAGATTATAAGGCTTTGTGCAGACAGTTGGAGGCTGTCGAGTGTAGCATCCCCACTCTGGGTCTTGTTGAGGAGACGGAGGAGAGGCTTCTTGAGAGAATCAGTCTCTATCAGGTAAACTCGTTTTATACACAATAACACAAACATTCAGCAGCTTGTGGCTCTTCAGACCTTCCAAAGTACCTCTTAATAGTAACCAGAGCTAAAAATGATAAAGAGAATGCTAATATTTGAAACTATAGATATTATAACATATGTCAGTTGTAGCAGTTTTAAAATTTTTAATAGAATAATTGCATTCCAAAACATGAATGACACTAAGTTACCGTAATATTTAAAGACAAACTAACTTACAAGTAATTTTTCAGAAATGTAGTAGCTTGTTTGCTAATAATTCCATAATATTGATTTAAAAAAAAAAATACCAATATCTTGCTGAAAAGTTACTTGTACGTTAGTTTAGTCAAGTGTTCGAACATATTTTAACTAGAAAAACTAGACAAAAAATACCAGGTAAGATTTTCTGTTTTTCTTGTGTTGGTTGGAAACTTTCTGCTTTTAAAAATTGATTTCCCACCAAAATCAACTTTGTATACTATAGATGAACATCTATAGATCAAAAATGATCCCTGGTGTAGGAGAACCTAATAGTTATTTAATTGACTTGTTCACTGGTTCGTAGCGTCTGAAGGCGAGCCTCACAGAACATCAGCCCCAACTGTACCAGGTTCTGGAGGAGGGAAAGAGGCTTCTCCTGTCCGTCAGCTGCTCAGACCTGGAGAACCAGCTCACACAGCTGGGCGACCACTGGCTCTCCTCCACCACGAAAGTCAACAAAGAACTGCATCGACTCGACTCAACGCTCAAGCACTGGAGCAGGTCTGGATCTGTTTCACAGATTTTTATTCCTTTGGTTTTTTAGTGATCTCTTGAAATGTTTCAAGTTTTGACACTTTACCACACAAACTTTATTGTTTTTTACTGGATTTTATGTGACACAAACACAAAGAAATTCAGAATTGTGGTATTAAACATTGAGCACCAAGAGTTTTCAAGAAGATAGTATCCAGGTCAAGATGTCCAAATAAATGTGATGAATGTTCCCTTATGTCCTGTTTTTATTTTTACATTAAAGGTACCAGAGTGAATCAGCAGAGCTGAGGCACTGGCTGCAGTCTGCACTCGACAGGCTGGAGTTCTGGACAACCCAGTCGGTGACGGTCCCTCAGGAGCTGGAGACGGTCAGAGACCACCTCTCTGCCTTCCTGGTCAGTTAGGAAAATACAAAAATACAGATCTCATTCTGGTACGTTTAATTAATCTGTTTGAGCTCCGTTTTGGATATGTCTCAACTCTTGCAGGAGTTTTCAAAAGAGGTGGATGCCAAGTCGTCGTTGCGGTCGTCCGTGCTGAGCACAGGAAACCAGCTTCTGCGACTGAAAAGAGTCGACACTGCTGGCCTGAGGACGGCCATGGGCCAGGTGGACACCCAGTGGGCTGAGCTGCTCACTCGTATTCCAGTAGTGCAAGAGAAACTGCATCAGGTCTGAGAATAGTTTGTGTGCTGATTTCTATACATATTCCAAGTTAATTACACATTTTTTTATTTTATTTTATTTTTTGCACTCCTATCAACTCTCACTTTTTGTCTTTTAGTTGCAAATGGAAAAGCTTGCATCAAGACACGCTATCACAGAACTGATGAGCTGGATCACCCTGATGGAGACCATCATAGAGGAAGATCAGGACAAGATAATGGCAGCTGTCGGTTCAGACATGGTCCAGAACTTCTTACAGAAGTACAAGGTACGAAGAGCAACCTGTATTCCTGCCTTCGGTGCTTAAACTGGTTTAGTTCTTTTATCTCATGATGTCTCATCTTTATCTTGCAGGGTTTTGGAATAGATCTGACCTGTAAGCAACTGACAGTCGACTTTGTAAACCAGTCGGTGTTGCAGATCAGCAGTCAGGACGTAGAAGGGAAGCGCAGTGACAAGACAGACTTTGCTGAGAAGTTGGGAGCTATGAACAGACGATGGCAGATACTGCAGGGGCTCATCGCTGAAAAGGTAGAGCGAAGTTTTTGAATGAGACGATTATTCTGATCTGGACCTCATGTAATCTCTAAGTTGTGAAATGCTTTTGGATTGTGTTTTAGATTCAGATATTGGAAGGACTTTTGGAAAGTTGGTTAGAGCATGAGAATGGAGTTCAGGCTTTGAAAACCTGGCTCACACTTCAGGAGGAGAAGTTAAAGAAGAAACCGCAGATAGAGGATGTTACATCAGTGCAGAACGCACTCAAAGACTGTCAGGTTGGTGCACTATGCTTCTATTATAGCACCTCTGACGTACTTTTAAAAGGATTCATTTTAGAAACTGATCATTGTAAACAGGAGTGGGAGCAATTAGTGAAAGAAAAAGAGAAGGATGTAGAGAAAGCGGAGGAAAGAGGAAACGCTCTGATCCAGGATAAGAAAGGAGACGCCTGTTCCGTTGTGAAGGAAACCCTTAAAGGACTGAACCAGACCTGGGCTCATTTGGACCACATGGTGAGCTTCTTTTATATCATTTTGTCTCACATGGTCATTTCCTTAATTTTACCACACCTATATAAATTTTGTCCATTTTTTTCATACCAGATTAGTCAGATAAAGGTAAATTTGCGGTCAGTTCTGGAGCAGTGGATTCTGTACCGACGAGCTTCAGAAGAGATTAATGGTTATCTGATGGAGGGGAGATACTCTGTCTCCAGGCTGCACCTCCTTAATGGCTCTTTAGAGGCAGTGCAGCAGCAGGTGGAAAGTCTAGAGGTGAGTATGGCAGAAATTTCACTGCTCTTGCTCTGAAAAAGTGAATCACCTCTGTTTAAAATAATCTTTTTTTATGTATGCATCACAGAATTTGCAAGAGGAGTTGGATAAACAAGAGAGCAGTTTGAGAAAGTTTGGCTCCATAACGCACCAGCTGCTGACCGAGAGTCACCCATCTGTGGCTGAAACGCTCAACAGAGCCCTCCAGGATGTTAATGCCAGGTAGTAATAAGAAATATCTACTTGGATCATTTTAAGGCTAAACCATAGTTGATATCAACTATTTCTATTCTCTGTTGAAGGTGGAATCATCTACTTGAGCAGATCTCTGAGCAGCTGAGGAGCAGCAAGTCCTTGCTGGGTCTGTGGCAGCGTTACAGGTCAGCGTACAGTCAGTGTGTCAAGGCGGTCCAGAAACAGGAGGAACGTGCAGATCGTCTGCTGAGGAGCGCCACCGACAGAGAAATCACAGAGGAGGAGAGCAGCGCCTGGATAAAGGACTGCAACGTAAGTCAGGCAACAACAATACACAACCCAAGTTAGAGCTGGACAAACAGAAGAATGCTTGGTTTCAAAAATTGATTGATTGGTGTGCATTTGTTTTCAGCTCTGATGCTCCTAAATAAACTCAAGGGTCTTACAGATGTGTTTAATTTAACCTATTAATCCAGCTGTTCCACACAGGCCTCAAGGCTTTGTTAGAGGAAATTAGTGAGTGATGGGGAAAGTTAACATGTCGTTGAAAAGGTTCTGGTTAGTTGAAATAAAAAAAATAAAAAAATGTAATTACTGGAAAAGTAACACTGCACAACTGTAAACTCACCACACCCAGCATAAAACACTATGGTGGCACCATTATGCTGTGGAAATACAAGACTGTGGTGGATGTGTCCATATTTCCCAAATGTCTTACAGCAAAAAATAAGTTCTAGCATATATTTAATCAGGAAGCTTGAAAACTAATTCATGCTACACTTTTCAGGTTTTTGTTTGTAAAAACAACAGAAACCATGCATCAGTTCCCTTCCACTTCTCAACAATGCACTTTTGTTGGTCTTTAACATAAATTTGTCACATCAAACACTGAATGCCAGCTTGTCATGTAGCAAAATGTGAAAAAGTTTCAGGTGTATAAAAAGAGTTCTGCAAAGAAATCAAAGTGTGAGACTAAGACATTTTTCTCTTGCTCACTCGCTCCTCTGTAAAGAATCGGCATTACGCTCGTCGAAATCTTGTCGGCTCCCTGCTGCTCTGCACAAAGATTCTACTCCTGCAAATGAAAACCAAATTGCGCCCTGTTCTTTTGCGCCGCTTGAATGTAAACTTTCTGCCCAGTCGCCACAAAAGCCTTTTCAGAGTGAATCCTCAAAGAGAAAGACAAGCCTGTGATTTACACTACAGGGATCCTCGAGCGTCATGCTGGGGGCGTCGGGGTGTAATGTCACAGTCTTAATTGTTTGAGCAGACTGTCTGAGAGAGGATCACTGATGCAGACCGTTGCTAGACAAAGTGACAAAGAATTTAATGCTGTTGCAGCGGCTTTTTAAAACGGTCTCTTTCTTTGCTGTTTACTAAAATTTGACAAAATATATCATTGTATGTGCTTTAAATATATATCTATAGATAGATAGATGGATAGATAGATGTGTTTGAGTTGTGACATGCTTTTTCCACCAAATTCTTGGAAGCTTACACTTTATAACACTGTCAGCCTTTTTTTCCTCTTATTTTATGGCAGGATTGCCTCAAAGACCAAGACTCGGTGCAGCAGTCCCTCCAGCAGCTGCAGGCTATAGAGGAGCAGCTGAAGAGCCAAGTCGACGCCTCCTCCTCTGCATCGCTCAAATCTGATCATCTGCAGCTCTCTCATCGCCTGGCTGCGCTAGAGCACGCCCTCAACAGGCAGCAAGAAGTACTGCAGGTCGGTTAGCAGGGATTGTCTTGGGGAGTTTATTGACCCATGATATGTGGGGGTGGGTTAAAAATTTGCGATCTTATTGTTTTCATTCACCATGTGTCGGTCTGTTCATAGTGCGACTCCCAAGCCTGCGAGGGCTTCAGAGAGCAGCTGGACGCATTGATATGTAAGGCGAAAGAGGCGGAGGAGGTGCTGAAGGAGTCTGACCCAGTCGGTTCACCGGACCTCACTGTGGTGCAGACATGCATAGAAAGACTCAAGGTACAAACACTCCTGCCATTGCTAGAATTTATTCAGTATTTGTCTATATTGTTATTTTATTATTTATTCAGTTGTTTTAATTGAACAATGTTTTTCATAGGCACAGCTCCTGAAGCTGAGCAGCCTGTCTCCAGACCTGGAGCGTCTCAATGAGTTGGTGTACCGACTACCAGTCAGTGACAGAGATGTTAAACGGGTTCAGAATCTCAATAGAACCTGGACCGCTCACTCTGCTCACCTCACAGAGAGGTTCAGGTAACCAAAACATTTGATGTCATATTAGTTTTCTTTAGTTTTAGAAACATTTAAAATTTCATTCAAAATAACAATTTTCTTATCTATTTAAAACACACACTGCATAATATGCTCTCAAGGTTAGATGCCAGGAGTGAACATCAGGTTGTGTTTTTTTTTAACTTGGCATTGAAACCAAATTTTTTTAAGATCTCAAAAAAAAACATCCAATGAACCATTGATGTTGACCACAATAAATGTTTACAGTTTACAAATGTTGACTGGAAACTAAGTGAAGATAAATGAGAGATGGGTTTAACACTCTGTACTATAATTCCCAACAAATTCACAAACTGGTAAAATAAACAGTTAATTTTAATTTAAGTATGTTTGTTCTTTCTGTTTTCTCCAGTAAACTGCAGTCGGTGTTGCTACAGCAGCAGAGTTTCCTCCAGAAATGCGAAGCCTGGATGGATTTCCTCTCTCAGACTGAGCAGAAACTGGCTGCAGAGATTTCAGGAAACTACCTGAGTCTGTTGGAGCAACAGAGAGACCACGAAGTTAGACATTTTTCTTCAATGTTTTTCTATGTTTGGCACTTATCACTAGCAGCATGATAAAAAATCAATATACAATTTAAAAGTCAAAGTTGAAAACCGTGTGCATTATTTCTCCTCCCAATATATTTTTAAAACATTCAAGGTGCATAAATACTTTTAGAAGTTGCTGTATGTGTGTATGTGTTGTGTGCAGCACTTTAACGATGTTCCTGAACTTGCAGTTGTTTCAGGCAGAGATGTTCAGCAGGCAGCAGATCCTTTACTCCATCATCAGCGACGGCCATCGGCTGCTGGACTTGGGTCAAGTGGATGACAGGTCGATGCCACAAACACTCAGTAATTTTCCACTCATAGAATGAAATCTCACATTACGGTTGTCACTCTTCGTCCTGAAACAGTGACGACTTTAGCGTGAAACTGGCTCTGCTGAGCAACCAGTGGCAGTGTGTGGTGCGCCGGGCTCAGCAGCGGAGAGGCATCATCGACAGTCTGGTGCGACAGTGGCAGAACTACCAGGAGATGTCAGAGAAGCTGCGGCGGTGGCTGCAGGAAGTGACTCGCGATCCTGACGTACATCAGTCAGGAGAACCGGTGGCCCTGCAGGAGGCCCGAAGCCTCCTGGGTCAGATACAAGTACGTCACTGACTGAAGTTGTTCTATATTTTTTCAAACGCCGACAGTAGTTTGCATCTTTGAAATACAACAGAAAAGTGCCGTAAATGAACTCCAGAGAGAAATGCAGATCACATCTAAACCCTAAGTCTTTATCTTGTCTCCAACCTTAGAGTCCCTTAGTAACCCTGAACCTCCTCTGCCCTCTGTCTCTGTCCCTGCTCCTCCAGCTCAGGGAGCGAGTGCTTCAGAGGCAGCAAGGCGTCTACATCCTGACAGTGGAGGCCGGCAGGAGCCTGCTGCTGTCAGCTGACGTCAGGGCGGAGTCCACTCTGCAGACGGAGCTCATGGAGATCCATGACAGGTGGAAGCATGCTCACGACCGCCTAAATGAGCAGAAGAAGGAGCTGCATGCCTTGCTTAAGGTCTGGATTCACAAATTAAAACAGTGAAGTTTCATTCTGCTTGATAATATGTTTATAGAATATTTTAAAAGATATGCTGTGGTACAAAATACCAGTTGTACAGGTTACACAGTTGCAGATGTTGCGAGCTGATCAGTGTATCCAACAAGCTTCAATGAATCAGTTTATTCACCTGATTTAAGAAATTTCAGCATTATTTTGCAAACTATACCATAAATTAATCTAAACCATAAGTGAAAACGGACCAGGAACGAGAAAAAAAATCTTGTATAAACCTGCCCCCTCCTCAATAATTACAACATAAATTTTATGGCCGAATACATTAAATTAACAATTAAGTTACAAACAATATATCATTATCAGAAGTGTATTAGATTTTTTTTTTCTCATGAAGTATAGTGAATTGATTGATGGATAATTCTTTCAACTCCTCATCTAAACTGCTCCATTCACTTAGTTTACTCCGTTCACCAAAATGCACATTTGTTTTAGTTTGGAGGTGCAGTTCCACCTCTGAGATCAACGGCCTGCCTCTTTTTTCTTACTTTTTACTTGAGCTTTGCTCTCCATTTGGTTCAACCATGTGGGTTTTACACATTTCAGTCCAGGTTGAGTTGCTGATTTTTAAGCATGGGTTTCATTTGTGATTGGCTCTCTGTCCATTGTGATAAACTTCCATCACTGGTGTCCAAGAATCTTCCAGCTTGGGAATTCAACTTTCTGTCTTCTAAGAGTAAAAGTTTGTGCAGTGAGACAAAATTGACAATTGTGTCCAAGTGTCAACCATCTGACTCAATGATCCCACTAAATAGATAAAGCAAGGTATCCAGCAGAAATTATGGAAGAAACTTGTTTATGACTACAAAACTGTGTAGTTTCTCTGCAGCTTTCCAAGTGAAGGGGATCAATATTTATGCCAGTAATGAGTGTATTTAATCTTCTCGCTGGAGACACATAACTAACTAATTGATTGTTTTTAACTGGGATTGTTGATTTAGGTTTTTTGAGCTGAATCTCTAACCATGTTTGTTTAATTCCTCATTTGGAGTACTTTAAAAATAGCCACAGACTAATCTATTTGGAGCAAATTACCTTCTTTTGTTATTTAACTCTCTTAATTCCCCACTTTGTTTGCTGCAATAGTCAAGGACACATTTGCTTGCATTGTAGTTTGTTGATGCTGCTGATAAAGTAGTAGGAATTATTCATAAATTCTCTGAGCATCCTGCAGCTTGTGTGGATGTTGGTTTTCTGCTCTAATTCTTGCAGTGTGTGTTTGTGTAGAACTGGGAGCTATGCGAGAAGGGCATCGATGTGTCACTGGAGAAGCTGCGGGCCTTTAAGAGAAAGCTGTCGGTGGCGCTCCCGGAGCATCATGAGGAACTGCACTCCGAGCAAATCAGGTGCAAGGTGAGGACTTATTTTCTCCTTTTCTCTCAGTTAATAGTTGCATTTTCTTTTTTCGTCTCTCTTTTTCCTTTAGTAATCACGTGTTTACACACAAACCTTCAGACTCAGACTTGTCCTCTTGTTACCTCTGTAATCCGACGCGCCGCCTAGACAAACAGATAAACAGACAGGCAGAAAAAAACTTCATCCATCTGTTTGCAATCATGTGACCTTGCATGTATTTAATCAGACTGCTTTTATTTTTGATTAGTGACCTTGCATTTCTGATCCGTAACACGTTTAAAAGACATTTTTGCATATAAGATATATGAATATTTTATCTGCTCTTGCAAATTTCTTTCTGTAAAAAAATCAATGATATTCGGCTCTTGTTCAGCCGGTGGTCAAGATCTGCAGTCATGTTTGATGCATGACACGTCCTCAGCTCCTCAGGGGAGGAGGAGGAGGAAGAGTGCGTATGCAGCAGCACATAGCATCAGCTGAGGAGAGAAAGAGAGAGAGAGGGGGCGGGGAGGAAGAAAGGCAGTGATTGCGTGAGCAGGAGAGAGAAAGAAAGAGAGAGCATCCCTGATTCTGTGGGGGTGAATGTGCACTTCCTTTTGTGCGTGTGTTGCGTAATGGAGACTTTCTCCAGGTCCACAAATGATTACAGCGCAGCAGAACCGTCACTGTGACGAGGGAGGAGGAGGAGGACGTACAAGCTTTTACAATTGAATGTAGGGATTTTATTTCAACTCAAGGTTAGACGCTGCTGTGCAAAAATCCAAATAGCTTCTCTATTTGCTGTTTCGCTGGTTTGACGTTGCTTCTGGTTTTGCTACTGCTTCTGGTTTTGCTACTGCAAAACCAGAATTTGGGTGGATTCTGGCTGCTGATGATGGATGAATAAATCCCTTAAACACAGAAAGGTCTACAGCAACAGCTTTGCTTCTCTGTTTTTCTGTCATGGATTCAGGAGCTGGAGAGCAGCGTGGAGGGATGGACTGATGACCTTACTTCCTTGTTCAGGCTGAGGGATTCCTTGGAGGGTCTGGTCAGTTCTGATGATGTCACAGTCTTACAGGAACGCCTGCAGCTGCTGTGGCGTCAGTGGGAGGAAGTTTGCCATCAGGTAGGATGCACACAACAAACATTTAATCTGCCCAGTTAATAAGCTTTTAGTAGCTTTAATTAATTTCTACTTTGCAATGTTCTTAATTAAAGCGACTTATTAACCAAAGTAGGACTAAAAGCTTAGGTAAATTAATGGATTTTGAGATGGATTTTGAATGAATCAAGTAAGAGGGGTGCAATAGTTTCTGAAAGCTTAGGAGCTCTTACTGCAAAAGTTGAATCACTAAAAGGATCTAAAATGAAAAGAAGGTGTTCAGAAAAGCTAAGAGAATTGAAATAATGTGACTATACTTAACGGATTGTTCAAATTAATTCAAATCTGGGAAAAAAATAATAGTAAAAAATCAGCTATCTAAAGGCATTGTTGCAAAGGAGTGAATTTGTAAAGAAGTCTGCCGAATTTGGTATGAGCATCAGATGGGTCAACAAAGTATGATGTTATAAAATGAAGTTTTTTTTAGAAAAAATACATTATATCTTATAAATGCTTGTTTGTTGTAACGTCCTCCACACCCCAACCCTCTAGCAGCTTCTATTTCTGGCCAAAGATAACACCTGATAATTAAATAATAACCACCATACAATTTCTAGACATGTTTTGTGCACGAAAATCACCGTCTCAAACTCTTGTTATGATTCAAGGGCTTATAGATCTCCTTTTCATCTTCAGAAAGGTGAAATAAAATGGCTTTAACATTGGTGTAGTCAGAGGGAAGCCTATAAAAGTGAAAAGAAAAGGTTCTAAAACTGACCCTTGAGGAACTCCACATTTAACTGTTCAAGAGGAGAAATGTTTCAAGGATTAAACCATTTAATGGTATGAGTTGTCTCACTGTCTGCTGTTCCTGTCTGCCTGCATGGTGTAAAGGTTGAATATATATTAGTCTGAGTTGTTTCATTAGCAAAGACGATCTATAAGACAAATGTCTGTAACTTCCCCAGTTGTGCTCACTGATTTACATCTGAATTATCTCTGCAGGGAATCCAAATTTGGGCATTTGGTTACATTAAATTGGACTTTTCATCTAGTCCTCTAGATATTGCAAAAAACTAAATCATATCCAAAGGAAAAATTTGAAAAAATATATGAGGTTTTTTTTTTCGAACAGTTCTTCCAATAGCGTTGCTGACAATCTAAGGAGTCTTAATTTCTCTTATTTCCCACAGAGAACTTTGTTCATAAACTGAATGAAACACCGTTAGCAGTCCAGGCTTTTTCTCTGATAACAATCAACACATTTGCATAATGCTTGTTATTGAAGCATCACAATATCAAAGAAGTATTCTCACTCAAAGAAATCCAACGGTAATGTGTATAATAATATCATGGGCATTAAATTGAAAAGTATGTTTAAATATCTTTGGGTTGGTGCCACTCAATAAATTCCCACTCACACCACTCCTTATTGGAAATAGAAAGTGAGAACAGCTGTTTGCAGACACTGAGCTCAGCTGTCCTGACCTAATCACATTTATTCCCAACACCGCAGGCATCACAAGATCCAGTAGCTTCACTGGGATGGGCTGTTTGGATTACACTGAACTATGTTTCAAGAATTAAAATTTAAATAAATTATTGCTCCTGTTTCTTTAACCTAAGCATCACGTTACTCTCTAAGAAAGCCAATTTTTTTGTTTATATTTTTCCTGTCAAATCATTAATTAGTACTTTCTCTGCCTTTATTTCCTCAGCTTTCCCTGCGCAGGCAGCAGGTGAGCGAGAAGTTGAATGAGTGGGCCATTTTCAATGAGAAGAACAAGGAGCTGTGTGAGTGGCTCACACAGATGGAGAGCAAAGTCTCTCAGAATGGAGACATCAGTATTGAAGAAATGATTGAAAAGCTGCGCAAGGTAATTTCTAAAAATACCTGCTACCCTTTACTTTTGAAATCTGACTAATAAAGAGCCCTGAAATGTATTTGTCCTTTAAAAGTTTTTCTTTTTTGTTGCACTTCAGTGTTTTAGATCATTAAACACCTTTTTATATCAGACATAAAAAACATTTATTAAGAGAAAATGCTACTTTAATCAACCCGGCTCTGTGTTAAATTAGTAATTGTCTATTAAATCGGTGAACTGGTTCTGCCGTCACATAAATGCTTTCAAGCCTTGGAGATATCTGGCCTTTGACATCACTGTGGAGGAGATTTGGTCCACTCTTCTTTGCAAATTTGCTTTAATTTAGCCCCATCCAAGGGTTTTGAGCATAAACGATACTTTTGTGGTCATCCCACAGCATCTCAATTTGATGTAGCCTGAACTTTGACTAGGCTGCTCTGAAATCTTAATTTTATTTATTTATTTTTTTAGTCTTTTAGATGTTGATTTGTTTTGTGTATGGCTTTGTTGTCTCAAGGTCACAAGCTGTCATTTTGCAATCTCTGAACTCTCCCATGAATCAGAGTTTTTGGTTACAAGGGGGTTTTTTTTATCCTTTTTCACCCCACTTCATGTTGTCGGACAGGTTCTCTCTGGTTTTACAGAGCTGGCAGTAAAATGTGCCGAAAACCAAAACAAAAAGGAAACAGAACTGTACATAACAATGAAAAAAAGTTACTTGGTGTTTGTTCGTCAGGACTACCAAGAGGAGATCAGCGTCGCTCAGGAAAACAAGCAGCAGCTACAGATGATGGGCGAGCGCCTGGCCAGAGCCAGTCAGGACAGCAAGGCGGCTGAGATCCAGCACAAACTCAGCAAAGTCAGCGAGCGCTGGCAGCACCTGCTGGACCTTATTGCAGCCCGGTGGGTTTACAAGACACCCTCATGCATTCTTTTTTTGTTGGTCAATGAAAATCTAACAATAATAACTTTTTATCAACTCTGGTAGTTGGGGAAGGGGATACTATTCACTCAGTGATTGTGGGATTTTATTTCCCACAATCCTGCTGAGGCATTTCCTCATTTCCTTACTGGGGTCACTGGGACATCCACTCTCTTGGGAGAGAACAATGTAACATGATTTCTCAAAGGTTTCTCTTTTGTGACCTTTATGTCACTTGGCAAGTTTTCTTGGGGCTGAATTTTTGAAAAATGTGTTGCATAAATATTCACTCAGCTTGAACTTTTTCATACTTTACGGATGTGTTTTAGTGGGATTGTATATAATTTTAAAATTGAGATAAAGTAGTTTTAGATTTTAAAAAATATGCATGAAATGACGTTCTGGGGACGATTCACCTGCTGAAACCCCTAAACAAAATTCTACACAACCAAATTTCTTCAGAAACAGATTTCAGATTGTAACGTAACCAAATGCAGAAAATGTGTAAAATAACTCAGAAACCCTTAAAAGATTAGAGAATTTGTGGCTTTTATGCCTTTAAATCCGTAAGGCATACGACAGACAAACTCCTCCTCCTGTGTTGTAAAATGACCCGACCCAAACTTTGACTGCAGCTCTCCCAGCTGCTGTCCTCAGCTGTCGCCCTCTGGGGCAACACTGGAGGAAGAAAGAAAGCAGAGGACTGTAGGTGACCTCACACAAGCAGCTGCACTCCCTTTGTCTTTAATATCCTCCACTTGGAGTAAACAATTGCATTCCTGCTTTACCTTTGCAGAAATCCATGTTTTTTCTTTTTTTAATTTCAGACAGAAAATCTAGAATTTAGAAGATACAAGAAAATTTTGTCATTTTCTTGCAAACATGATTTGTTTTTTAGCAAATATTTTCTATTGTAGCTCAGTGTCCACTCTCACAGAGCCTCTACTTATGTTCACACTCAGTTGGTGTGTAGCTTGTGTTTTATATTTCCACACAGTTCAGCTCTGCAGCACATGCTTCTGACTGTACGGCTGTTTTTAGAAGCAGCCACACTTGTCACTCTCAGGCACTTACACACTCACACACATGCATATTGGCCTGTTTGGGGTTTTCTTTTTATAACCTTGGAGAGCAACAGTTGACAAGTCACACTTTTGTCTCCCCGCCTCTACCTGCTGCCCCAGTTTAGACAAACTCCCATGTGGAGCGTGCAGATAAACAGAGGACCGTTTGGATACTTATTTCCTAACTTCACTATTGTCCTTGGGAACTTTGCTCCCCCCCATGGTTTTGGATTTTGGGGCAGATAATATGGCAGGATGTCCCAGCGAGGAGGATCTGCCAGAGTGCGACTGCGATGTCAACAGGCAGGAGGATTTTAAGATTTATGAAGGATACAAAGCTACTTGTTATTGTAATAATTAGAAGTAATGTTCTTGACTTTGTTAAACCAATAACTCAGCACATAGTGGGAAATGTTTGCTTTTCGTGTTCATGAGAAAACGGCGTCTTTGTCTGACTTCGATCATATTTGATCTGCTGTTCGTAATGAGGCTTTCCAACCATCTGCAACATGCAAATGAAGGGAAATATTTTTAAAATTTGAATTATTCAAAGAGTATTTGAGAAGTTATTTTAAAGACCTTTCAATGGTGCTACTGTCACTTCCACATGCCAAGCAGGTTTAGGTATTTCGAGAGGTTGTGTGCAGCTGATGCAAATAGCAAAGAAATGTCCTCAAAATATTACATTCAGTCTTGTGTTACCACCAGCTGCATGCACCAATTCTTAGAATCTGATTAAGTTTTGGACATTTGGTGGAAAGATCCAGATTATAGCTGGTAAAAGTTGCTATGCATAATTGGCAGGGTTGATGTTTCCTGAACAAACTAATCTGACATTACCAGACCCAAAATGATCACTACAATATTGAAGGCTTTATTTATTCCCCGGATATTAAACATCTGCTATATTAATATAGAAAAGCTCTCTTTGTGGCTTAATTTAGTCTGTTTTTAGTTATTACAGAATTAAAAACTAGTAATCCTATGGACAACATCAATTTCTCCTGATTCACTGGAAATAATCCCGTTTCATTTGCTTTTGGAGTTGTCCCATGTTTGACTTGAACTTAATTGCTGAATCTGTTCCTGGATCAGGGTGAAAAAGCTGCGAGAGACCCTGGTGGCGGTGCAGCAGCTGGACAAAAACATGAGCAGCCTTAGATCCTGGCTCTCCCACATCGAGACGGATCTCTCCAGGCCGATCGTCTACAAAACCTGCGACAAGCAGGAGATCCAAAGGAAACTCAACCAACAGCAGGCAAGAAGATTTTAACTTTCTTATTCTGCTTTTTAGTTTGAAGCATTTAGGGAAAACCTTATCAGTATGTGGGAATTTGCAGCACACAAATGTACAGAAATATAGTCAAATAGTTTGTATTTTCATTTTCAAGAATAAATTACACCAGGAGCACGTGAGTCAAATGCAGTGGATTAAGTTGAGAGACAGTACGGCACATGACTCGTGTTCTGCTGCCAAGATTCTGCTCTAAATCTGGACTTGTCTGTCAGAACCCACTAACCTCCTTCCTCTTTGGGTGCAATGCGTTCACACCAGCCCTGTTGTGTCCAAACTTAATCAAACAAAGTCAATCAAAGTTTGCTTGTCTTGAAAGTCCAGTTCATTTGCTGAGGTGTGGATGTAAGCAGACCAGAGACTGCTCAAAAAACAGGAAGTGGACTACAGCGCATGGCATTCTGGGTAAATAGAACCAAAACAAATGCCAGCGAGAGAAATGGCCCGAAGTCTTTTACCAAACACAAAAGAGAAATCCTACAACTGCTAAAGAAGGAAGTTGCGCTGGTCTTCTTCAGAGGTTGCTGTGTTGTTTCCTTAAGTGGTTCTTGGTGCAGCACCACCACAGGTGAAAGGGGGAACAGGTTTTTTTAATTCATGTAGCGTGAAAGTGAACCACACCAGCTGAAAATGGAACAAATGTTGCAATTTTGGTCCAAGACTACCAGATTGTCAGGTCAACATGCATATTGTTCTTCTTCTTTACTCTATGAAGATCTATTTTTTAATTTTTATACAAAAAAATTAATGTGCAGCAAAGCAAAAAAAAAAGTTACATCATATTGCAATCACTTTTTTCTTTTTTTGTAGGACCTGCAGCGGGACATAGAGAAACACAGCACAGGCGTGGCATCAGTGTTGAACCTGTGTGAAGTCCTGCTGCACGACTGCGACGCCTGCTCCACAGAAACGGAGTGTGACTCCATCCAGCAGGCGACCAGAGGCCTCGACAGACGCTGGAGGAACATCTGTGCCATGTCCATGGAGAGGAGACTCAAGTAAAATAACCTCCTATATTTACTGTTCAACATAGGAGAAAAGTATGTTTTGGAAGTGTTTGCTTCCCTCACTCACAGCTCTGCTTTGTGCTTTGCAGGATTGAGGAGACGTGGAGGCTGTGGCAGAAGTTTCTGGATGATTACTCCAGGTTTGAGGATTGGTTAAAGACGTCAGAGAAAACGGCAGCGCTGCCCAACTCTTCTGGTGTTCTTTATACTGTTGCTAAGGAGGAGCTGAAGAAGTTTGAGGTCTGTGTGCTTTTAATATTTATCCCATTCATATGTCTCATTCTTTAGTAAAAGTTCTTACAGTCAGTGCACCAGTTCATAAAAACAAAAGAGTGTCATGTTACTGCAACTGATTTGATTTGACTGCTGGTCTCAGCTGCTTCAGAACATAACTGTTCTGTTATTTTCTTTAGGGTGCAGTTAATTTTTTTTAAATTTAAAAGTAAAATTAGCTGTTGAAGTGATGGTTTGGAGTAACATATTAAATTTGTTTTGCATCATGCAAAGCTTTGTGACCCATAAGCATCATTACAATGTTAACAGGGACAGAAGCATTGCTGCACAATTGGGACATGCAGCACAATTTAACAAAGAAAATAAAAAACTGAAATAATACTGAAAAAAAAAACATTAAGTTTTATTGTACCAGTTTAGAGAAATATGCTGGGATTTTCTTCAAAACTTTTAATCAAAATAAGGAGGTTTCTTTGTATAAGCAGGTACATATACACATACATGTAATTAGCACTATAAAAAGTTTGAATTTGTAATAAAATCTGACTTAAATCGCTATAGAAAAACATCACAAATCCTAACCTCTCTATTTTAATTAGTTTTGTTACAATGTTTTTCTATGTCTAGCACTTTTGACGTTCGTTATATGTCCAAATGGAAATAATTGTTTGTCACTGATGTGTGTGTGTTTTTTTTCATACAGGCGTTCCAACGCCAGGTGCAGGAATGTCTGACCCAGCTGGAGCTCATCAACAAGCAGTATCGTCGCCTGGCCCGGGAGAACCGCACAGACTCCTCCCACCGTCTCAGAGAAATGGTGCATGATGGGAACAGGCGATGGGATAACTTGCAGAAAAGAGTGGCTGCCATCCTCCGCAGACTTAAGGTAGCAGAGTCCTGTCTGCTGGCTAATTTCTTTCTCATTTAGAACCAAAAAAGTTGCAAAATAATTCAGAAAAATATATGAAGCCAAAGTGTAAAGATGATAAAGATAAAGTGATTTATTGTCATGAATTTGTTGGTGCAGCATTTCATCAGCCAGCGGGAGGAGTTTGAGACGGCGCGGGACAGCATCCTGGTGTGGCTCACTGAGATGGACCTCCAGTTGACCAACATCGAGCATTTCTCCGAGTGTGACGTTCAAGCCAAAATCAAACAGCTCAGAGTAAGAATGAAGCATCATTCAGTGCACAGCGAATTCCTCCATCCTTATTTTTAACTATAAACTCATATCTATTCATATGGTGATTATTAACAGATGATTATGTGTGCGTGTGCAGGCGTTCCAGCAGGAGATTTATCTGAACACGGCGAAGATCGAGCTGGTGTTTCGGCAGGGCGAAGCGCTCATCGAGAAGAGTGAACCTCTGGACGCTGCCGTCATTGAGGAGGAGCTGGAGGAGCTGCAGAGATACTGCCAGGAAGTGTTCGGACGAGTGGACCGATATTACAAGAAGCTTACCAGACTTCCTGTAAGTGAACAGGGAAAATCCTTTAGAACAGCAACTTATTGGGGCGTGGCGTGGTGGCGTAGGGGATTGCGTGACTCTTGTTTAGACTTTATTGTTAAACTGGAAGTTTGATAAATGTCCCTCAAAATTTCTGTGGGTTAAAGAAATTCTGCTTTTTTATTTAAAGCTCAAGAAAATTTAATTCAATTTACTAAGATGTACATAAAGGTTTTGCAAAAAAATTGCAATGTTTTCTTTCCTATTTTTCAAAGTAGGAGGTTTTGCCCAACTGAGTGTTCCTGTCACTATTATCTTTTACTATATATATATATATATATATATATATATATATATATATATATATATATATATATATATATATATATATAAATATCATAAAATATATATATATATATATATATATATATATATATATAAAGGTTTGTGTTGCCTTAATGAGATGTGAAAGACCGTTGGTTTTAGTTTTTTAGTACATTTCATAAAATTTTTTGATGCGCTAATTTTGTCAGTGTTATATTAAGTGTGCCAATAGGTGCATATGTTCAACATGAATTTGTTATTGTATTGTCTGTTTGATTGGCTCTAACACAAATACACAAATAAAAAAATATATAATTTACATACATTTATAATTTGAATTGTTTTAGAACCTCTCAGTTTTTATGCATAAAATCCCTTTAAAACTGGATGGGTTCTGCTTTTTCACTGACTCCTCCTAGCTGGCGGATGATGAGCTCGACGGCTCAGACAGAGAGCTGGACGTGGAGGAAAGCGGAGACCTCTCTGATCTGCAGTGGGGGAGCGCCCAGTCCCAGTCGGCCATCAAGCCGGCCTCCAGCCGAGACGCAGCGTGGACTCCATCCCGCTAGAGTGGGACCACGACTACGACCTCAGCAGAGACCTGGAGAGCCCTGGAGGGCGGGGAAATGCGGAGCGGAGCCGAGGCCGGCCAGAGGAGGATGAATATCTGAGGACAAGCAGCACAGTGCTGTCAGGTTGGTCCAACTGACGACTGAATTGATGTTTTTATTTCACTTGGGGCTGAGCAATAAATCAGTTTTATTGATTAATAAAATTTTTGCTTTTTGAAGGTTTAATTTTTGGGACACCAATGCACTCCTTGTGTTTCCAGGGCGGCTGTCTTTTCAGACTTCTATTTAATTTTTACTTTGAATTCAGGTTATTTCTATGATGGAATATTTGGGCCAAGATTTATTTATCTTAATAATGAGAATAAAGACATAACCTTACAAGAATGCAGTCATGATATTACCAGAATAAATTTGTAATATCAAGAGTATGAAGTAATAAATTTTATGAGAACTTCAGAACAAGAAAGTAGCAAAAAATTAAAATGAGGAATGTTGAGCATCTTGTTTTTTTATGGATAATGAAATTCATCATATTTAAACACTTCACCATCAAAATATTATCAGTATCAGGACTGATAACGATTGAGGAATCAACTATTCTGAAGAAAGAGCCTGGGCCTCATATGCCATCATACAACTCACAGAATGAATGATTGAAAGAAAAACCACTTTTTTCTGTCGTTTGTAATTTTTTTTAGAAAAGAACTCAAGAAAAAAACATCCATATAAATTAAATCTGGTACAAAAAAAATTAAGATTTTATTTTTAAGCCATATCACCCAACCATAAAATTACTGTGTCGTGAATCAGTTTTTAAAAAATGATAAAATAAGAGAGAACATAAAAAAAAAAGAAATGTGGCAGCTTGTAGCATTTTGTTGCATTCAGAGATGTCTCCATCCTAAGCAGAGTTTGTTGTGTCTCCATTCCCAGATGTAGTTATTCCAGAGAGCCCAGAGGCCTATATAAAACTGACAGAGAACACTTTGAAATCCTCCTCCGGTATGAAACGGCATGAGCTTGGCCATCATTTACAGCTAAAACTGTAAAATATTTGATCTAACTGATGCTTAATACCATTCTTCCTCCATCATCTTGAATCATCTTTAACTGCATGAAGATCACAGCATCACAAACTGCTGCTTTCTCACTTCACCCAGTTTATTTAAAGAGAAACGTCATTTTAGTGATAACTTACCAATTCGCTCCATGTCGTACTAACTGCATGCCATTTTATTGCATCAGCAGCATGCAAACAAAAGCTGTCAGAAATATCTTCCTAGCTATCCAACACTTGCCCGTGTTTTCTGCCGCAGGTGAGCCTGGACAGCTGGAGGCCAGTCTGCGACAGCTGGACCAGGCTCTGGATGCAGGGCGCTACCACCTGCAGCAGAGAGAGGCGTCCGCCAGCCGCTCCAGCCCAGACATGGACTCCACGTACATGGGCTACGTAAGTCCAATGTGTCCCCTGGACAGAACTACCTGTAGACATGACTCTGGTCCTAAAATTTATAAATTGCAACATTCATAGAGGTGCTTGAAATCCTTGAAAAGTCTTCAATTTCAATTAAATTTGGAAACTGCAATAAAGTGCAAGCTAATGTTTGATTTAAAGCCTGAATATTTTTATTAATAAATGATACACACCTTTTTTTTTTCCTCATTGTCTAAAGTTTAAATGGACTAAGCTTTTCTTGTCTTTGGTCAGATAGAATTATCAAAATTATTTCCATTTGCTAAATGCCAGAAAACTTGGCAAGAACAATTTGTAGTATTTTTTTTTTTTTTTTTACTTTCTGTGTATATTGAGTTTAAGCATTTTATTTGAGCAGAAAGGATTTTAACATGCTTGGTTTGTATTGTTTCAATGTTACAAATATTTATTATTCCTGATTTCTCAATTATCTGTGTAGTTAAAATAAAAGTTATTTTATAAGTTATTGAAATTGGCTGATATTTTTTATTTGTTAAATTAGTGTTTTATTTTGTTGTATAATGTGTGTCTGAGAGAGACATTTCTAAACATAAAATTTTATATGTTAGTTTACATTGTCAATGCTGTAGGATACTATAACAAGACATTAATAACAGTAACGAAGAACATCGTATAATCGTGAATTGAAGCTGTCTTCTTTAATTCATTTGTTTTGTTCTGAACTCTATTTTGTGGCGCTGGAACAGTTTGAAAACTTACATTAAAAATGCTTGAAAAGTGCTTTAATTGTTTTGTTGGAAAAGCTTACAAACGCTGAATTGAATGATGATTTTCACAGATGCGTCTGATGGGGGAGTGTCGCGGCAGCATAGACGCCGTGAAAAGAGCAGAAGGAGAGCTGACTGAGGACGAGGACGACATGCCAGGACTCACCAACCCGACCAGCACAGAGACGCAGAGCACAGGTTCGTCTCTTCTCCCTCTCTGAACGTTTCACGTTGGGCTCTTACGCTCCTCCCTAAACGTCTCTCTTGGCCCTCTAGGCGTGATTGAGCGCTGGGAGCTGATCCAGGCTCAGTCGCTGAGCGAGAAGCACAGACAGAAACAGAACCTGCAGCAGTGGCAGCAGCTGATCTCAGATCTGCAGACCATGCGGGCCTGGTTGGGTCAGTCAGAGGCGGAGCTGAACCGACTGCGTGGGCTGGACGTCAGCACCAACATCCACACCATCCAGCAGAGGATCAAGAAGCTCAAGGTGTGTGTCTGATTGATACAGACTCAAAAGAGCAAAGTAGAATCTTCTTTGATCTAAAAATAAAAACATTTCATCTGTGAGTTGGTTAACTGGAAGATGAAGAAGATTATTGAACTTTGTAATTAAAACTCTAATCCTCATTTCTTAGCAACTAACACTGTTGCAGATTGGTTTATGGTCAAACCCCCCCTATAAATAATACGATGCTCTACTTGCTTTTACAATCTGCTCTCTCTTCCGACCAGGATCTCCAGAAAGGCGTGGATGCTCACAAGTCAGAGGTTCTCTCCATAAACCTAAGCAGTGCAGACTTCCTCCAGTCGGAGCCCGACTCGGAGGAGGCCTGGGAACTGAGGGACCTGCTGAAGGAGATGAACTCGCGCTGGGATCGGCTCAGCGCCTCGCTCGAAGACTGGAGAGAGGAGCTGCAGAGGGCGCTGATGCAGTGCCAGGTAAAGACGAGATGGAGTTTATGAGATTCCTACAACGAGTTTATTAAAAAATCCTTTTGTTATCTGCTGAAGATAAGTAAAAGAAATATGATTTCATTCAAAACAAACACCATCTTTAGGAGTTCCACGAGACGAGCCATGGTCTGCTGCTGTGGTTGGAGAACATCGACCGCAGGAGGAACGAGGTGGTGCCCGTCTCTCAGAACGCTGATTATGAAACATTACGACATCATCACAAAACACTGATGGTATGCATTTCATGAAGATATGATCATAAAAGCTGAGAGGACATAGTTTGTTTTCATTGAATCAAATGTAATCAAATAAATCAAGACATAATGAGATAACAGTCTTCTGAAAAAGTATATCCCTCGTACACTACAAAAACACAAAATCTTACCAAGTACTTTTGGTCTAGTTCCTAGAGCAAATATATTTTCTCTTATTTCAAGTGTACTAACTTGCAAGTAGCTTTTCAGCACGATATAGGAGCTTGTTTTAAATAAATAATTCCTTAAAATTAATGAAAAAGTACTTGTTCCACTGGCAGAAGAAGTAACTTATAACAAGGGGAAAAAGTCTTGTTATAAGTGAAATAATTGCTTCCAAGGTAGTCTGTCTTATTTCAAGTGGACTGAGATATTTGCTATAGAAACTAGACTAAAAATACTTGGTAAGATTTTTGTTTTTGCAGTGTAAAATGTAACTTGTTGACTTCTGTTTTATTTTTCCGCAGCAAATCAAATGTGAGCTGCTGGATTCGCAGCAGAAAGCTTCTTTCCTCCAGGAGCTGTCCACTCAGCTGCTGGTCAACACCAGGCCGCCGACGCTGCAGAAGCCGGATCAGAACCAGTCCCAGAGCAGCGAGTGTCTGGAGGCCCGGGAAAAGGTCCATGTCATCTGGAACCGGCTGAGACTCCTGCAGAGGGAGGTCAGCTCCGACATGGAGCTGCTGGAGAAGAGACTGGAGGCCACAGATGCTCAGCAGGTCAGCGGATGATTGTTGCTGTGGTGTTTTTGCTTTGATTTGTGGTTTTTATCTGATTCTCAAAGTGCCTTGTTGTTTATTTCCAGGATTACCTGTCAGGACCTTCTAGAAAATCCCAAATCCGAGGATCTGCTAGTCCCAGAGCGGACAAGGCCGTTCAAAGGCGAAGGCAATCGGTAACTTTCCTTGCTTTCCTCATCCCCTTCTGAATGCTACATATCTCATGTTGCTCCCAAAATAGATACTTTTATAAATGCTGCCCTCCTGTATGTTTATGAATACCAGAGGTTTCTCTACTCTGCAAATGCTCCGCTAACACATCCATCGTAATGTAGCCGTGCATCCCGCCCACCTGCTTTTTTTATGAGACGTTTTTGCTGCCCAGCATCATATTGTTCAGTCAAAAATTACAAGAAAAACTGGCTTTTCTTTTTTAGTGATGACTAATTTTAGAAAGTATGTTTTTGATGTCAGTATTTGTAACTAGTTTATTTAAAGTGATTTTATTCTCATGAGAAGCCAGATTTCTTGGTTCAGAAATCCAATCACCGTCATTGATTACATTGCTGCTCTTTGGTTACTGATGATTCTTTCCCTTAGCGATGTTATGGCTCTTTTTATGTTGTTTTTTTCCTCTCATCTGAGGCTTTGACTTTTTTTGCCCTTGACTGAAACATTCTTTTCTTTCTTTTACACCCTCCCTGCTCATTGCGTGGTACAGCCTCGAAGCAAAAGTAGTCAGGCCCACCCAGGACACGCTGAGAGCGGCCCGCGCCACAGGTACCTCTCTCCTGGACTCTAGAAACTTGGGACGATGATGGGACCGAAGCTTACACCCACTTTTTTTAAAAAAAAACAAAAGAATAATAAAAATTTATTATTTTGAGACAAATTAGATAAAAATATTACTGGTTTATTTTACAAATAATTTTAATAAGTAGTTTCTTTTATTCAATGCTTTCAGTGTTCCATGATCCTCCTCACATCTAGAGACCAGTTTGTTGGCTCTCAAATGAGTAGGGACTCGCCTACATCAGGCGACTTCCTTTCTCCTTTAAATCTTTTGTTTCACTGCTTTGCTGCTTTTAAATTAGCATCATGAAATAATACCCCGTCATTCCTTGTAGTATCCTCCTTCCCCACTAGATGGCACTACCTCAGCCTCAGTGTTCTCCTTCATCTCCAACATTGTTTTTCTCTCCCGTTTCCTTCCCGGTTCAGTCTCTTCATGGTGTTCCAGCAGGATGTGGAGCTTTAACTCCTGCCGGGTTTCCTGCGGCGTTTACTCCCACTCTCTCCTCCGTTTCCTCTTCAGAGCTCACCGAACCTTTGACTCTCAGCATTGCTGACCTGTGCTGCCTTGCAAAAACATTCCCTTGAACTTTCACCACTGTTTGTTGCATTACAACCACAAACTTCAACGTTGTGTATTGGGACAAAATCTTCCAAACATGTAAAAATCCAAAAAGTGGGGCATACGTTTGTAATCAACTCCCTGTAGTTTGATTAATCTAAATAAATACCTCAGAGGTTTATTAGTGAATAAACAGCATCATGAGGACCAAGCAAGAGTAAGATTGTCAAGAAGTTTAAAGTTGGGTAAAATGATGAATCTGAACATCTCCTTTTAATAAGTGAAGTGACATAATCCGTTGGGAAAACATTAAATCTGGTTTTTATGGAAGGGTGATAGGAAAAAAGCCACTATTTACTAAAAGTAAATGAAGTTTTCTTTGCAGTTTGGCAAAAAGCCTTACATGAAACCCAACAAATACACAGAAGTCAAAAACATCCAGGCCGACTTTATGTGCCAGAAAAATAACGCTCAACATCACCCTGAACGGTGCAACTGCGCAGTGCAACATGGTGGTGGCAGCATCATGCAGTGGGGATGTTTTGCTTAGCACAGGAAAGCTACACAGAGTAGTTGGGGAAAATGATCAAGCTAAATTCAGGGCAAACCTGGAACAAAGCCACTAGAAGAATAGTTTTGATCATATGTGTCAAACTCAAGGCTTGCGGGCCAAATCTGGTCCGCCATAGCCATTTCTGTGGTCTTTCTCCAGAGAACCTCAGAAATGGAACTTCAAGTTAGCAATTGTGTGCTTAAATATTTTATCAGTCATCAAATCATTTGATCATTTGGATCAAATGATTCATTGTGTTACAACATCCAGACTAAAATCCAAAATAGAGCAGATAGTCTGACGGAGGATCCAGTCTCAAGCTGTGCAAATCTGGTGGAGACATACACAAGACTTGCAGCTGCACAGAAAGATGCTTAGGGCTCAGTTTTGAGATTGTCAGAATTATGATTATCTATCTCATCAAAACCCAATAAAATACATTGAAGTTTGTGGTAATAAAACATGACAAAACGTGGAAAAACGTTTCAGTATGAATAACTTTGCAAGGCACTGACTTGGCCTTAAGCCGGTCCTACCATAAATGCTGTAATGTTTTCCTCTATTCCCACCTGTTCACGTATATGTTACACACAAATGTTTCGCAGCCTCTAATTATTTGGAACAGGATGTGTGGCCTGAAAATATAAATGCGCACATGCCTCCTTACAGCTGCAGTGTTGTAAGGAGGAAGTCGAAATGAAATTGGCTGCAGGGGAGGCGGCTGGAGGGATGTGAGTGTTTGACCCTCATTCAGCCTCTGTGAGGATGAGTGCCTGGGAGAACATAATGTTCCTCCCCTTGAAACTTGGCTCCAACTGTGGAAATCTCCAGAGAGGTTTTTGGCATTACTCCTTTTTTTTTGTTGTTTGGAATGATATGTGGCATTGAACTCTCACATAGTCGGCTCTAAAGCCAAAGATTACCCGTCCCTTCCCACCCCCCCCAGAGCCGAAGAGCCCACTATCTCTAAGCGCTCTCTCTGTTGTGGTGATGTCTGTTGTATGAAGTGGCTGCAAGAAAATTATTAATACCACTTGAAAGTTTTACATTTTACCTACTTTTGATCACAAACTTATGGGATTTTATGTGATAAAGAAAAAGTGCATATAAAATCTTTTCTAAATAAAATGTAAAGTTTTTGGAGAATAGTTGAGTTCTCTATTTTCCGCATTACTTTGACATTCCTAATAAAGTCCCGTGCCACCAATTTAAAAAAAAAATTTAAAATCTCTTTACTAATGTGCAATTTAATCTTGTCATCCTAACATGGATAAATTAACTTTTTCCCATTGAAGAAAAGCATCATCACAGCATGATGGTGCCACCACCACCTAGTCTGTTTTTAACATAAGCTTCTAAGGTTTGATTTTGATATCATCTGATCAGAAAACATTATTCTTCCATGTGTCTCCAACATTATCTGAGGCCAATCTACACCATTTGTTCATTCAGTTCCAATAAACCACACTAACGCAAAAATGCCGGGTGGTATGAATAGTTTTGGAAGTGACTGTGGGTGTGTATGCATTTAGGAAATGTTTGTGGCTATTTTTGATTCTCCCCTCCATTTTCAGAGTGAAGATTTTGAGCTAAAATGATTTAACTTTAGGAGAAAACCACGTCTCACTTTTGTTTGGGTCTTCCTGCAGCCGGAGCAGATCGCCAGGCGCCGCTGGCTGCGTTTCCTCCCGTTCTGACCTCACAGACGGCGTCCCTTCTCAGTCCTCCTCCTCCTCCTCCTCAAACTACCAGTCCTTCCTGCTGCGGGTCTTCAGGGCCGCGCTCCCCGTCCAGCTGCTCCTGCTGCTCCTCATCGGCCTGGCCTGTCTTGTTCCCATGACAGAGGAGGACTACAGCTGCCACCATGCCAACAACTTTGCCCGCTCCTTCCATCCGATGCTGCGCTACACCAACGGACCGCCGCCCATATGAGGAGCAGCACACTGCATCTACCTACTTCTTTGCCAAGGACTCCTCTGAATGTTTTCCTCTTCACTTTGTGCCCTCAAGCAGCAAACTCTTCAACCCGCATTATGAAGTATTTCTCTCATTGACGTTGCACACCCTCTCACCCCTTTAAAGAAACGGACCTTGATCTGGACAATACGCTTCCTTAGTCCAAATATTTCTTTGTTTTAACTTAAATGTGTATATCTTTTTTAAAGAAACGTGTGAAATCATTTAAACGAACAAAGCACTATTTATATAATCTATGTTGGGAGCCAAAGTCAGCCGTGCTTTTTGTCCATGATACCCAGTGCTGCTAGTATTTATTTAGTGTCCAATCAGCTGGTAGCTGATTAAGGTAAAGCCTCAAGTGTGGGACATCTGTACCTGTAAATTGTAGAGTAGCCTTCCAGTTTGAGTAGCAATCATTCAGTCTCTTGGTGTGAAAAGTTTCATTCCAAAAGGATACGTTCGAAAATCTTCTCAGACATGAAAGGAAAAAAATGACAAAACTGACTGAAACAGCACAGAAACCCCTCTGAAGACTGGGGTGTAGCGTAGTATTTTTCTTTTTAAAAAAAATAACCTGCCTGACTCTGAAAATGAAGGTTTAACATGAAAAAGTAAAGACTTTTTTAAAGCACTGTAAAAAATTGTACTGCACTGAAGCCCTCCAGTAAAGCTAAGGCTCGCATCCGTTTTCTTAATTAGGAATGCTGATCAAAATTGCAGATTTTGATCAGCAAAATCTGTAATTTTTGCTGATCAAAAATGACAAATTTTTGATCTTAATTTAAAAATTGAATCACTTACTTTTTAAATAGTTTGAAATGCCTTTAGACAAAGGCAGTTTTTTAAAATGCTTTTGTTTGAGCATGCACTTGAAGGTTTCCTGCGTTTAAGAAAGCCAAACAATCACTGGTAGTGTTTTAGTAGATGGCTGTGATATGATAAAAGCGTGCTTTGTAATAACCGTCTAATTATTCAAGAAACACTGCATTGTTTAAACTAATTCTGTAAAGAAAAAAAATTAAATAAGAAAATGGTTATTTATGTATGTACAGTTTGCTAATTCAGGAAGATTACTCTTTTTTTGCAAATAAAACATGAAGTATTTACTTTTGTGGTTTCCCGGACCTGATTTGTTACATATATTTTTTTTTTTAAAAAGTGAGCAAAAGTTTCCCAACATCAGCCTTTATTTACACGCACAGTAAACACATGATAAATGACGTCCGGTTTGGCTGGATTTACCCTCTAAGTCAGCTCAAGTGGCCAAATGCGCTCTTCTTCTAACCCTTTTCGAACATTTCCCACACATTTATGCTGTGCTGCTTGTCAATTGCTTTTCTGAAATTCATAGATGTCAGAAAATTCATCATATTAATACAATTCATACGAAATATAGAAAATCATAAAAACAGGAGCAGCTTGTATGTCTGAACTCTAAGGTCTTGTTGGACCTGCTGTGGATAACACTCCTTGGCTCCTTCAGGGATACAAAATGTCTTTGGTTTGTTTTAAAAAGAAAAAAAGGTTGCAACTTCCAGGATATTACTCTACTTTTTAGGAAACTATGCAAATTAGTTTGCATAGTTTAGAAGGAATATTTCATTTTCCAACTTTTGGAGCAAAAATCTGCATCCGACGCTCCAAGGTTAACCAGACCCGCTAAAATATTTGCCTAGTCTGACAGCAAAAGATCATTTGCAAACTTTCTTTAAAAGTGCTGAAAAAAAATTACCAAAATTTTAAATTCAGAAGTCAGAAATGTACCAGTTAAAAATTAGTTATTATACTTAGATTAGTAGATGAGTAAATCCAGCCAAAGTGCCTTTAATGAATTACTTGAGCATCAGATTGTGGATAAAACATTGAACTGAAGATCACTCTGCCCCGCCCATCCCTCTGTTAAAGTCTCAGTGCTGAAAACACGTGCCAGGACACAAGCTCACATCAACATTTAGCATAAATTCAGAGAAAATTGCTGCAGGTAAGCATAGAAAACCCCTCCTGTACACAGACAGCAGTGGGTAACAGTTACTTAGCATAAAGTCCAGGTTTCCTTTAATCTGTAATCAGTGTGGGCTGGACTGATCTGATTCCTTTTAGGCATTTAACCTACAAGCTCATTTCAAAACTAAATTGATTTAAATTTTGTGCACGGATGCAATATGTGGCGTGTCATCTTCACCAGTAATTGCTGGGTAATTACCTCCTATATGCAAAAGTAAAAATAATGCCCATTAGTCCTTCAGTCAGAAGAAGTGCACTTTGGTATACACAAAAATTAGCTGCTCATCCTTTCAAATCACTGCGTGTCAAAGTATGACAACATATCTGCTGTTGGAAATTAAAAGCAAAGCAAAAAAGATGAAACTCAGCAAATAAAAGGAACTGAGGCTCAGATTGTGCCGAGAAGGTGAAACTTCTCCCCATTTGGCTATAAAATTACATTCTTATTTATAAATTACTTTCTGATAAAATCAATGGCAATATAACCTTCAGCTGTCATTTCCAAAACTGCACGTGTCATTCATAAAAACGACTATCGCCCTCCGACTCACAGGACCTGGGTGCAGTCGGAGCGGGAGCCTCCGTACTGCAGGACGCTGGGAGCCGAGGGGGTTCTGATCAGGGTCTCGCTGCCACCTCGAGGCCCGGAACCGGAACCGACTGGAGAGGAGCCGCCCAAACACACACCACTGGTGGAGGGAGGAGCTTTGTCATCTGGAGATGAAGGCTGAGACGGTTTGACCGGGTGGTGGCGGTGGGCATCGAGCATCTCCAGCAGCAGATCGTACAGAGGCACTTTGTTCTTGCATTTCATGCTGTAGAGGTGCTCCATGCCTTTGTTGCTGCACAGGCGTAAACAAAAAGGAGAAATGATGGCTAAAGTCACTTTAATCAGTAAATAAGGTGACGTCCAAAATCATTAGTTTCTGTTATAAAATGCCCCCTAATTTGCTTTTTTTTTTTTTTTTTATAGTCTTTGACGCTCACATTGCAAATAAATATTAAAAGCATTTTGTTACACTCTAAAACCCACAGCTACAAATTGAAACAGTATGTTTTTTGTCTTGTCGTTTTAATTTGTCAAATAGATTTCTTGTTCATAAGAAATCTCTAAAAATTTAGAGATTTCTTATGAACAAGAAGATTTTCACATTTTTTCTCATTTACAGATATTATAAAATACTAAGTTTTACAAAATATCAGTATTGTTTTAACATATTGGTGATTTGTTGTGACTGCAGGTTCAAGCTTCCAGCAGCTCTATTCTGTAAATGGAGAGGAAATGTTAGCCCTCAGCATGAAACAAAATGCTGCTTCGTGTGCTTAAAAACACCTCAGCTCATTACAGAAGATCGACTTTGTAATTAATGCAAATTATACGGCTCATCTTTACATAAACTGGTGTTTTTATGGTTTGTGTAAAACTAAAGTGTGAAAGAGGCAAGAGATAAATCTGACATTCAAACAAATCTGGAATCTAAGGTTGAGAAGAAGAAGATTGTTTGATTTTGTATTGGAAACTTTCTAAGAAGCATTAAGTATTGTAACATTCGGATGTATCAAACACGATAACACCAAAACCATGGGAATTGAAATTTTACCCCTAACTTCACATCGTCACGTTTCTTCTTTATGCCTTTGACAAAATTCTGAGGAGCATTAGACTGAGAAGTAGTTGGTATGATAAGATCAGAAAAAGTGCAGGAATTCCAAGTGTTTGCTAGTTGCTGCTGCCGCTAGTCTGGTGGAGCTGTGTACATTTCCCCAATATCCATGCAAGAATCAAAGCAACACTGCAGGTATGTTTTTGGTGAGGGAGTCCCATTCCAACTGTATGTAAAACTCAAAAAAGTTGATTTTACATACATTTAATCTTTCCCCCTTTAAACTAATCCTCAGAATAAATTAAGAAACATCACTCCACTGGTCTTCTGGTAGTATATATTTGCACTGTGATATTTAAAACCTTCCTTCTAAAGTCACATTTGTATATTTTGTCACCTTCCTAAAATAATGGCCTATGTTATTTTTAGCGAAAAGTGATTCTGACAAAAAAAAAGAAAGAAAGAAAGGAAGAAAGAAAACAAAATCATTTTGGAAAAAAAATGACTTGGACCATTAGTTTAGGAAGGTGACAATTTTCACTCTTTTGAAGCCGTTCTGTTTAAAATTAAATAATGTAAAATGTGAAGAAGAATAAAGCCTTAATCAAACTAATGTGAATCCAGCAGCGCTCCTGGGTCGCTTCTTGTTCGGTTTTACCTCATGTGTCTGATGTGGGAGAGCAGCAGGAGCAGCTGGGCCTGCCGTCTCGCCTGCTGCTGAGCCGAGTATCCTGATTGGCTGATGTGATGTATGAGTGCATCCGTGATGGTGTCCAGGATATTCTGGACGGCCGCGCTGTCGTGGAGGGGCTCCATCGTTCCGGTGCAGAAAGAAAACGCACCTGAAGGAAAAGAATCTGATTACTGCAGCTCGGCTAATATTCCAGACAAACTGAGAGACATTCCAAATTAACAATCTGCAAGACTAATTTAAATTCATTTAGACTCGTTTTAAAGCAAAAATCCTAACTGCAGTTTGCTTTGACTAGGAGGTAATAAAGGTGAGTCACAGGTATAAATGGAAAGACTAATTTAGACTGAAGCATTTTAATCATAAACCACACAAAAGTTCATCATGAACCAGCAGCTGAGCTCTCCGTCTCATCCCCTAGGTATTTCCAACTTCTCTGTTTCTTATATAGAATATCTCAACAAATACCCCACCCCTGTGCTGCTTCATGTAGTCAAGGCAACAGCTATCACGCATATTGACGATACTGGGCTTTTCAGAACACTCTGTTCGCCTAATTTGCTGCTCTCAGAGCTACACCTCTGTGGATGCAGTTTGACACTGCTTAATGTTTGCTCTCTGCAGCAGAAATGAGAACTTGTGACACAATGCGCATGCAAACAAAACTGTGAAACCTGAAAGCTTGTTTGTTTTTGTTTTTTTTAATCTGGTGACCTGTCTCTCATATACACTCCCAGAAATGTTGACAATTTCGTCACCTTTTAAAAGGTGTGTGTGTCAGTTTGTGTGTAAATGCTGTGGATTTCTAAATGTTTACATGTCAACGTTCAACATTTCTAAAGGTCACATCCTTTAGACAGTTTCTGAAGTAAAAATACAAAATCTGATGATTGATTGATGGATGGATGGATGGATGGATGGATGGATGGATGGATGGATGGATGGATGGATGGATGGATGGATAAAAGAACAGACAGACAGATGTCACCTTCAGATAGAGGACAAAGGATTCAAATTATCTTCCAAACTTTCCAAGACTGAGTATAAACCCTGTCCTCATGTCCTCATGTCCTCATGTCCACCTTCATGTTAAACACTTTGTCTTACCAGAGTTGAGCAGGATGATCGCTTTGAGGCAAACAAATTCCTCCGGTTTGAGTTTGAGCATGCGGAAGCGGGAAGCGGTGGCCAGCAGCATGTCGAAGATCTCCGCCATGCCTTCAACACAGTCTCCTTCATTCCTGTGGAGCAGAATTTACAAATACAGTTTGGTAAAACATAACAGCCGCTGACGACATAACAGAAACAGAGCCTAAGTTCTGGTCTGTGGAGCTCCATCAAAAGAGAGAAAAAGAAAATCTGAGGCACTTTACTGCTGTGAAACTATCCAAAGATTAAGAGCTAATGTACTGAATCACTGCACTGCTCCATTTACCAGTGTGGCAGAAAGGTGAGGGGAAAGATGGGTAATATCCAGTTGCTTCAGTGCAAGATAAACTTGGATGGCACAAGGGCAGGGGAATGTGTCAGCCCTGACCCCACAGCATTTTAGTCATCATGTCCAATTGGCGAGGACACTCATTCAGGGACCGGGTTTTAGAGATAATACTCTATAATACACTTTTGAATCAGATGGAGCCATCAGATGGTAAAAGCTCTCTCTGCTGCTCGTCTCACTCTGCACTTTCTCTCCTCCTCCCAAAGGTAGATACTGTGGTCTGACCAGCCTGTTTACTCTGAACATGTGGGGAAATGGAGAGAACAAGCTGTGCCTGCAAAGCAGAAAACACCCTTATGTCTCCCTGCATCTCTACTTTCTACTCATCTCTGTCCCTCGTTGAGATCTCCCTGCTTTGCTTCTTTTCTTCTCTTCTCGTCCCTCTCTCCACTGTTCAGTTTTCATTATTCTTTGCATTGAAGACTTTGATTAAAACCAGAGTCGTGGTTTCCAGCTCAGCCCAGTGATGATTAGGAGGGTTATTTTAGGTTAGAGAGAGGCTGCTCTCCTCTCCACAGGGAGCAGGTGATTAGTCTTCCACTCTGTGACAGATGTGTTGGGATGGCACAAAAGCTGGCAAGGTGTGAAATGGAAAATCTACAATGCTGATGTATTACTCTTCAAATGTGTCTGAGATGAAAATGGAAAGAAATGTGGAGGAGGGGCAGGGCTAAAAAAAAAAAAAGAAGAAGAATATTGGCACACCTGTTAATCTAAAGTTGGTAATAATCTTCTCTACCTGTCCAGTATTAGGTCTTGTGCAAAGATCAGTTTTCCAGGGCAGTGGATTGACCTCCAAATGAGTCCAATCATCAGCACCTCCAGCCATGAACTTTCCAACAGTAGAACCTGATCGTGGAGGGAGAGTTGCAAGAAACCTGAAAACAGGAAATGCACCACACTGGCCATTTTGTTTTTAAAGGAAGACAAAAATATCATTACCTTCACCAAAATGTGCATCTCAATGAATTACAATATTATTATAACACAAAGGTTCGGGCTTGGGACTGTTGAGTTTAAAAAAGAAAAATGCAATTAAAATCTATGTAATTAATTAACTCGTTAAAGTCCCGGCCATAGTTAAATCACAACATTTTAGTTAAATTGAGACACACATTTTAAGGTAACAACCCAAACACACATTGTGGAAAGGTTGGTTAAAGCAGAGGTTTTTGGTCACAATGATCACAATTACATTTTACAGGAAAAAAGAAGGAAGCCTGCAAACCAGAAAACACTGTCCTAATTGTGAGGTAAAAGCAGTGGCAGCATCATTTTCTGTTTGGATTACATTAAATATATGGCATCATGAAGTAAGATTATTATCAGTTTGTGTAAATGTTCAAGCAAAGTAAAGGCATCAGCCAGAAAGTAAAAGTTTGGGCTTAAAGGGTTTGAAAATTCAGGTAAACTATGGTGAAAAGCTTGTTGAAGTTTGACGTTCAGGCCGAGTCATGCAGCTTAAAAGGTAATTCAATGAAACAGAGAGAAATCTAAAAATGTGGAAAATCCTTCCAAAAAAAACAAATGTTGTGAAGCTTACATCATCATTTGAATGTTTTCATTATTCTGACATTTACAAAACAGAAATATTTTGGTAAAAAGGAGAAGTTTATTTTATTCAATGTCAGACAGCAAGACAGAATGTTTTATTAAAAATACATGTATATTTCTGATTCAAATTTCAAGTAATTAATGACTAATTGAATTAATGGAATCATTTTACATCATTTAAAGGGATGCACTTGAGTGTCCTGTTGTGTAATAATAATGTTTTCTGTCCCCCGACATCTTGCCAACTATAAAAATCAAACATGATCTTGTTTTTGAGCAGTGGGTGCTAATCTAAACGAATGCACTCAAGGGAAAGCTTATCGCTGGCTCTCAGCTGTCTAAATTAACACGTAATTACAGCCAGTCTTTTCTAATTGCCCCCCTCTGCACCCTGTTTGGGACTCCTTTCAATTAATGCTGTGTGTCTTTGGGCTTTTACTGACGCAGGAGGTCGTAATGCCTCAAAATAAGAATTTACTCTTCCTGTCAGATGAATGTGAGTTAGCGTGCGTTTTGCAGCTACACACCGTAGCTGCAAATGGGCTCGATGGGGTGCCGGCAGATTGACCAAACAATGCTCTCAAAGGTGATTACTGTAATTGCCATCACCTTAATGGCTCTGCATTTGTGTGCGTTTGTAGTCGTGTAAGAACCCAGAACCACAAGGTTTGTCAAGTAGTGCATCATGATGAATGTTTATGAGACGCAGAAATTTTGTAAAATATATTTTAGACACATAAGTAAGGTCATGATGCACTAGATGTGAGCTTTCCTGTAGCTTTGCAAAGTAATTATTAATGTACATACAGTACCATTGAAATAAATAGCTTCCATCACAGATAATGGGGAAAAGTTTTATGACCAAACAAAAAAGCTTGAGCTAATTTGACCACTACGACAAGAAGTACTGTGAATCATGCTGGTGGTAGCATCATGCAGTGTGGTTGTTTCACAGCCAGTGGTGCTTGGAATAATGAAAGAGGACTTCACGCCAAAGCACACAGTTGGGTGATCTACCAGGACAACAATCATGTGCACATCAAACATTGTTTTCAGATGCATAAAGCTAGCTAACATTAAGCATCTGGAACAGTTTTCAACTTTAATTTTTATTAAAAATGTGCTGTTTTGGTTTTGAAGTGAAGTCCATGGCTGGAAATCAACCAAGTGAAATTAACTCAAACAAAGACTCAAATATCCACCCAAAAGGATGCCAGAAGGGCTTTGATGGCTCTAAAAAGAACGTGGTCAACAAGCAATTTGCTGCGAGATGTTTATCCAAATGTAAGTGTGGTCTTAAGGATTAGGCAAAATCTACATTGAATCTAAATTTGTGCACCCAAGCTTTACTACGATATAAGCCTGATATAAGTTTTTAAACCAAGCTTCAACTTCTTGCCAAGCATTTTTAAAGCATCTAAACTTCAATTAGAGGCATTAGTTTGGAAAGGTGTTCTTATAATCTTTAGTAATTATGTGAAAATCCTTTCTGGCAACCAAAAGGATTGCCAAACCTAATTCTATGTATTGTTTGAACAAAAGCACTCAGCACTTAAATACCAAGAGGCGTTAATAGTAATGGCTCCCTCACTTCCAAGCAGCAAAATAAGAGATATTTTCAACCCAAACTACCACATGGTGAACACTAAAATTTGACAAGCCTATTAATCAAGAGCATAATGAAGAAATAAAGAGCCCAAACAATTTTAACTATTTACAACTAGACTGTATCTCAAAAGGTGGCATAACAATGATTTTGGAATTTATTTGACATCAAATGACACAAATTCAAGACATGAATTTGAATTTTTGGAGCTATATGTGCCACATGCTTTGTTTTCACAGTAGGCTGAATATGCATATCACTGAAAATAACCATTACTGTGTTACTAGATATCAAAAGTGAAATGATGTTAAAAGGTGTAAAATACTAAAAAACATAATCAACAATATTGAGATCAATGACTCTGTTTGAGGACAAGTTATTAACCAGGGCCATTTTAGGGATGTAACACTAAATTAATTACTTAATATTTGTTTTTGCAGAATTAAAAAGACACCCCCTGTTACATGCAAAAATAAGTGCATCACAAGTCACGAGTAACATTAGCTATTGACTCGGGCCATTTTAGGGATGCAATACTAAATTATTTATTTACATTTAGGCTCTGCAATCTAAAATGAACCCTTAAAAATGCCTTTTATCTGAGAGAGTTTCTGCAGTTAATCTGAAATTGTTGTCTAATAGCTGATTTTTGCAAGCATTACCAGGAAATATTTAACAGAACCTTAAGTAGACCAACAGAAGCAAATACATGCAAGACAAATAATATAGGAACACAAAATTTGAAATTTCTTTCCAACCTGGGAGCTTCTTTGCCCAAGCGATCATGTGGACTAGCTCCTTGTCGGCCATACTGGTCAGCAGGGTCATCATGGTGACCTCAGTATAGGGTCGGCTCAGCTTCTGACGGGAGCACAGAATCGGGGGCTCAGCACCCTGAAGGAGAAGCAGAACCTGGAAACACAAGAGGTGAGCATTGATGAGTATGAGGTAAAAATTACAACAAAAAAATTTAAAAGGTTAGTTGCAGTAAAACAATAAGCACCTGGTCAGATGGCAGGCTGGTCACTGAGGATCTCGCTCCTCCCAGGGCACTGCTGCGTCTCCTCTTATCGTGATGGGGTGCCACTTTGTGCTCCAGGCCTTTTCCAGTTTTTTCTCTGTCACTGACGCCAGTCTGTCGTTTGTCGCGCTGCAGAACACGACCACGCTCTTTTCGCACACCTTAATGACAGAACATGCTTGATGCATAAAATGGTTCCTGATGACTTCTGGATACAAGCCATCAGATTTCCTGGTTTAACCACGTCTAACATCTAGATTAAATGATTGGTGTGAAAACATAAGCAGCTGCAGTGCGTTAATGAGCAGCTGTACTCGTTTGAGAGAAATCTCAAGGTCTTCTTAAAGTTCATGCTTATCTATGTCTAACAACACTCTTCTAATTAGCAAAGGATTGATCCATCAAAATTAGTTTTCATTTTTGAGGAAGAACGTGTGAAACTTAACATCCAAGTTTTCAAAAATTCTGTCTCTATAAAAATTGTTTGACTAAAGAAAAATGAACAAAAGAACAGGAATCTTCTCACCTCCTTTCATCATACCCACTTCGTAACACTTCCTGAGTCGGCAAGCCTGGCAGCTCTTCCTCCTATTCCTGTCAATAGTACACTGATTGGTTGCTGGGCACATATAGTCATTGTGACCTGAAATGGGAGAAAATCTATTACTCTTAGACTATAAGTCTAATTTTCCATCCAAAATTGAGCTATTTAGCAGCCAGGAACACTCCATTCCCTTTCCTAAATTAATCTATGATGAAGAAAATTAAAACAAGGCATCTTGGCTTTGTCATTGTCATGGAGACTATTGGTTTCTATATGACCCGTCATTCTTTGTAAGATTTTCCATCAATATGCTTCAGGTTCAACTCATTAATTAAGCCACCAAACAGATGAAGTTCCCTTGTGCACATGCAGATATTGATACTGTGAGGCTGGAAAAATGTGGTCAATAGCTTATAAAAAAATGTTTCTTTTTAATTTTCAAGCGGTTCACCACTTTTCCAGCAGTGGTAAAAAATGAAATAAAAAATCTGCTCAATGTATGTAAGATGTCTTCATCTTATGTAACTTTCTCTTTATCTGTGCAGGGACATTAATCAAACTTTAGTTGCCTCTTTGTTTTCACACAAGCTTGCAGGTAATTGACTTGGTAAAATGAATCCCTCAAAGTTAGTTATATTATAAAGCTGGAACTCATTTAAGAATTTAACCTTTATCACTTTATTTTTAATGAATATTGCAGCTGTTTCTATGAAGTAGTGGAAGAGATTAAGGAAACACTGAGGCACAAATTATCGAATCAAAACTGCTTGCTCACATAGCAAAGAGTGGATCACTCTTTGCTATGTGGCCCACATGCTATATAGGTATGCTTAAACATGCTATATTTAAGAACTCTAGCTGTACATACAATAAAAACGTAGTTATTAAAGTACAAATACTTTGTGTTCCTGACATTCTACATTTTTATAAGATTTCAACAGTTGAAGGGCTGTAAATGGCCCCCAGGCCAAACTTTGGACACCTATTTTAGAGAATTTTTTTTTACCATTACAATAACCATTGTGTATAATTTGAAGTGTAATAATTTATTTTCCTTAAACCCTGAAAGAGAAAAAAGGCTAGCAGGTTTGCTATCCAAGGAAACCTGCCAGATAGTGAAGAATAATTGCCCCCTAAGCTTAATTTATCTCCATTCTTGGCAGCAACCATTGCCACGAAACCCTTTAAATAACAGACAGTTAATCTTTGGTGTGTAGCAACTTTGGTTCAGTCTTTGTTGCAGACATCTGAATACTTTAAGTGTGCTTGAGCTTAAGGTCAGCAGCTGAAGGCCGTAAGTTATTGTTCCTGGATGAGTCAGTGATGTTCTCTTAGAGTGATTTTGATAGGTCGTCCACTGGAGGTAAAGTTTACCACTCTTCCATGTTGTGTGTTTGTAGATAATAGTTCTCACTGTGGCTAATTGGAGTTCAAAATCCTTTTAAATGCCTTTGTAAACCTTTCCAGACAAATGTCGCTGATTTGTTTTTCTTAAGCTCGAGATCATTGTGTGCTGCTTTGTGTTGTCACCAAGATTATATTTCAGGGATTTATTTATGGACTGGCAGTAATCAGGCTTGTCTGTGGTGAGGGAAATAAACCAAAAAAAATGTGGTTGTTCAAAGGTAATTCATGATTTAATTAAGGAATGGAGTCATATTGTGACATAGATCTAAGATTGTTTGGTATTTACTCTGGTCAAAAAAAGAAAAGCAATCTTTGGGGGTGTAAATACTTTTTCAAAGGACTTTAAGGCCCAAACAGGTGGAAGGAAGGTGAAGAGAAAAACCAGGAAATGGGTTTTAGTCTAAATTTCAGTCCACATCATTTCTCTTTGTAAGACAAATTTTTAATTTATGCAAATTACTTCATTTCTCTGGCTGACGAGAGAGGCACATCAGAGTCCATTCATAATTGTGGTCTGATGTGTTCTTTCATGTTGCTGTTCTCAATGACAGATGTAGTAAAACACATGACTTAAGCTTCATAATGTCATGGCGGTCTGTCTCCCTACCCTGAATGCTCCTCTTGAAGAAGGCCTTGCAGCCCTCACAGGACCACACCCCATAGTGGTACCCGGAGGCATAGTCGCTGCACACAGCACAGAAACGCGTCTCTTTAGGCATCTCAAACCCCCCGGCTGCGGTGCCGGCTCCGACTCCAGCTCCCAGCTCTCCCACACTGCATGCTTCGTCACGGGTGTCGCACTGGTCCTCTCGGGAGGCCGGCTGGTGACTGGATCTGCAACAGGCCGTGAATTTCAATTCGGTGATTTGGTTTTCTCATCAAGACAATTTGTGACACTAATAAAACTATACACATGACAGATTTTATCAGCGTTTAGCCAAAGAGGAAAATATATTAAATATATCAAGGATGCAATATAAAATTATTTTCTGTAGTTAAACCCTAAAAATCAATAAAAGATTGAATTGAACTCTGGCTCAAAAAACGACCAAGCTTCTGTTTTCCACCTAAATCAGGAAACGTGTTTGTATACTTCTGTTGCTCTTACATATTGTTCCTCTCTCAAGGTCCTTCACAACGTCCCTAATCTCTGGAATTAGAAACCCCGGACAACGCTTGATACTTTCTATAGAGATAACAGTGGTGTTTGGCTGAAAGCAGCAGATTAAGAAGCTGTGTGGTTAACTAATTATGTTTGTTTAAATGGCATTTTGGAGAAGACGCAACTAAAAATGCCAATGTCATTACTCATAAGTTGCAAATCCTTTGTTTCATTTCTTTTTTTCTTTTTTACTTCAATGAGCAGTGATTGCAGATATGTAGCAAAACAGGACCAAAGTGTAAAAAAAACCTGAAAATAAACCAACCAGCCTATTTTCTAAATGTGAAAATTAGCTGCACTTTCTGCAAACTTGTGCATAATCTAAGAAATAAAAGCACTGTAAAAAGCACTCCAGTCACAAAAAAGAAAAAACATAATTACTTAAGTACATCAATTTTGCTGTTTTAAAGACACACAGAAGCATTTTAATTCCCATACCTGTAAGCTGGTGTTGAGGCAGTTTCCAGATAGTGGTGGCTTGGAGCATGCATAAAGGGGCTGAGCCTTGGGCTGGTGGGCACAAACACAAGAGGACTGGTCGGCCCACTCCCCAGAGAGTGAAGGCTGCCATCAGATGGTGGTCCCTGGGCGTCCAGAGGAGCAGAGAAATAGCCAGTGGTAGAGTGGCTGTAAAGAGGCGTTGGGGCAGGGGTGGGGGTGGCATAGTCGTATGTCCCTTCCAGGAAGTCAACAGCAGCTACCCCTCCAGAGCCCCGGCTCTCTTCAGGGTACATGTCACTGAGGGGGGCACGGGGTGAGGGTGGGAGACGTGTCGAGGAGAGGGTCTCCAGCTCTGAGGAGGCTGGGCTTATCCTGGGTCTGAGTGCTGGTCCGAACTCCTGCTTGCTCTGCACCGGGTTCTGCCTGAGCAACATCACAGCACAGCAGCAGTGATAAGCAACATGATTTAGACTTGCTCTCCCATTTGCTGTGTGGGAGAGCGTAGTGCTGCTCTCCCTCTCTCTGGGTCTCGTCTTTTCCAATAAGTCCTGTCAAACAACTTGGATGGACCAATAACTGCTTCTCCTCTGTGTGCTTGAAGCTTCTGCTCTCAAGCTCCAAAGGAACAACAGTAAAAAAAAAAAAAAAAAAAATACAGCTAGAAAGACTCCTCCCAATCTCACTTTATTTTTTCACTGTATTTTTTTTTTTTTGCTCTAATAGATCTCTACCAAAGTGTGGGAGTGAGGGAAAGCAAGTGGGAGAGAGGAAAAAGAGGAATGACAAAAATAAAAATAGTGATTCCTAAACAACTTGCTTGTCTTTTTCTCCTCCCTACAGCTATTTCTAATTTACCTTTGTCTTATACTGAAAAGCTCTTTATTCCTTACAGCTGGTTTCCAGATTGAATGTAACTCCAAAGTAGCGGTGTGTGTGTGTCTGAATATTCACCCCTCATTTAGCTGATATCGAGCACTCTGCGAGTATCAACAGTCTATTTCCTGCCAAATTATTATCCAACAAACACACAGTCGCTGGCTAAATCACAGAGCAAATCAGATGCATGTAGACTAAACATTCAAACCACAGAAAAAGCCGAAACTACCACGAGATATAACTCACCTCTTATACATGAATCATCCTCGGATATGCTGCGCAACAGCGACTAATTCCCCTTCTCTTCCTCTCTGCCTGCCTCACAGGCATTTAGGTGGGCTCACCGTACTAGGTGGAAACAGTGGAAAGGTTTAAAAAAGGATAAACAAATTAAAGATGCAGCCAAATCAATAAGTGCTGTGTGTTTAAGAGCCAGGTCACCATAACACAGCAAACAAAACTGGAGGTCAAATCTCATTCTGCCATCCAATAATTACACAATCAGTCCCATTTAAGGGTATTTTTCATGATTTAGATGTAAAAGAAAAAAAAAACTTTATAAAAAAATAATGAAGTATAAAATAAAAATGTCCTCCAAGTATTTATATTAATTATATTTATTCATGTACATGTGAAACCAGAAGATTATAAACAATATTAAAAAATAGACAACTTTGTTTTCCCTATTTGTCTGGAAATTAGGTCCTGTTTTAGGTCAGTTAGGATAATCTAAATTATTCATATTTGCTACAACCCACAAAAATCAGACATCTTCAAGAGCTTATGTACATTTCCTTTTTTATCATAAAGTTAATTTGTAATTGATTGGGTGGTGAACTTGTGGTCATGATTCACTGGGAAGTCTCCTTTGTGTCTAGGTTTTCATTTCCTGGCTGAGGTCCTGAATTGTTGCTTCAATATTTCATCTTAATGTTTGTTCCTCATAATGTTTGTGCCATCCATTTTGAGAAGTGCATCAGCTCCTCAGGAGCAAAACGGTGACACAATGATGCTGTCACGTACCGTCCCTATTCTTTAGTTTGGATGGCGTTCACAGGTTTGCAAGCTTCCCTGTTTTCCTCATTACGCAACTGATTTTATGATCAAACACTTTTGTTTCATCAGATCAAAGGACATGTTTCCAAAATCTATGATCTTAGTACCTGAGCATATTTGCTACCAGAATTTGTTTTTCCAAGAATTCTTCTTTTTGAGTGGCCTTTCAGTCCCTACTAACACAGGATTCATTTCACTGTAAATAATGAAACTTATCAGCTTTAACCTATATCTTCACTTGTATTTTGATTTTTTTGCTCAGGTTGATAAATTCATCAACCAAACACATTAATGTTTAGGACACAGAGCTAACCTACATTCTGAAATATATGTATATAATTTTACCATGCTGTTTATAGTTGTGCAAACGTGTTTGAATAAAAGTGAAACCTCCAGGCATTTGGAAACCGTTCCCAAGAATGATCCAGACTTCTGAAGGCTTGTAATTCTCCATTTGATATTTTGGCTGACATATTTTCATTTTCCAGTAATGTCATGTAACAGTGCACCTGCATGTCTACCGGTGTTTAACTCATATTTTGTGAATTAACCTTACACAAACTTATAAAGCTATTACATCACAAAGAGAGCCTTCCCCATTTGTGCAAAGTAATCTTAGTGTAAAAAACTTCTGAATTTGAATTAATTGATTAAAATGTTTAAAATGAAATGTCTTTCATTCTAGCGTTTGGCAAACTAAAAATTTTGTTTAAAAATAATAAAGCAATGGTAATGTCTGTTTTTCCTTTTTCACTGTAAATGATCTGTTTTCAACTGCATTTTATGTTCAAAAGAGAAATCGTAGGGTTTGCTCCTTAAATGTTCAGGCATCAGATGTCAAGGTAAGTTGACAAAGTTTGACACAGAGCCCTCATCTCAATTTTTAAGGAGCATATTTCTTGACTTACCCTTCCGATTTTCATGACAGGTCAAGTGGAAAACTAGCAGGTCTGATTATACATATTTCTGTGCAAGTGCCCTGGAATAAAATTAAGAGACCAGGAAACATTAAGGGTGGGAAATAAAACACCCACAGTAAATGACCTAAAAGGCAAAGATAAGTGACTTCTTGCAGTAATTGCACCTATTTTCACCTAAGGTCTCATTGACAAAGCAGACCATTTCTCTTTTAAAGAACATCAATTGTAATGCACATTGTAGTGTGGCCCTCAATATTGAATGTGAACTTTCTATGTGCATCGATTCAAACAGTGGTGTGGGAAAGTATTGCCCGATCAATAGATCAGTAGATATGTTTCAGATTAATAAACACATTTTATTCTATCACCAAAGTGAATAGAAAAAACATTTTTAAAAGATGACTATCCAAACTAACCTGGCTCTGTGGAAAATTAATAGCATTCCTTTTAAAGTCGTGATTAACCACATTTTTTAGAAAACTGAATTTAATTTTCTCAGCTACATCCAGCTCAGATTACTACAAATAGCTCAACCCCTATTGCCATTACTGAATCATTATTGGAAATTTTTTTATTATTATAAGAATCCACACTAATTGCAAACATTATGGTCAGGATTGCAGTTATTTTTTTATCTATTAGTTCCATCAGAGCATCAGTAAATAACGATTTGAAGATATGGAAAAATGCAATTAATGTGCACTTTATAATAACACTAAATCTTCACTACTCAACATGGTGAATTACAGTCACATATTGGATAATAGTGTTTTAATATCTTGTATGCTGTGATGAAGCCCATCAGTAATTGCCAATAAAATGACACAATGACTTTTTAAATCCTGGTCACATATCTTTATTGCAATAAGGATCACAACATATTGGAGAAAAAATTAAGTTCATTTTGTTCACCCCGAACTGTCAGACCAGTAGAACCAGGTGATGACTTAAATGTTTCAGGAAACGCATACTTACCAAAATTACTCCAAGAGTACATCGACAAATTATTCAGGAGGTCATTAGCTAACACCCCCTTCCACTCCCCAAAAGACATTTGGCAAAATATTCTGCAAACTGGAAGGAAAACCCAAACTTTCTTCAAGCTGTGTGTTCTGTTGTATCAGGGTTATAATTATCAGCATTTCCAAAGAGAACATGCTGTTCAAATGGCCTGCGGTTGATTTGTTGTTCAGAAGTTGGAAAGGCTGTCGTAATTCATAGATTAATTCTCCTCTCTACCAGAAAGCCCTGATTGGGAATGTCTTATCCATTTGTTAGCTTAAACTCACTTCAGTCATGGTTTAAGTGGTAATTACTTTTTCACAAGGGGCAAGACTGTTGAGTTTATTTTTTCTTTAATAAATAAAGTAATTTCAAAAATGCCATTTGTAATTACTCATGTTATATTTGATGGCCCTATACATTTGAATGACATAAAAAGAAAGAAGTTTGTGAAATATCAAAGACTTATTAGGATTCTAATTCAATTTTGCTGGTTTTATTCACCATTATTCCAGTCAACATTTTAACATTTGGGAGAAAAAGTTTTAATTATTTCAACATTTCATTTATGTTCTCAGTAAAGGAACAAACGGAAAATATTTGTTTCATTAATATATTAAATAAGACCTGAAAATAATCACTTTGCTCCAGGAACCAGTTTAATTAGTAAAGAGGTTTTGCTTTTTCCTCCAAAACAGAAGCAGCACATTAAAGTCATATCACTCTTACACCATCTCTTTACCCACTTTTATTACCATCAACATTTATTCAACTGAGGAAACTAATCTTCCACAGTGCTAGATCAGTTAAATGATTTTCTTGTTTTGCAATTTGTGATGAATCAAAAAGAAAAATCACAAATAACCATTTTAATACCACCAATATTGCAGCTTTAGGTTAGATTTAATAAACCCAAAACATAATTTTTGCTTTTCTATTCTATTCTGCATGAACTGTAAACATTCTGACTTAATTCAAAGTGTAGGATACACAAGTTATCTGCAATGTAAACCAAACGTGAGATATTAGCAATGTAGACAAATGTACAACCATTGGCAGCTGTAGTTCAACTTATAAGTCATTTGTTTAACAATTATGACATTTTAAATATTAGATAGCATTGATATATATTCAGCATGTTCTTGTGCAATTTGTGAAGAAGTTTGAAGTCCTTAAAAAGAAACTTTGATAACTTTGTTTTGTTATGGCTTAATGGCAGCACCTAATTTTGATGCTCTCTTACAGTAAAATCTGACAAAGTCCAGTCATCCCAGTCTAATCCTGAGGGCAAGCTTACTACTCCAACTTGGGGCTGTGGAATTGAATAACAGCATACTTCCCATTGGTCATCCATGATGGGTCTTGGGTGCTCAGCTTCTCCCCCTGTTCCGGCTGCAGACCGACCTGCACATTGGCTTTGAGGGTTCTCAAACTGCAGAGTGGTGCAGGCTCAAAACCTCTCAGTGCAGAACAGAAATCCACCGTATGGCCCCAGTCTCTGTCCCCTGTCAGCTTCCTGTAGTTGAGATCACCTTTAAATAGCACCAGGTCTGATTCCTGCAGGGTTGCATACAGGTCGGGTGCATCAGCTGCCATGTCGCAGAACTCGTGGGGCTGAGTCTAGAACGGATGGTCGTGATAGCTCCAAATAGCCTCTTTGAGATAGCTCTGCCACTGGTAGCCACTCTTACTCATCCACTTATGATTGGCTGCCATAGTCTGCCGGATGGTCCACTGAAAGTCGTTAGCCGTGACATCAGAGACGAACCACGGGAAGCATTTGCCGTGAAAATGAATGTGACGCGCGAGGCCCGAAGACACCAGAAAATCTGCTAAGACTAAGTCAGTGACCAGCTCAAAGCCAGCATTGTCAAGCACAATGTCAACTCTGTCTGCAGTTTTTTTCCCTGACCCCTCTAGCCTTCTTGACGAATTAAGAGTCAACCACACCATGTCGGAATCATTCACCAAGATGAAAGACTGTAAGCTGTTGAGGGAATCTATTGGACTAGCCTTCTGGGAGTTCTCTTGACCAGCAGAGATGGAAAGATCACATTTGTTCCCCCAAAGAGAAACCTAGAGGAAGTCGAACAGAAAAAACAGAAAACCATGTGATCCTTTTTCTTCTCAATCATTGGTGTGATTCTTTGTAAATGTTACATTATTTTACCAGAAAGAAAAAAATTGGGGTTTTGTAGGAAAAAAACCCTTCTGTTCTGCATATGGTACTTAGGTTACCAGTGTATCCTAAATACCGTACAGATGGATTACATTTATCTATTCTAACACAACCATGTTAATGTTATAAAAGAGTTCTTGATTTTGAAATGATTTATAAAATAGTGTAAAAAAAATAGTGATATGGTTCACATTTAGAATATTTTGTTGAGTTAAGATGCAGTTTTAATTCCACACTGGGTGACAGTTACATTTACTTTTTGGTCATTTGTTTTCTGGAATATTTAACGATCATACATTTACATATTCTAATGGGACTCATTCTCCTGTTAAATCAAGCCTGTATGCTGCCCCTTACTCTGCAGAGAACTCAATACTATCTGTTAAATATACTGACCTGGAGCAGTTTGTTGAAATATTCAGACAGCTGGTTCTCTGACAGCTTCTCCATGCTCTTCTGAATGTCTCCCAGGTAAGTACACAAAGCCATCACAGCCTGCTGAGACTCAAAAAAACTTTGGGTCTTTCCCTCGTTAAAGACGTCAAAGTTGTTTATTGGAGGACTGAAAAAAAAAAACATGAAAACAATCAAAAGAAAATTTACTTCTAAATAAAATAAAATATAGCTAAATACGCAACATAAAGGTGAATACATGGTTTTAGTCTCAAGGGAAAATATCCATTTTAAATAAGACCTTGTTAAATATACACTTCTTTTCAGATGGTTGAACATATCTAATGTCAACGTTTTGGATTTATCCCCATAAAGAAACCATAAAAAGCTTATTGAATGGAAGAGTCAATGAACAAAAAATTTACAAGTTCAAGACATAACTAGCGGCAATTTAAAACCTCATATTTTTTAGAGTTGGAATAAAATTGATTTAATTCAAGACATGTCCTGGAACTATAGAAAACCTGTAAAATATGCTAAATATTTCTATTTCGATTTTAGTATGGTGAAAATGTGTTGAGTCCTATTTAATGACTCAGCAGAAATTCAGCAGAATTTTGGTGTGTCCATGAACAATAAAATATCTATTAATACATCACCCTAGCTAATTTTGATCTCACGCAACCTTGAACTTGTATTGTATTAATCTATTCCCACTAATAATTCACTGTAATGTAATTGACTAGATCACCAACACACTGATTACAAGTGATACTATACAATATACTATCACACTATATATGGCCTGGCTTTTAAAACATATTTTCAGCTAACAAAATTGTTAAAACAATCAAGATTGACCACATTTCTACAGAACTATAGGTAAGCCAAATAACTCTGGATATCATTTTTAATAAAAAAGATTTTGATGATAATACTTATTGTTAAAAACATTATAGAAACAATTATAACATCAGAAGACTTATGTTAAATAAAAAAGGTACATTCTACTCACTTAAGCCAGATTGCCTCTTGTATCCTCCTGTACATGTAGCACTCCACATACAACCAGGGTGACTTGAACCAGCTAACAAGCTCCTGGTCACCCAGCTGGCTCTGCTGTCTCTGCATGTACTGGTTCCAGGACTCTGTGTCTGACAAGCCGTCCATCAATTCCAGTAGTGGCTTATCGGTTAGTAGCTCATTCCTCAGCTTAGACAGTAGAGATATTGCTTGTTTCTCCGCACTGATCCCCTCCTTTTCAAAGGAGAATAAACTTTTAAAACAACCCCTACTAAACATTGAAAATTAACTGCACAAAAACATCTCTTACCTCTCCATGTTCCTCAAAAAACTTGTTTTTGTTACGATGTATTGTGTCTATAGCTTTAGTCAAAATGGTTGGCATTCTGTCTCTTATAGTCAAATAAGCAAACGACCTAAAGAAAAAAAAAGACACAAGCTGCTCAGAATTAGATGCTGAATAAAGAGCCATTCATCTACATTTACTCTCTTCTAATCCACAACACTTAATCAAAATTGGGCAAATATTTTTCTAATCTAGACTAATGTAAGACTATAAATCAACTTCAGTTCTTGAAACCTATATTTAATTGTAAAAGCCCCAAAAGATTTTAACAATATTTCTGGGCTTCTTAATCACCTTATATGCAGTAGAGCTTGAAGATCACAATACACAGACAAGTAAAACCTAGACAGAATTATTTTATACAGAGATTCTATAAAACACAGTTTTCAATTCACTGAATTGTTTTGTAATTTAACTAAAAAAAAAATGCAATTAATAGCTTACAAGGGATGCAGCTGAGAGCTCACCACCTACAAAGGCTAAACATGGACAGAATAGTCCAAAACTGTTGAAATATTATGAAACTGTTTTTAATTGTGAAACCTCCCTTCGAATTGTGAAATTTGTGAATTTGTGGGGCGAGCCTGCCTTACATGGTGTCCAGCAGTCTTGAAACTACCCATGACATCAGGTGAAGGTAACAATTAAATTGGCTAATTATTTGGTAGTATATTAACACATATACTAGCTAGGATAAGTCAGACCTCCAATACTGAAGTTTAATTAACTAAACGTGATGCTTGTCTATAAATGCAGACAGAGTAGCTAAAAAAAAATGTTAGCATTGAGCTACCGGTACTGACTGGGACTCTGCTATTATATGACTATTGGTTAAATATATCCTTGTATTTTCCCACAATGTAAAACACACAGGAAAGTCATTAAATTAGCCATCAACATACCCCGTCACTTTGGCAGACAGTGAAGGAGGAACTCCGTGGCCAATTTGACCCGCCGCCATTGTTGTTGCAGAGGTACGCGATTCAAATGTAAACTTTATTGACAACAATTACACGGACATCGCCAAAGTAACCAACTGAAACTTATAAACAAGTTTTTTGCTTGTATTTTAGAAATAACCAGTAACAACCCTAAGCATCATTCTCTTCAGATTTTTTAAAAAGAAGAATTTGATATGTTTATATTGCTGTAGAGTCGTAGTGTTACGTTTGTTTTGACTTAGTTGTGATGCTGCCATCTAGCGGCTGAAAAATAGACTGCAACTTCAATACTTATTCAAAGACGACGTTGCCCTCACATTCATAACAGGTTTTTAGTTATTGTTTTAAAATATGTTCACTTTCGGAATGTCTCTTTTTGGAATTGTTACCGCATTGCGCATGTCAAGTTTGTTGTTTCTGAACGCAGCCAGAGCATCCTGGGTTGCCTGGAGCGACAGTTGTCATGGAGATATTGATTGCCCTTTCAGAACAGGGCAGAATTCGAACCCCCCTGGGGTCAAATTAATGGATGCCAACTGCCGTTAAACTCTAAAAAGAACAAGGGGAGTGGGCCCCCCACGCTACCCCAAAGCACAACCCCCCACTCCCCGGGGCTCTTTGGCGGGAAAATAGGAGGGTTTAAGAGGCTATCTACTGGGAAATAAATTACTCTTAAGTGAGTTTCAGTTAAGCAGTCCAATTAAATATTAATAGCATAATATATGAGTGTGTAAGAGGAACAGAATATAGTTAACATCACATGTGAATTCAGTTATCTTAGCTTGTAATTCTGTAAATGTAAATTTGCTGTATTGCCTGTTGTGATATAAAACAACTAACCTGTAAAATAGAGACTTGGAAGAACATTAGATTTAAGCCAAGAGCTCATATGAGGGATTGAAGGTTTGGATACAGGATAGGGCTTCCTCCAAGTTTGAAGGACATACCCAAGTGATTGGCCACAGTCACATTTTACAGGCTGCAAAAATCTATCCATTAATCCTGGCCATGTTTTTCCCCTCTCTCAGATCACTATAGGAACAAGCAGGCCTGTCGTCAGGATGCTGGGGTCCCTGAAAGCAGGAGTCCAGCTGCGTCCACCTCCGGTGTTCATCCACCACGGGCCTCCCATCCCCCCGCCGGGGCCCTGCCTGGCCGGATCTGTTTTTCTAAACCGAGAGAGGAGTGACTCACCACTCCGGTTTTAAAACAGGCCAAGGACGAGGGGGAGGGCCGCACCACACGTTAAAAAGCCCTGTTTAAGCGGGCCGCTTTCAGCTCAGCACAGATGCACCAGACCTGCTGGTTTTACTGTCTGGAAAACTGTGCACTGGCACAACTGTGGCATTAAAGTGTTTGTTGCAGAGCATGTTGTTGATTTAAAAATCGATTACTGCAAGGCAAATCAGTTTAACGGAGATCAGAGATGGGGTAGTCATGTGAAGGTCCAGTCAGCATCTTTTCAGAAAAAACTGCTCTGAGAAAGAAACAGGAAGAATTACTGAAAAGAGGCCGTATGAACAAAAAAACAAAACTAAAACTAGTGATTACAATGTATTGATCTTTGTGACAAAACAGTAAGGTGACCCAGCGATAACATAGATAAGAGTTTATCTGCTTTTATCAATGAACCCCTGCTGTGGGTCTTTCAGCAAACGAAACATGCTTTTGTTCATCTGTCCTTTCCCCCTACTAGTGGCCTCTTGTCAACGTTTTGTTTATAACAGGTATATATTACTTTATTTTAGGGCTCTGTGCATGATATTGTGTACCTCTTTTTATATTAGCAGGGTAGAAGCTGAAAAGAACCTTATGAGTTCTGCTTCACAGGCTTTCTCCCCCCTCCTGTATCACCCAAGTCCATTTACATAGAGTCTCCGCCCAACCTCCTCCTGCAGTGCATGCATTTTTACTAAGCTACAATTTGCTTAGTCTGGTTCTTTTCCTATTAGGTAGAAATGCTTTAAAGGTCTCAGGGGGGAAAAAAAAAGGCTGTTTACACTGTGACAACCTCAACCAACTTTCTGATGACAACATCTGATGACAAAATATTGACACAAATCCAAAGTGCAGTTGTGAGAAGGTCCTCCTACACTTCCTGTGTCTCAGAATAGGCAACATGTGTGGTTTAGCTGAAGTTCTGTTCTTTGACACTGTTCTTTCCTCTACTGAAACCTCTTGCAGTGAAAAGGTGAATTTTCCACAGAGTTAGTAATTTCATTGTTTATAGCAGTCAATATTTTTATTGCTCAATATTCACTGCCTATTTTTGCAGTAGTATGAGTTATTTTCAGATTGTGTTGAAACATGAACATCTTGTAAAAATCATCATGTCTGTATTAATTAAGCTTTTTAAATCACATTTACTAAAACTACCAACAACACCCAAATAAATATTCATATAACTTCTGTGATTTTGATTGATATGCAGTAATGTTTCATGTATTACAAATTTCACAATGGAAATACAGTGTAGAAGCATTTGAAAGTAAAAAAAACCTAATAAAAATAAATTAGAATTTAGAATAAAGTACATAGATGTGGAATAATTGTACTCATTTGTTATTTCATCATACGCTCTTTTAGATGTGTTCTTACAAAAGGTTAGTTGTGTGTTATTTTTAATGTATATTTTACCTTATTACATATTTTACTTAAAAAAAAGTTTCACATTTAGTTTTTTAACTACTAGACGGTAAATAACTTAAAACTTTTCTCTTTAACCCTTTTACAACCAAAATCATACATAGTAGAACCGTAGAATTGTGACTGGTCTTTATTCTCTGTTGTTTTTGTGTTGTTTTTTTTTTACTTATTACCATGTGATGTATTTATTTTATGATGTATTTATTTTTTGTGTCAACTTTTACTCGTTAACATTTGTTTGTCTATTAATTATTTTGTACAGCAACTAGGTCAGTCTTGCTGTTTTTAAAGTGCTTTATAAATAGTCATGGTTAAAATAAAAACACAGTGATTGATGAGTTCTGCTGCTTTGTTGAAACAACTTCAGTTTTCAGTTTTTCACATTTACTTAATATTACTGTAGTCATGAATAACAGTTTAGAAATCCCAACAAAAATGAATGCCAAATTCCATTTGCCCTGTTGGGATTGTAGTAAGAAGGTTAAACAAAATCAACAACTTGTAGGTATTTAGCATTAGTGGTTTATTCATTACTAAATAACATCAGAATTGGTCACATTTCGAACAAGCAAGTTAGATCCCAAAGAAAAACGGAAATGGGTTTTAGACAGAAAAAGCTGGACAGTTGTAATAGTCTTACATCTTTTTATTATTAAGGGGATTTTAACCATCTATTAAAACTTAAAAAAAGTATTTCCGCTCTGTAATCTTAAATATCAGGCAACATTCTTCTACCTGTAGTAAAATTTAAATCTGAGACACAACATATGCTGATTTTGCTATTTAAAAACATAAAAAACTGAGTTTAGAAGAAAATGCTAAAATATCAAAGCTGTAATCTGGTTTACCTAACTTCATAACTGTTCATATTTTTGTTTAATAGATTAATAGATAAATAATATATAGACAAAAATGAGTTTGTAATGTAAATTTTTAAAATGATCCGCTATAGCTGGAACATATTAATTCTACCACCACTCTATTGTTATATTGAGGCGTTGCTACCACTATACGCTGTGACTGTAGCGGTTGTGTCTCGCCGGCTGTCAGAGAAAGAAACAGAAAAAATGGTTGGTGCCACGACGGTTACACAGTGCGGGAAATTAACGTTAACTCAACCGCCCCTTCAACGGATTTTTACAACGGCTGCTTTTTTCCCTCATCTCTCCCTTCTCTCTCTCTCTGAATGTTTTCTTCTTTCTCCCCACTCGCAAGTCATGTGATTGTAACGTAAAACCCCTAACCGGAAAACACCGACGGACGACCCTCCGCCGCCAACGAATGCTGCGTTTACAAGGAACACAGTTGAAGCTGCAGCGAGCGCAGAGAGGACGGACGGCTGGGTCTCCGGTAGCAAACAAACAAGGGCGATACGGAGGAACTCCGGTGATTTCAGCAGAGCGCAAGTACGTTTTCCTAGCAGTACATTCATATATGTTCGTTTAGCTAACACTGGTTCGTTATTTTTGCGGTTCGGGTTGTTTCTGGCCAACTGTAATTATCACGGGGAAGTTAAAAGAAACGCGTTCGTGACCAGCCCCATCCCCCTTGAGTCTCGCGCTGTCTGTTCCTACGAGCGCGCGCGCACGTTCGTGCATGTGTGTCCGTTTTCTCGCGCTAGCAACCACGGGAGACCGACGGAGTCCTCTTGTTTTAATGTGGTTCCCCACGATTATTCTTCGTGTGATTTTGCTGACATATTTTGTTTACCAGATAGAAATATTTTATTCCTGCGTCATGTTTACCTTTCTCATACGCTTTCCTCTCAGGCGGTTCACTGTGTATTTTCAGAGTAACCGAACGTCTCACTACGGAAGCGACAGTTCCACGTGTCTACATCACAGCAGGGGCGGTGCTAGATCTTTACAAACAAGTTGGGAAAGACTTGTGGCAGCTTATTACACCATGTGATTTAAACTAGTGTCATTTAAGGCAACTCTGTAGTAGTCCCAATAAATTATGTGATCAGGCGCATATAGCAAACCCCAAGATACTTACGGTTATTTTCTAGACAAATTGTTTCAGATATGCCCAAAATGAACATGTCACGACTTCAGAAACCTTTTGTACTGTATATATATTGATAATCCTGTAATAACAATATAACTTTTAATAAAATCAGCTGAAAAGACTTTTAGGCCTAACTCAGGGTTTCTCATGCATTGCTGAAATAAAGTAAAACTATGTTAAGTCAGTAATAACTAACAATTTTCCCTTTTAAGTGGAATAAATTTAAACTTATGCTTGTTTATTTGTTCATGCATTACTTTATATGTTTTGTTATAATTTGTCTTGTTAGCACTGTTCCTCTGAATAACAAAGTTCCCTGGATGCTATTCCCAACAGGGCCTTTCTGCATGCAGTTTGTAAATTCACTTTATTAATGCGTAGTTTCTCTGTGGGTAGCCCAGCTACATCGGTTGCCCTTAGGGTTGTTTGTGAAGAGATGTTTGTCGTGTTCGCCTTTGATGTGCGTCATGATACACTGGCAAACCAATCCAGGGTGTACCAGTTTCTGACACAAAGACTGCTGGTGGTAGGCAGGGATATGGAATGGATGGATGCTGTATAAGTGTTATTGTTAATTTTTTTATTTAACCTACAGTCTGCCATGGACTTGTTTAATTTTTCTGTAAATGTTAGACTGTATTCAGTGCTTGTAGGTAGAGCTAAAGCAAACAATTTTCTGCTAATGTGGTAATATGTAAATATGCACCAATCAGTCCACTAAAGATCAGATACAAATTGGTACAATTTCCAGAAATCTGAAGATAATTAAACTAGTTATTTGCAAGTATAGACATCACGGAAATATTTTTAATATTCTTTGAAATATGGCTTGATTCAGTTAGGTTATATGAGAAATATCTGTGAAGAGTCATTTTTAAGTTGTGTCACATATCCTCAGTTTGATTTAGGTCTGGTCGTTCTAGCTCATGAATATACTTTGATCTGAATATTCAGTAATAGACTACATTAAAATAATGAAATATAACCCCAAAAATACCTGTTAGAATTAGTAAAACAGCCCTGCAAAATAAAAGGCAAAATATTTTGCTCAGCTAGAACTGAGACTCAATGAATATGGAAGGTTGTCACACTAGAATCCGCTTTCCTGTCTCAACTTTATTTCATTCTCTTACAGGCTTTCTCCCAGGATTTCCCAGTGTTAATTTTCCCATCAACTCTTGGTTTTTGTTTTGATACTGCAGTTAGAAATTAGAAGATGACCAATAACGTTCTGCAATAACAAATGAGAAAAACCTCAATATTTTTCTGTAATTTTATCATTTAGCCCCTAGATCTGTGGTAGATCTGTGAACAACTTTTTAACTAAGTGCCTGGCTATTAATATCTGTACATTTTAACTTATCGGACCGATACCGATATGTTAAAAAAACAACTCAAGTTGGCCGATACTGTTGTTGATACAGATTAATAGCATCCCTAATATACAGTTTATGGTATGTGTTATTTCAAGACTGGCCCACTCTTTTATCATTTTTGACCTTTGGTATTTTTTCTTTGTACTTAAGTTTAACAAATTAAAAGCAAAAATCTGATATTTTAAACAATGTACTCGCACTGTGTTAGTTGATTGTTTTTTCTTTAAATCCTCCCTAAGTCCCTCATCAAAGCTTTTCTTTCTCCACGCTGGTGCTAAGACAGAACCTTGACATTAATATTTAATGTTATTTAAGATATGATTAGTCTCAATTGCTGTTAAGTGTGATTGTTATTTAAACCAGGAGGTACAGTTTAATACTATAACAACTTGCTACTGAAATATGATCTTTATTATAGGAGAAAATTTTGTGACCATTACCCAGACTATAATTAAAAATGACACACTAATCAAGCACCTACCATAGAAAACTAAGCAATGGAAAAATTAGTGATGTAATCACATTAATATATCTATTATTGTCTTGTGAAGCCAAAGAACATATGTATGCTGTTTATTTCATTCTCTACAAAGGTTTGGTTTGAAAGCATAGTGTTTAGAAGGACATGTGTGGAAACAGCGTTTTAAACATTTGTACTGTACAACACGTATTTAGCTGGTGGTCTCCTTGGGCCCGCCCGCCCTCTGCACCTGCTGAAAGTGGTTTCTATTGTCTCCTTTAAGCAGATGAGTAATCAGATTTGGGTCAGATCAAAAGATCAAAATATTTGTGTTAACATTATTATAGATACATATTTTTACTAAGCTATTCAGGTTAAAACATAAACCACAGCATCAAATGCTATCAAGATTCTGTATTTTCTTCAGTTTTTCTATTTTTTAAAAGCTTTAAATGTTTTTGTTTAATCAGGGTTTAATATACCTGAGGGAACATTCATAATGAGTAAAAGTAGAACAGTAGTTTTTAGTTTCTTAGTGTGTGTTGCTGTGGAAATCCACAAGTTTTCAGATGGATGTTTACCTTATGGTTTTCTGGATTGAAAGTTTGCAGCAGATTTCAGATAATTTTGAAGACTCAACAACGATAAATTATCTGGTGCTGTCTGTCTTTATTTGTGCTGTTGGGGAGAAAGTGTCAGTGGAAGGAGAGTGACCCATCGGCTGTTTTCATACTTCTCTTGAAGGGGGTAGAACCAGCTCTGCCTTGGAATGTGTGTCGACACCCATAACCCTGATCATGTGATGGCCTGGAGCCCTCTGGGTCCTTTGGTGACCTTTAGGGTCAGCAAAACTCATCTCATTGGTCAGCAGAATGCAGGCACCTCTGAAATGCCTCTTAAGGCTGACTTTGAGTGATTGGTGCTTCATCAAAGTAAATTTAGTTGAATTTCTAAAGCTTGTTTATGGTCAAAGCTGTATAGATTCTATTTTTAATCCTACATTTTTCTTTTAATTAAACTTCTTTCTAAGTGTTTTGTCATAGCTAATGATAATCTCTCCTTCACCAGAAGGAACTTATTAATCTTAATTGTAGGTCGATTACTAGCATCAAGCATTAATGTTTTAAAACATTTTGTTAATCATCTTAGCGAGAGTCCAAAGAATGCACCCCTTTTCCTACTTGTTGCTGTGCACTGCATATCAGCCGGCCGAAAGACAGCCAGCCTATTAACACATTAAGCAATGGAAAACTACAAATCAGTTTAGCATAGTTTTTCAATGTTGTTATGCATCAAATAATACATCTATTTAACATTATCATTTTATCTTTAAAAATGTATGTAATATGTTATAGGTAGTAGTAACTGATTCATTTTACTTTTAAATAAAGCAAATGTTCCCTAACCGATTTTATACCTTTTTTATACGATTTTGTATGATATTTTGGTAATCTACTGAAGTTCGTCATACTGTCACAATTTTTGACTGACCCATGCTTGATCTCAACTATTTTTTTGGTTTATATGACAATTTTATTCTGACAATTATCAATAGAAGTCAGTTAAGGACTTGTGTGCATAAAATTTATGGTACTATGAAACAGTCAGGTTGTTGGTTATAGATATCTGGAATTCACAATTAAATGAACTAATTCTAACAGAGGTGTTTTGTTTGACCAAACCCCTTTTGTTCCTCACTGTTTACTTCTGTTTGATACAGAGTCGATATATAGCCTCCATTATCTCTTAAGTGATTCTTTACAGCTGTGCTACGTTAGCCTTTGTGAGGTAGTTAGATCATCACTGACAGCTTGAGCCTTTGTGGTCACAACAACCTCTCGTCTGCTGCTTGACGGGAAACTTATGGCTTCTTGTGTGTGTTTGTGTGTCTTTGTGCAGGTTGAAGAATGGAGTTGGCCAACCATGGTCTTATCCTGCTGCAACAGCTTAACGCTCAGAGGGAATTTGGCTTCCTGTGCGACTGCACTGTGGCTATTGGAGACGTCTTCTTCAAAGCTCACAAAGCGGTCCTCGCTGCCTTCTCCAACTACTTCAGAATGCTCTTTATTCACCAGGACAGGTAGGAATAAATGGGTCCTTCTCTGTGTATATAAAGATAGAAAACAGATGTTGAAAGATAGAAAACAGAAGCTGGCCTGAGTCAGCTGTTTGTAAAACCACCTGCTCTGCAATTACAGCTGGAGGGTTTTTTTAACGTATGCTTTCAGTGACTTATAAGTTGACTTGTAATTGGTTGCATTTATTTTATTTAGGGATGTCAGGCTAAAAGGACCTGAATACACATCACACTTTTTATGACAAAATTCTGCTAAAATGACTTAAATTTTTTGGTTGATTTAGGACAACATGTGGAACACGTCAAGATTTCATTTAAAATAGCATATTTAAAATGCACGATATATCGGCACTAACATTGGTATCGGTCAAGATTAGTCATTTTTCGGTCTGATAAATAAAAATGGGCCAATATTAATAATCAATATTTATTTCCATCCTGTTGCCATTTGTTTCTGGAGGGAGAAGGGAGCATTTTGGTCAGGTGATAGTGATACAGAGCAGGATTAACTAATCGAAGCCGAGGAGCAGTGCTGGAGTCAAAAGGCGTCTGTGTGCCGCTGCCAGTCTTGGTCAGGATTCTCTTGCAAAAGACAATTATAATCTCCATGGGATTTTCCAGGTGAAATAAAGGTTAGATGAAATGAAATGACAAAGACATGAAGTATGTATAATAATGGTTACTGGCAACAACGACAATAGTAATAAAAGATATTGATATCGGCCCAGATTTTTAAGTCTGCGCAACTCTAAATTAAAAGCCTCTAATCTTTTCCCACTGTTCACTGCAATGTGTTTGGTTTCAGTGACTGCGTGCGTCTGAAGGCCGCTGACATCCAGCCAGATATCTTCAGCTATCTCCTCAACTTGATGTACACAGGCAAGCTCGCCCCCCAGCTGATAGACCCGGCGCGTCTCGAGCAGGGAGTCAGATTCCTCCACGCGTATCCGCTCCTGCAGGAGGCCAGCCAGTCGGTGTATTCCCACCCCGATCAGAGCATCAACCTCTCCACCTCGCTCTACGGCATCCAGATATCCGACCAGCAAGTGGCGCTGTCAGCCAGCGTACCGGCTCGTCGACAGCTCTCCTCACCCTTTGACTTGGAGCAGCTGAACTCAGAGGGGAAAGTGTCCTCCCCCGCCACGATGTCGTTCACAAACGCCCTACTGTCCAAGCAAGCTGCATCGCCCCCTGATATCGAGGCCTCAACCAGCAGCATGAAGGCATCTGGTGAGGAGGGGGCAATGGACGTACTGAGCGCAGATGGTTCCTCCGCCACTGCGATCCTCCATGTAAAGCCGAGCATAATGAAGAGAAGTTCCTCCTTCAGGAAGTATTACTCATGCCACCTCTGCAAGAGCAGATTCACCCAGAGAAGTCTGCTGAGAGAACATCTCCTGCAGCACACACAGGCTCTTCAGCAGGCAGCAGTGGAGCCGAGCAAGGCTCCACTGCTGCCTGCTGTGATCAGAGAGAACAGCTTGTTGGCAGAGGGGTCTTCTAAAGGAAACAAGGCCGGCTCGAGCGCCTCAGCCACAGCTGTGGAGATCATCAGCGACAGCGAACAAACTCTCGTTTCAGGTACCAACTCTGACTCTCCCCAAGCAGAGGTGTCCACCTCCACGTGGGGGGTGGGAGGGTTAAGCTCTCAGGCAGACACCCCGCCTCCATCGGACATCGCAGACATTGACAACCTGGAGAATGCCGACCTAGACCGCGAAGTGAAGCGCAGGAAGTACGAGTGCTCCACGTGCGGACGCAAGTTCATTCAGAAGAGCCACTGGCGCGAGCACATGTACATCCACACGGGGAAACCCTTCAAATGCAGCGCGTGTGGGAAGAGCTTTTGCCGTGCCAACCAAGCCGCCCGTCACGTCTGCCTGAATCAGGGGGCCGACACCTACACCATGGTGGACCGGCAGAGCATGGAGCTCTGCGCTGCAGGGGAAGACAGCAACCAGATGGAGGCCATGTTCTTGGGCTCCTCGAAGCCTTACAAGTGCAACATTTGTGCGACGACCTTTTCCAGCCCTGCTGAGGTGATCAAACACCTGTGCTTCTCCCAAGGGGGATTAGCAGGACTGCCGGGAAGCGCAGGTGCAGGCATGCTGCTGCAGCAAGAAGATGTCTCCAAAGATGAAGGGTCTGATTTGTCCAACTCTGGCACCCCACCAGAACCAATAAAGACTGAGGAGATTCTCGTAGAATAGCAACCAAACTGTTTTTGTCAGTTTTAACATGTTTGCCATCTAAATTATGGTTAAAATAGGTAAGCTAAAGAAAAATTTGTCAGGGTATGTTTGCTAGATATTCTTAACCTTTATTTCATGATAAAGTGCTTTAAATGTGTAGACCCTAAGAGTGCTAATTATAAAGATTTCTCTCTATACAATCATCAAAATTACACACACATTTCACTGAAGGCTTTGGGTTAACCAACAATAAAACACTGATTTGTTATGCTGTAATAAACTCTTTGCGTGCAGCTGTCTGCGCTATTTAAACATAGGAAGAGGAAGCTGAGGCCGTCTAGAGTTGTTAGACATCAAGAGTTGCAAAACGCTGATACTCTGCTACTGCAGGGAATTTCCACATGGGCAGAAATCTAGACATATACTGGCAGCTGCAAGCACAGAGACAATCTATGTGTCCGTCTTCCATCCTCTGATGTTGGCTGAACAGAATAAATATGTTTATGTAACGTAACGACCATTCACCGCATCTTCTCCGGCAACCGGCTATGTGTGTGCCTCTGTGCTTAGTGGTGTCTCAGTAGGATTACCGTCTTTTATTCCTTGTCACACCGGACGGAGAAACAGGCTCGCGTTGTCTAAATTTATGCCACTTTGTTTGTTTTCCTCACACATGCCGGCCCTGTTATGTATTATATAACTCTTTGGTTACTAACACTGTAGCAACATGTTCCATCCAGACCCTCAATCTGAGGCTGTAGAATATTGTAAATCATGTGTGTTTTCATATAATTCATTTGAATCTATTTCTGGATCCCTTTTAAAGTTTATTTGATGTTTTTCTAATTTTATACACAGCGCTATATTCATAAAATGACAATATATTTCAAAGATGTAAGATTATTAGTGGACTGATCGCTTCCAAAATCTTAACATGTGAAGGATATGAATAGACTTGTGTTGAATTGTTAAGAAGGTTTTTCAAAGTCTTGCCAAATGTGTGCTAAAGGATACTTGTTGTGTTAAAAGGGAAATAGTTTCTTCTATATTTTAACATCGTTTTTTTGTATTTGTATGTTTTTAGTTTCTGCCCATACGAGAATAAAGAAGTGATAGAAGGTTGCAACTTTTAGAAAAACATTGTAGAGGCCTGATTATTTCAGCTATCTGGACTGGAAGTCATATCTCAAAGAACAAGATGGTTTACACATGTTTTGTTGGAATATGAAATGTGTTTTATTGATCTTCCATATCAGTTCTTGTGCTACTGATGAATAGAATTAGAGTTTTTTATACATGTTGAATAAATGAGAAGCTCACATTAATATATTGTGTATAATCTTTAACATTATTTCATATGTATGCAGATAATCTAAAGCTGCCAAAGAGTAAATTGTTCCCTCTCACTTTAAATATTGTGCTCCCCCCCCATTTATATTATAAATTTCTGCAAATTTTGATCTTTACTCCAGTACCTAGACTGGCTTTGAGCTTCCCATTCATTCATTCTATAATGTTTCATATTAAAATAATTAATTCTCTCTCTATAGATATTGAAATTTCTTCAAAAAAGCTATTTTTCTTCTCTTTGATTCAGCAACTCTCATAGTGATACTGGTGAAATGTATGTGTAAACTAAAGCACACAAAGACATGTTTGATTAACAGGAATTAATTTTAAATGTCATGCTTGAATAATGTTTAATTATAATACTTAATGTGGTCATTCTCGTAATAGCTTTTATAATTTCTTTATCCCCTATTCTAATGCTAGAAATCTAAAGTTGCAGGATTTAAATTTGATCCAGTTCACGCAGTCTGTAGCTAGATGGCGCTGTTTTCTTTTACTTTCCGCTCAGGTTGAAGGAAAAGGAAACTGTCAAATCTGAACAGTGATTGTTCACCAGCTGTTTCTATTTTACCATGAATCTGAGTACTTTTTCCTTCACTTGCGAGCTGTCAGTGATTTTTCTCATCTTGAAACTGATCAAATTTCAATGCTACTGTCCCTTGATTTTCCAAACAAATGATCCAGTGAAATATGCACACGTCATTGGAAATTCTCCATGTTCAGTTGCAAAAATTAATGTCTGTGCTCAGTCTTTTTCTAAACAGCCAAACATCTCAGGAAGTTGAGAAGTTTGACTTCACTGTCAAGCTGTTGGTCATTAAATAAATAGTTTGGGACTATTGTAAAGAGTATGCAATGTAAACCTCTTCCTGGTGCCCATTTGACATCTACTGTGACGATTCTGTGTTCTCAGGAATGTAATTTTATCTGTTTGAAACTTTTTTTTGGCCATGAAGAAAGAATAAAAACACGTCTTTACATAATAAGGGATTTTGTGTCGTGATTACCAACTTGCCAGTTGAGTTGCAAATAAGTAATTGTTTTAAAAATATTTGACTAATTCAAGAAGCAATAGAGAATCCAGACACATTTTCTCTAACTTTATTGAATGAAATATAGACAAGTTTCTGAATCCTCACTATTAACAGCTTGGAAAATATAAAAGACAACTATGACCATGCTACATGAAACTTTTGCTAAATGGCTGCAGGTTATTTGTTAATATTAATATTACAACAATATTATTTAGGTACATACAGGAGGTATACAATTTGTACAAATGTTATCAGGTTCACAGTTGTGGGTTACAAACAGAACAGAGGGCTTAAGATGAGTGGGGTGGGCTCTAGAAGCTTATCTTTAGCAACAAATGCAAGTCTTTAGTTTTCTAGCTTTCTCTAATCATTCTTTCTTCTTTTTTTGTTTTTTTACATAAAGCAAATATGGATCTTTTACACACAAGATTGGCACCTATACTGTGGCACAAATGTCCACATCTTTTAACTTAAAGCTGAAAGAAATGCCAGCTTTTAGCACTGCTAGCTTATATAAGCCACTAAATTAAATTTCACTGATTATAAAAGCACCTCTACATGACTGACCCGGTGCTATTCTTCTAAAGTTAATCAGAAATAAGCCGCTTTGGTGGTAAAGTCTAGTTGCTGGACTATTCTTGAAACGTCCTTTTATAGCAGAGATACAATGCCTGACTCAAAGTAGCTGTGTGGACACTTTGGGAAGCTAATTGGATGCAACTGGTGTCCTAGTCCTATGATCGATGGAAAGACCATGGCTCCCTGATTAATCCTAACTGAATTTGGCTTTTAGATGAACAGAAAAAATGAGCTTTTGTATTTATTTCTGGTACCATGAAGTTTGTGCCTTTCTAAATCATCCCTCGCTCTGTTTGTGTCCTCCCTGGTGCCAGTTTTAATGAACCTGAGCGATAGCGCTTGGTGAAGAACACAACATTGTGCAGAACTAGCTCACCTTCAACGTGACCCCAAGAAACCAGGGATTAAAAGGGTGTAAAGGGTTTTTTTTTCCATAAGAAAGTGGTGAAAAACACACTTTCTGTGTTTCTGCACAGAAAGTGAAGAAGTAATTAATCAAGAAACATTGAACACCATACACATAAAATGCTTTGTGTTTTGTCTTAAATTCTCGCCGAACCAGTGTTAAAAACTGGCATGTGTATTCTTTGTAACACAGCAAATGCTTCTGCCACATTATAAGCTCATAGTATTTTATTATCACATTAAACAATGTCTTTTCACAGTATACCAGGCAGTGAATTTGTCTTATGTACATGAATCTCATGAAATATTAAGTGGGGATGCAGAGTGAAGCACACAATGTGATAAATTCAAGCACGTGGTGCATTATTTTAATCTCTGCTCCTCTGCCTGTGGAATAACACTTGTACCATGACTGAGTTATATTTACCTACAAAGCCTTGAAATAATTTTCTTGTATGCAACGGTTTTTTTATGTATATCATTATTCAGCCGGATGCAATTTATAAGAAAGTTTAAGACGTGTCCGCATCGATGTTTAAAACAAAAAAATACCTGTTGCACGACAGCAAAACGTGATGTCCTTACAATAAACAAAACGAGACAAAATGAAAAGTAAAAATAAAACACATATGTTGTGAATGAATGAATAAGCAAGATATAAATACAATATACATGATAATAATCACCCATCTTTTCACCTTCTCACGCCGCTGCTACTATACACATAAGAATTCACACTCCTGCATACAAAACACTTCCACTCTTCTCCACCAGGTTGCAGTGGGGGTAATGAAAAGTCACTGAAGGTACACAGGTGTGATAACAAGCCAAACAGGATATTTCTGAGGGACTGGACATGCATGAGTGTTAAGGTGAGTGAGGGTGCAGTGGGCCGTCATGGCGCTGTGACAGAGCTGCAGGGGAGAGTCAGAGGAGGGAGAGGAGAATCTGTTTCTCAGTCTCTCTGAGCAGGATGGGCGAGGTTCAGTCATAGGTGACACCACAGAACATCCTCTCTCATTTTATCTTTCTCTCTGTCTCTTCCTGGTCCTGACAAGTGCGTCTCCCAGGCAATGGTGCTCACCTGTGGATGAGGCAAAAAATATGGTTTTAGAACAAGAGACCACCTATGGGTTACCATACAGTAACCCATAAGTGCAAATTTAAGTGATATGTTGTACATTTTGTGGCGACATTTTTTTAAGTCCAAAGTCCAAAGCAGACTTCTATCATTTAAAACCAACTCTGCTTCCAAAAACATTAAAGCAATTTGTGCAGACAACAATTAATGGACCTTTAAAGCATCATTTTCATTTCCAGTAGACAGCTCTGTACACCAAGAGCCAATGTTCTTTGTTTTTTCTTTCTACACAGGAAATCGGACAAGAAACGTTTATTTGAAACAGGAGTTAGAGTGCAAGCAATGATCTTCCTGTGTGAAACATACTGAAAATGAAATGCAAAGCAGTTTTGGTCAGAGTTACTGTTGGAAAAAAGGAAAATGATGTACAAAAACTGTTTTTAAGTTATTTTATACATTTTGACACCATATTTCTATTAGGTAGTTATGCTTAGCTCAACTGTTTTTCATGTTCTGCTCTCAGTATATGTTTCAAACAGGCAGATCATTTGTGCTGAAATGCGTCCTTGCTATTTTTTTCATGTAAATAATGACCTGCAGACATGATAAAAGTATATTGAACTGGTTTCCCATAAACCACTATAATGTTTTAGTGCATGGAGTTGTTTTAAGATGGCTGAAGCTGTCTTGGTCTGCAGTCCTCTTCAAGTTGCTTCAGCTAATCTGGATTCATACTAAATGCACTGCAGATACAATGAATACAGGATATGACATAAATAACACACAATATTAAAACTGAAAAATTACAACAAATACTTTATATTTGTATACACTGCAAAAGAGTAACTACTCCCTTAACAATTTTTTAAATTAAGTTCTTGATCCAGTTAATTTTTAATAGTAGAAGTCTAAAACAATGTTGTCTTGTGGTACCATAAACTCCTACTCTCATTTACAGTGTTTTCATTTAGGCAAAAACTGTGTGCTTTTTAAATGCTTCACTGGAGCCCACATTTTTTCTGTTCTCCTCTTTCCTCTTAGTGCAGGCTTTAGAAGTAAACCAGCATGGCAGAATAATAAATATGAAGCAAACTATTCATTGCTCATGTCAGCTAACCTCAATCTGCATCTCTACTGCATTACTGCAAAATAAACTATCTGCTAACCTAGACATATAAGACTTGTAGATTAAGTCAAAACTGGGGGAAGATAAACAACTTCTGTTCTTTGAAGCTTTGTAATCAAACCTTACAAATGCTGACTTCGACATGGTTTCTGGACTCCATACAGAGCCGGTGATAGAAGAAAAACAGGAGAGGAGAGCAGAGGAATCATAATCAGCCTTTCAGCACAAGTTCATCTGCCCCTCGCACACACCGCTTCCCTTTAAGACCCGAGCCTACAAAGACGGGGGTCAATGGCGGCATTCCTGCTTTGATATCAAAGGTACCCTGGTTACTCAAAGCCTGAACAAAAGCTTTTTCATCTAGTTGGTGTGCAAATCCTCTCCCTACTCTCTAATAAAAGTAGGAGCCATTGATGTAAAAAAGAAAAACACCATTTGATAAGCCAGCAAAAGAATCCCTGCTTTTGTTCCAACATTATTCAGTAAACGGATTTGCTTTAAATCAAAAGATATACTTTATGTAGTCTTACCTGCTCATGACGCTGCTGTGATCTCTGTAGACACAGGCTCGATCTCCTTCACTGCCTCCTCAATCACCTCGATCACTTGCGCCATCACCTCCGCACACTTTGCTGATGGTTTTTGCTCTAGTTGGCTTTCGTCTGCGTCCAAGCATTGACTGGCAGCAGCAGCTTCAGCAGAACTGGACTCCTGAGGTTCTTCTGTCAGGTCTGGGAGTTTGTTTTGTCTTGAAGGATTCTCAGCTGTCACGCTGGTGTTTGAACTCTCACCTTCTAGCATCTCCACGGTTTCTACTTTCACGGGCTGCTCTTCAACCTCCTGGGCCGATTGCAGGACCACCTGTGTTGGCATATGGGTCTCAACCGCCTTCTCCTTTTTCTCCTCTAAAAGGGCCTCCGACTTGTTTCCATTCTCAGAGGTTTCTTTCACTTCTCCCTCCTGATCTTTTTCACTTTCTTCAACTCCTTCGCCTTTGATCTCTGTTACTTCTTCCTCAATGACAGAATCTTCTCTTACTTGTACTTCCACAGCTTTCTTCAAGTCCTTTTTGGGTTCCTCCTCCTCATTGTTGTCCTCTTTAATGTTTTCTGTGATTTCTATTGGGACAGTCTCTATGACCTCCATAGCAACACATAAGGGCTGAGGGGATTTCTGGACTGGTCTCTCATAGACGTCAGGAACAGGGGTGTCAGTGATGACAACTTGGTCAGCTGTGATGCCTATCTCACCCTCTGTGGTAGCTGTTGCATGGTCTGGTGTTGGGATGGCTGCTATTGGCTTTTTGGGTTGTGGTGCATCTTCTAAAACTTTATCTACAGCCTCCTTGATGACAGTTTTTGCAATGACGGCACTCTGAGTCTCGATCTCTTTGTTCTTCCCGGCCTCATTTGGAGCAACAAGCAACACTGTCTCAGTGATGACGGCGCTTTCCTCACTTGGCACAACAGCAGGATGAGCAATTTCAGCCCCCTCTATGTTTTGATTTTCTTCAGCCACCTCTTCTACATCCACGGCACCCTCTTTGGACTCCACAGTTACCTCAGAGACTTCTACACTCTGAATGCAGACAGCTGTTTCTGGAATAGGCTCTATAGCACTGACCACAGTTTTAGGGGAGTTCTCCGTCCGTCTTGTGGGCTGAATGACCTCAGAGTTCTCTGTGCTGACAGCTCCAAGCTTCTCAATCTCAGGCTCGTAGCTCTCACTGGCCACTTCAATTTCTGCAACTTCACTCAATTTGGCTGCAAGAGGCTCAAGCTCCAGAGTTTGGACTTTGTTAATATGAGCCTGGAGCACAGGATCTTCTGAAACAGCAGCTTCTTCTGGTTCTACTGGCTTCTCCTCAACCACCATTTCAACATCAGTAGCATGACCAACAGGTACCATGCTTTCTAATGAAGGTTCCACAGCCTGCTCCACAGCAACTTCAGCAATCTCCTTTGTCTCAAGACCGATACAAAGAGCCGAGGCCTCACCTTGTGCATGTTTCTCCAGGAAGGCAATGGTTACAGTCTTGGCGTTTTCCGTTTCAGGCTCACTCTCAGTTTTTTCAGAAGCTTTTTCGAGAGGAACATCTTCCAGAGTCACAGATGTCTGGGTGGGGATTTCAGTGATTTGAGCCTCAATAGCACCAATGATTTCTTCTGCATTGTTCTGCTTGGGACCCTGTGGAACAGGGGAGGTTGCCGCAGCTGGAGCTGGAGTAATAGGCTTCACCTCGGCGGTGGACAGTCTACGTCCAGTGCGACCTAGACCTGTAGAAGGAGCAACCAGGTCGTCAGTTTCATCCTCTGCAATGTCAGTGTCGACAGATTTAGGTGTAGCAGCATTTTCCGCCTCCTCTGGAATATCACTCAGCTGATCATGTTGGTCTTCTGCACCTTCAATGCTGGCTGGAATCCATGATGGTGCTCTGTCCTCAGCAGACACTTTACTCTGGACTGTAGCTGCTTCTTTTGGTGCTTCCTGTGCTACTTCAACTTGGTCGTCATACTCTGAGAGAGGAACCACAGCTGGCGTGTCAGAGTCCTCCTCACCTGAGCCCTGGTCTGCAGATGGTTGCTTTTCTACCACTTTCTTCTTGCGTCCGGGGAAGAGTTTCCTCAAAGAGAAAGAGGACTCTTCTTTTTGTGTTTCAGTGTCTTGCTGGGCTTGGTCAGCAGCCCCATCTGGCTTCTCCTCACTTTTGGGCTTATTTTTTGACATAACCAAGCGTTTCAGTGTGCTCCAGGGTGACTCTCTCACAGGAGGTGCACTTACTGGCTCAGGTGCAGATGCTACTTCTTCATTTTCAGGATTTTGGGAAGAATCAGTGGCATCCTCGTTTTTTCGTTCTTCTTTCACGTCTTCTTCTGCTGCTGTTGCTCCTGTTATCTCCTCTTCAGCTTTGGTCTCCTCCTCATCAGAGTCAGAGGTCTTCCTTGTCCTCTTTTTAGGTCCACCCATACACATCAGAGCCTCCCAGGATACAGAGGTGTCCATTTTCCTTTTGGTCTCCTCAGTGCTACTGGTCAGTTTCTCTGTGTTTTCAGTTTTTGGCTCTTCCTCTTGACCTTTGTCTTCTTTCCCCTCTTCCTCCTCAACATTTTTTTCTGCCAGTGGAGCACTCTCGGATGAGGACAGAGTGGCAGACTTAGTTGGTTTGTCGCTTGTGCCTTCATCTTCACTATCAGAAGACCTTTTTGCATGCTTCTTGGGGGTTACCAGTTTTCTAAAGGAGGCAATGACACTATCTTTTTTCTTCTCACCATCAGATGCAACTTCTCCTTCAGTCTCTTGGCTGGACTCAAGTTGGTTTGCCTCTGCAGCCACAGGATGCTCTCCTGAGGCCTCTGGAGATGAAGGCCCGCTGTCAACTTTAGCAGCCTCTTCGGATTCAGCAGAAGACTGGGGATGTTCTGTCCCTTGCTCCCCAGACTCTGTGAGCTTTGAATCTGATTCTTTCTTGTTTTTTTGTCTCTTAGTTGAGAGTTTCTTCAGGCCAGCTCCAGTGAAGAGTTTCTTCAAGGGGCTTCCGTGGGACTTGGACTTCTCCTGTGATGACTGCAGCTCTGCCTCTGCACTCACCTCAGCTGGAACCTTCTCATCGGCACTTGCTTCAGCCTTTTGGTCTTCATGCTTGCTCTGGTCAGTAGTACTTTCAGTTGGAGTTGTAACCTCTTGGGTAGCATCTGATTTCGCCTCCTCCTGGGGGCTCGGTGCTTCGTGCTTTGACTCGGGTTCAGATTTCGCCTCCACAGGAGTTTCTGCTGTCTGCTCTTTAGTTTCCTCCTCTGTTACAACAGCCTCCTCTTTGGTTTCCTCCTCTGACACAACATTCTCCTCCTTCACTGACTGCTCTGCCACATCTTTCCCCCCCTTCTCCTCAGCAGTGGATTCTTCTGATTTAGCAGTCTCCTCTTTTTCAGCAGCCTCCTTTTCCTCCTCTTCCTTCGTCTTTTTCATGCTGGATTTTTTCCTCAAGTTTGAGAAGAGTCCCACGAAGAAGAGCTTTCTGAAGGGGGACATACCAGTCTCCCTGGCTGGAGGTGTGCTCTCTGCTTCTTTCTCTGCTTTTTCCTCCTTGACTTCTTCATTAGTGGCCTCAGCAGCAGCGCCTTCAGGTTGGGCATCAGTGGATTCATCTTTGTCTGTTTTTTTAGCGGTCTCTCCCTCAGGGGTAGATGCTTCTATCTGGGCCTTATTTTCTTCAGATGGGGTGTTCTCTTCAGCTGCATTATCCTCCTTGTCCTTTGCAGGTTCTTCAGTTGAGCTAATCTCCTCTTCTTTATCTTTGACCGTTAGAAGCGTCACAGGGTCCGTCTCGTCACTTTTGTCCTTCTTAAGGGTGAATTTCAAGCCCACGATGGTGAAAATCTTCTTGAAGCCGACCTCACCTGCATCATCCGTCTTCTCCTCTGCTACCTTCTCTTCGACAGCGGAAATATCATTTGTGCTTGGTGACTCTTTTTCCATTTTCTCGCCGTTTACATGAGGAGTCCCATCAGCCGGGGCAGTTTCTGTACTCTCTGGAGCCTCTTCCTTCTGACCCAGCGGCACACCATCTGGCTGGCCAACTGAAACGACAAGCAAAGAAAGAGCTTTCTGTAAGACTTTGATCAAATTTCTCAATTTAGTTTATTACTTGAGTATGTTTGTACTTTTGTGCTGTAGAAGGATTCCTAATGAAATCCCCATGATGTCCATATAAAGCCATCATCTGTAACCTTTATTTAATGATGAGGAAATCAAATCATTTGCAGAGTCAGAATAATTTACTCTGTATTTCATATAACGTTTTATATGAAACTAAAAAAACATCTTTTGTACAAAATAATATTTGTAAAGATGCTAATTTCCTGGTAGCTATCCGTTGGTATAACTTTGCTATGTGCAAATGGGAAAAAGCATATGGGCATCAATACAGATAAATAATACACATACTCAATTGTAATGGTACACTTATGAATGCTAATGCAGTTTTTAGATTACTACGCTACTCTAAAATGTGTTGGGGCTTCATTGTGGTGCTTTTAAGGTCCAGACAGAGACACTTATCTCACTGTAGGCATTCCTCCGCAGCTGAACACATGTTGGGCAAATGTTGCAATAATAGCTGAGATAGCAGACATAAACCACAAGTTCAACACGTCGGTCTGTCAGTGTTTTGACAAATGTAGGCGTTTTGCAGAGGGGAGCAGCAGAGCTGCCGGAGGCTCCTCAGATCTTCCTACAGTCTGGGAAATTTCACGTCTAAAATCCCTGGGGTCTCTAAAAAAATAGAATGATTTAGAATGATTTATGCTCAAGGAATCAGGTTACAGGATTACACATAGAGCAACTAAGCTGCTGTTTAAACCAAGCTCATCGTGGGAAATAATCTGCCAGTTAATGAAGCCAACTTGAGTATTAAAATAGTAATTAGGGGTTGCATTATACATTTCTTTCTTTCTTTCTTTTTTTTTTTTTTTACAAACAAATTTATGCTAAAATTAAATATATAAACTGAAATAGAATAATTTTTTTGAAGTGCTTGAACTCAGTTCTTGGTAAATTCCAACTGAACTCATCTAGTAACTCTATAATTTAGATGTTGTCGTTCCACACAAAAATGTTAAACTGCACATCGGCCTACGTCCCTTGTTTCTGAATTATAGACAGAGATGCCGTACCAAGAATATTTAAACTTTCATATGCAGAAAATGCTTGCCTAGGCAACAAAAGATGAATGTTTTTTTCTCTTAAACACTCTTAATTTATCTACTAAAAGTATGATGAAGGACATTCTTGCCTTTTCTGTCTTAAGAGGAATGCAAATTATGCCCAACCCTAAAATTTTTTTAAGATGAGCTCAATGTAGTGTGAGCTTAAATAGCAAGGGACTTCAAGAATGTTTGCTTCCTTTTTTTTTGGTTAAACTGTGTCTTTCCTCTGCCCATGTACTATTCAAATTAAACAATGCAACACCCTCCCACCCCCCTTTCAGTATCCCTCCTTAAAATAAGTCCCAATCCCCTTGACCCAAATTCCACCACAGCAGGATGGAAGGGGTCCCACCCCCCCCTTCTCAAACCAGACACAAGCATACAAAAACACAATAGCCTCCAAGCCCTCCGTGGCCCCTGGAAAATAAAGGAAGGGGGGTGGTCGACCTTTATGTTATCAAAAATGGCTACAGCTAGCAGGAAGTTTAAATTGTTGAGTTTGACTGTGTTACTGCAGTGGTAAATAGGAAAAGGATTCAAGTGACAATAAAGGTTTTGTAGCTTTTTTCTTACATGTATGGTACTTTTTTTTATTACTAATAATGGAATCTAAATTCATACATTCACACCAGTTCATCTGAGCTGTTTTCAATTAGGCCCCAGAACAGAAAAGGTTATTAAAGAAGAGCGTGGGAGGGGTCACACTATTAGTAAGCCACTTCTTTGTGTACCTACACTGTCAGTAAAACAGGAACCATGCTGGTTTAACAGACTACTGGCATCTTCGCCATCTTTTTGATCCCTGTCTTCTTGCTCAACCAACCGTCAAAGTCCTGGGACTGTAAATATTTGGCGGGGGAGGACGAGCAAAGGCAGGGAAGAATCTAAAGTGAAGCTGGATGGATGCAGGGATGAGGGTGTAGCATATTCCTGACACTCGCCATCATATTTGAGATGCTTATCTCAGCTGGATACATATCCTCGTGTGTGAGGGTGATATTAAATATCAGAGCTGCAGCCAATAGCTGATTGTTGTAAATCTACTCTGGTCTGCGCTGAAGTCAGGTTGCGTTTCTGTTGGGGCTGTTGCATGACTCGTTTGGGGTCGCCTTTATCTGCAAGGGCGGGGGCGAGAGACAGTATACAAATACATGCAAATGCTTTAGTCTGGGTCTGGAGTTTTAAAACAATAGCAGTCCGTTAAAAACAGGGCAAGGAGACATCGTCACCCTCCCCCAACGGAGACGATACTTAACACCCCTCATACACACACTAACATCTTTAAAGGTGTGGTCAGAGCATCTCTGTTTGTGCAGAGGGGGGAGGACATCAAGAGTTATAAACCACTCAAATAAAACAACATTGTATTAAAAAGGTCAGTTTCTAAACTATCGTGATGCAGTTCTGCTCTATTTAAACCACCCTATCAAGTTAAGATGAAGAAAACTGGGAAAGAGGATATGTTTTGGCATGCGATCAATTCCAGACTCCCCTTTCTCTCTATTTCTCTCTCTTCCTACACATCCTCCGTGAGTAAATATCCCCACTGGGAGTTAGAGTCCCACTAATCTAATAAAACACCTCACATCATGGGATGCAGTGTGTTTGCTCAGATGTTAGTCTGTACAAAAAAAAAAGAAAATCAAAGATGGACATTTGATGGACATTTTTCCACTGCAAAGTTTGAAACATGTTTAAAATGTTCTCACTAATTCAGGATAATAAATCCAGAGATTATTGCTGTGAAATGTGTTTGCAAAGTTAAGTAAAGCAGATTTTCTTACAGTGTGATGTTCTGCGGTAATCTAGGCAAAGCTTTCTCCAACTGAGATCACTCATCCATGCCAAAACCTCCAGAAACCACAACGCAAACTAACCACACCCTTAGTACAACAATGCTTTTGGCAAAACTCACTTACACAAGGAAAACACACTTGAATGAGTCCCATTATATTCACATCAAATGAATGGATCCAGATTTACAACGTAAATAGTTTGACTTAATTCTGACTTTGACAGACACAAAAAGCAACAGTGTTTCAGACGTAAAAAGCGGTTCCTACCTGTTAAAGTAATTGTTCCAAGCATTGGGAGAAGCCAGAAGAAAAGCAAGCCCAAAAAAAGATGCAACAAATTAAGATTTTGAAAACTAAAGAAAAAAAAATCCTAAGACTAAGCTCTAGCAGTCTACTATTTCCCTTCCCTTCTCTTCACACTTTGTAAAAGTAAGCCTTCCCTCCTCTCTGTCCCTCTGAGGGCTTGAGTTGTTTCTTCTCACTTCCAGCGCTCCTCAGTCAGTCAGCAGAATGAAGTGAACAGAGGTCTCCACACACATTTCAACAGACTGACACACATGTCACAGTTAGGACCACCCCTGCCTCCCCCTTTCTTTTCTTCCCACCTCCCCATGCCTTTCTTCAGCTGTTCTGAATGAACACCCACCCCCCTGCGCCTCCTCCCTGTCCCCACTCAACCCTCCATCCTCCTCTTTCTCCTCTCCTATCCACTCCCTCAGAACTCATCGTCCAGCAACGTCTGTAGCGCGTCATGTGAAATTCCAATTTAGCCTTCACTACTGACACCCTAAAAGTATCAACAATGTGTCAAAAGTATAAAAATCTGAAAAGTGTGAAATGGATTTTGCTACATTTACTGCTGCAAATCTTTTGCTGGATGATGCTTGCGCCAGCTTTGCACCGACTGTTAAAGTTGAATTTAGAGTCTGAAGATCTCATTAAGTCTTTAGATTCTCAGTTGGTTTGGGGTCTGGACTTTGACTGGGCCATTTCAACACATGAATATAGTTTTATCTAAAATAGTCACCATGTCTCCGGCTGTGTGTTTATGATTATAGTTCTGCTGGAAAATGAACCTCAAGTCGTAACCAGGATTTAGAACAGCTTTTTACTTTAAAATAAACACTGTATATACATATTAACATCCCAGACCTATTCAATAAATTGGAAAATTATTGAAAGGTCCATGTAGTTCAGTGACTCAGTTCACAAGATGAAACACATTATGGATGAATTACATACAGACTTATGTTGGGTTTTTTTTGCATATAAGCTCCTGCATGGAGCTTATATGCAAATATGTTTTATTATATGTGTGTTTGGACTTGCTGGTGCTGACATGAATTTTCCTGTTAGCACCTCCCATTTCTGAGACAGTGCCTCGTGTTTCTTTTTATTTTTTATTTTTTTTATTTTTATTGATTTTCATAACTTTATGTAAACACCAACAAAATTAAACAAAAACAACCCACCCCAAAACAACAAGGAGCACTGCAAAGTCCACATAAAAAATAAAAACATACATACATACAGCCCACATACACAAAATACAGTAGTCATAATTCAAAATAGTCACAACTGTCAGACAGCCAAATGAGTGATATATTGAAAGTAAGAAAGAGAGAGAGAAAAAAAATATATATATATATATATATATAAATAAAAATAAATTACAGCCTCTGTAAAAAGGATTGCAGTGGGGCCCAGATCCTCCAAAATTTGTCCGACTTTTGATGAAGGTCATGAGTGAGTTTTTCAACTGAGACAATGGCTGAAATCTGTGATATCCACATATCAACTGTAGGGGCCTGTGGTGCTGACCATCTCAATAGTATACATTTCTTGGCCAGAAATAAAAGGATTGCAAGCAGATGTTTAGTGTCTGCATTAAGTAGAATGTCTGAAGCATGGTTAAAGAGACAGAAGGAGGGAGTTAGTGAGAACTGTTTACCAATGATCTCTTGTATCATGAGATGAACTCTTTTCCAGAAAGATTGAATACAGTTGCAAGACCAAAATAAGTGAATAAATGTGCCCCTATGTATTTTGCATTTATGACACAGATCTGAAGCATCAGGAAACATCCTCCGAAGGCGAACAGGTGTATAATAAGTTCGGTAGAAGAATTTAAAGTTCTGCTCATGTAAAGAAACTGAGGTGGAGTTGGGGAAGACCCCATCACAGATTTCTTCCCAATCTGTCAGATCAAATGTCAGTCCTAGGTCACGCTCCCACACCAGCTTCATAGCATCATAACCTGAGGAGTCAGAGCCAGATAGTAAATGATATATCTTAGAGATAAGTCCTTTGGGAGATTTGGTCATGATAATCATATTCTCTAACTCTGACAATTTTGTACGTAATTTTCCTGTCCTCCAAAGAGAGCTCACAAAATGACGGATCTGTAGGTATTTATAGAAATCTCTATTAGAAATATTGAAATTGGCTGTAATTTGTTCAAAGGATTTAACAGAGTCAGAGCAGACTTATGTTTTAAGGTCTTTATTTCAGTAAATTATGATCATTTTCAGCTAATAGCTCAAGAAAAGATAACATTTAAGATTAGAATAATGCATTAGGCCAATAAACAAAATTAACATAGAGATGTGGGTTTTGTAAAAATTGTTTAATTTCTATTTGAAGGTTTAAAATGCACTTTTAATCAGGCAAATGAGCTTTGTTGGAGTGTGTTTGCTAATTTATAGAATGACAGTGTTTATGTTAAAAATGTTTGTACATTGAGAAGAAATTTGTCTGTGCACCAACATGGCAAATAAAGCTTATTCTGATTCCAACTTTTCAAGACAGGATTTAACTGGAATCCCACAGCATGATTCTGCCACCACGTTTTACCACAGATGAAAAAAATTTAATCATCTTAAAATTTAATAAAATTTATCCCTTTAACTCTCACATCTTTATACATTTTCAGTAAGGTATCTTTCAAGCAGCTGTTTTTTCAAAGGAGGGTGTTTTTTTTTTTCCTATTCTGTTTTTATTTTTATTTTTTTTTAAGTAGTCCTAAATACACGTTCTCTCTGTCTTTCCTATAAAAGGAGCCGTCCAGCCCTGTACATCATGGCTCATGTCAAAAGTTCTGTAGGAATGCTGATTGAGGTAACCCAGAGTGAACTTCAGCACTTCAACACTAATCTCCCAGCTGGCTTTCATTCAGCTTCTAAAACCTAATAGAAAAGCACAAAACTTGTCCTTGAACATGATTGTTCATATCCAGATCCTAAACTTAAATCATGAACCTAGAGTGCTGCCAAGTCTCCACATGGCTCCTGATGTTTGAATGTTAATAAGGGCCCCTCTCCATTGCTCCAATGCAGAAACATTTACCTCAGCTTTTGTCTGCGGTGGGAGAGAGACCAGAAAGAATGCAGATAATTCCTCAGGTAAATACCAGCATAATCAGATCTGTCACACTTCTGCATTGTCCCACAAGAATGTGTGAATTCCAAACAGAGAGCTCACAGCCAAGTGATAACAGCAGCAATCAAGTAGTTTGAAAGTCTGACATCAGCGTCCCCCCTCCTCATGGAGAACGCATCTGAGATTCCAGGTTACAAGTCTGCTTCTGTAAATTTGGCGCTTCATTATGTGCAAGTCATTAAATCTGTTTGTCTGTCTTGCAAACGTCGCTTGCAAATCGTGCCGTCAGAGCAGACAGGAGTGCGATTTAAAATGGGAGTTGTTTGGATGTTTGTGTGGGTTAAATTAAGCGGAGGAAGTTGAAAATCTAATAAGAGATCATTTTGGAGAGAAAATTTCAGTGGATAACAACATTATTGTTTATAACATTATGCAGGAGGAGACCCTTGAAATACTACTGTGTGAGGCATCTTCTCTCTAACTGGTAACAAAGTTACATGTACTCAGTCATAGGAATATTATTTTATTCCAGCTATGGATGGAAAAACAGTCAGTACCCAAAGGACTATTTTAATATTAGTCATACACTTTAAATGTGTTGCAAGGATGAAGCTTTCTTTCATCCCGGTGACTCATCTGATGGGTATGTGACTATTTGTACTCTGCTACATAACGGCCACTACAGCGGCTCATAATGCTGAGTGGATGGTGAGTCAGGCTGATGGGAATTTATGGAGTAAAACTGACCCGCATTTCCTTTTTCCCTCTGAACTTCCTTCATGTGACTCACCCACATCAGTTACATTCCTGGACTTCCATACATACTGACACATTTTTATTTAGACAGCAGAGGGAAACTGCAGACAATACAAAATGATGAACTATAGAGGAACTGTTTTATCAGTCTCTCTTGAAGTGTACCACATAAGAAGCACAAGCCTCAACGAATGCTGAATATTAACGCTTCTCTAACTTTCTTCATAATGGATGAATGATCAAGTCAACATAAAGCTAAGATCCAAACCGGAAATGTCTTCTTAACTCAATCTAACACAAAAATAGTTGTCCGCTTTTCTTTGTTGGTCTCAATAATCAAATTAAGCTGTTGAACTTCTTGTGGCCCAGTCATGACAAGACAACTACCCACAATTTATTTATTCTAAAGTTAGGAGTCCAAGAAAGGCTAGAATAGTTTCTTTGTGTCTCTGTTTTCCATTTGATCATTAGCGCCATGACATCGCACATTCAGTACAATGACCAGCTGAGACCAAAGAGACAAAAAAATAAAGATCTTTACTTCAATCGAATAAGACTCAAATAGGATGAGCAGAACTCTCAATTACAAGCTAAAGCAGATGGATGTAAAAAAAGAGCCGGTGACTGGTTATCCTGTGATGCATTTATCTCTGGACTTGAACATTTCCCAGTTGCAAGTTGGGAAACAAGCAGGATGCACTATCCTCAGTGACAAGCTAACTATTATTAGCAACACAAGCTAATAGCAATGTAACTTTTAAGAACTATGTAGTTATTTATAAAGCGCCTTTCAACATATAAAATGAGCTAACAATGGGTAAAACATAAAAATAACATTTATGTTTTTAAATATTCAATTTAATCCAGTTTTATTCATGTAGTGCCAAATCACAGCAAATGCCATCTCTATAAAATCCTTTCAATTCAATCATACGTGCATTCAAATTGATCCTAGTTATCAAACAGTACAGTAAGCTCAATTAATATTTTAAAAAGTTTCTATCTGCAGAAACCCAACAGTGTCGATTTTACAGTACATGCATTCAAATACTAAAGTAGCATGATCAATATTAAGAATTGTGTGTGAAAGATTTACATGAAAAGCGACCATTTCATCAAACCAGTTGCAGTTCTTAACTTAGAGATAGGGTGAGAAGCTTGGTCTCAGGGACTCAGAGTAGAGCTGCTGCTCCTTCACATCGAGAGGAGCCTGTTGAGGTGGCTCTGGCATCTGGTTAGGATGCCTCCTGGACGCCTCCCTGATGAGGTGTTCTGGGCACGTCCCACCAGAAGGAGGCCCAGAGGAAGACCCAGGACACGCTGGAGGGACTATGTTTCTCGGCTGGAAGAAGTGGCTGGGGAGAGGGAAGTCTGGGCCTCCCTTCTGAAGCCGATCTGACCCCGGATAAAGCGGAAGAAAATGGATCCATGGATGGATGGAATTTCAATAAAGTATGTTATATACATATATGTGTAGTTACTGTCAAGCACTATAATTTTTAACCAAAAGTGGCTAATAAAACTTTAGCTGGATATAATAGAGTAATAGTATGACTCTGCCTTGACTTTCAGGTTGTTGAACCATGAAGTATTTATTTTTTTTATAGAGCTGATCAAAAACTGGATCTAGCACCAGTCCTGGTCAAGAACTTGAACTATTTTAGTGAAAAAGTTCCAACGGACTTGATCATTGATAAAAATAAGAAAAGTACAAACCCCTGCAGCCTCTCCTTGTTTTTAAAGTATGACAGTGATATTGAATTTTAAAGTTAGGTTTAGTTGAGAAATATTTCTCAATCCCTCTAGGAGTCTTCATGGGCCTTTCTGCTTGTTTGACAAAATTTGACTTAGCAGAAAATAAAATTAAGTTAGCTTTTGGGGGAGCTTTTCTTCATTTCTCTCATAAAAATCAACAGAACAGAAAATGTTGTGGCGGCATTTTAAAATGTCTTGACAGCTCAAAAAAGTAATATATTGACAAAAAAAACTTTCACAAGATGAAAATAAGTCGAGGGACGCTTTTCTTCTTTGTCTTTCAGCAGAAAAATGCTGCTCTGATTAAAACAATCCTTCATCCAAGCAGCATATTTTGTAACCAAACTTCAACAACGCAGAGCTGAGTTGTTGGTGGCTGACGCCCCACATATCTTGTTGGATCAGAAAACGTGCCTGAACTGAGGAATGTTTGAGGTGGGGTCTTGTGTTCAGGCAGGAGGGAGAGGGAAGTGGGGGATTGGGGTGATGGGTGGAGGCGGCTTTTTTGTGGCTTATGCAGAAATGAATGACATCACCGGACAGTTTCGGAGACGCCGCCTCTCACACTTCCAAGAACGGAAAAAGATGATGTTAAAATAAGTGGAGGAAATGGCAGAAGGTGAGAGAGGCCGGCTGAGACCAGAGAGATTTGTTTCACTGAGTAAATCTCCTTTCTTTATCTTTTGCTCTTTTGCTTCTTTCACTCTGTCATTTATTCCTCCTATTTAATCCCACTTTCTTTTCAGTTGTTCCTGCACTCCAATGCCCCAGTTCTTCTGTTGTTGCACGGGGCTGAAGTGATGGATGAAGAATGTTGGACAGGAAATGCAGTCAGCTCTTGACATCATCACTTCCTCTTCCTGCTGCTCATTTCCTACTGTTACGGTCATGCACGGTGCACAGTTTCATTCAGGAGACATGAATTACGCGATGTAGCGTGATAAGAAGAACAGTACAGCCGTGACGTCTAAGTAACGCGACAGAAAACATTGTTTACAGCTCCTATTGTTGAAAGAGAAGCTAATGCTTCCACCAGCTTGCACGCAAGTCTCTGAAAACACAAAGTGGTTCTGCTTTCTCATAGAAACCGAAAAGATAAAGCTTTAAATTTCGTCCAGCAGCTCGTTCACCGAACCATGTTGTGCAAGAATTTGCCATCTGTTACACACATCCTCGCTTTCTTTTGCGTTCTTGAGATATCTGCATCAGTAATTTGGCCTTCCAGTTGTTGTTAGGCATCATCCTGTCCTTTAGCATGCTGGCACGTACAAATGGTAAACCGGAGATGTGCACTTTGAGGGACCCTGGAAGACATTAGCTTATACAAATGAGTGAATATAAATTAACTAGATGATTCCCAACTTCTAGGTTAAAATTACGGGTTGCAGTTGAATAAACTAATCTTTAAGTTTGATCTAATAATACTTGAATAAAGAGAGTAGTGAAATTGGCTAGTTTTCAGACACAGCCTTGTAACAACCACCTCAGTTTTGTCCATGAGGTAAAAATCATATCTACTTGGATTGTCGCAGTGGCCGCTGCACTGGTAATGAAGGGGGAGAAGGAGGGGTCCGCCACATTCTTGGTTCATTCTCTAAAATCCTCCATATGCCTGGGGGAGGCTAGGAGTTAAGGATAGAGATTAGGTTCCCTGATGCCGGGACAGATGAGAGAGGAACGCCTGAGGAGACAAGTGGGTCCTGAAGACGGGCAGGGAGGGCGGGGGGAAGATTGGACAGTCTTGGTGGGAGGAGATTTAATTTATTTTATTTGACATGAAAATTTTGAGCTTAGTAATTTGACTGAACAGGGATACACATGTCCACAACTTTTATTTTCTCACATCCAACTAAACTTTCCAACTAAATGTGGAATCAACACAGTTTGTTACACTGTCACCACCATGGTTGGCTGCCAGGATAGTGTTCATTTTATGACAGTACAGCTTAGAAAACGTTTATAGTCATTAGTTTTCACCTCCCATAGTTGGTCCTTTACTCAGTTTCGTCCTTATTGCGGAATCATGAACTCTGACCTTTGCTAAGGAAAGTGAGCCCTGCAGTGCTTTGGATGTTTTCTTTGGTGACCTCCTGGATGAGTTGTAGATGATCTTTTAGAGTAATATTAGTATTCCTACAAAGGTTTATCACTGTTTGGTGTTTTTTTTTTCTATTTGATCATGTCTCTGTTTGCTGGAGCAAAAAAATCTTAGAAATGAGTTTGAAACTCTTTCCAGACAGAGCGTTTTTAATCTGTTCTTGATTTTCTTCTGAGTGCAGCACTATGTTTTTTTAGTCTGTTTCAACAAAAAGTTCTATTTAAGTTACTTCTTGTTTCTGGGACTAAAAAGGCCTGAATGTGTCTGACGAAATGGAACTCAGATTTGCCAAATATTTGGTTAACATAACTTAATTTAGCAATTTTCAAGAGAAAAGCCAAGAATCCCTTTGTTTTGTTTTATTACAGATTTCACAAAAGAAAGTTGTTTTTTTGAAACACATAATGTAAAAATTATTTCTTCTAGATGTGTCCCATCTATGTAAGACATCTTCCACTCATCCCTCAGTTAAACATGAGCTCAACATTTAGTTATATAATTTATTGGAAGATGCTACTAACGTAAGAGCGGTGGGTGTAAAAATAAGTTTATAATTCAACCTCCTTTTTTGAACTTGAAAGTATACTTTACTGTTGATCTTCCTTTAATTTTGCTTAAAATTAATGTATTGTATTCAGCTTTGTTTATTCTTTTATTACACTATTTTCAATAAAGTCAAACATCAAGAATGCACAAAATGAATGCGAAAGTTTTATAAAGCAGAAAATGTGTTGAAAAATAAATCCGTTTAGTGTCTGAGCAAAAGTGTCTAAGATGTTGAACAGGCTTCCTTTATAAAATAATAAAACAGACTACTCACTCAAGCTGTGTTTAGATAAATCTTCCTGTCCACTTAGAAGTTGAACGTTTCTAATTGTTACTTACGTTTGTACAAACTTACTGTGGGTGTGTCTTTAAAAGCACTCACTTAAATTGAACCACTGCCTGGAGAACAAACATCTTAAGAGACTAAGAGGCTTTCAGGGATTCTGATGCTGTCCTGTTGCGTCTCTACCTTTTCCTGAAGAGAAAAGTAATTTCACGTCTATTGAATTGATCATCATCTGAGAACACCTACATCACAAGTCACAGACAAACAATTTCCTCTCGTGGGGTAAACAGCGAGTGAGTTTTGCAGGCTGGAATGCAACAGCAATGTGGGCAGAAATTCAAGAGGAGGGATCCAGTGGCTGGATTGTGTTATAAACCCGAAGCCTCATACACTGAGATCAGATGGAGCTTAAGTGAAGGGAGAGGTCCCTTCCACAGGCATGATGAACATTTTGGCAACATAACTCTGTAGAGGCCCCAGAGGAGCAATGAAATCAGTCAGACTTAAATTAAATCATTTCCACCCATAAGTCAGATTCACATGTTGTATTTATAATAAACTAAAACTTCTTTATAAGCCTGCCATTGCTTGCCAGAAACTATGTAAAGCTTCAACCATTAATGACCTTTTTTAGCACCAGGTTTTTAAATTAAATCACTGATTTGAATTTTATCTTTTCATATGTTTGCACAGCTTTGAATGCAACCATACCCAGAAAAATCTTTACAGATTTCCTCTTTTTAGTCACATTTACAGATCCCACATTTTGGATTAAACAACGACAAAAAGCATGTACTAGGTGACAAAATGCAGCATGTTAAGAGCTGCACAGACTTTTAAATCTTTTTTAAAAACTTACCTTTATTTATTTGCTTATGGCTCTATTTTAACCATTTTCATAAGACACATGTTTTTCTTTTTTCTCCCCACCAGGGGGTCTTTTTGTGGGCTCCAGTGTCCCCCACATGACAGCAGGGGGAAAGGGGGGGAAGACACGCGGCAAACGACGCCGAGTCCGGGAATCGAACCCGCGACAGCCGCGCCAAGGACCCAAGGCCTCCAAATGTGGGCCGCACCACCCCCCACGCCACCACAGCACGCCCATGAGACACATGTTTAATTTATTTATAAGGTTACTCTGTCTACATCTGTTTTGTTTTATTGTTGAAAATGGATAATTGCCTTACTGATGATTGAAACATTGTTTCTAACTGTTTAAATTGTGTGTGCTAAAAAAAGAAACTAACTTGACTTGAACTGCCTTTGTATCCATAGCGATGCATTTTTGTCTTATCATTTAGGATTTTATACCAGAAAACAATCCAACAACTAAATATTTCCTTAACTTATGTATTGTAAAGATGCTATTTTAAACCTAGGCAGAATTACTTCAAATTATTAAATAGAAAACATATTTTCAAAACATTTTCAGTCCATTATGTTACAAGTCTGTTTTTACCTTTATTGCAACTTTACTGAAACAAAAACCGTCCACTGGTTTAACAGAATTTTTTTAACTGCATATTAAAGGCAATAAAGGTTAAAAATGATAGTTTTATTGCATACATAAAGTATCTGGATGATTAAAAATAATCAAATACATGAGCCACACCCATTTATTTCCATGTCTAGTTTTATTGCTGGTGAAAACACCATCAGACTCGTTATCTCCCAGTGAATCTGTCCAGAAATGTGTGTTGCTTTTTTAAATCTGTGACCCAACCTGGAGACTGTGTCAGCACTCTCGCCAGCGAGTGACATCATCTCTGATGTCATTCTTTGAGTCCCCGCTGCATCTGCATCTGCAGCTGCGTACGCCCACACCCTGCTAAAAACTAGCAACCTAAAGGGAAATGTTGTTAACACAAAGGCTCAAAGTCAACATCAACACTGAGCTCTAATTGTTACCAGTCAAATTAGATTGGAAAACACAGCAAAAAATGAGAAATAATGGTTTCCTTTTGGCAGATGGTCATGTATTATACATCTCCTTTTGATTTAGTTTGCAGGACCGGTGCTTTTGCAGTGATGTAATACGTGACTGCATCATTTATACGTTTCCCCCTTCACCCCTTCTCAATCTATTTTTACCTCTCCTGATTTTTGCCTTTTGCTTTTTGCATGCATCTACCTCCTCACAGTGCCTGGTCCTGAATCTAATATTTATGCACTTCCATTTTGTCAATCTTACTTTAAACCAAGCTCTCTAAACTCTTTTTTTTTTTTCTTCAGAATGAGTTTGAACTGATTTTCAGCTTTGGCTCTGACAGTGAGACAGTGAGTGACAACTAGATGCAGATTTTTAGACCCATGTCTAAACACCCACACCATGGTAAAACAGTGAGGTTGGCAACAAGCTGATGGGGTTTTTTTTTAGGTGTTTTTTTTAGTAAAAACAGGTAAACTAGTCGTTGATAGTTGACTAGGAGCACCCACCCTGAGTTACAATGAAGTGGTTCAAAAAAAAAATCTAATTAGGAATGAGGGTAACACTTTATTAGAAGGGGTGTGCATAAGACTGACAATACACTATCATGAATCATTATGACTGTTGTTGCATCAAAAGTCCTTTAAAAGTGTGAACTTTGCATTAAAAGTATCATTATGTACAGAGTTAGAGTTCATGACAACAGTCATAACCTTTCACGAAGACTTCTTCTTGTTCATAACTGATGCTGTGTCATGTTCATGACGGTATTATGTCAGTCTTATAGACAGCCCTTCAAATGAAGAGTTACCGGAAAGGGTGTCAAGATTTCAAAATTGGTGTTCAAAAAGTAAAAGGAGTTTTTTTTAAAGCTACAATTTGTAGACTACTTTTTGTTAAAATATAATAAAATCATGTTATTTAAAATACTTTTAAGTTTGTGGATGTGATATACAGAATGTCTTTTTAAACGTTTGATCCCATTTGCTAGAAACTGAAACTTAAAATGCACATATGCAGCTTTAGGAGAGTCCAAAAACAAACCATCCTTATCGATACTGCCTCAAACCTGTTTGTCAGGCTGTCGCTTTTGGTGAGTGCAGTTTCACGTCAGGGCTGGTTCCCCAAACTGTAAACACCCTGGTGTACCTGAGAGAGCATAGATTACAGCTGTGTGTTTGCATAAATGTCAGCCTTTTGATGTGAATCCTGCTTTTTGTTGTGCGTTTTTTTGCTGTTATCAGACAGATTCCTCTCCTCTTCCTGTCTCCCACTATGAGCTGCTATCTTTATCAGGCAGGAAAAGAAAGCAGTGGTGGGATGTGAAAGCCCTCCATATATTTCAGTCTCTTTCTTCCCTCATTGTGTGTCTCCTTTCCTCTCACTCCCCTGCATTCCTCCAATCTGTGGCCTTGAAGGCCTTTCACAACTTCATGCGTCTTATGTTTTTTGTCTCGTCATATGTGATCCTTGGTTTATTGGAAGAGAATAGAAAGATTAGAAAGAAAATACCGAACACATTTCACAACATTTTTTAAATTTCAATCTTTGTATGAGGCATGTGACTCACTACAAACACATAATTTTTTTTTAATTAGGGGAAAAACTCATGTTAGGGCATCAGGATGGATGAAATCTGAAATATTTGCCACTCACACTGTCTATAGCTGAAAATCCATCTTTTCTCTTTTTTCTGAAAGCCTCATGAAACTTTTTATTATTGCATTATTGTTGCTGATAGCTATGATCAGTTCACTCCTTTGCTAACTTGTACGATCATTTTGTGACCAGCCACAACAATTTTGTCCCAAATTGCTTCCCTTTTGTAACTGTAAAGAAATAATTTCAGACTCATGTACTTTTCTCTTGAGTTATCTGGGGGGTTTTCATTTCCTAGTTAAATATTTTCATGAATTATAAAGACAATTGCTAGAAAAGTTACAATTAGGATCAGGTAGCATTTGTTGAGTTTTAAAACATGGCCTTATAATAAAATGCAATAAATCCCGGTATTATGTCCTTTATTAGCTTCCTGTAAGTCAATATTCTTACAGTAAACAACTAGTAATATAATAAATGGGTTATCAAAGCGAGTAAAGTTTTCAAGGTGGGTATGAAATGTTTTGTCTCTTCTTCATACCTGAACAATTCAGTCAAAAGGACAGAAAGCACAAAAAGGCAACAGATTAGAGTGAGCAGCACCAGTACTGAGCTGCCTGTTCTTTCAAGACCTTTTTTTCTCCATAATTTTAAAAACTGCATTTCTCAAAAATGATAACAGCTCTCAATTTAAAAAAATTGTGTTACATCTTAAGTCCATACTGTATTGAGGAAAAACTCAAAGTAAGCTCTTTCAAAAAAATATTGTGTTTGTTTCTGCATGCCCATGATGTACATGTCCATACTCGCTTTCTTGTGTCTTCTATACCTTCAATTTCACTGATTTAGCAACAATACGACACCAGAGGAGCCACTTAATTACTCCCCGCTCCTCCTTCTGTTGGGTTACTCCGTGAACAGACAAAATCACTTCATCAAAAAGTTTAATAAACAGGTTATTTGACAGCACAGTGTGTGACATATGTCTGTGTTTTAAGTTGGATAGGATTACTCCTTCCCCTGGGCCAGAGCAGATTATGAAGTGCACAGGTTGCTTTGTCCGGGGCCCGGGTCAAGGCCTGCTAAATATTTAGGGAAGCCGTACACACCCCTGCAGCCCTCCCAAACCAGGGGAGTCAGGGAAGAAACAGAAAACAAAATAAACAAATGAAGCTTTAGCGATAGCCATGCACAGCAGGGGACAGCTTGAGCGGCTTGGTGCACATGTGAATTTAAGCAGATATACAATCGGGTCATTGCTTTCCATAATTCAGTGAAGGTAAAGCATATGTTTTGCATAATCTATCATACTAAACTCAGAAATGTGTTGTAAAGGTAATAACTTGATGGAACTAAAGGGTTGAAATGTAGATTAAAAAAATATGTTGGAATGCCTACATATGTGAGTCTGTGTGTGTCCATGTAGGTGTCCTCCAAAGTGTTGACAAATGGATTAGTTTAGGATCAGTGCCGGATCACGCAGAGCCACGAAGACATCTGCAGACAAGGAATTCTCACACAGGCTGAAAGCCGACCCCACACAAACACGCTCACCTCCAGCCGCCGCTAAAGACACACACTTCAAGATCCCAGACACAAACACACACCACCACTCTCGCTTTTTCAATGCACCGGCCGCAGGAGTGGCAATCGAAAGCAACCACACAATCACAATCACAATCACAAACACCTTCTGCTAGTGTGTTGTCCTCCGAGTGTCCATTCAGACTGGTCAAACTGGAGATTTGTCCATTTTTCTCCAAAGGCTGAAAGAAAAACAAAAGAAGAACAGAAAAATGACACAGAAATCAATAATAAACAATAAATATGCACTTTTTAAAAAGCTTAAACTTTGATATTAAGCAACATAAAAAATGATTTCTCTATCAGGCTTAAGCATACAGCCAGTGTTAGCTCAAAAACAACCGATCCACACACCGCTCTAACTTCTCATATAAAAACATCTATCTGTTACAAAGAAAATGCACTCCTATTAAGAACGACAAATTAATGTGCTTTCATTGCAGAGTCTCCAAGCCCACTCGTAAAAATATGCTAAATCTGTTTAAACTTTCTTTTTTGAAAGAGTTGCTAGCAATTCTTTATGAAAAAGCCATTAAATTGGCAACACTGTGGAACCCAAAGTTCAGCAACAAATATGCCCTCCACATATATAAGATGTCATAAACTTTGCAATAATATACTATTTATTTGCCTTTCTGACGGTTAATATATCACATTTCTTCAGTGTTAAACTGTTATGAACTGGAGAGAAACATGTTACCATCTTGTATTACAGCTAGTGGTTAGCAGCACAGATAACAAATAGTTTATCCAGCTATTGAAGAAAAACATTTTGTAGTTGAATTTCTATCTCAACAACAAAGTTTTATTGGACTTGTTTCTCACATCTGGCTGATTTCTGCTGTTTTGCAGTGAAGCAACAGAGTTCAGGTTTCTTTATGAATCCTTCCTTTCTGAAACCTTTTGGCTACATTAAACAAATGGCAGCAAATATATTACAGACATATAAACAAGCTACTAAAGTAATCGGCCAACACATTACAACAAGGATAAATATGCAATGTTTTGTGAATCCCTATACACCACCATGCTGGTCAAAAACTTTTCTTCTCTCTCCTTTTCTGTCAAGACATAAAAATTTGACAGAATCTGTTTGAACTGCCAAGTTAATGGCTTTAGAGACTTTTCGATCAACATTTTCTTTTCCACTTGTCTTATGACAGCACAATTTAGAGTGAATCAAATCTTTAGTTTTGTCCAAATAATTCTGTATTATATGAGATTCAAAGTGTCAACCCACTCCACTGAGAAACCACAGTGCCAAAATCCTGTAAGGCCGAGAGTGAGGCCACATGTTTTTCAAATCAATTTTTTACATGTAAAAAAAACATATTTCAACTTTGCTAAAAATCCCAAAATGCAGAAATACCAAGTCGGGGTCATTTATTTTCAAAATGTCCACATTAATACTCACAGAAAGGCAAGTGAGTCATTAATAGTGAATGCTTCTTTTGATTTTCCTTACCATAGTTTACCAATATTTAACCTTTCCAAATCAGGACTTGGCTTCAGAATCAGGAACATTTTGCTATTTTGACAATCGTATTAATAATTTGTAGCTTGTCCTAAATCAAGAATGCCAGAGAACCATGAACACACCAAAGATTTTGTTTTTATCTTAAAATTCTTCATTTAGAAAGAAAAATTTTTTAAAGTCAACGCAAAGGTCAAAAAACATTTTCCAAATGTTTTTATGTAATAAACAAGGAAGCATATCTTTAAAACCGAAACAAATTCAGCAAACATTATCTTAATGTTTGACTTAAAGAAATGATTTAACATTCCAGTACTGCGACCATCCCACTAAGTTAGTTTTATATTCCCATCTGTAAACATAGTAATCCCTTCACACACTGACAAACAAACTCATCCAGACGATGAAGCTGTATCTCTAACAAGTTTCTTTCTGTAACAGGAAATACATGTTTAAACAATTTTATTACACAATTTCCATCGCATCTGACCACCCAGAACATTTGGTTTAATAAACCATAACGACATAAACTGATGAGTTAAAATGTGTTTGAATTCAGATGACACAAACATTAGCCAGTATGTTTATTTACCAGGCATTTCTTAATATGTTTGTATTAAGAAACATTATTATAATATTGTAAATATTATAATAATGAAGCATTCTGAGGTTTCGTATTTTTCAGATTAGGACGTTATTGCTTCTTCATATCTACGTTTGTTTTATTCTTGCTATAAACCCTCGTGATGATTCTGTAGCTGTTAATAAATAATGAAAGGTTGTCAAGTTCATTCTTAAATAAAGGAAATATTGTAAGTATAATGAGCCAGTGTGTTAATAGGTAAACAACACACCCTGGATCATAAGACCTTTTATCTGAGGACCTGGCTGAGTTTTTCTGGTGCAGCTTCAGCTTACAGCAGGACAAAAGCAGGCAGCTCTAAGCCTTTTGTGTGTCACAGCCAGGGGGTTGAGTAAGCCAGGGCCCCCACACCGAGGTGCTAATATAACTAATGGACAAGTTAGGCTCTGTTCCCAGCAGCCTGGTACAGGCTAGGAAAAAAAGACGAAGACAATCTGAACATACAGGAACTAAAGGGTGAAAAACAAAAATGGAAAAGGAGAATGCTGACAAAAATGTGGTTTTTCAAAAACTGGAGCAATCCACCCTTTTAATTTGGCTCACTTTTACAATGTTTCAGATAAATCCCGATTGGTTTACATTGTGCTGTGATTAGCTAAGCAACTCTGACTCCAAGGGACTATGATTGATTGAACGTGAAATCAGATCACTGCATCTAATTTTGTTGCTGGCTGGTTGTTCTCACCCAGCCAGCTTTACCAAAATGGAAAGCTTCACTGCGAGGCTTTCACACAATGCAACTACTTCATCGCTCATGCTGTCACTTAGCTAAAAGGTTTGATCCATCTAGAAACATGTCATCTCATCTGATATGTGAGTGCAACATTTATCTGACTTCAGCTGAAGTAAGAAGAAAGGACTGGAAAACTTGGACTACCCTGACAAATTGCATAACAATCATTACACTTGCAAAGTCTGCTCCATCAAATTAGCAACATGTAGGCTACAGATTCCTCATGGCATCATTTGCAACTCCTGCACAAGGATCCAAAAAGGACTGAAGACCTTTACTGAGAAATAGTTTGTTTGAATGGGAAAAGAATAAACACAAAAATAAACACAAAAAGTGTTCATGACTGGACCAGATCAAACATCTACACATTTAAAGGAGATCTGTTGGAGTTCATTCATTTTTGTCTCTTTGCTCCACCAGGTCCGTTTACCAGTTTCGGGACCCGACCAGAACCCCAAAGTGTAAATTACCTTGAGAAATAATGAGATTTGGTTATATATAAAAGCAGGCTTTAATGCCGAAAAATGATCAAATGTTACAAGCCATGCATGTCATATGAACGGAACAGATATAGAGTTACATTCACCGTCCAGCTCCGGGGCCACACTTACTTAGCTCACCTTATGAATGGAGCCAAATGTTAACCTTTTCAAAAAGGCTCGAAATGTAGCGTCACAAACTAGCAGGCACTGCCCTTCACCTAGCAACCTCAGTGAAGCCCACAGTGTTACCTAGCAACCCCCACGGCGCTCTCCCAACCGCCTAGCAACTCCAAGCTGAGTTCCAGTTTGGTCAGCTGTCTGCAATGTACAATGGCTGCTGGAAAAGACAAGTGTTTTGTTGTTGACTTGCCAACCAGAAACTACTCGCTGTATTTTTGTTGGTTGTACCGGAGGCTCCACTTCTGCTTTTCAAAGAATTATAGTTGTATAATTATGCATCCGTTTGCAGCCATTTTCAGGTGTGAATGTAAACGTTGAGTTGGGGAGCGTGGCCATGATCAACTTATTTGGATTTGAAGTGACAGAAGTCCCTGAAGCAGGTAAAACTGACTAGACAAAAATCTCATTATATACCAAGAACTATGTGCAAAGAATTAATGAACATGTTTTGCATGGCCTTTAGACCTATCCTGACCTCTTCAGAAAAATATAATAGGTCACCTTCAATATTTGTATTGAATAATAAAAAAAAGTTTAAATGTTTTGGAGCTTGGATGAGGTTTGGTGTCTGGAAGCCATCTAAGCTGACCTCCAGACCTGCGGCAACCCCACCCTCATCTTCTCACTCATGGTTGGCATTCCCGGCATTCCCTGTCCTCCTTGCTGAAATTCCAAAGACCCTCCAACACCTGACTCCACCAAATGTTCACCTCTGCCCCCTTAGTTAGCCTGTCACTAAGTCATGTAGGCAACATTTTGATGAGTTCTGACCATTGGAGGCAAATGCCACAACAAGTGTTCCTCATGTGAAGTCTGTGCATCACAATCCTGTCTTTGGGTCCATCGCTTTCCAAAGAAAAGTTAGCCAAAAAATTAATTGGTTGAGATTCTTAGTTTTACACCATTGGCGCAGGTTTTCTTTATCATAACACCAGACTGAATTGGTTTTAAAACTAACAAAGTCAGCTTACACTAAATTCCTTGACTAAAATCATGAACTTACACTGCCAGTTGTGCATTTTTTGATGTCTGCCTGGTCACCATGGTCTGCCACAAAGACCTAAACACAGACTCCGTCGTGCAGAAACAGCAGAGACGACTGGTCGCATAACAAAACATCTGACTGAGAAAACAACAGCATGAACAGAAGAACAAACGTCTTGTTTTCCTCCTCTCTAATTGTCGGTGTAATGTGATCAGAGTTAATTTAGTCTGCTGTTTTTTTTTGTCTGGGAATAGTTTTTTACTGAGGCTAACAATAGCACTTTAAAGTCTGGGTGATCTTTTTATATTACATCAGCAGATTTTTTTTTATAACAAATTTGCAAATTAAGTCCAACAAAAACATGAAAATATTAAATGCGAGACATACTTTAAATTAAAGTTGAAATCTTTATTTGCACGTGCAAATGGGTTGGGAACACTGAACTGTATATTCTAAACATGAAGAAGGTCATATCAAATTTTGCTGTTAGAATACAGAAAGGGAGGTAAAAGTTATATTAGTCCATAAAACAAACAAACAAACAAAAAAACACTAAAAAAAACAACAAAAAAAACCCAACAAATCTACTGCAGACTGAATGTTTTCCTCGCCTGTGTGTCACTGAACGATGTTTAGTTGATTGTGGGAACTGCTTCATGTCTGTGTTGGTTTGCTTTTGCTCCACTACATTAACGACAAAGTTATTTTAGATTAGATATATGGTTTCTACCAAAAGTGGTGATGTTAAGTTGCTGATATTTTGATAAAAATTACACCTGGCTTACATGAATGTGAATGTTTGCTTTCAGTTTTTCCTGGTGATAACAAAAGTAGTAATGCTCAAACAAAATAACAACAAAGTAATTATGCATTTTATGGCAACCTGAAAAACAAATGTGGTGAATATTTAGCTTAATGATCCATTGAGATAATCTGATAAGGGAGTGTGGGTCATTTGCCATCTTATATTTGCAGTTTAATTCTTTACAATTTGGTCTTTTGAGGATGTAAAAGGAAAGGAAACCTGTGGGATGTATTTCTACCACCACGCTTAATTTTGTCCTCAGACGTTTAATACCAGCTCTGAAAAGTGATGATGTAATTTCATTCTTTTATCTTTTGTAAAAAATGAGGCGATGTGATTACTCACTTACTGGTTTTGGCTTGACTTCGAGTCCTAATCTAGCATATTTCACAAGTAGGTTTAAAATAAAGGCATAAAGCAAAAAAGTGGAGAATTAGTAGATTAAAGCTGTTTGTCACTATTTTGGGTTTTCATCTTTCTTCTGGAGTTACCTTCTGCCACAACTCGATGGAGATTTACTCAGAAAGAAATTATTTAATTTTAACCTCATTCAGTCATTTTAACCTCTGCAAGGTGAAGTGACTGAATTTCTCTATTGTATAGATTACTTAGGTCATATTTAGAAAAGTATGTGCACCCTGTCATTATCAAAGTCAGTGTGGCCAAAGCTAAAAGCAGTAGATAAAGTAGAAGCCTGCCTATCTGGTTGTGGACTTTGAGTAAAACCTCAATGTTAAAGGTCAGCTGTAGAGAGATTTAATTTCCTCCTTTGCTGTTTTTCCATAGTCTTCTCTGGTTAACTTTACACCCTTGTTTTTAATCTTTGATTCCTGTTTTGTCTTATCTGCCTCTTTTATTTCCAAGAACATAGAAAACCTGCTGCTTTCTAATTCACTTGGTAAAGGTCAGCAGCGTATATTTATATCCTCTAAACCAAATGGAGGGAGTTAGTAATAAAGAGATCGACAGAGGCAGAAAGTTACATCTTAAACTTTTGATCCTTTTTACAGCAACAGGGCATTTATTTTTAATAACTACTTAAACAAAAAACAAATGTGATATAGTCCATGACGTAAATTCTGCAGAATAATTCCAGAACCTTTCAACTATATGTGCAATTGATTCACACACAGACAGAAACAGCATGAAACTGTTTGGTTTTAAATGTGGTTTCACTTATTTTTGTAGTTCAACAGAGATTTATGCAGTGATTTAACATCACGATGGGTTTAGGGGGGGTCTGCGTAAATTGAATATCCTGTACCACATAGTAATGTTTTCAATCTGACCAATAAATCTGCTCTAAATGTCCATCAGTAGTGAAGTGGAAACAGCTGCTATGGATTCACTTCATCTGGCAGACATGGTCATGTTATTATCAGGCAGTATAAGCGCTGCTGAGGATTAAAAATGCTATTTAATGCTCTGATGTTTTAAGTTGCACAGAGATTCTTCAGCTGTCTAAGTGGAAAAAAAAATGGATTGTAGATCAGAAACATTAGTTATCATGTTCCAGCTATCCAAACAGGGACATGTGCACATTCAGGCAATCTTGCAGCAGGAGATAACAAGCTTGAAGACTTTCAGCAGCGTAATACTTATTTTGTGACAGTTAACCTCCCAACCTCTGACCTCCAAGGAGTTCTTGGAGTTTGAGAGCAGACAAAAGGAGGATGAGAGCGCTGGAGGGAGTGTCCAGGAAAACTGAGAGAGAGGAGAGATAACAGGAAAGTAGAGGATGATTGAAGGGAGGAGAGGACAGATGGAAGAAAAGAAAAAGAGGAACATAAAAAAGGATACAAATCGCAAATCCTTTTACTCTTGGTTGGCATTTTTTGTTTGGATCTGTTTGGATTTGTTTGGAAACCTGCATCTGCGCACTTTTCCTACATTCCATTTTTGATGAAAAGGATCAAAAATGGCACCACAACTGCAGAGAACTGATCTAGAAACTCTTGTTTATTTCCATCTCTTTCACTGGAGTTTATTCAAAAAACAGTAGAAGATGCCACTGGTGGGATAATACTTCTACACTGTAGAGGAAGAGTTAATTCACAAATGTCATCAGAACAGAGTGAATTTGACCAATGCAAACATTTGAAAACTGATGCATCTAGATTTGATCTGAAAACTGGAACCAAACCTGGCTGATCAATTGAACTGCTGCAAAGTACTACAAATGTGTTACTCTTCCGTAAAATTTTTACTCTCATCTTACTAAGATCTTTTGCCATCTTTCATTGACAAAAACCATTTAGTAACTAGTTAGTAATGAGACTCAACTTTGGCTTTTTGTGTATTTCTGGTCTAATTTCTAGTGCCAATATCTAAGTACACTTAAAATAAGACAAAAAGATCAAAAATGCTTACAAGAAACTTTCCAGCATGATATAGGAGACTGTTTGAAGTCAATAACTCCTTAATATTGATGAAAAAGTACCAGCTATAAGTGAAATAATCTTCCAGTGGAACAAGACATTTTAGCTTGTAATACGGGAAAAAAATCTTATTCCACTGGCAGATCATTTTACGTAGAACCGCTTGCAGCAGTGCTTGTTGTCAGGAATGCAGTATTCTCCACCCAGCTGAGTTTGCATCACCTGTAGAGGACGTTTGTATGACTTCACTTCTGGAGAATGTCAAACAATTCAATATTAAGTGAAACAACTGTGTTCTGAGTCGGACTGTGGCTGTATTTTTCAGCTTCTGTTCTTCATGTGGCTAAAGACCGTCTTTGTTTATGATTAGGATTGTTTTTTTCCCCCCTTTTGTTCCTCTCTAGTTCTATAAAAGCCACTGTCTGTTTAATATCATGGATCTCATCATTACCCACTACTTTTTCAAGTACCCAGCAGCACATTTGGCTTGGTAAGCAGCTGCATGTGTGCTCCTGCCTCTTAAACCCCACAGTTATGTCTTGGGGCTTTCTTGGCAAACCAACACCATCTACATCTCGTCTATCCGGTCGTCCTCCCCTTCTCTCTCTCTTCATGGCTCTTCACCTCTGGTTGCCCAAAGTCCATTATCCATGACCCCAACATTCACTACATACCAAAGATCAAAGCCTCCCAAGACCCCCGAAGAACACTCTCACTGTTTCCACAACCCATTAACTCTGCTCAGGTGCAGAGTACCTGCACGGGTGAACGAGTGTGTGCGCAAAGTTTAAGTGTCTCTGCACAGAATCAGGAAATATGAAGGAGTCTACAATCGTCTTCAAAACAGTTTAAAGCCATTTACAATTTGCCGTTGTTCATGTTGCTGCTGTCAGACAGACTTTTCACATATCTATAGATAATTGTATAAATAAAGCCAAAATGATCAATTCCTCTGTAAGATTTAGGGTTAAAGTAACAGTTTTCATACTTGATTCTGATTAATATGAAGACGCCCAGTCAGACTCCTACTGACAGAGGGTTTAATTGCTATAATGCCAATAAATATTTTTCCATTTATTATGAATGGTATTAATAATTTTCAACATGAATGTTTTAAAATTTTGTAGATATATGGATGAAATTACTATTACTTTCAAGAAATATCTATCATTTCCTATCAAAAAGAAACTTTAAAGAAATTTAACTCTACCAGATGTATGAATAATTCTGGACTTAACTGTATAGATGTAAAAAAATAAGCTTCCATTATGATACAAAATCCATGTTATGATATACAGTTACTTTTACCATGATGGAAAAATTGAGAAAAAAAAAACACCATTTAGATGTTGTGACATGAGGTCTAGTTATATCAAACATGAGGTTAAATCATATTTAGTATGAAAAATTACTTTGAGGAAACGACTGGATTTTTAAAGTGGTTAAAGGTATGATTTTTTTCATGAAAAAATCAGAAAACCTCACAGTTGTACCTCCATGTATGTGTTTCTGTTACAGCTATTCTGAAGGAGAGATACTCCTCCAGGGATAAACAGTACTGGAAGAGCTCACAAATTAATAGCAGCTTTGAAATTTTTACACCTGGAAATAAATCTCATGTTTGCCTGTGTCCAAGTTGTCGTTGAAACAGTTTTATTATATTTTTAGTAGACTGACTAATGGGCATTTGAGTTATATTGATGACAACAGATCAAGTAGATGCACTGAAGTAAGAGGAGTTTGGATGTTCAATAGGAGAGAGGTAATAGTGTTCAATCCCGAAACAAGCTCATCGATTCATTAATTAACGTACATTAATGCTTCATCACTTATTTACCTTAAACAGAAGATTAAATACCAGTAAAGCTGCAGGAACAAACTTGGAGCAAATGAGTGGCAAACAAATATTGAATTAATTTATTTCTAAAGATTCACTGAGATACTAAGTGGTAACTGGAATCAAAACCATTTTTACTTTTTTTGACAGAAACTCCAAAATTTTATATTTATTCAACCAGTGAACGCACCACAGCAAAGAAAAAGCAGTCAGCTGTAAAAACACGTTTCCTGCAGACGTTGCAGCAATTTTTAATATCAGTGAGGAATTGAAATACAAAGTTAGAGGAAAAACCCAGAGAGTAAAGACTTCCAGTGGATAACAGGAAGGAAGTTTGGTCTCTATTAGCTTTAAATCTCTTATCAAATGCACTTGATTTTGAAATATTTGGCAGCGTTTTAGGGTTGAAGTAAGAAATCACATAGATATGGCTGCTTTATTAATGCTTAGTTAATCATGACAAAAACATATTACTTGGTTACTTTCTGACATGTAGAGAACCAGTGTACATATTGGTTGCACAAATTTAACAATATGATTATAATATTTGGAAAACAAGCAGCAAACTTTACATCTTACTATCTTTCTTCAATACTCCGCATTGTATGAGAAGAAAACTTTCCATGTTTATCCAAAACAAGCCCACCAACAATCACAAACGTTTGTGATTAAAATAAGTGATGCTGCATAAATTAAATACTAATACCATTTAAACTGAAAGAATTTATTAGAAAGAGTAAAAAATGCATAAAAGCTAAAATTGCCTAAACTGCAATAAATGTAACACACTTACAGTTCTGTGATCTACTATGTCTCAGAACTGTAAGCCAAACAAGCCTCTCTGTGTGACTGTCAGCTGTATTTAATTTCCAGTTCGCATACTGAAGATGTCATGAGAAGAGAATCTAATTGACAAATTAAAAAATGAGTGGGACAAAATTAAGTCACAGAGCTAAATCAGTGTTGTTCTGGTTGCTTCAGTGAGGCAGAAAGATCAAACTGAACACACACCAAAATGGTGAGTGACAATAAAGCTGTCCACTCTCACACCTGTTGCCATTTCAGGACGAACCGTTCGACCTACATCAGTGCATCGCTAAACCTTTAACCCCTTGTTCCTCTACCTCCCACAATCTGTCTGTTTTTCCTCGGCCTGCACAGCCTTCATCTGTGCGGCTGCTACACTTGAACAGCAAACGGAGCCAAACAACAGCAACAAACAAACAGCCGTGGCGCAGCAAAGACCCCCCAGGACAAGATCCCAATCAGGCCTCTCTGGCCAGGCTTTGACCCCCAGGGGCCAGCCTCTCTAACTGGGTTGAAAAAACAAACCCCGGCTCTCTTCTGACCCTCCTGTCAAGAATCTCTAAATATTTCAAAGCTCTGATAAGCATCTATACTCGAGAGCCACATATGGGAGACGACGGCGGCAGCGGCGAGTGTTTCTAGAAAGGACACAGAAACCGTAAACCTGGTTTTAATTAGTGAGACACTTAAATCAGACTTTGCTGTTTTATGGCTTTTGGCTTTAAATTACTCCTAAATTATTGGTCTAGTAATATGTGCGTGCTTTATCCAAGTTTTGGGGCAAAAAAACAACAACATTCAGTGTCAAATATCTGACCTCGGGACCTCTTGGTTTTTGACTGAACCTGGAAGGATGGGTTTCCAATGTCACATTTTTCAGAATAAAGTATTTTTTCAGAGAGGCAGCACACAAGTCTTGAGTAGTAAATTGCACCAATATTTAAAAGGATGAGCATAAAAATGCCTAAAATATTTTAATGCAAATCTTGCAGAAGACATCTTTAATATTTACAGCAAAAGTATCCATTTGTCTTGTACTGTTCTACATGTCATGTTACAACCATAATTCTTTTGGTTGTAACATGACATGTATGTAACATGACATTCATGTTATAATATTGTATATATATATATATATATATATATATATATATATTGATGTATTATTGATATCAATAATACCCATATATTATTGATATTTTACATGATAAATCAATACAAACGTTGACATTTCTGGCAATTCGTCTTTGTAAAATAGCCCAAACTCAGTCAAACTGGCCAGATTGGCTGAGGAGTGTCTGTGAAGTTTCGAGTTATAAGAGAATTCTCCAATTAAAAAGTTATAAAATATAAATATGCTGCATGTTTAGGGTCAATGTGCTAATCTCTTCCCTAAATCTTTTGCTTCCTGTAGAATCGTCAAGATTAGGGTGATACTTCCACCACCATTCTGTTAGGGCAACTGGTTGATTTGCACTGTAGTCGGGTTTATAAGAGTAAACATGGCTGAAAAAAATGGAAAATAACTTTTCTTTTAATACCTATTTTGTTACTCTGTCGCATAAATCTTCTTAAACTAGATTGAAATTTGTATTTAATTGACAAAAAGAAGATTTAATGGGCTGGGAAGACTTTTAAAGTATTGTAATGTGATCGTCTTGTGCAGCTGTAACTACAACAAAACGTCTATGATAACTAGCAGCTGTACATCTGAAGGACTTTAGATCGGAACAGCTTTATCTCTGGTACCTTACAGTCTGTAATATTTCTACGTGTTGGACTTGTCCGGTTTCAAAATGTCATCATTATTTTCCAAGCAACATTCTTTTGCAGAACATGCTGCTTCATGCTGACCACATTTTTATCTGTCACCTGACTGAAAAACTCCAAATAAAATCACAGCCACGCCTTGATCCATATGCCAATTCTTTTTCAAACAGTAGGTTAAAGCAATAGAAGAAAGTAGCATCTTATTTTTCTGTATTGCAATCAGCCCATTGCTGCTGTCCCTCTGTCGTTAAGTTAAGTGGCTGTTTTAAATTTAAAAAGTTTCAAGTGTCAATTATATTTTCCTTAAACCAAAAAACATGTCTGATTCTTGGAGCTGCATCTTTGTAATAGAGTTTAGCCTGGAGTTGAAATCCCTACTTGAGATTCTAGATCCTGTATGCATACAATAAAAAAGCAAAATAATTAGATTCCTAAGTCTAGTGTCTTTGAGTAAGGTGGTTCTGACTTCAAGAAACTGTTCTAAGTAGAAAACACAGAGCTAGAAGATTGTTTTTTGTCAGCCTCTACACAATTTGTATACAATCTTAGGAATATTTGTAATTTTTTCCTGGAGATGAGAGAGAAAGGAGTGAAATTCCTGACTCATCCCACATCAACTCCCCTGCGGAAGTCTGTGGAGAACAGCTTAATTATTTGAAGCCCACGTGGAACGTCACATAAAAACGTTCACCTCTTGCTGCTCGAGGTGGAACACTGTGAAATTTGGGATGTTTTTGGGATCATTATTTTGTCTTCATATCTTGGTGATTATTTGCAGATGTTGCTGTTGCTCCCATCATTCATCTCCAAACATAGTTTTGCACCAAAAATCTGACACTGACTGTGAGCCATGATTTATCGAACCATGCTGCAACAGAAACAACCATCTCTGTATGTGGATGTATGCTAATGGAAACTGTTAATATAACAAACTATGTTAGTAGACAGTACATATATAAAAGAGGACTAACAACTGAGCTGTGGGGTACACCAGAATTAATTTTTCAAAACAACAATCTCTTACCACATATGACAACACATTGTTCATGATCACAAGAGCAAAATACACTCTTTAGCTCTCATTTACATTTTGATGTGCACTTTGAGTTTCTTGGAATACAGAAAGGTTTAATGTAGTCTCTCCGGGTGCTGCGCAGATATCTTCATATGCTGTTTGAGTTATATTTTTAAAGTCATTCAGTTGTCTCTATTTCTATTTCATATTATATATTTTTTTGTCTATTGCATCACAGTATTTGTTTGGTGAATCCACCATTTTTATTCTGTAGTCCAGGTTCAGGGACACTGAAGCTAGAAGTGGATAAGCCAAAATGTTTGGTTGTTGAGTGCATTAACCTTCATCATTCATTACGATACAAAAATGGCCAAACTTGCAAGATGGAGCTTTCTGTGACCTTGGCAGAGCGTGAAATGCCTCATTCGCATTTAAAGAGACAGCACCAAAACAAGTTGCTCTTCAAACCAGTCAAAGCTCAACTTAGAAAAAAAATAGTTTCATTTTATCTGACCAAAAATATCATGGCTTCAAGTCTCAATAAAACATTTAGCATTATCTGTTTAATACTGAGGATGAAAACCTCATTCCTAAGGATGTCGGTAATCTTTCTACAAAACTCTGGGAAATGCACGTAAAAAGTTTACATGCCAAATGAGGTGTTCCGAATTTTAAAACTCAATTTAAGAAAAGATCACTCTCTCTCTCTCTCACTCCAAATGAATATAATAATAGCCGGCCGCCATGTTGCAACAACAGCCATGACGTAAATACATTCAGAGCTGAACTCCAGCACCAGCTGCAATATAAAAACACGACTCCATGTTTGTCCTTGAAATGCTCCGACTCGCATAAAGACACACAGTTACCAAAAACACACAGCCACACACACAGTGACTCATGACTTTATCTCTCAGTGTGTTCTCGACATGAAGCATCAGGACCAAAGCAGATGAAAAATGGATGAACAAAAATGAGCAGCTGAGCAGAAGGATTCAAGAGGCCTGAAGGAGTGCAACAAAAAGATGGAGTGAAGAGGGGGACTCAATCTTTCCCCATCAAAACCCTCCATCAATTCAGGATAATCCTCTTTTTAGAGGCATCAAAGGCTTTGCAACAAAAAAATTAATGATTATTTGTTCAAATGCATGGAAAAGATTAAGTTTCATTAAAATATTTAGTTGTTATATATCTCTATTACTTCTGTCGTAAATCCACTGAAGTCTTGCTGATTATAAATTACATACCAACACTGTGTCAGATTCTGAGTAGGTAAAACAAACAAAACGTTCGTCAAAACATAGATTTTGTGTATTCAAGGTCATGGTTGAAAGTTTGTAAAGAAGAAAATATAGTAAGTGCACATGAAGTCCTGACTATTGGATGTAAAGTTGCAGAAAAATCCTCAAAAATGTGAGAGGCAGCAAAGAAAGAGGAGAAGGAAGAATGTTTTCATTTGCAAGAAATCAGACTGATATGTTCGGTAAAAGTTGAAGAAACTTATTTATTTTACATCTTTTCCTCTCAACCTCTGTACCTTGATTTAACTTTACGTGCGTAATGGGTCAAAGCTGTTTTTTAAATTTAATAGACATCATGTGCATAAACCGGTATTAACTTTCAAAATGTAAACCAAACACATTGTTTTTGTTAAACTGTACCAATGAATAGTATTTATAAATGGACATTTTAGCATCTTTAGCTTCTCTTTTTGGTATCTAAAAGAATAGAGCAGTGTGTTTAAATTTCTGAAAGATAGTGGCCCTTCAGGTCACAAGATAGGAATTTCTCAGTAAAAGTTTAAGAGTACTCATCACTGATCTCCTCAAGGCTCGATACTCGGCCCATTATTAGTTTTTAGTTATTTTTCAAAAACTCTGTTTCATGCAGAAACACATTGTAATAGCCTAAAATTGCTTATGTTTGGAGAGGATAAATGTAAATATTTGTTAAATTAGATTATACACCTGACATGCCAATGTGTGAGATACAGCCAGGCCTTTTTTGAAGCATTTTAGGGTTTTTCCTGGGGCCATTCTGTGGGCATTGACAAAAACAACAGTCTTCTGAAGAAAAGCCTCATGCAACTTCATTGGGAGACACTGCTTTTTTGTTAGCTGTGAGAATATAAAAAAGTTTAAGCTTTTAAATTGAATACAAGACATCGTAAACTGCGGTCATGCAATTCAAATTAAAGACAAGTTAAAGCAGGACACAAAATGTGTTTATAACCCTTTATGTAAAGATCATCTCAGGCGAGGTTAAATTTTTAATCTCATTAAAATGTTCATACTTTTTATGCTGAAAAGAACAGGATGAGTAGACCACATACAGGCTCGTTCTAATGCATTGACATGGTTTTTGTTAAGTGAATTTGTGTCATAAGTTTTACATTTTAGCTTGAACTACAGCCCATTGCAAAGGTATTTAAACATCATAAACTTTTCTACAATTTTTTCATATTACAACAATTTAGCTCGTTGTATTTTCCATGAATTTTAGGACTGTTGTGCCATGTTATTTGTTGCCTGAATTGCCCTTTATTCAGCTCCATCCATTTCCTGTCAACTCTGACTAGTTTCCTTGATCCTGCTGAAGAACAGCATCTTCACAGCATGATGCTGCCACCACCATGATGCGCAGTTTACGTTTTCCACCATTTTTTTTTCAATATTCAGTACATTCACTGAATTTTGATCCAGAGCCACACAGCATTCTGGGAGACGTAGGCAGAGGAAACGCTTTAGCTGCTCAACTTCTCACGGCAAGTTAAGCCAGGTTGGTGGAATCAACTAACTCACTAACTCACTCACTCACGTACTCACTCTATGGTTACCTAGCAACAACCTGCAGGGTGGCCAGCAGTTTCAAGTTCCAATAACTTTGGTTACCTAGCAACAACCTGTTGAGTAACTGCCACAGCAGCTTAATGTTTCACCACTGTGTCTCATAAATGCTTAAAAATAAAATAAAATAAAACAAGAAGTAAAAACTGGGGACAAACCAGCATACATTAACTTTTTTAATGAACTATAAAACACACATACAGAACTGTATCATAATAAACCATTCACTGTGATAAATTCTCAAAAAACATTACCACCAGTGACGTGCGGTCAGGGGAGGCAGGTGAGGCAGTGCCTCACCAGCCATCATGGAAAGAAAGAAAATATAAAATCATAAAGTAATTTAAATTGTTATATTCATCCGGTGGTTTGTACTAAAAAATATTTATTTTTCATGTAGCTTCACCAATTTCGATTTTTATTTGTTCAAAATCGCTGAATTTTCTTATTTTCCCATTCAAATGCTTGGAAGCGATGCCGGTGAGGCAGCAGCGAGCTCTGCCTCACCTTGGATTGCGCAACCCCTGGCTCTGCGCTGGCTGCTAAGCGGAGAGAGCATGTTGCTGTACAAATGGTTTAAACAAATTTAATATGTGAACTTATTTCCAATAATTTAGCTTATGTATATAATGTACAGTGCTTTTGTCACCAACTGTGTTTGTGTAACGTGTTTCTGTAATGAGCGATTATAAGCAGAGAACAGGTTCGAGGTGAGGCAGGCAGTTCTCTTGCCTCATGGCAGGCGCTCAAGATCCCAGACGCTCGTTCTCCTCAACTGCCAAGTAAGTGACAGCGAGCTAGGCTAAACGATTCGGGAAGCAAGTCAAGTGCAGCGATAGATTATAATAGAGATGGTGATTTTTTTCCTCTCGCTTATCCCGACTTTCGACATGGATGACTACATTACAACACCAAAAAAGTTTTCTCAAGTGGACTTTCAATCGAAGCAGGAGATAATATGTGTGTTTTGTGAGCTACAGTTTGTATGTGTAAGGATGCAGAAGTGAAACATAACCTGTAAACTGCTGTCAATCTATGCATCTATTTGCAAATCTGATTCTGATGACGTCAGTGCCTCACCAGCTATGAACCTCACCGCACGTCACTGATTACCACAGTTGATTTTACACAATATTTTGAGTCCATTATTGAGAGAATTGACTTAAACTTGCTGTAAATTTTGATGTTTAATTAAGCTTGGCTAACATCCTGGGAACGCACATTCACTTCATGGCAAAACGAAGCAGCAAAGAGGCACTGTTATGTAATAACTTCCAAGTCATTGTAGAATTTAGTGTGGACTTGTGGATTCATTATTAGAGCTGAGTGTCAGAGACAGGGCAGAAGACGGGAACAAAAGAGCTTTGGGTTTTTTTCATATCCTCAGAAAGACGGCTGTTTTTACAGTGATTGAGCTGGGAGTGAATCTGAAAGCAGGAAGAAAAGAAAGCTCTCCGTAATACAAACTGATTAGCCACTTCCTCTTTCTCTTGAAGCACAGCTAGAAAAAAAACTGTCTTGATGAGCAAGATTAGCTTTTTTGGGCAAAAACAAAGTCATCCTGTACTCCAGTAGGACGGACTGTTACTTATGTTAAATTCGGTTAACATTTGATTGTGTTATTATGCTGTTTTTCAACTTTAAAAAGTTTTTGGTGGACATTAGCGTTGCTGCTGAGGACTTTTAGTTTGTTAATCCCAATGCTAGAATCAAATTAGCCTGATTTTATTTTGTTTTTCAGGACTCTGCATTTTAAATGAATTAATTGCTTATCTGCTAGGCTGCCCCTCTTCTATACTTTCCACGTCACTGAAGTAGTAATCTCGGTCATCAGGCTTTAAACTTCAATTTGACTAATTTGGTTAGGTAAAATTTGTTAAACTCTCGGAACCCACGAAGGGGAGCTGGTTTAATCAGCTGGAGAAGTGAATCATCTTTCAGCTTTCAGGATGAGTTTCAGGTTTTCAGTTTCAGTTTGGAGGCTGACAGATGTGAAAACGTGTTTTTGTGCTAAAGTTTCAAATTATCTTCAAGGCAATTTCATATTTCTTACTCCACCCTGAAGAAATGAAAGTCTTCTCTTTAGAGTTTCTATTTTTATTAGATCATTGTCCTGCTGTTTATGTTTGTGGTAGAGGGATACATTGCTGGCATTAATTTGGTGTCAAATGGATTTTATAATAATGTTTTGACACAGTTCTCTAGCTATACACTTTAGATATATATTTTTTAGCATTTTGTACCATTAATAAACATGGTACCAAAACAAACTTGGGTCCTATATTTCATCTAATTGTCATGTGGATTTTAAGGACTTTTTTTAAATGTTACAAAAACAGGTAAAAGCGAAAAATACAAGTGGGTTTCCATCTACTGGTTTGGAGCAAATCAACCACAACGCAGAGCAAAATTCTGTCAGATGTCGTCCATCCATTCATCTCACCAACTCAGCGAATAGACAACATTTTAGCAAAACTGAGAATGATTTTACAAATTTTGCTTTCTTGGAACTGTTTCTAATACGATACTTCAAAATACGCATAAAAAAAAAAAAAAAAAAAAAAAACATTGATAGAAACATGAATGAAGTTCTAGTTGTTTTTAATTATCGCTCTGACTATAGGTATTTTATTACAACCGATAAACATCTGAATCAGTATTATGGCAGCTTCTCCTGGCTTTACCATTTTGACTATCTGGTAAACATTTTAAAAATGCATTGTAGGAATTATTAAAGGTACCAATAGTTGTGGCACTGGTGATTTTGTGAAATTTGTATACTGAAATTACCAACAAGAGCAGGACGTGCTGTGTAGGATGAACTATGTGGATTTTAAAGCAATGATTGTGCTGCGTTCTGAAAGAATAAATGACCACAGCTGGTGACTGAAGTAAGTCTGCAGGTCTTTTAAATCCTTTTTGCTTCAGAGATCACTGATGAGTTTTGTTTGTGGGCCATGTGAAAGTAGGACCCATTCCTTCCCTGTCAACACCCACGCTCTCCACGGCACCGGGTCCGCTCCTTCTTTCTCTACCTGAGCCCATTTTAACTCAACCTCTGTCATCGGAGTCCTTTTAAAATCAGGCAGGAGGGAGAACAGAGGGAACAATCGGCTGATTCATCTGGCTTTGTGTCATGCTGACGCCTCACCCCCCCTCCCCTAACTTTCTCTCTCTTTCTCCAACTTTTTTTTTTCTCTCGATCTCCTTGATGTACTGCCTTCACCCAAAGAGAGGGTGGATTCATTCGTCAATGAATCTTCTGTCTCAGGATAATCAGAGCCAGGGCAGCATCTGATCAGCCGCAGCTCATTATACAGGAACGTAAAAGCTTTAATCAGCACACATTACTTTACATAACAGGGTGTTGGACCATTGGAGTCACCTGTCTTTGCCGTTGTGATGTCTGAGTGCAAAAATAATGCAAATGCAATAAACCCAAACCTAAAATGTCTCAGAAAATATGTTTATCTGAGCGTACTCAGGGTTAAGCTAAAATTGAAAGAGGGAGTTTGCTTTTATCTAAAATGATCATGTAGACAATATTAAATAAAATAAAATAAGCAATCTCTGAGGAATTAGTCCTGAACTGATTTATTTGTTTACAACCACTTTCTTCCTCATTCTGGTTCTCAATTTAAACAGTAAATTGTCTTCTGAAGGCCTAAACGTGCTGACATGATTAGCTGAGTACATATTGTGTGAACAGGAAAATGAACAGGTGTTCCCAATAGAGGAGCTGATGAGTTTTTAACTCATCTTCTGAACATCTAAGAGCTGTTTGACTCTCTGACAGTAAGGACATTGGGACACAGCTTCCACAAAAGTGATCATTAACAATCATAACCTGCACAAAGACTCTCAGTTTAGATCATTGTATCGTTTATCGTTAACTGGGGGAAAAAAATCAAATGATTGTGATAAGAATATGTTGTCTTATTGTAAGTAGAGGTTTGTCTTAGCGACCACAGAGTTTAATAATCTCGATCAGAGGACTTCAGGGATTATGTTTTATGCACTGACCCTGTTTTGAGTTACTATTTTCTCCTTGACCCGTTTGCTACGCGCTCAGATCTACATGATGCTTGGTTGCTCCATAAAATGTTCTCCACCAAATACATTGGGACTTCACAAACGGTAAGGTCATTTTATTACACATTTTCAGCAGCAAGGCAGCTCAAAGTGCTTTACATGAATTAGAATGAAATATGACAAACCAAAGGACAAAAGAAAGTTTAAAAAAAAAATACTACGTTTGTTCTAATTTCTGCTCTGGGTTGAGTGAAGAACAGGTGGATTTACACACACACACACACGCCCACACACGCACACACAGGTGGACACGTTGAATTATAATTAAGTGACGTCTGAAGGAGATCGGTTGTACTGGTTTTTATTTAGGAGTGTCAGAGAAAAGGGGGATTGTGAAAAAAAAAGTCAGTTTTCTTTCCAATCGATTCTATGTACTACTTTGCGTTCCGAAAAATGTTGCTAAAATACATTAAAGTTTGTGGTTCAACCCTATAAAATATTTCAAAACTGAGTATGAATACATTTCGAAGGCACTGTACAGACTTTTTTTCATTTATATGTCATAAGGATCACAATTATCCAGGGATGAGGGGTAAAAGAGCATATTTTATTAAAACCCAATGGAGCTCGAATGCCTAATGTGATTTATTTTGACAGCATTTGTGAGGTTGAGGAGATGGTAAAGCATGAGGAAGGCGTGTCCCGGTGATGGAGAGACACACACATGCACACACACATTTCTAAAATTCCTCTGCGGAGTGAGGAGGATATTTATCATCTGTGTATCAAGCTTGGGAGCTTCAAACCGCATCAACCAAGCACGCGTTATCACCTTCTAAGCACAGCCTACTTGCCCTCTCTCTGGTCTCAAAACACACCACAACATGCAGTTGTACTTGAATGCATCATGTTGTTTGAGCAGGTAAATGTTTAAGCTTTAAAATGTCTGACAAACGCATTTCAAAGTGGAGAACTGGCTTAGTGAAATGCTGCACAGCTCTGCTCCCTCCCTCCCTCCTCTTTGAGATGGAGAAAAAATAAAAGACTTGATGCAACAGCCAAGGTCATGGTTCCCTTCTGCCCAAGCAACAACTTTCCAGGTTTGCACAGTCAAAAAAAAAAAAGACAGCAGTGAATTATAAAGTGTCTAGACAAAGGCCCAAAGGGACTGAAACATTAATTAGACATGGTAATTATGAAACTGCGCAACAGCAGGAGCCATAAATGCACCTGTTCCAGTTGCAAGGGTATCGGCACGCTTTTTCTGAGGTTATGTAACTCTGTAACTGGATCGTGTTAAAGCCATTACTCTACGCAGATGTTTCACGGGTTTAAACAAAATCACAAGCAATCACACAATTTCAGCACTTAGCTCAAATAACACAAGTGTTGTCTTTGAGATAAACGAGTCGCTACATGTTTGCTTTGGTCTGCATCACCTGCATTAGCTGGAATCAGAAAGAAAAGTATATTTAGAGCCCTGGTGACACTATAATACGTTACGTTGAGCCAAAATTCCTGTGAAAAATGATGTGAAGATAGTGATGCCAGTGACAGGAAGCACAAACTATACCGCACAGATTACATGGAAACATCTCCCAAGATCTTCCCATGGTATGAGGAAATGTGGGCAAAACAAGAGTCTCCCAGGAAAGGAAACAAGTGTGAACAGATGAAGCTGTGATAAAAATCTGCAGAGACGTTAAGCTTCCAGTTTTGTTGGTTTTACCGTCCTGGAGGTCTTTCAGGAGAAGCAACAAAATGTGACCTGCTGACCTTTCGCACATTAAAATGTCAGTAGATCCAGCAGGTTATACAGAGCATGTATGAGACAGGTGGTGAAACACACACACACACACTTCAGAAGGTGTTTTCTGTATATTAACATAAAAGGGAAGCAAAAACACAAAGAATAGTTTGATAATTTAAGGTTTATGGTTGAAGTTTATTTATTTGGTAGATTAGTCTCCCTGTCTCATCTGTCAAACACTTGGCTAGAAAAACGACCTGCCCAGAGCTTAAATCATGGTTTCCTCTTTTAGTGAGGAAGTCATCTCCAGGGGAAAATACTTGATTTAATTTGGAGGAGGAGTTGAAACAATTGCTCGATAAGTGGTCTAGCATTTTAGTCAGCAGCTATTTTCAAATTGATTTTCTCTTTAGGTTCTGCATTAGGTAAAAACTCCTGTCTTTCTCAGCAGAGTTAACATTTGGTGCTTCTTTATGTGCATCCATCCATTTTTTTATTCCCACATAAGCCATTTCAGTTTCTGGTGTCTTTGATTCTGATATTTAACTAGTTCTGACAAATAGATCATAAAATGAAGTTTCCACATGACTCCAACTATTAAAAACATAGAAAACCAAAAGTGAAGCTGCACAGAGTGTAGAAGATATTGTTAAAATGCCACTATAAAATGAACACAAACACTTAATGTACGTTTAAAGTTGCTGATGCAAACTAACACCTGTCAGATACTGATTATAGGTGGTGATGAGCACCATTGTTTAATTATTAAATTTTTTTATTTAAATATTTTCCTATTTTCCATCTTTCTGCATTTATAATGTTGGTAAATATGATCTATTCCTTTATTTAGAAAGTTTTGGATGTTGGATTAAATCAAATCTATTATTATCCTGCTATCAAATCTTTTTTGTATTAATTTCATTTCCCATGCTTTTTTTCTCAAAGGATAATCGATTTCAATTGTCCACATCATGTGTTTTGGCTGCACTAAAATATTTTTTTATTACCAATTTCTTTTTAATATTGGAGACTAAAAAGACTGGGGGAGTCCGCTTTACATGTAGAAGCAAAAAGCAGTGCAAAGTCACCTCCGAGTCAGTTTTATCTCTTTGGAAGAATCTGTTTCTCTACGTTTTCACACAGCTAAAAACACATTTATACGGAAGACTGCCAGGCTATGTAACCTGCCTGGCAGTAAATTTGAAGCAGTATTGGCTGCATGCTGGCGTTTTATTACTGCGGGACTGCAGACAAGTCGACCCATTACTCAGCAAAAACAGGCGCACATGGAGCGCTGCGGAACATTGCAGGAGGTTGTTGGGACAATAAGTATGTTTGCAGACATGAAATCCGGAACATTTATCTCTCTGCCTGGTGCAAAGGGCTGTCTTAGAGGCTGCAGGGGTTAAAATGAGCTTTACCTTTCCGTCCAGGACGCTGCTTCCCTCCTGAAGCACCTTCACCTCTGCGCTCAGCTCCCCGCCGGAGGCTGAAGCTGACGCATCCTCCTGGATCTTCCCGTCCCGCTGCGATGAGCCCTGTGCTCCCATGGCGATCTGTCGACACAATGTGCACTCCGCTCGCCTTTGATCAGACTAACTAAGCCACAAGAGGAAGAAAAAAAACAAAACTATTGCACCACTGCGAGTATCCAAAGCGTCCGAAGGAGAGCGGTAAGATGTAGCTCCGCCCCGGCTCGGCCTGGATCCGGAGTGATGAAATGTGAGGACCACCAAACTCTTGTTTCTTTTCTTTCCTTTCCTTATTTTTTTAGGACATTCCCACCTCTTGCAACCCACTACCTCCCGAGTCCCGTTCAGCTTCAGAAAAGATGCTGATGGAGGAACAGAGGAGAGTGAATAAAATAAATAATTCAGCGTTTTGGGATTCTTCGGCTGAAATTAGATGCTAAAAATAAAATTAGAGCCCATCTGAGAGATGATCCTGCAAGTCCATGCAAACAACCAAGCACCTCGGAGGAGATCCTGAAAATTAGATCCTTGCAAAACAGATAAAACTTGAAGCATATTTTGAGGACAGGGTGGAAGTAAAAGAGGAGCTTTCTGAACCTAAATGTCAACACTCAACGTTACATAGAAAATTTTCACATTTTACATTAAACCGACAGTGTTCGTTGGTATTTCCCCCCTTTACTTCCTTCCTTCTGTGTATAAATAATCAGAATAAATGTTCTCAAAGAGGTTTATTAGAGAAGATAAGTCAAGAGAAAGCATCATGAAGACCAAGGTACATATCAGACATTTCAAACAGAGTTAGCTTACAAAACATTAATTAAAGCAGTGTTTATTCCATCATCTGAACACGGAAAACGTTTAAATTTACTAAGACATGTTCATCATTCAGTCTCTTGATATGTAAACCATGTGGAGCAATGCCCATATACTTACTAGCAGAGTAGGACTGAATAGAAAAAGCACACCACAGTTTTCAGCTTTTTATTTTACCAGTGTAATATTTTTCTTACATTTGGCTATGATGTACCAGCTTGCATTTGACTAAAATCCCAATAAAATCCCCTCAAGTTCTACTGCTCAGAAAGATCATGCATGGATAAAATTAAAGGACAAAAACTGTCTCTGTAAAACAAGAGAGAATTATCTTAGAAAAAACTAATACATTGTAAAAGTAATAAAGATATGCTTAGTCTCTCTGGTTGCTTCCTAAAGACACATTTTCATTGTGGCTCTAGGTGGCTTTGTATCATATTTTCATATTTCTCCACAAGTCGTGATGCTGAAGCAACATTTATGATTCCTCTAATTTGGCTTGTAACAGCAGGTTGCACTTGTTGATTTACAGGTGACAGTATAAGTGCCGGGGCGTGGAGTATCTCTGGCTTCCTGGTGTTCGGGTTTCAGTGTTGATTACAGGTTAAAACTTCGTGCTGTTTTCTTTGGAAGTTTAATAGAAGACAAATAACAGTCTGAGCTCCTTCAAAATGCAAAGTTCACATAGCATTAGTCTGAGAAAATCAAAACCAGAACGTTCTGAGCCAGCAGAGACTGAGGGAAACACAATGAAGGAATAGGACATCTTGAAAACTTTTAAGCGTCAAAGTATCCACAGGCAACCTAATTTTAGAATAAAAATCTAACTGAAACTAATGTGAACAATTAGGCCAGTGTGAATTTAAATATGCATAATATTATAAACTTCATTTACACACTAATATACATGCATCTGCAGTGTTAACAGGGTTAGCATCTCCCACTCACAAGAACTTAAATTTAATGCAATGTTGTTTAGTCAAATTGAGCCTCATACACTATAATCTTCTAGGAAAGATCAGATTAAAACCTACATAAAGAAAGATAGTTACTGGAGTTTAAAGAGTTAATTTGGGCCACAGGGAAGTAGGCTGACAGGAAGGGGGAGGAAGAGGGGGGAATACATGCGGCAAACGTCGGCCGGGTCCGGGAATCGAACCCGCGACCGCCGCATCGAGGACTGAAGGCCTCCAAATGTGGGTCGCGCTATCCTCTACGCCACCACAGCACGCCCATTGTGACTGGCTTTCAAACCATTTCCATAGGCGGGTAAAGCAAGTGAAATCATTTCAGCACAGAACGCCTGGGGATTCCCTGGAGAAGAGGAAAATCTGAGTCTCCATGCTCAAGCTGCGGCCCTGCGACCTGCCGCCGGATAAATGGAAGACATGGATCATAAACTCAAACATGGAGTCTGCGCAGCGTTACTTTAATCTGGGTTGGATGGGATGATGGTTGGGTTTTACAGTAAAAACCTTCCAGTGGTATTTGGTGGAAAACAAATGATGAGCACCTCATGTCCAATATTAAGAATAGTGAAGGATCAGTGATGCTGTGGGCCAGTGTCTCTTCTGAAACCCCTGGAAAATTGTTACAGGATTTTTGTTGTATTCTTTTGACACCCTCAATGCTTAAAAGAAAACAAAGTGGATGGTTGGATAGCAGGTATGCCATGGAATGACAAACTGTCCAGTGCTGACATGTTGATATGAGGGGCTCCGAATGAAAATTTGTTTAGGGCCCCAAAAAGGCAGGGGCTAGCCCTGGCTGCCAGCCAAGGTCTGAGGTTCTGCATTTGGGGGAAGATTTAATAAAATTTAACAACCAAGTTGAAAGATAAAAGTATCTGAGATGTTCAGCAGTAATCCTGATGTCATTTAAGGAAGGGAGAGAAGTGAAGGAGGGTCTGATTAAAGCAAAAGCCTTTCCGGATGTGTCATGGTTTACGCTCAATAAAGTGACAATGCAAGGGAACTCTTGAAAGGCTCAAAGCTTGCCTGACTCCCAACAATAATGCATTCACAGAAACCTGACGCTTTTTTCTTAACTGAATAGGAGTCCGCCAGGCAGCAAAGTAGATCTTTCATTGGAAAAGAACAAAATGCCTGAGAATTTCATTTCATTGAGTTGAAGAATGCGGCCCCACGGTTTCATGTCTGATGTGGGCACCAGGAGATGTCTGGTCCAGGAACAGCAGGGTCCGACGCGAAACGAGACGGCTGTATTTGCATGAGGACTGGAAGTGTCATGATGGGAGACAGATGTTGGCCAACAGCAAGAGGCTGTCCTCTTCGAACAGAATGACATCTCAGATATTGGATATTATAAACTCAGGCAGCATCATTTTGGTGCTGATTTGTCAAATACATTAATTGAAAGAGATGGTTAAAATTGTGATTTCTAGTCCAGATAAAGCTGCCCAGTTCCCCCAGTTTGAAATAATCTAAACCAGTTTGGTCTGACTCATCCACTGGGACCTGTCCTTGGTACTGAAATTAGTCTCTTTAGTGAAACATTACCAACAAATTGTCAGAAACGATCAGATACGTACTCTACCTTGAGCAAACAGGGGATTTCCAGCAATGAGGAAACAAACGTTTCCATGAAAAACGACTTCAAATCTCTCATCAGCTCAAAGCAGACAGGCTAAACCCCCTAACTTACTCAGCATGGATTTATGCAACACTGAAAAAAAAAATAAATAAATGACAGGATTCCTGGAGCCGCGGCTGCAGCTTTAACTGCCACATCCTGACGGTTTGAACATAGAGAACAACAGAGAGAGGAGGTGTGGAATGCCAGCTATGCACGCATGTAAAACGACTCCATGTCGCAAACACTTCATAATGACAGATGCTGCGCCCTGCGGTGCTGCTGAGGGGCCCCGGCAGCCAACTTTCAGGCGTGCTTCCAACACCTTAGCAGACAAGCTGGTGTTTGGGTACAGAAGAAATGCTTGGAGAGTCCAAAAGGTTTTAAAAAAAAATAAAATAAAAAGGAGCAGGAAAGAGTTTTTATTTCAGTGCTGAAGCGGTTCCAGCAGCACTATGAGGCAATAAGACGTGAAGAAATAAACAGAACAAGCTGAAAACACAAGTACAAGATTTCTGAGGCAATAAAAGATTTATTAGAAAGGCACTAGTGATTACTGAAAATGTTAAACATACATCTGTTGGAGTAAAACATATTTAACACCATTCCTGCTTTTGAAAGCCATGTTTAAGTCCAATAAACCTGAACAGCCGACTGAGTTAAATTCAACTCGTATAACAGGCTATAAATAAGGGTCCGAGTTCCCACTTCTGCTTAATTTCAGACCCCAAGAAGACATTAATAAGCAAAACTAAATAACAAAGACACTAATATGTAAAAAAAGACAAAAACGAAAGATTTGAATAACAGCCATCACACATACAACAATCATGAACACAATTGTCAAGTTTTAGTTCATCCACGAGCATTGTAGTGAAAATGCAACAGTGTTAGCACCATTAGAAGGACAATGGGAAAAAAAAATATCAAGTAGACTGAAACCAAATCGTAATACTTTGAAACCATCGACAGTCAGTGGCATTAACGCTTATATAGTAAAGTATGAGTATGTGGCATGACTGTAGATTTTTGGCTGTGCAAATAGAGCATAAACCAAGAATTCAAAATACATTTGACTCTTCACAATATGTTGCTTTAACCCTCCTGTTATGATGCGGGTCAAATTGACCCGTTTTAAAGCTTAAAAAGTTTTTTAAAATAGTTGAAAGTTTTTTTGTTTTTTGCATAAAACTATTATTTTAAATAGGTAGACTCTAGATATAAATTTAAAATTTATTCATTTTACACATTTGAACCCGCCTCTACTTTTTACATAGATACTGTTTGGGTCAATTTGATCCGGCAGTCAAGTTGAAGGGTAAAAAAGATTTTTTTTAAAAGTCCAGTTCTATGTTTCCTTGCAGCTATGAACTATATTTCACCACACACAAGCCTACTTTCTCACTATTCCCTTTACTTCACCAAGAAACTGCGAGAAAGCAGATGTTTATGCAGCCTTCGACAGGGACCTCCCTCTGACACTCAGCAGAACTGGAGGAAAACATTAATACTCTCCGCATGACTCACTTGTCTTGATTTGAATCAGCAGGTCAATTTGACCCAGAACAGAATAAGTGTCTCAAGTTCAATTATAAAGACCACCACTTGAAAAACAATTCAAAATGTAATATTAAAAAAAATCTATTTCAAGGATAATTATTTTTTTTGTCTGCTGGTTTTTTATGTCCAAATGAGTAAATTGTCATAATTGATCCTTTAGTTGTGAGAAATACAATACATCATTGCACAAATATTGATTGAAATGGTTAATAATGGAGTTAATAAAAATGTCTTGGAGGAATTTTTTTGGGTTTCTGACACTGTTGGATGATTAAACACTCCACAGGTCAAATTGACCCAGGAACATTATTGCTGTACTGCAGAAACGAACATAGCAGGAGGGTTAACTAAAATAACAAATGATTCCAAGAGCTCCTGTTTGATTTGCTACTCCTGAAGCCACAGTGACAATCTAATTTAAAGCTATTTAGGTGAAATGAGTCTGCAGGATTGTTACCACATTAAGCTTTTATCTGCTCACACTGACTGCCTGTGTAACAGCTTGATTCCTGAGGTATTTTGGTCAATATGTGCTCTCAAATAAAAAAATTAGCCCCATTTGAGCACAAGGCTGTAATGTGTGGCTACTTTAAAAGCTGTGGGAGTGTTGGCCTTTTGAGAAAATGCAAGTCATCACAGCGAGTCAAACGTACAGGGTATAGTAGAGTGTGATGGATCCTGAGAAAAAAACCTAGAAACACAAAGAAACAAAATGTAGCAAGAAAACCATTCCAGATGAGGCAGGAAAACCTTTTATAAACTGCAAACCTTAATAAAAGTAATAAAATACAAAAAAAAAACTTTACACATTTTGTCAAGTTACAACAATAATCTTGATTTTAAATTGGGACTTTTAGCAAGAGAATAACAGAACAGAGTGAATTGAAAGAAATTAAATGAGCTTTCAAAGTGACTTACAATAATAAATCTGAAAAGTGTTGCAGGCCATCAGGCAAGGCAAAGTTTTTGGTCTGTAAAGTTTTAGCTAATTCAAAGAACAATAATACATTATTTGTCATATGATTCATTTTTCTCAATTTCTTCTGATAGCTCTTAATAAATACATGTAAATGATACAAGGCACACTTTTTCAGACTTTCATTTGTCAAAAAAATTATGAGTTAATTTCTGCCTTACTTTGTGTTGATTAATCACTTAACAGCCCAATTTAACACAATGCTGTCTGAATTTAACGTGGCAAGCCAATAAAAATGTCAAAAGGTTATTAACACTTTTGTAAGACAGAGTAAGAAATGAAATGTAAAGATTTCAGCTGGTTATGACCTGGCAGCTGCTGATTCAGTTAGCTTAAATTGAATGAGACGAAACCTACAGGAATATCTATGTTGATCAGAAAAGGCCGGTGATCTCCTCCGTTTCAGGATCAAGGTCTATGTCATAGAAACAGGGGCGGGTGGGCAGGCCGGGCATTGTGCTCATCTGAAAAAAAAAAAAAAGCAACATCAAGTTTTTCACTATTATTGTTTACTGCTCCAAACTGAACACATTTATTTTGAGCCGCTTTAAAGGTGATATAACAATACTATAGGAAGGAAACTCTTGATAGTTTGAGTTGACAAAAAACCTTCAGACTTCATTTTCTGGAAAAATTCATGAATATGTCAGTGAGGTTAAAATTAAAGAAGGCTACAATATACATAATAATAAAAGCCATAAATTAAGACTATTCACCACAACACAGCTGTTGGAAACTACAATATTCAACATCAAGTCCTGATAATTAGACTGGGATCAACCCCCACAAGTCCAATAACAACAATCTGGACTCATTTAACTGAACATCAACAGTGTAGAAAATGGGAGCCTTGTTCTTAAAGAGGTTAAGAGGGCTGCCTTAAAGTAGGAGGCCGAGATAAGAAAAAAAAAAAAAAGAACATAAAAAAGCCATTAGCTAACATAAAAGATACAAGTTTACTGCTTAGCAAACTGCACATATTTTAAAACATAATCTGAAAACTTTAAGAATAAAGCAACATCTAAAGACTTATACATTTTTACAGCATTAATCAAAACATAAAGTCAGTTTAAATTACAGAAGAACGCTCCAAAAACAACAAAATGGTCTCGGGATGTTACTGGAAAGACAAGAACAGCAGAAAAACATTAAAATTATTTAACACTACCACTCTATTCTGTGACGCAATGAAGTTACATAATGGACAGAGGAAACTGGAAACAATAGCAAAACTTAGACTAATATTACTAAAGATGTGACTACATGTCTGCATTGAATGGATAAAGTCTAATCATATCTGAAACATGGTGGGTTTACTTCAAAATAAAAAACATCCAGCTCCAAGCTCAAAAATGAGTAAATCTTAGTAATCCTACACACTTTTTTATTTCCACTGAAACAATTGTGAGAACAGCCATTCATCTAGACCAGAATATTTTTTCTCAATAATCATCAAAACAGTTTTCTCAAGCTGACCTCAGTGAAACTACAAAGCAAGGTTTCTGCTGGTTTATGAGTCAACTTTAATGTTGAGACATTTTAAGAACCTTAACATTTAAATTTAAGGCCTGTGAGAATCACAGTTAAACTTTATTTACTTGATGTCTAAAGTGTAACGTATTGAATAACTTAGGTTGACAAAGTTTTAGCTAACCGTTAATTATTTTTTCCTCACACATTTTTGGGATCGGACTTTATTGCTCTTGCATCTATGTTGAGTAACTTGTCCACCATTTCAAAGTAAACACACATTTGGCAATATGGTCAATTTTCCCTGGTCTTCAGCCATGGGTATTTTTCTGTTTTTTCTCCCAGAATATTCAATGCTTGAAAGCCGAGTTGTCCAGGGAAGGTGTGGAGCAGCAGCTGGCATCCAGATGTTACTGATGGTGTCGTTTTTACCCCTAACCGTTATTGACAACATCTTTTAGCCAACTGTTGAATTCCCTATTTTCAAGTCAGACCTTGTTGAAGATATGCTTTCTCATGACAGAGATGCTGCTTGTGGGTCATGTAACATGAACATTTTGATTTTAATTATTTAAACAAGCTGTAAGTGTTTTCAGAAGAGAATATAATCTCTGGCCTTGCAGCTTTGTTACAAAATAGTAACACGAAAAGTCCTCGGAACTACAACAGCTGATGAAATTAAGGCACATACAACAAAGTTTTTATCATCTGGAACTATTTTAACAATGAAAAATTGAGAATAAGAAATGCATGACAATTTAGGGGCAGTGCAAAAAAGAAAAATAATGAGATGCTGAGGAAACTAATCAAATTAGTGACATCACTGGGAACCAGTCATGTGAATGGAGACTCACAAGATGCCAGTTTCATGTACTGTAACTAAATTAAGTAAACTGAACACAAATTGAGTCACAATTTGTTCTCAAGTTCATCTTAAACACTTTTCCTGTCTGGAAAGTCAGATCATCCAGTCCACAGACAACAGCAAATCATCTTGCTCATTAGACAGGCAGGGACATTCTTTGCATGCCTCCTTTCTACTGACCCAAAGGCAGTTTTATGGGCCCATTAGTGGAAATGAGACAGGAGGAAGTGAGCGGCGAGTTTCCTGTCTGAGGAAGCGCAGGACGAAGAGAAAACCAAAAGGGACAAAGCAGGGTGGACATGTATACACAATGTAACACAGCGGATGTGGACTGCCAACGCCTGCTCCGGCTGACGGTTGTGTTTCAGCTGTCCGACATCCTAAAAACTCCAGAAATGATAGTAGATGACTCAATTGATGAGTAATGAGATTCTGCTAAAGGAGCCTTGTCATCCAAACGTAATTAAAAGATTTACAGTAATGAGGAAATGAGAAATGTAACTGTTGTGTCTCTCCCAACAGTTACAGGTCTGTATGAGACTGCCATTGGGTAACAACCCAGAGTAAAACTACTAAAGTAATTATAGAAATATTTGTTCTTTTTTTTTTTTTTAGAAAATATCAGTATTCACTCCATAACTGCAAAACTCAACTGTAAATATTTTCTTATGATCAAATAAAGCTTGAAACTACTCATCTGCTTTGGAATCTTATCAAATATCTTTAATCTATTAGGTTGTTTTGAACAAAAGGTTGATCGGTTTTGACAGAACATACTCAAACTAAATCAGCATTTGTCATAAGAGCCCAGTAACTTCCTGTACTTTATTAAATAAATAAATACTGTAAAAACCCTGATATGCTGGGGTCCTGCTCACTGAACCGTTATTGTTTATCTATGCTGCTTAATGATCAGACATAAAGGTCAAAGTGAGGTAAATGATTTTGATTTGACAAATTACCACAAGGATAAGTTATTATCAAAAATAAATCTCAAAAAATTGATTCATTGGATTGTGTATTTTACTAGAGGTACTTGAATGCATCATCAATGCCTGTCACCATGTGTTTTAGTTGGAAACTTCTACAGAGTTTCCACCTGATTGAAACTTGACAATGCCACTTATTTTTGTACCACATTTATTCAGTGAGCTGAAAAGGACTAAGAAATTTTATATCACAAGAAAATAAATAGTTTTGGCATATTTTTGGCTTCCATCTCTATCTGCATTTAACACAGCCTTTTACCACCATCTACTTTTAAAACTAATGTAGTTTATTATTCTAATACATGGTAATTATTAGCATAATTCATGGCATTACCAAATTAAAAACCCCATAGAATGTCTTCCACTGATGTGCCATTCATTTACCTAAATAAAAGATATGTGGATGACAGACCTTCATGTCAGAACTAAACACTTAAGTTCAACCTTCTTGTCCTGTCAGCAAATTTAAATATCAAAGGACTCAGATATGCGAAGCCGAAGGTTTTTTTCAACCTTCAAAGCAACAAAAGATGAGTTGTTCTGCCAGTCCCCCTTCTCAAGCCCGAGAACAAGTTGGCACTTGCAGAAACACATAACACGCCGTGGCTAAAGTTGGAAACCCCACTCTGCTAAATAAGTTGCTTCATTATCCGCAGACACAATGTGCCTTTGTGGGGAAAAACCCTGCAGGACACAGTGTAGCTGGATTCTACCCCACAGCGATCTTGGAGAAGAGTCAGTCAACAGCAAAACAGTTTCTGAAGAGGTGAACGGATCATGAACTGAAATTGATCCACTGTACGATGATGAGCTCCAACTTTTCCTAATCCCTGCACTAATTTATATTGACTAAACATAGCAGCCAACTACAAATGAAGCTATTGTTTTATATCTGCTGTCTTTTATGTGTTTGTTTATGTTTTTAAATCTGTTAAATCAGTTTGGAGCATTTAGATCGGCGGTTTTCAAAGTGTGAGGCGCGCCTCCCCTGGGGGGCGCCAGAGCACTTTAGGGGAGGCGCGGTGCGAGGGAAAAAGTAAACCGGAAAAGCTATCTGCTTGCTGTCTACTGATGTGAGAAAGCGTCTTTTCGCACGATCAACTCTGTGGATTTAGGAAAAAGTTGGTAGTGGGGTGCGCGTGTGGAGCGGGAATCAGTGGAAATGTTTCCCGAGGATGTTTTGGCCAGTGATGTCAGTAACGTTACTGACGTCGGACCACTTTTTTCTGTAACGAGTAATCTAACGCGTTGATATTTCAAATCCAGTAGTCAGACTACATTTACTTATCAAAATCATTTTTGCGTTACTGTGCGTTACTATCTTCTTTTGTTATTTAATCGTATTTCCTCTACTCGTCTTGTTGAGTGACCGACGTCTCTATGCAACAGAAATGTAAACAATGGAGGGAGATGCGCATTTTGTTGGTGGAAAAACTGGAACTATTTTCAGTTTCTGTCGCCAAGTCCGATTATTATAAGCGGCTTTGGCTTCATTTTTTAAAAGTCGCTTGCAAATTTAATGAGTGGCGGGTTGCGCCTTTTTGGGCTTGTTTTTGAACGTGAAGTTGCTCATTTGGGCTTGGAAATAAGCAGAGACTCATAATAAGTCCCAGAATTTGTCCGTCATTAAGGGAGTCTTACTCAGTCTCTCCCTGTCCATCATTTCCCGGATGATCCGTCCCGCTGTGTCTTTGTTAATGTCAAGTTAATATATTACCTCTGAATGACGTCGAACTTCACGTTGCGCTCCAGAAAACTGCAAACATTGAAACCGATATGAACAGCGCAATAAACGTGAAAACAGCCACAAATAAAAGTGTCCGTAGTTGGCAATAATTATAATGGCAAGTTAGCACCGTTATAATTATTAATATTACGATAAGTGTCGCAGCCATCTGAGCTGTGGAGCTGCGGAGGAGCTCTGTGCGCTGCGACATCAAACTCAGGGGCGTAACGCAGAATCTGGAGGCTGGGGGGAGGGGGGCTTTAAAATCCTTCTTTGAGTTTTCCAGACAACAGTGGACCACACAAATTACTCATGTTTTTTTATTTTTTGTACAATCTCCTCTTCAGTTCAACCTTATCAGTGGAGACACATTGTTGATGTTGCCATTATAAAATAACTTACAATTAAGTTTTGGCAAAGCTCAATGTGATTTTCACAGGAGGCAGAGCGTTGTTGTTAGCAGCTGGTGAAAGTAACTAAAAAGTTACTTTTAATCTAACTAAGTTACTTTTTCAAGGAGTAATCAGTAGTCCGATTAAAGTTACTTTTTCAAAGTAACTATGCCATCACTGGTTTTGGCCAGAGCGGGGCTGAAGGTGGAGTTTTTACAAATTCACCCCACTCCATCCCCCTCCACAGGGGGTTGGGGGGGCGCAGAAGGCATTGTGCTCCTTGAAGGGGGGCTCACCCTTTCATACTTTGAAAACCCCTGATTTAGATAATCCAGCCTTAAACAGGTCTGTTAATTTCCCAACACCACAGAGATTCATTGTTCTGTTTGCTACTCCTCCGACATATCTGAAGAATGACATCAGGATGATTCTTCACCCAGTCAAAAGCCCCCATCCTTCCTTTGTAATAGAATGCACCAGTACTTCCACACATTCTATTCCACCTTTTCCAGTCAGCTCCCTTCAAAAGCTTTAAGTCTTTTTTTAAAACTTGGTGCCAAATACAGCAAATATTTCATTCCTGCTCACTTCTAACACTTTGAATGTTGATATTCTTGAAACAGATTCAAAGGTGACCTACTATGTTTCTCTGGGCTATAGAAAAGATGTTCATTACATTCTTTTCACAAAATCATTGTTAGATAGTGAGATTTTAATCTGCTCAGTTCTGCCTATTTTGAGCTCTTTTCAGAATGTGCTGTTGTTTTAGGGCACATATGTCAGAGTCAAGGCCCGCGGGCCACATCCGGCCCGCGAGAAGATTTTTTACGGCCCCTGGGATGCTCTTGATTTATTATTAGAACCGGCCCGCAGACCGCAGCAAGCCGGCACCCCGTCTGAAAAAAAAAAATATCTTCCTTATTTGAACTGTAAGTAGTTCTTTAAATGTTCTGTGAGATGATGTACTTACCCATGTATCCATAACAACCGGAACTTTCAATATCCACCAAGTTATTGCCGAAATATACCGTCTATTAAACGAGTGCCCCCCGGATTAATTACACTCTTTGCAGCTGCGAAGTTACCGTATTAACCCGATACTTGCTGGAAAGTGCAACGTCTCCCCTTTCAGAAACCGTTAAAATTTTTCCACTTAGCGCTACGTGTGGCGGAATTACGGTACTGCAAATTTAGATGTGTCGCTGGCGACACGTCCGGTCTAGAAGGGTTATTAGCACAGCAGTCGTCAGCATAACTGTAAAATTAACTTTCAGATACCCAGGGCCGGATTTAGGAGGATGGGGGCCCCTGGGCTGGAGTCAGGATGGGGGCCCCTGGGCTAGAGTCAGGATGGGGGCCCCTGGGCTAGAGTCAGGATGGGGGCCCCTGGGCTAGAGTCAGTATATAGATATATATCTATATATATCTATATATATAGATATATATCTATATATATATATATATAGATATATATCTATATATATATATATATATATATATATATATATATATATATATATATATATATTGTATATATATATATATATATATATAAAAATATATATATATATATATATATATTTATATATATTTTGTTTTTAGAGGATGAACAGAAAATGACCGAACAGTAAGTTTTGACAACTTACAACTTTAATAAGCCAGTTGTCACAAACTACAAACAACTCTGAACTCTTTTCTAGAAAGACTAAACCACATGTTGGGGTTGAAACTAGAATATGATGCTTGCATCACAAAATAAAATCACTGAATAGTTATTGTTGCCTGGACTTCAACACAAACTATAAAACAGATTGAGTGCAAGAAATGCAATGCTCAAATATACTTTTACAAAGCAAAGCGAGTAAAACAATATTTATACAAATATCCCCAGCATTTACAAGTTCATATAAGTACAAGTGGAATATATCAAAACTCAAACTTTTTCTTTGGTTTTAAAGTTCTTGGTAAATAGTGGAGGAAATAAATGTCAAAAAAGTGCTTCTCTGCCAGTCAGACAGAACATGGATATAAACAATATCTTCTGGAAAAAAGAGATCAGGCATACTGTAGTTTTCAGAAAATATCCTGACCCAGGTAAGTCCAAAGTGCTGCCCTCTGAAGGATTTTTTAAAGTTTAGGCATTTGCGTTCAGTTGCGTGCTTCCAGTCACTGAAACCAGTTTCAAAGTTTGACTGAGTATTAGCATTGCTGAAAATGCGGCATGCAAAACAAAATGCAGCTCCGGTGGATGGAGAGTAGAGCAGCCACGGTCTTTCGATGTACTCACCGACCATTTAACATCTTGCTTTTAAAGTGAAATTTGGAGAAGTGACGCTTTTGATGCTTGTACACCCGTTCTGATGCTTGAAAGCCAACATTCATATTTTGACAGCTCTCCGGTCTTCGCTCAGCCCAGTAAGCTCGCACGGACTCGTCAATTTCCCCCCAATGCGCCGCATCGGTACTGTACGGATCCACAGTCGTCTTTCCATCTGCGGAAGAAGATCCCGCTTCCACCAACTCTGACTCCACAGACGCCAGTCCAGCCACCGACTCAGTCACGGTTATAGGTTCTGGCGGGATCTTAGTGCCGGTGTTAGCATAGCTAAGGGTTTGAGGAGCGGGGGATAATGATGTTTCTGCTCCATCTCCGCTAACAGGTTTAAAAAAAGCCTGTCAGTTTAGGCATTTTGTTTGTCGCCTCTTTGGCGCGATGCTCTTTTTCTTTTCTCTTCCTTCTTTTCTGCGCTCCGCTGTCATATTTCCTGTTGTCCGCCATTGTAAAATAATATTCCCTTGACGCTCCTCCTCCCCAATGCGTAAGATGCGTCAAAAGTGGACCAATAACAAGCAAGCATTCAAGATGGACGTTTGCCAGAACAAATGGGAACATTTTTCATCGGTGCTGTCAAAGTCATGGTAGTCATTGATTAAATTCTGACACTATCCATTCACAAAAATATAAAACATCCTTCGGGGCCCCCGAAATGCCGGGGCCCCGGGCTACAGCCCCGGTAAGCCCCTGCTAAAATCCGGCCCAGCAGATACCAATCAAAAATGGCAAAAAGGAAGGTGGACACTGAGAACCGGGAGTTTCAAACAAGGTGGGAGTTGGAGTCTATATGTTCACGGAGGTAGCTGGAAAACCTGTGTGTCTTCTGTGTGGAGAAAGTGTGGCGGTACTGAAAGAGTATAATCTGAGACGACATTATGAAACGAAACACGTGGACAAAAACAAGAATATGGACATGGAACAAAGGCTACAGAAGGCCGAGGAATTAAAACGAGGCCTCAAATCTCGACAGGCTCTGTTCAAAAAAGCCAAATCACAAGGCCAGGCTGAAAATATTTCAGTTGTGTCTGTTGAAAATTAAAGATTACTGACAGAGCCATAAGAAAATATTGCTTTATTTATCTGATCATATTGGAATATATTTGTTAGGTTTTCAGTAGGTTCAATTAGGTTCACTAGACTATATGCGTCATTTAAAAAAATTTCAACGAACATTCGATCAGTCCGGCCCTCGGCTTGTAGCTAAATTTTTTATTCGGCCCTCTGTCCATTTGACTTTGACACCCCTGTTTTAGGGCCTCTGTCACTTTAAATAAGTGGCTGCTGACCACGCCCATCAATTAAAAAATCAAGTGGTTTCTGGATGGTAAGTCAACAACAAAATACTTATCTTTTCCAGCAGCCATTGTACAGTGGCTCCAGCGGTAAAACCAGATGACCAAACATGTTAGAGCTCAGTTTGGGTTGCTAGGTAACAATACAGAGGTTTTTGAAAAGACAATTTTTCCAAATCCCAAGGAATATTAACATTTCCAAAAATGCATAGATGCTTTTTTTTTTTTTTAAGCGCTTGGGCTGTTTTTAGAAGCAGATGATATCCCAATGGAAATATAAAAACATGCAAAAAAGTTAATTTGGGCATTTTAAAAAGGACACTATCCTTCAAGACGGAAGCCTTCGACAACAATCTGATACCAGTCAGCTGAGGAGTTCAGAGAACAGATCAGAGATTCCCTCTCTGAGTAAGAAGTCAAAGTTTAAGTGTTGTCACCGTGTGAGCGAAAGATCAAAGAACAGCTAGGAAGAGGGGATGGATGCCAGCAACGTTGTTGCTCAGCATAGCCAGCGGTTGACTTCTACGCCCCCAACTATCCAAACCGGACCCTAAGGGCACGCTGGTGAAACAGCGGGAGGTGAAAAACGCAGGAAGCAACTTCCTTCCTGCTCGGCCCATCGATGGCCAAGGGGCTCCACCCAGCAAATGGTTCCTCAAAACAATAATACAACAAGCAGAAATAGTAGAAATGATTAGAAAAACAAAAATTGCTTGGTGATGAACTTAGAAATGATGGGAAGAAGGGGGGAAAATAAATTCAGATTGTGAGACTATATAAGACCCTAATCTATAATTTCTTACTGAACTAACATCAAGCAGCCACATGTAACCATTAGGTCAAATGTCAAAGTTGGATTGCAGCAAATAATAAAAAAAGATCATCTCAGCGTCCTTAGCAAGAAGCAGGCATCTATAGTAGCTTAAGCCAAGATTCACTTCAAACTTAACCATTTTAAACTTGCTTTTAACGTTCTGATTTATGAAAGTTATTTGTACAGCGGTCAGGCTTTAAATATGGAAGCTGCAAACGCCACAGACTAGACTGATGATTAGGTGGAGAGAAAGATAGATATGGATGAACGGCTAAATGGATAGCCAAGTGAAGCAATAAATGCATAGATGGACACATGAATAAATAACAGATGAGCAGAAAAAGACAGGGAGGGCTGACCGGAGGGGCAGGCAGAAATGATGGACGGGTGGATGGATGACCTTATTTCTGTAAAACCCTTAAGGACATAATTTGAAATCCTATTATATCAGCCATTTGCCAGGGATAAAATTTAGTTGTCAAAGGTGTGTCTGACTAGTTTTATCATCTAAATCCTTCCAACAGCCCACTTACCGTTCCCACCAGTGGGTAAATGAAGCCTGCGCCGATGCTTGCACGGACATCTCTGATTGGCAGAATAAATCCAGTGGGTGTGCCCTTCTTGTCAGGCATGTGAGATAGGGAGAGATGAGTCTTGGCCATGCAGATGGGTAAAGATCCATAACCCTAAATGCAAGAAAGAAAGGGTTAAACAGTACGAGTGAGGGTTGCTACATGATTCCTGTCACTGTGTCAGTCTGTTATTACAGCAGCAGTGATCTCACTTGTTGATTGTAGTAATCTATTTTGCTGCTGGCCTCTGGAGTCAGATCAATGTCCTCAGCTCCATACACCTTCTGGGCTATTGTTCTGATCTTCTCCAGGATCGGCATCTGTGGGAAAGGGAGCACGTCAGCAAAAGGTGGATACACACACACACACAGAAAAGTCCAAGGGAGGAGGGGAGCTTAGATCAAGTAAATAGAGTACACATCTGTATGGAATTAACGTCAAAAAAAGGTTGAGGGAATAAAGTCAATGCTTTTGTAGCAAAATACACATTCAGAGCAATGAAAAAGAACACGACTAAGCCATGAGGTTCAAAGGCAATGCCATGAAAAAGACTACGTCTAAAATAAAATGTTTTCAGAATCCATCAGTGATGAACTGAGGGACACAACTTTAGGCCTGAATAATGCAAACTAATCTTTTAGCTTATCTAAGAGTTTGAACTCAGTGTTCACTGTTGTACTCTTGCAAAGGGAGATAAGCTTACTCTAAATGGGCAAGTCGAGTTAATTTAAGTCACATTTACTCAATCTGATTAACTCAAAACAGCTGATTCTTTTTGTACATCCACAGTGTTTGGAGGAAACAAATAAATAAACATTAGGTATAAACAGTATCCAAAAATAGGCAAATAAAACATGAAAGTATTGCAGTGTAATACAACAAAATGTTAAATTACAGCTGTGTTCACCTCAGTATTATACAGGAACTGGAAATTTGTGGGTCTGCCAGCTGCCTCTTTCACCGCCATGGCCAGCTCTAGAGAGCCCCGCCCACCCTGCGACCAGTGCCGACACGGCACTGCGTCAGAAGCACCACACTCCTTGGCGAGCTGACACACTAGGTCAATCTCTGCCTGAGTGTCTGTCCTGAGAGATCACAGTGGAGACATTGTGAGACATGAATGATGTGAGGACGTACAATGAATAAAGCAGAAATAATGTTTTTTGTACTAAATAATGCAATAAATGACAAACATTGGTAGTTCTGGATTTCTAAAGTTTGTCTTACTTGAAAACGTTTAGTGCCACCACTACAGGAACCCCAAAGAGGTGAGCATTCTGGATTTGTTTCTTAAGATTGCTATGGCAACCACCTGCAACAAGGCTCAGGTTCTACAAGAAAAAAACCCAAACAACTCAGAAATTAAAAAAATAGATGTTATTTTTATCTAAAATACTTTTTCATTAGTATTAAAGCCGTTTTCTTTTTGTCACTTTGGGACAACTAGTTCTATTGGGACGGTATATGATAAAAAGTAGTATACAACTGAAGAAAAAGGAAAAAAAGAATTTCTTTTTCTCCAAATAAAAATACATACAAGCTCTATTACAATGGTTCCCATAATACTGATTATCAAGTTGGGTTGTAACTGGTAAATTAAACTGGAAAGAGATAAGTTGGTCTCTCACACAGGAAATTTGCAATTTCAGAGGAAGTTAAGCTTAAATGCCGTTATTTCCTGTTCAACAATTTAGCTGGGAAGCCAAAACAAATTTACTTTACTTTATAAGGCTTTTTAAATGGTCACTTTTAAATTTATTTAGGGATATTAAGATTTATTCTGTCATACTTACTCTGGTAATGAAGTCTGATAAAATATTCCACTCTGTACCATCTGTTATCCTGTCATTGTCCTCTATCCCAAAATGGGAGCTTCTCCAAAGGAAAATGAATTGACTGCATATAGAAATATAGTCTTGGACTAGGCGTGTGCATGTGTGTGTTTCCCCGAGTCCCTGCAGACTTTTGTAACCATGTCCATACAAGTCCAATTAATGCACGTCCCTGGTTCTATTTTTCTCTGTACTTCTGGTTTTTATTCCAAGAGTCATAATTAACTTACACTGTGTGATTATTTACACAGCTGAATCAGCCCCAGAGTCCAGGGATTCTGGCCAGGTATCAATAAACACACACACTGCACACACAAACAGAATCACACCTCTCTTCAGCTGTGGCTCACATACCAGGAAACCACAAACTAATGTTCTGTTTGAGCTGATAATCAAATAACCATGTTCTTGCTTATCTGCTCTTACAGGTGGAGCTCCAACTGTGGCTGAAAACAAAGCCGCAGCAACAAAGCATGTTAGCTCAGTACAACTATAAAACTTATGGCGGCACTCTAATTTCATATAATGTCATCTCATGCCTGTTCCATGTACAGCCTTTTTAAGTGCCTTTAATTGCGATGGTTACATTATGAACTTTTGACTAAATGAAATTAAAAACATCCCAGGCCACTTATTTTCATTTGATTAGAAGCTATGTTCAAAACAACACCTCATATACAGCTCATACAGCTCATATACACTTTCATGTTCATCTAATTTTCTCCATGCTTTATGTTTCTATGCACACTGATATTTTAAGCTCGTACCTCATCGATATACTCTTTGGGAAGAGTAGCACCAGCTGACACCTAAAACACAGCAAAGCAGATAATTGGAAACAGAAAAATTATTGTAATAACTGTCATTGTGCTAGACATTCAACGTGATTAATGAAAAGGAAGGAAACTGATACTATAACATTGTAAGTCTATTACTATAAATGTTCTGGTCATAATGCATAAGCTTACATTTGGGCCACCTCCATGCATCTTCAGCGCTCGAACAGTTGCAACCAGCACCATCACGTTGGGCCTCAAACCTGACGCCCGACATTTGATATTAAAGAATTTCTCCATCCCGATGTCTGCTCCAAACCCAGCTTCAGTCACTGGAGGAAGACACACATGTGTGATAGTAGCACTTTTTCAGCAATATGAACAAAATGAAAATTGAGCAAACAATGTTTAAAGATTGATTGTTTGCACTGAATCACAGCTGCTGAACTGAGAAAAATATTTAAGGTGGATTCTGGGAAAAAAGTTGATTGTGTGACTGTCATCTGTCAATACTGCTTAATGTTCCACCTTCTCCGTTTATTGATAATACTGCAATTTATATACAATATTGTATATAAATCAAAGTTGACCTCAATAAAACAAAACAACAACAAACAGATGAGCTCATCAAGTCTTCACCAAGAGTGCAGAACATTTGGAGAGACAATTTTCTGTCTGAGTACGGTAGTAGTAATGCACCAAGTAATGAATTCAAGCTAAGTGCTTTCTAAAAGACAGAAGGTCTCTAATTTGGACAGCACTGAACCAGGAACCAGAAAGCTAGAAAACAAGAAGTCTACAGGCTTTGCTCAGACGTAGTTTCCTCTTCAGAGTCATTTGAGTGTGTATATATTAAGCGATTAACATTACTTTGTCTAGTGACGTGCATACAGTTTTGATTTGCCTGTTAAGTTTTGATGGAAAGCTGTCAATTTATCCCTACAAGGAAAAAAAACACCCAATAAGTATCTGGAAGCAAGCTCCAAAATATGTAGCTCTTTAAAAGAGTCCTGCTCCCAGACAGAAAATATTTTTAAACATAGCAGATTCATTTGAGCAGATTTTTATCCTTTACAGTAAATTTACAACTTTACTAGCTGTAACGTTAGGCTGTCACTTGATGTCATGAAAAGCATGAAAGCAAAGTTTTAGATTTGACCATAGAGTTGGAATTAAAACAAAGGCTCGTTACAAACAGCACTGCTGCAGATTAAGCAACATTGATACCACCATTAACTGTCTATACATATTTTTCAAAGTAAAACATTAAAGTTGTTTAAAATCTGATCCAGTCTTTCTTGCAATAGCACCTTAAATAAACATTTTTCCAAGCCAATATCTAATTAAAACCTTCATATTTAAAAGATAAATCAATCTGTCTAAGCAGGTAAAAACAGACTCGACATTTTTTTAATACAATCCTTTAGGCAGATTTTTAAACGTGGGAAATTGTCTTGAAAGTAGGAGCCAGGGGTTTTTTGTAGTTTGTAATCCAGACAGCTAATGATATAGGAATCACATCTGGTGTGTGAGATTCCCAGATTTCCACCCTCCTCCCCACAGAGAGCAGCAATTCTTCACGTTAATCCCAGATTCCAAAACACACCACAATAACAAGAAGCATGACATAGCATGACCATAAGTAATATCACTATGATCCCATCAAACATCTGAGGTCACAAAAGGTTCAAGTACTTCCTTCAGGGGGATTTAAAGTGTACAGAAAGTCCCCCACCCACAAAAAAAGACAATAAAAAAAATAAAATAAAAAGAAGAATGGAAGACTCAAGCTAATAAAAATACCTACCATTTATTGGTTAATAATAAAAAAAGGTACAAAAAAAAAAAAAAACTTAAGTCATTTTCTGAAAAAGAAAAAAAAAAAAGAAAAACCTCAGGATCACACAGATTTGACTCTGGGATCTTGGCAAATTTCCTGACCATAGTTCTTAAAATTACGCTAAGGCAGCTTCAGAAGTTAAGAAAAAGCGACTGGCTGCCATCCTCATCAAAACAAGCATTCCTCAAATGGAAAAAGCAAGACAGATTCCCGTTGTTAAGGCTACCATCTTTGCTTAGTATCAAATCATTACGGTCTCACTTGTTTCATGATCCATACTATAACTTGGAGAGAAGAACAAAAGGCTTAAATTTTCTTTACATACGTGAGAAAAGCCCAAACTCTAGCATTATTAAGAACATGTTACACAAATGAATGTCAAAACAGTCCTCTAAAAAATTGTGAGAAATCTTAGGTTGTATATCTTCAATGGCCATGCAAAAGAAAACAAAAACAAAACAAAAAAGTACTTGTGCTTCATTAGCTGAAATAGGTGGAGTTTAACAAAAAAAAAAAAAAAGAGCTGCCTGGGGAGGAAAAACAAGGGAGGTCGAGTTCTTGGCATATCTGAGAGTCAGGTAACAAACACAAGGACAGAGGAGGGGGAATTAAGATAGACAGATGGAAAACAATTGGGGTGGAGAGAAGCTGAAGCCTAAAGGACACAAGAATCCTCAACCTCATGTTGAAAATTCAATTCTCTGCTTACACAAGTGACAGTTTGAATAAATGCAGCATATATCCTTTTATACATAAAGCAATGGTCAAACTCTTATAAATAAACCCTTGAGTAATAACTGCACGTATACTGAATACACCTGGACAACTCAGGCATTCCAAACGTAGTCTGTGTCGCAGCAGGCTAGATATGAACAGATAAAATGTTAAATACTCAAGTGTGCTTCGACATTGAAGGGATTAGTGTGGTTTACTCTAAAGCATTCCTGGGCCTCTTAAGATTATCAACTTGCTTCCTTCCTCTCTGCACAATCTCTTGGTCAGTTTCTTAGAAAGGAGTAGAAGACCAGAGGACGATACTACAGCGGTCCATCAGAGCCACAACCAAAAATCAAGATGGATAAAAGCCAAATGTTGCAACAGCTGAAGTTCATCACTGTGGTCAATCTAAATCCTAAGTCATTATTTCATCCCACCAGCTGTGGTTTTAAACGCAAAGCTCATCTAGTTCTGTTTTCCTTCCTGAGGGCTTGTGGCTGTGCGTTTGCGTGTGTGTGATCTTTCTGTAAGGATCTTACCAACATAGCCATCCCGTCCAACCAACTTCAAAGCCAGCTTGTCTGCCAGCACTGAGGAGCTGCCATGGGCGATGTTGGCAAAGGGCCCAGCATGGACAAACACTGGTGTACCCTACGACAATTAGAGGGGCACACAAACATACAACCGCTTAGAAAACAGTGTAACCCTAGCAACTTCCCAAGCCTGGCTGAAATACCAACAGCTTCTTTCTTTACTAAAAAGAACAATTTTCAGTTATAAAATAGTGGGGTTTGAATTCATGTTGGCTGGCTAAGTGTTTGTCTGACCAGCAGAGACAAGTTAAGAGGTGCTTGACTGGCATGTCAACCAAAGTCTGGGTCCTTACTTCCAAGTGTTGATGCAGATTACTCTCTAAAGATTGAAAACAAACACAAGTTGAAGGAGCGCCTTAAGAGCCAGTTTCTCCTGCTGCTACTTAAATTGAAGTAACTTTCTTTACAGCAATAAACAAAATCCTGAAACAGAATTAAAACATGACTACTGCTCAGTTAGCCTATAAGCATGCTACCAAAAAAGAACAAGGCTTTAAAAAGTAATTAAACAGAAAACATTTTTAAAATCACACTAACTCTGTGGTCTAACGTACATATTTTTGTCTAGACTCTTTGGAAATAAAATGCTGCCCATGAATATTTTTACCTGCTCAGGGCTTTTTATTCTTGACAGATAGTTAATATAGTCTGAAAATTGTTTATTTATCTTATGCTAAAAAACAAATTGTTTTAACATTTTTATGATCTGATCAGTTCCATTACAAAATATGATAACATATTACTGAAATAAAATATATTTGTCGCATATTATACGTCTGCAAAGTACAAAAAAAAAATGCAATAAAAAACCGCCAAAGAAAAAAACAAACTCTTTAGCCACAAGAATGTTATAAGTAGAAAGCTCTGAATAACCCTCACAGATCCTCAAGTTTATAGCTGGCTTTCACAAATGCATGAATGACTGAAGACAATTGCTATTCTTCAAGAACAAAATACCAACACAATCATGCTGGACTCTAAAAAGGCGACAACTTTGTGACTAAAAAAAACCCCCTGAAAGCCAGCTGACCTATTGTTACACTGAATGTGGGTTCCTTAAGAGAGGAAAAAGGAAGGATGGGACAGCCTAATATGATTTTCTAAGGCTTTGTTTGCATACTTCTGTGCTGCCTGCATAAACAGTCTTTCCTCAGAGGAGCAAATCTGGGTGAAACAAGGCTCTGGGAAAAGCTGCCAATTGTTTTTTTGTTTTTTTTGAGCAGTTGAGAAAGTTGCATGAATCAGATCCGCATTTACTGTAGGAGGAAATTAAGTGCACAGTTGGAAAATTATTTTATTCCATGCCTGTCATTCATGATTTCAACATAAATGTAAATGTCAAACAACCGGAATAATGTTCGTTTGCAACCCCTGAACTTTCACCCTTTCCACCTCTTTCAGGAGATGCATCAGCGACGGCAGAGTGATGAAAGCCCAGAGTGTCAAATCCCCATATGTTGAATGGGATAATGAAGGCCGGAAAGGAAGATCAACATAACAGGAACATTGAGATCATGTCAATATTTCCTCATTTTGAGCATCATACCAGCTGCAAAATCATGCACAACTTCTGTAACCTTTGACATGAGGCAACATCAGAACTCGAGAGGCTCAGTTTATGCTACGCTCTCCAGTCTCCCCCTCAGGAAAGATGCCTGGAGTTGTTTTCTGAAACCCCATGGAGAGAGGATGTTTGGAAAACCTCAAAGAATGGCTGAGGTCTGCTAAACAGACACGTACACAGGGAGTAGGTAAAAAAAAAAAAAGAAATCTCTTCTCATCATGCTTAGTCTCTTTTAGACACCATCAATCTGATATAAAGACAAGTTCACTAGTTCACTGTTCACTAGTTTCATGAGTGAATCTGTGTTCACCACCAGCAGAAGTCAAGAGGGCAAAAAGGGGAATAATTGGTCAAGTTCGGTGGAAAGTTCTCATGCAGCTCTGAGGTCCAGTTGGTCCTGATACCAGCTCTCTGACCAGAATCACAGGAAGCCCACACAGGAAATGGTTTCACACAGCAGGGCCGTAGAGCTTCCTCCAAAAACAAAAACCCAAAGAGTAACAAAATCTTTGCTCCATACAAAGCCCCCCTTCCCCTCACACACTCAGAATACACAGTATGTGTGACGAGCTCTGTTTATTTTTTCCACTTGGAAGATGTGATCAAACTTCTTGTTCAACAAGGAACAAATAAACAAAAAAAAGTCAGTTTAAGTTAAAAAAAAGAAAAAAGAAACAAAAAAGCAAGATGATGCATGAGTTTTAACATTGAACATTTCAGTTTTATATTAGTCCAAGTAAACAAAGAAAAAAACATTGTGCAGCATTTTTCAGCCTGAAACAAAGAGTTTACATCCAAGTGTGTTATCTGTTCATCTAGTTATCAAAGCATAAGTTAAAAATAGTCGTCACTTCTGTAGGGTTAGAAACTTTCATTCATTGTACATTATGCCTACATATAAATGCAGTCATGAGTAAACAGTTGGGATACCCACTACATTTATTCCACCTTAAAAGTCTTTCAGGTTGGAAGGTCTCTTTGCCATCACCCTCATCATTAGCTTTATTCCTGTGTTCTAAGTCAGGACTCTGCCCGGGCCACGCAAAAACTTGAATATTTCTTCGGTTTTGAAGAAACAGGTTTGTCACATTTAAGGAGTAGGAGTACGAATAGTTAACATTTTGTGCTTAACTACACATGCACATGAAGAAATTCAATTGATAAATGAGATTATGCGTTTTTCTCACCTCCAGGGTCTGCATCAGTGTGGGCTTGATAGCATCTTTCATTAGCACTGTAAGTGCACCACTTACACCCTGTCAGACAAGAAAAAAAGAAAAATGAGGATAGCTGTTGGAAACAAAGACTTTATGAACAACAGACCAAAAATTAAAAAGCATCCAAAATAAACCAAGGAATTGTAATGATTAACTGTACTAAATAAATTTCATACTTCCATTTCTATACTATAGTTTACAGTTGCTAAATCTTCAAATACGAGTAAAAAAAATAAAATAAAAACTGTACCCTTGTTACCTATGGTCAATTTGTTTGTCTATTGCTCTCAAACATTGCAGTCACGTGTGAGAAACTGAAGGTCGACAATGCAAGAAGCAGGAAGACTCTGCTTAACATCCTATTCATGACATATAAGCAAACTGCACGTTGCTTTGAATTAACATGGGTGGAGAGAGTTAAGCATTAGCGCATCTGACCCAGAAAGCATACTTTTTTTTTTTAACTGGTAGAAAATTGCAGGGAGGAAGAATTATGGTACACAATCAAATTACAGACATTGTGTAAAACGTTAAGAATTATACACTCAAATTAACAGTTATTAGTTTTAAACAGAAAACAGGCCGATGGAAAAAGATAAAGGTACAATTAACAAACAGTCTTATTACAAGCAGTAAGGAGGACAGCAAGATCCAACATGATGTTAAACAATAATATTTATCTCAGCCCATCTTTTAATTCACTGACTTTTTCCATTGACCATAAATTATGCAAATTGGAATTAAGAATCCATATTCATGGAAAGACTATCTGATTTTTTTTATCTTCAGTACATTTAAGTATATCTGTACTGCACCTGGTTTTGCCAGACACTTTCAGTTTTATATTTTTGTTCAAACAAGAACCAAATATAGATTTTCCATTAAGTCCAAACATTTTTTAAGCAATCTTTCAATCAAAGTGCTTACAGATATGAAGCAAACACTGGGAGGTTGGGTTAGAACAGTGTTTGGGATGAAATAATTTCTGCCTAAAACCCACCAAGTCCTCCGCTGTGACAGGTTCTCCAGAGCGACTTGATCCCACCACCATGCGGGCCAATCTGTTCCTCATGTCCTTTAGGCTATCTGCGAGGGCCAGAATAGCCATGATCTCACTGGCTACTGCAATGTCAAAACCAGTCTAAAAGTCAAGGGAAAATATAAGTTACATTTTTGCAAGGATGGCACATTCAAAACAACTATGCACAATAATTCCCATTCTTACCTTTTTAAAACTGTGCTCTAAAAAGTACCTTGTTACATAAAGACAGATTTGAGAGTCTAAATTCTAATGAGTTTATATCAATAGAGTATCTCTCAAGACAACATAAATAACACTGTGGCACCAAGGTACATGTAAAAAGATAAAAATAAATTAATTTTTTTTTTTAATCCCTTTAGTCACCTGGTTTGTTTTTTTTAATGGGCACCAAAATATGGCTTATGAATGCAGCCCAGTTTGGAGTGATGATTTAATGGAGAGAATGTAACCAGAAACACGTTTAACCCATTTCAATAAGATTCTTCTGTAATTTATGGGAAATTAAAAAGACTTGGAGAAGAACATGAGTGAATAAGTGGTCATCTAAAAAGGGAAGCAGATAACAGTGGATGTCTTCATTCCATGACTCTCATACACACACACACACACACACACACACACACACATTAACAGAGAGAGAAACATGTCTTGAACCACATTAATCCAACAAGGACCTCAGGATCTCCCCTCCTACTCCCACTCATAATACCCTGAGGGGCTATAGGGTATCCACTAGTGGAGGAAGGTGGAGGCCAAAGGAATGAAACAGAATGGATGGCAGTAAATATAAGCATATGCTAAGACAGCTTAGGGGGTTATTTCAGGTGGGTGTGGAAGAGTGTAGCTGTGTGTATATGGGTAGGTCATTTTCCTTCTTGTGTAAACATTTGCTTTCACTTAAGGCTGCTTGCTTCCCATGAACCTGAACTGTTTATTCACTGAATTTCATTTAGCTGTCATTACTGCTGATATGTGGCTTAAGTACAGCTGGGCAGCATCAAAGAAAATGCGGTGGAGTGTAGGTGTGGGCCTGTAAACGTCATCGAGGCACAATAAAGATTTAAAGTTAACTTAAAAAAATAATAATAATTTATTAAATTGTAAATATGCTTTAATGCCATTTCAATGCCAGATGCAAGAGAATATCATTGCATAACCAAAGTTTTCTACAGATAAATGCAGCGCTGCTCTTCCTCCACCTGTTGCTGTGCACTTCCAGTGAGCTGGCTGAAAGAAGACTCCCAAGCACTTCTCTAACTTATATTTGAGAATTTAGAATTATGTCAAACAGTTATTGCACAGAAACTAAAGGAGCACCACCATTTACTCATACTAGTCTTATTTATGCGGGTTTACAACACAGCTGAGACCTAAGGCTAACAAAATAAATCACCTGACTAATAAGCCATAGAAAGTCAGTCTGTTACACTTGTGTTACTCTACAGAGAAGAGAACAGCAAAAATGTAAACAACAAGCACTTGAAAATCATCACTAAATTTAATGGGGGTTAGCTAGATCTTGGTTCTAGCTTCAAAATCAATAACAATTAAAATAAAAATGTTACATTAACAAGTAGTTTCATAGCCAATAATTTATGTGATATTAATTTAGCATTAGCACAAATAAAGAAGTTTCTCTTGTAAATAAATCATACATTTTTGAAAATACTTTAATACCACAATAAGATGAAAATGTCACTATGCAATTTTTTTCTTCACACATTGTTTTGGCGCGTTAAATGGTAGGCAAGTAAGTAAAAGGCATTTTAAATCAACAAGGAGTTTGCATATTATGATTAAAGAACAGAAGACCATGAGGTCAGATTAACGCATTAAGCTAAAAACTATTAGTTCTTCACTTTTAAACAAATTCTCATGTTTAAAATTTTCTTTGGATTTCTAACAATTAGAAAACAACAACAGTGTCAGACGGTTCATGACATTAAACCACCATACCTCTCTGATCTGTCCTTTTTCAGTGCTTGCCTGTCCCACTGTGATTTTCCTCAAGAAACGATCATTTGTATCAACAACTGAAAAAGCAAAATTACATATTAGCTCACAATAATGAAAGTGACAAGTCCTATAAATTATAAATACACATTTGCAGATTTGGATTGGAAATTAACCCACTGATTGCCCAGAGATCGTACTTGGTCATTTAATCTTTTGGTGATCAAAATCATAAAGACAAAAAGAAACAATATTTGGACTTATTCAATAAATGCATCAAACCAACAGCATTTCTTTTTAAGTACTTTGGGGTTTTCCAGACATGTCAGATGCAAACATTTGCATAATCTTTTAGTTCCGCCATCTATTTAAAACTGATACCTCCAGGAATCCCAGGAACTGATATCTACAGGAAATTTATTTTCTATTTTAGCTGTTAAAGTCCTTCATAAGATAAGCAATGTAATCAGTCAAAGTTTCCTACTTCAGCACATAAAACAAGTCTTCAAATCTGTGGATAAGAAAGTTTTCTTTGTGGCTTCTTCGTGGTTCCCAGCAGCTGGGATCCCTGTTAGCTAAACAGTATTCACTGGGTCATTTAGTGCAATAGAAAATAGAGGGGGGGAAAAAAGACACATTCCTCTGTCACCCTTAAACTTAACTGTTTTTTTTAATCTCAAGGACTTTTTCTTAAAAATGGCCTCTGCAGCCACTGGGATAAATACCACATCAGTCATAGCAGCGCCCAGCTGCTTTGTGTCATTGACAAATTTAAACCAACATTGCTGTAGGTAACGTAGCGCCCCGACAGCAATCCTTACCTCACTCTGGTATAGAAATATGATTGTTTACACATGTAGCAGTCATTTAACACGAAATAACTTCAGGATGCAACACAACGAGAACCATTTAGGATTTTAAGGTGCGTTAACCAGGGATGGATCAATGCTCGGGCGTTCTCCCTAATGGTAATGTATTTGTACGGACTTTATAATGTTTCAGAATAAGTCTGGGATCAGCCAGTACCATTTTGAGTTTAGTCTGGCAAGTTTGTTTTTTAATGCAGCCCATGTCTCTTTATCCAAATAAATGCATTACTGGAGAACATTTACAAATCATTTAGATTTGCCCATGTATGTTTTTTCTAGTTACTACTGAGTGAGCAGAGTTTTCTGCAGCTAGCATGAACACAGTGTGGTAAACAATAATAAATGTTGGTTCATAAATGATCAAATCTGATGAATGAATGGATAATTTAAACATGCTGATGCAGAATGTTGTACATAAAATTTCAAATGTTTGACATAATAGCTAGAAGCAAGCAAAAGGTTAAGCTCAAGTATTATTCTGATTTAAGAAACACAACTCTACAGTATGTCTTAGAGTTTGCTACAACCAACTACGGTGAGCAAAGAAACTTGTAGTTGTAGAAATACCTCTTTGCCAGGTAATTTGTGAAGGATCAAGATCAAGCCGCACAAAGCTGCTGATTTCTTCTGGTGTAAGAGAGGCGGGATCAGTTTTATTGATACCAAGACGCTGAAATGGAGAGGAGAGCAAAAAATAAATAAATACAGATTTTGGATTCTTCTCTATGCATTTTGAAGAAAAAAAAGTATTAGGTAAATGCAACATTTAGGTTTGTCACTGGATTCATGCAAATACAGCTGTCCGATTTTCTCTGATGTTTTGGAAATATAAAAAATGCCAACAGGATTAGAAAAATCTGAGGATTTTACTGCCAGATTACAAAATGTGCAATAGGAATGATTATTCTAAAATATATATATATAAAACAGAAATAACTTAAATATATGAATAGAGGTAAACTGAGCACCCCTAGTGGAGAAAGCAATCATCCATCAATTGTAGTATGCTCTCAAGAACTTTGCATATTGCAGTATTTAGACTTACCCGAAGCCTGGAGATCTGGATGGGAGAGAATTTTCTAACTCCATATACAGAAGGAACCAACCTATTGTACAGGGACTACATGAGAAAAAAAATAGTTTGTTTTTTTTAAATACACATACATTTTGAACCAATTTTAAACTGAAAATGTTACGATTTACTTATTTTCTTAATAAACCGAATACCAAGAAAATTAAGCATTTGTCCTTAATTTACAGTCACCTTGTCAGACTGCGTTGCCTCATGGAGCATCCTGGCATCGATGGCTGCCGCTAGCAGGTTGTTAGCTGCTGTGATGGCATGGATGTCACCAGTCAAATGGAGGTTGAACTGATGGGGGAGTTCAAGGTGTTTTATGGGTGGGGAAAAAAAGACAATTTGTGAAGGAGTGAATTGCAAAATTTGTTAGTAATAATAAAAATGGTAATGTTAGAAAAAGTACAGAATTTTAAGTTTCTGATAAGCTGATCTCCAGTCATTCCAAGTAAATATTAAAATTGATTCTTCAGGTCTAATAATAAGTTATTTCTTATGGAAGTGAAATTAGAGAGCTTTTCAACTCTACTCCTCATTACCCCTCCTATCCCCCTCTTCCACTCTTATCCCTCTTTGAGTAAAGCATATAGTCACAGCTTTACAGAACTGTGTGGGTGACTTTTTTTAATGCCTTGTCTCTTCATCTCTCAGCTCTATAAAGCCTTCTCTAGTTCTGCCCATCAATACGTCTTACCTCCTCCATAGGGATGACCTGGGCATAACCTCCTCCTGCAGCTCCCCCTAGGCATAAAGCAGAGGTAGAACAGTTAAAGAAAGACAACAGGACAACTGGTGAGTGTTAGACTCTAAATGAACTACTCCACCCAAAAATGCATAATCCAAAGTTTCATTAATCCCGATCACCTCCAGCTCTCTGGCTTTCCATGCTTTAATACATTTAGTAAAAACAACCACAACCCTTATCACAAGGATTATCATTTCTAATACAACATTTGTTTTTGGAATGGCTATTTCAATAAACAACCAATGTTTACCTTCTTAATATAGTAAAAAAAAAAAAAATCCAGTGAGGATGCATCCAACACCCACTAATCCTAACCTTTAACTCCAAAGGTCGGTCCTTGAGAAGGTTGTCGAAGGCAGGCAAAGGAGTTGAGCTTGAGGTGGGCAGACAAAGCCTGAACCAGACCTACAGTCACTGTGGTTTTACCTTCACCAAATGGAGTTGGTGTTATGCTAAATATACAAACAAAAGGAGATTTTATAATGTTTTTGTTTTTTTTATCTTTGTCTTCAGACTGTGGTTTATGCTTCTCAAGCTGTGTCTAAACTCCAAAATACTCTTCATAGGAAATTCAATATTCATTTATGTGATGACACTCACCCAGCAACCAGAATATATTTGCCATCAGGCTGTGAGTGGAGGCGGTCCAAGAGGGAGAGTTGGACCTTAGCTTTGTTCCTCCCATAAGCTTCAAGCTCCTCTGGCAGCAAACCAATTTCCTCAGCCAGCTGAGCTACAGGTTTTGGTGTCTGAGCCCTTGAGATCTCAATGTCACTAAAACAGCAGATGTGGAATTTTTTGTTATGCTTGAATACCATGACAACATGACAGATTCATTTTAAAATCACAGTCTAACAATGTCTGTTGTGCACATGTACGATAAAAAAAGGTTACAGAAAACAGTTATGTATAGGAAGTCCTAATTTTATGTGTTAATATTTGGAACTCCATACGTTGGAACAGGGTTTAATGGTTGAAGTTTATGGCTGTACAGATCCCAGGGTCTGTACTGCTGCTCCTGGAGCCACCGACAGCAGCCATGTGTCACGTTCTAATAGGGAAAAAGAAATAAATGGAAATTAAGGTTTTTAAAAGTATTAAGATTGTTGTCTGAGGCACATAATGGTAAAAGAGCGGTAAAAAGAAATAACAGAACAGACCTGTGCTCTGTAGGCAGCTGTGAGGTATGCTAATCCAGATGTTGAGGGCAAGTCAATGAGGTCATCATCTGGATTTTATATTATGCAAAACAAACAGAAATTTACTTGTACTAATATACATACAAAAAAGAAAAAGAAGCATTGAAATGATTAAATCTATGAACGTCCATGTGCTCCAGAAGGATCTCTGACGCATCTACGATGAAACGGTTTCCACAAAAAATATGTTCAGAAAAAGGTTTTCCCAGTTAAAGTAGACTGCTCAGTTAACACAAGCGTTGTCAGAGTGAGTTTTTAAGTAAATTATTCATGCATTTATCTCTATTCACTTTGATTACTGCAATGCACTTACTATCACACCTAACAAGCAGCCATTTGTCACACATGCAAATTAGAGCAAATAACAGACTTCGTTTCTCTTTGCTGGCTCCCAGTTTGCCAGAGGATAGATTAGGTCTTTCTGATTTTTTTCCATCCTGTATTTTAAATATTATTTTGTACATCATATATCTTGATTGTGCTTTATAAGTAAACTAATTTGTTTTAAAGTGGAAAGAAATGCATCATCTAGTTAACTTACTGCGCAGATGGAGGCATATAGAACGTAATCAGTCATACCTGGCTCCAAGGCCGACTCACAGTGAATGATGACAGTCTCTGGTCGAGCCCAGGATGGCGGAATGTCCATGTTTCCGACACTTAAAAGAAACACAGCATCAGCCTGCATTACCTAATGAAGAAAGAAGGGAAAGCACATAACTAAGAACTTTGTTTGCAACTCAGACATAAATTACAGGTGAACAAAAACACACATCAATATAAGTTGGAAAAAAAATTATCAGTTAGTTTAGTTAGGATCACACTTTATGAAGCCAATAGTGCCCCCTTGTGGTCACTTGCTAGAATAGCAGAATGGTATCAAAAAAAAGGTAAAATGCGACTCAAACCTGTGTCTTCAAGGTCTTTGAGTTCCAATGATTTGTTTGAACCGTCATCCCACTTCTTTCAATCAGGCACTGTAGGGCCAACCTGAGTGGTCCTTGTCCTCCTACCAGCAACACTGATTTTCCTTTCAAAGAAGCCTCTGTAAAAACATTTACAACATGTTGGAATGTGAATCCCCTGTTCAATAAACTAACTAGACTTCTTCACAATTCTCCTAAGATTTCAGAAAAATTATAAATTCATTCATTATAAAAAAATCTAACATTAAAAAGCATTCAATTAAATTAAAACATTGTGTAAAACAATAATAATGCATATTTTCTAATGCTTTTGCTTCTACACAATTCTAAATTAGTCAAAATGAGTAACAAAGTATTTACTCAGACATCATGTTTAAATAAGGAAAATGTTTGTTCTGGAATATTTTATTTCAAATACAGCAAAAAGTATAAACACACATGTACGCAATAACATCACAAACAAGCAAATTATTAACATGCAACACTGATGATCAGTCCATGTCAAACACAGAGGACTACATCCTGTTTCATCAGCAATAACTGTGTTGGTGCATGGGGACATCTTTGGTGTCTTTGGTGTTCTTTCACTTTTTTGTTGCATTCAAAAATTACTAATCAAGACAGTGTATAAGACATCATCATCCATTACTAATTGATCTGACTGTACAACTACTGTATTTGTGTATTTATCAAAATAATGTACAGTAGATCAAGCTTACCGTTTTTAAGCAACAGAACTTTGGTTAAAATTTCATAAGACATTTTTTTTTTGCCATAGAAACTATAAAAATGCTAAGTCCTGTTTGGGTGGAAATACAAAAGGTTATTTTTATGTCGCAGTGAGCTAACTTTTATCTGCCAAATAAAGAAAAGGCATATTAATACAAACATTGAGAGGAAAAATATATACATCATCACAGGCCTTTTGGGTTTACAGGAATCCTCAAGTGTTCTTGCAATAAACAACACAGAGCATGTCTTGGCAGAAACTCACCATGTTTTCCCAGCAGATCCAAAACAGCACTTGCTACCGGTGGTACAAAACCTTTGCTCACGTCTCCTCTCACCAGGCGGCCTATATTCAAATTGGAAATGCTATGTTGCAAGAAGAAAAAACAAAAAACAAAAAAAAAGTTTAGAAAAATTTATTGCTGTTTATTATGCAACTACTTCGAAGTTCATCACATTTCACTAAATAAAACTATGACAAAACTTTCTGTGGTTCAGCATTTGATAGACTAAAAACATAATTTTCATACATCTGAAGCTTTGGTAAAATATAAAATACAGGCTACTAAAAGTTTAAATACTCTGCTTTCAAAGAAAAGAGATTAACTTTGCTCATTATACCGATAGAATAAAAGTATTGAGTATAACTTAAGGCCTTTTAAGTAAAATGATCTAAACTTTCATAATTTTAAACCAGTCCCATTCAATTTGTGGTTATTATATAGCGTACCTTGCTAATGTTCCCATTCCCTTATTTTAGGAAGGCACATGCTGCACAATTTGTCTTAATTTTTTGCAGGCCTTCTTGATTTGGATCAAATGTGACACGCACAATATTTTAGACAGAACAAACCATGACCAGTGGCTTACTTTTGACTTGTGGGTACACATCACAGGCCCTTTTATGGCAATTCACTACATGTTGCTACAGCTCCACACCATTTACCACTTATGAAATAATATTCGTCCGTCAGACAAAATACTCTCACAAAATCTTACCAATCAACATCTTTCTCTGGCTTAAGTGTGTTGAGCACTCGACTTGTGAGGCAGGATGTGGGGAGGTGGAGAAAGACTCCATGCACCTTGGGGTCATCGTTAAGCTTCAGCAACTCTTCTATTATCTTCATGCAAGCAAAGAGAGACCAAAACAACAAAGATGTGTGAAAGTAGAGAAACGGAGCACCAGGAACTATAAATCACCTACTATTAAATAAATGACTGAGCAATTCCCAGAAATAACCATTGCTTCTGAATGTATAAGGAGGAAAGACCCAGCTGAGCCAAAGTAGCTGTTGAGCAGCTTCACCAACAATATATCAAGCAGATAGGCTAATAATTACATCATGAATGAATAAATAATTACATTAAAAGCATAAAATTAAAAATACTGACTAAATCACGGAAATGTAAGTAACCATCCAACAGAAGACTGCCAAATCATGTACAGACTTGCTTACAAAGAATCCAACCTGAGTCAGTTTTACTTACTTCATCTTCACTGCACTTCTTTGCCAAACAAATCTGAGTGACATTCAAGCCAATCTGAGAAAAGACAGACACGGATATTTCAGCCACTGAGTAAGCAAATATTCACACAATGGAGTTTAAAAAAAGAAAAAGGGAAGACCACCTTGCCAGCTACTTTTTTATTGATTTCCAACATGCTGCCATTTTCACCTGCCTTCAAGAGGAAAATAAAATCATAATTAAAACACAGAAACCAACCAGATTGTACAGCAATGTAACAGTGTCAATAAAAAAAATAAATACTCCTGAGGTCAAAGGCAGATTAAGAAAAATTAAGTCATGTCCACAAGGTTTGGTCAAGTAAAGTTAGAAGGCTTTCGCTGGAGTTTATATTTTGTCTATATGATCATCAGAAAGGAGAGACACATATCCTGCCATTACCTGTAAAATGACTAACAGGGGCTGGATGCCAGGATTTCTTCTTTGCAGTGTTGCAATTGCCTCCTTCGTATTCTGAACTACTTCCCTGTAAATGAGCATTAAGGCACACAGTTTTACAATGGTGAAAACCAAGCAGATTTCAAAAGCCCCAAAATATACTGTGAAGTGGGTAATGAAGTACTGTCCAAGAATGGTGATGAAGATTACGATTCAATTTATTGTACTGTTCCACCTTTGATATTTTATCATTGTTTGTTTTGTTTCTAAGCTAAATTTTGCTTGCATTGTTTCAGTGCCTTCTATTTTTCTCCTTTACATTTTCTAAATGCATATATATATATATATATATATATATATATATATATATATATATATATATATATATATATATATATATATACTGGATTATATATACTGGATTACCACAATCAATTTGAAATAGAACAGATTTTGTTAATTTGCGTGCCAAATTAAATGTCTGTATTGGAACTAAAAGATCGATTATCTCTGGTAACTGAGTGGGAGGAGTCTCTACAGTAACACTGACCTACATTTTGCGCAGAAATGTAAACATAAACTTGATCAACTATCTTAAACTATTGGTGCAATATTCTCTCTTTTAAAAACACGAAAAGTAAAACTCGAAACCAACATAACGTCAGATGAAATTCCATATTTAAAACAGAACTTTGTAAAACAAACTACCCTGAGTTTACAGCATATCATCTTAACTGGTAATAAATTAGCTTCCCTCAATCATACATCTATTCATTAATTTCTTCCATTAATTTTGACCGTGTTTGCTGTATAAATTGCATGTTTAGTAACAACAGAGTGAGATTGCGTCATCTGACCACAGCCTCTCTAATCATCTGGGTGCACGTGGGAAACTGGCTTAGCCAAACCAGAGCCGTTTTTCTCTCGAGAGAACTACAGCATAAAATAGTTACACTTTCTTAAAGAAATCAAGCCAAAATATACTGAATTGAAATATAAACGTTTATTACACAAAGTTTCTTACCCCACTGATCTGTTGCATTCAGACCAATCATCCTCTTTGAGTTGTTTCCCGAAGTTTGCAGTTAAAGTCGGGCTCGTCCCGCTGCTAGTAACGGTGCTAGCAGTCCGAAGGGTTAACCGGCTGTTTATCGTTCCAACCGGGAGACATCCACGCGACATGCCGCTGAATCTGCTTCCTGAACGGGAAGCACGCACGCGGACGCTACAGCAGACACTGCGAATTGTAGCCAGCTTCATGGTGACCGCTTACTTTGTTTCTGGGTCTCAGGACGGTCCTTCACTCTCCGTTAGAGTAACACACAAAGGAGTCTTTTCTAGAGGAAGAAAAAAAGTTGAGATAGTCTCCGGGTACTGATGGAGGTGTGGTAACTTCAGGGGCACTCGGAAATATAAATGTCCACAGCGTTGTGCGTTCTAAAAACTCCAAATATAACAAATCTCCAATAGACTAAATGATGGTTTATAACTATACAACACGTGCATAGTACGCCAAGTAATTAGCGTGCAGTCTCTCAACAGCAGCTCACTGAAAATGTGATAGTTTCTCTCCGAAATGCATACAAATGAATTTTTCTATTTTTAGGACTTCAAAGTCACTGCCTTCAGATGTTTGTTATGTTAAAACAAATTCGAATTTCCAGGTAAACTCGGAACAGTCGCTTTCTATATTAACATGGAATTTTACAGGCCATTTTCGGCCTGAAAATCCGAGGGTATAATGTACACATCACAAAATCAGCAAACACTTCAGTGCAGGTAAAGTTAAATCAGGGAGCTAGAAGCACATACACCGATGATTAAAATCTTAATATCTGGTAAGAAATTGCATGTATTTTATGCTGGTGAATCATAACCAGTCTCCAAGAAGAACTTCAAAATGTAAAATAAAGAAAGAGTAACATGAAACAAAATGTACATTAAATAAAATATAGAAGGCTAATGACTGAAAACTGCATATGAAATCAAACAAGGATTTCTCAGCTAATTAAAAGTTTACAATTTTATTTCATTTACATGTCACATTCCCTGAATGAAGGGGACGGGTAAGAGATATTTTCAACTTATTGGCAGTGAGGCTTGTGGAACAAACAAATCAAGTAGTGGACCATAAAAAATTACCTGTCCTGAGTAGAAGAAACTGACAACTTGTCAAAGTCTTTATCCCCCACTGTTGCAGGAGAACATCTAATACGATCATATGACTGAGTGGTGTGTATCTCAGACCTCAGTAAACTTTTGCACTGTTATTGATTTTTAAATGCTTCACATGGTATTGATTTCTTTCCAGTCTAAGTAAAATTATGATTAGGCGTGATTTTTCAAACATAATGCAATATTTGAAATATTTCAAAATAATCCTCTGGCCAACAAAGACTATAAATAAAAGTCCAACCAGTTTATAATTGGCAACATTTTGTATAAATTGTACTCATACTAAATTTGGAAACATAATGTATATCAATGTATATTAATATTAAGTTATTCTCCAGCATATAAAGCAATTTAATTTATTTTATCTTCAAACCTTTGTGTTTTTTTCATTCATTTTCTGCCTAGTTCCTAACCATTTTGGAAGGTACTGATTTTGTTTCTCATGTCACTTAAATCCAAACCATTATGCAGGTATGAAAAAGACAAATCTTTGCTTCTCAGAAAGTCATAAGAGAAGAAATCTATTGCTCATTTTTTATCTTATGTTCTGTTCTTTGGATTTTATTTGGATTTATTTTCTGTCAATATTAGTATTTTTTTCTTTGTTTGAAATTTCTTTTTGTGTAGTTCATCTTCCCTCAATCTCCCCGTTTATTCTCTCACCTGCATTCAGTGTCTCAATGGAAAACCAGGAGATAGAAAAAATGTTTTCTTGATGCCATACTGTGAAAAGTAGGCTTTCACCTTATAAAGTAACCTTAACAATAGAATTTGAGCATAACATTTGAAACTGATGCTTGAAATAAAATCAATGTTTCTGGCCGTTGGACACCAAAAATGACTTATGACCAGTGGTTCTGTCATGCTTGTCCAAGTGTGCTGGAACTCAAACACACAACAATTTATGCTTCATTTTTATTTATACAGAGAAACTACATAAATCTTCAACCAAAATAATACATCTCTGAGACAATCCTGTACGAATTTTATTAAAGTTTGCTTTTCAAATTTTTTATTGAAAAGGCAAATATATCTGCAAATCATAAGGAAAATTATTTTGATTCCAAAATACAATGAAAACAGGATGGAGACCAAAGAAAGCTGTGAGTCACACCATACTTAAGAGGCAGCATTCAATTAAATGATACAATGAATGATCAATAATACCAATATAGATTATTAAAGTTCCTATTTGACAGATAGAAATGAACCATTCCAGTACATGCCCTTGATCCCAACAAATAACTCAAGAAATACATAGTATTCACATGTTTTGTGTCTCCAATTAAAATGCAAAAAAAGTATGTAAACAGATTTATTTTTTGTTTCGAGACATTGTTTTTGCAACTGATTTAAATACACTGTAAAATGTTCATTTTTGATTTTAAAAGTCTACTTAATGTGTGAACAAGTCCACAGCTGAATTCTCATTTTTTTAGTCACTGTGTTTCTATTTGTTTTTTGAGCATGCGCGTAAAAGAAGCTGGTTCTACCTGTCTGTTGGTTTTAATCTGTCTCACTGTCAGACATAGGCCCACACACAAAGCACTTTTAAAAATAATTTGGGCGTGGCTGGAAAAATCTTTTTTGGACGCTTTCAGTCCAGGTTCTCATCTATTTCTATTCCTAGATGCCACAAATTAAAAGTAGCAAACTGCACATAAATCTGAAACGTTGAAGGAGCAAATTTTTAAAAGTTTCTTACAGTCTACTTACATTTATACATATGGCAGAGGTGCATACATATTAATGGCTCTCCCAGCTCAATCACACCTTGTGTGAACACAATGACTTCTGACTAAACCGACCGGACCTCATTCTTCAAGTCACATCTTTTCTGGTATGTGACGTGGCGCAATCCATCCAGAAACGACGGAACAATTCCAGCTTTAGGGCTCCGAAGAACTCCATTACGCATGTGGAGCGCTTTGTTTTTCCTGCTTTCTCTGAGCGCTCAACCCCAGATCTGGAGATGCTGCTGAGGCGCTCCACTCAGCCAACACCATAGGACAACATTTGATTTCTACGCACAACAGTTAAGACAACAGGTAAGGCTCTTGCTTTTAATCAAGTCGCCTCTGCACAAGATTAAGTGAGCCTTCTTTCACCTCCTTATTTAGGATATTGTGAATGGAGATGAAAAGACTATAAGTTGTAAATGTGTGTTGCTGTCCATTCTCAGTCTTAATCAATATAGCCATATTCATACAAATGTGTTTTGGGCATAAAACGTATCTAAGATAAATTTTTTGGACAAAATATTTAGAATGTCCAAATTATTTTAACAAAATAAGCAGATTTTGATTAATTCTGTACAATGGAGTTTCAGGAAATATATTGCCTGATAGTCTGCTAAAATTTATGTTAAGAATATTATCCTTCTTGAGAGAGAAAACATGATAATCTCCTAAACAAATTTTGTTAAAATATAATATTATTATTAATTATTTTGATATCTATTTTACACATAAATAAATTCAACATCTTCATTTGGCCAGATCTCACAAACTAAAATGTGGTATCCAGCTAGATTTTTTATTTTTTTTTGTTAGGATTGTTTTGAATGAAAAAATTGATTACTTCACAGTTATGTCTTCTCGGTTGTAAGCAGAGACAATACTAGATGTGATGTAGAAGAGTTGTATCTGATTTAAAAGATAATTTGATGCCCCACTTGTGTTCAAGATAAAAACTAATGCTTAGACAAAGACGTCATACGTCACAAGTTGTGAGAACTAGTTTGGTCACTAGTTACGCCTTTGCTTGTTCTTTGAAGAACCTGTTAAGCCAGTGGTAGGCGTTGGCTGGGTTAACTCTGAAGGATGAAGGAAGACAAAAAGGACTTTCAGACACCCGGTTAAAAAAAATCAACATTATTGTAAAATTACTGGATTTTCCAGTAATGTAAAAATTTGGATTTTACATTACTGTTAACCCTGGATCTTCCTTTACAGATTCTGAAATTACAGAAGGCTTTGCTAAATTGTAAATCTAAAGTTTGTGTTTCTGTCTTATGCCAGGTGAGTCATCTCTATTAATGTGCATAGGAGAGACAGCAATCAGAGAAGGATAGTCTTCCTGAAATATTAAGGCTTCCCCTGAAATCCAGTGCAAACATGAGGGACAGACTAAGCCAACTGCAGGAAATGCCCACCGGCAGTGATGAGTCCGTGGACTATGAAGAGTCCACCTTTTCTGACTCCTTCAGTAACGTCGACCTGGAAGACGAGCTGCCTCATCAGGCAGTTGTGTTTGACAACAGCCCTGCTCTCAATGATGTCTTTTCTCAATCCCAGGATATACATAGAGAGATACAGCTTATTCGACTTGAGGTTAAAAGGCTCCGTGAGCAGAACTCTCGCATGCTCCAGGGCAACACTACCATGAGCACAATTAAAAAAGACTCCAATGCTATAGGAGCAGACATAAAGAAGAGGGCTGAGGGTATTCTAAATTGCCTGCACAAAATGGATGGAACAGCTCATAAGTTAGAGGAAGAGCATGGTGAAAATTCTGCAATCACACGGATCGCCAGAACCCAGTATGCTTGCCTCAGCAATGGCTTTCGAGACGCAATGTTTGACTATAACGAGGCCGAGATGACCCATCGAGAGAACTGCAAAGCCCAGATCATGAGGCAGATGGAGATAGTGGGGCGTGATGTATCAGGCGAAGATGTGGAGGAAATGATTGAGAAGGGCCAGTGGAACATCTTTACTGACAATGTCGTGAGCGAAGGCAAAACGGCCCGATCAGCTCTCTTCCAAATTGAGAAGCGCCATCAAGAACTTGTAGATCTGGAGAACCGAATCAAGGGAATCCATGAGATATTCCTGGACATTGCCCTGCTGGTGGAGGAGCAGGGCCCAATGCTGGACTATGTCCAAACAAATGTTCAAAAAACCGATGCAGGCATACAAGACGCCATTGTCAAGCTTAAACTAGCTAAAAAGCATGACAAAAATAACCCGTTTAAGAAAATGTTTTGCAGTTGCTTCCCATGCTACAAGTAAGGACCAGAATCACATACAATGCAATGTCTTTGTTCAATACACTCCAATTATTATTGCAAAGCAATACATATCACTGTTGATGAAGGACAAGTACTTTAAGGAGTTAAATGTAGGTCTGAAAGTAGAGCAATTAGCAGATTAATTTAGACTGACATATAATATACATTCTCATGTAAAACATGTTTCTAAATTAAATTAACAAGTATCTCAATTCCTGAAATGGACTGGTGAATTGCTTAGGATGCCCAATTGCTGCCATGACCCTGAGAGTGATTTTTATATGGTCCCAAACATTACTGGGAAAACTTTGGTAGAATGAAGTACCTTTGTAAACCTATTTGTTTATATGTTTAAAAGATGTTGACACAAGTGTAAACAAGACTGCCTTTCACCTTTGTGCAATTAATCTGTCCTTGATTCATTTTAGATGTTTTATGCATTGTTAATTTTAAATCATTGTTCATTATAAACAACTAACAACTTTTAATGTATAATTGGTCAGATTTGACATTTTATGGCTGCAACAGAAAATAAATGTTTATGGTGCAATCACATTGTTTAACAAATTTTTTTATTACTTTTTTGTATCTTTCCTCCCGTTTTTCATAATGTGGCTTCTTGTATAGAATATTAATGTAGCAAAGCGACCTAACCAGTTCATGTGGCTTTAGAAATCCCTAGAAATCTGAATGTTATTTATGCATAACACTATCTAACAAAGACCTTGCAGAAGGATTTTATCATATTACTTTTAGCTAAAATAATTTTTTATCCCATCATGTCTGAGATTGGTATGATCCTGATGTTCTTTATAATGTGATAAATATTTAGGTGGATATCAAAATGAGCCAAATGATACCCCTTCCTGTACCTCAAGAAAACATCTTGTGTCTCCCTGAAGGGGCTTCTTTTGGGCTTGGTCAAGGAGATGTTAAGCCGAGAATCCCTGGGAAGTAACAGAAGGAACAAGCAAGGAGTGACTGAGAAAGAGGTGTAAATACTGGGAGGTTCAATGCTGAACAAAGACCTGGGCTGATGAGCTAACAGGTTGCAAGTGTGTGAGGAGAAAGCAGAAGGCAGCCTGAGGAGAAAAAGAGAAAGAGCAAGTGACACATTGGGGAGTAGGAAATAAATCTAACAAATAACTAGATTTACAAAACATAATAAAACCTAGAGCAACTAAGAAAAGGACTAGACACAAGAAATAATCTTATCTACAATTACCAAAAAGGAATTGATGAAAAAATAGAAACCAGGCAGAATTAATAGAAAATAGTAAGGAACACAAATAACGACAAAACCCAAAATAAACTCAAACAACTCAAGATCCCGACAAATTCAGCCATTTGATTTAGAGCTGTTATAGCAGGAAACATGCAGGTCACCGGCCATTGAGAAGTGACGGTTACACCCCAGACATGGCTTTTTTTCTCCTTTCTCTTTTCTTACAGAGTTCGTAATTCTTCCAGCTTTTTCACCACCTCAGTCATATACAGTAACACAACTCATTTCAGATTATTTACATAACAGCAGTTCACAAAAAATGTCGTCTCAAGGCACTTAAAAAAAAGGTCAATTTAGTTCAATCATACAGATGGACTCTAAACTCACCAAGTCTAAACTATGAAGGCTGTTTTTCCAGTTCAAGGGAAACTCACCCTTACCTGCAGGTGTTCCAAATGGATTTTTTGATAGGACTGTCACCTTAAGGAGTCACATAATCTCTATGCTAATAGCAGAAACTTTGTCATTGAGGAAGTTGTGTTTTGGTGGGAAGGTCTTGGTATGTCACCTGTGCAGGGGTAGGCGGCTGCACACTGAACAGACAGCTGACTTCCCTCTTGTCAGAGTGAAAAGATGCCACAAGCTCTTCGGATCAAACAAACAAGATAAGCTGAAAAGGGTTTTACTTAGTTTTTGGATATTGTGAGACTCCAAAAACGGTAAGTTGTTTTAATTTTTTTAGTTGAACAATTTCCGATTTTTTTTCTCAGTTAAATTGAAGCCACCTTTTGATATGAGGGTAGCTGTTTATGGCAACTTAATTAATGCTCAGCAGCTTGGTGCTAACACTGTTTTGGTGTCAATAATAAGAATGCGCTTGAGATTTTCAGTAAATGTGTCAAATTGTCCACATTTTAACCAAAGATGGTGAAAGTAATTTTCGTGAGCTCTTAATTTTGATACGGCATGCACCGAAACTCCAAGAACAAGAATATATTTTGCGCCAAATGAGACCACCAAAGTATTTTTAAATCAAGCTACACTTACATAAGATATTTGTAACACACCTTCATTTATTGTCATTACCTGTTTTCAGTAAATTGTCTTCCTTGTTCCTGGTTTAAAAAAAACATTCCATTGAGCCAGTTATCTGTGACTGCTTTCAGTTTAACAGATAAAATGTCACTGTAATGCAAAATATAAACTTGCTAAGACACAGTCATTTTTTGTGTGAATGTCTAAAAACATTTAGAAAGCTGCACAACAGGTTTTAGAGAGGGACAAAAGTATGCTGCGGTTAATTTCCAAACAATTTTAACTTTTAATATTTGATTTTCTATGATTCAACTGAAAATGAAGAAAATGTCCTCTTAAAAGGATCAAACAGCTGCAACAATTTGGTTACCCAACTGTGAACATCCATACTTCCAACTTATCCTACTATTTATCTCAGACAACAATAGGGTGAAAGACAGAATATATCAGAAATACCTATGGACATCCATTAACTTATTATCTGCTGACCTAGCTCCTTCTTCACTTTGAGCATTTAGGCTTCTTATTGGAGTCTTATCAGCCTGCTTGAAAATTTCAAAAGTTCTCCAAATCTGTAAGACTGAGATGATATCTCTTTCCCACCACCCACCTGCACAGATATCTGCAGGTGACTCTGCAGATTTCTGTGATTTAGTCTCTGATTAAGACATTTCAAAGGTTTAATAGTCTTTAAATCCCACTTCATCTTCAGCGTTCTTGTACAAAACTGAATGGTGTTGGTCAAAAACTATTTAGAACTATTTATCACTTCTTCCACCTTCACGAAAAAGAAACAAAATAAATCCAATTCATTTTGAAGAAAAGCAACTCCAGAGTATGATGTGCCACGGCCAATTTCTATGGTAGACATGCTGTTCAACCATTGACTTTTGGAAATGTGACCCACAAGGTTAATTTTTGGTTTCATCAGACCATAAGCTATTCTTGCATTAGGTTCATGAGAATACATACATCTTTTGTCACATGTAAGTCAAAATCTGTTCTTGGTAAACTTTCCTGCAGGTATAATAAAGTCTAATTTTGCCCCACCAGAAAGTGACATTTTAACATTAGTTTGTATACATTTTAAACCTAGTGGGCATCTTATTAGGAGTCTGGTTCTTAGCTATTAGTTCTTCTTTTTTGTAATTGCGAGATCTCAAATTAAAATGTTGAACTATGTTGAGGATGTCCAAAATTAATTTTACACAAGTCTCAGTTTACAATTGTTATCAGTCTGACAATATATTTTAGTCTCATCCACCATTTTAGATCCAGCCAACATTTTCTTTATGTGGGTTCTCAGGCAAAATGCGGGACATGCTGGTGAGACTCCAGACCATCAGCGAAGAGCAGGAGGGCTATGAGCCAGAGCTTACTGGACCTGAATACGACGTCGACAAGAAGACTCTGATTCAAGATGCTGTCGTTTTTGATTACTCTACAGAAATGGATGGTATCCTGGAGGAGTCGCATTCCATACGCAAAGATATGTCCTTGCTTAATTTGGAGATTCAGCGCCTGAGGATCCATAATGAGCGTTATGGCACAACCGTGAGACGTCTCACTTTTCTGAAAAGGGACTCTGACTCCATTGCAAGAGGAATTCATCATCAAGCAGAGTCTCTGCATAACCAAATACAGAACCTGGGTAAAGAGTGCAGCAGGCTGGAGGAGAAAAATGGTCCCAATGCTGCAGTTACTCGCGTTGCCCGTACCCAGTATGAAACTCTCATCTGTTCATTCCGTGAAGTCATGAGTGACTACCATAAGGTTGAGGAGAAACAGAGAGGCACATGCAGGACAAGGCTCCAGAGGCAAGCTTCCATAATGGGGGCAGAAATGAGCGAGGAAGACCTGAATAACTTGGTGGACAAAGGTGGTGAGGGCTGGACCGAGCTGTCCCAGAATCTTTGCCAGGATGGTAGCCGTTCATGCCGTTTAGCCCTGTCTAACATCAAAGACAGACATAAAGAGCTGATGGACCTGGAGGCCAGACTGAAGGAGGTCCATGAACTGTTCCTCGATATGGCCATACTCGTAGAAGAACAGGGTTTGCTTGTTAATAATATTCAACTTAATGTGTGCAAAACGGAAGAATATACTGAAGAGGTAAATTGTAAATTAGTCAGGGCCAAAGTTTACAAGAAGAAGAACCCTTGTTTGCAATGTTGTCCCTGGCTACCATGCTGGAAATAAAGAGGAGCATTCTAAGACTTCAGTCAATAATGTGCAGTTTATCAAACAATCAAGTTTATGAGACAAATGTTTTAACCACGTAAAAAGAGATGGCATCAGAATGAAGTATGGTTCGCAATCATTTTAATTTATGGGAACTGCAATCTTTACAGATTCTCAAATATGCAAATTGCTGGAATTACTCCAGTATGTGAAGCTTGATATTTAATGTTTATTGAAAACTTTCTTAGTACAGTAAAGTTTCTCTATGATTACATGACTAAATCAGTGGAGGTGTGTTTGTGACATCAGATGAGTCGATATTTTAAATAGAAAATGTTTCAGTTTGGAATGATTTTAAAATGTTTGGATTAAAATAAATACCTGCTACATTGAATTGTTTTTGAGTGACCCACATTTTGGCTACACCAACAGACTTGAATCACGTGGGGAAGCATTTCACATGTTCAGAAATGAGTAAGAATTGGATTCATGAGAAGAAGAATGTTCATAATTTACACAAGACAGTGAATTACAGACTTCCAGTGTCCATGTACAATTCTAAGATGGACATGGTTAGGGTTTTTATAATATGAGCTTAGGAGATGCTTTGTTTTTCAAGTTATATTTTATTTTTTTAAGTCTATTACATCCTATAATTTTGAATCTAAGCGAAAGAATATAGCTTAAAACATTTAATAAATTAACAAGTTGGCAAGAAATGTAACAGGATGAATAAACACAAGTTAATGATGTCTTTCTATATACTTTAAATCTAAACTAAAGTAAAGCATCTTCTTTCAAATTGAACCCTTTGATTTTCTTTTCTTTAAAGGAAACTTTCAATGTTTATGTTGGACCACAAAAATCATACATAAGAAGCCTGAAGCGATAGATACATGCTGTTATAACGGAAAAGAACTAAACTGGAGCAGTTAGGAACTTTAGATGATGGAGTAAAAGTAGTTTTCAGCAATGGAGTCTGCATTTGTCAATGAGATAATGCAGTTACATTTGTCTAATATCTTCACAATGTAGCAGTCAAAGACTCCATGAATAAAACAAGCACATTTTCACAATCACTAACAGCATGGAGCTGTATATCAGGTCACAGACCGGGGTAGAAATCACTCATTGCCTTGCAATAAGTGCACCAGCACTTTTAGGTGCTTCCACATTCTAGCAACCCAATCAGTTTTGATGATGAAGCATTTTTTGAGGATAATAATCAGTCTTGGTACTAAAGCAAAAAGCATTATATTGTTTCTTTGGGAAAGTAAGATTAACCCAATGACATTGTGAGGAAGTAGTCTGTATTTCAAACCAACGATACAGTTATAGCAGTAATTGAAAAAGAAATTATCTTCCCTGCAAAGCTGATCATCAGCCAGTGATAATGTTTTTCTTAATGAAATTGATGCCTCACAGAACTCAACCTGTCCTAAAAAAACAATAAAATATAAAAAGTAGAGGAACAAGAAAGTACTAATTCTGTTTTTCATTGATTGTCCTTAAACAGTCATGCTCCCTTGTGATTAATTACAAAAACCAAATTTAAATTTCTTGAAATTATATGAAGCAGTATTACAATGTTCAGCTGTAAACACGTTTTGTCAGCGGCTTATTTTGTTGGCTGAAGTAAAGCAACTAACATGACATTCTCCAAGAGTGATTCACTAACTACATTCGTCAGGACATTGATGTCACGACAGCAAGTGTGTCCCTCAGGTTTTCTGAGGCGTGTGTAATCCACGTGTCTGATGTCTTTTCTAGAAGCAGAGACCGGCTAAGCTTTTAAAGAATTGAAGGCTTGTATAACTCCTTGTGTGATGTCTTTTACAAAAGTAGTGGCTGATCTGAAAGTAGCGATGAAGACAATATAAAAGGTAGGTTTAGAATCGTCTTCTAGAAACTTTGCCTTGCAAATTATAGGCAGTAGCTTCTCATATACGAATTTTCTTTTGCTCAGGCTTTATTGAAGGAACTTCTATGCCTCCCAGTTGACTCTTCATCAAATTTTAGGTCTATGGCTATTTCAAGACTATTTAGGAATTATAATTGGTTTAACTATTTGTGTTCTGTTTAAAAATTTATCTGTTTTACTACTTTATTCACTTTCTTCATTAGGCCTATGCATTGAAATCTGATCCTTGTACAGGTCACTCTATGTGCCTGATCTGTAGTACTACTCTTTAGAATGTGCAAATTACATGATTTCTAAATGTAACTTAGCTTTTTTTTAAATGATTAATAAAAAAATAATTTAGATATACAGGGGTGAAGAGTACGAGCTATTTTCGAAGTACGAAATGAACGACAACGTGTGGGTAGGAGTGGTCAAAGTTGGGGGTTTTTCACACTTCAAAACGTCATTTTTAATAGAGGAGCATGGACTTATAGAATGCGAGCACAGAAGTCTGGAATGGGCAAACCAGATCTAGAATCTTCGAGAGTGAGAATATTAATAACTTGTAACTTTCATGAATCTCAAACTCAATTTTGCGCCTCCGTCTTGTTTGCCTTGCGATTTTACGTGGTTTATAATTGAAATAGTACACTGTTTATATTAAACGAAGCAAAGTTATGACTGGTGTTCGCTCGTCAAAGTACCGAGTTGAAACGTTTGCTTTCAGTTAACCCCATGCTAACGTCATTAGCGGCGTTTTTTCGTAGAATGTCAACAGTTACCAGCAATGCGTGTATTATTTGGACATGACGAAATTATTTAGAATTTTGAAGCATTTCATTGTATCCCACTATTGTAATGAACGAGATAGCCTACCGATTTAGGTGTTTTTGTTGAAGGTACTGACTGCATAACACTTAGATTAGCTTTCTGCTAGCTGCTAGTACCCGGCGAAAAAGATGCATTGTCGCGATTCATTATGTGTACGTTGATAATATAAAAACACAAACCACAAGATAAATAATCAAGAAAAGTAATTGAAAACAGTGACAGTTTTTCTTTTATGAAAGCATCGTGTCGAGATCAATGTGAACGTACCAGGATGGCCGAGTGGTTAAGGCGTTGGACTTAAGATCCAATGGACATATGTCCGCGTGGGTTCGAACCCCACTCCTGGTAGCGTGTATTTTGTTGACGATTCAATAAAAATTACATTTGGCTTTCTTCAGAAGCAAACCCATTTCTCACGAATACTTGAACGGCAACGTGGATTACCTTGAACGCGTGGCACAGCAGAAGGAGAAAGGGAAAAGGCTCTTCTTTTTTTATGAATTATAAGTCTTTCCTTTTGTCTTATTAAGCAAGTACTCGTATGAAAATTTATAAGGAGTTGTTTAATTGTCTAAATCAACAGAAAACGGAAATCATATACTTTTTATGATTGTTATTATTATATTACAACATTTGTGAGTTTGATGGAATGCAACATGATAGTAAACTAACGTCTTTATTATTCTAAATTATAGATCCAATATAATATGCATGGATGTTCCTTCACCTCGTTTTTGTGTCTTTTGTGTTTTCAAAGTATTAACCTACGCATGCTTTGGAATCCATTATGTTTTAGGTGGTGCGCCATTTAGACAGAAGAGGGCGCTCTAGGACCTTGTTGTGGTTGAGGGCTGGACCTGCTGGAAGCCTCATATACATAACCCTGTAATTACATTGGCAGTGGCGGGGCAAATTTGGGAAATAGTGATGGATGAACAACAGTAAGGTTTTACTTACAAATAGCTGCTGCACAACACTCACCCTAGCTCATGAGTCATTCATACAAAGAGGGGTTTATGGACTAATATCACATAGTGACCACAAACATCACATTATTATTATCACATTATTATCATCACATATTATATTATTTGGAAATATGTATTCAAACTCGTCAGTGGGCATTCACACTTGTGTGTCTTTGCATTCCTTGCTGAGAAAATATGTTGCCTCTTGACATGTTTTGGAGGTTCACAAGTGTGCTTATTTGTGAATATCAGCATCTGCTTTGAGCTGAGTGATGGAGCAACCACAAAGGAGCCATGACAACTAAAGAGGGAGGGAGAAGAATCAACATCTCTGCTCATAAATTTCTTCCACACTTTATTATTTGGTCCACAGGTTTTCCAATGGACTAGTAATGAGGTTCTGTCTTTAAAACATTATTTTTTGTTCTTATAATGTTTTTATTTCCTAGTTTATTGTCTGCTGTCCAGAGGTTTTGTTTGACTCCTACATTTAAATGAAATATAATTTTGAATAAAGCTGGTGAATTACATTTTAATAGTATTTGTAGTTAGTGTTATGAATGCATTAAAAACATTCTTTTAAAATGATCAATAATTACAATAAGTTATTTGGTTAAAAAATGTGTTAAACCTTTTATGTGTAATTATCCATCTATTATCTACCTTATGGTTGGATAACACGTGGATATCCATGATTTTCAGGAGTTGTTATGAGCTGTAGGCCCAAACAAAGATATAAGCAATCAGTGGTGGAATGCTGTTAATCTTCTCAGGAGCCACAATTTTGAAGCACTGTTTTTTTGCACCCTATTTCTACTTTTTTAGGTTTTTGTGTCAAGGAAAACTTTATATACTCAGCTTTAAAAAGTCACAATCTACATTTTAAAAAAATACAATAATTTAGGAGAAATTGTTTTCAGTTGATTTATTTTCTGAGCATATATATATATATATATCTCCTAAATACGTAATTATTCAGTGTACAAAATTCTGTTTTTTTTTTATTATTTTCCTTTAAAAATTAATTGTATACAATTATTTATGTAGTTATGCATTTGTTGAATGAACCGGTTCCGTATTCACATATGACTTTTAGTTTAAACTGTTTTTTCTGATAAAGGGGGTTTTCTGGTGGGAGTCGCCGGTTTCGGTGGTGTTACGTCACGTGACGGTCACCGCGCCATGTTTCCATCTCCCAGCCAGGAAAACTTTTACAGGCAAGGGAACAGCTAGAGACGGTTGTTAAAAAAGGCACGGTACATAAATACTTCCGGTTAAGTTCTTCAGAAATAAAGGTTTATTTCTCTTTTCCTCTCCAAATGGGAGTTTATCTTCAATGTGATATAGATCAGTACTAATTACCTGGTTGTCTTTCTAAGGGAATAAAACCCTGAACAAACATAACAAATGGTCCGTAACAGTTTGTGCAAGTCAAACAACTCATTGTTTTATTCTGATAGACGGATTCTTGCATTTCCGCTTCACGCAGGTAAGTGTGACTAACTTTACACCAGTGAGCGCAATAGGGAGAAAGAGTCAAGAAAGCAACAGGAACAAAGTTGTAGGACCTGCACCGCCGTGTTCAGTTGTGAAATGCTGTAACCAACTTTCAGTTTTCGGGACACAGCAAGCTGTAAACTACTAAGACAGAATCGGGGTTTTGCTCGGGATTAAACAGCTAAGAGGCGTCTCCTGAATCTTTTTAAGGGAGCATATCGTGGAGACTGGATGCTCTTCAGGAAGGGTCTCCTTACTTTATCTGAGCTTGGACTTAAGCTTTGATAAGGAAGGTGCTCTGTGCCTCGTAGAAAATGCCTTAGACTGTTTGGACTTTTGTTCTCGGAAACAACTTTGGCACATTAGGCCTTGATTGTGTACACATTTTGAAATTGTTTAGAGGGAACGCGTTTCCTGACCCCTGTGACAGACGGTGGAGGTGAGTTTGTTTCTTTTAAGCAGCGGGGTAGGTTAGATTAGCCTCATAAAACAAAACACTGAAGTGGTTTCACCTGGGGTCTTGACGTAGGTGTTGGTTTGCAGGTTGCAGTTTAGTTGAATTGGCTGAGTATTCGCTGCAGTCATGACTTAGAGATGAAACATTAACTCCAACTAGGCCACTCCGACTCGTGTTTGTGTTGGACAATTTGTCAGTCCTTAAAAAAACTTAAATAAATGTACTTGACCCAATCGTAGCCCACTTCAACTTCAAATTCTCACATGCACTTCTAAATCATTACATAGTAATATTTTCAAGGAGTTCAGTTTATCTGACAGATTGTGTCTCTGTTTTGCTTTGGTCACCACAACTACCCGTCTAACTCGGAGAGGAACTGAAATTTTAACACACATGCAAAGATAGATAGTGCCGCCTTTTCCTTGCTTATACAACTATTTTTGGGGTTTTACATCATGCTGTAAGAACTTTGACTCACCCTGCAACAGATTAGCAAATCTGCACAGAAGCTTCCCTCAAATGTTTTGGGAGTGGATGGAAACCCTTTTAAGGAACGAACCACAAAACCTAATTGGCCTTTTTAAGAGTTTCGAATGAGCAAATGAAGGCTAAGAGATGGCTTTTATTTCATATCCTGTTTGTAGATTTAAAACATCCACAAAGAATCACATGCTTAGTTGCATATTGGCACATGACAACAAATTCCATAATAATGTCTCAGTTTTATGACCATCAGCTCCTTGCCAGGGTCCAAAATCAACTCAGTAAAACTGTTAGATTAGACAAAACTGTAAATGGAGTTTATTGATGGCACATCAAAGCAGAATTTGAACCTTGATGGTGATTGTTAACTAAACAAAACAAGATTCAACTTTGTGCATTTTTATTTATAGGTCAAAGGAGATTTATATATATATATATATGAAAAAACATTCACTCATCCGATGGAGTCAAAGTGTAACCTTCTGGTGTTCATGCAAAAATACTATGTGTGGAATAAAACTAACACTTTGTAACACTAAACATCATCTATACGTGGAAACATGGTAGTGTCAGCATTATACAGTGTGGAGGCTTTTCTTTAACATAAACAGAATAGCGGGTTAGGGTTGACTGAGTTGATGGCTGAAGCCTTACACAGGGTAATCCTGGAAGAAATCTCATCATTGGTTGTAAAACTGAGCCTGTTGCAGAAGTTCACTTCCCAACAGGACTGATCCTAAGCATAACACCAGAGCTACAATGGAATGGTTACCATTAGAGCATACTCATGTGTCAAAACTGCCCAGTCATGATTGAGACCTGGGGGGTAAAAAGGAGCGGTTAAGAATTTTAAAATCTGTAATTACAGACCATCTCCTATCAATATGACAGATTTGAGCTTTTTTCCAAAAGGAATGTCTAAAAATTTTAGTACTTAGATGTCCATAGCTGTGATTCTACAAAGTATCGACTTAAAGGGATGAAAGACAAATGTGCATCACACATTTCAGAGTTTTATTTGAAAAAATATACATGTAGCCTTCCTTTTTTATATTTGTTTAATTCTTATCTAGAATCCACTGAAATTGCTCAAAATCACAGATGTAACAGCATTGCAGAAGTTATTTTGAATAGAAGCAAAAGTTAAATATATCAGTCATATCTGAATGCTTTTGTCTGAGACAATTTTTTTGTTTTCTCAGGGGCAGAAGAAGAGCTGTTCCACTGTTTCCAAAGTGGCCTTGAGGTGTACCACATAGTTTGATCTGTGCAAACGTTGGATTATTAATCTACAATGGCATTACAAGGAGACACTGCAGAAGGAGGAGTCAATGAAGAGTTTAATGAAATCATCAAGTGGAGATCAGGTATGTTTTCTAAAAAGTGACTTCTCTTCTAGTGCATCCAGCATGGTTAGCCAACGATAACATGTGCAAGTGCAAATTCTGACAGAGCTTCCAGGGCTCTTTAGGTACACATCACCTCACAGAATAAGGTTACGCTCTGTTGCTTGAGGGTAGCGACCGAAAGGAAACCCTGACAGAGCCAGAAATCCTGTTGTGCATGGTTAGCCTCAGTTCCCATGGAGCCAGGGGAAAAGGGACGGAGGCAAAGCGAGCAGCAAAACGTGTGACGTGAACTGGAGACAGTTGGCTATACGGAGTTCACTGAGAGAAAGAGAGAAAGCAGCAGAAAAAAATTGACCAATGGCAGCAGAGAACAGTGCAGAAAAGAATGCAGGGATGGGTTTAGAGAGCCACACCCAATGATCTTTCTCCGTCAATGTTTTCATTCCATAAGTTAATCTTTTGTAGACGCCTTCCTCAAAGAAACAAGTTGTTGTTCAGGTGGGAGGAGTGTTTAAGCTGAAAAGGTGAGGTAATTTAAGATAACTTGGAGGAATTCCCAGGTGATAAAATATGTCCTTCAAAGATGAATTATCTTGTGTTTCAGATAATAACAAAAGGGACAGTGAAAGATAAGTGACTGAGAAGCGCTCATCTTTCTGAACAGCACTTGTCTAGCATTCACAAAAATGCATCAATTTAAAACATATAAACAAGACCTGGGTATTTGTGAGGGATTTGGAGGTCTTTTGTTTCAGCAAATATATATAATATTCACATACCACATAAAAAATTGGATTTAAGACAAATAATTGTTCAAGGTACAAGCAGAAAGTTGAAATTCTTGATGCAGTTGTTTTTCCAAGTTGGTTTGAGCCAGTTCACATAAAGTTTAGAGATTGAACTTTGCTATTGAGCTCCATTATAATTTTTACTGTTGCCTCATGGCCAAAGGACATAGGCTTGAATTGAGTTTGTATGTTCTTCATATTGGTATGTGGGTTTTCTCTTGGTACTCTGGCTTCCTCCCACAGAACCAAAACATTCATGTTAGGTTGCTTGTCTGCTCCAAGTCTAAATTGGTGGTTGTTTGTTTGTCTGTGATGGACTAGTGACGGGTCCAGTGTACACTCAGCCTCTCACCCATTGATCCCCTGTCCAGTGATTCTGGAAGGCTTAAACTGGATGAAACTTGGGATTACTTCTTAAATCATAGTAGGCTGGGTGCCCATGCTGTGATTTTTGGAAGAGAGGAGTTGTCTGTCCACATTCCAGACATTATTTGCATGGATTGCTAAGTAATGGCAATTGTTGTCACACTTTTAATTAGTTTAAAGTATTTGTATGTATTTTCTTTATTTTTAGTAGGTAGGCTAAGTCGTTGGGCTCAATGTATGCCAAAATTTTAAAAGTTTAAGGTTTAAAAATTGCAGAAATTATTTCTTATACTCTTCCTCTGGTTGAAAGTATGTATTATATGTCAGAGAACGAGTGTTTTATCTGTTTTTATGGAGCACATAATAGTGCAGTATGTCCCTGCCCCATAAATCCAGTTGTTTAGAAGTATGTCTGGAGGTTAAAAACAGGGACGGTCATGAAAGAAACTGAAGGAGCACCTCCCATTTCTGATGCGAAGGGATGAGCAACATGTCTGCCACTGTAGTCCCCATCCAGCAGATAGCCAGACTGGTTAACCAGCTTATATCAGCTTGTTTCCTACTGTTACTTTATAAGGAACATATTTAGAAAAAGCTGTAATATTGTAAGACAGGGGCGTCAAACTCCAGTCCTCAAGGGCCACTGTCCTGCAGTTTTTAGATCTGCCACTTACAAAACACTGGAATGAAATGGCTTAATTATCTCCTTCTTGTGTACATCAGTTCTCCAGAGCCTTTCTAATGACCTAATTATTCTATTCATGTGTGGGTGCAGCAGAGGCACATATAAAAGTTGCAGGGCAGTGGCCCTCCAGGACTGGAGTTTGACGCCTGTGTTCTAAGAGAATATCATACCAACGCATGCTTTGATGTAAGCAACCCCAGAGGAGATTTTGAAAAGTTTGAAGAACAACCCAAATGTAGAACAGACTTGCTACAACATCAGATTTGGAGAAAACATTATTCTATCACGATTTGTCAAAAACATATGTTCTAGTCAAACAGCTGAAAATAATTAAATATATTTATGACACATCTTTTAGCTTCATCTGTGTTCATAAGAGAATATGCATTGACAAGTGGGATGCTTTGATGTAAGCAACCCCAGAGAGATTCTCTCCTGAAAAGTTTGAATGAGTCAACTCTCCTGAATGTAGAACAGACTTGGCTAGAATCAAGATTGTCCCTACAACCTGATTCTGGATGAGAGACAGAAGATGGATGGATAGTTAAATGGATAGATTGATGTGTTGATGCCAGTAAATCATTACTGACAACTCACCCACTGGGAGGAGACCTGGGTTGAGACTTGATACTTGCCTAAGAGATTCTCTCCTGTGACTGGCTTGGGAATGAGTCGTACTCTCCTGAATGAGCTAAAACAGTTGGCTGCCAAACAGGGAGATCTCAATTTGATGTGATCTTTTCTCCCAGAATCATTTATTCTGGTGTAAAGCCAAATTTGCTAGTTGCACTTTGCTGTTTCTCTCAACCATCAAACACACTGGGGGAGAGGTCCATCCCAGCCTTGGTGCGCTTTTAGATCCGTGCCAGGAATTCCACTGAGCCGGTACTCCCAGAAGAGTTTGTAATTTACAGCTCTAGTCTTCAGACCACAAGAGTTTTTCTTACCAAGTTTCAGGTCACTATAGCAACTAAAAAAGTATAGTTACACATTTAGTACATACCTTTGCTGTGGCACTCTTAAATAGTTTGGTATCTTCAGAGTTATACGTTTATATTGAAGAAATGCAACAATCTTGATCCTGTGATCTTTTCTCACAGAATCATTTATTCTGGTGTAAAGCCAAATTACAGCTTATACTTGTTGCAGTGTCCTGGAATCAATCCCCCCTGCTAGTTGCACTTTGCTGTTTCTCTCAACCATCAAACACACTGGGGGAGAAGAAGAAAAAGGTCCATGTGCCAGCTTTCCTCACTCGCCCAGCCTTGGTGCGCTTTTAGATCCGTGCCAGGAATTCCACTGAGCCGGTACTCCCAGAAGAGTTTGTAATTTACAGCTCTAGTCTTCAGACCACAAGAGTTTTTCTTACCAAGTTTCAGGTCACTATAGCAACTAAAAAAGTATAGTTACACATTTAGTACATACCTTTGCCGTGGCACTCTTAAACAGTTTGGTATCTTCAGAGTTATACGTTTATATTGAAGAAATGCAACAATCTTGATCCTTGTGGTTTTTAAAAAAAAATTACATGTAGTTGGTATGCCTACAGGAATAGTGCCTTACAAAAGCATTAATAACCATTGTTGTTTTAAACATTTGGTCACTTTACAGCTCCAGACTTCAGTTTTATTTCTTATTGGAGTAAAACTAGTACATAAGTTTGAAGATGAAAGCTGGAGCTAAATACATGGTAATGGTACAAGAATATGTGTTGGAGGTTTCAAAAGTCTTGCTGCTGGGACAGAAATGTGCTAGATAGAGAGCAAGCAGATTCTCTCCATTTAGAGTCAATTAATATATTTTATCACAGTTATTATGATCTTTGTCTGCAAAACAAAATAACACAAATGAATGCAGAATTCTTTTCTCGCCTCAGTTTTGTGATACTCTTGCATGACAATTCTGTTTTATTATTCAGAGCTTATTTGACCCTGAGCATGATGAAAAATGACCAGTGGACTATACATTCTCACACACATCATGATCATGGTTTTAGATCTTACTTTTTTCACATCTCTCAGAGACACTCTTAGAGTCTGTAAAGGCTGGTTTTGAAAATGTATTCTGTGTCTAAACAAAGTTGAGTTGTGGCTGCTGTAAAGTCATAAATGCAGATAAGGAGCTCCTTTGTTAGAGAAGATGTGTAGGCTGTGTGGAGCTGAAACTTGAGCTGTAAGAAGTGAGTGGGTGATGCCCGGTGGGCAGGTGGAGGGATATCTTCACAGCTGGGACAACAGCCATTAGTTCAGTGCTACCACTAGGATCTTTTTGAAAAGGCTTTCAAAAATTAGTTTCGAATGTTGTCACCAACTATTTAAAAAAGAGAGAACTTGTGCCTCAATGAGTTTTTTCAATGGTTTATATCTTTCCGCATGTCTGTTTGAGAAAACGTACCTGCTACAGCTGGTCCCTGAGGACCGGTGTCCTGCAACTCTTCGGAGTCTCCCTTGTCCAACACACCTGAATCCAATAGCTCAATCACCTCCCAAGTGCAGTCAGGTTCTCCAGAGTCCTGCTAATGACCTCATTATTTGACTCAGGTATGTTGAAGTAGAGATACGTCTAAACGTTGCAGGACACCGGCCCTCGAGGACCAGGAGTGCCCACCCCTGTGCTACAATTATCATTTGTTTGATGTAAATGTTATTCTGTCATATTATTTCTGCTCCCCCAGCATAAAGTAATGGCCATAGCGAGAAACAAACATTCACTTTGTGATAGTCTGAAACCTAGATTGTCTTGTGCAGTCTGTGGGGTCTTTGTCCTTCAGTGTTCGTCACGCTTAGTGTTCCTTGTGATAAATGTAGTTGGATCCTATCTAGTTCGACCTTACTTTCAGCCAATCAGCAGCTGACCTACATGTAGCTTCATCTCTGAAATCTACAGGCCACTAGCTTCTTGGAAGGACTGCACTACAAGCTGCAGATTTTCTTTCAATTTCTCCTCCTTGTTTCCAACTTGGTTGATTTAATTACATTTCATTTTAAAAACAAAGCATCAGAGTGTTTTGGTACCCTTAGTTGAATTTTGTCAAAGATTGGTAACAGAATAAACTATACATCTATGATGACATGCAGTTATTTGTTTAAGCTTGTTTGAACCCAGTAAAGCCAACTGGCTGTGATCCCCAAATCGTACTTGAATCTAAGTAATTACAAACTTTGTGAATGTTGTTTATTTGTTTGGTTTCTGGACTCTAGACCACCTTTGTTTCACTTGTGCAGAAATATCTTGGTTGACCCTGTAGACAGCGGTTTACCACAAGCCAGAGCGCTCAGGATGCTTACACACACTATTTCACAAAGTTCTGCTTGGATTACCTTGTAACCACTTGAAGGTCTACCTGTTTATTCTCTTGTACTTTTTAACTTCTCATTCCAGAGTGCAGACAAAATGGCAGCTATCTTCCTTGTCTTTTGTTGTAGCTTTTCTCAATTTTCTCATTATTCTCTCTAATAGGTTGTTTTCAATTTATTATGTTATGAGGATCATATTGCATGTCCAAAAAGGTCTTTTGACAGGAGGATATGAAACTGGGAGACTTGATAACTTAAAATAAACACATCCAGAGTTATGAAAAGTATTTGCTCCCTTAAAGGTTTCTTCTGATGTCACTTTTTTATTGCACTTAAATGTTTCAGAAAATCTGCATTCTAAATATAAAAACAGTCTTCAAATTGTTGTTTTATTTATTAAGGGAAGCTATTCAAGCTTACCCTGTGTGACAATGTCATTGCCCCATTTCCTAATAATGAAGTGAATTAATTTAGTTTTGCATACCTTGACTTATCAATGTTTTCGGAAAATCCAAATCCATATTCATAAGCTTGGAAACAACGGTGAACCTTCCCAGGAGGAGTGACCCACCAAAATTACTATAAGAGCACATTGATGGTTTATCCTGGAGGCCAGAAAGGAACTCACAACATCTAAACCTCTGCAGGTTTAACCTTCCTCAGTTAACTTCAATGTTCATCATTAAACTGACCAAAATACATCTTGGTAGTCTGTAAAGACATTTGATCATATATTTCTATGGAATTGTGAGACAGAAGTCAAAGGTTTTGGATAATATGTGTGTTCTGTTACATCTTTTGTGGAAAAAAATGTGTTTGAGAACAAATATGGTGGTGGTACTGGTCCCAGGCTTCCCAGTCGACTCTGGCAGGACCTTAAGCAGGCTGCTTGGTCTTACAATCCACTTAGATGGGTTTAAAATTAATGGGTAAAGAAGAATGGATAGAGATGCAAAATACTCTTTGCCAGATATCTGAAACCTTTAAAATACTTCTTCCTGGCAAAAGTCTAGCATCCTGGTATTAGGTTTAAAAGACAATCACTTGTTGATTTGGATAATTTAACCCCTAATGAAAGAAATCATAATTTAAAAAAAAGTAATTTTTGGAGATATTCAGTGTTTTGTTTGACATAAAAACTTATTTGATCTGAAACATTTCTGGACCAGAAAATCAAACTTGGGAGACACACAAGGAAAGTTTTTTTGTCATTGTTCTGTAGTTAAAATTACCATCCTATTCTTCTCTGGCTCTCATTAAATTGTTTGCACCTGTTTGACATGTGCTGTTTTATTGTCATCTTCCCCTGCTGAGCACCAGACAGGAGTATTTGGTTCCATATTATTTTTGGGTGTGGACTTTTCTGTTGTGTCAGAACTATTATTGTCTCTCTGAGAGCAAGAATGTGAGCGTTAACCAAACTGAGGGTGTGATATGTCACCCTACGAGCTCTGCTGCTTGTCACTGTTCCCTAATGCAAGACCTGGTCTGTTGCCACAGGGCGTGCCACAGCTGATGTATGTTCATCAGCTGTGTGAGTTGGTGTGAAAGAAGGTTGAATTACTTGCTGAGAAGTAATAATTATTTGATGTAGTTAAGCTATTAGGATTAAAGATTAATGTTGCCCTTGTTATGCCATGGGGGAAAAAAAAATAAAATTCTTAAAGAGCACTGTCATCCAATGAAAAGTCAAACTAAATAATCTTAGCAATCAGTTTTTCTTTTCTTACTCTCTGGCTTACCTTCACTTTCTTTTAAGGGTCAATGAGAGTTTTCCACTTTGGAAAATAAGTAACCACACAGCTGGATGTTTCTATATATATATATATATACATATAAGTACAGAGGCCTCTGTGTTTGCTTTGGTCTCCTGGGTTGTTGCTGGATTTGGCTGCCTGGGAAGGGGGAGTGACTCGAGCTAGTGCTGCAGAAATCCTGGCTGGAAATTTGGGAATGGAGGCTGAGGCCAAAACATCTCCCCAGGGTGTGGTAGTGTGTGGGACTCTCTGGTCCATGTGCTCGCTCCATTCTGACTGTACTCCACCCTGCACACATGACATTTAGAGTCTTGAGAAGAAGGGTGGAAACGGCACAGATGATCCGTCTTAAATTGGCTTCAGGCAGATACTGACAAGTGTTCCCTCCTTTTTATGTGACGTTTGGACTCATCCTTTGTGCAACTAGTCTAAATCATTTGTCCCCCCACCCCATAAAAAAATCGCCTCACTCAAACGACTGAATTGCCTTCTCAAGATATGAATTTCTGCAGGAAGCAAGTTATGATTCTCTTGTACTTGATCTAGGACAAATAAGTTTATTTTTCATCTTAAGTATTTTCATGGGCTAATTCTATTCATAGTTAAATTCTACAGTATTACTTTAAAACTTAGATTGTTTCTGAATTTTTTAAAATTGTTTCTGACCCTGATTGAATTGACTATTTGGAAAGATGACTAATCAAGCTCATATAATTCTCTGGCATCTTGTTAAAAGTCCCTTAAACAACAGTAGGAACAGCACCGTCCAATGACTCAATGGGAGATTAAATTGCATATTGCTTAACAAAAAGAGTTGGAATACTTTGCAAAGTTTCTTTAGGCAGCAAAAGGTTAGTGCAAATTAAATGTATTAACTGTTATTTACACAAAGTGTCATTGTTTGCATAAACCTTTGCAAAAAAAAAAAGGAACTAAAAATGCACTAAATGTCAGAATGTGAACAGTGGGTTAAGGAGTGTTCAGAAACTGTTGCCAACATTAATGACACACATTGCCTTTAAGAGTTTTTACTTTGAACTTTTTATGTATTTTAGGTTGTTTTTAAGTTTTCTCTGTGATTCTAGACAAATGAGGGTATGGGTGGAGGATTTTTCCTCTTTTATCAATTATCAGTTTTGGGCGGAGAGCCAAATGAGGAGCTAACTGGTTCTTTGGGCTTGTTTTGAAAAATAATCTCTTGATTTTCTGCCATTCATTTAGGTCACAGTAAGATTCTTTACAGTCAAGAGTTAAGGTTATTTTGGTAAATTTTATTCACAAATGTATTTACTTAAATTTATAAGCATGGTTCTGGTGAATTAGTTCTGTATCCATGTGGGCCAACATTAAGTATAAAATCAGCTCTTTTTTATGTCAAAATTAATTACTTAAACTTGTCCTATTTTTAAAAATAATGAGACTTTAATTTAAGAAGTAATTTTTGACACATGATGTATGTTGTTGTTTATATTTTTATGGTATTTAAGTTTAATATTTTAGTAATGTGAACTTTATTAACCTCTTAAAGGAAACTTGTTTATTGCCACCCTGTCCATCTGCAGTTCATACAAAAAATATAAGAATGATGGTTACAATGGTTACAAACCAAACCAACATGTTTGGCTTATAAAAAACAAACATGTAGCATTGTGGTGTAACAAACACACATCAGTTAAAAAAGCAATACAAACAGAAGTAAATACAATGTAAGAGATGCTGCAGAGTATTTAAGACCAGAATGTAATAAAAAAAGAATAATGCTTTGTTTTTGTCAGGGGCATAAAGTACAGTCAACCTGGAGGCATCAGAAAAAAGAACGAGAAAATAAAACTTTGTTTCTTTTTGATTAATGATGCATTCAACCTTCATGTCGACTTTGCCACAGGAAGGACACATCCCTCTGTTTGGCATTTTGCAGTTAAGGTTACGAGTGTTGTTGACTCTGATGGAAAGCTTGTTCAGCCAGCAACTAAGAGAAAACAAGGAAGTACTTTGAATAAAAGAGCAATAGAAGACTGTTGAGATCCTGACATTGACACCAAAGGCGTTTGGCCTCTGTAATAAATAAATCATCTTTTGACTGACTATTTTCTTTATGGATTTGTTCTTGAACATTTTGATTAAAGGTGGTGCTGGGGTTTTCCAGAGAATAATGCAGCATGTAAAGGTTCCTTTGAGTTTCTGATTCCTTCACTAACTGCTGGGTCTAACCTTATCCAAGCCATCTCAGCTTTCTGAGAAGTTACCAGATCAGACGCTTTGAATCTCAGGCATGGGAAGAACTTTTAATTCAGTCAGACTCTTGAGAGGAGTTGTGCTCCTCCCTCTGCTCTCTCTATTAAATAAAACAAACAAACAAATATTCTCTCTCCATGTCTGTCCTATTTTCAACCCCTCCTCTCCATTTTCACCCTCTTTGTATGGGAGTAGAACTGTTTGTCCTGTTGCTCCTCATTGACTGAAAACATCAATGGGCAAATGGTCCCTGCTCTGCTACAGCAGCTCATCATGTCAGAAGTGAGATCATGGCTGTGACGCTATTTGATGTAATACTTCTGTAATTGCTGGTTTTTTTTTCAGTGTTGCAAGTTTCACTTTCATCTAAATGTTATTTGAAAAGGTTCTTGCTGCCATATTAGCCAATCTAATTGTATTTATCTGCTTTTGTTTGCTGCAATAAGGGAGTGTGAGAGCTTTATTGGTTTTTATTTCATTTTTATGGATTCAATAGACAGGTTTCTAGCTTTTTCTTGTGTTTTTCCCCGTTTCTTATTAAATACTTCTGTCATTTGAGTAAGTATTTGGAGAATAAATGTGTAAATCAGGCCGGTCCGCCCAGCACCCAGTTTAACCCACCCAGTGTACTCGATGCACTTCTCTCTCACCTCTACTTCCTCTTTGTTTTTTTTTACTTTCCTCTCTGACTCTGTCACTACCACCACCTTGTCTTCCTCTTCCGGATTAGTTGTTGTCATTTCTTTCTTGTGCTCTTTATGCTCTCCATTCTTTGAATGTAATCACTTTTCATTATGAATCTAAGTCGATGGATGTCATGGAGAAAGCGTAACTTTTTCAGAAAGAAGGGGAAGAACGAATATAGCTTCGATCTAGGTAAGGTGATCTTCAGTCTGTTGGTAGATTGCGCCTCTTTTTCATAACGTCAGTGGTGAACATCGTCTTGGGCTTCTTTGGGCATCTTTTCCTGAATCTTAAGTGTTTCTGTGTACTTTCTGTTTATAGCCAGTCAAACACAATGCAACAAATATTTTTGATAAGTTTAGGGTTATGTAGTGAGAGCATATGCTTTACATCAAACATATAGATATTAGACTGCCATTCTGATTTGGATTTAAATTAACAGTCCTTGCATAGATAAAAATGTAATTAAGCATTAAATAAATACATTTTGTAATAGATTTTTTTTTTATTAAAAAGCTTTGATGGTTTCAGAATTGTCTAATTTTGTAAAGCTCTGATGTGCTGATAACATTTTTTTTAGCCTTCTTGTCAAGATTGGTCACTATTTAGGGAGCAAAGGAAATGTCATACCATGTATGTGTTAGTGGAGCTGCTGTAAAAGTGGATTTGACTGTCTTAAAACTACGAAATCAAAGCAAAAATTCTGATGCTGCCATGTTAAAATGTCTGTAGCATCTCATAGCATCACCTAAGGGTTGTGTGTGCATTTCAAAGAGAAAACATATCTAACTTTTACAGCTTTACTGTATTCATTTGAGCCTTCCTGCTATCTGCTAAGATTTTGCTTCATTCTGTCTTTGACACCCAGAATTAAACTGGCTCACCATGTTGTATAAATAGTTCGGAGTAAGTTTTGGCATCTCTGTGCTTCCTCTAAATGTAATCTCACCTTAGTATGTTCATGGATTGTCGGTAAACGATGAGATGTTTTAGTTTCCAATCATCACTGATTAAGCTGAAATATACCATTCTAGTAACCCTCAAAATGTCTTTATAAGTCTAATTTTTTAAGTTCCCCTGTTGGTCATCTCTTTGAAATTCATGTTAATTTTCAGATTGACCAGAGACCAACATTTGTTTTTATTACACTGAGCTTTCTTATTTTATCCACTGAGTGTCATATTGTGGTTTTACACAATCATTAATGTCATTTACGGCCCTGTCTGTTATGGTAAAGTTGAACATGTTTTGTTTCAACCAATCAGGTTGAGTTGGTTTTTATCAGACAGACCTAAAAGTTAATACCAACACTATCATTATGTCTTGAGTATGGGATCGCTTACCCATCTCTGCCTTATAGACCCTCCTTTGTCTTTTGTCTTTAGCTCGTGACAGCAGTAAACACTGTGATTCTGCCAGAGCGCTTTATCTGTTAACATCCTCTTTCAATCTGTAGTATACGACTCCCCACACTTGGCTTGCTCTGTCCTATCCTGCTCAGCCCTGATTCCCTTTTCCCTTTCATGGACAGTGTCCCTCTTTCCCTCCCTTCTTGTTCTCTCTTTGCTGCTACTGCATTCTTCTGATCTTTACGTCGCTCAATGGTCAAGGAGTGGATGCAGAGGAGAGTGGCCGAAAAGGCGACAGGACTATCTGGGTGTATTTTACATCAATATTCTTGGACTATTTGGGTTTGTGCTTTTTTTGGTTTTCGCCGCTTCCTCTGGTTCAACACCGCCGTTATTTATGGGCAAAGATGGCAGAGCATGAGCTCAGATTCAGAGGTAGGAACTTTTGACAGTTTCAGTGACAACCAGTTTTCTACATGGGTAATAGATATAAACTGCAGATATTGGTGACAAATGCACACTTGTAGTGCTTGTGAGTGATCAAAGCGCTTGCAAGCTTTTGAGTAGCAGAATGAAGTGGTTAATTGCAGTTGTTGTAAACATTTTTAAAATGTTTGGATTTACAAGATATTAAAAAAAACTTTCTGGATATTGTTAGTAGATAAAAACTGTTTTAAAAAGGAAAATCTTTAAGAAACCATTTAAGTTAATACTTCAATGACAGTTTGTTTCATTTACATAAAACATAATTAACACCTGGGGTTTTTAATTGCTTTGAATCAATATGTTGAAATTAAACTCGTACACACCAATGTTTCTTTTATCCTTTCCTTCATGTACTCCATCAGTACTTTCAAGTTAGTTAGTCTCTAGGGACACAACTTTTCAGTGTGCTCTAGCACTGAATTTGAGGCTTTATATTTTCACTCACAGCTAATGACAGCATTTCACGCACCTACATGGACCACAGGGATACGTGTTAATCTCTCCGGACGTTCAGTGTGTTTTCCCTACAAATTCCTGGATCACCGTGAGGGAAGAGTGTCAACAAGGCTGCGCTGACTGGGGCATGCTTAGACAAGTGACCACCGAGGGGAGGAGGAAGGCATGCATGGGAAATTATAGGAATTCTGTGCATTCCTATAAACCTACTAGGATAAGAATAATCCATATCTTAGACAACACTCTTCAAATATGTTGGAGTTGTTAAAAATTTTAATAATTGTTCTTATGCACTTAGTGCTTGTATGTGCAGTGCTTATTTGTTAGAATGTGTTAAAGTCTGACATATTCTGTAAAAGACTTTATATTGTCTTTTACATTGTGTGTTTCACTCAGTTGGTGTCCGTACACTGCATGAAACTTTTTAAAGAGCATTTAACATCACACCCCAATACTAGAAAATTTGTAAATAATTAGTGTTAGACATTTCAACTGTTTTTCAAAGCAGAATCTGCTCTAAATAAGGAGTGATGATGTGTCGTTTGGATCTCCAGAATACTCCAATATTATTCTAACCAGATTGTTTTGGACACAGAAAAAGGCTTTTCGAACGGTAATGTACTAAATAGAAGAGTATCAGTCTTTTGGTTACACAAAAATATAAGGTGAGCAATCTCACTTTCTCACTAACTCACTAACTATAGTAATTTGGAAAAGATGTTTGTATACATAGTCTAAGTGGGTGGATTTCACTTTATAGATCAAAGAGAATGTTGATCTATAAAGATCAATAATTTCTTGTTGCTAGATTATTGTCTTTTGTGCACCTGTAATTTGTCTTACCTTTCATCCACCATGCAGCTTTAATTTACTTTTTGGATCTATTTCTTTCGTTTTGACTCATACAAGTCCCTGTCAGAGTAGCAACTGTACTCAGAGCCAGAGCCAAAAATTACATTTACTAAATTATTGTTTGACTTTCACTAATTATTAAAGTTAGTTTATCAATTAACTTTAGCTAATTGTTAAAGTCAGACATGATTATAGTTTTTGTCAAATACAGATGCCTAACAAGCACGACTTCCTTCTCAGTTGGCCATCGTTATGCACTTTGATTTTGGTGTTCTGCACATGATATCTTCACTCTTTGGAAAATCATGGCTGCCTTGTATGTTTTTGTTTTTTTTTTCTTTTTCTGATATTTTGTTTTACATATTTCCCAATGTTTGGTATGAAAGTAAATAAGCTACTGTGAGCCAGAACACAACTGAAGAGGATATCAACTTAATTTGATGAATGAGAAATTGAAAGTGCACAGATAGTTTTTTGTTTTCTAACTTTCAACATTTCCTTTCTTCTGCCCATCTGTTTTTAACATGGTTGTCTACTTGTGCTCAGTCAGTGCCTGCACATATATCTGTATTTTTCACACTATATCTTGAGCAAAATAAACAAAAACTGTTTGATTAATCTGATTAAAAATTCAAGCTAGTAATTTGTGCATCAAACTTTTAAATATTCATTTTTGTTAATTTAATGAGGTCTTGTGTTTACTTTGTGAGTCTGTCTTGGAAACCCTGATGGTTAATTTTATTTTTTTATTTTTTTATTTTTATTTTTTACCTCGGTGGACTCTCTTCTCCCTAGTTTGTAGTCACAGGTTTTTCATCTATCGACAGGAGTAAATATTTTGTATAATATTTTATAAGTCAGCTGTGTGTTCTCAGTTGGTAGCTTTAAGAAACATCTAAAGCTTTTCTTTCTCTTCTGTTTTGCTGTCAATATTTTGACCTCCTGGTTTGGAAGTGAAAAGTCTGAAATATTAGATTATGCATTTGTTTACTTGTTGTGAAAAACAAAAGGATTTAACTTGAAGGTGCTGATTATGACTGCTTGTACATTAGTACAGTACATTGAAAACAAACTTGAACTCTGAATCCCCTTCATAATATAATCCATTCTTAATCCATGATGGGTTTTGCCTCTTATTGCTGTGTTAAATTTTCAAAGTTCTGATCACCAAAACTTGATGCGTTTGCATAAGTCAGTTATCTGAAACATGCTGATGGGACTCGGTGGTTAAATATTTGATCTGCAGCTCTTGCCTCACTATGCTTGTGCAATATGTTTATTTCTCCTCACTGGGCAGATATTTTATCTCTATCATGTGAGCTATAAAGGTTGTGGTTTTTTTCCCAGGGAAAGTTGGACAACAAAGTGTTGGTGGTAGCTCAGTATTCAACAGCAAAGAAGACTGAATTTAAAGGGACAATGTGCAAATCTTTAAATGGATCATCTGAATAGAAAAGGACACAGTTTAACTGATTTCCTCTGTAAAAATTAATTTTTAAACAAATTAAAAAGGAGGGACTTATCTGCTGAAGAGTTTGCATTTTGTTGCAGCCTTACTTCTGTTTGCATGTAGCACATATTAATGTAAACCATCAGGAGATTTAAATGTAATGATTTAGTTTATTGCATGTACAGTATTATATCTTATGGTAAATCATAAGAACACATAAATCAATCTTCATGAATTGCAATGTCGATTTAAGGATTTTTAACCTTTTTACTTTTATTCAACTGAATAAATTTTTATGCGTGTTTAAACTGCCATGAATATCATATGTGCTCTGTTGGAAAAAGCGTAGTAAATGTGCAGACCTTTTATAAATGCTCTCCTGTCTTTTAAGAAGGATGAATCATCTATAATGATAAAACTTAAATGTACATTACCTCAGTCTTATGCTGTTGTGACTGTGCCAGGGCTCTCCAAAGCAGTTTGTGTGTTTTAGATAATAAGACCCATTAAATATAGCCTTGAGGTATGTCTTCTGTCCTTAACTTGCTTGGGATTTTCCTAAGAATATGTTCTGTAATTTTGTTATTTAAGCTTCTAAAGTTGAAACTTTTATAGCTGATTCAGCTTGACATGTTCCGTCCAATTATGTGCAGGGATGCACCTTGTCCTGGCTTATTAATGTGTTAATATTGCAACTGTGCACAGACTCCAGTTTGTGAAGGGGATAAATTACATGACTATTTTCCTTCTTGTTCATACACACACAACCTTGCCACTACTATGATCTGTAGTTGGACATTCCTGTGCCCTGGTGAGAAGGTGAAGTAGACAGATTGAGGGGGTGCTGTTCATGAATCATGTTTATTGTCTTGCCAAGATAGGAAGGTACAGAGCCAAGGAGATCTGAGTCTGCAGGGACCCACTCTGCAGGAACCTCAGAGGCTTGATTGTGGAGCTGATAAAACTTTAAGAACAGGAGGCCCTATATGGAGCCTCCAGAAAAGGAGAATTGATATTGTCTTGGCAACGTACCTGAAGAAAACCGGTCGCACTTCTTCTACTTTGTATGTGTATTTTTTTTCTTTCATTTTTTCTTCATTATTTTAAGAAGAGACAAATTAATGAGGTTGTTGTGACCCATTTCTAGTTTTTGTAAAGTTATAAGAACAGCATTCAAAAAAAGTTTTCACTATAAAACAGTTGTACTAAGACAAATTATGGTTATGGAGTTCACATTTTAAATTGTGTTTTACATCTTAGATAAACTACTGGCTAAATTAGTCGGCATTGTTTGGTGGTGAATAAGGATCTTGGAGCATTTCCACATGTTTCATATTATTAGGAATGATCCTTTTGAAAGATTAAAAGGGTAAAACACACTTGTTGTACTTCATTGGGCCTCTTTGTTTTCAGCTTACTGCGTTTCTCTCTCAGAGCCTGAATGAACTGCTAACGTGTCTTAAAATGCTTCTTTCTTAAGATGTTTTTGCATATATGTACTTTTTCTGGCTACATTTTTAGACTCATACAAATGGCTAACTTTGAGTCTTCCTCCCTCAGTTTGTACTTTCTAACAGAAAATGTTGTTGGTGTCTTTTGGTAGTATCTAGCTATGGAACATTCACAGAGTGGAAAAAAGTTTTCTTATTTTTGTTGTTGTAGCTGACTTCTGGTCACCAGTCAGGATAACTTGGAGAGTATTGCATGGATACCATCTGTTGGTAAATCATAGATTCGTAAGCTGAATACATTTTTCATGTGAATCTCATTTGTCCAAACACAGATCACGCTATCCCCTACACCACCACTGCACGCCCCTTTTAGTGCATTTTAAGCTTACGCTGACAAGTTCTCCCTTTATTTTTGTTTTCTGTCCTTTTTTTCTGCCATAGTTATGCTTGCATCTGCCACGGCAATCCAAACAATATCACCAAAGCTAACATTTAGTACCTCTTGTTTTGTTTTTTTTTGTTGCTTTTTTTCCCCCCACCTATCTGGTTGTTGTTCTTATTGTCCCTGACATCCCTTGATATACGGATGTCGATTTGTGGTGATACAACTTTCTCAGTATCATGGAGGTAAAGCTGTCTCCATTGGAAAAGTCGAAAGGCAACTGTAACCTGACAAAATATATCTCTTTCTGTTTCCTCACTTTGTCACCCATTCTTCTCTGGCCTCTCCATCCGTTACATTCTTGTTTTTATATCCGTTTCACCCAACTGGCGACCGCAAACACACTTTAAACACTCAGAACAAAGGAAGTGGTCACTGTGAGCCCTGATGAGTTTGACCTTTAAACCTTTTTTTCCAGTTCATCCTGATCTACAAACCTCCAGGCAAAATGTTTTCCTAAATTTTGGCATCCTGGTAAATTTTTCTAGAAAGCCTCAGAAAACATAACCTCCCATCATGTGGGGATGACGTGTTAAAGAATTGTTCACCAGTGTCGCACTGATTGCTACTCCTGCAGCTGATACTTTGTAAAACTTATTTGGCCAACAGTTGTGTAACATTACCCAAGGTTGGAGCTAGGCATGTTCAAAAAGAGTTTTATTAAAGGGTTAAAGCAATTCAGAGTGAAGCCTGCAGCAAAATGTATTTATTTTTTCTAAAGTCACTAATTTGACCATAAATGTCACGTTAACTCGTGAAATCTGAAAACAAACAAAAAAACAAATAAACCATCTTGAATATTTACAAACTTCAAGCTAAAAAGTTATTTCCATTGTTTGCAGCAGCTTGTGACATCTGCCAGAAGTAGATCACTCCTCACCCAGGGTTAAACCTGTCACGATAAGCAGTTATTCGATTAATTGCATGACAAATTAAAATGAGCTTGACAATTTGCATTGATATTTTTTTGAAAGGACTTTTTTTTTACAGACATCATAATCTATTTTATGTATAGTTCCAGTTGTGTGTGGTTTTTTGGACGTTTAAAATGTCTTCCCGTTCCAGTGGGGGAGTGTTCTTTACAAAGTTAAAGTTTATTGGACTTTGAGAGGGCAAACTTGAATTATTATGCTATTATCGATATATTGCTTGAAAATTGTCTCAACAGCAATATCATTTATTTTAATAATTTCTGGGACAAATTATTGTTCAGCAAAATTTGTAATTGTCAGGCATACTTGAACTTGACTAAACAGGATTTTTTCATTTTTTTTTCCCTCTTTGGTCATATCTTATAAAAGAGCTGCACTTGAGAGGGACTTTCTCTTTGCCTTTAAAATATTTAAAGATTATTATTTGTGTGTATTGTACACATCTCTACCTGGGGTGTTCAAGTAATGACAAGGGTGCATTAAATTTTATTTTTCATATTCTTTAGGTGTACTATTGAAACGCATGAGAACAAAAATAAACTTGGTATCTTTGACACATATTTGACTTTTCTGTTGTGTATCCAAGCTGCTCTGATCCATTACACGAGCCAGCAATTGCTCGGTCACATCAAAGCAGCTGACCCTGAGTCCGAAACACAATGAGGCCTTATTGGAGAGCCACGTCTCAGAATAAAGGAGGAGCAGTGAAGGTGGGAGTTGAGTGGGAAGAGAATGTAAAATATGTGTGCAGTCTGACTGTTGGAACAGTATAAATGCGTAGGGGTGTGTGCACATGAACAAGTAGGTTTGGTGTTGTCAGGCTTACGTCTGAGCTTGTGCACGCTTTGACATTTTAGGGCACATAGTCAAAATGTTCTTTTTCTAGCTTAATTTGGTTCCTGTAATTTTCTGACGTTTGTGCCACATTGAGCTGGATGCTTTTAAGCCATAATTGCCTCCAGTTACAATTATCACTCACCAGTCTGTCAGTGGAAGAGGGTGAGGTTGACCTGAAGTGAAATTGACCCTAAAAATAAATGTGGAGAGTTAAAACATAACTGCATCTCACAGGACTGAGGAGACTAACTGTCCTATAACTTTCCCTATAGATGAGCACGACGCTGTACAGAAGAAAACATTCACCAAATGGATAAATGCACAGTTCTCCAAGGTACGTGAAGCACTGGATACAATAAAGATTTTTGTTGCTTCTCTATCAGCCTCAGTGCTGTGACTATGGCTATTTAGCTATTCTATATCTATATATTTTATATCTGGCTATTTTAGTTTTTAAAATCCGAACATTTGTGCTCTGTAATCTCTGCAGTGCAGCTCTGCCATTCACAGACGAATAGACTTAGTAGTTAAATGTTTACAACAACCTTGTTGCAGGTGATGAGGAATAAATGCAATTTTTGGCTGGTGGATGTCTCAGCTCACTGGTGTGCCTACCAACCATTTTCTTTTTTTAAATATGTATTTGCTGTCCAGCTTGGATTTTAGCACAGTTATAAGTAGAATGGATCCACTCTGACTTACTAGATTTTCATCACTGACACTTGAAGCTCTGGGTCAAATTGCTCTATTTGTTCGAGGTAATAAGCCATTTACTGAATGATAGTGTTTCAGTTAGTTCTGCTTGATACTTGGGTATTTTTGCTAAATTATGCAAATAAATAAACATAGAAATGATTACATCTCATGTAAGATCTTATCAGTATTTGCTGTAGGTTTGAACACTTGTCTATTATGAAACCGGATAGTCTTGACAAACTAGGAGTAATTTCCTGCTGGAAAATGTTTTTTATGTCCTGAGATCACATATACATCATAGTTTTTGCTAGCCTCTTTCTTGCTTTCATTTTAATTCATATTCAGCTCAAAACTAATTAACTTGTTCCTTTTTCTTTGTTTTATCAGACAGGAAAGACCCCCATCAAAGATTTGTTTTCAGACCTGAGAGATGGAAAAAAGCTACTGGACCTGTTGGAGGGTCTCACAGAAACTGTCCTGGTAGGTTTGTCCACTGTTTCTTAAAAATGTTAAACAGTGAAATATTTTCTAACATCCGCTGTTTTCTATTAAAAGAATCTTTGTTGTTTAGATCTGTAGTTTTCATCCCATCCATTGTATAGGTGTTAGCCTGCCTCAACACTTTAGATTTAAATGAGTAATTTCCACTCTTCTGCAGTACTTTGAGGAAGTAGTGTATTGCATTGATCCAGGTGTGCAGGGAAGCATATGAAGAACAGTGGGTTATGCTTTATGCAGTGTTTTTGTGGTTACATTGCTAATCTAAGAATTAGATCAATTTTGTTCACAACATTCACGATTTCAGTCTACGTCAAATTTTCACAGAAATAGTGTCTTCTTGCCCAGAGAAAGCACTCTTTGGACATTAATGTTACTCAACTTGTACATTTATTTCTTGGTTATTTTTTAATTTATTGTATGTCACATTGTTAATTTAATTAACTGCTGGTTTTATTTAGCAGTTAATTAAAATTGATATAAAATAGATATTAGTGATTAAAAGAACAGATAATGCATTCATTATCCTTGTGAAACTAAAAAATATTATTTTTATTTCATCCCTCCTTACCCATCTTTGATTCCTTCAACAGAGTATCACGTTTCTTGCACCTGCAGTCATGTTTAGTGCCAGCTGTCTCTTTGCCATATATGATGGCACATCGATATCCACTCTGTCTCTCTGATACTGCAATCCTAATGCTATAATTGGGTGCTAATGAGTGTCAGAGGAATGTGAAGACTTAAAAGGGATTTGCAGTTGGCTGCTGTTCATCCAGCCATTCTTTCCATAAGTTGGCCCATGGACAATGCTGATAGGATAATGGGGTGTGATGAATGTGCGGTGTAACACACTACGCTGAGTGATGACATAGTTTTCCTCCATGTAGCATTTCTCTTCCTGTTATTTATTCTGTTCCTAAAAGGGCTTGTTTATTTAAGGTGAATGAATGTTAGTAAAATGTTCTCCCCCTCCTGAAACCAGCATGAAAAGTTGAATGAACTTCAAAAATAAACAAGAGTAGGAAATGTTTGTTGTCCATATTCGTTTGATTCCTGTTCTTTCATTATGGGTGGTGAGCGGTGAATAAGCTTTTAGCTCATTTCAGCTGCATTTCCTCTTTCTCAGACCAAAGAGCGAGGTTCCACCAGGGTGCACTCCCTCAACAATGTCAACAAAGTGCTGCAGGTTCTGCATCAAAATAATGTGAGTTCTTGGTTTTTTCTGTTCTTGACACCAGTTATCATCAAAAACCGAAACATTTAATATGTTTTTTAATTATGTGAAATTTTTTTTTTAAATCTGGCAAAGTTTTTTTTTAGAAGAAAACTATATTTAGAAAGAGGAAATTGTGATGAACAGAATTTTTTTTATTTTTTAGAAAATATGGGGTCTTTAATTAATCCAGATATATTTTAAAAATTTCCATCCAGTAACTCCTTCTGTTGACAATGATTTAAATTGTTTTAAACCTCTTTGCTGGGTGATGCTTTTCTTTGTTCGCCAGTACAGCCTCTGCACCCCATCAATCATTCCTTTAATGTCTCTCTTTGTTTTTATATATAGTTCTCTGCATAATATCTTGACCTAAACAGTAGGAGCCAAGTGGAAGGGCAATCTCATAGGAAGCAGTTGAGTCAGGAGGTTTAGCACCCTGCTGGGTTTTCTCCTGCAACTGTTAAAGAAACTGTTAGCTGGTCACAAGTTTCCCTGAGGAAATGTGCAATAATATCCAAAATCTAAAGTGAATTCATGTTGATTTTATGCTTTATATCATTAACTATAACTTTATTTGCAATCCTCTTAAAATATATCTGCCTTGTGGCACAGTTGGTCATACCTCTAATTATCATTTTAAAACAAATGCAGTTAAAGCATTTCTTAAATTTACACCTCACAGATTATTAGTATTTATTTATGTTTATTTTTTAACAAGATACTATTATTAAATTTTAAACTTTGACATAGGACATCATCAAGAAAGAACACAACTGATGTAGAGTTTTGAACTTTTGGGCGTTAATATATGGAAAAAGTGCTATATTCTTCCAGTGGAGAAACTGGATGCAAATAAATGTGTTCTGTACTGTGAACAGAAAATTCTTTCTGTGTAGACAAAATCCAGTTTAGTCTAATTAAGTCAGGATTTGGGTCAAAAGTCAGCTCTACATGTAAAAAAATCACTTGATAATTAACATTTGAAGTTCTGTTCCACTTGATGACTCCAAACTCAGACATATTTACATGTAAACTTAATGCTCTTTCCCTCACCCCATATGATGAGGCCCACTTTGGAAGTTGTGCTGGTGTAATATAATGAATGAAATGAAATTAAAACACATTGGTTAGATGTACTTAGCTATAACTGACCATACAGTTATTATAGTTTCTAGAAAACATTTTTTATGTAGATGCAGATGCATTACTAACTCAGAAAACATGATATATAATTTGATGTTACTTTCAGTTTTACTGTGTAAAAGACGCTCATTATCGCTTCTTTCTTTTTGTAGGTTGATTTGGTAAACATCGGGGGGACTGATATTGTCGATGGAAACCACAAACTGACATTAGGCCTCATCTGGAGCATTATTCTTCACTGGCAGGTGAGAACTTTCCACACTCATACTGCAAGCATACACAGTCTCATTAATGTTTGCTTTAATAACCCGCTGTCCACCAATGTTCCAGAGGGACCAGAAAAAGCGATGATGGAAATTCTGTATCAAAGTGCACACATGCGTTCATCCAAGTAAACATGCTAATCATTCAGTGCTTTGTCAGTTTGACTTGCTGAAAATATAAAAACAGCTGCTTTTTTCTCTGAGGTGGTTTCTATTGCTTTTTTTTTGGTTGTTCTTCTGTTTGTTTTAATACCACAGAAGACAGTTTTGCTATTGAGCAACTTATTCTTGTGAATTTATTTTTACAATATTGATGATAGTCACATTACTTAGGATACACCGTTTTGACCTACAACAGAACAAGTTTAGTGTGATTTAATCTCTTTTCAAATGGTTCATGTAATGTAGGGCATCAATTGTATGTGAAAATGTTTAGAGTTCTTTTGTTTTTGTTGAAACAAAGTTGACCTTTGTTTCCATTTGCAGGTGAAAGACATCATGAAGGATGTCATGTCCAATCTGCAGCAGACCAACAGTGAGAAGATTTTGCTAAGTTGGGTACGACAATGCACGCGCTCATACTCTGAAGTCAATGTGCTGAATTTCACCACAAGCTGGTGTGACGGACTGGCCCTGAACGCAATCCTCCACCATTTCAGGTGCGGACTCCAAACACTCCTGTTATATAGACGATATTTTCAAAGGATATTTTTAAGCTTTATTAAAATGCCAGAAATGTAAAGTTTTGGTGTAAGGTACTTCAAAAGCTGCAGAAGTTCAGGGTGACAGGTCAGCATCTATAGGGTGTGTGGGTGTGTGTGTGCGTGTGTGTGTGTGTGTATGGTGCTCGACTTGTTCTGTTTAGGCTTGCTGTGTCACTATTTGCTTACTCTTCTGTGTGCTGTTGCATGTGAAAGAAAAAAAGGGTTAAAGGGGGTCAGGGATGTTTTCCCCCTTATGTAATCCCTTGTCCTTAGTAATGGTGACACACACTGGCCTGGGCGCTGTGAGAACGACCAGTGTTGGTTTAGACCTGGGCCTAGGCTTTAGTTGGATCACTGAACACACATTCCTCACCCGCATCAGCCACTCATCCCCCCCACTGCCTGCACTGCCCAGAAACCAGCCGTTTTTGTACACAACATAAACTGTTGATAAAATGTAAAATTATTAATGACTGTTCCCATTTTCATTGTCATTGTTTATGCTTTTTTCCCCCCATTTTCTGACTGTATTACTGGTTTTCTGTCTATCTTCAGGCCAGAAGCATTCAGCTGGGATCAAGTGGTCAAAATGAGCCCTGTGGAGAGACTCGACCATGCTTTCACCTTCGCCAAAAACCAGCTAGCAATAGAGAAGCTCCTGGATCCCGAAGGTACCGTTTTTATTTGTTTTCCTGGCAATAAGTATTCGTATTGTTAAATGTTTTTCAGATTTGGTTCCATTCCAACCACATATGCATTTTTTGGGGGATTTTATGATATACATCAAAACAAATTAGCGTATAATTATGTAGTGGAGGCAAAACAATTAATGGAAATATTTATTGCAAATTTGTGAAACGAGTCTTTCACAAATTTTTGTAATTTCTTCATCTAAAGCTGTCATGTTGAGGTCTGGAAAGTTGCAAGATTGGCAAAAAAAAAATGTGTTAATTAAATAAAGCATTAAGAAATCCAGAGTTTTGTCATAAGTCATGCAGGGAGGCCAGCCAACATGTGGAAGAAGATAGGCTAGATGCAGAATGCTACATATGGAGAAAAGCTAAAAATGCAAACCATTCTTTGTAGCATATGATGTTTCAGCAGTGCTACAGAAGCTGGACAATGTTGATGGGAAGATTGATGAATATAAATGTAGTCTCAATCATTGAAGGAAATACATTAAAGGCTGAAAAACAGTTTTCACAGTTTGTGCTTACATTTCAACAAAATGTTAGATCTTGTGGCTATACAAAGTGTATGGATACTTTTTCCAAGACTTTGTAAAAGACTCACACTGAACTATTTTATAGTCCCTATGATGCATATTCTGTTATGATGAACACTGCTTTAAACTCCCGCCAGCTTCTAAAAAAACTCTGTTTAATGCCTTGAAGTTGTTTCAAACTGAATTGCGTCATTTCAGGTATAAATTACTTAATATCATGACTCTCTACACACATATCAACGCCTTTTTAAGTGGTTTAACGTGTTTCAACCTGCTTTTGTCCCTTTGCATATACTCTACTCCTGCTACCTTTAACTACTATTACTGTCTGCCCTCGCTTTGGTTCTTCCTCATGCAATTTTCACCTCTTTATCTCCTCTTTCCAAACTCCTGCTTCCAATATTCACTTGGCATCTGGATCTTTCTGCCTCCCCATCTGTTTCTCTTTCTCTGGCCTGCTCATTTATCTGCCTCAGATGTGGCGGTGCAGTTACCAGATAAAAAGTCCATCATCATGTATGTTACGTCGCTGTTTGCCGTGCTTCCCAAAGATGTGAGCATGGAGGCTATCAGAGAGGTGGAGACACTGCCTCGCAAATACAAAGTGGAGGCTGAAGACTCAAATACAGGACTCAGGACGCAGGTACAATATAAATGTTTTATTATACAGGAGGGTAAAAGCTTTTCCATGTGGTTGAATCTGAGCTCTAATGCATCAAACTCCTGTTAGGAAACCAGCTGTATTTTGTCTCCCTACATTCCCTATTTTATCAGTCACACCTCAGAGACAAATTCCAGACACACATCACTTTAATATACAGTCTATGCATTTATTTGCAAGAAAATGATTTTTTGAATTGGCATGTGGCTGCTATTAGCATCAAGGTTCACTGAGGTTTTAAAAAGTTGTTTGCTTTTTTGTCATAATGTTTCCTAAAATCCTTTTATTGTGATGACGTATTTTGCTATATGAGCCATAGAGTCACAGCCAGCTGGCTCAAAGTTGGCATTTATATTTTTCTTCTCTTTGTTTAATGAAAGCAAGTTTTGAATGTTTCAGACTATTTCTGGTTGAGAAAAACATAAATATTAATGGAAAGGAAAATAAAGGATCACCACCACCATATTTGTGACAAGTTGACAAGCTGTGAGCTGACTGCAGGCTTTACTGGAGCAGATAACCCAATCCATTCCTTAACTTGTTATAAAGATCTGCTTTGCAGGTCAAACAAGCACGTTTTTTGTTTGCTTAGTAACATAAAAAATGTAGTGAAAGTCACACCCACATATTGCAAACGTCAGTTATAAGCTTATTAATCAGTCTGCATGGAGTTTTTCATTCAAAGAAAAGCGGTGATAGGGTCTGTTACACTCCGAAAAGATGATACACTGACTGTCACACTTGGTCGACTTTGAGGAAAATAAGGTAGAAAGCAAAAAATAGAATCAGAGTGCCTTGGCAGAAGGCAGAGTGTCAGAAGCCCTTCTGAACTACTCACACAGAGACCACGGGTACATCTGTTTTCCACAAAAACTCAAGGTGTTCTTTTTTGGATGAAACTTGTGATGGACGGAAAAAGACCCACAGCTGAAACACATCTTTGCAAATAGAAGCAGATTTTGTCCAAAAAAGATTTTCTTTTAAATAATCTAGAACAGAGGTCCCCAGAAAGTGGTGCAGAACAAAATTAAGTCTTTTTGGAAGGAAACCCCAAATGATTGAACCAAACTTTGAATAACATTGAAACGAGAGTTAAAAAAAAACAAAACTCTCTTGCTAACAATTATATACAGAGGCACAAAAAAACCCAGAGCTTTATCATATGGTAGTGTTATTGTTTTTACAGTAAACTTTACATGTTTATGTAAAATACTGTAATGTTATTACAATAACAAGACCGTAATAACAAGTTATTACAATATAAATATTTATCTTATTAAATTTTTCTTGCATAAATGATGTAGTTTAGTTTCCAAGGAGCTTCAACAGCCCCTCCTGTAGATCAAGTCAGACTAATTTTTCCTCCTGTTCAGCCCGATATGTTTTAATTTCTCTCTGTGTACATATTATTGTCACAACACAGTCTGAGCTGCTAAATAAGAGCAATATCTATACATGGTTCAATCCAAGAATTAAATAGAGGGTACAGTCTTATAAATCCTTACCCATTTTCACCTCAAGCTGGGTGTTTTTAAGTGTCAAACCTGTTTTGGTTGTTGCATTACACTTGATGCAGAATCATTTTCACATATTGTCTGAATGATTCTCACAAAGCAAACCAAAACTCTAGTGTGGTGGAACCAAACTAATTTTTTTTTAACTTCAGCTCCAATGCTTAGTTTATATGTAATTTGAGGGCTATTAGGATTATTGTATTTTGTGTGCTTCTGGACAAAATGAGTCACCCCCACCTTTAAGAACAAAAAGCATCTGCCTACGTTCTCTCCAGCTATGCTTGTGAAAAGCACAGCAGGCATGGGCAAATTGGGAGCAGAACCATGACTCACTCCTCTGACATTACCCAGCAGACCACGCTGTACACTGGAAACATCGAGCTGTAAATGGGATGGAAGGAAATAGGGGGATAAATTGGGGTGAGTAGAGGCCGAGAGTAGAAATCAACTTGCTGCTGAGTTTTAGTTTGTCACTGAATGTACTCTCCTGCTGATTCTGAAACTTGTAATCTGTGCACAACAGATTACAAGATTTCTAAAAATCTCCCAAAATATTTCTGAACAACAGTGACTGCAATGGTTAACTTTTTCGCCCTTTTGAGCCAGCTGTTTTGACTTTATCCACAGCACAGCTTCTGGTCAGAAAATCCCCAAACCACCTCTTAGGTTTTTATTACCTGTGGGCAAATACTTAACACACCCTGGAATGGATTCTGGAAAAGTCTTCTTGAATAATACTCTGATTTGTTCAAAATGAGATTTACTGTCCTGGGACATTTTTCCACCCATGTGAAGTGATGCAACTGGCAGCACAACTGACTGGAGGAACAAGAAAGACCCATTTGTTTTATTTGCAGACATGTTTGGAGGCCCCAGCAATGATTTTTGGAGAGGGATTTGTTGTTGTTTATTCCTTAAGCACTTTATATTTTGATATTGTTGAATGAAAACATGATAAGGGAGTGTAGTATTGCATTATATGATCCATAATCATAACTGTATAATTTATGAGGGCAGCGACAGAGTTAAGGAAATCGTCTGGTGATAATAAAGCGCTCTTTTACAGCTGTGGACATCTTTAAATTAAGCAATGGTTAAGATTCCTTCTTCGGTCCCTCCCTTTGTTGTATTTCTGTTTCTTACAGCAGCGTCGACACAGTATGCTGTTTTTTTTATTCCAAAAGGCCACTGAATATTTTCAGCTCCTGACCTTTTTCAGAGCTTACTGCTCAGGCCTCGCCACTGTGTAACTCCAGCCCCCAAAACAAAGGTCCATTTAACTTTTTGCTGTATTAGTCTCTACACACCCATAAGGAGTTCTGTAATGTTTGACTTGGCATGCTAACTGCTGCTGCTGCTGCTGAGGGTTTATCCTGTTCAGCTACAGACAGATTAGCTGAGTTCCTTTGACCTTCCCTTCAGGAAAAAACATTTGTAAACCAGTAATGCTTTCTCTGAATGGCTAAGAAAAGACATAACTACTCTTAAGTTTATAATTACATATCTATTTTATTTTGCCCTTTCGGAGAAGTGCAATTTGAACTTGTATGCGTCACACAGCACATTTTTAAAAGCTTCTTTCTAGTTCTCTCCATGTGTTTCGCGCCAGACGGCCTTTTCATCCATGTCTTTGACTGTACATTCACCCTCATCTTGGTTCCTGCTGGATACGTTATTGTTTTGAAGCACACGTTCAGTCCAGAAATGTAGACCAACCCTTTGCAGTGTTCTAGGGAGACCTCACAGCATCCCATAATAAGTATGCAGTTTTTTGACCCAACAGAGAGGTCACTTTGTGCCCTCCAAAGGCTACACCACCCCCTCCTACATGTCTGTTTCTATTTTAAATCTCTTCAGCTGATGTGCACAGATGAAACTAAAGTTAGAAATAATGAATGGAGGGTGTGCACTGTGTTTTATAGACATTATATTTGAGATGTATTCGTTTAATTTGGTTCTTTCCAAAAGTATTTGTACCCCAGGAATCTTTTCACATTTAATTGTGTTACAACCACAAACCGAAATGTGTTTTATCCAGATTTTATGTGATAGATCCACACAAAAAATGTCTGGTGATCATTTTTAGGATTAAAGCATGTCCCAGAAAGATCTTGAAAAACTCATCCATGCATTTGTCTTTAGTCGCATTCATTACTGCAACAGTGTTTTCACAGGTCTGCCTAAAAAGTCAGACAGCTGCAGCTGATTCAGAATGCTGCTGCTGGCGTTCTCATTAAAACCAGGAAGATGGATCACATCACCCCAGTTCTAAAGTCCTTAAACTGGCTCTCTGCAGCTCAGAGACGGACTTTAAAATACTATTGTTAGTTTAGAATGGTTTAGCACCAAAATACATGCTATAGATATGTCAACCTTCCAGACCATTCAAGTCTTCTGGTTTTGGTCTGCTGTTCATCCTCAGAACCAGAACCAAACATGGAGAAGCAGCATTCAGGTTTATGCATCACTAATTTGGAACAGACATACAAAAAACTGCAAAACAGCTAAAACACTGAATGACTTTAAATCAAGTACGGTGATTAATGGTATTTGCCTCGATTTAGCCTTAAATCAAGTCTAAAAACTCACCAGTTTAAAGTTTCCTTTGATTTGTAATAAATGGAACATTGATATTTGATGATTTGACACAATATTAAGTTTGTTGCTTGTTTCATAAGTGGTTACTATTTTATGTTTTATTATGTAAAGCACTTTGAACTGCCTTGTTGCCGAAATGTGCTGTACAGATAAACTTGACTTGGTGTTTACAGCTTAACACACCTAGAGGCTGAAACCTATGTAGATTCTTCACAAAATAGCACATATGTTTCCTGTGGTTGCACTGTCACAGTGTGAATAAGTTTTAGGGTTGTGAAAATTTTCATGAGGTTATAATGTTACAAACTGGATGAGGACCTAACTGGAAGTCTCTATTTCAGACTGTGCAGATGGAAGAGGCAGGCAGCAGCCCGCGACCCGAGACCCCCAGCACCCTGACAGAGACAGAGGGGGAGATGGATGGCAGCCTGCTGGAAGTGGACCTCGACAGCTACCAGGCAACTCTGGAGGAGGTTTTGACTTGGCTGTTGTCAGCTGAGGATGCACTGCATATTCAGGATGAAGTGTCGGACGATGTGGAAGAAGTTAAAGACCAGTTCCACACACATGAGGTAAGACAACTCGGATGGACTCGAACACTGTAATTTAGCTTCTTGTCTCTTTGTCAGGCAGAAGCAAACATGTCTTCAAACTGTAGAAAAACAAAGCATGCTCTTTGAGGGTACACTTTAGAATAAGGTGCTATGCTGAATTATAGAAGTTTAAAGATTTGTGAAATAGATTTGTGTATATAAGATGCAGTGCACATCATGCTTGACGCGTCCACTGACTGTTTTGTTTATATCTGTCACTCTTCACTGCGACTTCCAACATTATCTGCCAGACTGATACCTCCTAACCAGAAGTACATGCTCTGTACTTGTTGGGAATGCCAGGAATTTTACTGAGTGCCATGGAGCACAATTCTCCATAGACTCCCGGCACAGAGCTGACTGGCTGACTTGCTTGCTTGCTTGACATGGGGGCGTATTTGCAAAGTTTGTGCCTGAGCATGTGTGTGAAGGGGCTTTGAATGGATTCTCTTGGCTGAAATTCGACTGTTTGTGAAGCTGAATGCCTGGAATCCAGGTCAAAGCAGAAAGCTGGTTAGGAGACACAGAGCAATGAGATCTAAAGCCTCTTTAACAGCCAGGCTTATCAAGTGGCTTAAAATGAATTCTGCTTGTTTCGGTTTTGTTTTTACATTCTATCCACTAGCAGAGACTAAACAATGATTAAAGTTCTCAGAAGTGAAGTGAAAATGTATCATTGAAGAAGAAATATTACAGAAATGGATATGAAGAAAAGTCTTTAGTTGAGCCTGCTTTCTTCAAGCTTCGATGTAGTTTAAGTTTAGATTTCAGTTTAGCATATCTGGAATGATGGAACATTCTATGTTCAGGTTTCATCCATCTCAGTGCTGAATTGATTTGAATTTGAGGAATTGGGAAGTTGTCTTTTTACTTTCCACTTCCTTCAATGCAAAATTACAACTTGCAGCAAAACACTATGATTCTGCTACCACCATGCTTGACAGTTTACAGTATTAAGTTGAAAACTTGACCTTCACTCTGTCAAACATCAGTCTTAAAAGTTAATCTTTGTTGCCCTTGTCCAAACATTTCCCCAGTCAGATTGCCTGACTGTGTGGGCAGCTGCAAATTTCAGTCAAGCTTTAAATTGCTGAATTTGCTACAGGGGTTTCCTTGTTGATCAGTATCCTCTTCGTTCATGGAGATTGAAACCTTGCTTAATGAACAGCGGTAACAGTTTGTTGTCAGGTGGTGTTTGTGGTCAAACAAATTTGGTTTGTTTGACCACGAACAAGATAACAGAGTGAGTCAAATGGTTGAAGCTTATTTTGAAATGACTAAGTCAGGTTCCTGTCATGTCAACTATACTGAAATTTTATGGAATATGCTGTAAAAAGGCTTGTGGGAGGAAGCCAAAATGTTCAAAGGCACTGTACTATTTTTACTAAATGAGTGATGAAAAATTTTGGTATAATTACACCAGAAGGATGGTAAAATTTACTAAAAGCATGTGATTTGGGTAAAAGCTAGAAAGGGGACATTTAGCAAAAATATTGGCGTTTGAGAGTGGATGTGACTGCATCTCAGTTTGTATGACTAATTTTGATTACATTTGTAGAAATTTCAAAGTAAATTCACTTGTTTCAATCATGCAAGTCATTGTCAAGTTTTTTCCTCATGGAAAAAGAACTATTCAAATAAATAATTAGAACCTCTAAATGACAAATAATTCATGCCCATCATGAGAGTATACAAACCTCTGTCCAGTAACGTACTACAACAATGTTCCCCATCTTTGCGTGCAGGGGTTTATGATGGAGCTGACGGCTCATCAGAGCAGCGTGGGTAATGTGCTGCAAGCAGGAAACCAACTGATTGTTCAGGGCAACCTAACAGACGAGGAAGAAGAGGAAATTCGAGAGCAGATGACTCTCCTAAACTCTCGCTGGGAGAATCTCAGAGTGGCCAGTATGGACCGCCAGGCCAGGTGGGAACATCCACATACTAACACTGCAAAACATGGTCAATGTCATTTGTTGTCTAAGTCATTTGCAATTGTTTCACATGACTGAATCCTAATTTGACTGTTGGAAGCGATTTTTCTCTCATTGTCGCATTTGAGTTGAAGCTTTCAGTGTTTATAAAGATAGAAAACATCCTTGTTTACGCTGAGTCTTAATACAGTTTGGAATAGTACTAGAAATTGAAGCTTAATGTGCAGAAATTAATGTCTAGCCTTTCTGTCCTGAACTTTTTTCGTTATTGTTTCCAGACTCCACGAGGTTCTGATGGAGCTGCAGCAGCAGCAGCTACAGCAGCTCTCTGATTGGCTGACACTGACAGAGGAGCGAATCAAAAAGATGGAGACGGAACCAGCAGCCAAGGACGTGGATATTTACAAGGACAACATAGAAAAACATAAAGTAAATAAATATTAAACTTACGTTAATTAAAATATCTCCCTTTCGCTTGTTGTTCCAGTCTTACTGAACATCTTTCTGATGCTTTCTCTAAATACACCTCTCCTCCAATGACTTGGATCCTAAATTTTGACTAGTCAACCTACTTTTAGCTATGAAGTTGAATGACTTTTCTGTCATCTCCATTTACAGTTAATCACTTCACTAACTCAGTTTTGAATTTCTTGATCAGGAACTTCAGAATGACTTGGAGGTGGAGCAGGTAAAGGTCAACTCTCTTACACACATGGTGGTTGTGGTGGATGAGAACAGTGGTGAGAGTGCCACTGCTGTCCTGGAGGAACAATTACAAGTGAGATACCATGCTTTAAATTTGTCAGATAATCTGCAGAAAAATATTATGTACTTACCTTTATGTACAAAGATGATAAGGTGTGTGTTTTTGTATTTTGCTTAATTTCTGCAAATGTTAGAAGTAGATGATTTGGACTTTATTTAAGCTGAATGTATTTAATTTTGTTCTGTTTTTAGTCTTTGGGTGAGCGCTGGGCAGCTGTCTGCCGCTGGACAGAAGAAAGGTGGCATAAGCTACAAGAAGTTTTCTTAGTTTGGCAACAGCTTTTATCAGATCAGGTATGCAGTATTTTTGCTTTAATCTGCTCAGTCATCTTTCCTTTTATTTAAATGGTACATTATAACAACTTATTGGAGAAGAAACAAAACTCATTCACATCATAATGAGCTACACAATAAGTCTTTCTGCTTGTATTTTAAAAATCAGTTTGACTTTAAGACAATAACGATAAATTTAAGTTGATAAATTTGATCTTTTAAAGTTTATTGTTTTTCAGTATTTTGGCAAACTGAACATTTACATTTTGGCTGCTTAAAAAAACCCAAACTGTAATGATAATTTTATAATGCTAGCTTTGTAAATGAAATTATTTCCTTTTCCTTTTCACAGAGTTTGATTAGAGAATGGTTGGCAGAAAAAGAAGAGGCTTTAAGTCAAGTCCAAACCTCCAACTTCAGAGATCCCAGTGAAATGAACGCTAATGTGCGACAACTGACAGTATGTAGAGAAAACAAATTATTTTTTATGCATCTGGCACTTTGCTCTCAACTGTAATTAAATATACTGCATTTCCAAAATCCCTATCATCATGTAAAAATTAGCACAACCCAAATTTTCAGTTGCCTGTTAAAAAAAAAAATTACATATTGATGTCCATCTTGTTTTTAAAGGAGTAGAGAAAGTGATTTAATTGCAATTAAACTACAAGAAAAATACTGAAGAATACAGTAGGTAGGCTTTCCTCCTTTGGATGAATCATTTTAGTGAGAGGCCAAAATGCAAGTTTTTTTTTTCTCCTCCTGCTTTTTGCTCTCAGTGTGAATTTCTTTGAATGGCCAGACCTCCCTTGAATGTCCCCCACTTGCAGACAGATTTTTGCATTGTTTTGAGTCCTCTTTAAATTTCTTACTCATCTCATACTTTCTTTTTGAAAGGCCTCGGATTTTATTTAATCTCATGATGGTATAAATTTTTACCTAAATAGCCCACCTAACCATGTGTATAAGTTGTAAATGGCTTTAAAATGCAAAGTAATGATGTTTCCGTCACGTCATCCTGATGTGATGCACCTGTGTGTAATTTCAGCTATTCTAAGTGAGAACACATTTGGGTTGTCCTAATTTATTTTCTTTACCAGAAACTCCTTTATCTTTACAACATTTTACAAAAGTTTAAGATTTTTTTTTGGTAGTATTGTCCAAACTGATATAAAATCCATATTAGGACTCATGTGCTGTCCTAATTTATTCACATCTGTAAATAATAGATTGACCGTTTTACATTCTCAGGAAATCTTGGAGTAAAAGTTAAGCTTTATTTTTATTGTTTTAGATTTTAAAGGAGGACATGGAGAAAAAGAGGAGGACTCTGGACAAGCTGTCGGATGCAGGTCAGGATGTGATGCAGCTGCTTCAGAGTGCCGAAGCAGGAGCCAAGATTGAGGCCGACACAGAGGAGCTGACTCACAGATGGGACAACCTTGTTCAGAAACTGGAGGACTGCTCCTTCCAGGTGTGCACTTGGAAATATTTTGTCATGATGCTGACATAGACATAAAAAGCTACTACTAAAATCTGAACGTTCATTATAAGTTTGAAGAAGCTGCAGTAATAAAAACAAAAGAGTGGGGGTACCATTAAACTTTGCATACTTCCTTTTGTGTTTGTTTTTGGTTTTTTAGTAACTAACATGGAGAGATGGTTTTCTGTGCCTCTTTCTGTTTGATACTTAAAGGTAATGGAGGCTGTAACAGAATCTGGAATGAGTCAGATGGAGGAAAAAGTGATGGAGACAGCAGCTTCTCGTACTGTTGATCAGGAGCTGGCCCAACCTGCTCCTGCCAAAAAACGACTGGTGGAGACAGATGCAGAAATCAGACGAATGTAAGAACTTGAAACACAGCCTACCTCTTCATTGATGAAAATGTAATTACAAACAGACCTGCAAACATATGGTAAATGTATTTTATTTTATGCAGGTTTGAAAATAAGCTCTCTGACTTAACAAGCTGGATTCAAACGTGGAAGATGTCCGCTCAGTCGCTGTGCTCCACGCCTCCTGAAACCACAGCTGATGCCCCAGACCTGCAGGAAAAACTAAATGTAAGAGTTTTAACTTGAATAAATGAACTATGGTAATTTTATTTTAAATTGGAACCTTAATGACAATATATCAATTATGTTTAACTGTGACTTTAGGAACTGGAATTACAACTGAAGGCAAAGGAAAGCACAGTTAGGGAAGTAACGAAAGAAGGACGCAACTTGATGGAGCAATTAGAGAGAGGTAAGAAAAGTATTTTTTCTTCACAATAAATCCTCGTAACACAATCCATTTAAATGTGTGCCAAGATCTCAGCTTGTGCATTGACTTGAAAAAATATCCATCCCCTTTGTATCTTTTTACACTTTCTGCCATTAAAACAATTTTCAATTAATAGATGAAAAGACCGAAATCTTATGTCTGTTATAAAATAAAACCCCAATAAAATATATTACAGTTTGTACTTGTATAATGGTAAATTGCTGAAAAAGATCAAGCTGTATGAAAACTTTTGCAACATAATAATCTTTTTGTTCAGCAATCCCAACTCAATCAAAGATATTTCCTTTTCCCCTTTAATTGTGCACATCTTGTCATTTTTTTAATGACTTTTATGTCAATGTGTGATGTTTTCTTTGATGATCTTGTTTTATTTAGTGGTAAATGTCAACAGTGTGAATATATTTGTGCATTTTTGTGGTAATAAAATATCTCAGCCGACAGGCATACTGATTTCCTATAACTATTCAATGAAACCCTAGACTTTATATGACTGCTTTGTTCTGGCAGCAACGAAGAAGCAGGAATCCTGTGACGGAGTTTCTTCCAAGAAGCGATTTTATTCCAGCACCTTTCTTTCTTGTTCTTTTCAGTTTCCAGTTTTTAACATTTACAACCTAACTTTTAAATGAAATTATAAAAACCTCTGTACACGGTATGTTTGATTATCAGAGTTTTTATGTGAGACATTGCTGATTTGTGTCTTTCTGCAGAGGGAGCAGGTGTGGACTTGGTGAGGGAAAACATAGACCTGATTCAGACCGAGTGGGATGTCTGTACCAGGGAGCTCCAGGCCGCCCGCGACCGGGTTCACACTCAGACCCGGATCAGACAAGTTTCCTCGGAGCTTGCTGACCTTGACCAGATGTTGGAGAAACAAGACCAGTGGCTGGCTACAACTTCACCCGTAAAAAGCAACAGAGATGTTGAGCTGAGAAACCTGAGAGGAGAATGTAAGGTGAGGTTTACCACATTAGTCCTACTTAATCTGCTTTTCTAAATTAAGTTTTTGTCCTCAGTTTATCATCTCCTTTTGTGTTCCCAGTCCTGCCTTGCTCAGGTCACTGCCTTAGGTCTGCGACTCGAACAACTGTCTTCGGAGGCAGGAACATTTGGAACGGTGCCGTCTCTAAAAGACAACATGGTTGTGGTTTCTGCACATCACTCCTCCACACTACAGCAGCTGCAGAACAGAGAACAAGAAGTGAATCAAGGTAAACATACTTGGTTATGTACAATTATTTCCAAAAATATTCACACTCTTTAGCTTTTTCAATTATTAGTCCAGCAAAAGATTATACATGATATTCAAGTATTTTTAAACTTTACAAATTGTGGTCTTCATTTGTATTTGACCCTCTTTACTGTGATGCACCTTCATTAAATTTGGGTTTGAGAAAACCTCAGAGGTTTGCTAGAAAACATTATGAACAAACATAATCATGACAACCAAAAAATATGCTAGTAACACACTGACTTTAAACATTCCAGCATTCTGTTCAACTTATTTTCTGAAAATGGAAACTATATAAATGAAAATGTACCATTGTGGATTTTTTTTGTCAGATGATTGATCGGGTGCAAAAATGCAACTTTTTTTGAAAACTGGAGTGATGATCACCTTCCAATAAAACAACACTAAAAATACCGCCAGAGTTAAAATCAGATAATTTGGATCAAAGCAGATTATGTATTGGAATGACTCGGTAAAAGTCCAAACCTGAATCATATTGAGAATCAGTGATGGTGTTCACCATCTAACTCGACGAAGCTTGAGCTGTTATGCAAAAAATAATATGCAAAGAATAATATTAAGGGACTCTTCTTTATCCCCATTATCCAGATAAAGTGTCTTTAAAACTTGACAAAAAAAATTATATTTCATCTGGAGGGATAAATTAGCTTTTAAACACCGTACAGGCGTTATCTATGTTTTTGAAAGAACATTTTCAGCTTTATGCTGTATCTGATCTCCTGTTTAGTAATAAAAATCTTTTTCTCTTTTTCACTGAAGGTGAAATAAGGAATAAAGAAAGCAGCATAATATTGGCTAACATGAATACAGCTGCTCACGAGCTATGTAAATTTGACATCAGTATTTTTATTGAACCTTGGCTAGTCTCAAATAATAATAGATCTTGCCCTTATATGGCCTCCGAAAGCGCACACATTTACAGCAGCATACGCAAGAGATTTTGTGCTAAGTCAAATGTCTGTCAGCATGTTTCTACCTGAGGACGTGAGTTGGATATAAAACAGTACTGAAAATCAGTCTTTGTTTTAATTCCTGAATTAAAGTGTACAGATCTCAGCCAAATATTACCTCGTAACCTGAATAAACTCTTGAGCATAAGTGTCTTTGAGTGTGTTTTGCTGTGTCCTGGAGCTTTTTAAGACAGCTTTCTTTTGGAAGGAAATCAGTTGTTTCTGCTTGAGGGTACTTTGCCTCTCTTGATGGGGGCTCTCTATCTTGAACTTTCACTTCCTCTCGGCTCTTACTCTGTGTAAACACAGTCCGACAATGGCAGCATTAAATCACCTGGCAATTAACAGGCAACAAAACAGGAGGCAGGAGAGACGGTTATATAGCAAAGCAGGAAGCGCTGAAACGCAGTGATTATGAATATTTATCATCTTCCCTCAAAGTTGAAAACACACAAACTGGACACCTTCTTGCGCAACTTTTAATATCATATCCCAATGTGATGTAATCTATTTGAAACTTAAAGTTACTTTCTTTTTTTTTTTTTTTGGCCCAGCCCTGGCCAGCGTAGAAGCCACCCAGGTGGTTCAGGATGCGGTGGACAGCCTGGAGGCCAGTTTGGCGGCTTTGAAAGACGGAGTCGTAGACGTTCACTCAGCAGAAAGGGCGGTGGAGCGGGCACAGGTAGGTGCTGCTAATAAACAATCAGACTTTCCTGCAGAGCATTTTGCATGCAGTTATCATATCAAAGTGACAGATTAAAAGAAAAGTCCAGAAAAGTAGATATCACTAAGTTCCACCTTTCTATTTGCATGTTTTTTATGGGCATGTGCGATAATTATTGATATTTTGACATGGCAGGAATCTCTAGATCTTAAGCTTTTTGGGGTTTTTTTTCTTTGTGGTTGAGTAACTAGTTTATCAGTGTAGTGTCATCCTGTCTCCCCTGTGGTTTCTACAACACAATAGGCCTTTTTATTTTTATTTTTTTTTTACCAAGCAGTCAATTGCCTTATCACTGCATTAAATTGTGTAAGAGGTAAAGGGGGTGTGTGTGAACATGCCTCGTTTGTGTTTTTGCACAGAAATGGCTGTTTTATAATGAGCATGTTGTTGCATACTGAGCATTTGCCTCCTCCTCCATCTGTCCGTGGAATGTGGCTCAGTCTGCTCTCTTGTTATCGCGGTAGATAGGACGCTGTGCAGGGGAGAGGGGCAGGGAGGTGACACATTCTGGGCTGCGTGCCTGTGCATGAACCGCGTAGCTCCATGTGGAGCCTGCCAGCCTCAACATACAATCCTGTGACAGCATCCCAGAGATCAGTCAGACATTAGTCTAATGAGAGGAGATGACACTGATTGTTACAGCTTTTTGTTTTTATGAGTTCACAATAAAAACAACTCATTGTGAGGCATAATAATACACACATTGCTTCTTTATTATGCCTTTATTAATAAAATGAACCTAATTGTGTGCATATAAATTGTAAGCCATTGATACAAGTGGGTTTGTCATAGTTACTGAAGAATGTGCACATTTGTTTTGCCTGATTTGACCTTTTGGAAAAGACATTTCACAAAGTAGTCTGAGCTGTATTTTGTTGCATGTTGGTCCTTTTATTGTCCTGCTTATCTTTAACAGAGTTCATAGAGTTTAGAGCAACACAAGGTTGATTTCCATTAGTATCTGTCATAATATGTTCTCTTTTACCCCCTTGGCATTCACACAAATCAAATTAGGAAAACATTGCGAACTCCTTTAACTTGGAAAATGACTCGGAGCAAGGTTTCACGGTCTAGAAATGTGGGGAAATAGATTTTTTAGACTTTTCCAGGTTTGGATAAGTATGGAAAAAACAAATGAGTACTGAAAAGTAGTTTTGTTTCAGAATTTATTCCATTTCCCATTATCTAAATGTTATTTTCTTCATTCAGTCATTCCTGTTGCTTACCATGTTCATACATGTTCTGACCTTTCCTTTTGTTGTTATTTCTTCTTCTTTTCTCTTCGGTGCTTACTTATTTCCCATTTTTAATCTTTCATTCTCCCATTCTGGGCCTTATGTCATCCTTCCTGTACTTCCTCCTTCTCTTCCTTACGCTTGAAAGTTGAGCCTGGAAAAGTTTTAAATGCTATGTAAAAAAACTGTAAAAACTCTGTCAAAGCTACAAATGTGTGGTTTTAGAAATGATTCAGAAGTTTCCAAGATGCAGTGTAGCGTTCACACAGCTCTGAGACTTTGTTGAGCCTGACCTTTTGCTGACCACAGAGCCTGTGTTTGGAGATTGAACAAAAACAACAAGCCACTGATCCAGCTGAACTACAAAAATGGAGCCAACTCTCTTCAAAAGCCCGTGAGGAGCACGGCATGCTGCAGTGCATTATGGGCAGCATGAAAGACAATCAGGTAGGTTAACTCTAAGTACCCCAATAATTTTCATCACATTGCTCAATGTTTCTTGATGTCAAAGTTTGTCTACTTGTCGGTTTTAGGTGCGTTTGGAACAAGTGGAGCGCTGGCTGGATGCAGTTCAGGAGCTGCTGTCGAGGGACGCCACAGGGATGGGCGATGCTGAGAATCTACAGGCAGAACTTAATCAGTGCAAGGTATATAAGAAAGAGATTCAGACACTGAACATTTCTTAAACTCGGCATGAGTCGATCAAAATAAAATCCAATTTGTTTCTTTCTTTACATTAACTTTTTTTCTAACCCGACTGCTGAATGGTCATTAATTACTTATACTAGTTTAAGTGATTACAGAGATGAAATTTTAAAGTGTACTTTACATTTTATATTGGCATTTATTGTATTGAGTGTGACTGGCATTACCTATATATTCTCCAGAGATTGTAAGTCCTTGGGGCATCCTAAAGGATTTTTCCATGACTGAAAACTCCGAACGAGTAGCTTTGTTGTATTCTTTTGCTTTGCAGTGCTCTTTTGTAGGACCATAAGTATGAATGGCTTTTCCCAGGATATCTGAGTGAAAAAGCATTTCAAAATGCTGAAATTTGATAATGCTTAAGTTTTCATAATTTGGTGAATCTGTTGATGACTACATGTATTTACATTTTTAAATTGGAACTTTTTTTTCTTTCTGAACTAGGAGTATGTTACTGAGATGGAGCTCATGGAACGTTCATTAATGCAGATGGAAGAAAATGTAATAGCTGTGCAGGCGACTGCAGTCCCAGGACTGGCCCAGTGGGGGCAGGATAAGTTGGACCACTGTCAAGAAAGATGGGCCACTCTCAGTAAACAGGTGACAAAAGCAGTGAATTTCAGTTTAAAAGAGTAATTTAAAAAATATAATTTAGCTAAAAATGCACTTCAAATACAAATTTTGATTTTGATTATTAAGGCTAACACAATTATCAAAATTCCTGTAATTTTTTAATGTAGTTTTATGTCATTATAGAAAATGACATAAAACTAGTAGAGCTGTATTTGCATACTGAACATTGTACCCTTCATGTGGGGGTGTCGGTGAAGGGGGGTGTCACCGACACCCCTCACATGAAGGGTAAACCACATCAGGTAATTTTTTACGGAGTGCTGTATGCAAGGAAATAATGAAAAGTTAAGTGTAAGGAAAAATGTGAGTGGAAAAAAATGTGCAAATAGCCTAACCACAACCTTGAGAGGATTAGAAGCAGAACCAAAAAAATTTGGGTTCAAATCTATTAATTGTGATGCATAGTTTAAATGTGCTTAACAAAGATTTCTGGTTTTTATTTTGAAAATTTGTCGAATATGTTCCCATGCAGCTCTTGAGTCATCAGGAGCATGTGGCTGAGAACCACGAGAAGCAACTGAACCTGAAGAAAGACCTGGCAGAGATGCAGGAGTGGATGGCCCAGGTTGACGAAGAGTTTCTAATGAGAGACTTTGAGTATAAAAGTCCTGAGGACTTGGAGGTGTCACTGGAGGAGATGAAGGTACGGGTGAAAAGAAAAAAAAGTCAGGAAATCATCACATTTGTATTTGTTGCGAAACTGTTTCAGCTTTTGGATCTATGTATTTACATGAAATCTTTAATTAAAGCGTGCTAAAGAGGATGTGCTACAGAAAGAAGTGAAAGTGAAAATCCTGAAGGACAGCATCAACCTGCTGGTGTCCCGAACATCGCACCCTGCTGGAGGCTCCGGACAGGAGCTGACCTCTGAATTAGATGGAGTGCTAGCGAATTACCACAAGCTCTGTGACCGCCTCAAGAGCAAATGTCACACACTGGAGGTAACTTTTGAATGATTGGAACGACCTTCTGAGTCTATAAAGTAAACCAAAAGTTGCATGTTAGAAGTATGGGACCACAACAGCATCATTATTTATAAATGTATGACTAAAAGCTTTGCTCCAGTCCAAAACTTGTGTTCATTTTTAAAACGGCTAAATCTCAATTATTTATGCAACAGTGGGCTAATTTAATGTTGGTTAGCTCAGTATTGGAATGACACACAGTTTTATACGATTAGTCATTGCTTTGGCTTTATTTCCTTAATTTACATGCAAGGGACAAGAAAAGCATGAAGATGAGGGTAACGATGGAGGATTTTAGATTTTATCGCAGCGTTTTTGATCGTCTGCGTTGAAATTCATGTATAGTTGAGTTGTGAGTCATTTAATTTTGATTTATGTATTCTTCCCGTTATGAATTTGATCATGCATGCACTTTGTAGGAGGTTTGGTCTTGTTGGATGGAGCTGCTTCAGTACCTGGACATGGAGCAGGGCTGGCTCAACACTGTAGAGGAGAAACTTCAAGCTACTGAGAATGTACCAGAGAGCACCGAGACGGTCACTGAAGCTCTGGAGGTACACAAGCGCTCAATTATATGTCGTCTCATTAAATTTTTCCAGAATTTACTCAATTAGATTAAAGGATCCTCATGTGCAAAATAACCAGGACAGACACATTTTTTTCATTTCACATGGTAAATCATTTATGTAATCGCAGAATATCCAACTAATGTGGCAAATTCATAAAAAAAAATTATTCTGCATGGCTGTGAGCTTTACTATGAGAAAATAAATTCTAACAAATGGAGATAATGGACATCCTCACTAATTGCGTAAAAACAGCTACTTCATAAATATGGAATTCATAATAATTTAATTAGACTTGAATGTTTTTGCATATGATTTGCATTTTCCTGAATGTAGAAATGGTGTGTTAAAAACTTGACTTTTACACCATTATTCATTAGTTTGTTAAATTAAACTCACTAACATGAATTCATTATTTTCTATATGGCCTTACCAGCTTTTAAATATAAGGTCAACAAATGTTCTGCTATTCTTTATGTAAATACTTCATTTCAGTGAGGATTATGGGAATTTTTATATGTGGTGAAGAACTTTTCAGTACGTTTTGATCCAACCACTAGAGAAACTTGTGGGCTATAAAATATAACATCAATGCTTGAAAAGATTGGCAGCCGTCTTTAATCTTTTAACTTCAGACTATTTGATGAATGGATTGTTTAGTGCAGCCTCTGAGCTCTGCCAATTTCAGTTGCAGATAAATCTCAGCACAAAAGAAGTGCAACTTCTTTGAGTCTCTGGAAGTAGATGAAAGCTGCCTGAGATCTGAGAGTGAGCAGTTCAGCTCATCTTCTTTGGTTGAAAACAGAAAATTATCACCAAAATTTATTTTGCAACAATTCTCATTTTAATTGGCTTTTATGCTAATTCACAAAATAATTAAACTTTTTATTTCACTAAAAATCTATAATTCTTCTGTAAATAAAATGTTGGAACTTTCGTTTTTATTAATGAACATTTATAATAATTGAAACTAAAGTAATGAAATTGTGTATTAGAATTTAGCCTCAGTAAAAAAATTGCTACACTAAATTATTTTAAGCCTAATATTCATATTGTATAAAAAGTTGCCTTTCAGGGACAAATAATTTCATTATAGGCCAAATTAAACATTAATAACCTTGTTTGTCTTTGATTTGCCTTCCAAATTTCTTTTGGTTTGACTTGCTCTGCTGCTATATCTGTAAACTGCCTGCAGCCTGTCTGTCAAAATCACTTTCATCACTGCGCTGCTTCTGTAGCATCACGTTGTGATGAAATAAATTGAAGGCCCTTGAAGTCAATGTTTCCCCTTCTTGTCCATGCCCTTCTCATCAAATGTTTAAGGCTAATTTTTGTCCTTACTTTCTTTCTCTCCTCCCTACAAGTCTGCTTGTCTTTCCTGCTGTTTCTCTCTGTGCCTGTTGAAGTCTGAGTTTTTTAATTAGACCATCCCGATGCAGTGGGAGGAGGCTGTCACTCTGTCCGTTACCTCCGGGAAGGAAAAGCACATTTAATGAACCTACATAAACAATGTTGGATCCAAACATGTGTTGTCGTTCAAGAAGCTCCTTCTGTTGCTCATGTCTTTTTTCTCCATCTATTATTTTAGGTTTTTTTTTTTTTGCTTCTATCTGACACACCCAACCCAGCACCTTTTGCATCTTCATCTGTTTTTCTTTTGCTTTTATTGTTCTTTTTCCATCTGTCCCTGGATTTCATCTGTCTTTTTGGTGTTCCTAAATGATCAGCGACAAGCTTAGGTCTGTTTTTACGTGACGTTTTGTTTTCTTTGGCAAATTTTTGGAACCATAAAGGAACTTCTGCAGTTTGTCTTCATGATTAAATGTATATGTGCGGATTTTCTTCTGCCTCTCCAACTACCCAACAGTCTTTGGAGAGCGTGCTGCGCCACCCCGGAGACAACCGGACGCAGATCAGAGAGCTGGGTCAGACGCTGATAGACGGGGGAATACTTGATGAACTAATCAGTGAAAAGCTTGAGGCCTTCAACTCCCGCTACGATCAGCTCAACCATCAGGTTGGGACTTTTCTCTCTTTGTGCATCAGTGTTCATGTTTTATTTCCAGGTAACTTGTTTAGATTCTTTTTTTGTCAGCTTTGCAGTCATATGTATAAAAAGTCTTTTCCAGAAACATCTTTACTCATGCATGGAAGTTTTATATGCGCAACATGTAATTGGATCTCAGGAAATATTATGCGGAACTTAATTTATTTCAGTGTTAAAATTCCAAAAATGGAAACTCAGATTATGTAGGTCTGTTGTACAAAGTGATATCTTAGACATTTATTTTTTGTTAATTTGGATAATAATTTAAAGATTAAATTTCTTCAAAAAAATAAAATATTACTTGGGACCAATTTAAAAGAAAATAGTTTTAATACTGACATAATTCAGGCTTCTTTAATAGCTTATATGCGTTCATAGAAGTATTCTGTTTTTAGTACACATAACCAGTTGGTTTTTTATTATTCTTCCCTCAATTAGCTGACTATTTATGAATTTATTTTTCTTATTTTTAGTTTGTTTATTAAGCCTTACAGTTAAAACTAAATTTAAGAAGTACACAGAAGATAAACAGTTAAATTCAAATTGTTTATATAATTCCAATTTACAACAATTGTTGCCTCTAGACATTACAACCCCCCCCAAATTTACATGCCTAAATATATACTCAGTTGAATCCAGTCATACAGAGTTAAATAGGTAATATTTTGAGAAATATGTCAGATTCTGCTGAAAACCTGGCATCCAGAAGATTGTAGCTGTGCTGTGTTAATTATGCACAGTCTCAAAACTCTGAGTAATAAGTGGCAGGAGCTGCTGTTATTAAAACATTGCCATCATCTCTCATGCATCCATGCTTTCAAAAAACTTATTTGAACCTTCCAGTCTGCGTTGTTTCAGTTATTTTTACAACCAAAAAAAATCATTAAATATTAAAATGTTTCAGGTTTGTCCCAAGACTTAGCCCTTCACTTTTGAATGTTATACCAACCGCTACATCACCTGTTAATTAAACTTTTCTGGAGGTAATTTGCACATGCTTTGAGTGGAACTGAGTAAATTAAATTAAGGGTCCTGATAGACAGATTTTAAAGCCCTGACCTGCTGTTTGTGTCGTTATCTAGGCAGTGAACCGGCAGATTGGCCTGGAGCAGCAGCTGCAGACACTAAAGGAGAACGAACAGGCGCTCCAAACACTGCAGGAGTCCCTGAACCAGCTGGACCACACACTAACGTCCTACCTCACTGATCGTGTAGATGCTTTCCAGCTCCCCCTGGAGGCACAGGTATACTAGCTACACGTTATAAGCTGCTGGAAATGAGTTTGCTTGAAGAGCTCACTTCTGTTTATAGGCTCAAGAAGTTAAGATCCGTGTTCCCACAGAGTACAAAATTTGATTAAGAGTATTTTCCAGGCCAGGATAATTATTAAAAACAAAAGAAGAGAATCAAATAAAAAGAGCATTTTCAGACTTTATTCCTCATTTCATTATTTATATGCTGTTCTTCTTTACCTCTTTCCTTTTGTCCTTTCTTTCCTAGTATATTTCCTACCGTCATCCCTTACCCACTTCCCCCTTGTTGTTTCTTTCCTTAATTTCTTTGTGTTTCACTCTTTTTTTCCTCCTATTGTTCTTCCTTCCTTCTTTCTCAAATGGTTCCTTCAGTCCTCATGTCCCTGATTGTTTCCTATTTGTCCCCTTACTTCTTTCCTTACTTGTGATGTTCCTTCTTCCTTTCTTCTTTTTACAGTTCTTTTTTTGCTTTCCTCCCCACCTCCTTCCTTTTATCATCATCGTCTGTTCTTTTTCTTCCTTATATCATTCCCGTTTTTTTTTTCCCCCCATGTCTCTGACATTCCTCCCTTCTTTGTCTAATAACCTATCAGATAAATTGTTGTCTTTTCTAAGAGTTAACCACTAAGACTTGAAAAATTGATCAATTAAATTAAGGGACGTGTAGTTACTAGAAACTTGCATATGTTTCACACCTGCTTAGTTGTTGCTCTTCTTGCAGACCATCGGTGCAGAGATTGCCGCTCATGAACTCACAGTAGAAGAGATGAAGCGAAGGAATGTGACCAACTTGCCTTCTCCCACCGCTGAGGGAAAACCGGCCCGTGGTGCGACCATGTTGGACCAGCTACAGGTAACACTGACTCCTACTGGACGATGCTGGTAACTGTTCCTCCTGTTACCTTCTGTTGTTTCAGTGTCCAAAGTTAATAAGTCAAAAGATATTTCTTTCTTTAATTTTTTTATGTTTATAGTGATAAAAGGCAATAGAAATGTGTGACTTTGCTGACATTTGGTTTGATGACTGCAGAGGAAACTGAGAGAGATCTCCACGAAGTACCAGCTGTTCCAGAAGCCGGCCAATTTTGAGCAGCGCATGTTGGACTGTAAGCAAGTTCTGGATGGTGCTAAAGCTGAGCTACCTATTCTGGATGTTAAAGATGTGGAACCTGAAATAATTCAGTCCCACCTCAGTGGTTGCATGGTGAGGAATTTGAGCTTTTCCTGTAAGCACTGTAGTTCAGCTATTTAGTTTTTTCCAAGAAAGTAGTATTTTGTACTCATTTTGAACATATAGCAAATGTTAAAGTAATTGCAGTAATACATGTTTGAGGATGTATGTAGAATTTTGACCTGATGTGGATCACATAAAATCCACATTAAATATTAAATTATTGCAAGTACAAAATTAATATGACTTTCCTGTTTATTCATGAGTGTGTGACCTTACCTGTAGGCACTTCATTCTTAATAAAAATGTGTTGTTTGCTTTTTCTGCTTTGTAGAAGCTGTATAAGTTGCTGAGCGAGGTGAAGCTGGAGGTGGAGACTGTGATAAAAACAGGTCGTCAGATTGTGCAGAAACAGCAGACAGAAAATCCCAAAGCCATGGATGAACAGCTTACTGCTCTAAAACTGCTCTACAATGACCTGGGGGCTCAGGTAATTTAAAGACATCTTGTTTTGCAGCAAAGAGCTGCTGCAAAACAACAATGTCACCAAATTAGGATTTGGTGACATTCATGGTTTCTGTATAATCTTGAAAAGTGTGAAATTAGATTTTTGAGCCTTCTTTCCATCTAGTTTCAACCCACATATTTCCCTCTGTGGACTTTTTATATACTTTATATTTGGGAGCAACATGAAGGACTGAGAACCCTGAAATGTTTAGTCTGAAAATGTCTGGAGCTTAATGGAAAACATGTTGTAACCCTGCAGATGGTTCATATCGTCCTGTCTTTGTCTTCACAGGTAACAGAGGGCAAACAGGACCTGGAAAAAGCCCTGTCTCTGTCTCAGAAGTTTGATAAAGAGAGCGCTGCCCTGCAGGAATGGCTGAGCACTACTGAAGCTCAGCTCCAGCAGAAGAACAGCAGTGGAGACATGCCAGCTGACATCGAGGCCGAGATTAGATGGGCTAATGTTAGTAGGCGTTTGTTAAAAGCTTACATTACCCTAGACTTTTTATAAGCTCTGTGGTCACATTTATTTCAAGCTGTGAAGAATTTTCTAAGTATGTGTAAAGCAAAAAAAAAACAAACCACACAAGTAGATATCTGTCTCACCAGAAGATGGTGCACAAAAACTGTTTAAATGAGAGTCATGCATCATTTCTCCTAACTTTCCAGTTGCTTTTTTTTTAAGTTATGCAGTTTATCTGCACATTTTTCTACCGATTCTTATTTTCTGGTTTATTTTAGGATGTTAAAGTCAGATTGTTTAACTGTTGCTGTTGTCATCTGAGCTGCCTGATATATAAGCACCTTAAATGTGCCATTCAATCAGGGCCTGCTGAAGGAGTCGGAGCATCGGAAAGAGGAGCTTTCCAGCCTTACGGAGATCAGTGCAGGTCTGCAGACGTTGGTGGAGGGTAGCGAGGCTCAGCTGGAGGGCAAACTCTGCAGTCTGAACGAAGCATGGGGCCAAGTTCGCACCTGGACCGAAGACTGGCTGAGTGCTGTTCTGGTTAGAGCAAATGTTGCATACAATGGGAATAAATAAATAACACGCAGCATATGTTTATTTACTTAAGGTTGTCAGAGTAAGCAGAATATTCCACTTGATTAATGTTGTATAAGAACACGCCTCAGCTTTTCTCACCATAAGTTAAGTAGAACAGAAAAAAGCTACTTTTAAATGAAAAGATATCCAAGAGAACTTTTAGCATAAAGTTTGTGATTTTATAACTTATGTCTAATGTAATGTATTTAATATCAAAGTTTAGATTGTTTTTAACATTGACAGTAATACAGTTTTTTAACGTCAAGATGCACTACCTTATTATTCATGAACATTTTGCAACCAGAATGAAAAAATTCTTCAGCATGCTGTTTAGAAAACCACAGAAACTAGGAAAAGAAATGAAAATGGATTACAAATTAATAAAACTATTAGATGCTAGTTGTCACTACATTACTGAACATCTTTTTGTGTAATCAAGGTTTCAATTTGTAAACAATATCCAAGTGAGTTGTTTTGTGTCTGTCTGTCTGTGTGTGTATGTGTGTGTGTGTGTGTGTGCAGAGTCACGAGAATGAGGTGGAGATCTTCGATGAGAACTTGGCTCATATCAGCACCTGGCTCTACCAGACCCAGATCCACCTGGATGAGGCCGAGCGGATGCCTCCAGCTGAGAGAGAAAAAATGCTGAAGGTAAAAAGCAAAAGATAATAACTGCAATTTAATTATGACACACCAGTACATGTGGTGTGCAATGATCCTGATATGTAGAAATGGTGCACAACACGTCAAACACACTTGAAAAAGTTAATTTCACATCTTTTTTATTTTTCACTAAAATTCTTATTCTTTAATTTTAGAGTCATAAAGCCATTTAAGATGACAGATTTATTCCTTTAAAAGCTTAAAAGCATAAGATTTAAAATTAATTACTTAAACTTATTAGCCCTGTATGCTTTATGCGCTTTATTAAAATCAGTCATAAGTTGATTTTACTACAGAAGTTTTGCTAATTTTCCGATCTGCCAGTTTTATCGAGCTCTGACCTGCCACTAGAGATTTTAGTAGATTCAGATTTTTCTTTAAGTCCCCAAAATAATACCTATCAAAGTATTCACACTGGTGGTGTGATCTAATGAAAATGTACTTAATTTTGATTAATTAAAAATAATATTTGAAAGATTGGGGGGGGGGAGCAGTTTCATGTTTTACCGTTAAATTGTATCATGAAAAGATGACAAGCTGCCTCTTGATCGGTTTTCAGAGCATGCTGGAGCAGCTGGACGAGATCAGTCTGCGTGTGGACAATGTGAGGGACCAAGCAGTCATCCTGATGACGAGCAGGGGGCCAGCATGTCGAGATGTTGTTGAGCCCAAGCTGGCAGAGTTGAACTGTAACTTTGATAAAGTTTCCCAACACATAAAATCTACCCAGGTACAAGAGCATGTAATGTGTTTCCTGAAAGATGTAACTTAAAATGAAAAACGGTCTTGTTCAACCATTTTTCATTTTAAATTTTCCTCTGATGAGCAGATGATGACCAGCCTGGAGTCAGGAAATTTTGAAATAAATCAACAGATACCTCAGGAGGTACGTACATCTTTAATTACAACTTGGCTTTAATGTTTTGAATCTGAATCATTGGCTAATGTCTTATTTATTCCATGCATACTAAAAATTAGCAGAAGCATTTAACACGACACGGCTTCTCTTTTTGAGGATGCGGTCAGATAATTGCGCCTGTGTTTGAAGCTCAGACTGACTTGCCCTCGGGTTTGTTTTTGTTCTTTTTAATCAGGTCACTCACAGTCAGGGGAGCCAAGAAGAAAGTCAGACTCAGCTTGCTCAGACTGTGTTCCCAATTGAGATAAAGGACCTTCAGGCAGAGCTGCAGGACAAGTTGAGGACTCTGCATGAGGAGCAGGACCAAGTAAACATCCTTGATCATAATAAGGTACTCAAGGTTAATGGGAATGATTTAATTTTTAAATCTTTGTAAGCAAAAGGGGTTTAATAACTTGCACCATAATAATGACAACGTATTTCCCTCTGTCTGGTTGGAGATTCTTTAGCTTCTCTAGTTTTCTTGTGGATCTTGAGCGGAAAGGCATGTTGACCTCAGTCATTCTCTCTATTATTTTTGTGAGATGTGCAAAAAACAAATAACCTGCACTACAGGCTATATGCAGTAAAGCTGATAAGGACAGCTTTGATTGGGAACTTCAAGGTTTAACGAGTTTGGAATCAATCTGTGCTATCAAGTTTTATGACCGTAAACACACCAGCTGGGAAAATAAAATCAGACCAGTCTGACACGAGGTCATTGTCCTATTCAGGAAGTTGTTTGTTTTCCAGTCTACACCCTGTACTGCCTGTCTATGTGGATACATATATAGCAAGCCAAGAAAAACAAAAAACTAAATTAAATAATTTGACCTCTATCTTTGTTTTTCCTACACCAGATGGACGAGGAGAAGGCCAACGTTGAGGACTTGCTGAGAAGAGGAGAAGAGCTGCTGCAGCAAACTTCAGACGAAGCTCAGAAGGAAGAGTTGAGAATAATGCTGCTTAGGCTGGAGAGCCAACATTCTGCTCGCAGGGTGAGACAAATAAACACTTCACGTCTTTAATTCTAGTCATGTAAAATTTATTCTGCCATTTAATTAAAAATGTCTGCACACTGTTTATCTTGCTTGTTTCTGCCCGTTTTAGGACCTTCTTAAAAATAGGCAGGTTACAATCTCTGAGGTGTCATCATCTTCCCTGATCTTTGGAGATCAGACATCAGAGTTTACTGCTGAGGTAAGTGGCATGGATACAGTGCTATATATGTTTGCAACAGGCCTGAGCTAATCACTTGTCAAGGTACAAAAGGTTGCTGCTTTTGCAGCAAAATGTGGAAACTAGGTTGTTGGAGTTATGCTGTATTTTCACCAGCAGTCATCTTCAAAAGTGGCTGCTGACCCCAAAGATGGAATTAAATTTTTCCTATTCATCTCTAGTATGGAAAATGTGGATGTTGCATCAAGTGCTGAACATTATCTCACACCACGCTTTTTATCTCCAGGTTGCATGGTAGAGCATTTTCAGATTGAGTTAGCTTTAGCTGGGCTTTACTAATCAAGCGATTCATCTCTTTTACAAGATTTATCCTTTGGATTACAACAAAATGAAGGAGCAAATTCCCCATTGAGAAAATTCATCTGGGTCCCTTTTTCTATGCCATCCTGGGCAACCGCCCATGTTAAAAGTTGCCTCTGGATGTTGTTTTACTCCTAATTACAATGATGAGTATTAGTAATTAGTAATCAATGCTGATTACTTTTAATTACGTCTACTCCTTTCCAATAAAGGAGATGTCTGCAGCAGGTCACAGCAGAGCTCAGACACTCACTCCTTCTGACTACCTGTTGGAGATCAACAAAGTTCTTCTAGCCATGGCCGACAATGAGTTGCTCCTGAACTCCTCTGAGCTTAATGGGGGGTTTTATGAAGACTTTTCAAGTCAGGAGGACACATTGAAGGTAGGCTTTATTCCTAAATATATCCACCTACATCAGCAAATTTGGTCTGTTGCATAAAATCCCAACCACCTGCATGGATGACTTTAAACTGGACTTAACTGGTGTCGAGTGATAATCTACTGGATTTGCTAAATGCTTTCATTGTTTCCTCATGTATTCTTGCATATTTGTGTTCCAGACTATTAAAGATAATTTGGAGCTTCTGGGCGAGCAGATACATGGGATCCATGAGCGACAGCCTGAAGCGATGCGAGACGCTTCCCCGGATGAAGTGGCTCAAATAGGAGACAACCTAACACAGCTCAACGCAGAGTGGGACCGCCTCAATCGCATGTACACTCAGCGCAAAGGGTATGTTAAACTTCATATATTGACAAAAATATGCTGAAGAAAAACAAAGGGAGTTGATTTTCCAGATGCGTGTGAATCGCTGTCTCGGGGCTTCTGTTGAAATCTGCAGGGACCTGGAAGACCAGCTGTCCACTGATAAATATAGCAGAATATGATCCAGCACACACTCACTGACCTTCATTCATTACGCAGCAGTTGCTTGGGAATAAGCAATCTCATGCCTATTCACATTTTCATTCCCACAAGTAAACAGGCAGACAGTGGGTGACATTGACCACCATCGACCTAATTTTTTGAACGTAAGCAGTCTTTGTTTGCAGAGTGTAGTGGGTGCAAAGACGTAAGTAAGCAAGGGAGAAAATGTTCAGATTGCAGGCAAACACTGAAGCGTGCACAAAACCTCTGGGCATCACTGTTGATCAGAAGAATGGAGCTTATTTTGAAAAACAGCTCATCAAAAACTAATTTCCTCAACTTCTCTTTCTCATCACTTCTGCTCCTGTTCAAAGAGATGCTGCAAGATGAGCAGTGTGATAAAGCCCAGGTTTTTCTTTTTTTCCAGTAATCGTCCTTCTGGTCTATATTTCAACATTTAGCAACACTGCTGTGAGCTTTTTGCTGGTTTCAGGGCTTCTTGAGTGTAATAAATTTCTTTAATAGAAATCAAATAATCTGTTTTCCGATGGGTGAACAAGATTTAATTCTTGGAGGGTATTATAATTTTACAGACTCATGGGAAGCTGTGAAACCTGAAAAGCTAACAAAATGTAGGGGTGATAATTGAAAAGCGGAAAATATTAATCAGAAAATGAAAAAATTCCCACTTTTTCCCACCAGCTAAAGGCTTAAATTTAACCTTTTGTGAAGACAAGTGTTTTTTTGTTGTTTTGTTTTTTAGTGAGGGACTGTTTACTTCTATATGATATAATTATATGTGGTGAAACCACCATGTTATTATGTTATTATGTGTTTCTGTTCCATTGTTTTAAGAGACAGTAATAAACGAGTCACTTAAAGAAACTTTCTGAACAGAATCAATGCAAGGATGACTGCTGGGGATTAATCGTAGCAAGCTGGGAGAAAAAAAAAATGGATTATGCAAACCGGGAGTATTACCAGAATAATTTTGTTGAATTTTCTGTCTGGAAGTGTCATTCTTGTTCTTTTGGGCTTAAATTTGCACAAAACTGTTGTCATTTTTACTTTAATTCCACAGGAGTCCATCTTGCTAATGCTGTGCTACTCCTAATACTGAGGATAACAAGGCTCTGTCTCTTATTTTGGCTTATAGGAATTTTGACCGTGCCATTGAGGAGTGGGGGCGGTTTCACTGTGACTTGAAGGATATGAGTCATTGGCTGACTGAAACTGAGATCCTGCTGTCCGAAAGCGTCGGCCCTGATGGACAGCTCGATCTTGAATATGCACGGCAACACCAGGAGGTTTATGACTTGTTCTATGTATTTTTCAAATGTGGGGAATTTCTTCCATCCAGGAAACAGAATTTTTAATTGTCTTTGTGTATTTATTACTTTTAATAAAGATTGCTTTGATAATATCTAAACGTTTACACGAGAAGTGCAATACACACTCTGAGCCAGTTTCTAAGTTCAAAGCAGGACAATTGAATTCCCAGAATGGGAATATAATATGTTTGAGATAAAGACAACTTGATATTTTATATTAAACAGATGATAATTGCATTTCTTTCCCTAAGGGAAAAACCAGATTCCACCCTGAACTTCATAAAATCACTTTATGTCTGTTTATTATGCAGAGCAGAAATGAGAAAAGCCAAGAATATGTTGAGAAAGGACCTTTAATTTGACTTTGTTTGATCACTTAAGTGCTATTTTCATTTCTGCTAGAAATTAAATCCTCTGAAGCCGCAGCGTTATCGCTGGCGGCACCTCCACCTCTACTGCCTTTATCGGTGAGATTTGCAGCACTTGAGCTGTGCTCAGTCCTTCTGGATTCTTTATATATTTTAACAGCTACTGACGATGAGGAGGATCAGGAGGAAAGGAAGTGAAATATCTTGACAGCTGACTCACTGTACAATCACTCAGCTTAGTTTATGGGTCTGTCTTGGATCGTTAAATCTGTTCAGGTGAAAGGTAGGGATTTGGCAGCTCAAATCTGAACTCGCTTCAAATCATGCCAACATGTCGATTACAGATTAACTTTGAAATATGTACTTGAACTCAGGATTTAGTATGAGCTTCAGAAGATTACTCTGTTTCAATGAAACTTCATTCTCTTTGTCTATTTCTTTTCTAAGGAGCTGGAAGAAAGACTTTCCAGTCATCAGCCAATCCTTACTGGACTGACTCGCACTGGGGAGCAGATAATTGGGCAGCTTTCATCTCCAGATGGCCCTCTACTGGAAGAAAAGCTAGAAACTCTGGTGCAGCGCTGGAGAGCCGTCACACGTCAGGTCTTAGACAGACAGCGCAGGTATGCACAGAAAAGAAGGGTGCAGTGCAAAATAAACAGGATGTAGTGACATTTACAAATCACTCAACATTGTGACTTTAATGTGCAATAAAATCCAGCTTCATGCTCAGGGTTCATTATGAGGCAACTGTTTCAGTCTTTGTTGCAGGCCAATGCTATCACTGTTGGCACCGTTCTTGTGTTTTTTTTTTTTTTTTTTGATAAATCATGCCACCTGGAGGAAGTATATATCCTATTATGGATGAATAGTAATGTACTGCATGCTTGCATGTGTGTGTATGTGTAGGCTGACTGGAGAGGATCCAGCTGTGTTAGACCTGGTGAGAAGATATGAGCATCTAGCTGTGTGGCTGGAGGAGGCGGAAAACGCTGCTAGCTCCCTGCCAGTCTCAGCCACTGATGAAAACCTGAAAGAGCTTAAGGTACAGTTATTCCACACACGTCGGAGACTTTTAAAAAATTTTGTGGCTTTGCAACCCAAAACTATTTTGAAATGATGATGATTGGATGTGAAGGTGAATGGAGCTAAATAAAGAGTAATTATGAAAGAGAAACTGTTGGCGAATGTGGCAGTTTCCAAATGTGGATCATAAATCTAAATTCAATTGAAAATCTGGGACAAAACTTGGAAATGCATGTTCAAGAATGATACATATATTCAAGGTTTAACTTCTGTGTTTGGAAAGTTGAGTATATTGGAGGTATGTCTATGCATGTGCAAAGAGGGAAAAGAAAACCCCCAAAACCTTGCTGGTGATTTGAAGCTAAATTTAGTTCTGGACATCATCAGATCAGTTTTGAAGCCCAATATTCCTTACATCCACTTCACAATTTTGTGCTGCTTTATTTTAGGCTTTCACATTAAACCCCAATAAAATGCACTAAAGTTTTTGGTCAAAAGCTGATAAAATGTGGAGAGGTTCTGAGGGTATTTATCCGCTGCAAGACAGTGACTATGTTTACCTGGATTATTTTGCATTTCCCCGTTATATTTTTCCTTTAACTCAAAACAAACTGAGATAGATCCTATTTCTCTTCTTCAGCAAAACAGTTTTGAAAGAACTAGTGACACTGTTTTCGTTTATTTTTCTTCTCTCTGGAGAGCAAACATTTTCAAGCCAAACATTTTTTTGTCAGGAGAGACACTGAAAGCTACGGTGATTGAAACTACCTTGCACATCATTACATTTGGATTTCCCAGACTTCTTGTTTCTTTTTTTTCTTTCTTCTTCCTAACTTCTAGTTCTTGTTGAAATGAAGGATGAGTTCCCCTGTTTTTTGCAGGCTCTTGCTGTGGAAATGGATGCTCAGAATGAACGTCTTGGTTGGCTAAACAAACACGCTCCCCAGATCTTGGCCAGTCCCAGTGTGAGCACTCAAAGCAGAGACCATCATGTTGGAAACCTCAGAGCCATCAACCTCAAATGGAGCAAGGTGAAATTAATCTTACAAGTGAACTTGGATTCACTCTTCAGACTTTTTTTTTTCTTCCATCTGATATTGCCTATAATATTTTTTTCTTGACAGGTGACCCATGACCTGCTGGATAAGGTGGGGGAGGTGGAGACAAACCTGCAGAGTCACACTCTGTTTCAGGACAGGATGGCCAAGCTGACGGACTGGGTCATCATCACAAACCAGACAATTGTGACTAGAGGACTAAATCCTGTCCAGGCTCAGGTAGTTTTTCAAGATCATGTCACAAGAGGCAGCATGCATGAATATTCAGACAGCAGTTTTAGTTTTCGTTTTTATTCATTTGCAGGCTCTTGAGGTCTCTATGAAAGACAGGAAGAAGGACCTGGAGGACTTATTGGCTCATTCTATCGAGCTGCAGAAACATCAGCAGCTGTTGCCTGAGGAAAAGGTCCCTGATTCTGTAATAAAATGCTTTGATAAAGGACATATTATATTTAATTACACCATATTGCTCTGTTAAAGTGTTACAGTTCTACCAAGAGGTAATTTATTGTAATTTCTGTGCTAAAAAATTAATTTTAACGTTTGTAGCCTTTTCGCCGTTTGTGTTCTCAGGGTAAAGTAGAGCAGCTGGCTGCTGACTGGAAAGCCCTGGATGGTCATTTAAGGGAATCTCTTCAGGTTCCCGTCTCTCCGTGGACACATCAGCAACATGTTGTGCAGCACCAACAGCTTGGTAAGAAAAAACAGGGAATGACTTTTTCTGTTTCTAATGAAACAGATCGGATAAGAGGAAATTGTTACATAAAAACTCACAATTGATTTATATTAACCAATTTTTCTGATTAACCATTTTTTTAAGGTCAGCTTTAATGATCACATGCCAGACTCTTTAGGTACAGACCTGCAAAATTAAAAAAAATTGCTGACATTGAATCTGCCTGTCTGAACACATAATTTTCACATAGAAATTAATTTACAGAAAGATAAATAAAACATCACTGGCATTTATTGATATGCCTTTAATTAGACAGAAAATTAATGAAATTTTTGATAGACATTAATAGTAATAAATGTGTCCCTAAACCAGCAGTTTTAGGATTAAATTAGCATTTTCCCAGAGACTTGTTTTATCTAGAACATTGCAATGGGGATAATCATATGCAAGCAACCTTATAAAAACCATGTTTGAAGTCTCATTTATCCTGATTCCTTTATTAAACTTTTATTGAAGCTATTTTAAAACATCAATAGTATATTGAAAATATTCCTTTCATTTCGTATTTTTCAACCAGCTCTTTTAGTATTGCACAGTATTTTTCGTCCTTTGACCCTTCTTTGCACTTGTTCAGTGTCTTCGGTGCCCTCGGCTATTCACATGGCCAGCATGGCGAGTGAGGACTCCCATCTTCGGGCCCCGTACTCGGCAGACACTGTGGCCCCCACAGATTTGAACAAACGTGCCACAGAAATGGCTGACTGGCTTCTTCTCATCACTCAGATGCTTAAATCCAACATTGTCACTGTAGGAGACACAAAAGAGATCAGGACGACTATAGGACGCCTTCAGGTGAGTGAATAGAGGATGACATAGTTAATATGCAGATAATGTTGGCTGTTTTTTGTTTTTAAATTATCATTTAGCATTAAATCTTTGAAGCACATTTGCACATTCGTCACCAATTATGGCTTGATTTAAAAGAGAAGTCATTGAGTTGAGAAGACAATAAAAAGTCAGCTCATGTTTTTCTCATTCAGTGGCTGTGCTCTCGTCTTCGCTGATGCTCATTAAACAGATTGTGCTGCCTCTAATTGTATTCATATTCTACCATTTGAAGTAGATGTAGCATGACATCTTCACACTTTGTGTTGCTTGAACTAGACAATGTTGTGGGAAGAATTAAATCTGGTGACAAACTCTCCCAAGTTTTTTGGTTTAGGATAAGGAAATCTGCTGAAATAACTAAATAATATCTTAGAAATGAGATTTTAGAATTTGAACTGTTAAAAAAAAAGATAGCTTTTCAAATTTACAGATGCTGATGTTTGTATTGAAAAAACTGTATATATAATGTTTTTAAAAGTCAATGCATCATCTCAGTATTTATTTAAGGGGGGCATTGAGTGTTATTGAGTTAAATTAAAAAGTACACTGCATTGCAAAAAAAATATTTATACCCCTTATTTAGTAGTTTAAATAACTACTGAACGTACAGGTTTAAGGTTATCAGAGTGAAGGGAGCTAAATACAAATGCATGGCACAATGCTATTTACATAATGTGGAAAACTCAAAGGCCATGTATAAATTCCTTAAATTATGAACTTTTTTAGCAATAAAATACAAGAATTTGTATTTCTGAGAGTTTTTGTTTGTATTGTGACAAAATGTGGAAAACAAAACACATTAAATCCTTATATTTTATCTATTCATGTCAGATTCCTTAACTGAATGAGTCGAAGCTCTCATGTCTGTTTTGTCCTCTTCCAGGTGACAAAAAATGACCTGGAACAGCGTCACTCCGAGTTGGAAGACATCTTCACCTTGGCACAGAACATTAAAAACAAAACCTCGAATGTTGATGTCCGCACCTCCATTTCTGAAAAATGTACGTGTGGACCACGATGTGGTTTCAAAATGCATGTAACACATTAGGCTTATAGATCAGTTTGTCAGCATCACTTTTTTTGCTTGCCTGACTGTAGTGGAAAAAGTGCGCAGCCAGTGGGACGGCACTCAAAATGGCATTGAAGCCCGACTTCAGCAGCTGGAAGACATGACTGTCCACAGCAATCAGTGGGAGGAAAAAAGGAAGGAGGTGAAAGCCCTTATTGCTCATAACGAAGTACTCTTCCATAACCTTCTGCAGCGGGCCAAAGATCCCTTGACTAAACAACTCGAGGATTCCAAGGTTAGGGCAGATTTCCGCTTCTCCAACCCATTATGTCTGTAATTCCTGAGGTCATTTACTTTGAAGCCTTGTCCTTGTCAGCACGGTAGACTAGACATCTTCTCCAGGGTATTTTTCCCAATGGACTGGAGCAAAACTTGACTCTTATTAGATGGCTTTTGAACAGCAGTCTAAGTTGGGAATGAATAAATCCCTCCTCTGAAGTTTCACTTTGATCCTTAATAACATTCATACACCTACATAATCTTAACGGAGTTTCTTTAAATTAGTCTTGACTCAGAAGTTTTGAGAACTAAACACTAGGGGGCGTCTAAGTTTAAGATAATGCAACTTGCTTTTTGAAAGCTTACCCCTCCTGGCTAATGTGGCCAGGATGAGTAATTGTCTATTTAAAGTTGAAAGAACAGAAGCCCCTTGGTCATATAGGCATGACTTATTTCCTAATTCTAAATTAAGGTCTTATATAATCTGACTGGTTGAACAAACAGTCAGAAAACTGAGGAGCCAAACAACTAAGTTAAAGTTTTACTTGGCTTTTAGATTTAGCCGAAGTAGTTTGGGAAAGGAAGAAATTTACTTAAAAAAATATTATTTAATTTGGTATAATATATCATGGATAAACATGTATGAGGAAAGCATGGAAAAATATTCCCAGTCTTCATTCCTTGTCCTAATGTCAACATAAATATCAGACTTTCTAAAGAATATTGCTCCAGTCAATGTGTTTCTGCCTTTTGGATAAAAGATTCAGTGTATTTATTAATGCATCTTTCAATCTGTCCATCCATGCAGCCATTTGTCTGTTATCTCATCATTTATTCATTGTTGGTCTGTTGGCCGTTCGATCTATCCACCAGTATCTCAGGCCATGTTTTTGTGCACCAGTTTGTAAATTTTCAGTCAGTTCAACTGAGAACTCTAGAAATCTAAATCTGTGCAGAAACTTTCTAAAAACTAGCAAACAATTAAGCCAACTGAGAGCAGTATCAGAGGTCCTTTCAGATGGATTTTTAATAATCAGTGAATCTCTTGTAGTGCATTTTGCGTTATGTTTTTCAGGAGTTTTCCCAAGCCCTGGGCCGAGACCAAGTCGCAGCCTTCAACGAGCTTTCCAATCACCTTTTACGAGAGTATTCTTCCGATGACACCAGGAGAATCAAAGAGGTCACAGAGAAACAGAATGTGGCCTGGAACAGCCTCAGCAAGAGGTAAATCACCCATTTGCCTTTCTTGTTTATATGCAAGTTTTATTGTTAATTTGCGCTTCTGTCTCACATTGTTGCATATTTGACTAGTTTGTGTTGGTTTGCAGGGCAAATGACCATCGTGCTCAGTTGGACAGCGAGCTGAAGGAGGTCCAGGTGTCTCTAAAGGAGCTGGAGTCGTTCCTCAGGTGGCTGCAGGAGGCTGAGACGACAGTCACCGTCCTGTCCGACGCCTCCCAGAGGGAAGACGTGTCCCAGGATTCTGCCAATGTGAAGGAGCTGAGGCGACAACTGGAGGTAGGGCTGGAAATGGAAAAGGAAACCAGTGTGTGTGTCTAATTCATGCACAGGTGCTAGCCTATTATCTCAGTGTCACCCTTCATTAACGTACCCCTCACCAGCTGAACTGATGCGATAGTGTGTGTGGATGAGCACACCTGTGTGCTCGCTGCTGGTTAAAAGTGTGTGAATGAGAGGGCATGCAGAGGGCGTGTGAACGCTTGTATGCATTGAATGTGGCTCATTGATCCTCTTGTTCTGTGCTGCTTAGGTATTCAGATTGTGTGTATTTTCTCCTTTTTTCATTTGCTTTGTCATTTACCCAGACCTTCCCTTTGGGATCATTTGACACCCATCATCTTATGCTTTATGTATCAGTATAACCCCAGAGTCCCTGTTACCTGCCTCTGCATTTATAATGGCTACAAACCTTTCTACATCCTTCTATATTTGATATATTGCTCTGGAAAAGAGGATTCTTTTTTTATCAACTCCTTGGGGCTTTATATAGCATTTTATTTGGCGCTGTGGATAAACTTAGCATCCCACTTCTTTTTAGAACTAAAAATAAAGCAAAATTGTTCAATTGTGTCAAAATATTGAGTCGCTCTTTTGAAGCACTAAATGACAAATCGCCTCACTGATCTGATTTTCCTTTGTATTAAGCCCAGGTTCTATTTTGCACGCATCAATAGCATGACACAAAAGTTATTTTACCAATCATACCCCATTACACTGACATCTGTGCTGACTTGATTCTAGTAGATTATTATTTCAAAAATGGGAGGAACTTCCAACTAATTTGCTACAGTTATGTTCAAGGGTCAGTATTTGTGCAAAACTTCTCAATAAAGCGGCTGAATCGAAGGTTAAACTTAAGGAAAACCTTGGCACACAGCAGTTAGTGGATATTATAGAGTTGATTAAAACCCACTGGCTCTTTTTGTTTCATTAGCAGACGCTGTCGACTTTGATGGATGGTTCTCACCCATTGAAGCTGGGTTAATGAAACATAGACAGATGTTAAACTTCAGTCTCAGTGTGCAAACTCTGAGTTAAAGGCTCTGCTATGATTTAATGTTTAGCTGACTCTAATTCTTGACTTTCACTTGCATTCTGATGACTATTTTCATATTAAATATGCACAAAAAAGCACTGAGGGCAGCAGCATTGGTTTTCTGGATTTATTACAAATCTCTTTTTTTGGTTTCACTGTGGATTGTTGAATCCTGACTTTTTTGAAATAGAAAGCTTGAATTGAGGTAAATGTGACTTGACGCCATATGGAAATAATGAGTTCTTTGCACGCAAAACACTGTAAAAAATTTATTTTCAGCTATTTTTTATTTTTATTATTCCACGATCTATTAATTATGTTGACTTGTCACAATAGCCCCAAACTAATAAATTGCATTTTACAATTTTCACAGTATTTACAGCGGGATTGTCATATTAAATCCCTTTATTCATTTATGAATGCCTTTGTAAATGCTGCAGTCCTGATTTTTTAAATGACTATTGATATTTTGCTCTGGCTGAAGTGTATACAGGTCAACCTTGGTTTTCTACTTCATCAAATTGTTAGCTTTGGTAGATCAAGAAAGTTAAAATATCCTTTGACAATGGATTAGTTTAGAGAAAGTCTTATCGTATGTCTAAATATGTGTGTGTGTGTGTGTGTGTGTATATGATTTCACACATGCGTCTGAAATCGCATCCCCTTATAGAGGGATTGGAGCTAATTTAGAGTCAAAATTTACAAAACAGACGTTTTCCTTCTTTATAAACCCAGAATTTTACCTTGAGCATCATAAAATTTATATCTGCTTTCTGCTCATCTCTGAGGATAGCAGGGGATATTTAAGCTACATGATCTGTGAACAGTAGATGTCACACTGCTCCGACAGATTGGAAGTTGGAGCAGTCTCTTGTACATATTTAATGTAAAGTGTAAAACTTGGATTGTTTGGGACAAAATACATCTAACTCTATAATTTGAGTTTTATCAGGAAAAACAACAATTTCTAGCAACTATCCATCACATGTTGGCACATTAAGTAATTACCTGAAAATGAATGGTATCATAAACCCTAGCTCATGTGATTTTTCATTATCCAGAGCTGGCATGTGCTGTAAACTCCATCAGGGGGCTCGTATTCAGTCGTCGTTGAAGGTATTGCAATCACAGCCTCGGGCAGAAAAGTGCAAACGGGTACACAGCTTGAAGAGATGATTTTTATCAAGTTTGACATCTATGTATTTGGCTGGGGGTGTTGTTATGGGTGACTGAGCTGTTTGTTCATCGACCAGATGAACCATAGTCTTCTTGAAATGTCTAGCTGTAACCTGGTTGGGCCAGTATCATTTCGACAGAACTTGGAATATATTTAGTCCTCTCTTGTAATTTCTTGTGAAGCAGCCAAGTCAGTGATGTTTGTAATGACTAAAATAGGTGCTTTTTTGGGTTAACCTCGTTTAAACAGAGCTCCTCTGCGAGTTTATCGTCTAGCCTTTCAGTGTGCGAGTGCACAAGAGTCTTTATTTCTATTATTTGGATACAGACCTTCCAGGGAATAAAGTGCTTTACATAGCATAATCCAGCAATTGTCTGTGACAGTCAATTTGTGCTTGTTTTATAATGCAGGAGTTGTAATTATGTTGAAGAGTCTGTGTCAAGCCTGCTCATCCTCACTTCAAATAAGTTGTTCTCGTTCTCTTGTTGAAAGAGAGGAGGAGAGTTTTTTTCCCCTCTAATTCTTCAAAACAAAAATCAATTAGGCTCATAGAAACAGGAACTGAACAATTTGCTGCATTGCAGTACTAATATGTGCATTATTGCAAAAGACCAGTATTTGGTATGCTGTAATATTTTAGATGCTATGTATACTCTGACCTGATATAGATCTAAATCTCCAATAATGATCAAAGTTGGTATAAATCGGAGAGGATGTTGTGATGACGGGAAAACAGTAGAGGGAAATGTGGATTAATGGGAATCAATATTGTTATTATTCTGACATTCATAACAATAATATTGCAAAGTCATGCTTCCTTTCTATTGTACAAATGAGGACTCTATGTCTGCTTAATTGAGTTAATTTCACATGTATGTCTGCTTCAGCTTTGCTATTTTTGTCTTTGTCCTTTTTCATATCATCTCCCCACTACTTGGAGACTTCCAGCTGAATAAATCATAATTTAAAGTCTTTCCTCGCTGTTAATTCACCCATCTTTTATCCCGTCACCTCCGATTTTCTCCAACTAATTAATTTATTGCCATGTATATTCCCGACTAAACTTTGTCTAAGCACACAACAGTATGTAAACGTTCAAGACAAGTTACTTGACAACTATTTTCCTGCTTCAATACACTCTTTATTTTCAATTATGTGGACAAACACAGTCTCAGAATGTAATGATATTGTGGCGGTGTACGTGCATTTGCTTTGGTTTGACTCAAAACTGTATTTCCACAAATACATTCGAGGCATCATAAACCAAAGCTCACAGACTGTACATAGCCTTTCACAACAATAATGTTGGTCTTTAGTCGTTCTATTTAAAATTTTAGATTTGTTTTCCAGTTCAGATTGGATTAGAGTTTTTAAGTTTTTCACTGTTGAAAAAGAGCAGCTTGTACCCGTAGCCAGTAAATTAAAAGCTTTGTAAGTGAGGATTATTATTTATTTATTTATTTATTTATTTATTTATTTATTTATTTATTTATTTATTTATTTTTTTTTTTTTACTGTTTTGGCAGTACAAAGCATGACATTCAAACTGTAAAGTAGAGGTACAGAGACCTGGTTTTCAATTTTGTTTGATAGGGAAAACAATCTGAATCTCTAAAAAGAAAAATTTAAATTGTGAAATCATAGAACAGTGGTTTATAATCAAACAAAAAATGAAGAAAATCCATAATTATCTCAAAAACTTTAATCTGTTTAACTGAAAAAACTAATACTATGAAGTATGTCCTGTTGGTTGATGTTTGATTTAAAAAAAAGTGGAAAATGTTTTTTTTAGGATTAAAAGTCGGTCACTCAGTTTTTGAACTGCTGTTTACTGATTAGAGAAGATGAAATTATCAGAATTTATTCTGAATTATTTTGTTTTTTGAGTTGTTCATTTGGAGAAGACATTTTCAGATCTTCATCTCTGTACTCATAACTCCAACTGGAGTTTTCATGAACGTGGAGTCATGACTGCCAACAAAGGAAATGAAAGGAGCCAATACTTCCAGGAAAGCTGGATGTCTGAAGCAGCCCCTCCTGCTTTGGAACTCTATTGTGTGTTTGCATGTCATTTACTCTCGCTCCATCTATCCTCTTTCACTTTAATCTCCTTGTCTCTTGTTTATTGATCTGTTCATTGCCTTTCGTAATGTCATCCTCTCTTCATGGCAGAGTCATTGTTTGCTTTCCTTCATGCTGCTGCATTTCATGTCTCCATTTCACTCTCTCTCTGTGTTTCTCTCACTCTCTTCCTCTCTCTAAATCAGAGGCAGTTAAAAAGTGAGCCTCATGTGAGCGTTCGCTCTCGTTGTCCGGTGCAACTCGTGCCTTTTCCCCATCTCTCTCCTCTCCTCTCCTCCCATCCTATCCTGGCGTGCCAGGACTTTCTGCTCCTCTCCCTGTTCTCTCCGTCTTCATTTCATTCCTCCTTGCTGTCATTCTCGTCTGACTCGGCAGGGTGCCGTCACAAGTGATTTGTATAATTCTCTCTTCTAGTTCCGCGGTCGGGGTGCGCGTGTGAATGTCCGCGTGGAGGAGAAAGTGAGTGTCTCGTCTTGTCCGGTTCGCCTCCATCGTGCGTGTGCTGAGCGATGTGTTAGTGCTTATAAAGAGAGAGAAAGAAAGCTAAGAAAGGAATCTCCTACTGTCTTTTTGCGAGTGTGTATGTGCGTGATGAAGCGTGGGATCGCTCTGAGCTGAGTTCACATGTGTGACTGTTTCTTTCTCTCTCTTGAGTACATGCGTTTTTGTGTGCGTGCACGCATCACGTCAGATTGGCTGGGGTCTGGTCGCTTGGCTGGGGAGAGGGAGAGGGAGAACAATATGAGTGGGGTTGGGCAGTGCTAGCATGCGGACTAGGAGCAGGCTGCTGCAGACTTGTAGCAGTCTTAAGATGATGGCCATGGTCCGGACCTCCCTCCAGAAAGTGGTGGTCTTCTTACACAGGCTCCAGAGGATGGCCATCTCCTCACCGCGCTACCAGAAACTCTGCAAGGTACGTGGAGAGACCCAGCTGGAGAACAACAATCTCTGCTTTTTTAACTTCAGCTGAAATTTAAGTTTAACTTTGAGTTTCGTGGATGTTGTTTTTTACTTTCTTGGTGAATATTTTCAAAGTTTATGCAGCTTCTATTGGGGTTGATTTGAGACTCTTGTATTTGGTTTTGATTCCGTTTTTTTTTTTTTTTTTATTCCTTGCATTTTTGAGACGATGCAACATATTGTTTTATACATTAATTTAATTTGGACTCACACATTATAAGCAGACCATAAAGTCTACCTTCTTCGGTTCCTCTTAATTTTTTTTTTTTACGCTCCCTGAAATTTAAAATTGTTTTTATTTCATGTCATCTTATTAATTTATTAATTAATATTTTTTTCTTGGATTTTAATATATGCATGTGGTTAAATTTATGTCTGTCCTTTCCTCCTGTGAATGCAATGATTTGTAAGAAAAAATAAGCAACAAAAAAACTATTACAATTTTTGTTCACCTCGTGCATCACATTATTTAAGAAGCTAATGGCAGCAGTGGAATGATTGATGTTTGTTTTTTCTTTTTAATTTTAAGTCACATCTGAGGTGACATGCATCTAAGCAACACAGATTTATTGTGAAAACCCAACAGAGCGTGAATCAGTTGACTCCGTCTCTGCCCTTTGTCAGCTGTATTGATTTTACCGTAGAGAAAATGACCAGTGATGTGTGCAGTGCTTGATCTTGTTTTGTGTCGCTGTTGATCATCACTGGTCGTCGGTTGTCCTTGCTCTCGCTGCACATCAACAACTTGCTCTCAGATTAAGAACATCCAGATGTTGAGATTTGGCATTGCTGTGCAAAGAAGAAAAACAGCAGAGTTGAGGATTACTTGCTGATTTGTCTGCTGCTTTTTAAAAACATTTCCTCTTTGTTTGCTTGTAAGCTTCTTTGTTTGTTTATGCCAATATGTGAGTGAGAGCTTGTTTGCACACTTTGCTCGGTGTGAAAGCACAATAAGTACTAATTAAACTCTGGACTTGCTCATCTGGCTTCCATTCAGAACCCTTTTGAGTCAGACCTACCTGGGTTGTATCCATGCTGGTAGAAGGCATTACTCACTTTGCACCCAATTACCCTCCTCTGAGTTGCATCCGTCACTTCAGCGTTGTTTGGCCTTCCCCTCGGGATGGGGGCTGGTGTAATGCCAGGCTGGTCACACCTCCCTGGGGTGCCCTCACTGGCTGCCAGCTTAGAACAGGAACTTCCTGATGATGGATTTGCATGGGGCTCGCAGTGTGCACCCCCTGGGTCTGGCCATTTATTCTGTTTTGGGATAGTGCTGATGCTTAAACCGCACACATGATTATTTCCCACCCCTGTGGATTGAGTTTGTCCATTTTTTTAAACCACATACTTATGTAATCTCTGATTTGTGATTTTCCTTTATTAAATCCTTATAAAATCATTCTACAAGTTAACCCCTGGATTTCTTGTTTTCCCGGCTCCTCTCCTTTGGACCATTTGCAAGCCTACAGCAGGTCTAGTCTATTGGTGAATAAAGCTGCTGAGTGGCATGCCGGTTTCATTTATAGTGAGTCCTGGTGGCTCAGCTCTGTCTCCCTGTGTTGAATCAATGGCTGAGAATTGGCTGAAAGGCCTGCCTCTCTCCAGAGGGGTGTCCTCCTACTCTCATTACTGTTGCTTTGCTTCCAACTGTGTGCGCGTGTGTGTCTTTAAACAAAGCCCACTTTAGAAGCAGCCCTAAATTAGAGGTACTATGCATTCATCCTTGCTGGTTCCTGCTGTTTCTGTGACACAAGCACTGGCCCTTGGGCTCCACAGTCTGTGCACCTTTGCTCTTGGCTCTCTGCTGCCCCCTGACATATGACTCAGGCACGGGCATAAAGCCCAGCTTTCTGACCCTTCTGTCCTTCAGCTCTGTCAGAATCCTTGGGGTTATTAGCAAGTGTTAGCATTAGCAGTTAGAGCCTCGGGTGCTGGCTGATAACCTCCACTTTCCCCTCTGGTATCTTGGCTCACACTCAAATCAGGAATATTTTCCTTCACGCTTCCTTAGATCCTTTAGTCTGCAGGCACAATCACACTCAATGCAAACGTTTGGAGCACATAATCATGCACACTTACCAAGTGAGTCACAGGCAGTGGAATAACATGGAAACTGAGGTCATTTAAACTCGTTTAGACGGCATTTATAATCTAGAAAGACAGTAGAAGAAAATGAGAAAAAGGTTTCAATTCCAATCAACATTTTTATGCAACTCACAACTGCTTGACTTCTTATCGGCAGAAGCTGTGACGTAAAATGGTACTTGAATCACCCAAAATAGCTTTTACTGCTAATACTGAGTGGAATATTGTGACGAAATGACGGGAATACAACACAAAATCTTATCTTGTATCAGCACCCGATATAAGTTTCCTGCCAATCTCTTGTCTGTGTCTGTATTATATTAGGTTCTCCCATGTCTAGTAAACCCATTTATTGAGCCAGAGGTTGTGCGTGTTGTCTTCAGCAGTGGATTTTGTGCACATTCTTCCATTAGTGGCTTTTAGACAGCCTAACCTTATAATGTCTGTGTTGTTTATCATCATGTGCTCGTAATAGCAAGTGGAAATGTCTGCAACTCCCCCTCGTGATGACCAAAGTAAAATAACCAGGCATATGTGTTGCAGGCAGATAGGTGAGAACTATGTTAGTTGTAATTTATATAATTTCCTTTGGTGACAAACATAGAATAGATACCCTTGATTGTCCAACAGTGGGAATCTGTTGGACAATCAGATAAGAGTATTAGAACATACATAAAAACAAAATTAACGATAATAAACTGTACAGTAAAGGCAAAATGACCACATAATATAGTGTGCTGTTATCAAAAACAGCACATTCTGATCCATAGGAATGTTTGACTGGGCTTGTTAGTTGTAAAAATGTACAAAATGTTTATTTGTGCATTAAAAACAGACCATTTTCAATATATGAAAGTAAGACTGCTAACAGGGTTTTGCTATTACAACCCATTGCCTTTTTTCCTGGGTGCTGAGATGATCCTTGGAGATTTGTTTAGTTTCTGAGGTTCATTCCCTTCTTTTCTGTCGGTACTAAAAGCTGAATTGGATAGGACATTGTGATCTATGTTGTGGCCCGCACTTCCTCAGCAGCATCACTTTAAAGTGATGCAGGATGGGCATGTGAATGTCTCTCGGACTAATTAAAGTCTAAGTGACACTTGATCATTAAATCAGCCCCATCTGTGTGTTTTTCTTTGTTTCGGTCATGCAGAATAAAACGAGAGAGACTCACTGAACTTAAGACAGTGAAGGGCTGACTGGAAGGGTCTGTTCTTAAATTTTCCTTAAATTCAACCTGCACTCTCATTCCCTCTTCACCCAAAACAGCTAGGGGGCAATCCAGCGAGTGGCTGAAGTGAGCAGAGATAAAATGTTGTGCCCAATATTTTTCCTTGCTCCTTCAGTTCTTAGATTGACAATCAATCTGCAGGGACAAGGTCTTAGCTCTGCATCTAATGTCCCTCTCTTTTGCCAATATCTATGGCGAGTACTTGGCCACAGAGCTGGCTCACAGTTCATTTTCCTATTTCCTTTCACTGAGTGTATCTTTACGTTTGTGGCGCTGACAAACATCACATTCTCCTACTGGAGAGGAGATTACGGCATGTAATCCCTACACAAACACAGACACACAAACTCTGGTTCACTCGATTGAAAAACTCAGGCCAGAAGAGATTTATCCAAATTGGTATTCAAAAGACTTTACTAAGAAATTGCATTGATTAATCCTCCTCTCAATGTGTCCCATTACCTCTATCTTCTCTCGCTCTCTTCCCCCTTATTTTCTGCCTGTTTACCTTATAAGCGTCAACACTGATTCTTTCTCCTTTGTGGTTCTCTTCCACCGCTGGACATTTTCCCTACTCCTGTCAAGGATAATTAATTCTTTGAATAGAAGTGGAACATTTGCTGGAAGATAATTGCTGTTCGTGCTGCATCCCAGCAAATTTGGTGGCATATTTCTGTGGTAAACCCAACCCAAATAATTTTGTTCTTCATCTGTTTTTGTGGAAGAAACAGAAACATTTTTAATGCTTTATTACTCCTCAAAATCTCTTCTTTGCAAATGAGCAAATGTCTGTTTCAGGATAGGTTCTCTTTATGAATGTTTTCCCATTTCAGTCTTTTTGAAACGGTGATAGCCTCTGCAAACGTTTTTCAGTTGATAAGGTTGATGGAAACTTTCCTTTTTATTATTTCTTTCTCCCCTGTCATCTTTCCTCTTGGCAGTATCAATTTCCACAACACCTCCTTTTGTAGCACCTTCTTACTCTCCCATGGTCTTATTTCTGTTTATGCTGCTGTCATCTCTTTAATTGTTAATGTTCTGCTCTCTGTTCTTCCCTCTAACAAAATCTTCTGCCCACTTTTGTTTTTATTCTCTGGATGACAACATGTGCTGCTGTTTAGTCATTTAGCCTTGATGCCACTCCAAAGAAACGGGTCAATCTGTGCTGTTGAATTATTTATCACATACGACATCTTGTCTTAAACCTTGGAAAGACGATTTTATTGAATAACATTAAGATCTACTAAACCCTGTGCGTATATAATTTGTCTTTGTGCATATTTGAGTGTGTGTGCATCTTCTACACTTCCTGAAATACTGTTTCATTTACCAATATGCTCGTGGGAAGGAATTTCTCAACTAAATTCTCTCTCTTGTCCAACATTGGTCTAAGTTAAGACAACGGGAGGTCTGAGATAGTAGGACCCCTCTGTGTACACAACAAACAGAGAAAAGGACAGAGAAATGATGAGAGGTCTGGAATAACAAGAGCCTGAGAAGGTACACAGGAGGAATGGCATCAACAGCAACACAGCCTGGTATGCTCCTCAGAGGTAAATCCTTTGGTACGACAAAAACAAAGCAACTGGAAATGGCTTTTGCTGTTATATCACAGGGAGATTAAACATAAATCGTGCTATATATAGACTGTAATCTCTAGGGGAGGAAAAACATGTCAGAGTCAAATGCTGATGTAGAAATACAACTGAGGAAAAATGAGGAAAGAACATGAAAGGTTGTCAGCAGAACTACTTTGTAACATATTTGTTTTTTTGTTTTTTTTGTTTTGTTTGTGAAGATGTGCACATAAGTTATAGCTCAGAAAGGCAAAGTATCTTAAGTCAAAACTACAACTAGGATTGTAGGTATGGGGTATTCAGTAAATCGGACAACAGGTTAACACATGTTCTAGTTTTTCACATATTTTTTGCTGCTGCAAAAAATGTATCTTCATTTTTCTCCTGGAGGTTTCATATCACAACATAATTAACTCCTACCTGTAATTTGATACTTGAATTTGACAAAATTTCTCAACAAAACGGATGAATATTCATAACTTTCATCCTGTAGGCAACTTGAACAAAGAGCCGTGAAAAAGGATTTGTCGGCAAAAACAATTGGTGTCTCAATATTATGACAAGTAATCAGACGGTTTAAAAACAAGTCCTTTCTCTGCTGTACCTCCAACACAAGGAAGGATGACTAATTTGAGACCACAAAGCTCTGCACAACCTAATGTGAAAATAGAGCTGGGACAATATCAGGATAGCGTTTGATTTTGATCTCATTGTTGAATATTGCAGTAATGAGATCCTGGATTTTCCTCAGTCTGCTCTTTTCTTTTTCATCATCTGCAGCATCTCCACCACACTTTGAATATCTAGCTCAGGTGTAGATGTTGAGGTCAGCGAGAGTCCATCCAACTACCTAAATATGTATGCGATGAACCAAATTTTGCAATCAAGCACTCTATAACGATTGATATTATACACACAGATTGCAGTGTTTACTGTAAGTCATTATGTTGTTTCTCAATACTTTCACGTGAGATCACTATTGATCCAAAGACATAATTCATTTCAGCAGATTTTCAAGACATTTAGCAATTTACTGTAATGCAAGCGTCTTCTGTTTCATTTATTTTTTCATCTTGCAGGCAGAGATTATGTCACAGACGTACAAAGTACTTCTTAGTTTGTCCCTGTGCAACCTTCTCGGTGGATCTAAAAGCAAGCATTAAATTATAAATGTTCTTTTCACGTCACATGGTTTAAAGATTTGTCATCAGCTCCATAAGACGTTTGAGAAAGTTTAGAGAAGGATCAGGAATGACTGGAAGGTTTCCATGTGAGCCGTGAATGACAGTTCAACGTAAGCCTCGACTTCTCCTCGGTTGCACCGTCGCATATTGGACCACAAACTTTAAAGGAAGCTCGCAGTTAGAAGAGGTGACACAGAATCGAATTAGACTTCCAACAGTGCTCACATGTGGGTGTTTATTGGTTTAGTGTGTTTCATAGTTATCTTGCAAGTGTCTTTGATAAAAGAGGCTTCTCAACTCCTCATCCCGCTGGAAATGGTTTAAGCTTCATGGAGAAGAAAAAAAAATATACCAAAAAATAATTTATGACAGTGCAGGAAGCAGCTACCAAGTGCATATGTTTTTAGGGGAAAGTTGAAGTGATGACAGACAGATGTATACATAATATGAAACATGAAAGGGTTGAAAATGATGAGAGGGAGCAGGGATTGGGCACTGGGAAGATGGGAAGAAAGACGGATGACTGCTTTTTTTCCATTTTACTCCATGGAGACATATATACATTCACACTGAATGTAACACTTAATTTTCTTTCCAAGGATTTTTTTTTTCATGTAGGCTGTGGGGTAAAAAATTCATTTAATGCTTCAGCACATGTGTAGCTTCATTTTCCCTGCCTTCTTCCTCACCTCCCATTGAGAACAGAAGAGCAAAATCAACAAAACCCACAAACATCCACCCTTGATGAATTACTTCCCCTTTTGTCTCCGTCTCCTTCCTCTGTGTTTGCGTGTGAATGTATGGGTGTGCGTGCCAGTTCGTGCCTGCTAAATATCGTCGGGATTAGTGCCGGAGGCTTAATTAAAAAGCAATTACCTTTGGTCGCTGTGGGCGACGCTTGGCGGAGGGTAACTCTTCTAATCTGGAGAAACGGTGTTGAATTCCTCAGGATGCGACACATATTCGCAGTCAAGCCCCGTACGCAAATTGTGCAATTGTCTGCAGAGTTACAGAAGGATTAAAGCAATTGTTAATTAGTGAAGTGGGTTCAGACTGAAAGGGTAGAAGAGGGGCATTAGGGTCAGACTTACTGCTATCCCTCAGTCTCATGCTCTGTGTGTGTTTGTTTATGAAGTTAAGTGGCCAAATGATATACCCCCAAACCAAATTAATTTCCTTTGCGAGACTTGCAAGCACGCTTTCTTTTTTTCCCCCTTCAGTCCCTCTCCTCATTTCCTCTTCCTGAGACAATGAAGTAGGTTAGGACAGTTAGTGCCAGAGCTAATTTTTTAATTTTAAAATTCCAATTAGACGTCGCTAATCATGGTAATTAGATAATCACTATGAGACTGCCCTTAAAGAACCCTGCATGCGTGAGACGGTAGAGAGGTACACCGATCAGGCATAACAGTTTGACTCTGTACAGGGGAAGTGAATAACACAGTTTAATCTCTTTATCATGGCAGCTGCTAAATGGTTCAACATATTAAGCATGTGAACATTTGGTGATGTTTTTAGTGAGTTTGTCTAAGGACATTTTCAAAACTGAAGCTCCTGTGGTCTGCAGCGGTCAGGATTTATAAAATGCTCCTCAGATTTATAAAATACCATTGATGCACCTGTAGCAGTGTTAATTCATGCCTGTTGAATGGGAAATCTGATTTGCAATGAATCTTACTTGGTGGATGCACCAATGGTTTGGATCGTTTGACATAGTGCAGTGTGAAAGCAAACAACATCCACTGAAATATAGCAAATGTTTCTATTTCTAGTTATTCTATTTCAATCTGAGTCTACATCATCAGTTGTGAAAACTCCCTTAGAGGACTTGAGTGATTTGTTGCTAACATCTTGCTACCAGATACCACAGACCATCTTCAGGGTTTCAGTGGAGTCCATGCTGCTGATCTGGGCTTCGTTGTAAACACATTGGTGATCCAATCAAGTTTTTATGATGTTCCAGGCATATTGGTGCCACTCAGCGAATACTTTTCCAGACTTAGAGGATTAATATCACAGCCAGATCTAGAGAAATTCATCCATATGGTTATCTTTAGTTACATCGATTATTGCAACAGGTCTGCTTCAAACAGCTGCAGCTGATGCAGAACACTGCTGCTCATGTTCTCGCTAAAACCTGGAAGATAGAGCACATCATCCCCGGTGCTAAAGCACTTAAATTGACTCCTTTTGCTAGTTTATAAATCTCTGAAATACAAGATCTGTTGTTGTATCAACCTTCCAGACCTCTCAGGTTTTCTGGTTCTGGCATGCTTTGCATTCCCAGAACCAGAACATGGAGAAGCAGCACTAAGCTTTTATTCACCACAGATCTGGAACAAAACTTTCAGAAAACTGCAAAACAGCTGAAACACTGAATCCCTTTAAATCAAAACTAGAGACACACCTGTTTAGAGTTGCCTTTGATTAGTAGTAAGTGGAACATTGATCAACGTATTTGATTTGTATTTGCTTGGGAATTTTGATGATGATATTGGACAGGGCGTGTTACATTTTTCATAGCTGATGGCCGTACGGTGTAAAGCGCTTTGAACCACCTTGTTGCTCTAAATAAACTTGTTCTATTGAAGTGAGAGCAATATGTGTACAAAGTTTTACATTCATTCACTTTGAGCTGAAGGTCTTTCATTTATTGTTTTGAGAAATTGGCTTTAGCTGCAGGTGGTCAATATGCTAACGATTCAGCTGCTGAAGCTTTTAGAACAAAAAATCAGATTAAGTTTAATCATTTGTTTGTGGCAACATTTTCTTCAGGTTATGTTCGTGTAATCTGTTTGCCCTCGTGTTTAAAGATTTTTTTCATATCTGATTGGAAATACATTTTGAAACGTTGACTATTAATTACCGGTAGACATGCTTTGAAAAACGCACACAAACATCTTTTCCCCTCCAGCTGAGAATTATTACTGTAATTCCCCTCTGCCCTCCTCCCATTCTGCATCATTGTTTCTATTTGTAGCTCATTTTAGGCCTTGCCTCCCCAGACGGCGCTATGGCAACTGAATGATTGACAGGACAATCGATGAGGGCGCTGGATGCTCTTTCTCTCTCCCCTTCCTCCGTCTGACCTTCCCTTTGACATGACTACTGTCGGTGCCACTCCTCTCGTTGAATTACTTGTTTGCATGACACCAACCCCGTGGCTGGCCTTGCTCTCCAGTGCTAAAGGTTGGACATCTGGTAAAGGTGAATAATCAGCTCACTGAGGAAACCCACACATGCTCGCACATGCTTCTTTAATTGCTCCTGAATACATGAATTACTATAAACCTTTAAACAAGTTGCTCAGTTTTTTTTTGTAGATGCTATGTCTTGGTTTGATTAATCAATATTCCTGTTACTTTTTTTGTTGTGTCATTAAAAATATTGTAAATATTTGCTGAAGTGTAAAACTAGGGGAAACTTTGGGATGAACAAACTTTCTTTCAATACCAGCACAAAATTACTGCACTGCAAGGAGATGTGAAGAATGTGATATGACCTCTCTGTACAATGTTTATCATCCTCTGTAATTGACAAAAAATAAGCAAACATGCCATTCAGGTAAGGCAGATGGGTGTTGATTCTCATAAATCAGGGCATGGGTACAAGAAAGTTGGCACTTAAAAGTTACTGATATCTGTAGTTAGAACAATATTTTAAAAAAATTAAAACCACTTAACTGTGACAAGGTTACCCAAGTGAAATGTCAGAATTTCAGAATATAATGACATTATTGTGAGGTTTTGTAAGTTTTTGCAAAAAAAAAAATCAAGTGTGATAAACCTGTTTTACCTCAACTGGATAAAAAAAAGAAGTGACATGCAAAGTGTGACTTTGTGACTCTTGGAATGTATTAGCCAACAAAAATATTGGAAATACTTAAACTATGAATATTGTATACATTGACATTACAATAACTATATATTGGCCATATATTTTACAGTTCTTGATCTGTATTTTATGCTGCCACACACAGTGAGAAGGATGATTATAGGAACTTACTTGTGTAGGAGGGAATGTCTTTGGTCCAGGTCTCCATTAGAACAATTTATTTTCAGGCTTTTTTTCACATTTCTTTGCCAATGGTCCCTGTAATTGTGGAGAGCACAGTACCTGACTGCAAATACTGATAGATTCCACACGATCAAGAATAATTGCAGACAGTTTAATGCAAGCAGCAGAAAAACAAAATCTATTTACAGGTATTTTTAGTATTTAGTTTTGGATGTTATATTAAAGTGATATTTCTGTTTCTGTTTATATTCTGTTCAGCAAAAAGCAAAACTTGTTGCACTCACCACAAACCCTTTGGCTTTGTCACTGCACAGTGTTGTATTTACTGTGAAAAAACTTTTTGGCGTTTTTAATCTGCCTTGGCAGCATGGAGAACTTACCATCTGAAGATGAGGATAAACATCGTTTTGACAGGGTGACAATTTTTAGCTTGTCAACTATCTGAACGTACACGCCTCAGGAATCTCGCTGATACTATTTATTTTGTCATATGTGCTGGTCTCAGTGGCTGTTCGCTTCGCTAAAATGTGCTTGTTTTTTTTTTCTTGTTCCATTTTGAGCCTCGCATTCATTGGCACTTGTTCCGTATTTGTTCTTTTGTAGTTTGTTCTTCTGCCTCATGCTCAAGTACATTACTTTTTAGCTCAGCAATTTTTCTCCAAAGTCATTTTCAGTATGTGTTGGTAAGATGGCTCTTAAACAATGGAAAACTTTAACTTTCTGTCTGCCTTATGTCTTCTGCCAATTACAACATGATTTATAAAATACATATAAATCATGTCAGGAGAGACATGATTTATATGTCAGCTGAATCTTTTTCACAGAAAGGCATTTTAGTTGTCATTTGGATGCATCATTGAATTTTTACAATCTTTGTTCTCATTGAAATAAGAGGATTCATGTGGCTTCAAATGAAGCTGAGATGAAGTTTTACCTTCCCAAAAGAACTTTGACCTTTCAGAAACATGCATGCACAAACACACCTGTAGCTGTCACTTCAATAAGAGGAAAGTTTTAGAAAGTAAGGATTCAGCATAATTTAACCAAAATGTAAAAGGTTTGAGAAATATGACTTATCTTACACTTCACTATTACGTGCTACGTTTTCTCAATATTATCACATAAAATACCAATAAAAGATTGTGGTTTTAATGTAGCAAAACATAAGCATTTTATGGATACTTTCTTAAGGCTGTGTAAATGCATTATACTAAAGAAATATATGTAAGAATATACAAAAAATTAATGGTCTGCTTTGTCTTTATTCTTCCAGGCCTCAGCAAGGAGCACTGCAATGGCTTCACTTTGATAAGACAATCTTCTTTCGGTCATTTTAACTCAAGTGTTTTATTGTCTCAATTTTAGAGCCCAAATAGCATGCAGCCGTTTGAAATTAGGATGAATTGTTTTTTTCCTTATCTCCTTAGATGATTGAGCACACTGTTCTCAGCAGTAATTGTAAGTAATTGTAATGCGCTTGGTATTAAGATATCATTTCTTTCTGAGTAGTAAAGTTCAGCCAAAGCTCTCCTGGGCTTTATTGCTGCCTCAGTGCCATTTTTATCATATGAAATAGCTGTAAGTTTGATTGGATGTCTTCCAGCCACCAGAATCGTGTTTTTCCCAGTAGTATAAAAGATATTGGAATTATGTGCTGTGTGACTAAATTGCTTCTGGAAGCCACATGTATAGAGGGACAGAATCGAAGGGACAAATAGTCGGGGTAATGGAAGATGGCTTCAGGCTGCGTCTGTGGTATAAATCAGTTTTCCTCTGTTTTTATGCGAGTTTCACTTACTGCTTTTCTCCAATTGCCATACATAGCGATCAGAAAAGATGGTACCCACTTTATCTCTGTAGATAAACTGTTTCTTTATTTTTCTCTAAATATTTCTTTTGAATGCTGTGATTTACTTTGGTGGGATGACTATTGGTGTTGTAGACTTGGTTATTTTCTGCTTCTGTTTCTACATCTGTACTGACAGGCCTGAGCCTACAGCTGATAGAAAATCAATTTCAGGCTCTACCCGTTCCATAGATGTGCCACTCATCACTTAATTGTTCAGCTCACCTCAATTAAAGAAAACGAACCACATGTTCACACAGGCAGGGTGTTTATGTATGCACACACTACAGCTGTGCTTTTATTGCTGCTTTGTCACAAGACGGATTAGATTGCAAATTAGGAAAATGATTGGACAGAAATGATTTCCTCCCTTCCACCCTTCTCATTTTGTTTTCCTCCCCATTGTTCTCTTCCCTTACCAATTTCCCACTTTCCAAAGTTGTATACTTCCTCCTATCATGTCCTTTTCTTCCTTACCTGCCTTAATTCCCTAAACTCTACTTTTATCATATCCCTCTTTCTTTTCTTCTTTTTGTGCTCTTACTTCCTGTCTTATTTGTTTTTGCTTCCCTCCTTGTTACACTTATGCCTTTCTTTGTGTCCCATCTTTCTTTTTTTCCTTGTTATTATCTAAGACGTTTGTGACATCAATAGTAACTCAGTTGTTAGTTTCTAAATGTGTGATTAAGGGATTGGTCAAAACTGACTTAAAAACATTAGATCTCTGGCCTATTGCCTTTTAAAGTTTTTAATTGTTAAATAAAGATGTGCTGGAACCCTGGATAAATGTATTTAAGTGTTGAGGTGCTGATCTAATCCGATGCTTGTTGGACAGTTGAGACATGACCGTGATGTTTGGTTATCTCCATCTCTACTAGAAACCTGTGTGTACCGAGTTTCTTGTTGGTGCTTGAGTGACGAAAGCAGCAGTTTTCTTTTTAAAAATTAGAAATATTCATTACTTCACGCTGCTTAATGGCTTTCCATTACAGTGGTATTTAGAGATTTGCTTTTAGCAGCTCATGTTACATTAAATTCACTGCTTTTTAAAGGAAATGCCATATTCATGATGCTGTCTCTCAGATGAAGAGTATTCCTTTGGACTGTTGTGGTAAAATTTAATTTATTCAGGCAGAAATTGCACATTTGCTTTATATTTCTTGGATGTTAATTTGGAAAGAGTGAAAAACCCTCCACAACACAGCCGACATAAACAAAAAAACATAGCCTAAGGAAAGCAGTTTTGATCTCTAAGAAACACCGATTTATAATGGTGACAATATGTTTGTGCAAGAATGTTTGCCTTGAGAAACTTTAGCTTTTACTCATGGTGCTGATGAATCACTTTGCTTGTATCACTTTTGCATTTTACCGACACCAAACTCACTTGTTGTTCCTATAAAACGAATAAAGTGAGGATATATGCACCAACCTGGAAAACATTACAAACAATAAGTTTCACACTCATTTTTTTTTTCTAACTTTTCTCCTTCATTACAGTCGAACAAAGATTTGTTTCATTGAAGTCTGACTGGCTTTTACCTTCAGGAGTATCTTTGAAGTTGTGCAACATTTTTGTTTCCTTTTTGCCTCGAGTATCGAACATATTCATCATTAACGCCGGAGGAAAAGTCAAATGACAATCATGTTGCTTTCTCCTATGTGTTTGCTTTTATCAATAGTTTATTCTGTGATTATAAAATCTGCCAGGTTTAGTCGTTTTAAACTGGGATTAAATGAACGGTTTCCCCCTAATTTATGAACTTTGCTCAATTTCCTCTCTTTGATTTGGGTGAAAATGATTAAATTAATAAATCACACAACTTTTAAAAATATGTTCATAAATTAATTTGATCAATAGCTTTTCCCAGGTTGAGTGGAGATTCACAAGAGTGAAGATTTGTGTTTCACAAAGTTTAAAATGTGTTTGTCCAATTAGGGCTATTAGCAGTAATACAATTTTTTTTTTAGATTCAATGGATCTTCCACAAACTCTTGCAAAATCTCTGCTCTCTGATTCAGACACATTTCTTTAATAATTAGCCATGAAATTAGAAAATTTCTAGCAATTTTACATTTAATTTATCATAATATAAATTAAAGAAAAAAAATATTTTATAGCAGTGAACTTGTCCAAAGCTATTGCTTCATTTTATTTTCAGTAAACCTTTTTCAAAAAATAAAAAAATTGACCACGCAATTGAAAAAGAAAAAGTTTTACCTTTACATTTGTCATTAAGTGCTGATGTGCATTTGCTAAATTTCCAATCTGCAATTCTGACAAATGTATTAAATGAGTTGCAAAATGTATTTAAAAAATCTATTTTCCACTAGCCATATTTAAATTTGAATTTCAATCAATTTCTTGCAGGTGTCTTGTATGCATTTGCAGTTATTTGCTACCAGTTTCAGTTAAAGTTGTTTGATTAAAAAAAAAATAATAATCACAAAATTTAAAAATAAAAACACTTTGGCATTATTTAAATTTGAATTTGGGCGGATTTCAGAAGTTTACAGTGTCTTTTGAGGGCATTTGCTAAGTTCCTGTCTTTTGTTTCAGATAATTTTGTTTCACTGTGACTCACAGTTTAAAAGTATATTTCTCTACAAAAAGGGTCTTTGACATTTATCAAAGTTGAACTTAAATTTTAGCTCCAAACGTTCAAAAAAAAAATTATTGTAAAGTTATTTAAAATTTTCATAAATGTTTTTTTTCCACCACATTTTACGGTGGGATTTTTAACTTAAAAAAAAGTGATTTAAGTATTGGGCAACTGAAGCATTAATTTATCTAATTCAGACATCAAACTATATCTCTTATAGGGTAAGATTTTTACTCTGTTGTTTGAACTCATACAGTATTTAACCAGTATTTTAAATTACCTGTTGTAATACACTCTCAACAACCAGCCGACAGTAGTAATTGCACAAACAATGGGTTATTTATGTACATAAATTATTTCACATCTGAGGTTAATGAGAATACAGTCTGTCAGAAAGATATGGCAAAGAAGAAGAAAAACTCTTCACTTGTTTGCTTGCAAAGTTTTTTTTTCTTTACCCTCATTTGTTGTTAACACTTAATTTTTCTCCCTTCAGTATGTGACTAAAAAAAGAACTGGTCCAAAGCTTATCTGCAGGATGAAAGGCATCTTTCTAATCTGACCTACCTTTGCTTTTTAAGGGAAGCAATTTATAAAGAACGGAATACAAGCGAAGAACGAGGAGCATCTGTTCAGCGGTCCTGAAGCTTTTAGTGCGTCTCCTTTTGATTCCAAATCAATACAGTTTTTTCCAGCTCAGACGCTCTGGAGCACTGACTATTGCTCTGGGCCATTGCGTTTAGTATATTTGCTCATCGCGAGACGCACTTCGCTGTTTATTTTGTGTAAGTGAAAGATCAGGAGCTCTCTGCGAGGAGCTTCTGTTAGTGTTTGCGTCAATTTTAAAGCCTCGGAGTATCTTAATGTGTCTAAAGAGTGCTCTGTCAGGGAAAAGAAGCCGAGCGGAGAAAATGAATGCGGCTCTAAAGTTTACTCAGAACGTGATTTAGAGATTGGGCTTTAAGTCAAGCCAATTACTTCATCACAGCTCTCTCAGTCAGGGTTAAGTGGACTATCGGAGAAAAACGCAGGGCGTAAATCATGTCCTGCCGCTAGACGCAAAGTGGTGTTGATGACAGTCATGGTGTTTGGTTGAGAATAATGGCAAAAATAAGTGCAGAGAGTTGCTTCTCAAATTTAGTTACACAGGCATAATCCCCTTCCTCTCGATCAGCTGTAAAGCAAAGATGGCCGTGACATCGATAGTAACTCAGTTGTTAGTTTTTAATTTTCGCCCACGCGCCGCCTCGCCTTGCTCTGTCTGCATTCAGCTGAGTCGGGCTTTGCCAAGGCCACGGCAGATTTCCAGCGTGAGCGTTTGGAAAGATTTGTGATGGTAAGCAACTATCACCAGGACGTCCTGGATTCTTCAAAGCGGGTTATTATTTAATTATTTTGAGCCTCATACTGGGTTCAGTTGCCGGGTTTGCTTTCATCAGCAAGGACAAGTCAGCATTTCATGCTTCATTAAAGACGGGAAGTGCTTTATATTTCTGTTTGAATGTAGTCCATCAGAATCAGATGTGTGGAGAGAAACGCGTGCAGTAAGAGTAAACTGGATTAAAATTCTGTTCAGATGCTAAACGTTCATGTAGCATTTATGCCGTAAAATCTCTCCACTGTGAAGTGGATTAACACTTGTATTTGCTCAACAGTTGCAGATTGTGGTAACCTCCCACAGATGAGTAATCACTTCACATGACTCAGTTCTCCTCCACTTTATGCATTCCTCTTTACCTTTCAGCTTATATGTTATATAAAATAACTTTTGAAGGTTTGTTCAAACTATTACTGCTTCATTGACCGATTATCTCACCGTTTTTACTTAAAATCTGAAGACATCAAACACATTTTATACGAATTGTGAGACTGGCTCAGCATGTCCTCCGTTTTTTCGCCTAATGCATTTGCTAAAGTACTTGGGGTTAGAGAAGGGTTTAATTGGGTATCAGAAGGTGAGCAGCTGCTGACACCACTCATAGTCACAAGCTCCAACCAGATGCAAATTGTGCTTGAATTGAAAAATGCTTTCTGTCTTTTACATGACCCTGATGGCTATTACTGCCACTTACAACTGATGTCTTGAAAAGGAGTATGTTTTTTTTTTTTTTTTCTATTACTGTTCTCTGTTAAACATCTCATCAGTGATACAAAGGATTTTTGACCTGGAAGGTTATTTAATTCGTGGATTCTTTTTTTTCTGCATTAATTTGAGGTCTGAAGTTGTTCTGAGCCCTTGAGTTTGACATTTACTCAGAAGTCAGGCAGGCTATTTTTATTTAATACTTAACTGTATTCAGTAAGTACATAAAATGTAAATGTTATGTACATGAATAACATTACATACTTGCATAACAAAGTGTGACAAATTTTTCACACTTTGTCAATTTACGACCAACAACTGCTACTGGTGGGATTTTGTGTGATAGACCAATGAAAGGTAGCACATATATGTGAAATTGAAGGAAAGGGATTTATGGTTGTCAAACTTTACAAATTATTTTAGAAATGCTGCATGCATTTGTATTCAGCTCTTCTACTTATTGTAGAGCCATGATCTAGAGATGGGATTTTTTGCTCATTAGTCTTTGCACAATAACTCAAACTCTGTCAAATTCCTGTGAGGATTCAACTTTAAATCAAGCCACAGATTGTCAAGTGGATATGGGTTTAGACTGTAATGTTGGCCATTCTAACACTTGTAAAAACATTTTATTATAGCTGTGGCTTAATTCTTGGGGTTGCTGTTTTGCAGGAAGGTGAACTTCCACTTCAGTCTCTAATCTTTTGCAGCCTCTAATAGATTTTATTTCAGGATTTCCCTCTGTTTAGAACCATTCATCAGTCCATCAACTCCAACCAGCTGCTCCATCCTTGTAAAAAAAAAAAAATTCACAAAAACAGAAAGAAAAAAGTACCCCCATCCCCAAAGATACCGGCACATTTTACTGCAGGGATAGTGGGTGCTTTCAGTTTTCCACCATGTTTATTGTTACATTAAATTCGAAAGCTATATCATCATGGCAATGTTTATTTAATATTTTGCTTATATAGATTATATAAAGCTTATTATTTATGGTGTTTTATAGTATTACAGTAATGATTTCTTTAGATGTAAAAGCAATAGATTTTTATGTCTGAAAACACTGCAATTACCAGAAAAAATCAATTTTATCTTTTTTATTAAGCATAAGTAATTAAATAGGTTGAGTTACATGTATTTTTACGTAGATTCTACTTAAAAAAAAAACTTGTCTTCAATCTGCAGGGAACGCTAAACTGACAGTCAGCTGTGTAACTGTGAGTGGTGAAGAGAAAATCAGTATTTGCCCCAGTCTAATACGATGATCATGGTTCATCACTATATTTGCATGGCTAATTACCAACAGCTTTACAAGTTCAAATAACTGATATCATTAATGAGCCACATAGACAGGCAAACTTCACTATAAAGTCTTGTTGAGTGTTTTATCACGATGATTGGTCATACCCAACAGGCTGGTTTGGTTATTTATAAGCTCACCTCAGGACAGATGTTAATTAACAGCATGTTGATCAAAGACGGTGGTGACTGTGTTGCCATTTAAGAGTCAGCTTTGGGCTCTATATAAAGCATCAGCACAGTATAATAATAGAAAAAGCCTCTTGATTAGACAAGCTCTTAGCAGAAAGCGTGAAATTGATGACAAGCTAACGTGTAATCCATTGCCATTCAAACAAAGAACAATCTGTTTAAACTGGGCATGAAAATTATTCCATGCCATCAACCGGAAGTTGAGCACATACAATGCTGTAAAATGTCATTCAGAACAAATGGATGATGTTGTGGTCTTGTAGAAATTACTGTGGCCCTTTAGCTTTGTGTTCAATTCGTCAGAGCTTCTTGTAATTGATTGCTTGTTAGAATGAAGCCTAACCCAGAAGATTTGATCGTAGTTAGAATATTGTAGTTTGAGGGTTATAACTTATAAACGATGAAGGGGTCAGATGTCCTTGAAGGTAGTTTTGTTTTTTGGTGCACTGATCAATTTAAATTGGTGTTAAATTATTAGAAATTTAACAGCAAAAGTATAAGTTTTTCTGGATCCTTAAGTCAAAGAAGAAATCTTGCCTCAGGGCTTAGCAGATATGTCTATTAATTTTGTCTTTAATCTAAACTCTTTGCTGTAATGATGTCAAACTTTTTCTCTGTTTGAATGATTAACAGATTTTGTGTTCATGCAGATTTCTAGTTTTTTTTTTTTTTTTAAGTCCAGAGAACTGTGAGTGTATTAACTTTTTCCAAAATTCAAACTAATATGTACAACTGTTTATGAACGAATGGTTATTTTAGGAATCGTTGTAGTTCCCCATAATTGGACAGGCCTTTTATCTCTCACTCCTGCTGCTTTTTAATGTTTTCTCATCCAAGCAGATCAAAGGCACCACTTTACAGATTAGAAAGAAGAAAAATGTGTAAATGTGTGTAGGGGTGGCTACATCCTTGCATGTCATCACTAAAACTGTGCCTTGGCTGATATCAGCTCTTTATTTTCTACGTTTTTCATGTTTTATCTGATCATCTGAATCCTCATCTCAGAAAGCAGCTGAAGCTGTGACAAATCTGAAACTTGCAATCAGTAGTTATAAGAAAATCCAATTTCACCCTCCTTCCCCCCCTTTTTTAATACAGATTGTGAAAACATATACTTTAAATTAGACTATTGGATAACATTTCTCATTTTAAAGTGAGTCTATGTGTTTTCCCAACAACAGATGTCAGAGTGTTTTTCTACACTTTCTGGATTCAAAAATGTTGGGTTTGTAATTAGGAGTAGGCTTTCATTTTTCTGTATTTAACAAAGTACTAAAAATTGTGTGGATGATGAAGCCACAAAATAGACTTATAATCATTTTAATAGAAAAACTAACCATAGTATTTAGAACAATAGAAAAATGGTTTCTAATAGTTTTTACAAAACAACTGATAGTATGGAACATTTAATTCAACAAATGAAGGGAAATTAACTGAGAACTTCTTTGATTTAAGGATAAAATTCAGTAAAAATATAGTAAAATTGTACTGTATGTTCTATATATAATTTATCTAGGGCATTTGAATAGAAGTTTTGGAAAACTTTTCCGTCGACACTTTTTCTCTCATTGATAATGCTCCTTGTGCTGTCCTAATTTTTGGTCTTTACAACACAATTACAGCTGCTTCTGTCTCTTCCTTGTCTCCTCATTGCCATGCTCTCCTCAGATTCTTTATTCTTTTCTCCTATTGAAGAGTATTGTGAAGGCTGCTGGGCTTTGATGCTCCGTCCTCCTGAATTAAAAACGCTTTTTCTGAAGGCTAACTTTCTTTAACCCTCATCGGGTCCACTTTGTGAGCCAGCCTAGATCTAGACACAACACTGGATTAAAGCAGAGAATCCATTAGGAGGCATTCCATCTTATGAGCCGCTTGAGGTTGGCATGAAAGTAGGAGAAGCTGCTGTTTATAATGAATTTGAATTGTTTGTAAAGATGCATTAATTTCAACATGAATTGTGTTTGCTTCCTGATGTCATCATATTACATCATTATAATGCTTTTTATCACATTGTGATCTTGGCTGTTTATTACACATACCTTGTGTGCAGATTTAAGTACTATATTCAGCTATGGATTTGATAAATAGCTGTCTTTTTTTCCATGGACTCCTGGTAGGAATGTGCTTCTAACAACACTGCCAGAAGGTGGCAGTATTTCACCAAGTAGTTTCCGACTAGCCCAGGTACAGTTTAGTGAAGCTGTACTTGGCTTAGCATAAGAGCTACCAGAAAGAAAAAATAAAACATAGTTTTACTTATTGTTTATGCAGATTTATTATTTCTTGACTTCTTCCTCACTTCATGTGCATCTTTTAAAATAAAAAGTCATAAACCATCCTCTTGAAGAGAACATCCCACCAGTTGCTTTACTAGTTGTGTTTAAGAATGGGAAGGTCTTAAAACTAGCATCTATTTATGCTTGTAAAGAGGTAAAGAGTACATTTTCTCCACTTATCTCCAGAAGCTTTCTCCTCAACCCTTAAAAAAAGATTAGTCACAACTCAAAGGAGATACCATGAACCACTTTTCCACTAACAGAAATGGTTCAAGGCTGCCTTGGCTTTATACGTTTTGTAGGATTATTTGGTGTAGCATAAACTATTCTTGAAACTATTTTTATAGAGGCCTGATAAATTCAGAAACTGGCAGTTTATCAACTGCCCCTTGTGTTTCTATGACAATAAATATATCTGAGGATTTGTCATAGCCTTCCCTTCAGGAGACGAAAATACACCTTAGTATGACGTTGCAGTTGGAAGCTGAAGCTTAGTCACAGTTGCATCTTTGCCATGAGCAACTGTCACATTGAGTCATTTGTATTAAAAAACAAATTGTGCCAAAGTGTTTTCATTTCATCACCTTGAAGTTCTTTCAATCCCATCCATTACCTGTTTCATTCAGAAGCTTAAATAATTTCTTCTGTACTGTCTTCTGTGCCTTTTTGTCTTCTGAGACAATAAATACGTATGAGCATTCTACAGAGAGAAAGTGAGCGGAAACTCATGTTATTGTGTTGTTTATTGATAGAGCGTTAATATGGCTCCCGGTTTGATAATGTCAAGGCATACTTGCACTATTGCATTGAATGTACAGAAAATGTTTGATTAAAATAGACCGGAGAGCATAAAATCACTTGAAAGAGTTCCTGACATTTCATGTTTCAATAATTTTACACTGATTGTAGTTATTAATAAAGGGCACCTCATTAATCAGGCTTTACAAAGAGGAGTCATGTTTTGGTAGCCGTCACACTAAATGCCCTAAGTGAACAGAGTTTGGCTTTTAAAAGGCCTGGAAACGAGGATAATCTGCACAACTCTGAGCTTGTGTGTTGATAAGAGGTTTGTTCCCTTCTTTTTGGAGACAGACCAAGGCTACTGACTAAAGTGATGACTAATAGTAACAAGTGTGGGTGTGCACTGATTAGGCACAACAACATGACCTCACAGATGATGTGAATAGCACAAATTATTTCTTCATGACTTTGGTTGGATATATTGAGGAGCAAGTGAAGGTTTTGTCTTTTAAAATGATAAAAACAAGTAGGCAAGCAACAAGTATTTTTGTTGAGTAAGATGAGGGTTTAAGTATGATGTGCACATGATTAGATCACATCATCTCCAAAACTGCTCATTGTCAAGGTGTTCCCACCCTGCTGTGGTCACATATTAAGAGGCCCAAGCAACAGACAACCGTTGAATTACAACAGGGGAAATTAAAGGCTGGGACATGTGAATACATTAGGATAATAATGATTGGACATTGGGTTATATGAGAGGTCATATACATGTAAGGTCTTTAACTAAGCTGAGTTTTAGCATTAGATCTTTCTTTTTGGAAAAATCTGCAGCATTTCAGTTGCAGAGGCAAGGAAATTTGTTATAGTTGACATTTCCCTTTCTTCCTTATTGTTTTGCAGCAATAGGATTTTCTGAGAACCGTTGTACTTTAGGTGAAAATGTTCCTTGGGTCTAAGCTCCGAATGAGACCATCTGGCACTCAGTAATTTTGAGACATCCCCAAAGTAAAAGATTGTCGCACATTTCTATGTGGAACGGGAAGTTGATTAATATGTTTATTTGCCTTGCTCTCAGGCTTCAAAGGCACATACTTACATAACATGTATGCCTCCTTCTGTGCTGTTGTAGCCTCTGCTGGCCTATCTCAGTCTCTGTTCTTTAACCACTGCTGTCGTACAGAGACCCAGACCAACATGAGCTGTGTTCCTTTTCCCCTCTTTATCTTTTCCTTTTCCTCCCACTACTCCTGTCTCTGATCCACAGCAGTGGAAGCAGCTGTTGTTTGTTCATTAACTCTTTCAAGAAGGCACACACACATCCCACAGCCCTAAAGTGGAGCGCTCGTGCCAATCATTCCAGATCTCACACATTTATTCACACATACTCTTATGTATTCACAACTATTCCCCTGTGAACACACGTTTCATCATCATGCTTTTTGTTTGTCTCCTCATCTAATTATAGTAATTGACTTTTCTGAGCGCTAAAGAGTCTTGATATGTTGCACAACGCTGGTTTTGAGAGCATGTCTCAAAACCAGCGTTGAACCAGTTAAAAAGTCTGGGTTAGAGAAAATGAGCCGGCAGATCACACTGGAGGATGTGTGTTTCTTGGCACATTACCAAACTGATTTCCCTCTGCGAGAATCAAACCAAAAAAAAGGATGTCAGTCTTTTTAGGCCACACAGTCTTTCTGATCTTTAGATCTCCCTCCTCGCCAACCTCTGGCCCCTGTGCCTTTGCATGTCATACATGTGACTGAAAGCAGACTGCATGTTGCCCTAGTTTCCTCAGTAAGGTTGTCTTCGTGTCTTGCCAGCAGATACGACAAATTGATTTTCCGTTTTCTATTCCAGGCTGTTTATTTGTTGTTTATAATCCTTTGAGGAGTGGATCTGCACCAACTTCTTTCTGTTGACTGATGAAAAGTGTTGAGTGAGTTCTTGGGGCAACTTTGTAATTTGGGGATATGATTCATGTAACATCAGCTGTGTATTTTTAACTAAACATAGACTGTTCGACAGGACCTATAATTGGTCCTGTCAAACATTATGTGACCTGCAGAGTTATAATATGTACTTGAACAACATTTAAAGACCCATTTTGTACTCTGCTCTTGAACAAATATGGTATCTGTTTTGTTGTGAATTTTTTGCTCTATTTCACATACAGTCAAAATATTAATCTATCACAGTCATGTCATGTTTTTATGCTACCCTTTCCAAAATTTTATATCGCAATATAATATATTCTTTTCCAAGTCAGTACCTTGGAGCCCCACCCATTTGTAGTTCAGCATTTGTAGTTTAATATCTTAATGAATTTCTCTGTGGAATTGAATTCCAAATTATTTACAGATAATTTGCCCACTGTTTTTTTTTTTTTCTTTTAGGTTTTTTCATCGGTCATATCTTAAATATTTGGAACAAAATACCATACTCCATAACCCATCACACATTATAAATTGATTGTGTATATATAATGTATCTCATATAATCAGTTTGCTGTGTGTGGTATTGTTAGCTGTCAGGGTGAAAGCTAAAGGCTCTCTTCATAGGTGAGGGTAATTTGCATGTAAATAACAATTTCCTAATAGACCTTCTGTAATGAAAAAGAGATGAATAATGGAGTCGGTGATCTCACTACGCACTCTGACATCAGCTGCATAGAAAACGGGTCCAACAGAAAGGCTTTCTTAGAGAAGTAGAACTAAAATGTAAAAATATTAGCCCATTAAGATCAGTTTTATGTCAGGAATTATGGCATAAGAGATGCATTTATATCATTACTGGTGAATTATTTAAATGAATATAGTCTTAAAGTGATTTGTGCATGCATACTGACCCATCCTGTGTTGTCCATTTGTGCATCACGGTTTGTCCTAATCTGACCCAGCAACCACAGTAACAAGGGACATCAAATTTTATTGTATTGTCTCCTGTCCCATTGCTAAATGATAAACTGTGTGCTGACTGCGTATCTGTGTGGAATGTCATTGAGAAGAATGATGGAATAGTTGATAAGGCGAGATCAAAGAGTAGCAGTGATAAATGACTTTCAATTTACTCGTGCTCCTGTGAAACAGTGTCACATAAAATGCCACACCAAGAGGGAAACCATTTGATCCAAGTAACTGCCTTAATAAAAACCTGAGAAGCAACAAGGTCCTTGTAAGTAATTTTATTTTAACATCATGAGTTCATAATCCTTCAAGCTGATTCCACCCAAAATTAACAATAAAAGAATGGCTGTGAGGCCATTTTTTCTTTTTTTTAGAATCCAGCTTGTAAGAGATATATGGCCAATATTCTTCTCATCTTGTTGATTATCCAATGTAAATACAATGTTTGCTTCCATGCTTTTTGTTTTTTAACATATTACATAATCAAGCAAATAGTTTTAATCATAGCCAGAATAAATACATAAAGCAGGGAAAAAAGATTTCAAAAGCAAGATATTATCACACACCTGTCTATAGGACTTAAAGAGCAGACATCTGTTTGTCTGGAAAAGGTAAAAGACATTTCTAAGTTTTTGAAACTCCAACAAAACAAAGTGAGAACTATTTTACATAAATGGAGAAAAAGTAGTAGCTGGTCTACCAAAACGTCTAGAATAGTGCATCAACAACTCATTCAGGAGGTCAAAAAGAAACTAAGAGGTGCTGCAGGCCCCTCTAGCCTCAGTAAAGGTCAGTGTTGATGATTCAAAAGTAACGGACCAAAAATTCCATCCATGAGAGAATTTACAATCTGCTTTGCTGTTTCAGTATCTGAATAACTTACTGGAATTATTTGAGCTGTAAATTTTGCGGGACAAAAACTGGGCATTAGTTTGTGACACTGAGCTCATGCTCATTTGGTTACACAGTTAAATAGAGGTCCAAAATTTCTGGGCCTTAAAAATACTTACAATTTATCTTGGTAAAAATCTGGTCTTAAATTAAATTGAATTCCTGCTCCAAAACTAATAAAACTTGTTTTGAATTATTTAAATGTGACAATGTAACAAAAAAAGAAATAAAATATATAAAGGAAAATGACTTTGCCACAGCTCTCTAGATTTGTCTGCTTAACATTTATGATGATTGTCCTCCATGTCAGCAGGAACGGGAAACTATTATTTTGTCAACTAACCAGAACTTATCTCAGTAATTGGGCTGCTTGGTAAAACAAAACTTTGGGAGTTTTTGCTCCTACTTCTGTTTTGAATGGGCCATGTGGAAAAAAGGCTTTTTGACAGAAAAAAAACAAACTCCTGAATACCTGCAATGACAGCAAACCCCCGAGGCAGTCAATGTTAGTTGGTTTACATCTCCAAGACTCCAGCAGAGGTGTACATGCTAAAAAAAGACAGAAAAATAATGCTTCCTGTGCAGGAGAGCATTTCAGGCAAGTTTGGAGATTGTACCACAATAACTTTAGGTGTATTTTTTCTGAGTTGGATTTGATTCCCTGTGGAGAAACTTGACAATTTTCTGCCTATGTGGAAGTCAGCAGGGAATAATGAAGATTGGAGCTAAGGAAAAAGACATTGGCAAAAGGTCTTTCGGTTCACTGTAGCATTTTTATGATGACGATTTGAGAATATTACTGTTTCGATTTAAGAAGAGAGGAAACAAACCACAGGACATGTTGATTCTTTTGATTCTTTTATTTTCATTTTAGCATAAAATAGCTGTTCTGTGCTTCCCTATTTTAAAAGAAACTGAAATGAGTTGGATATTTATATATATGCTCTGAGCAACCATCAATGTAAGCAAGTGTGAGAAGTGCCGCACACTGATGACTTTCACGAAAACTTGTTATGGAATCTCAGCGGGGGAGAAAGTATAAACTCCAGACATGCACTGAAATTTATCCTCCTGCTGTGATGACACTGAGTCAAATCTAATCTAAGTCTGGGCGCTGGAGATTACACACCATTAAATGAGCGAGGTGAGCAGCAGCAGCAAGTGATTTCTAACTTATGGTATAAAATTGCTATATGTGCTAAAAAGTCAAGACTGTTGCATAAATGCAGAGGGAAAGAGAGAGAGGATATATAAGAAGGAGGACAACTAAGGTAAAGGAGACAAACAAATTAAGACAGAGAACTCAGTCAATGTCATGTTTGACTGATGGCTAAAGTAATTGAGCAAAGCAAGACAGAAAAAACAAGAAGGGAATAGAGAGGCTTGCCTACAGTAAACATTAAAGGAAGTAATAAACCAACCATCAGGCAGTTGTTGTGGTAATAGGAGCTGAGGGGAAAGGACGACTTGTGGTGGTTGGATATCTCACTCAGTTTCTCCGGGCTATAAACCAACTGGGAGGTGGAGGAGGCAACAAAAAAAAGAAAACCAAGCAATAGAATAATATATTACTAACAGGAGCAGAGGGGGGAGATGAATATGAGTAAGAAAGTGGATGAATGGTTTTTATGATTTCTAAGCTCGGAGAATCTGAGGTGTTGAAGAAACACAGAAGCACATAAGTGGAAAGCTGCATTGGAATAATAAGAACCCATCAAACACTTAGTTGCCCACTTTGTCAGTGTCGTTGCTTCCTCTTTGACGCCTCCTGCCATTATTACTGCTGTTCCAACTATAGGCAACATGTACACCGAGCTTAGTTTCTCCTTGCACGGGTATTTGAAGTGCTTTACAAAGAATAATTCATGGTTCTTTGGAGATAAATATGTTATACAAATCTAGAGTAAAGTTATCAGAGCAAAGAATTGGAAGTGAATGGTCTGTTTAATGCTGAGCCACAAAACTTAAGAACTCCATTAAAAGGCTGTTTGTCTTATTTAGTGAACTTTTTAAATGATCATTGCTTTGGAAAAACCCTGGTATCTTGAAGGATGTGGATACATTCCCCAAATAGCATTATTTTTACTTTCCTAATCCAGCACTTAATTACTATAATTGCTGCATTAAGTAGTTCTTACTCCTCAGTGATTTTTGTTCTGCCTTTGCAACAGCTTTCACTTCATAGAGTGCTAGCACAACTTGGTAGCACTTGGATAAAGGTCAGAAAAGATTTTAGAGTTTCCAACAATCTGGAAACTCCAAGTAGGGTTGGGCAAACAGGAAAAGTAATAATTCCTGTCACCAGCTACTATCTCTGTGAATCCCCAACTTGTAGTTGGTTTGTTCAAAAACTCATGATTGTGTGAGGAGAAGAACTGTCTCTTACAAGTCTGAGTCAGTGATTCTCGACCTGTTCCCCCTGGATCAGCGTCTGACTATAGCAGAGGGGTTCAGATGTCTTGGTGGATTGACAGATTGGGATCCTGACTGCAGGAATGTGGGTGCTGCTCCAGTCTATTGTGGCGAACACAGCTCAGCCAACAGGCAAAGCTCTGAGTTTACTGGTCTGTATATGCTGCAATCCTTGCCTGTGTTCATGAAATATGGATCACGAATGAAAAAGAAATTCTGGTTACATGTGACTGGAATGAGCTTTCTGTGTGCAGTGAATGGCTTCAGGCTTAGGCAGGAAAGAGAGAGGTTTTAGTTGAGATGCTTCTTCCTCTCATTGAAAGGAGCAAGCTTCCATAATTCAGGCGTCTGATCAGGATACCACCAACAAGGTGGAAATCTAAAACCTGTGGCAGGGATGTTTTATCCCTTCTGACTGTGGAACGCCTTTTGTGTACTAAAGATTGAATTTATGTTATTTCAGTAAAGAATTCACACTTTAAAATTTCATTGACGAGGAACTCCTATGGTACAGCTTTTAGATGAACTGTCCCGTAGGATTTCATTTCACTAATATAGGCTAATGTGTGGTTTTTTTCTGCTGTTTCAGTATTAAATTAGAATATCTGGAACATGTTTTGTTCTCTTGGAAAATCAGAGTTGTTTTGTGGGAGAACATGGGTGGGTTTGTGTGTGTTGGGTCTTATCTTTCCTCTGAACTGAAGCGCTGTTGTCCCACCCAGTGGCAGGTCCACAGGGACCTGGAAAGGAATTGGCTGTGGTATGCAGCCATATAGGCATTAATTCTTGATAAATGGGAATGTGTGTCACTTATTAGGACATCTGTGCTCCTTTTTCCTCGTATTCAGTTTTACTGGTAGTTTGAAGCGTATTCTCATAAGATGAAATCTGACACAGAATAAGGGATGCAGTTATCGATTCAAATGGTATTCAATCAACAAGAAGCCGATTATGTATAGATTTGTAACTGTAATGAAGCTCTAATTCCCAGGCATCATCTTGAGATCTCAGTTGGAGCCTCTGTTAGATCAATGGAAAAGTTATTTAGGGGCGCACAGAAACTGTCAAGATTATTTCGTCTGAGCGCTCTGAGCGGACTGCTAGCAGCGGGGCCACTCAGTTCAGAAAGTCTTTCCCTCCACTGAACGATGTGAACCCTGAATAAATTGTTTCAGTCAGAGAGCTGAAGTAAATGTCACAGCAGAGCTTAACAGCATGTCTCACACTTCTGTAAAAGCTAAATGTAAACAAAATGTGATGAGACAGCCAGTTTATAGGAGTTCATGGTGTCAGAGGATTTGAAGGTCAACCTTTTGTTCCTCTTAAGTCCTACTTTTTGTTTCCAGTAGCTTATTCTTTGAGGAAAACAATAATGTTTAATCTAGACCTGGAAGTAATGGTGGATATAAAGGGTGGGATTATGTACTTTTTAACACATTGTGCCATCTTGTAGCACAATCATGTAATTGTTACCTTCAGTTATTATGAAAGGATTCAAGGATTCCTCAAACAGGCGTGAAAGAATCATGGCTTTTTAAATTTTGTTTTATAAATATGGTTTAACAGTCATTATATTTAGCCCATTGTTACTTATTTGTGAATTATCATATTCAAATACCCCCTTTCATAAGCTTTAAATTAAATTAATTGTCTACGTGTCATAATTCTGGAGAACAATTCTATTCTTCCTTTTTTTAATACATTGAACTTGTATTTAATTAGAGGTTATTACATTAATGTAATTGGGTTAGTCACCTAACCCTTAAAGAGCTTGTTCCCAAACTCAGCAGGTGTCTGCCATCTGTTTTAAATTAGTTACCTTGACAAGAGCTTTATTAACAATCACATTAGGTTTAATGAGATCAGCTACAAGTAAGTACAGACCACCACCACAGTCATCTGCTGAATGACTAAGAGCCTTAAGATACTGAGCAAATTTCAGAAGAATTGGTAAAAATGTCCGGTTGGGAGAAAAAACTAAAATGAACAACTAAGGGTGCAAGAGCCTTTGAGCATTAGTGATGAGCACAGTGATGAGATCTCTCAGCAGAGCCTTGCTTAACAATTCAGGCAGTTCAGCAAGTTGATAGCCTTTAAAATTCAATGTTTAAATCATTTTCTGATTCTATAAATATTAAAAATATTAACTTTTAGGAAGTGGATGCTTTTAAGAATCTTTTTTTATTCTTATATAGCCAGCCATTTTTATCAGTAATTAAAAATAATCTTAAGCGACACACACTTTAACACGATCCAGTTACTGTCTTCAGGGTATTGCGAGCTTTTAAAACGTCCCTGATTCAAATTTCAATAATGGTTCCCTTTGTGTAACGTTTTAATTTGTGCTGGACAAGGTGCCAGAGTAACCAAGGTTTTATTTTTCTGTATGGAGCATAGGATAAAACATTTTTCCTCCATTCTCCCACCTGTCGCTGCACACTGCCCTTCAGCCGTCTAAATGATGGCAGCAATACTTTCACCTCATCACAAGTAAGACAAATTTGGCTGTTTGGAAATACTTAGTTGTGAAAAGACCAAATAAAATTAAAAAGGAATTTTTACTTTTCCTGTTTTTAAAAAGTACAACTAACAAGCTCACAAAATAAGACTCTAATTAAGCAGCTCTGTTAAATAATTTGCCAGCTGAGACTTGTCATACCCAACTAAAAGTAGAATGAGGTATTTTAGACAGATCTATGCAGCAAAGTTTTAAAATAAAACTTTCTGCTGCTGCTTAAACATACAAGGACTTTTATTGTTCAGCGCTAACCAGATAAGACGTGCTTGTTGGTAAGGTTACATAGATATGTTGCCATTCCTGACCTGAACTACAAGCAGATTCCACCTTTAAGTCATTTTGTTTATCTTGTACGTTCTGCCTCCATCTTAAGGTCATCTTCTCGCAGCCTTGTACGGACACTAAAAAGCTTCCCCAAAATCAATAGTTGTTTACGGAACACCCACACACAAAGGCTTGTAATCAATTTCCACTTTCCTCTTTAGAAGTTTGCAAATGAATCCTGGTATTTCTTGCTTTTGTTTGCAAATGCATGGATTGTCTTTTCTTTATGGAATCTGTTGAATAAATTATCAAAGGTCTGTTTGACATTTGATTCCTGTTTTTTTGCAATAACAGCTCTGTCATATCAGTGGAGATCAGCTATAAATTGAATGTAGCTTAACCTTTTGTGATGTGCTTTAATTTTTTTTTTTATGACATCAATATGCTTCACATCGCTTTCTTTAATTACGTGACCTTATCTTCTAGATAAATCTAACCTCCAAATTTAGTCACATGCTCAAAAACGGAAACTTTCATCAATGTCATGTGGATATACTTTGTTCGATATGTCAGCTCGGCATCATGAAGACCAGGAACAATTTCCATCCCTTTTAACCGAATGACTCATGAGCCATTTCTTAGAAAATAGACAGAATGAGAGCTGCACCATTTTAGCCAATCTGTTATATTTGCTGAATTTATCTTTCTCCTTTTGTGTATTTGTCATTCTTCCAGGCAACTTATACTTTGTTGACAAGATTGAATTGTTGTGAAGTTCATTCTGGGTTCTTGTGCATACTAAAAAGATTGTTTTAAAGGCATTGACCTTCCTGTAAGAAGAGCCACTACTGGAACACTATCAGCCCTTTATGTGGTTTGAAGGGTTTATTTTTTAATGCACACAGCCAGAACCTTTCAACACACTGTTCCTGCAACATCCTGTTCCAGGAACATTTTGTGCCATAGTTTTGTAAATTATAATTGTATTAAATTGTTCTAATTATAAAAATTGCTTAGACGTATATGGGGGAAAAAATAAAAAAAAGGAAGAAAACTCTCTTTGATGGGGTCGTTTTTACTTTTAATTTTTAGCTGCTTAAGTAAAAAAAAGAAAGATAACTTGGAGCTGCTTTAAGGTCCATAGGCAAAATTGCTCAAATGTTCTGCATGTTTGAAAGCACATACATGTGAACTCAAATGTTCTCAGTGCTGAACAGTAATTACTGGGGGCGGGGGTTTGTGTTTTTTTTTTTGCATGTTTTTTACATTTTCACAAGCTGTTAAATTCTTCAATTGCTAGTTTTATTTGGCATGTGACTTAACCAGGCTTTAAATTTTGGCTCTCTGTGATTATGGTAGACATCGCAGCAATAAATGCATGGGGCAGTTTTGATTCTTGTGCCATTTATATAATCTTGTTTTCCTTACAGAAAGCATTTTTGCTAAAACCCCACCTTTTTTTGTATGTTATAAAGCAAAGACAAAAATTAGAAAGTAACTGTTCTTTTACTTCCACCCTTTTTTAAGGTCTTGTTTCTTTCTTTTTCAATTTAGTTTATTACATTTCTTCTATTTTTTTTTCTTTTTATGTTGTTCCCACTTTTTTAAGTCTCTTTATAGGATGTTTCTTCTCACTTTCTCTCCCACTGGTCATTAAGTCAGTTTTACTTCACCTCTTGCTTCTTTTGCTTTGGGAATTGGAAGCAGTTCCCTTATAATGGTCTAATCCTCTTAGCTCAGTGAAACTGCTCAACATTAACCCTCAAATACCTTGCCCTAGGCTGCATACATTAACTGGTTTGCAGATTTTCTCTGCTTTTTTAAAATCTTTTGATACAAAATTGTCAAGCATTCTCATCAGTTTTTTTTTCTTTTAATTCCAACTTCTTCCGCTTGTTGAATGTTATACGTGTAAAATGTGTCAATTCAGAACAGCTTGATTATATGTCCTGCAGAAAAAAGACATCTTTCAAAACAAATTTGTCACCATGCATCAAAAAATGCCATTAAAGAGCCTCAAGTGTGTAAATATTTTTAATTAGCTAAGCACACTTCAAAGTGTTCAGCTTATGAATATGCAAGGTTATGCTGTGGTGTTTTTGTTCCATCCGTTGACAGCCATCTGTTGGATGTCTTTGATGCACACCACATGTTTCCTGCTGTTCAAAATGCCAGCACATGCTCACTCAAGTTCACGTCTGCATATAGGTCTACTGTGTTCAATCAGTTTTAATACATGATGCGTTCCACCAGAGCCATTTAGGGCACACGTGATTTCTAAATTTTCAGATATTTTAATTTTCATGCTTTTGAAGATATGACTTTTGGCTTTGAAAGTGCTGTTCAGAATTTTTGTTTTTGTATTTAAGTTTTAGGTATTAAGATTAAAATAGCTGCTAATGTAATTTATAAAAACACACAGATGATTTTAGAATAATTTGGGAGACGCCCTAAGATTTTAGATTTTGGCTAGACAATTTTCAGCTTCATTCACCCTGACTTGTGACGAATCAGTCAAGAAATTAAGCTACCAAGTTGGAAAAAGATAACACTTTATGTTAAGAATACTCTTTATTAGATAATTAAAGTTACATTGTTTCAGGATCAGTAAGAAGTTTGTGGAATTAAAGTGTAAATGACAGACGTTTATCTCGACCTGAGGTAGGGTTTTTTACCTTTTTCTTTCTTGGAATATGAAATGTGGATGGAAATTTTAACTTTGTAATCCTTTAATTGTTTTAAACATAAGAACCTGTTTATATCCACTGCCTTTTTGCAGAGCTGCAGTAATTGAAATGACAAATGGGTCAGAAAAAAATAATGGCTTTCTTGGAGTTCATTGGTGTAGGAAGATCACAGTTTACATAAACCAGAAATTTCAAATTTGCCATAAAGTTTTCCTGTTTTGTGCAGGACTACCTTTTTTACTACCAGGACTACCAGCTCCATGCTGACATCTAACTGCAAATACCTTATTTTCATTATTGCCTTTTCTCGCTTATATATCGCCACTTCTTCTCAGCTCAAAAGGTAAAATATTTCTCATGTCGAATTCCCTCATGTTTCTTTAATGTCCTTTACCTTTCACTTTCAGGTTTTCCATCCATGCAATCTTCTGCTTCACTCTTTGGCCATTTCTTCCTTTTTCTGCTTATTGTACCTTGACTTAGTTTTTTTTCTCTGAAATTCTCCCTCTTTTGCCATGCTCTCTGCCTGTGTAGGCCTCAGGAAGTGGGTGTGCACCGTGTGTTGAATTGGTTTAGGGGAGAGAGAGGAGGGGGAAGGGAGGATACTGATTAAAATAATAAACAGCTGTGTGATAGACTGGGGCTAGTGACCAGTGAGATCAAGAGCAACAGAGAAGGGGAGAGGATTCAGGATGCCAACTTGTTTCTTTGCTTGACCCTGAATTAGGTTGATTCTAAGGAAGTTTCTTCATCACTGGGGAATGAAAGAACAGCTCAGCTACTTCTATTTTAACTTTTTATTCTACAGTCATCGAGATAATCAGCAGATCTCAGCCTCCAGAAGCCAGAAGGTTGGAGTCCTTGTACCGGATTGTGACGCAGAGCCTTGGGCAGGTCTCTGTGAATATGTGTCTCCAACAAAAAGAAGGAGGCATTCTTTGACTAAGTGGCCCAGTCATGGTAGTGATTAGGAGGGTGTGATGGAGCGAGACCAGACTGGAGTTTCAGACCTGACGGGAAGCTAGTGAGAGAGACGCAGAGGTAGCTGCTTGAGACTTCACTACCTACACTGAGGGGACGGAAAGACGCAGATCATGTGCTTCTTTGTACCAATGACTCTCTTCTTGAAGTGCTTGCGGTTGCGTAGCCGGCAGGAATGAAGTGCTTTTTATCTCGGTAATTGAGGACAACCGCCCCGGTCCTGCCCTGGATTGGACTGCTGGACATGGTGTAAACAGCTTCCTTCATGCCCAGAAGGGAAGTGGAGGCAGGGAAGCATAACAGGGTGGAAGGAGAAATGCCAGTCCCAAAAACCGCACAGGTTCACAGAAGCCGACTTGTTCCTCAAGAGACGAGTTGTTAGCTCCTCCCTGCAGACCTCCACCCAAAATTTCTTGGATTTCCCCCTCCAGTTTCAGCGCCTCATTCGTGGCCACAGGAAGTCAAGTGTCAGCCTCCAGCTGTGACTTTATTAAACCTCCAGTGGCACCAGTCGTCTTGAAGTCCAAATCCCAGCATGACTGCAGGGCATCTCTAACCCTCTCCACTCAGCTGTATGCCCGCCAGAGGAGGATGCTACTACTGCCATGGGTTGGGATTGGGCGAGCACACGTTCACGAGTGCTGCCAAGTGTGTAAGTCGCCTGTTTCTGGACTGCAACCTGGGTTAGACCCTCTTATGCTGAAGCTTTTCATAAACACAAACTTTATTTCTCACGGGATCCAAGTTTGTTCAGATCTTGGATTTACTAATGATCTTATTCCTGACTTTGGAGGATTGTACTTTGATAAAAACAACTGGAGAACTTGCCAGATTGTTCTTGGTCTGTAATATTCTGCGACCACTTTGACTGAGAAGATGTAGAGACTGCAGTGAGTGGGAGGAGCCACAACACACTCTCAAGAATGATTGGCTTGAACTTCAGTTTGCATGAGCTGCTTGGAAAGTTTGAACAGGTACACATCAATAAATAATTATTCTTTTATTGCACTTGAGTTTTGTGTTTAAGTAGCATTCACGTGAATTACGAAAATAAATATTTCTTCTGTATATTTCCATTGTCATTGTTATGATGCTCTAGCTGTTTTTATTGGACTTCAAATAATAATCAAAATTAGATCTGTAAATTATTCACTTTAGTGCTAATGTTATGGTGGGGTATGCTCAATATTTCCATTTCCTACTTTTGATGTCATTTAATGTTCAGTTTCTAGAGTGTCACTTTTATATTTGTATGTTTAAACCTTGGGTTAAAATCTAGTTTTATAGCTTTGGTTACATTGCTTTATGTTTTTTATTTTAAGTACATGTTTTTGCACATAGAACTTGTTTAAAATCAAGATTATTTTTACTAAAAGCACTGATATCTTGCCAGATTGCTACCACTACATCCTTTTGCCTGTAACACTTTAACATGCAAGTAAAATATTTTCCTTGTACTGATCTGAGACCGTTTGTGGGGACTTAAAAGTCTGTATGCTAGTCAGTAACTCACTGATAACATTCATATAGTAGTAAACAGAGGCCAGTTGTTGCTGACTTGATGACCCATGGTGCATAAATGTTTTTTGTTTTTTTTTGTCTGCGTGTGGAGAGAAAATGATCTGTCACTACATTGCAAGCCCCTCAGGAAGCACATGGACATACATAAACTGCTCCCTCCATGTAGTCATTCACTGGGAGAAATAAAATTTAAAGGCTGCTTTGTAAATTAATATGTCTGCCTCTGTATGCCCTCACAGTCTGCGTTCTGTCTTGAGTCTTGAATTCATTTGTGTGGTTGTGTGTATAGTTGTCTTTTTATTTATTCTTATGTAGAAACTGAAGTGCAAAAGGAAAGGAAAGCACTTGGGTAATGACTTGAAACGTAGCCAGCTGGCTTAGTTGGAGGGTGTTTTTGTGTCTTTTACTTTAACTGCGTCCATTGAGCTTTCCATCACTCATTCTTAAAGTCTTTGTCTACGCATCTTCACCCCTGGTGTCTCATTGCTCTTTCCTTGACCTTTTAGAGCAGTGCCTTTTCTAGGTTATTAACTTTGTAGATCACAGCAGTAGGATTTTCTCTGTCTTGGTTAAATGTGTATTGATAATCAGTAAATTACAGCATTTTCGATTCAATGCCAGGTTGTTAGTTTTGTGGGAGGTGTTTCTGGTCCTTTTGTTTACTCACAAAATCAATTTAAGCTTTTTGAAGTTATTTTTCCATGATTTTGTTCTTCTTGTAGAGTAGCATACCTGTGATGTGTGACAATGCAGCCCAGGTAATCACAACTTTATAAACCCCAGACTTATGTTGGGCCCTTCATATTTCACAGCACATCTTTTTGGCGCTGTGATAGAGACTCAAGGATCAGGTGTTCTAGTCTCTCAGATGTCGGTTTGGATCAGGTTCTGCAGTGAATCGTTGCCATGTCAACGCCTCGGATGTTTTTACCGGTTGTTTGTCCTTATCTGGACGTGCACATTGACCTGAACTGAATTGGGGTCCTCGCCAGGATTATCATGATAGTTTGCGTTAACAAGAATGAAGTAAAGTTGAGCTTTAGTAGTTGTTTGAGAAATGAAAAGCGCTCATTTTGTTGTTTTTCACAAATGGAGTAAATATTTAAAAAATCCGAAATTGTTGGATGAATGATGAGATTATATAAAAAAAAATTGTTGCTGATTTCCACTGTTTTTTGAAAAGCTTCAACTTCTGATACCAACTGTTTCTGATTTCTCTTTAAGGGACAGCAAATAACTGCATTTAAAATAGTTAATAGTTTTTGTCCTGTGAGAGGGTATTAATTATTAAATCTGTTAATCTAAAACAATGTTTTATTCATTTAAAATTAAAACTGTTTGGCGAGTATATTAGCATTTGGGAAATTGTAGTTTACTTGTTGCGAACCTGAGAAATGGTACTTTTTAAATACTTCCACAAATAATGGCTCAGTGCAAATGACATACAAGTATCAGTTAATGATTGGTAATTTCCCACTTATTGTCCATTATTAGTATTATAGTTCTCCAATGTAATGAGACCATATATCTCTCGATGCTACTCCCTCTATCTACACTAATTTTGTCCCAAATGCAAATTTGCTTCGGTGCTCCAGGCAGTTTTACAGTCATCCACACTGTTTTTGGAGTCTTTATCTTCAGTTGGATTGAGCCAAGTTGAACGAGCTGAGGGGAGTCCCAGCTGACAGGACTGAGAGAGAGAAAGGAAAATGGAGCAGTTTTACACATCTAAAAATAAAACGTTTGACAGAATCCTCTGCCTACGTCAGCCTCCCTTGCGGTTCAACATTTTCACACAAACACTCTTTGAGTTCTGGTTGTGTAACAGATCTGCTCTGTTTAGCACATACTGTTGATTGTGATTGTATGTTGCAGATGCACAATCTGAATAGTAGCCATTATGTTACAAAACCTGATCAAACATCAGCCAAACCTTCTATACAAACTTGCTTCTGGTCTGGGTTGACTTGCCAGTGCAGTAAAAGAATAAATGTTAAACTTCTTGAACTCGGAGTCCCTTGTGAAACTGTTCTTCCCTCTGAAAATGTGTGCAGTGTCCCATAAACTCATTCGAGGCTAATCTGTGCATGAAAATCCAATATTATTGGTTTTGACAGTCTAGAGGTAGCTGCAAAACCCAATGTGGGGTAAAACGAAGAAACCTTTCTGCTTAATTATAAAAAAATTTTAATTGAGAAAATCTTTTTTTCTGTTTTGTAGGACATCCAGGCAGAAATTGATGCCCACAATGACATCTACAAGAGTGTGGATGGAAACAAATCAAAGATGGTCAAAGCTCTGGGCAACTCGGAGGAAGCCGTGTTCCTCCAACATAGGTTAGATGACATGAACCAACGCTGGAGTGACCTCAAGGCCAAATCAGCCAACATCCGGTAATTAGAAAACTGTCCAACCCTCATTAAGGTAGTAGAAGAAGATGTAATGTCCACACAGAAAAGTCTGTGCAGCCAAAATCCTACAGCTAGCTCCAAAAGATGCAAAATCATAGAGCTGTCCGACTGATTCATTGGTCAGCTGACCAGTAAATCATGCCAGTGTCAAAATGAGTTGAAATAAGAATTTTGTAACTAAACACCAAGGCAACAAGCACCTGCAGTGTACTGATAGCCAAATAGTTTCAGAGAATTCATTTTTCTTTGACTCCCTGTGTGATATTGTGCCTAGCAACCTCTAATTAAACAGTACACTAAGAAACAAGGTTAGTTAACATGTTGTTTGGCTTCTTGTTTAGCATCCAAAGTTATTTTGCAGAAAGCATATTCATGATACTATTTTCATTTAAGCTATTATAGAATATGACAGAAACATAATTAATAACACAAATTCCTGCAGAAGTTTCCTCTGTTGACAGTTTTCACCCTCAGACTTCTGAACCAGCTGTTATTGGTCCAGATGTTTTGTTGGAGTGAAACTCGTGATCCATAAGGTTTAGAGCACTTAGCTTTGTTTTCTATTTTTTTCTACTTCTATTTAACTGCAAGTTTACATCCATTTTATCAGTGTATTTGAAAGAAACACATAATTGAGAAGTGGAAAGAAAAAAATCCATGATTTTCAAAATATTTTAAAAATGAAAACAGGAAATAAGTAGCATGCATTTGTCCTCCAAATCAGTACTTTGTAGAAATGCTTGTCACTCCAGTTACTACTGCTATTTGGTTGTGGTATGTCTCTACCAGCCTGGCATATCCAGTGAATGTTTGTTCATTCTTCTTTATAGATAGAGAGCATCTGTGAACCTGATGTTCACAGATGCTACTTTTGCTAAAGTACTCTCAGCAAAAGTTGGTCTTTGGGCTAATCTCAGAGAACCATCTTTTATATAACTAACAGCTAAAGAGGCTTTGGACTTCTTAGAAAAATTTTTTCCACCACCAAAGGCAAAATAATAGTTCTGTTAACAGATACGACCAGTGACTACTTTATAGTTACCTTGAGCCTAGAAATATTTAAAATAATGCATAATTTTGTCTGTGATACTTTGTTTTGGTCTCTCACATATATAAAACCCACTGTAATTGGGGTTTTCAACATGACAGAACTTGAAAATGTTCAGCAGGAATACATACTTTTCAAGGTGTAAATAAATCACTTTGCATGAGCTGCTGTGATTACGCACGTCAGTGTGGCTCAAGGATGGATAGACGTATGGCTTCTATAACCTTCCAAGAAAAAACCTGAATAAAATATGCCACTCTTTGTTCTTGTAGGTGTAGTTAAGCCAACCTTGTCCTTTTCGTGTTTTTAAATGTCAAACTTAAACAAAAAAAGTTTTTTTTTTTCTTCTTTTAAAAAACCTAAACAAAGCTGTGCAGTATGTACCTATGTAAAATGCCATAACCTTCCTAAAAGACCAGCAAGTCTTTTAGGAAGCTGTATAAATGGAAATAACTCTGTGCCAGCCACAAGTTTGGCATACATAAAACAGATCATTAATGTGCACAAGTGTTGATGCTGAAGAAAGTGGGGGAGAAGTGGAGATGACAGGAGCCAGATGGAGACGTTCAAAGTCCAAATGGAGGAGTGGGAAACGAAAGAAGCAGCACAGCAGAGCCACAGTTGCAGGGAGGAAATGTTCGGATGACTAAAGAGAAAAATAAAACCTGCTGGAGGTGATTCTGAATTTAGACTGTGCTTAGTTCAGAATCATGAGACTAACTGGACCTGTTTCATAAAGCTATCGTCACTCGCCTTCATTCATAGGAGGGGGGCCTACAGTGCCTGTTTGTGTATAAAATACTGCCCAATATGGCTTAATTGCAGTACATTTGTAATTAAAGGTAGCTCGTTGGGTCGCAATAGGAGTTCTCTGCTTACTGTTCTGACGCATTACCCTCAAAGGGGAGGAGAAAAAGAAGAATTGCTTCACAGCATGTCTTACATGGATTCTACTTTGTACACAGAAGGCTGCTAACTAAAGTGGGCTCCTGTCTACTCGGTACACCCAGAAGCTTTTATTCAATAAACTGGTCTAAATCACCAACTGAAGTTTGCAAAATGTAAATCTAGGTGTTAAATCTAAACAGACATCAACGAAAACAGACACAGATGTACACTATAAATCTGTGCAGAGTTGAAGCTTACATTTTTACACTACGTGAAGTGTTTAACTACTCATTTATTTCATTAAAATTATTTTAAGCCACCGTATTTAAGATTTAAATCTGGCCAAAAACGTTTTGTTCTTTTTTACTGTTGAATCATATGAAAAGATGATTCAAAAATAGATCAACAACAGAGAACAATTGACAAGATGAGAAACCAAGAATAGCATCAAAGAGAAAACAGTATCACAACTAAATCATGTGATGTTTGATGGCAGAGCCCACCTGGAGGCGAGTGCAGAGCGCTGGTCACGTCTTCTGGGTCTCCTTGAGGAGCTTTGGCGGTGGATCTGCACGAAGGACGAGGAGCTGGCCAAGCAGATGCCTGTTGGAGGAGATGTCCCCACTTTGCTGCAGCAGCAGAACCACTGCACGGTATGAACTCTCAATATGTCCCCGTTGAACTGTGCAGGATCACTCTTTATCTGTATATATTTGTTTTCTATACACATTTATCTATTAACATTCACTTGAAACTAATTGATCCAACATGACTCTTAATATAAAGCTCATGTTCTACATACTGAAGGGGCATTTCTGTCAGTTTAAACCCTCATCGTATTTCCAGCTATTGAGCTCTAAATTTTTAATGGTCACATGTCCTCTGGGGGCAAACCCAATATTGAGTGAGTCCTAACTAGCTTCTGTAAAAGAAAAGCAATATTACTTGCCATTGCCATTCTCCAGGGGAAATTAGAGGTGCTTGTGTGTTGTCAATAACATGCTCAGATCATTTTGTGCCTGGAAATAAAGACATTAGCTGCCTAAATTGGTCTGCATAGGTTATTTTATTAGTTACTCTAAGTTACATTATGCAGCACTCTACACAGTCTTTGGTCACTTGGTAGAAATCTCTAAAAGCATCTGAAAAAAACAAAGATTTAGTCTTAAATGTGAATATATTTGTTTAGTAGAGAATAAAGTCACATTAAGATATAATTTTTATGAAATTATCAGTGTCACAATGAATAATCACTTATTTGTTGCCGACAATAATTAAATGCATTAAACGTCCTAAAATGTAACAGACAATGTTGGAGGAAGATGTAAGTTTGTCTTTCTATCTCTCTTATTGGTGACTCCAAAAGATCTTTAAAAAAATCTCCAAAGTTTTCTTCTGGACAACTGCAGTCAATGTTTCACTGAGATTATGTTGCATAAATTCATGTAATGCTTTTTAAAGATTTTTAAGTGAGTGGGGAGAATCTCATTTTTGGAATACTTAGAGTTACAGTAATATCACACTGAAAATCATACATTTACATCTAAAAAAATTCCAAATTTTTACAGTTCACCCACTTATTTGACCTTTTGAATTCCTAGAATTATTGTTGGCACCATTATGAATTATTTATGTTTATAAACTGTCAGCGCATGTAATTTCTGACCCTTCTATGTCCTCCTCCACCCGCTATTGATGTTCTGCACTTATTTATTCCAAACACAAAGTTTTACAAAAGTTCTTACAAAATAATTGCTTTGACGAAATATTTTACCCTCCAGCTACTGTTTATCCGAGTTTGTTTGTCTAGTACATTTTTGCACCAAGGCAGTTTAAGTGCTTTACACCATAAGAATATAATTATGCCAACCACTTATGAAACACAAATAAACGTCCCACATCAAATACAAATCAAATATATTGATCAACTCTTATTGATTGAATCTATCCTTGATCTCTTTGCTTCTACTGCTACTACTGATTCATATTTCTTTTTTTAAGAATCTGTAGACAAATAAAAGTAGAAAAAAAGTAAAATAAAAGCTACCTTATGAATACTTTTGATGAATATTACAATTTCTGATACTAATTTCAAAGAATGAAAGAGAAAACTAAATTGATAGTACGTCAGTTTCCTAATGTCATTCTTATTCTAAATGCAAACTATCAAGACAGATAGAGGATGCCCCATACAGACAGTTTGCTCTTGCAGCAGCAGATGATCAATTATTTGTCTACTTTAGCACTTGCTAAGTGTAGTCTACTGATGATTTAATTGTGAATCATTAATAACAAGTAGAGCAGACCACTCATAAAATAATCTCTAAATTCAGTGATGTGTTTTTGATTACGCTGCATGACAGTCGACCAAAGGAATACTGGTCTTTTTATGCATTTTTGCATAATCAATTGGTTATGAGCTAATATATACTGGGTATGAGCCTCTTATACTTTTCAGTGACTCAGTAGGGTAATTGACCCAAACTACAAATTACTGATCACACTGTCCAATATTTATGGACCTTTCTTTTTCTCTCATTTTTATGGGTTTCATTTCATTCACTCCTTTTTGTCCCTTTTCTTTGCCCTCCTCATTTCTCTTTTCCTTTTTGTTACATCCCCCCACTATTTACACATTCTTCTCTAGTTCCACACCTTTAAGGATGCAAAAATTGGAATAACCTGAGGAGGGAGGTTTGAGAAAAATTTCGTTTTCGCACTTTGGAGTTTAAATTCCCCCCTTGCTTTCTTCTCTGTTTTCGTAATAGGCTGGCCTGAGGTCTCGCTGACCCTTAGAAGGATGAGTAGAACAAAGAGCCGAGGCTTTGAGCAAGTCATGCTCTATTACTTGCCTACACTGACAGGCACAGACTCACAAAGCAACTGTACTCACAAACACAGTTTTTCAGTCAAACTGCTCAGTCAGATGAACGGGTTAGTCTGCATTGATGTATGGAAATCAGTATCAGCAAGGTAAGAATGGCTTAGATGGGCTAAGTGGGGAAAAAAACCTATTTCCTCTTTCTTTTTTTTTTTTTATTCTGGAAGGTTGGGGGAGATAAAAGAGAAGAGCTAAGCCACTTAGTCCAGCAGAGAGAGACGGATATTGCTGTTATTAAGGAATCAGAGGAAGGAAAAATCTGAGGGAGCACCGATTTAGACCGAGAGTGGAAAGGGAACATCAGACAGAAGCCCTGTTAGATGAAAGGAAAAATGGAAAATGATGTGGAAGTGAGGTAAAGAGCAGATGCATTTTCCACCTTTGTATTTGTATTCAGCCCAATCTGACTCAAACACTGTTATTATAATCAAATTTGTCATGTTTTTGGCATTATATTATCTTTCAAATATGTGAGCGGGATGGAGCGGTGATTGTTTTCCAGTCTTACATGAATTATTTCTGTGGTCTTTTGTGGTAACTAGTAAATCACTCCTCCTTCTGCAACAGCTGGCTGCTTGTTTGTGATGGTAGAAAACTTGCATTCTAATTGTTTGAGAAAAAACTCCAGATGTTTCTGAGTAAATAAGGAAAGAAATGAAAATGTGAGCCGTGTTAATTTTATAATCTTCTCATTATTGCGTTAGTAAATGCTTATGTAGTTTTAAAGACCCTGCTTTAAGCAAGCAAGTTCTAAAAAACATAGCAGCAGAGCACATCTTAATCATTGTGTCTCTATGACTGATTGGACCATTTGCACTTTAGCCGACTGAATTACAGGAGCCTGAGATGGATTAGCGTGCCTTTATTCTCTCTTGGAAAGGAAGAGTCCTTTTCAGGCTCAAAGTTGTCTCTTTTTGGTTAACTTTTAATTGTTTTCACTTTATATATTTTTTCAGATTTGTTTTACTTCTGCAGGGCAACAATATTATGGTACTTAATATGCCAGTCAAACCTTCCGGGTGCATGAACAGCAATAAATCCATGCTGTTCCCCATAATGTGTTTTTGTGAAGAGCTGCAAGAAAAGACTCCAGCAATAAAGCTACACAAGTTAGTGTTGTTCAGTGATGTTCTGCCCTTCTAGCTATTTTGAGTTGATCAGACAGATTTCTAACTTTTACTTTGAGTTGTTATAGAAAAGCTGTTGCTTTGTGACAATCTGGAGCTTTTTGGATAATGGAAACCATAAAACAGCACATCAGGGTTTTATTTTTATTTTTTATTGTTAGTTTTTCTCAGCTTTAATATCTTTTGTATGGAATTTGTTAAAAACCGTAATTTGACAGCTCCTAAAAAGCTGTAAATACATGGTTTAGGTCAGAAGTGTTCATAATATATAAATGTTCTTTTTTTTTGAGGAGAACTGACAAAATTTATATTTAAAAACAAGAGTTTAATGCAGTTTTAATCAAATGCACAAAATTAGGAGAATAGGGTCAACGTTTTTCATACGCTTCCACTAATTTGGATAAAAAATTCTTTGAATTTTGTAAATCATACATTTTAGTTCCCATCAACAAGTGGGCAGGATTTTTATCAATACCTCATTTTAAATGGTTCAGGCTGGGGAATACCATCAATTTATTACTATCTTGCCTCAATTTGATGTGTTTTTGGGATCATCAAAAGAAAAGTCCTTAGACTCAAACAAAAATTGATGTTTGAACATCAATTTTTGTCTAATTTTAAACTTCTGGAATTTGAAGTTAGTTCTGCTTTAATATTTTATCCATTTATGCAGTGGAAAGGTTTCCTGTTTACAAGAACCATGTTTGGAAGCAGTTGTTCTATCCGACATGTAAGAAAAAAAATATATATATCTTGTTTAAAACAACCACCTTTTTCAAGATAGCAGTAAATGCAAGGAGAAGGGAGCTATTACATTTTCAAGCTGAGTAACTCTGAGGCTCCCTCCTTCTGAAACTGTACATGGATTCAAAAGGTAATTTGGCCCAGACAACACAAGCTCAAACATTTGCCTCCTCTAAATGGGAAGTTATCAGCGTCTTGTAATTCGTTTGAATGCGAGCGAACCTCTATTGCACAGCCTGCTTGAATTTATGTAATTTCCTGCCCTGAAGTTAAGATACCGTTATTTAAAAAATTGTTGTTTTTTTCTGGAATGAGCTGTAGTTGTTTGGTTTACAGCATGGGGGCTGAGATAGTGGGATTTTGAGAGGAAGAAGAGGGATGTTTGGCAGAGCTCTGAAAGGAGCTGTGTGGTGATGTTATCTCATTGGCGCCACAGCACAGAGCACATGGAGATAAGTGTTTGCAGCGACATTCAGGAAGAACGCTTACAATGAATGACCTGTACACAAACGTTGGCACACGCAAAATATTTCACCTGCAGGAATATACACAGACACAACCAAGGTCAGCGTGACTTCAGCTGACAAGATGCCTCTCAAGAGCATTACAGCACATAAGAGTCATCTATTCCTCTGCTCTTTACAGATCAGAGAGGTCTACACCACAATGTGATGTTTTTGAAGAAAAACAGGTATTCAGAAAAAGTGGAAGTTAGATCTATTTTGAGATCTCTCTATTTTATATTTAACGTCAAAGCCTTGGTCTCTTCATTCATAAATGATATGGGGCTTGTATGGAACAATGGTTTTGCTTTTACTTAATTTTTTAATTAAGATTTGCTTGTGTCATATTTATATCAATGCATATCAAATTAAAAGTTTTGATTTCTCAAAACAATGTTCATGCAATACAGAGTGAATTGGTATGCCTCAGAGGTGCCATTAGTTTTAGCCCGTCTACAGTTCACTTCTGCTGCAATTCTGATACTAATGCAGTGGTTCCCAAAGATTTTCTGGGGCCCCCGGTGGATTACAATAAAATCCCCCCCAAAAAAGAAAAAAAAAAAAATCAACTTGGCACACACATCGTTCAACTAGACATAAACCTATACACATATTTTGTTTTCAAACTCCACTGAAGTTTATTTCACACTTCAGGTTGCAACAACACGCACTACAAACCATCTTCACAGTTGTTTTTTTTTTCATCCATACCGCTTCCTGCGCCCCCTGCAATGGCACGGCGCCACCCTTAGGGGGCGCGCCCAACACTTTGGGAACCACTGTACTAATGGTGGAGAAACGCACTAAAAATAACACTGGGGAAAATATCTGCCTTTTTCTACTTGGTAATTGACTTGAGGAAGTATATTCTTCTCTTTATTCCAACTCATTATGAAGTCGCATAATGAGTCGCAAAGCTATATCAAGAAATAACTGTTTAGTATTGTTTTCAACAAAGACTGAGATTGGATTTGTAATTGTGTTGTGAATATTAGATAAAAACAACTTACTCAGAAAGTCTAGAGTATGTTTCCACTTCACATCTCATCTGTTTACACCTCTCCTGCTCTTCCTCTCTCCTCCTAGCTCTCAGCCTTTTTTTTGCTCACGTTCTGAGTAACCTGCATATTATATCTGGCATGCAAGTTTGTGGGAAACCATTGGAATGGATTTATTAGCAGAGATGATCTAATTTTTGTTGAGCATGATGCTCACTTTCAGCATAACGAACCGCGGGATTCTGTGTGAAATTGATGTTAGGGTGGTGTGAGCTTAAATTTAGGAGAAATGTTATTCCATGAGATGATAGTTTTGTTGTTTTAAAAGTTAAAAAAAACAACAACAACAACCTGCATTTACAGCTTCCCATAGATTGTGTTATCAGTGTAAATCAAGTGTGTTGTAATCTGGTCATTGCTCAGTGTTGACTGGCCAGATGATTTTTGGCATCCAATTTTTGCAGTCTTTGTTGTTTTAATGAGTGTACCACTTTATCAAAGTGAATCATCCAATTTAAAGAACTTGCTTCAGTGTCTTCAACTACACGAGCTCTTGAGAAAGCAATCCTACACTCCAGTAAGCAATGAAGGCCCACCATGTCACGTACAGTGTAAGTGTGGTGTAGGCTAGAACGTTGCATTGGGTGAACTAGTCAGAGTTTCAGCACATCTGTGCGACAGAGATCAAGTTAAGTGACATTACCTCTGGATTTTATGGTAATAATCCATTCAAGTTCATTTCCTTATTTTTCTGTGCATCACATATCCAATTGTACAAACCTCTGGAAAACATCTGGGTGGTCTTTGCGTACTTCTCCCAAGAGCTGCTACAATCCTGACGTAGCTGCTTTTCTCCTCTTTAGATCAAATTACTGTAGCTGTGCATTAATCATTTTTTTAGTTAAAGGATAAAAAACTGTCAACATACCATAAGTGTAAGCAGTAATCTGCACATTCCATCTGTAAACATTTGGAGTTTACAGACGGAAAATCAAAATTGCTACAAATTGCAGAGAAAATACATCATGATTTTTGGAAATTTCTGGTTTGTTTTATCAAATAATTTCCCACGATTGCTGGGTTTTTGTTTTTTTTTTGACATAAACTCAATTTCTACTGAAGTTTCTTTCTCCATGGCTCTTTGTTTCTCCTGCAGACTCTTTGCTCTGAACTGAAGGAACGCGAGCATTTGGTAATCAGCACTTTGGACCAGGCCAGGATGTTTCTCGCTGACCAACCCATTGAGGGACCTGGAGAGCCGTGGAAAAATCTGCAGCCAAAGACAGGTTAGCTGCTTATTTTATTTAAAGACACCTGATTCTCAATTTTTTTGGCTTCCTCAGTTTGGGTAGATAAAAATGGTTTATTATGATGCCACAGTCTAAAACAGTTCAGTAATCAGATGCTTGCACTGTGATGATGCTTTGATAATAAAAAGGTGTATAACTGGGCAATAATCACTACTGGTAGAAATAATATTTATATTACTACTTGGCAGTATGGAGTTGTAACGAGTTGGTAATAATGGCATATTTCATATTAAATGCGATAACTGTAATGTCTGGATAAATATGGACAATGAAAATAAGATTATGGAAAAACATTTCTATTTCCAAAAGTTATTTCCTCACCTCAATGTTAAATGTTGTACTTTTCCTTGTGTCCTTTATTCTTTGTTTCCTTTTTTTCCTTCCTTATGTTCCATGTGTCCTTCCTTCCTTCCTTCGTACACTTCTATGTCCTTCCTCCATTTGGTCCTTCCTTCCTTTCTTGTCCAAATATTGTAGTTTTATTTCAGAGCAGTCACCCTATTTAATTACCAAGCTGTAATAGGAAGTGCTACTCTTATCTCACATCGGATAATTTTGACTTTGAGAGAGCTGCATTCCCCTGACATAAGATAGATAAGAGATTATATATTCTGTAAGGAAATACAATCACATCAGATCTTTTTTATCTCTTCCTGATTGAATCTGGAAAGATTTTTGTTTGTTTCAACTGGCATGACTGTATTGATCTGATAGATGCATGTTTGTCCATGACAAACGATGATGGATAGACTTATTATCCTTTTGTGCACACACATTTCAAACTCTCCTAGGAATGACTTTCCCATAATTTTTTGTGAGATGTTACAGTCAATAATAATGAAAGAAGTTGTTTTGGACATAAGTCTCAAAACAGTGCGTGTTACATTTAGTTAGTGGAACATTTTCACACAAAGCAACCATTTCTCTTTTCTTTTTTTTCCTTTTTTAAGCCACTGAATGCCTTTTTTTACACTCAGCAAATCGACAATAAATGTCTGGAAAGTGAGAAATAAAAAGTACATCGGCTCTTTCAACTCATCAGTACATTTCATCTGAAACTGGAATTTATTTATAAAAAAAAAAAAAAACTTAAACCAATCCAATGTGTCTGCTTTCTGTGATTTCTGATTAGTTAAGAAAATTGCTTAAAACTTATTTTTCTCACTAAGCTTAATGCTAGATTTTTTTGTTATTCCACTCTATCTGGAGGACTTGGCTTCTGCTTTTCAAACTTGTGTGCATGTAGGAATCTGGCTGAGGAAAAAAAAAAAGAGAGAACGATTACTGAGTTGCAACAGGTGAAGAATGATTTTTCAGTCACCACACAGGAGATGAAACCTTAGACATCATAAAAGCTGCTCATCTTTCTCAGCAGTTAAAACGGTATTTAGGGAGCAGTTATCACTTCTGCCAGCTTTTTCCTCTGTGGTGGCATCATCTGATCTTTAGCAATTACCCTGTCCACTCACCTTTCCTGCTCCCTCTTTCCCTTTTTTTCTCTTCCTCTCTTTTTCATTTTCTTCCAGCCACTGTCATCATGGCTGCCTTCTGCTCCCGTTCTCTGCCATTTCTTCAGATTTTTTATGCTACTTATTTTTCTGCGTTCAAATTCTTTCTGGTGATATTTTCTCAAACTTGCCAGAGAGGACACACAAATTTCACATTACATGCTCCACTTATTAAAATTCAAGGGTGGCTGCGGCCTTATTATGCCAGGTGCTGTTGCAGTTTGAGTTCAGGTTTTGAGTTGGCTATTTAGTCATTTTTACGTTTGAACCTGCAGCAAAAAGAAATGTTCAAACAAGAGGCAGCTGATAATCTTCGTCTCCTTAAACTGTAGCCCATTTTTGGGGATTTAATTTTTAACTAGAGTTTTGTTTTTTGTTTTTTGTAGAGTGCAACTTTTTTGTGTTGCAACTTAGTAAAAAAATGTAGATAAAAATTAATGCATGAAGAGATTTTTGTGCTTTTATCGTGTCTGGTTATAAAAAGAAGACATGTAATATAATCCACAGGTAAAAAGGTTAATTTTAGTTTGACCAGAAAGCTTTTTTGGAGCATTTATAACCCAGGATTGGACAGAGGAATTTAAAAATACATCTGCCCTTTACCTCTTAAAGAAGTGAATCTTAATTGTGATATTGCTGTAAATAATGTGGATATATGAAATTTGATTATCTAGATCCCTGGAATGTTGTGTGCCCTTTTTTTTTTAATAACCTTCATGTTTTTTTTAATATGTACTTAAAATATTTAGGTTGCTTAGCCTATACCTCCTGGCAGGAGGGCAATGGAAAATCATCCTCAGGCAGCAAATAACTTTGTTATTTAAAATATTTATCAATGCACACTGTCATTTTTGAACAAAACCCCTTTTCCAGAGTTGTCCAAAATTTAGAAAAACATGACTTCCTGCATTTATTTTCCATTTAAATCAGACTGAAAAAACATTAGTTAAAAGTGCTGTACATGTTTTGAAAATTAAAAAGCTGGTGTAGTTGTTAAAGATCTCACTCTCATTACCAAGTAGAAAGTACCAATAAGCTAAAAACATTAGAAAATATGTATTTTTTCCATTGAATAAATTTTTTTTTTTTCTGACATTTCAGCAGAACTCACCCCAGAGGAGAAGGCCCGAGGACTGGCCCGAGCCATCCGCAAACAGACTGGGGAGGTGAGGGAGCGGTGGGAGCGGCTGAAGGGGCACGTGGGGGGCTGGCAGGCTCAGGTGGAGCAAGCTTTGGAGCGTCTCCAGGACCTGCAGAGCTCCATGGACCAACTCGACCTGCATTTGACACGAGCTGAGGAGACCAAAGCTACCTGGCAGCCGGTGGGCGACCTGCTCATCGACTCTCTTCAGGACCACATCGATCAGACATCAGTGAGTTTGTTGACCTCTGCGGTTTTTTAATTATGGTTTGGAAGACATTGTCAGGTAAACTTACAGGATGACATGCAAAAATACGAATGGTTATGTTTTTCAATGAATCATTCAACAGCAGCTTGATTGTGAATAATGTATGAAATACTGCAAGAATCTGCCTCTCTGTGAAACATATGGTTTCACAAATATCACCACCCTTGGTACAGATGTGAAAAAACCTTTAAAAAAAAGTATTTCCTTTTAAAATAGGATATTTCACATTAAGCGACATTAGTGCAACGATTTTACTACCTCTAGCAAAGTACCACAATCATTTGTTCTTGTTTATGCTTTTCTTTTCTGAGTTAATCAAATCACCTGGAGGTTTTTAACTCACAATCCAAGCCTTCCTTTTTACCTGGAGTTTAAATATCACTTGACAAAGAGGCTAGTTCCTCCGAGCAACTCTTCAAAGCTGAGAGACGGATCTGGGTTTATTTTGCAGCATGCACAGTGAGCGGGATGGCTGGGATTAAAAAAATCCCCAAGACTCACAGTTGAAGAACCTGCTGGAAAGAATGGCTTTCTGACGTCTCTATGTGTTGATAAGAACCTTTAGACTGTTTCTACATGCCCAGCCAGTTAATTGGGAAGGAGCTGGTTTGACCTCATGCTGAGACTAAGATTAAGATTTAAGTAACAAGCAATCCTGCAAGGTCTGGAGTAGAATAAGAGAAGAACATTTAGACAACCACATTACAATGGTAAAGAGCTACAACATCATTGGTTTGTTTTTCTTCCAATTACCCAGGAAAACTTATTGACATAAAGGACCTTTTGGGGGACATTTTTAAGGGCAATTCTTTTATTCACAATACCTTAAGCAAAAATAGCAGCTGCGAGAGAAAACTTTCTCTGTTTACCTCTTTACATTCACTGAATTTTAGAGGAAATTTTTAAAAATCTTCTACATAAAAATGCTTCAACCCCCAATCTGAATGGGGCTTATTTAACCTATAATCAATAAACTAAAAAGAGAAAACTAGATAAAAAGCAGGTTGTCGTAGCAACACTCGTACATGTTCAGCTTTTTTGCTTCCTCACGAAATGAAACAAGGTGGCTTTATGTTTTGAATCTTGTGGGTTTTTTGGTGTTTTTTGTAATAATTATCTGTAAAGTTTACTCTCAAAGGGAGTGTTCAACATACTTTAACTCCTGTTATCCAGCGCTGCTGGATCTCATTACCCGATCATTAAACAAGGCTGCCCTCTGCTCTCTGCCACCAGCCAACACACGAGGGAGTGAAAGAACTATGTTGCTCACAGATCATAATATACAATGTTCGCTTGTGCTTAAAGAACTTATTTTTACAAAAAACATCTCTGTCATTCACTTCAATCCTCCAGCATCAAAGATTATTCGGTGTTAAACACAAAAGCAGATGTTTTTTATAGACGTGTTAATCCATATTTAAGTGCAAGAGATGGTTTGTTTACATGTAAAAACAAATGCCAGACTGGAAGCTACCAACAGATCGCACACAATGTTGTACACCACATAATCTTGGAATAGAGTGAATTAAAAACCTGTACGCTGAGTTGAAGAGAAGAGCGAAAAAAAAAAAGACTAAGAGATTAGGTGAGGTGCTAAAGGCAAATTGTAGCAGTATTGGTACCCCACTACCAGATCAAAGGTTGGATGTTTCCAATTTTTTCCAAAAAGGTTTTGCTACCACAATAGAAAATAAATCTGTTTTCAGGATTTTAACATATCTTTATCAGTGGTGTCAGTCAGAGTGAAGAGTGCTGCAGTTTTATCTGAATTTTTACAGGCCTTCTTCCTTTTTCTGTCTAAACAACAAAGTTCCCCTCTATTTGCTTTTGCCTTCGGTTTGCTGATTCAGTCATTAGTTTGCACCATTCATCAATTCAATGATGTCTCATCTCAGAGACTGAAGATAATTTCTTAACAAGAAGAAAAATGACAGCAGTGAGCATGGCAAAGGAAAAAGTCAATTTTAGCCAGATTCACATTTTCTCTGTTCTTTTGTACACCTCAGAGTTTGGAGGGTTTTGTTTATCTTTCATTCTGATCATTTCATGGCAGCAAAGGGAGTGTTTAGTCTTTTCCAGAATGCTGTGCAGTTTCACCAACATAAATGTGAGATTGACAACCACTGTGGTGAGATTAAACAATAATTATGGTACATGGTTCTGCCTGCAGGCCTTCAGGGAGGAGATCGCCCCCCGCCGTCAGGATGTCCGGTTAGTCAACGAACTTGCTGCTGACCTCACACCGCTGGACATCCAGCTGTCTTCTACTGCCTCCAGACAACTGGACCAACTCAACATGAGATGGAAGAGTCTGCAGGTATTTTAAATACTTATTTAGTTTTTATTTTTGCATTTCTTTTATAATTGTGTCTTTGGTTTTTCCCTCTGCAGTGTAGTTGAGTGTCTCCTGCTGTCTGCCTGTGTTATCTTTTTTTCTATTTCATGCTTTGCAACAATTTGACTTTGTGTCGTTTGTGCAGCACTTTTGTCTCTGCACATCAGTGGATGTTGTTCTCGCAGCACACCAGTCACATCTCTGGTTCTCTGCAAGCTTGATAGTCTTGGTCTGATCCGCTGTGGTGCCTGCTGAGCTTTCTCAGACTGGAGCGTGTCTAGCCCTGAAGGGAAATCCATTTCACTACTAGTCATCATGCGAGGAGGGAAGGGGGTTTGTTGGGAATTAGAGATTGAAATACTGTAGTTTTTTTTATGAGTAATGAAAGACATTCTTGCAGAAATTTTAGTAAATGGGGGCTTACATTGAGAAGAATCCCTCAGTACACAGGTTAAAATGTTGTGGTGATTCCTTTGGTGTCCAGTTATGGCTCTATTTTTACAGAAACTGATTTCAAAGACAGTGTTGCCTTGCAGGAGGCTCGGATTAGATGAATTAGTTAAAGATGTGCCCGAACAAATGTATCAAAGATCCAGCAAGAGCTCAGTGACAAAGCCATCTTTGGGGAAAAAAAGCTGTTCAAGTTATTCTGTTTAAGTGCGACTCTGCCTCAGGGGGAAAACTGTCAAGCTGGACTAAATAGTAGTAATGTGATATTTCCATGCACTGCACAGGCTCCCATTAATGGTCTTTTTTTGCCATTAAAGTGATCATAAGTCATACACTGAGGCAGACGATGACAGCGTTTTTATTGGACTGGCCCTTTTTGGTCTTGTTTTGTTTCAGCCTGCAGGAGGGCAGCAGCTTCACTAATAAGTCTGGTCTCACTGTGCAGCCTGAGGATTTGGTTTTATATGCAGACTGGCACCATCTGTCTCTCTGTGGTACAGTAAGCAAAAAGTTCATTAGCAGCTGAAAAAAAAAGCCTGAAAAACAAGAGGCATGACTACCGGCCTTTTTTGTGCCCATTATCAGGATCACAGTGTGGACATCTGTGAGCTGGCTGTCATCATCTCTGTGCAGATGTGTGAGGCTCACTGTGCTGCCACTCACAGAAATTAGGCAAAGCAAACAGACCGCCATGTACAGTGAACCTCAGGTGCTCTGACTGAGATGTCAATACAAAGCTCTTAAAGGAGTTTTTTATGATTGAGCAGGAAGTTTCATATTTTACTCCCTTCATATGAAGGTTGACTGTTCTTCTTACAGAAACATTTTGTTTTGAAGTTGTGATTGACTGTAGCGTTAACAAACGTTTATTTAGTATCTTGATAATAATTTTCATATTCTGATTTTTACGTCTTTGTGTTGTGTGGTCACCATAATTGTGGGTGGTATTGCACTGGATTGATGTTGAACAATATTTTTTAAGTCGAAATAAATCATTTGAATTTAGCACATACAATAAATATAGATTTAGTATGATGTAAATTAAAGGCATTAAGGGTAGAAAAAAAAAATCTCAGGTATGCAATTTTTTTTATTGATGCTGCTGTTTCTAAAAAAGCTCACAAATTGAGCTGTACAGTTCTTTCTTGTCCATCACATTATGCCAATTTCAATGCAACACTGTAAAACAAAATCACAACTGGAGGATGTTTGCATTTTGGGAATTAGATGGCAGCAATATACTTCTCCAAAGAGATTTGGTATTTATACAACATGAATCAACAAACTTAACTATGTTAAAACCAGAGGCAGTTTGGGGCAGTTTTGCATCATTATTTATATAAAAAATAAATATTGTTGCAATGTATATCTGATACATTTTTGATGAGTAAAAAAATGTATCAGGGACCTTGAATGTTTGTGCTTAGTGTTTCTTGGTAACCTTTAAAACCTTTTGTTTCCAAAACCTTTGTTTTGAGGTAGCATTTCTAATTGGATTGAGTGTTTCTGGAGGGTCCTTATGCTTGATGGATGTTTCTAAAGATTTCTAATACTGAAGGGGCTCACAAGGCCAACTACAAATATTCATTGCTCTCTAACATCATGATGACCTTCCCAGTTTAATCAACTCTGTGCGCAATTGGCTTTAATCCATATATAGTCTCTTCCAGCCTTGCACATTTCTAACTCTGTAATAGTTTTCCTTATTTTAGAATCAAACTGATGTAGGGGACCTAAAATGTGCAATAAAGCTAGTTTGGGACTGCATTCATAGGTTAATTTCACAAAAGCAATATTTGGTAAAAAATAAAATAAAATAAAACTAAATCATATATATAATTTGTGAAAAACTATATATGCGGTTTGTTAGAAGCGATGAAAGAAAAAGTCTTAGAATGAGACGAGAACGGTTTTTATGGTTTTTAGAAAACAATTACGGTAATAAATTGCCATTTGTCTGTAATAAGTGTTCAGTCTCTTTTTGACCCGTCTATCTGAAGAGCTTTTTATGACTAATCTATGGTAATTCGGCCAAGGGAAAAAAAGCAATATAAAAAAGTAATTTATTTTACGTTTTCACAAATAAAATAAAGATTTAATGTATCTCAAACTGTTTTAAAAAATAAAATAAAATTGTTGTTCATTATTTAGCAGTCCATTAAAGTTTGACTCATCCATCAAATTGAGTCCAAGAAGTATAAAGTCTGAAAATAATTAAATGTCCAGAGTAAATAAAAAACATTGAAATAGCCTCTTAGATGATTTTGAAAATGTGTAAAAATGTCTCAATAGAATAGTGATCTGTTTTTATTACTTATTTCTTAGTAGACTTCATTTTTGTTACGACTGTCTGGAGGTTTTGCGCTGTGGTCTGATTCCTGTGTGATCATTCATGCTGTGCCTGTCCTGCCTTCACATAAGGATCGGGGTGGTTTGTGTCCCTGGCAGAGCTCTGCTTATTTGTTGATCTTGACAAGCTCTCATCATACGTAGCTGGCCGTGCCGTTGTCAATTTGAAGCAGCCCTGAAGGAATTGCAGGTTTGGCGAAGATACACTGTCTTGACTGATTGATTCCTGACAGTTTTTTTTTTTTTGCTTAGGTTAGCCTTCACACAGACCTACATATCTGTTTTTTTTTCTGAAAGACAGCAGGAAAACTTTATTTTACAGTCTTTTGATTGCTCAGTAGTTTCTGCCCACTTGCAGACTGAGCTGGAACAAAAAGTAAGATTCTTTTTTGGTAAGAGTCGAGAGCTTGTGAATCACCAATGTGTTGCTTATTCTTGTTTCTCAGTGAGCAATTGGGAATAGATTTTTTTTCTGATAAAAAATGGATGGTGTATTTTTAAATTCCTGAATTATTTAAAAATTGTACAATAAATACTTTTTGTACTTCTATTAGAGAAACTGTTTTTTGAGTTGGGGATTTTTACAGAAAATCTCTTGTTGCTTTATTTGCTCTATAATTGTATATGCTGCACTCCAACCATGGCATAAAGTCCAGTTAACTGTAAAGTTGTGTTTTTATGATTTCCCGGCTCACTGTCTGTTGCTTTATGTTTCATCCTTTTAAAGGTGGCTGTGGAGGACAGACTGAAACTCCTTCAGGAAGCGCACAGGGACTTTGGCCCCTCCTCTCAGCATTTCCTCTCCAGTGAGTAAAACTACACTTTAAAGGCAGTAATAAACACAAAGTGCCTTGGGCTGTCTCATATTTACAGACTTCCTTCTGCAATTATTTTTATTTTATGTTTTATACAAAACCATTAATGCCACCGCTTGTAAAAACAAGAAATATTTTTTTTCCGAATTAACTTGAGTGTTTAGGTCGGTGTGTGTAAGAAATTTAAATTAAGTCTGTCTTATAAACTATCAAAAGGAAAAAAAAAACTAGTTAATATACCAGTATGGCGCATGTGTTTTCTTCATAACAACCATTTATTTCTATCTTTATGCCAGCTTGGTATGCAGGAAACACCAATACAAGTGAGAGGATGTAGAATTTCCTCAGCTGCACAGAGACTTTAAAGGACTTTGTGCTTTGGTCAGATGCACTTGAACTCTACCGATTGGTCTTCTGGGAAAAATACTTCCGAGTGTAAAAATGTAATTATTCATCAGTTATCAGTGAAAATATTTACAATTGTCTCAATTATTAAGTAAAAGACAAACGTGTAGAAGAAGGAGCTTGTGATTACTGTTTAGTATGGTATTGCTCCTGTGATGTCATGAGCCGTTTTCTCACCAACGGTCCTAAGAGACATGTTAAAGTACATAGCAATAGTAGCAGTTTGAACAGAACATTTTGTAATTGTGAGTCTAGTATTAAATTAAATAAAATCCTTGAGTGATTTTTTTTTTTTTAATCCTTTAAATAAATATACTTGAACTCAAAGTTGTGTGCAATAAAAGGTAAATTAGTTTTTCTTTTTCCAGATTTCCTAGATAGTCTCTGATACTGTCCCTCACAGTCTGCAGATCTAACACTTTACTTTTTAAAAATGCAATGCTTAATGACATCTTCACTGACTCCCTCCTGGTACTCCTTCTTTCAAGTGGTCATTAGCTCTGTACAGAAAGTTGGAGACAAACCTCCACAGCGGAAGACGGATGTAGAAATATTAAACAAAGCAGCCTTTCTTCTCCTCCCCTCTCTCCTTCTTTCTTCATTTTTCATAATCTTCCAACCATCAGAGTTCTTTGAGTTCCACCTGATACTCTTTACTGGCTGTCAGGCACGGAGACTAAATGCTCTGCGTGTGATCCAGTGCAGGTGTTCAGTCACCCCGCTGCGTCACCGCCAGACACAAATTTACTGAGCAGGTGCCGCTGAGAGCTCAGCAAGTAGACCAGACAAAATACCAGTCATCTTTCATCTTCATGACACTATCTCCTCCATCACAAATTCGCTCTCATTACACTAGTAGCTTAATATTCCCTCGGGGATCAATAAACTACCACGTTCTTATCTTGCTCTATTCATCTCGTATATCTCCCAATCTTGCTTAATCTCTTTCTCTTACTGTCTTTTCATCTCTCTATCTGAGAGTGAAGCTGTGTCGCAGAGGAGGGAAAGTGGTATGGCGATAAATCACGCCAAATTTTTCCTGCTTATTGCTTGAAGAGGAGAACTTCTTGAGCGCTGCTGTTTAACCGGATTTAGCATCACACCAAATATTAAAATGTGTTTCTGCATCATTATGATAATGTGGAGCTTATTTAAAGTCAGGCTTCAACACTGAAATGATTACTATAGAGTATGCAGTGTTTACAAGGATGGTTTTTCAATTTGAGTTGCTTCTTGAATTTAATCTCCTCGTCTTTTTTAATTTTTCTTTGCAGCATCTGTACAGCTCCCCTGGCAACGTGCAGTCTCTCAGAACAAGGTTCCCTACTACATCAAGTATGTATGAACAAATATATTCGGTGCATGTTTAAAATGTATGCATGTTCCTGTAAAATATGAAGCAGTAACTGTCATTACTCATCAACTTGGGCATTTTCTAGAGATGCAGAAATTTGTTGCTATTCAATTTTATTTCAGAGATAAGACGATGTCTCGCTGTGCTTTTTTTCAAGCATGACATTTTAAAATATGTTTGGCAGCTTATGTTGGCAATAAGCATTAACAACTGTCTTATATTGTCTTGAAGATGTTTGACTGTTACATACGTAAGGTGGGCATTTATTTGGCGATTGTTATAGGAGTAAAACTTGCTTGCTTTTTTTACCACAACAATCATAGTATTGGCTAAGTTCTCACATTAATAAGTAATAATTTTAAAAAGCCATTTTAAACTCTGATTGTGCTCTTTTCATCCCTGATGATTGCAGCTCTGATAGGTTTTCAAACCAGTTTGCTACAATAAATTATGGGCACTGATAAAACCGTGACTTGGATGCTCAAAGCCACACTTCCACAGAATAGTCAATGAGGAGAGTATAAAATATTATCAGGTGTCAAAATAGGTCAAAAAACTCCCAAATGGCTCCTTTTCCTACCTGGAAAAGACAAAGAAATAGGGAATTTTGATGGGGTAAAGGGACCTATTACCATGTTCTTAGCATGACACATGTACATATTTTATTTTTCTTGTAATTCAGGAATATGCTCCTGGATATGTTAAAGTTCAGTTGTTTCACCTTAACATTCCCGATTCAGTTTAAGAACTTCATAATAATTGTATTTTACTACAGCTTTTTGAGTGTAACAATAACCCTAATGCCTTCAGTTTAATATTTTACTCCCCATCACAATCTTTGCCATTCCGAACAAATCTTATATTTCTGCTCAAATGGGTGCAGATACTCTCGCACAGTTGCAATTATTTCTGATCCTCTGGAAATGGCAGGCTTAAAGATGTTGAAGTTTCATTATCTGGGGATAGGACCTGTGCCGCTGAGCTACTTTACAACTGAATCTGAACTCTGCTTGATTTTTGACTGACTCGAAGAGAAAACTTCACATCAAAGTTTTAGATGTCTGCTTTACACCACAACTTTCATGCCATGCTACCTTTAAGAAAAGCTTCAGCAATCAGAAGATGCTGGAGTGACGCAAAACGTTTGATAAGACAGATACTTGACTATTTTATTTGCTAAATTCCAAGGCATCTAATAGTTTTGTAATGACAAATTGTTATATTCTTTGTAGATCAGAAAATGTTTTTCCTTCTTAAGAATGGATTACTTTTTTTTCCATTCAGAATCTTCAATACGAGAAAGAGTCCTAAAAATTGGCTGACACCTGTTTGTGTTTTTGTCTGCAGCAGCTTGTTGCTGGAGGCGATGAGAGATTAAAGCCCGACAGGGCTCGCAGGACCAGTTTTTTCACGTTTGGAGCAAAGAACAAAACAGGAAAAAAAAAACTGCCTGTGATCACAGATGCGCCCAGCCAGTGAACCTACATCTGTCACACTGACAGAACACGTGTGCACAAACAAATACGTGTGGGCAACGCAGTTGAAGCAAAACAAAACCTTGCATACAAATGCACATAGAGCAGTGGTGCAAACATTCATGCTTGGTTAGATAAACATGAAGATGCAGATGAACTCCAGCTGTAGTAAGGCTTCAAGGCAGTAAACAGACACCCACAGTGAGACAGGAGCATGGCACCTTACAGTGCACCCCGTTATTATTCAGATCCCAAAAGCCATGCATGAAATGATACATGGTTTTCTATATTTTTATAAATAGCATTATAGAAAGGCAGTTGTCTTTTTTTTTTTTTCTGATACCCTTAAAAAATGAAGTGCCTACAGAAGTCAACTAATTAGTCAATGGCGTCAGTATAAATGCAACTTTTTATTAGGGTCTTGGAGAATAATAGTCCCGGTGCACACAGAGACAATCATGGTATATTTTTGTAAATGATTAAGGAAAAATTTTTATCCACGTGACAGGTTGATCATTATCATTCAACAGATCAACAGATCATTATTCTATTGAGACAGGCTGTAACACTGCCTGAGAATGACACAAATAAAACACCAAACAGTGACGTGTTTATTTGTGAGAGTGAAGTGCATGCGGGATAGAGAGAGATTATGCTACGTCATGGTTTAAAAAAAACAAACAAGAAAATAAAATACGCAACTTGCATGGTCACACAAAAACATAAAACTAGCATTTTAAAATGTATCCACCCTGGAACCCTTTCAGATGCCAAGTCCATGCAAATGCACAGCCTAAACGACAAAATTTTTACGAATACATCTAAAATCGCCTCTTTGTGGATGGGGCCGTAGAGACTAAATATAGCTCATATAATGAAATCTTAGACAAGAAGACAGTTGTTTTCTTAACATGATTTTGTTTAGTTTTCCCACCATTTACACAGAGGAAGAATGTAGTTTTATGAGTTTATTGGCCTACATGATAACTCATCTGTGTTGTGGAAAACTAATCATAAAACGATGGTGGCAACATCTTGCTGTGGGGAAGCTGGTCAGAAATAATGAGACGTATTTGGACCTAAATACAAGGCAATCTTGCACGAAAACATGTTGGAAACTGCAGATGACTTCAGACAGTGGTTGAGATTCACCTTACAGTGGAACAATGGCCTTATCCATACAGCCAGTCACGCTAGAGGAGCTGAGATCAAAGCATTGTCATTTCAATCTGATCTGAGGGAACTTGAACTCTTTGGAAAGAAGATTGGACAGAAGTTTCAGTCTGTGGATGTTCAAAGCTAGCTGAGACAGACGCTGAAATGCTTGTAGCTGTAACTGCAGCAAAGGGTGGTTCTACGCAGGAGGTGTGAATGCAAAAGCACAAGAGACTAAAGATTTTTAGTTATGAAATGTCTTGAAAACCTTGTGTTTCTTTGTTTCCTAATTACGCAGCTTTGGGTTGGCCTGTCCAATAAAGTCTCAACAAAATACTTTCAGGTTTATAATTGTACTGTGACAAAATGTGGAAGAGTTCAAAAGGCACTCGGAAACCCAATTTCTCCTATTGCAACAAACATGCAGATTGCTTTTGGTGTAATTTCCTTCTCCTTCACACACAGAACATGAAAGCCAGCACTCAGTTTTGAAAACCCACTTAATTAGCTGCCTGCGATGAACTCTGAATCTATCCCCAGGACTAATCACAGGCCGCTTTCAGTGCTGAGGCATTCTCAGGATTCTCACATCACTGTTTGACACATTCATTTCCCCCACACTCCTCCTTACATCCTCTTTCCCAATGTGCACCTTTTCTTCTGTGTGACAAAGGCCCCCCTGATTAAAATTACCCTTATTTTTGCCTCCCTGTGATGTAGAGTTCAAATGATGAGATGAAATCGGATGTTGCACTCTGAATAACTTGAGTGCAATGCCATCTCGCACATTCCTTTAGTGTGGTTAGTTTAACTTTTAATCGGAAAACTCCTCTGTCAGCGCTCTAAGTACGGTGGCAAAATGAAGCTGTGATACAGGAGCAAAAAAGGTACAAAAAGGAGCAGGGGTGAAGAGATGTCAGCTAGAGAAATGGTACAAGACATCAGGTGGAGAATGAAGGCACTTATCACCTGTCACTGACTCTTTCTGAAAAGCACTGGGAGGAACTGTCAGTGAAGGAAAAAGAATAGTCCCAAAATCTTCCCCTGGCTCACTCCAATCCTTCACTAATTTCATTTCTTTGGATTTCCAGACACGTATGGAGTCATTCATCCACCCACTCATGATTATTCATGTCCCTCTCTGAGCGTGTGACAATGACAAAATCCCACCAGCCAAGTTACTGTTCTGCCACTGTTCAGATTGGTGCTTTGATCTCTGAAAGCACAAAGAATGTGGATGCTTTCGTAGAAGGCTTTCTTTCGTTTACATTCGCTGTTTCCCAGAGGAAATGCACGAGTGTAAAACTGGAGTAGCGGGACGTATATTGTTAGTTATGGAACAGCAGGGATGAAATTAGTAATGAAAATCCCTTTAACCTTTAATGAAACTGCAGCGAGGGATGGGAAAGTCGCACGTAAAATGTCAAAGGGAAAAAGCAATTATTCTTAATAAGCTGAATTGTCACAGCAGGCGATGTGTTAGTCTGAGAGGGTCACTTTTGTCAAATTGCTTCAACTGCTTTCCCCGTTCATCCAGACAGAAATCTTATAAAATCCTAGAGTTAAAGGTTATTCCTTCCCCACCCTGCAGTCTGGTGGAGGCAGACGCGTCATCCTCCCCAGCTTGCAATAAAGCAATAAAAACAGAAACAGCAGGAAATTAAGGTAACATATTCTCAAAAAGAGAATGACGTCACAGTCATGAAGAAAATAGACTTCAGCCAGGTAAAAGGGGAGGACTGACACATGTGCTGCATATGTGTCTGTAGCTAGTCACTAGACAGGGATTAGAGGTGAAAAAAAGCTTTGAATTTATTGCAATTTAGAAGACAGATTTATCACTTTCAAGTTAACAAAAGCCTGTGATCACCGATGATCCAATCCGGTGAAGCTGTCAGGATTGCTGATGTTTTTTTAACTTCAGGCCAAATGGTTTCAGAGTTGTGTGTTCTCTCTGTGGCTCAAAAAAGGGAAGATGGCAAACTGCCTGGGAAGAAAGGTCTACTTCAAAGTTAGTGTGAGTGTGCTGGAATTGTAAAAAAAAAAAAGAAAGATCTCATGAAGGTGCATATGGGTGAATACAGACAAGAAGAGGCTTTTTAAATTGTCACAGTCACCAAATGTAGCCAGGTCAACTTTGATCCACCTTAATGCCTCAAGTCTCTGGATTTGTACTTCAGAAGTGATGATAATCTGAACAAAGTGCTTCACTAAATTTTTGGTATTACTGTTGGTGACAGAGAACACTTTAATATCTCCTGTTAATAACTAGTTGAAGATGTTTATTAGATCTTTTTACATAAAAAGACACATTTACGGTAAGTTTTAAGCTACAGTCTTTGAAGAAAAGTTATTTAGACTTTGCTTTCAAGGTTTTTTTTTTTCTGATATCTCAACATGGTCTTGATCTTTAGTTTTTCATGCTTTCTGAAGCAGTTTCATGGTGTTTTGTTGCTTTTTCACTTATTTTCAGTTTAGATTGAACAGAATATGCTTTAAAAACTAAGAAATAAACAGAAAAAGTGTTGCAACTAAAAATATCTACAACATAAGACTTTAGAGATCCTCCTTTGGTCATCTACTGTCATGCTAAAGTTTGAGCTAATGGCTTTCTTAGAGTCTACAGATAATATTTTCAAAAGCTTCAAATTTATGATGTTTTGCTGCAAACAGAGGTTTAAAGTGAAAACAGAGCAACGTTGTTAAACCTTCCTGTCAGTCAGCTCTGGGTCAGCTTGCCCTTTTGTTGATTTGGGAACATTAATAAATTGCTTTGCGTTGGCAGATGCCTCTGATAGTGGAAATGCCCAATTTTGACCTTCAATACCATTTACCTGTGTAGTAGGAGCTGCCTTTTGAGTTTCTGAACAGCCAATCAGCTGTCATGGCAGGTCAAGTTACAAATCATCGGATTTCTGTCAGCAGCTGATTTCATGGTGGATTTCTAATATATTAAGGCTAAGAAATTATCTTTAATGCCTTCAACTGTAGTTTGTTGATAATAAGATCAACATGAACACAATTCGTAATCATGGAAAACTGACCCTGCCCATTTACATATGACATGTCATTTAAATTTTGATGTTTAAAAGGCTTCCAGACCATAATAGCTGATTTTGTTCACTGCTCTTTAAGTTTTCTCTTTTAAATGCATACGGGTCCTGTGATCCTAAATTAAGCAGCTTTGTGAGATAGCTTTTGCTCCAGTCAGAGCTACAAACATAATTTGACAGTCGGCACTGCAGAAAGGGCAGGTGTTTCAATAAAACAGTTAGCAATTGATTTGCTCTCATTATGGCTCTTGTGAGCTGTGTTGGATGTTTTTGCTTGAGAAAATTGTTTGCAACTGTTAAACGTTTTCTAAAAATAACTTTGGACCAGTTTTTGTGTGAATAGCGGGTAATCTTTACCAAAGTTCTTGTGTTTGTGTGGAGCGAATGGTAACAAATCTCCTTCGCTGCTTTCATTTAGGCTTACTGACAGTTTAGGCAAACTCTGTTACCCAACAGCGAGGGGCGAGACGGGCATTAGCGATGGCTGCTCATTTGTGAAAAAGGTTATCAGTCTGCGCAGCTGCTGAATAGTGATGAACATCTGTGTACTTGGAGAGATTATGCCATCCACTGCAGCGGTTCGACTTTACTTCCTGCTGACAGTCAGCACAGAGCGAGCCATTGCAGAATCCACAGGGGATCTTCTGCATTTCAAAAACTGTCTTGTGGAAAACTTCTCCAAACATTCTGCGTGGATCCGAGCGCGTCTGACAGTCAAGTGCTTTCTTAAAAAAAAAAAAAAGGTTTACACCACAGCCTGCACACCTCAAATAGATTCACTTCACTTGCATTTGCAGCTTGAGTCAGTTTTTTTTTTTTTTTTTTGTGGTCCTGTGCATGTCAAGGCAGCTGAGTTTGATCGACTTTGACATGCATCTTATTTTATTTATTTATGCAGCGTTGATCTTCTTTTTCCCTTTCTTTTTGTTTGTTTGGGACTGAAGTGGAGAAGTGAATAGGGACTCTGGACTTGTTCTCCTTATTTCTATGTCCTGTGGTGTTTTAAAAGACACCCTGTGGTGATGAAAGTGATTCACTCTGTGTGATTTGGGAGTGTTTGTGTGTTGTTGTGTTGTTCAGTACTTTGTGTTTTCTATATTGGATTCAGAAACAGCTCTTTAGTCCCTGGCCCCGATTTAGAGACTATAGAAAGAAAGTTTACAATAAAACTGTCACCAGAGTTGGGAAGAAATTAATTATGATGCACAGTGTGTGTTGAGAGGCCATGTTCCCATTTGTTTAGGTAAGGATTCTTTCATCGAAGCTTTGATTTGCCAACTTTGATTTTACCCTAATTCAATATACTTTTAAAAATATATCAGAAGATCCAAGCATTTGAACTATTTTGTAGTCATCCTGACCCTGATTAGACATTAAATATTTACACTGAGAACAACATTGACTAATATTTTAAAGCTGTCTTTTAAAGCAAAGACAAAATAGTTAAAGTTTAATATCCTAGATTGCCAATTAGCATTGCAAGCATAGCGGTTTCTATGTATATAGAGTACATATATGTATACGTACATGGAGTTAAACTACTTAATACCCAGAGCTGCATTTTATGTTTCAGTAACAGAAATGCTAAACAATACTGAGGTTATTAAGGACACTGTGAATATTAAAAGAAGGAAAACTGTCACAAAAATGTGGATTAATCCGTAGCAATAAATTTTTTTAGCAGTAATATGGCAAATTAATCTTTTCTTGACCTATAGTCCCTACCTTAATTCTGGATTTTCCTAAAGGTTGCAGGCAGACTTGTGTTGACCAGTATAAGTCAATCAAGCTAAATGTTTTAGTTCCAGGCAATTTATTGGTGCTGCTTTGCAGTTTTGTCATGTTTTTTTTTTGGTTTTTTTACCAACTGGTAACCCAGAAATATTTCTGGTCATCTGTGCAGTTTTATTTTTTTTTTACTTTGTGTTTGTGACATTTTTGTTCATTGGTCTAAATGTTTTCTCTTGATGTTTTATTTTTCAGTCACCAGACACAGACGACCTGTTGGGATCATCCAAAGATGACGGAGCTCTACCAATCTCTAGGTACAAAACACACATGCATGAGTGATTCATGTGACTTGAGGTTATGTGTTTATGAGAATCCTGCAAGTTTAAGGAGAGCTTAATTAATGAAAAAAAAAAGCAATAATTTTTTTTGTCATTATTAAAATCATGATTGTTTAACATAATTACCTGTTCAGTTTGATAATTTTTGAATTTTTGCACTTAACATATAAACATGTACTCTCATAGTTGGATATTGGCAATTGAATTACTTAAATCCAATTTATTTCCATTTTTTTCTTTAAATAAATTGTTTGGGACCAGAAAACCTGGAACTAAACTATGAAGTAGATTTATTGCAAAGCTCTTAATCCCAAGTACAATGTATATGTTTTATTTCTAAGTGGCATTTAGCTGTGATTTACTCGTCTAGATCGGCATCTGCAGGCTTTGTGATGTACAAAGCCACTTTAACCATTTTACCTCCTAAATTAAATTTGTCTGGAGACACAAAACCGACCTAACTCCCAAGCTGTGCTTTCAAATGAAGCATCACTGAACTGCAAACTTAATATTTCATGTATGAAAACTACATGTTTTGGTTTTTTTCTCATCAACCTTTCAGATGCAATAACTTATTAGGTTTATGAATGCTGTTTGTGAAAGACAACACTTTATGCCACAAAAGTAGGATAGATAAAATAATCGTTTACTGGTTTTTGTGTCAAACCAGTATGTTTAAGGACTTTGTAGCCAGTGATGCTGATTAAATGCAGATGAGCTGTACATGTGTTTACTATAAATTTCATGATATGCTGAGAATTTATTCCAGCTGTCTCCATAAGTGGCCTTATAGGTTCCTGCCTAATGGATGTAGCTTCAAAATAGTTTTACCTCAGTTCTGGTTTTGACTGTTTGCTCACATGGCAAACAAAAATATCTTCAATACTGGAGTGGGTTACAAAGAGTGCTTAGAAACACCTGAATTACAAACCAAAGGGCTCTTAGCATCTTTAAGAAGTGTTAATAAACTGGAATATCTCCTTCAGGAAAGTAACAATGCTTTAGGACTTGGTAAAATATTGTACTTCAAGATTTAAGGAAAACAAGTACTGTAGGGGATTCAGTTGCTTTTAACTTGCTTCATAAATTAGGAATTTGCCCCTGAGGTGTGTAAACATTGTATTTAACTTAGCAAGCATCTGGGTTTCACATTTAACTTTAGACAGTTGCCGATAGCTTGCCTCCTTTGCACTCACTGTCAATATACTAATGGATGTTTGAGTCCCGGTGGGAGGGCCATTACAACTGTTCATTAATGAGCAGCCTGATTGGTAATAACCTCTGAAACTTTGGGAGCATTTTCTGTAGGGCAGCAGCTCAACAAATAGCTCCGTCCATCCTTGGGGATGGAAACTGACCGACCTAATTACACACATTTTACATTTTTGTCTTGGTTCCTTCTGCAGACAAGTCAGATTTGAGTAAAGACATGGATCTTGCTTGTGATGCCCTGCAGGCAGCTTTGTGTTGCTCTGTGTTTTTCTGATCTCCCCACGTTGGTTTTATTTCTCCCCATTGTCGATTCACCTTTCATCTTCCTGACTTTTCCCCTCTGCCTGCAGCGGACTTAAATAATGTGAGATTCTCAGCGTACCGGACAGCCATGAAGATTCGCAGACTACAAAAGGCTCTTTGCTGTGAGTAAGATGCACACATCCTCACCTTAATGTCCACAGCCAGAGTCGGCTCTTTCTGAATTATTTTTTTTTCCTCTTTTGGGAAGAGGTAATGATTTGAAACTTTGCCAGGTGCTGTGTCAGTGCTGCATAGGTGCCAGGCATACCTTGCTCTAAATTACCTTTTGCTGCATGAATATATTTATATATTTCTACGTGTGTCTGTGGGTGGGGGATCTTGTCGACACAGCCACAGCTGTTCCTGGTGTTAAGCTTGTTGAATGCAGCCTCATTTAGTGTGCACAGGTGGATTTTTTATTTTTTTTCATAATGTTAGAGCTCATATTTTCTGCTTTGTAATGGAAGCTTTGATTAAGGCGGCTATTACACACAGTCCCATGTGGCTCTCATGCTTACCTACCTACACACACGCATAAACACACACACTCTGCCGTTGCATGCAGATTTTTTCCTCTGAGGTTTCACCCAGCATGGCAGCAGCTACTTGAAATCAGCACAGTGTAATAATGGTGACAAATGATGACTATTATCCAGATGTTGACATTATTATGGCAATAGAACACTATTAGAGGGGCCTTCTCATTTACATCCTGCTGTTTGTTGCATGTTTGAGTGTGAGTGTGAATGCAGAAAAGATCTAAAAATGTCACAAATACACCATGGTTTACAGTTTCTGTGGCTTGTTGCTGTTTTCTAATCAGTTCTAATGATTCAGGTGTTTTTGTTTGCCATCTTTGATTTGCTTCTCCAATCTAATAGTTTTGCAATAAGAATAAATCGGTTTGACTCATTTTGATGCAGGCTTCTGCGGTTCTGTGGTGTTCATTAGATTAGAGCAAACACTTTGAGGTGAAGCGAAAAAATCCTTTACTGCAGAAGGATCACTAACTGTGTGTTTGTAAGCCAGAGTCGTGTAAAGAAAATGGCAAACATTTATATTTTAAACAAATACGAATAAATGGTTAATTGGGGAAAAATTGAGAAATGCATTTATAACGCACTTATAACAATGAGGCACTCAGGTAAAAATGTTTCAAAAAATTTGTGCAAAACAGTAAATATTTTTTTATTGGTTGCCAAACAATAAAAACTAAATCAGAATTTGAGTTTTCCCTGAAGATTATAAGCCCTGCAGGTCATAATTCTTACGACTCTGCATAATTCATACTCCTGCGGATACTAAACTGTTATTAGACAGTTTAATGACTCTTTTATGGCAATAAAAGAACCCATGCATGACAAAAAATATGGCTTTCTGTTAACTTTAAGATCTGGTAGATAATATTCTTACATAATCTGGAAAACTATGTCCATCTATCCATTAGAAATAGATTGAGATATCTGTTAAATTGAGCTTGAAAAAAGATTAAAATTAGTAGATTGCTCAGAAACCCGAGTAGACAGGTTTGCCCTCAACTTGAACCTAAAGTTTTTTGTAACTCTGCTAATTTGCTGTCTGACTCGCCAAGACAAATAAGATATAATAAATTAATTAACAAACTTGAAACCTAATGGGCAGAGAAAGCCCAGCTGTTCTGGACCGACTGGCAGATCTTGTTTTATGCTGACCAGATGGATAAGCTTAAAGAGTGGTATTGATTACATCATTTACTTCTTAGCAAAAAAGGAAGAAATACACAATGACCAAAATAATGGTGTTCCCCTGATTTATCCCCCTTAAATGCAGTTTCTTCAGTTATTAGAAACACAAATGACCCGCTACTAATAGCAGAGTTTCTGTGCAGCCGTCCATCTTCACTCAAGAACTTCCAACAGATTGTTAATGTTTTCTAATCTAGGTTGTTGCTCAGGGGTGAACTGATGAAAGGACAAAACAGAGCAACTTTGCTCTAAAAGTTCCTATCCTTTCTTAAAAGAAGCAGCCTGAATGAACAACATGCATCTCTAAAAGCAATGTCTTTTAAATCCTTCTTTACAACTTTTTTTGTTTTTCTGACTTCATTTTTAAACAATTTTGCTGATCTTGAAAATAGCCATGTTTGAGTCTTTGCCCTTCAGCGAATACTTTCACATGGTTTTGTTGTTGTTTAGTTGTGCTGCAGATAATTATCAGATAGTTTTGAGATCATGCAGCTTTGGATTTAGTTCTCTGCCTGTTAGATGTTCTGTTTGCCCTTTCTTACTTATAAAACCCAAAATTGAGAAGGAGAGTATCATAGAACTATGAAATATTGATTTAACAATAATGGTCTTATTTTTGTCTGTGACGAAGGAGCCAACAAATTAAATGAAAATGCTGACTGCTACATTAACTGTCTCATTTGTCTATGCTTTCGATTTCTTTCATATATATATGAATGATGATCTTGCAATATGTATCATTGCTCTGATTTATCTGCTCCTTGTCGTTTTAGACTACTTCAGCTGAAATGTCCTTGAAATTTAGATTTTTTTGTCTATAAATTGTGAATACCATTTCCAGTTTCTTGTTCTTTTCAGTTTGGATTTGTTGTAATTCTTGTAATCTGGGTTGCTGCTGAAAGCTCAGTGAATAAGTCAGAGCGTTTACTACTGGTTCTTTTTTCTCTCCAACTCTTCCTCTCTTCCCTCTCTTTGTCATTGTTAACCTTCTTCCTCTCCCGTCCACTTGACTTTCACTTACTTCTCCCGATCCCCATTCTTGAATGATTCCCCATCCTGATCCATTTTGCTCCCCCCACCTCTCTTCACGCTGATCTTTTCTCTTCTGCAGTGGACCTGCTGGATCTCAGTGTTGCCCAGAACACCTTTGAGCAACACAAACTCACCAATAACAGCCACCTGCTCTCCGTCCCAGAGGTCATCAACTGCCTGACGTCCATCTACGACGGCCTGGAGCAGGAGCACAAAGACCTGGTCAACGTGCCTCTCTGCGTTGACATGTGCCTTAACTGGCTGCTCAATGTTTATGACACGTACGTATTAAATCTGTCGATTTGTCTTCTAAAAGTATTTATACACCTGAAAATTTTGTTTTTTACACTTGCAACCACATATTACAATAATTTTATCAAGATTTTATTTAATAAACTCACAAAAAGTAGTGCAATTAAGAAGTGGGAGGAGATGAATACATGATTTTTTACATCGAACAATCTTAAAAGTGTACATTTATTTCAGGCCCCTTTACTTAAATACCGTCAAATAAAATCAAATATGAATTGAATTGTTTAATTTGCAGGGAAAATGCAGCTAATTTGGGAAGGATTAAAAGTTTGTTAGAGAATTTTGGAGAACAAACAACATCATGACGATGAAAGAACTCAATAGAGAGAATTTTAAAGCAGGATTTTGTAATTAAGTGATTTCAAGCTTTTAGCATCTCGATAGCTATTATCTGGAAACGGAAAGAGTATGGCACGACTGCATTGACAGGTTGACAGCTTAATCATTTCTTGAGCACTCAAAAAATCTGCCCTTTTGTAGAATATTGACTAAAAAAAAAAGCATCCTTAAAACAAAGCTGTAAAATCTCCATTTGGAGTTTGCTACAAGCTGTGCGGCTAAAACACTGAAGAAGGAAAAAGGTGGTTTGATCAGATTAGACCCAAATGTAAATTTTGGGCTGTGGGGCAGCTACAACCAGACTCCCAGAATATAGAAAACTAACACTAGAATCACTAAAGCTAAATTAAATCTGTCTGATTACTAGACATAGAGGACAAAATATTTTGTCTTAGATCAAAAGCTTCTGGCTGTGAGCTTTAACCATTAGCTTTTGGTTAAAGTTTCTGGTTAACCAGTTCTGAGATTGCTTAGTGTGACAGAAACTGTCAGCCAATTCCACACTCGACCAGAGACAACCTGCAAAAAACCAACTAAAAAAATCAAAACTGGTGTCAAAAATTCTCTATGAAATCCTTGCAGTGTGACTCCTGCTGCAGCAGACATCTGATTTTCTTATCTTTTCCCAGCCACAAATGTCAGTACCACTGTCTGATAATTAATCTCTTCTTGTCGTAATTCATCATCCGGCTCAAGTAATAAATAAATAGATGCTAGTAACCTGCTTTTTATTTATTCGTATTTTTTATGTGACCTGTCGAGGCATTTCAGGCATAACATTTAAAAAAAAGCTGGCTGCCCGTGTTGACAGGATATCTGGAGATGGTATCATCACTGTTGCATCTGTCACAGAGTATGAAATATAAACCTGTGTTTATATGACCTTCAACTTGCTGTCGACTTATTGATGGGACTGATATTTACTGTATGTCATGGTTATGCTGAAGTAATCAGTCTTGCAGTCAAGGTTCTTCTTTTATATTGAGCTTGTGTGATTCAAACAGGTCCTAAGTAAAACATAGTGCTGGCATCATTATGCTGTGGGGGAGGGTTTTCTTCACCAGGAACAGTAAAGCTGGTTAGAGTTGAAATATTCATAGATGCTCACAATTTAATATGGCTGAGCTTAAGATATTTTACATAAAAGAATAGCTGAAAACTTAATCTCTAAATGGTCTTAGAGATGAAAGGGACATCGTAAAACTTGCAGTTATAAATGCAATGAAAGGACACAAAACTCTTTTTAAACCATTTATAGGTTTTACTTTGCAACTGTAAAAAAAAAAAAAACTGAAATATATTTAATGCTGAGGTTACAACATGTGGAAAACGTTCTAGTATTGCGAATACTTTCTCAAGTGGATGTTTGTATTCAGGGAACTCACTTAGATTTTGCACAATGCTGAATGTTGTGATATTGTCAATATTTTGTATAAACAACCAAGAGCATTGGTTTGGCAGCAGAATAAGCTGTTGCACAAATCTATTGAGAGCTGACATTCACAATCATATTGGCATGAACAGACCATCGCTGTATAAACAGGTGTGTCTACATGCTGTAAGCCAGCATCGTTTCTGGCGTAAACGCCGTTTGGGGGCAAACAGAAAAAGGAATTGGAATCAAATATGCACACAGACAATCACCTAACGATTTCCTGCTACTACTAATCCATCCATTGAACATTGTTGAAACAGAGAGGCTTACTCTAAAAATAAAACTAACAAAGCCCTCATGGTCTTGTGTTGAATTCTCTGTCTGCAGTGGTCGCAGTGGGAAGATCCGCGTTCTCTCCATGAAGATCGGCTTGCTGTCTCTCTCCAAGGGGCACTTGGAGGAGAAGTATAAATGTGAGTGGAAACGAGTGGGTGACGCATATTTACAGGAATACACATGCTCCAAAACTCACACTGCTGTCCCTGCTCCCCTACGCAAATCAGTCTGCGCCCACGCTGCTTCACTACAGCTGTAATCCTTGTAGTATTAATCAAGCACAGAGACGAGGGGGGAAAAAATCGTCAGAGAATGGTTTGTCTAATTGGATGAGAGACCTCCTGCGTTCCCCCTGTTCTTGATTTAATTCTGCTTTCTGATTTCTTTTTGAGGATTAGACGGCGTGAGCATTGGCTTGCTGCACTGGGAGAAGACTTGTCAGTCTGGCTTCCTGCTCTTTGTCTCTGCTGCCGTATCTTCCTCAGTCTGTCTTCTTTCCCTGTCACAGCCTGCTCCATTGTTCATCTGTCTTACAGTTCCTTTTTCTTTATTGTCCCATCTTTCTTACCATTGCTTCTCTTGTTCTTCCTTTTCCTCTTCCTTTCTCTTGCCATGGCATGAACTCCATCCCTGAGCCTATTCGTTCCACTGGCAGTTCCTATTAGCTTGAGGAGGGTATAAAGCACGGTTGATTGCATTCTTCCTCCCTTACTTTGGAGTTTCATTTACTGTCAATCCCATGCATTTACTCGCACAGCCTTGCACAGATCCCTAACCAGGTGTTCTGCCATGTGACACTCTTAGCGATGGTTCTGAATGTCATATCTAATTGTGCATCAGAAAGCTTCCATTATAGCTGTGGAAGTTGATTGGTCAGTTGTCTTAAGAGCTAATAAAAATAAAGGGGACAAGTAGGTCATTAATGCACATAATTGCAAGTGTGGAAATGTGCGCACGTGCTTAGTGGAAGCTGGCACCAGAGCCGAGCTGCATATGAAGATCAAAGGCAGCTGCAAAAGGAGCAGAAAGAGCTGTTACACTGTCCTCCTTTTCTCTGGATAACCCCTGTTTGCTCATTTCGTGTAATAACTCTGTGGTGTTTCATAGCATTAATAGAAACAAAAATGTCAACATGTGACAAGTGTCAGCAGGTAGCCATCCTCATCCAGTGAAGCTCTGTCAGTCTCCATGGAAGCAGGAGATTTGGAAGTAGGGAAGGAGAGATTAGCAGGGGGAACAGCTTGGTACCGAAAAACTGAGTTGGAGAGATTAAAAATGACTCTGTTCCTCTGGTGCTTTCTGTGTCCTCCCCACCAACTCCTACCTGCATGCACACACACTTTACAACACATTTCCTCCCACTTGGATCTATACAATCGCTCTTTCTCCCTTCGTATCTATTTATACCTGCGTATTCCTTCTCAATATCACCCACATTCTGTGACTTTTCCCTCACTCCCTCATCCTAATTTTATTTCCATGTTTTTTGTGCTCGCTCCGCTGCACTCTTCCACAGATCTCTTCAGCCAGGTAGCGTCAGCCGGTGACACGTGTGACCAGAGGCAGCTCGGTCTGCTGCTCCACGAAGCCATCCAGATCCCCAGGCAGCTGGGGGAGGTGGCCGCATTTGGGGGGTCCAACATCGAACCGAGCGTCCGCAGCTGCTTCCAGCATGTAAGATAACACACAAATGGAAACAGACATGGCTTCCAAATGCATAGTGACTTTCAAAAGTGCCCTCTCCTTTGAACTATTCTGAACTTTTTATGTCTCGTTGAGATTTTTTGTCACGCAGTAGCACATGATTATGAATGCAAATCCAACTTTAGTTTTGTCCAAAACAATAAACAAGGATATGAAAATATATGTTTTTCTTTAGTTGCACCATATTGCTGATCTTTTTTAACAACCTTGTTTTCATTACCAAGTCATTTGCTCCAACATCAAAAATAGATGCTGTATTGGCACAAACTATTTGCTGACTGTCCTTTTGAGTTTTACAATAGCCATCTAGCTTAGGTTTAATTTTAGACTTTACTGTTGTTTAATGATGTTGCTCTTCCTCAGGGATTTGCTCTTTGATTGTGTTTACTGTTTCTTCCCTGGCTGATGCTCTGACCGTTATAAAAAAAGAGACAGACATTAAATCAGCCTCATAAATGTTTTTGATTCCCTGCACTGCAACTCCAAAATATCAGTGAGGCAGATTTCAGCTTGCAAGCTGAAATCCTCTCCCACATCTTCTTGTTGATGTTGCTTTCAAACACATGGATATAGATGGGGTGAGCAGGCTTCAGTACACAAACATGCATATATACACAAACAAATTGCTCCCAGGTTTGGTCATGAATCTCTGTGTCAGCTGTAGTTCAGCTCCTCATTAATCATTCAAACGTCCAACAATGTTTTGGCAGGTAAAACCAGAAAAAAAAAAAACACACTATCTCCCAGTAAACCACATGCATAAGCACAGTGCTGGCTTTGTGCTCCAGTTCGTCTGGTCAGTGACCGACTCTGCAGAACCCCCAAGACCATTTGCTCTAATAGCTCTATGATGAAGGAGTCACATGGCATAAATAGGAACTCCGTCTCCGTCCTTTTGTCGCACTATTTCATTTTTCCCATCCATCCTTCTGTCCGGTCATGCTTTCAGCCAGGCAGTAATTAATCTGTAAGTGCTATAATTCTGCAGTTAGATGCCAGGGAGGAAAGGCAGAAAGCAAAGATGAGACTAATGTATGTGATGAGAGAGACGGTTAGATTGTGCTGGCAAAGGTCAGAGAAAGGGTGACGAGTTTAATGACAATCTGAGATGTCATCCAGCTGAAGAATATATCTGAGGTAATCTTCTCTCTTAATCTGAGGGCAAAAGTCTCCTTCATCCACAGGTTGAACATGTTTTCTTCCAGGCAATTTCTAACAATCCTTAACGGATGTTGAACTCTATTCATCTTAGAATCTTCATCCCAGACTATTTTATATAAGAGCGTTTTTTTCATAAATGTATGTTATTAAATGTCAAATAGTCTTGTTTATTTCTACTATAACTAATAGAACATTTTATTTCACACAAGTTATTTTTAGTATCGGCATTAATAATAAAGGATGCATGTATGTATGCATATTTATATAGTAGTTTATGTTATGAAGCATATTTTAAATTGACTATCTCCATTATATGTGGGAATATTTATTTAGTATATTAATCTTAGGACTTCTTTAGCTTTGTGTAATAGCATGAATGTATTTGTAGAGGTATACGCTAATAAAGCCAAGATGCTGTGTAGACTGTCGCACAAGGAGCTTTTTAGATGGATCAAGCGAACAGGAACATCCTGTTGCTATTTGATAAGTCACTCCTCTTATTATCAATGTATTCTGCCCTTTGCCTCCTTTGCTGCCTTTTATGTGAGTCAGGGATGATGGAAAGGTTGTTTTTGACTTTTGTAGAGGTAATGGCAACCATGTCAAAGCTGCTAGCTTGTCTAATAGGCTCATTATTACATCCTGTTAAAAATATTTTGCTGACACTGCTGTGGGAGCGTTTGCCAGTAGGCAAAAGACATGGTTTAAATTTCAGTTTAAAGGATTTATAAACAGATGATGGAAAAAGAAATCCTGATTCTTTAAACAAGTCAAGATTGATAATACATTTAAGAGCAGGTGCTTGGGGATTTTTAATGATCAGGCCATCATGACTAAAAACGCAGCTACAGGATCGTTATGGGGATGTTAACATCAATCAATGTTTATCGTAAGAACAATTAGAAGCTTGTAAAACTTATTCAGTTTTGTTCAAGACTCAAAGCCATAGCAGGGACTTTGGTTTTTCATTCTAATATATATGGTCATCTTAAATTTGTCTGCATGTTTATTAGGAGTTTAGTACAGAGTTATAGCATTTACTAGATGTACTTGATTGTATCATGCTGCAAAGTGCCCGTACAGTTTATCACCTCGCTTTGTTGAAATTTTATAGAAACCATAAACCTCATATGGTTGATAAACTTTTGCTTTATGGGTTCCCAGCTCCTTATTCCTTGCCACATGTCATTTTTATGAACAGGTAAACAACAAGGTGGAGCTGGAGCCTCGGCAGTTTGTGGACTGGATGCGGCTGGAGCCTCAGTCTATGGTCTGGCTTCCTGTCCTGCACAGGGTGGCTGCTGCAGAGACGGCCAAACATCAGGCCAAGTGTAACATCTGCAAAGAGTGTCCTATTGTGGGCTTCAGGTAAAAACACTCACATTCTCATGTTCATTTGTGTAAAATTGTAAAGCAAAATAGTGTGACAGGTGATTAAGTCTGCAGCTTGTAATGAGGTCTCGTACACATCATATGACATTCTTGTGGGTTGTTCACTCTTGAACAAAAAGGGCAGATCTGCTCCGGAGGGCAGACATTTATCTAAATGTCAGCAGGTGATATACTACTGAGTAAATACCACCAGTAGGTTTGTTATGAAGCACACACACATGCCTAAAAAAAATAAATAAACAGCATTCACCAACAAACAAAACATTTCTGTTTCCTTAAAGTTTACATAGAGCCTTTAAAACTCTTAACAAGCCTCCGCATGTTTCCATAGCTGCAAAGGTTTCAGCTTGTCTGATAAATTACTCTCACACTGGTAAATAAAGATCAACCATTTTGGTGAGCTGATGGAAGAAATCCAGGTTTGCTCAATCCAGCCAAGAGGGAAAGAGTTTCGTCATGCCTGAAGTCACGCAGAGTGGCAGAATTGTCCTCTGGAGATCCATTGCTTTGCAAGCAGAAAGAGAAACACATCCAGACATTTGATGAAGCACACATCTTCCAAGTTCTGTCATTGATCGATGAGCGGGAGCGTTGGTGGGCAGGAAAGGCAGATAGCAAAAATGAAAAAGGAAGAAAAATGCATAGCAGGCATTTTGTGTGGTCTGAAGACATCACACCAAGAAACGTTAAAAAAAATTGGTTCTTTTTGAAGGTTGCAACTTTTTTGATGTAATGAAGTAAAATGTGTCATTATGAGTGTTTTAGCTTATTCAGATTGGATGAAATATTTTCTGTAATTGGATTTAGGAAGAGTGAGAAAATAATGGTTTCAATAATTTAGCTCAGATGTCTAAGATTAAAACTCTAAATTAGTTTATATTGAATGTTTGTATTTCCTTTGCAGGACAAAAAGTTTTATTGCACATCTACAATTCTGTTTTATCAGGTTCCTTAAGGCAATGATTACTTATTAAAGAACTTTTAAAGAATACTTCAATATGACTTAGTCAATTGCAGAGACTCTAACTTAACCTAGGGCATTAGAACGTGCATCATCCATCATGTCTGTATTTGATAAATGCATCTCATTTCTTTTATATTACTTATATTTGCTTTTTTTTCCAATATTACCTAATATGGTAAATGTATGCCAAAAAACTTAAAAGAATACTTTTAGACGATAAAATAATGAAAACATATATATTCTTGAGGTAAAGACTACATTATTTAAAGATAAATTGCAATTGGTTTTGATTAAACTAAATTTCAAAAAGAAATTACACTTTGTCAATTAAAAATAGTTTATAAATTCTCACATTCTCCATAAAAAACATTTGAATATTACGCAATAAGCTAATATAATCACATCCTTTGAGATTAAGTTGTGATATAAGTGTAAAAATAAATAAGAAATGTGAGGATAAAACTTAGGTTGTTCAATTATTTAAATTTTCTTGCTTACATTCATTATCATTATAACATTTTCGTCCACTTTGACGTAGACAGCACCTATAGGCAGAATGTTAAAGTTAAAAATGTATCTTTTTTTTTTTTCTTGTTCAGAAAGAAAGAACTCTTCAGGTACTTTTGTACAAAATTGTCCTTATTGGTCCTGTTGAAATGATGCATCATATCAAGGTCGCATGAATACTGGCTTTCACTTTCCACTCTCCAGTGTTTCCTCTGTGCTATTGTTAGATAGAAACTGAACGATACACTGATGGCTGAAAGTCAAGTGAAGGAGCAGTTGGCCTCCAGTGTGTCACTATTATCACCAGTAATGGCATTAGTTATGTTTGGATTGCGTCAGATGGCAGCTTAAACTACCGTACTCATAATCTGTGGTGATGCTTTCTTCATTTAATTAATTGCACCTTGGAGTGAAGCAGGTGCCATGGATGTCCTGTAGGAGTGAATCTACTGTTGCCATATCTCCACCTCAAACTTGTGTTAAAGTAATGCAACATGTAATTTTCTGAAGTACTTTTCACATGTTTTTGGGTTTCCTCTTAAAAGAGCAGTGAACGCTGATTTCATAATTAGCCAGAATTGTTGGGTATCTAAACTAATTAATTCAGGGCCACCTCATCACCTCCTGAATGAAGGTGACTTAACGCCCTCTCCTCATAGTAATATGCTTCTTGTCAGGATGTAATGATGTATTTGACTTGGTGCAGTTGTGCGCTCTGTTGCGTCCTTTGATGTATAGCTCTCTTTTGTAGCTCATCAGTCAGCTAACCTTGGGGAAAGCTGGAGAGGGGAGAAAGATAAAAGACTTAAGCTATTATGTCTGAATGGCTCCTGTCTCAATTTAGCTGTTAAATGGCAGACCTGCTACAGCTGCTGCTGACGACAGCAACTCCAAAGCTGTTGTCAGATTGTTGTTTGTGTGGAAATCCAGCAGTCTGTCGTTCTGTCTGCATATAGTTTTCGTGCGTCTACGAACATGTGGTTGACGGAGTGACAGTGGGGATCGACAGCTCTCCAGATGATGAGTCGTGTTGTAGGGCAAGAGTATCTGCTCACTTTTGCGTTCGCAGAACAACAGACCCAGAGGATGTTAAAGTGACATTTCATGACAGTGCATCCTAACCCAACTTTCCTCACTTTTTCCCCCCACTTCTCTCCGTTTCTACGTAGGTATCGCAGTTTGAAGCATTTCAACTACGACGTGTGTCAGAGCTGCTTCTTTTCTGGGCGTACTGCCAAGGGCCACAAGCTCAACTACCCCATGGTTGAATACTGCACGCCGGTGAGGAAGCAACACACACATAGCCTGACTCATATGTGTCTGCACGCTTTCCTCGCTAGCTTATGTCATATCTCCTTCCCACACACCCACACACTCCAATTAACCATTAAATGAATCCAGTCAAATTCACACGTTTTAGTGTCTGATAACCTACTCGCCCATCTTAATGTCAAATTAGACGCAGTCTTTCAACCAATGAATATTAATCCTCCTAATACATAAGGAGAATCCTGAACTATCACCACATTTTTTTGCCATATCCAATGGTAATTCATGTAATATCATTCAACTCTTGCTGTTACCTCATTTCCTTGTCACGATTAAGTTTCCTCTTTGACTAGTTTAAGTTTTTATTAAGTATCAACTCCTCTCAAAGCTTTCTGCTTTGGCTGAAACAATGTTCAGTCCAGTGGGAAGTCTGTGAAAATGTTTTTAGAACTTGGCTGGAAGTGTTTTCCTCCAACCACATAACAGCCTCAGCCATAGAGGGAAAACACAAAAGCTGTTGGCTCACAGTCAGCGTTCCGGTTCATCCCAAAGGTGTTGGAAGTGTTTTGTGCAGACAGGGAAACCAATTTCTTCTTATACTTCTCACTTCTGCATTGGGACATTGTCTTGTAGAAAAGAAAGGCATCCTTTTCTCAACAAAGTCCAATTGGCCTGTTCCTCCTCTTGCGCTAATTTAGATTCTTTATTTCCAACATCACTCTGCGGTTCATCCTGAAACAAATTATCTTTAATTATTTTTAAATAGACCAATAAAAAAGTGTTTGATTTGGATATTCATACCTATAGAAATTTGTAGGATTTTCCTATGAAAAATTGTGTAGCTCACTTTCTAAAATCATAATTCTTGGGAGCAAATATATTTGCCCCTTACAGATTTTGCCAGTTTTTTTTCCACGCTTCCTCTAAACCTTCTAATACCTTGTGCCACCCTTGGAGGTACTGATGGATTAAATATTTGGGATAACTGGGAATAAGTCTTTGTCAGTGTGTCCACATTTTTTTTCCAATTATTCTTTCCAGATTTAATTTACTTCAATCACATTTCAGAGTTTTCAACTGTGAATGTTTGACTGCATCTCAACCAAATGTGAGTTTGGACGTTTTGACTAAGCCACGCCAAAACCTTCATTTTGTGATTTTATTTTTCTCTTTCTTTATTCTTGAGCCATTTGGATGTGCTATATTTCTATATCTGCTGAACTTTCCTTTGATGTTTTAACTTGGGAAGTGTGTGTTAAAACTCATGCTAGATTTTCTGGTTTTCATACTTATTTGCTGCCACGTAAGCAGATCATAGTCACTTCCTGATATCAATACAAGCTGACATGTTTCAGCTTGTCCCTACAGCAAACATTAAGGGTAGAGGAATATTGTTTAATATTCAAGCATTTCACTTCAGTGCAGCAAAGTGAGTAAGGTTTGTGTGAGAAACTAGAAATAAAATATTTTCATTTTCAAATTTTTACATTACTTTTACAGGCCACTGCTTTTCAAAATCGCTCAGATTATTTCATTCATAATATATCAATCATTATTCCACTTTTTATGTTAAATCTCCAAATATGATTAATGATTACTTTGATGGAGCAGCTTTAATGGCAAGGATACTGACCGGAGAAAAAGGAAAATTATTTATATTTAGCTGCTCCACAGTTATCAAAATTGTTCTTGCGTTATCTGTTCATAGTTACGCAATTAATTTATTGCTCATGAGTTTCCAAATGCATGCAATATTTAATTCAACAAATAAGATTTACCCTTCACTTTTCCACATTCATCAGCAATGTAGCTTAAATTCTGAGTGGGTATTGTAATAATTATTGTCTTTCAGTTGCATATGATGAGTTTCTTTGCTTGGGGGAAGAAAATTGTATTGCTGACTTCTCTCAAATTTTCTGCCATGTCTTTGCAAATGCCCTGTGACTATCTGCAGAGACCAGCTACACTGTTAGAAGCGGAGCAAGCACGGATCTCAAACCGACTCTGAGCATGGTGCTGAACAACCAGCGCAGCTGTAAAAGATTAACTTTGTTTGGCAGAACCTTGCTGATAAGAATGAAATGATGGCACATTGTGCCATCTGCGCGGCAGAGATCTGGTCCGTTTGGGAGGAAAGCGATATCTGGGACAGCATGCTGGACAATGCCTGAGAAAAAAATGATCAAGAAAGATCACAGACTAATGGGGTATCTGAACGTAACAGCAACAATGCTGATTTTTATTCTATGTGCTTGCTAGTAAGCAGCCACAACTTTCCACCTTCTGAAATTGTTTTGACTGCAGGAGGCTGGCTGAAGGCTTTTCAGCATAAACAACTTTCAAGGTTCATCATAAAGCAGCAAATGGAACCAAATGTAGGCAAATAGTGAAAAGCAGCTGGTTTGTGCTCTCTATATTTTAGTAAGCAAGTTTTGTTTATGTACTTTACAAAGTCTGCCCTTAAAGAGTGAAACATACTTAAAAAGGCAAAGAGAAAACAATGATATATTTAAATGATTGGAAACTAATAAGATATAACATTTAAAAGGATCTCATATGCCTGTTTTCGCAAAACTGTTTTGCAGCTGAAATAACGTCTTAACACACACAGATCAATGCTGGGTTGGTTGTAGGAACAAAGGCAGAGAAACCTTGAAAGGTGTTTACTTTCGATTAGAAGCTGTGAAAGTTGAACATGAAGCTCGCTCATCAAGCTTGACCCAGATTTATCGATCCTTTAGGTGATGGAGGCTGGGGAAAAACACGTTAGACTGAAATATGTAATTTCTATGAGAGAGCGCAAAAAAAAAAGAATCAACTCACTTCTTCATTTTAAATGTCACAGTTCACTACAACTTTAATAAACAGTTGTGATATTTTTACTGTATTTTACCCTGAAAATGTCAATATAATTTATAATCACATTTGTTAACGTCAAGCTTCTCACGTTTCCATTGAATCATACACTGTGTCTGGCAAACTTGGACTGTTAAATTGACTTTAGTTGGATCCTGTGCAGCTGCTGTATACCATTTATCATCATATTTGTCTTAATGTTTATTTTATAGCCCTTGTATTTCCTTTCATTAGTTTATAAATTTTGTGCTAGAGGAAATGTTCTTTTAATTTGTTTTGTCTCTCACTTTAAGCTTTTACCTTTCCTAAGGGCCTGTGTTGTTGTAGTTCAAATTCTACAGCTAATGTGTATGCTGTCATTTTGGAGGATTTATGTTTGTTGAAGTGTTACAAACAAATTCCCATGGGGAACATATTAGGGATTATAACACCCACTATATTATTGTGACTTGTTGATTTATTTCCCCTGGGCTCTATTTGCAGCTCTTGTGCTGCATTTTTCACTTACAGTTCTTTTCAGAGCTATTCAAAGTCCTTGAATTTCTCCATTTTTTTTGTGACATTGAAAATCACAAACCTCAGTGTAATATACTAGGATATTTGTGACAGACAACGACAAAGTATTAGGTAATGTTTAAATGGGACAGAATGATGATGCGTGGGTTTAAATCATCACATTCCTAAAATAGTGCATTAGTCATTTTCTCCCAAAAGAGATTTTTTTTCTTGCCTCAATCATCTTTTGACAAAAAATCACTTAGGTCAATATGTTCCAAGGGTGGCAAAAACATTTAGCATTTATACATTTGGTTTCAGCTTTCCTTTATTGATTCGTTATTAAACAATCCTGGGCTGCACATTTTTGGGGTTGTCTCTGCCAGCTTTGGATGGCTGAATTTTTCATATATAATGTTTTTGTACTTCTGGTTGTGTGTTTAGAGTGTTGCTCTCCTGGAAGGTAAACCTCTTCCTCAGGTTCAGGACTTGCCGTCTTTAACATGTTTTCTTCAATTATATGTAAATCTTTTATAATTGATGTGGTTTATTCAAGGTGATGGGTAGTCTTTGTTTTCCTGCACACATGGCATTTTCCATATGGACCAAAAATTTGATGTTGACCTTATAGGACAAGAGCATGTTCTTTCACACCTCTTATGTCACTTATGGCAAACTGGTGATGGAAATATTTATGGTTTTCTTCTTGCTATTCTGTCTTAAAGTCCAGATTTGTGACATGTATGCATGCTAGTTTCTCCAACCTGGGTTGCAGAGTTCCTATGACCTGCTTCTGTCCTCACAGAACCTCTGTATTTGAATTACAACCAAATAAACAAATGGACTTTATTTACCACATTGTTACACCGATTTAAGTTAGGGGTATCAGAGCAAAAGAGGTTGAACATACAGGACTGCAATCCTTTTCAGATTTTTTTTGAGTAAAAAAAAAACCATTTATCCTTTTTCCTTCTACTTCACAATTACATAGACAAAATTCAAGAAAAACTCATTTAAGTTTGCGGTTATTATGTGACAAATTGTGAAAATGTTCAAGGCATGTGAACACTTTAACTAGACAATGTATAAATTGATAGGAATATGGGCCTATTAGGCTTCCAATATCTAAGATGGCATGTCGGCAAAGTCGCAGAAGAGATTTAATGAAGCACTGGCTCTTTTTTTTCGTGCAGCTGCTCTGTACGTGCTGGTGATTTGTTCAAGCTACCGTCTTAAGTTGTGTGGATTAGCCTGTAAGCCATGTGAGCTTTAACAAGCCTGTTACACATATCAGTCATCTGTTGAAGCTGTTTTTTTATTTTTTTATTTTTTGGCCCGGATGTGTGTGAATGTCTGTGTGTTTGTATAAATCCCTTGGAAAGGGATTTTACTCTCCCTCTGGTCAGACTGTTGTGCTAATTTGTTGTTTGCTTGCGTGGCTGAAATTGCTTCTGCAGGAGAAACACCTTTGCTTGTTGTCTAATTAACAGACTAATTTACTTCCACAGAAATGCTGATCTTGATTACATGTTCACAAGAGACTGTGGAAATGCTTAATCCATACAAGAAACACTCTGCATTGGTTATTCCTTGTTACAGACAACATCAGGCGAGGACATGAGAGATTTCACCAAAGTGCTGAAGAACAAATTCCGATCGAAAAAGTACTTTGCCAAGCATCCACGGCTGGGTTACCTGCCAGTCCAGACGGTCTTGGAGGGAGACAACATGGAGACGTAAGTGACTCTGATGTTTCAGTTTAGCTTGAGTATAAATTGCTAAACATGAAGTGAATATAGAGATGAAGTTCCTCCTGTTACCCAATCACTGATAATTATATTGGACGTTTTAGAATAGCTCTAAAGTCTTTCACTCTATAAGATGTTTGTGATGTGCTGATAATGTCAAAACATGGCAAATTCAAGATGGAATAACATGCACTCCATGTTAAAGAGGCAAAATCCCCCAAAAGTAGCAGGTATGAAGCACAAAAAAAACAGTGTTGAATTGTGGATATATGGCTCTGAAGTAGATAATATTTCTGCTACATCCACCACAACATTGGTAGCTTTATTTCTTTTCTGCCAGGCTTTGTAAATCCTTCTGGAAAACTGTTTAACTTAAGCCATATTAGGCAAATGCCCGGACTGCACATCTCATTTTATCCATCTTTGCTACCGAACTCAGATGATTTTTCTGTTTAGTCGCTCAGTATCATTGTGGGAAATGCCATTATGTGTTTCCTCCCCCTGTTTATTTTTCACTGCTCCTTTGTTAGTTTTGCAACATGTTGTTCAGCTGCATCTTGGCTCCCAGGATGACTCACATGTAGATGTACAAAAACGGTCTCATAACTTAAAGTTGCCCACAGTTACCACTTAGATGGATTGCACTTACCATCCTTATTTGTCCTCCTCCTCACCTCCCACCTTACTCGGTTCACTTCCTAACCCCCAGCCCAGTGAAGAGACTCCTGCAGAGCTTTCTCCTTGATAAATGTCCTTAAAGGGGAAGGCATATTTTTGAAAGGGATCTTTTTTAAAAAAAAAAGCAGCAGAAGGGAGTGGAGAGTGGATTTATTGATCATTTTACAGTTTCTTTCACTACATTTGGTCTCAAGTGAACACTACACTACCAACACTGTGAACACCGTAATCTTATATTTAGACTGACTGGAAAGAAAATAACCCCACTGTATGTAATCCTACTTTTGAAATCATAGTCCTTTACTGTTATTGTTGTAAGCTAAACTAGATGGTTTCAATAAAAATAGGCTTGATATTTTCAGTTACTCTAAATTCTAAATTTGTCTATATTCCTTGTATTGTGACAAGAGTTACAAGAATTTTCAAATGTTTGTACTGATGTAGTGTCAGAACAGAAAACAAGATTAGGTTTTGAATAATTAGCCTCCCTAAAACCCCTAGCCTCGCTTTTCTTTATTTTCTCTGTTTTTTTTATTCCACCCACTCTGTTTTTCTTCCCGAGAGAGAGCAAAACACCACCTACTCTCACCTCTCTACTGTTTTTTTGCTTCATGTCACACCAGATGGGATTTTGGATTTGTCACAGCTATATTTGATAATTTGAAAGAACCAAGCTGCTTTTTTTGCTTTTTTTTTTTTTTTTTACATTTTCACTATTCACCCTTCATGACATGATTCAGACTTTTGCAAAGGCGTTGATGGGTTTGAAGATTAATTTATAAGATGCTGGTTGAAAGTATTAATGTTCTCAATAGCTGCATTACTGCTGCACAGAAAATAGTTATTTTATTTCATATTTAATTTTAACATCTGTTTGATGAAACCTAAGTTGTAATTTCTTTAATTTATATAACATAGCTTCAGTTAAACAGTAAATTTTATTCTTAGATTTGCTTGAAAATTCATAAATTTGTTGCTTAGCAAAATAACAAGTAGGGATATTATATTTAAATTCTCTCATTATATTTGCTGTTATTTGCTTTTAGTTCCTCTTAAGAGGAATTTATTTAAAGATTCATCTGTCAGTAAGCGACTGGTTCATATATTTGCTGGATTTTCGTTCCAGCCCTCCAGCTGTCTCTCTCAATCCGACAGGTTGAGGAGTCAGCATGCACAGATGGGTTTTTTACCGCTGACAAAAAATGAGGGAGAGGGAACGCAGAAAAAAAAAAAAAAGAAAACCTGTGCTAACAATGACAAAATGACTACCACATCATGATGGACCAAATTGATTTTTTAGAAGCTGTTCAGGGCATTCACCTTGAAGGAAAAAAACAACAACCTTGAGACAAAACCAGAAAGCACATGCTGTGCAGATATGACAAATACATAAGATAATGAAAAAAAGACATGGGCTCTTTTAGTAGTTTTTTTTTTTTCCTTTTTCCCAGTCAGCATTTCTGTTTTGTCAAGAGTAGCTGGAAGAAAACAACAACTAAAGAGCTTCCTAAGTGCTACCAAACTGATGGAGTTATTATCCACACACCTGTTCTGTCCAGATGTTTAGCAGACTCTATAATGACAGCAAAAACTCCTGCCTTCATTGTGAACCTTTTCTTTAATGTAAAAGTGAAGAAAGATGCCACATAAAGCATTTCAAGGGACTTCAAGTGAAAGCAAATTGTTCCTGTCAAAGTACTCATACTTTCCAAAGGCCAACTTGATGTTCTCATCTTAAGAGACAACATGAGGACACAGAGTATCTGTTCTTTCAGAGCAGAAACTGCCTTCTTCCAATCTCAATCTTTTCCTCGCTCCCGTTTCTCTGCTTTCTGCTCTGTCTTCTGACATCCTGAATTCAACTTGCAAATAAACAAATTGTTGCTCATTTTCACTGAGTATTGCTTGTGCTATTGCAGTGGGAAAAACACTAAAAATAAAATAAAATAAACCACCAGTTGGCTTCCTCTGGGAGAGCAAAACATGTTTTATTGAATTTTTTGTTTAATCTTCTGAGTTTATATCCCTGTATTAAAGTAGAAGAAGTTATGAGAGACTGGAAAGGTGAATGTCTAAAGGCAGGTTTTTTTTTTCTATTTTTACACAAACATTCTTGCCTTTGAGGAAATGTGAAGAACATCTTGAGCTTACGCCAAGTCGACAACATGATGTATAAAGTATTACAGCACAACTTTTTTATGTTATTTTCTCAAATGTTTATTAAATTACTCGCAGTTTATAACTTTACTGACTTATATTTTTGATGATTATTACAATGTTGGTTGGAACATACCTGGATGCAGCCTTGAGAAATATGGAATCTCATTTTGTGGGGGGGTTTTTCAAGCTTTTTAAGTATAAAATTGAGCTTGGAAAAAAGTTGTGGTTTCAGACATGGCCTTTTAATTTATGATCTTAAAGCTAATAATCTAAATTTCTTGACAAATGTAGGGCTTTTTTACATCGGCTTATTCTTAAATGATGTTCTTATTCCTGTTCAATCCATTGATCATTTAGATTTTTTGAGTAATAGACATAGAAATAGAGATATTGTTGTTATCCTGGATTTTTGCACATTATTGTAAATGTGCAAAAACTCAAAAGTTTTTTTTTATTGATGTCTTTTCTCATTTGAAAGTGTTTGAAGTGTTTTTTGTTGTGCATATTTTGGATTGTATAACATGTCTTCTCCATATGCTGAGCCCAGCTGCTCAGCAACTGGATGCACAAACAGTATATCGAGAGGAGTTTGGTTTTTTTTTTTTTCCTTCTTCTCCTCTTCCTCCATCTGCTGTGTTTTCTTTCTCAGACCCACTGAGTGATTTTGACCCTAAAACTGTTTTGTGGTGCCTTTACTCCCTCTCCCTCATTCCCTCGGTTTCTCTTACAGTCCCGTCACTCTCATCAGCATGTGTCCGGAGCAGTATGAGTGAGTATGAGCCACCAGTAACTACACCCCGTCTCCAGACTGGAATGCCTTTAAACAACACCTCCCTTTGCTCCTTTCACTCCTCACTCAGCACCTCATCCCCCACCACCGAAATCCTTACATCAACTAAGTTTTCACATTTGCATGTTGTTTGACCGCCTGCTTTTCTGCCTGGTCGACTGGTTGAACATCTGACCGAAACCAGGGGACGAAAAAACTTGCGCCGTTTTCTCACTTTCCTCTTCTCGTCAAAGCAACCACCTAGAATACAGTGTCTCATCCCCGCCAGCCTGTCAAAAAGCATCCAAATGCTCCGTAGATCATCCCACTCTCATATTTCTCTCTCTGTAGGATCATCTGATTTGTTTCTAGGTGAAGCTGTGTGGGGCCATTAGGTTGTGAGCGCGTTGAATGCGTGTGTGTGCATGTGCTGGTGATTTTCTGTTTTAACGAGGCCGTGTGAGCACGCCGAATCTCATCCATCTCCATTACTCCATTCATTTTCCAGGCTGTCCCAGACACCTCAGCTCTCTCATGACGACACCCACTCCAGGATAGAGCAGTATGCCAGCAGGTATGCTCTGCAATCTCCTGTCAACATCTCATCCATTCCAGTGGCACAGGGGGCCATGCAAATATGATTTGCAATGCTGTGGAAAATGCCAATAGATGATAAACTAATCACCAAATGTCTCAAATTTAAAGATGAAACATTCTGAATATATTAGGAAGGAGCAGCGTAGAGGTTTTTGCACCACTTTAAGGCACAAGAGAAGAAAACAGGAACTGCTTGACACATCAAAAGAATTTTGAACTCGAGAAACAAGGTTTTGGTCTTTAAATAAGTTGTTAGGGCAGTGGCAGTCATAGTTAGGAGAAGGCAAAAGATGTGAAATCCTAAGCTTTATGAATCATCCTCACTGAAATATTGAAGGCGTTCATATTTAATTTTTTGCCTTTTGGAAATTAGGTCTTTTTTGATAAGGTGCCCAAATCTTTGCATCCACCCACTCTTAGAACTATTAGTGTTGCACCAGAAACTGTTGAAATGTGATGTTCTCCTCAGTTATCTTTGAAAGATACTTGTTCCTATTTTGGTTGCACTGCCATCGAGTCTGTACAGTAGTTTAAATACAATCTACAAAGTAGGACATGGATATTGACTAAGGGTGGACATGAAAAAGTATTTAGACCTAATTATCACCTAAACTCACAGACTGGGCAAGGAAAGCATACATAAAATTAATCCAAAAGACTCCTGATATCTGTAGGCAGCTGCAGAGATTCACAGCCCAAGTATCTGTTGGTAGGGCAGTAATATGTTGTGTATTCCAGAAATCTGGTAATTATGGAAAAATGGCAAGAAAAAAGACATGGTGGAGAAAAGAAACGTCAACAAACATCTCTTAGCACACCCTGAAAAGCATATTCATATTTTTTTGACCTTCAGTATAAAGTAGAATACAAATGAAAATTTTTGGAATACAATTTAGCAATTTGTTTGTCTTAAGATTTGTCTAAATCAATCTCAGGACTCAACAAGGAGGATGGAAAGCTTGGCAGCAAAAATCAAAAAAGGATGTTTTTGTTTTGAAACTCATGAATTTAGTGAGCAGAGAGATCAAAGCCAAGCAAATTGCTTCTAATCTGGAGATAAAAATGAGCTTTTTGCTTTGATATATGAGCTAAAATTGTCTTTGAATTCTGGTTTATGCAAACAAAAACACTTCAGTTTTCCATCAAAGAGCAGCTGAGCAGCTAATCACACCTTAACTTCGTGGAGCCAACGTTCCATAAAACATAATTATTGCTTTTTTAGAATAATATATTTGCAGGATGCATAATTGGTTGTTTTCAAACTAATTCATATCCCATTCAGCCTTTAGATGACTCTTTTTTTCATCTTTGCTGGATTGAATCTTTGAGATGCAGAAAATAGAGTTTTGGTGCATAGTGAGGTGGAAACCATGCTGAGTTATGGGACGTTTCTGTGGGATTATGCTTTACAATTTTTCAAATATTTCTTTTAAAATGTGGTTACATGACACTAATACTGTATTTTAATAGGCTCCAAGGGGTCTACAATTTACCCTTTGTGACTTCTGCTATTAGCAGTTTTTTCTTTAAATACTTGTTTTAATCACAATTTTTTTTTAAAACAAGTATCTGAATCCAAAAGCCTGCTCCTGTTAGTCATTCAACAAGTAATTCTGCCAGGTTTTATTCCAATTTTGCACTTGTCCTTTTTTATGTGGCAGGATTATTAGCCAAACAGTTAAACATGTCCACTAATAAACATTGTCATGAAAAGGTATTTGCTCCTTTACAGATTCCTCCTGATTTGAATTTTATCTCACTTACAACTTTCATGTAATGTAGAGTATTTAAAATACCATGTTTTCATTTTTTTAAACAGAAAAAGTTATCTAAGCTAATCTATCTCTCTTTGAAGAGTAATTCCCAACACTGTAGTTACTATAAACATGTGGGCTGTTGTGCATTTTTAAAGATGTTTATAATATAAACACAGTATGATTTAATAAATTTTATGAATTAATCTTGGTTACACTCAAAAAATACATTTGGTGGAATTTTTTGTTGGTGTCTTCAAGATTTATCCAAACAGACATCAACATTTCTTTCTGCTTCTTTGTTTGCATCTTTTTAAATGTCAAATAATTTAAAAAAAATCTGTTGTATGCCTACCTCCAACTTAATCCGTGTCTTTGACTGATGGCATTTAGTTTTTTCTGCTGTGATCAGAGCAGCCTTCAGATGCCAGCTTCAAAGAAGCTCGCAGTGACCAACACATGCACTATGTCACTATTAGAATCATAGCCAAACTAATGTTCAGCTTCCTGCACACTGTGTTATCTATAAGTTCAACATATTGAAAAGTTAAATCAGTAAACCATGACCCCTCAGATAAGTTAGATGAGTTTCTTATCTGTCCAAATCTGTTCACCCCTGAAGCGGACAAGGATTATTTGCGTTCAAATAAAAGTCTGCGTGTACTTACAGGCAGAACCTTAATCATGAAGAGTCATCTGATGCAGCAGTGCTTTATCTGGTCTGAAACCTTTAATTGGCTACACACCATTAACCTTCGTTGGCTGAACTGCCATTAACAGAGACACATTTGAGCCCTGGGAATGATAAATTCAAATGACATATAGTCACTGCTCTTACACTGCTACGGTAGCTTGAACATACTGGTAAGATCTGAGATTTATCCCTCCTATGCATATTCTTTCATAGTTTATTTTAATCACTAAGGATAATACATAAATTTCCCCTGATCTCTCTGTTTTGTGGAGTTCTTTTGCATGCAAGCTCTGTGAATTGACTTCATTAGCGTAACTGCTTTTGAGTGGATTTATGATTATGAAAACACAAATGTTTTTACCAAATCCATCTTCCCTCCCCACAGCCACATCTCTGCCATGCATAATCATCCACACATGCTGCTCACTGTTTGTGACTCCATACATGAAACTATACACATAAAATGTGCATGCACAAGCTGAGAAAATCTTTTTATATTTCTTTGTCAGTTTGTGTTCCCGCTGACTTGACTGCACGTTTTACATTTTAACTGGTGTCCCGCTGAGGTCTTGATGTCCTCGTTTGTCGACAGTGATGTTCTGTATTTTAATGACGTCCTAACAGCCTTTCAATGCTTTGGTTTTTACTGTGGTTTGGGGTTTTTTTTTTCCTCAGGTTGGCTCAGATGGAGCGTTCGAATGGCTCTCTGCCCACAGACAGCAGCTCAGCTACAGGAAGCATGTAAGTCATCATGCATAAGACATTTTCATCTAATTTCACTGTTGGACTTGTTACTACAAAACCTAATTTCCACTAACTGTAAAGTGGGGTGTTATAGTTTCTTTTTTTTTTTTTTTTATTGCATCTCATACATAATATTTCAATCAAAGTTCTCATTGAGTTTGAATTAATTGTATTTAGCCTGCAACACCATTTTTGTTTGAATTTCAAATGAATGCTAAAAATTCTACTTGGTACCCTCTACTCTAATGTTAAACATAAATGATGTTCTCTATTCTAAAAAATTGCCATGTGCATTCCTGAATGATGGTTAGTTGTTTACAGTGGAGGCATTAAATTAACGTCTTAAAAATGGGAAATCATTTGGGCATATTTGAAGAGCTTGAAGGCTCATGATTTAGCCACAGAAACAAGAAGATTAAGTCGAGTTGTCTCCACAGTGAGCTCTGCATGCAGGGCTGAGCACTGAGTGTATGAGCGAGGAAATTAGTTATAACGCTTTCAGATTGTAAATGCTGTGTGACAGTGTAAGAAGTATGCTAAATACTGCAAACTTGTACTTTTTAAGCAAATGTATCTTATAAAAAATAACAAATGAGAGCTAGTTTAAATGTATTCAAAAATTAGTTGCTGTAACATGTAGAGATTTGTTGTGGGGTTTTTTTCAAAGTTTTTAGTCCTACAGCCCAAAGTACTCATTTTCTTATCTTTTATCATTATTCAAATATTTGCCAGTATTGTCACTACTACATGATTTTCTTTTAAGTGTGCAGCCCAAGTCTTCAACACTAAATGTGTTCAACAGAGACAAAGATGGGTTTATAAGTGCAAATCAAACGGGGTAAAAGCTTTACAAATCCATAAAACTAATAATTAAACATCTGTGTTTTATTAAAGTTTTAGCAGTCAAATTCAAATATGTAAACATATATATTTAAAATTGTATTTATCTCTTGAAATCTAGTTTTCCATAAATGCATTTGTTGTTATATCAAAATACACATTTTTTTAATATAAGTAATGTTCAAGCACTATAAGTTCCTGATTATTGATGTAAACATGTTTGTGGAAATTGGCTCACAGGCAAACATTTTTGTAGATTGTCCTACGTCAACAGTGAAGCTCTTTTTATTTTGGGTTAAAAGTTTTTTTGAATGGATTTATCCATGTAAAAAGGCAGTTTTATGTAGCTAAAAGCTTACATCAAACTAACAAAAGTGTTTCTCTGGAGAACTGATGTTATATATTGAAAGACAGTGAATAGAATTGGGATTTCTACAAAGGAACCTGTTTAAAAGAGGAAATATTTGGGAAAAAAAGCACTCGGGAAAATGTTTGAGACCTGTGAGAATCCTCAGTAAGGATAAAATGAATCATTTGGCTTTATTGTTTTCTAGATTGCATCCCTTGCTGATGCATCATGTGGATCACATCCCAGCGGGAATAGTTTCTTTGCAATAGAAAGTCCTCTGAAGACTTCTAATAGCTGTCCACTCATTGTTCTTCAGTGGATCGATGGGCAGAAAGAGGAAAGCAAGAAACATTTTCGGTGTGCAGGTGTCAGTGGAAACTGAGAGGGATTTATATCCTTGTTTTGTAAGTTTGGTAATGTGGCACAGACACATTACCACTGCTCCCTTTTGTGCTGTGTAGTGTGGCATTTTCAGAAGCCGAAGCCATTAACAATCCCTTCTCTTAAAAAGGAAAAGCCACAAACGACAGAACACAGTAGAGCATTAATGAGGTGAGGAAGATGAAGGTTTGATGAAGGGTAATAGCAGTTAGGAAGTGTATTTAAAACACCATTATGGATGTGGGTTTGTTCTCCTATTGACTCTTAGACGTGCAAAAAAAAGCTCAATTATTTCTAGATTTGAACATTAAAATGATAAAGCGCTTTTGTTCCGCTTATTTATTGTTAGCTTTAACATAATTTGGATGGAAGCCCTGTAAGGTTATGAAGATGATTCAACATTAGAATAATCTGACATTAAATTTGTCTTCGGAAGTCAGAGTTCACAGTCAAAGTGGCATGACTAAAAATACCAGCAATAGTTGTTTATCACCTTATTGTTGTTCACTGGCAACTAGACTTCCTCCCTTGGTTCACCTCTTACAATTATTTTATCAAGGCCACTAATGTCACTATTAGGATACGTGAGTCATTGTTGCTGCCGTTGTTGCTTATAAAAACATTGCCTTGCATTACAAATTCAAAAAGGTGCTTTAAGATACTTAAGGTGTCTCTTGTGAAGGATTAATGTTAGCTACTACAAAGATGTACATGTCAGATCAGGAAGGAGAAAGCTGCAACTCCCTCCATAGTTATTACCTCATACAAATGTGTGAAAACTTTAAATAAATGCATTGTTGCAGTAGCATAATCTGAATCTGAAGTATGTTTGAAAATGTAACATGTTGAGTACATTCATTCAGGTTTAAATACCTACATTTGTAACAAATTTATTATTAAATGTTTTTCAATTAATGTTTTATTTTAGGTGATCAGAGTATCTTAAAATTAATTAGTAATCTGTGACCCTCTATTTCCCTGGAGTTATATTATAAAATCTTTCTATGGAAAATTTCTAATCTTCACAAGTCAGGAAGTAATTATAAGATAACAGCTACTCACCTGAGTCAGTATCTTCAGGCAGGACAATAATTAAAAAGAAAACATAAAACTGGCTCATGACTAATAAGGGAGGACTCCAGTTTATTTTGCCATCCAACAGAGGAGAGAGCAGAGGCAAAGATTGGCATCTTGAAGTTTCCATAACAACAATCTATCTGAAAGGCCTTTGAAAACCTCTTTACTAGACATGGCAATTATTGTATCAAGCGGTGTATCATTTTGCAGTCAGAACATTGATGTTCATATGTAGTTTTCTGATAATTGGGTAGCAGAAACATTTAGTCACAGTCACTGCTCCACAAGGCATCAGCAGGTTCCTAAAGGCGACAGTTGTCTGTAAAATATGGAGTATTTTACACTGCATCTGTTTGAAGGGCATTTATCTATCTGCTTTTAATGCAAACATTTAGCATCGAGAAAGCTGTTTTATAGCTTTAGTCTCTATGCATTTAACAAGTGCAGTCAAAAGTCTGCCAAATAAGTGGCAAATGTATCTTTTTCTTTAAAAAACTTTTTTTACTACATGCGGGTTAAGGGTTTCTTATGTAGTTAAAGATCATACCTGGTCTTCTGTTGTCTGAAAAAGATGTTAGAAATTGTACCTTTTCCGCTCCCCTTTCTAAGGTTTTATGTATTTTTGTTCAATTTAGGTAATAAAGCTTTTATAACTCAGGTTTGATGGTGTATTTGCATGATCACTCTGTCGGTTGGTGAGGTCACAGGTGCCACAGAAATTATGCCCACGCTTGACAGGACTGCTGAAGGTAGCAGGATTTCTGTTTATGGAAATCGGCACCGTTTTACAAGGATGATTGCGTTTGCCAATTACATGGATGTTTGAGTTTTGGCTCATTTTCTGATTGTTCAAATCCTGCAAACACCGTCCTGGACTCGCTGACGGTTTTACAGTGATATCAATAATTGGCCTGTGAGTGTGTTTGGGTTCAGCGTGTTCAGCGTGTGTTGTTTTTGTTTTGCATCTCTTTTTATCCAAAAGAGAATTCATAATTAGTAAATTAGTATTTTCTGTGACCTCCAGATAAAGCGCAGTATAGTCATTATTGCTTTGGTTAATGCTTACTTACAATTGTTAACCTGATTCTTTTTTCTTCTCTTGTATGTTGCTCTTTGTTCTTGTTCTTCTCTGTTTAATTTCTCCAAACATTGGTTTTTTGAGGCCAGCTTTAATCTCACTCTGCCATCTCTCTTTCTCTTCAATGCACCTTCATTATTGCTGATTGCATTCTAATCAGGTTTACCCTTTGGGTACTCGGACTGAATATGGCTCTTAAGTATTTTGCATATGGCTCTCCATTTAAAATCAAACATGAAGAAAAATTTTTTTAACATATATCTCATCACCCTCCAAGTTTCTTCCATCATCTTAATCCATGTCTTATTTTTTTTCCATTCCTCCATGTCTTTATATCTCCCTCTTTCTCTCTTGGGCTTAGCTTGTGCAGCTCATCTGTATCTATCCCAAGAGGGGCTGCTTGCTTTGTGATATGTGATTCTATTGTTGAGTAAAAAGTCTCTGCAGGCACTCAACCTCAACAGGACTAACACTCAAATTCACAATCTACCACAGCTATTATTTACATTTAATTCCTCTGCTCTACCACCTTATTTTTGTTCTGCCTCTACCCCTGGCCTCTCGTCTCCCTCCCAGGATCTCATAGCAGGGAGTTCTACCCCCCATAGTTCCCATTTTCACTGGTAATGATCCCCCTCCTGTTTGCCTCCAGATTCGCCTGCCGGGCCCTAGAAACATGCATAATTAGCCTCTCAGTATGTGCAGGACCCCCGTCCCTCGTCCCCAGAATATGGCATTGCTGTCATATTTTAGGTTTCTCAACTGGAGCCTTTTTCCATCATCCCAGTTTGTCCTGTCACAGCATAGGAATATTACACAGGGTGTGTGTGTTTCTGTCTGTTGGCAGCAGGAGATGTGCAGGATTCAGTTTCAATCTCAGTTTTATTTATTTATGTCATGTTTGTGGATTCTTAAATGTCAGAAAGAATTTTATGAAACATTGTGGAGGTTAGATATCCTAAAAGGACAGAAAATGTAACAAACAAACAAACAAAAAAACCCACTCCAGACACTGAGATCTTAATTCTAAAATAAAAATATTGATTGGTATTTATCGACACTGTGGGAGCCGTTAAAAAAGCAGCTTATTAAATGTTAATACATACAAAGCCTTACTGTTTCATAAAGAAAAGCTGATTATGATTAGGTTTGGGCAATGTAGACTAAAAATATCTACTGTATTTTGTGGTATTAATTGTAATATCAATCTTTTTTGCCAGATCCTTATAAATACAAATACTTTTCAAATATATTTATATAAACATAGCCATTGTTGAAATAGCTGTTTAAGCAGTCCAACTGTACAATTAAAAGGAAATAATAATTGTATTAAGTCATACGTTAAAATGCATTGATATTTATTATGCGTTTCTTGGAATCAACAGCAGAAAAATAGCTTAACAATCAAGGACACCCTGATCTATAAAATCTTTCAGTTTCCAGATTAGTTTAGGACCAGTTCTTGTGCAACTGCAATCTGAAAATGCACTACAGAGGTGCTCTGTTTTCTCTCTGTAGATCTTAATGTTAGGAGTACAACCCTGGGTTCTTTGAAAAGCATGAAACTGCACAGTGGTTAAAAAGCTCCCTTCATTTTAGACGACCATCTTCTTTGTGTCCTTTTATGTGAGAAGAGGCAAAATATCTTTTTGAGTACCTCTCATTAGCTTTATTTGTGATTCTCTGAGTTCGATTCAGGGTCGAGGAAAACTGCAATTACTGCCTTTTATAAGGGAGAATATTTATAATCTCTTTTATTAGGTAAACTGCAGTACTTGTATTCTGAATATGTAATTTAAGCTCCTGGCTGAAATTCAAAGATGTCAAATAGTAAAACATTTCAAATGAACAATTTCTTCTTCAGAGCAGCCTTTACTAATTTACACATTACCAATTAACCAGAATATGTGCCTGGTATTCATATTTTTTGTTCATAAGTGTCAGAGTAATATAACACTTATTTATTATTATGTCTTAACCTAAAATTAGTGCTTTGAATCATAGAAAAAGTGATTATTCTAACCCAAGGATGTGTTAATGAGGATTAGAGTGCCATCTTATATGCCAGAAAATTCAATCTTATCTGCTTTATTTGTGATATGAGGCAGAAGTCAATAGAAAATGTATTATACTGTCTAGATTAACTTACTTTGTTTTGTTTTACTGTGCATTGATAAATTATTACCAAGGTCTGGTCTGCCCTACATTTTTAGTACTTCTCTAATTAAAAAAAAATCTTTCTGTGGCCTTCTAACCTATTTTAGATTTTCTCCCAATGATTTAATGACTGCAGTGTAATTACAATAGCTCAAGTAGTGACTAAAACTGTAAAAGAAGTTTGTTTTTCAAATATATTTATATGTATTTTAAATATTAATTTTAAACCATTAAGAATTGTAATGCATCATGGATGAGACGCCTCAATAAAAGCATGTTTGGAAAGTTTTCCGATGTTTAGAGAAATAATAAAAACTGAAGAAAATAACTTTACTGTCTGTACAGTTCAGATTAGATTTATTTTCATAGATCTACAACATTACAAAAACACAACATTCCAATCAGAAAGACACTGCACAAGTTTAACATATGCAAAGTGGACAAGAAGGTAACATTTGCTCTTTAGAAAAACCATAAAGGTCTTGTAAAAGTTTGCCAATTAAAAACCTGAACAAAGCCCAGAATTTATTTAAATAGTGTACATTGAACTGATGAGCGGGAATATATTTTATTTTAATTATTTAACTAAAAACGCCATCCCAGGGTAAACCAACTTCTTAGCATGGAGGTGGAAGTGTCATGGTTTGGGGATGCTTTGCTGCAGGAGGGCCTGGCCAGCCTCACCACCAGACAAGCCACCTCAGTTTCTCCACGGTATTCCATTGCTAAGATCAGCAACATGTATATCTTAACATTTTCTTTGCAAGATCTGGATATTTAATGGTGTGTCCTAATTTCTTTCACCACTGTGTGTATGTATGAGACAAAATATACTTTCTTCGTTATTAAGATGGCAGGATGACAGTTGACGCACACTTCAGAAAAAGCTGCAGCACAACTGAACTTTCTCTGCCAAACTGCGTTTCCTCTTTATTTTCAAGCTGTCAAACTGCCTCTCAAAATAAGTCACTTTAGCAGTGAATAAATCATTTAAAAAGTCAGCTTTCTTCCCTTTTTTTCTGAAGCGCGGTTGTCAAGTGTTTGATATTCCTCAGAATAAAGGTGATGGCTGGGCTTTAGGAAGACCTGCCACCTCTTCTCATTATCATTGAGATGACAGATAAATACTTATACAGATACCAGACAGCAGCCATTTCTCCTCTTTCCTCATATCTTTTAATCTGTCTGCTGAGCTCTGCTTCTGCCATTCTCTCTCCGTCGCCGATTTCTCCTTTTATTTCTGTAATAATCAGATAGCTCAGACTGGCACGTGTCCCACTAGGGATTATGGAGGTTTCATTGTACCAGATATGCTATAGCTGAAGATCTTTAACATCACACCGCATCATTTTATGAGGGTGTTTGCAACAGTTGCTGTTATTGTTTTTGTAGCACAGTGTGAAAATTGCTAATTTGAGTCTGGAAACTGAAAAACTATGTAGAATTAGGTGCGATTTGTGGTCCATTTTGGGCTGGTTAAATCATAAGGTCAACAAACTAGACAAATGAGAAGACCAGTTGCTGAAGCACACACACCTAAGGGCAAATTAGGATCCCAAAAAAACATGCATGTTTTTGTGCTGTGGATTAAAGAATCCATAGAAAAACATGAACTCGTACCAGAAAGGCTCTCGGCAAAACCTTAACCCAGGACCTTCCTGCTGCTAGGCAACTGACCACCATGCAGCTCACCATCCACTTATAAATTCATAAATAGTTTTGTTTTAAGTGAAGTGGTGACAGGAAACTTGTTTCAAATGATACACTTCCTTCTAAAATTCAGGATACTAGCTCCCTCAAAGTTTGATGAAAAATGTGAAGACGTTTGCACTTGGATCATTTCCTTCATGTTCTACATCATGGTCCGTTCCACTGGTTGTTTCTACACACCAAAGTAAGAAAAGTGTGCCAGAAGGAGGGAAACAATGTTTGTGAAAAAATATAGGTCAATAACTTCTAAACAAAAAAACAGAGTAACACTTTTCCTTTGGTCTAATTGACTTAATGTTTTTGTAATAAATATAATGAATTCACAGACTTTTTCTTTTAGCACCAATATTCAGTAAGGGCTGTGAATAAACAGTTTTGATTTTCTTTGAGTTTTTCATTTTGCTAAAATGAATAAAGGCATTGAAATAATGCATGCTAGGTAAAGTAAAACAGCTAAGAAAATGAAATCATTCCCCTTTTTATATCATCCATTCCACAACTTTAGGTCTTTGCATGTTAAGAAATTGAACATATTAACCAAAAATTATGAGTAAAAGAATATCAATACTATGCAGATAAAAACACTACATAATATACTTAATTTGGATGTCCGTAGAACCTGTTGGCTCTGTGAATGAAATTTTTCAGTTTTATGTATATGATGCTGATTCACAACAAATTAGTTTGTTTTTATAAGAGAGTAATTTATGTTTCATTTAAGTTCCTGCCTTAATTCTTTACTTCCGCATAAACTTTTTATGTTATAAAATTTTAAAGAGCTTGTAAAAAGTAAAACTTTCTGCTCCTCAACCTAAACTAACGATCACTGACACAGACGGGATGTTTGGGGTCCTCGCTCGCTTAACACTCTGCCCTTCTCACAGGGATGATGAACATGCTCTGATCATCCAGTACTGCCAGACGCTGGGTGGGGAGGGCTCCCCGTCCAGCCAGCCGCAGAGTCCTGCCCAAATACTACAGGCTGTTGAGCGGGAGGAGAGAGGCGAGTTGGAGCGGCTCATCGCCCGCCTGGAGGAGGAACAGAGGTGACTTTTAAGCACATCAAAAACAGGATATTGTAATTTAAATTGATTATCATGACTTATTGTTCAGATTGAGGAAAAAAATAACTTTGTTAAATTGTGCAAAAAAAAATAAATCTAGTTTTACGGTTGCTGATATTTTACAACATGAAAATAAAGGTAAAGAGGCTTCATTTCCTTACACTGTGTGATTGTAATCTGTTCACTGTTGCTGTGCAGACCAAAGGAAACTCAAGGTGTACACTTCCTGTAACTCTATTGGCTCTTGCACACAAAGTTTGATTTGTAAATGGTAAGAAGAATGACTGCAAAGTTTATTGTTGTGGAAATGCTTCTTGCAGAGCCAAGAGCTCGACTGGAGTGATTTAACACTGATTACACACATACACCGGCTCTGTGGGAGAGCTGTGGGAGCTTTACTGCCAGGCTCATAAATGCCAACTTAAGTAAAGCACTGCAGCTTATGGTTCTGCACTGAGAAGGAAAGGAAGGAAGGACGGAGGGAGGTGAGAGATTTGGCCTGGCAGGTCCTTTGCATTTGTTTGCCCACATCAGTAGGAATTAACTGAGGTAGCAGAAAGCAGAGGAAAACGTTAATGAAGGACTTTTGTGCCACATCCAAGGTTGCTGAGCTTTTTATTTAATTTGTAATATTTATGAGTTCATGAAGACCAACAAGAATGACAGGTGGTAATCTTGAGGAGGTGGTGAGAGTTATTCAGTTTTCCAGGTGTTCGTAATGGATTTATTCTAGCATTTTGCTTCCCCTCCAACTCTCTCAGGAATCTGCAGAGGGAGTACGAACAGGTAAAAGAACAGCATGGCCAGCGAGGCGCCCCAGCTGGAACGCCCTGGGAATCAGAGAGCCAGTCCACTCATCCTGACGAGGCTGATCTTCTGGCTGAAGCCAAGCTGCTGCGGCAACACAAAGGCCGGCTGGAGGCACGCATGCACATCCTGGAGGAACACAACAAGCAGCTGGAGTCGCAGCTCTACCGCCTACGACAGCTACTGCACCAGGTTACTGAAGTCTTTCAACTCCTTTGAAATATTTATCACCAAATTTCAAAAGTTACACGTCAGGAGAAAAGCTATGTATGACATTTGTATTCTCCTGACTTCTTTCTGCAGCTCAAAATGCTTGAATCTGTATATTCAGAAACATATGGTGTACTACTTAGCTTTACAAGTATAGTATTTTTTTCATTTTCCTCCCAGAAAGGTGGTACTATTTGAGAACTATGCACTGCATTTATTTTTTCACTGCATATCAGTCACTTACTGGCCAAAGTATTCAGATCTACAGAGTGAAATTTTGCTGCAAGAACAAGAATGGACTGCAGAAGAATTGATCACCTCTGATTAGTTATCTGTCTTGAAAATTATTTATCTGGACAAGAAAAAGTGAGAACTACTCCTGTGAAGCATCAATTCAAATGTGAGGTTTCTACAAAATCCACAAAAATTAAAGACAAATTTATTCTAAAAGGATCTTATTTCATCTGACAAAGCAAATTTTGTTGAAGATCAGTCTTTTCCAGTATAAAGAAGCCCCACATAGGCAAAAGTAAAACTGAGGTGTCTCAAATATCATTCAAACTTTAATACTTTTAAGAAACTTAATTTAATCTGTGATCATCTTTCAAAGCAGCTACTATCAGTTAAGATTGATCTACTCTTTAAATTTAAATATTACTCATTTCGCCAGAGAAATTATTTTTGCTCCTATGAAGTCTCCTTTGACTCCACTCCTACATAACTATAATAAAAAGTTTTTTTTTCCCCCTGTTAGCTGTATTTACCATTAATTCATTAGGCTTTTTGTTGAGGAGCAGCAGCAGGACAGTAATCACTGTTTAGAATCACACAAACACCAGCTGATAGGAACAAACCCAGAACAGCACATTAATTTATTAGAGGAAGCAAAAAATTAAATAAAACAGTAGCATCTAATAATTTAATAATCCAAACTTGTAGTTAGTTTTCCACCTCCTTGCTGCATCTTTTCATTCTTGACCTGTTGTTTGTAAAAACCAACTATAGGCTCTTACATTAGATCTAAATCATATCACTGCCTTCCTGCCTCCACCATTGATTCCCCCACCTTTCCATCAATAACCTACAGATTTGTTTTGGGTTTGCTGATCTAATAGCTCACAGAGGTTAGATTGCTTGTGCAAAAAGGGCAGTGCTGCAACTAAAAAACAAAGAAAAAAAATCCCAACTGAGAAAACAAACAGACTTTCTGATTGGTGCAAAGCCAGAAACATGGTGGCAATATATGTGAAGGTGCAGATTGCTCAGTCAGGACCGCAATGTTTCCGAAACCTTGTTGAATGTCTCTTATTAGGAATTAAGGCATCAAGCTGTACCTAATAAAGCATCCAGTGAATATGAAGCACGATTTATAGAAAATCCCATTTTAAGGCACTTCCAATTGATATTCTGTTATATGGATTCCTATAAATTCAAAATTATATTAGCCCAGCTCATTCCAATGCAATCCAACCACTCCATCATATTCAGATCCAATTACACGGAGTTCACTTCAATCCTAATTTAAATTTGCTGCAGTCTAATTCAGTTTTCAGAATTATATATTGCCAAATTGATTGAAAGGTTAAATAGAGACGTCCAGAGTCTTTGACCAGTTACAACAATGAAACAGTGATCCATAAAAGACTGAAATGTGGGTGAATCAATTTTGTTGGATACAAAACTGAATCAAAAGGAGTTTCACTGTAATAGCATCTTGAAATCGCTGAGCAGTTCCTGTTTCCATCAATTACTTTTACTCTAAAATGTTCTGTGAATATGAATTAAGAGTATTTTTGCTGAGCGAAGGAGCAAAACAGAGCCTTTTAAAGCATCAAAGTCTAGAATAAACTCCTCCTAAACTTCATTAAGTAATACTAGCTGAGTGAAAATTAACACTGATAATATTGAACATAGTTTGCAACTCCAGGCCCTCAATAAAAATAAAATTATAAATTTTAACCATCCACATGATTTCTTCTCCCTACTGATTTGTAAGTTTTGTCACAAAAGCCAAAGATTTATTTACATTAATAACATCTTGACTGTCATTGTCATGGCAACCACATTTCTTATGCACCCCATGCCACCCTTCCGCTGTTGTTTAGCTTGCATTGGCAGCTTTTTACTCTTTTTTTTTTTTTTTTTTTTTTGTCACGACTCTGTTGTAAATAAACTGAAGTACAAGCAAGAAAAACCAAAACAGTTCAAGTGAAATAGATCAAACACTAGACAAAATCTGGCTTTTCTGCAAGGATTTTTCTTAAGGCTTAAATTTTGCAGCAGATTCTGAAGTGAAGTGAAGTGATCCGGATACTGTCTCTGAAAGACAAATGCAAACATAATGCACCATACACAAGTACCAGTATATATAAATTTGAGTCTCTGGAGACCTAACAAGGTGTTGGTGTGTCATTCTATGAGCTGCAGAAGTTTAATGCCAGGCTCAAGAATGAATTTTGAAAAAGCCAGCCTGCCTGATTGCTCGCATTGAATCTACACCCCTTAAGGTCAGCCAAACCTCTGACCTCAGCTATTTTCAGACAAGCCTTAGGATAACGGTTGGACTCTGTAGCTGTTTCCAGGGCTGTCGGCTTCGCTCTCGCTTAGGCGACAGCAAATAAAGAAGATGATGATGATTAGAGATGAGGAGGGAGTAAAAGTTTCTCTAGTTTCAGGCAGAAACTCCAAAGAAAATGTGTTTCTGAAAATGAATGTTGTAATGCTGTACTCCAATCTTGGAAAAATAACTTATTTTTTTCCATTGATTTATCACCACTGATCCTTATCAGTGATGGCAGTTAAGATAGCTAGTGGTGAAATTCTTCTATTAAAGGTGATTTTGTGAGTCTCCTACTGTAATTGGCCTGTTAAAAAGCAATTAAAATACAGCGCAGTCTGTCTGATTGTGACAGGTTACTTGTGTTTACTGTCTGAGTTACTTTGTGCGCTTGGAGCAAAAATGTAACAACATTAATGGAGACTCATTAAACTTTCATACTGTTTCTTTCAATGTGGGCGCAATAACATTTGTTATATCTTTTGGCAGAGTTTCATAACTTTCATTTCAATCATTTATATTGGATTTTAGGAATTTGTCTCTCGCCCGCGGAAAAAAAAAATAAATCCTTAGAGGTCCTTGAATGAGTCACGCTGGAGCTTTTTGTTCTGTGGAGAACTTTTAGTGGGGACTTTGAGAAATGTTTACGTAATTCAAAAGTCCTAACAGCCTCATTGTGCCCCCCCCACATGCGCACTCTTGCTTTTGCCAAGCAGGGTGTTTTGTTTAGATATCTGAATCTTTTTCCTTTTCCTCTTCCTCTATCAGCCGGAGATGGACTCCAGAGTAAACGGAGCATCATCCCCCACTGTGCAAGACAGAGGACCACTTATGGAAAACTCAGGTGAGACCGTTCAGCCTTGATGTATTGCACTTAAAACACACACAAACACACGTCCGAGTGTCTGTCTTAAATATGAGAATCTACCTCTGAAAATCGATCACTCGTAGCTCCAAAAGACTTGGAAAATGATTTTTGGGATAGGATAGCGAAGTGTATCCTGTTACTGTAAACACACCTCTCTGTGCCTGTGTGTGTCCAGAAGAGCTGCTCCCCCCACAAAACAGCAGCTCTGACCTGGCAGATGTAATGGAGCAGATTAACAACTCCTTTCCTGCATGCAGTCGTAAGTTTCCCAGTCCTCCTCCACCTCCCCCCAGCATCTGCATGTTTGTCAAAAGACACCGTCTTCTTTTTTTTGGTTGGAGAGCTCCCTCTGTTTGTTTTTTTTTTATTATTTTTCTAAGCACATTGTGACTGACTCCAATTAGCCATTCTTGAAAAACAAGTTAGCATATATTCTGTTTTTAAAACTCTCAATTATATTGTTTGACTAGTAAAACATTTACTAGTGTTTTCATAAATGATCAATGTGTCCCATAAATATTGGGAACGGCAAATCTTCTTTACGTCATGATTGGATTTTCTGGATCTTATGGATTAGTTAATTCCCGCCTTTGAAATGCTGCTGGCCAAACACGCTGCGGTTAGATCAGCTCGCTCTCTGCACAGATAATCTGTCAGGCTCTCAGCAAGTGTTCATGTTCAAACGTTGAACATCAAACAGTGCTCAGGACTCTATCTTTTAAGAAAAGTTAAAGTTATGTCAGAGATCCATGGCTTTGCTCTGCTACGAGTCGGTTACCTGTAAAAAAAAAAAATCCAACAGCATTTGATTTTGAGGCATTTATTCCTTTTTTAAAAAAATTTTTCAAATAGACATAATCTACTGACCTAACATGTTATCAGATTGTATCCACTATTACTGTAACATTAGTGCAAAATCTAAAGGACCGCTGAACAGACATGGGTTTTAAATTCCCACAGCCCTGATTTGGTGTGAATTTCATATTCACTTGACTCTAGGATCTTGGCGCATATCCTCAGCGGATAACTGCAAAATCTGGAGTCTGTTTTACAATTAGTGAGATCTAAAATTAAACTTGTGTCCAGTTTTGCTTTTAGGAAGTTTATTCCACAGTTGACATGCAACTATTTCAGAGGAGATAAATTTTAAGATTTTGAAAAGAAATACTTCAAGGTTTGAGTATGATTGCTGATGCACAACTGAACTTTATCCTCTGTGGCGTTTCTGAGTGAAAGGAGGATTTAGTTTAAAGTACCACACTCAGCTTTTTGGTTCACTGTTGGCCAGAGCTGTGGTATTGTTGCAGCACTCAACCTTTGACCTGTTGAGCTTCACTTCCCGATCTGGAAAAGATTCACTGCTCAATCCGTGATCAGAGTGATAAATTTGACCAGATTTACAGATGTTTTTGCAACACTCACTCAGTTTATTTTTATCTATTATAAATATGTTGGTTATTTTCCATATAATATTGATTTTAAAGTGAAAAAACAGGTCAAACATGCCAAAACAATTAAAGAAAGCTCTGCTATGAAGAGTAGAGACCTGTAAAATCACAATCTTCCTGATTTATCAGCATTTTCTATCCATTCCTCTCCACTGTGATGATGCTTCACTGTTTGTCTTTATTCACTCATTGCATCATAAACTCACTATCACCTGCCTACATGCATGTTGTCAAATTTGATGTTTAAGCAGTCTGTGTTATGATCCTATTGAATGAATAGACTGAAAAATAATCTTTTTGATGATATTCAAATTTATTATTCTGTACCCTAGTGATATAAAACCTTACGTCCTTTAATTGTAAAGTGCATCTTTTATCATCACTTAAATACCCTATTTGGTATACTGTAATAAAGTAAAACCCTTGTTACCCAAATTGAAGCAATATTCCCTTTTGTGAACGTTAATCAGAGTGATTATAAAAATGCTCAAATATTGAATCGAAGCTCGCCCTATTTAGATTGCATTCAATTTTCGGCGTTGGAACCGAGATGAGGGCATTAGTTAAAAATCCATTCTAATCTCGCATGCGCTCCAGTGATATTAGGCTTCAGTTCCTGCTCAGCTCCAAGGCAGCTGGGAATGAGCTGGATGTGTGCATCAAAATGAGGAAGGCACCCGCGGGCTGATGATTTACCGCTAGACGAATGCAAACAGATGAACTGATAATTCAAAGTGTTAAACTGCTGTTTTGTTTTCTCTCCCACAGCCTCAAGCCTCTCCTCAAGACCACAGGTGAGACAGTTTTCCTCCTTCCCAACACCAGAGCTGTAAATTAATCTGCATACCATTAGCAGCTTGCGATTCGGTTTTTGTTCTATTGTCTGGTTTGTGGATTAGTAATTAGTAATTAGTAAAGATGGGTGAAGGTGGAGCGGAGCACATTTTAGAAGTGATCACAGGTGCTGCCTCAAAAGCATTGCCCTCCTCAAAGCCTTCACTTCCTTGCATATCAGAAGGTTTGGGAGAAAGAGCCGACTAATGGATCTCTGGGGAGTTTCATCAGTTGGCCCCCTCATCCTCCCCGGTTCGAGGCCAGGGTGCGTTTATGGACAGAAGTGCAGTAAAAGCTTTTGGCACTGACCTCTTCCCACTGTAATTATTCACCCCTGTCTTGAACTCTGCAGCATCCCAACTTTCTGACGGTTTCTTTTTAACTCCTAATAAAGGTTCTATTGACAAGTTCAAATTTTTTACCTGGTGTTAATTTGGTGATTTTGGGAAAACGGGGACACCCTTTATCTTTGTTCCATTTTCTTCATTGAACATTTCAGGTGGTTTGGTCATTCTGTCTGTGAAGTTTTGTGCAGATATTTTTGTTTTTAGTATTTATATACAGTCTGGAAGAATATGGAATTTATATTGTCCAGATCTGGATAACTATGAAAAATGAAATAATGTAATTATTACTCCTTTATCAATCCACTCTTTTGTCCTTCCTTCCATCCTGCTGTTTTTGGAGGTTCTATATTTATAGTGAGACTACTCTAGAATAGCCTCCATAAATGCATGCTGAACATTTATTTATATATGTGTGTGTGGGTTTTCTAGTTTGGGTAAATATGGTTTGAGAGGTCTGGAATTTGAAGTCTAGAAAATGTTAAAAGATTGGAATAAAAAAATGTGTAGGATTCACAGAGTAGTAGCATAGCATGAAAATTAGTAGAAAGGAAAAAATTCAGCACAATATTGTGTGCTTTTCTTTACAGTTTTAATAACCAAGAAGATACCCAGCACTGAGTGTTGAACATCAAAAAGTTAATGAAATATTATTATAATCATGTGCTAGTCATATACGGTGTTACACTGTTACAAGTGTGTCACATAAGCATTATTAAATCAACCAAATAGCAGATCTAATTTATTCTGTCGCTCGGATTGCAGCAATAACTCATTCAGTTTTCAAAATTGCTCATTTTTTGTTTGACCTGTTGATCAGGTTCAGATAATTCAGATTTCTTTCTTTGCACCATGCACTCAGCAACAGAGAGCTACTTCCATTTGCATTAAAAGTGAGAGCACATTTCACATTTATGACTCATAAACTCCCAGCAGTCCCAATTTATAGTGGGATAAAAATAAACCTTCACAAACCAGCAGCATCTGTGATTTTCCACTGGTGTCAGAAGCAGCAGAAGGTAAAGCCATTTGATGAATATCTTATTATAGCATCATGATTATTATTTTTTCTACTTCAACACAGATTAAATATCTGTTACTGAAAATATATTAGAAAAGCACAAACATGGTCCTACTATTTTGCTTGATTGGATATCAATGTACTAGATGCAGGTGATTGTAAAAGTCTGTAGTATGAATCTAATATTTACTGTCTCTTTTTTTCCAGTGTGTTACCAAGACACACCTTTAGATAGCTGAAAGCATTGAAACAGATTAAAACAGAGAAGAGCAGATTAATTGAAGCAATGAATAAAAGAATCACATTATTTTCTAACATAGTCCAACCCTATCTTTCATTTGATCTGTGCTGGACAACGAGAACTTAGACAATGTGTGTGGATATTTCCATATACTGGTTGGAAGTCTGTGACCTTTGACCTCCCTACACACAAGATATTGTAGCTACAAAGTACCCACGGCCTTATTCGTCCAACTGTATTAAGACCAGGTTAGTGGTATCATGGTGACTCACCACTGAATATCCCAGCAGTTACCTGATAATATTAATCCATATTAAATCAGAATTATGTCATTCCTTCTGGGGTATTATGTTCATCACAGTTCAGTTTCATTGGTTAGTCTTACTGATATAACACCCACTCACCATGAATTTTTCATGCTCACTTTCCTTAAACCTTATTCTTTTTGTCCTTGGACAGTTTCTTATGCGGTCTGTTGGCTTGTGCACAACCCAGTCATTTATAGGTTAAAGTCCAATTTCTAAGCTAGCAGTTGTGGTTTCACACACGCCCACCACCTCCACCTTACTGCATTCCTAATGGACAGTAACTGGATTTAGCCACTTAAGTCCATTTTCCAGCTCTCAAACTTAGATTGTCATCTTCAAACTTAGGATTTTTTTCTCCCACTATTATATTCTGATGTGGGGAAATGTAGCAGTGCTCTCAGATTAACAAAAAACACCTTCTAGTTGGTCCGCTCATCTTCTGGTGAACTCTGAAGACGAGCAAAGTTCAGTGTTGTAACAAGATCTGCTTCTCTGTTGGTTTTAAAATGTTTTGTTTTTTTTTAAATCATGTATTAATGTTTTCTGTTTGTGTTTTTCAGGCCATGTGAAGACCAGTATCATTCCCAAACAAATACAATTCCCTGCCCCAAAATCCCAAAGATGCACAGGAGCAGACAACTGAACTTGTTTTACCATCACGTCTTGTACTATGCAACTGTAGATTGTACCTGAACTTGATTGAACTCGTGTCAGTTTATTTTTTTCTTTAGATTTCCAGATGTACTGTATAGCGAAATATGGTTTCTTACAAAAGATTGGTTTGGAATTTGTGATCGGGTTTTGCCTTCACTGGGAATCAAACTGTTACATTTTGTGTCATGCCACTGCTGTGTAACATTTAGCTCCTTTGTATTTGTCCATGGAAGTAGCATTTAAGGGGGTGGGAACGATTAAAGAAGACACTTGGTGGCTGACAGGAAAATTTAGAAATGGTAAAGTCACTTTTAAAATCTGTCCTGTAGCATGTTTGATGTCAAGTTCCCCTTTAAAAGCGTCAAAATGCCGGCAGACTTTGTCTCAACTTGACCCTTTCTGTGCCTAAAAGAGTTTGTCATTCCAAGTGTGGAGCTGCTCTTGAATTATTCTGGGATTGTGCATAAAGATGGAAAGAAAAATATAGATTTTAATCTTGGTTTGTAAGAGGCCCGTCACCATTACGTAGAATAGACTTTGTTTTTGAGATCTATGTTAATAAATCAGAGTAAAGCCATGACTGCCTTGCTACCTCAGACTCGTAGACACAGTTTTGTTTTTGTGGTTGTTGAAAGCAGTTGTGATCACTTTCAAACATGGACAACCTGGTTTAGCGTTCTAAGCTTTAGCTTACTGTATTGGTGTACACTGCGAAGAGGAGTAACCAAGTTTTTAAAAAAAACAAAAAAAACACTGTGGGTGTGTGGCCTGAAGAAGCTAGTCCCCATGATGAGCATCATCCCTTCATCTGTTGTTGGGTTTTCCTCACTGCATCATGTCGTTGTGATCTATGCCGTTCTGTAAAACTTGTGAGACTGACCAACACTACTATAACCACCTCCAGCTGTCAACTGGTGTTAGTGAGGATTTTTAACGATTATAATCATGATGAATCTTATCATGGCAGAACTGTGTCGCTTCTCCTGAGGTATGTAAAATAGATCGACAACACTACATGTAATATGGCTACATTGTTTTATTCTAAATAAAAAAATTTTATAATAAATATCCCTTTTCTATGCTGTTCTTTTTCTCAATATTTTGCCTTTTATGTTAGCTGTCTGATCGTTGATTAATATTGTAAACATGAAACAAAATAAGCTTTGCTGATAAATTTGGTTTTGGGGATATTTGTCTCATTACTGGCATCTTCGCAGAAGCCATCCAGCTGGAGTCATTAGTATTTATCAAGGGAATTGACCACGCCGGGAGAGGGGTCCATCATTATTACATGTTTGTAGAGAGGCTGCTGAGCTGCACCTGAGAAAATGAATCATTCAGAATGAGTGCTGAAAGAATAATTAGCTTTTTCACCTACTACCATTTGAGTCAGTCTGGCTGTGGTTCAGAGGTTATTTCAGCTGTCCTTCCCCATCCACCACACACTCTTCAGTGTTTGTCAGCAAGTTGCTATGTCGAAGCTGCAGCAGTGCTGGATTGGGCAGTGGGACTTCCTACATAGGAAATGTGTGGGTGTTTTCCAGCAGTGACTATTAAGAAGAGTTCAGAAAAATGCTGGTTTCTCGACTTTATTCCCAGTCCCACTGTCTGAATGATTCTTCCATCTATCAATATTCCTCTGGGAATATTGCCGTATTGTCATACAGGATCCTGCAGGGCTTGATATTTAGTTCTCTACTATTTTCTTTGTACCTTCTGCATCTCAGTTCTGTTTTTAAAAAGCATAGAATTGAAGAGACTTGATTTGTGTCCCTGATTTTACTAGGAGGTCTCCTCGGCATTGTTTTTAGTCAGAATGAGATTACAGTTTTTTCTTTATTATTTTAGTTCCTATATCTATTCTTACACATGTATTGACTTTATTTTACTAATGTTCTGAGTGTTCTCATAGATAGTGGTTTTGTTGGCAGCAGCTTTTACAGATTCAATATTTAAAGCCTTATTGTTGTAAAAAAATATATCAAATCAATCAAATTTTATTTGTATAGCACATTTCAGCAGCAATGCATTTCAAAGTGCTTTACATCATATCAGACACAGAAACACAATGCAACATAGAATCAACAATCAAAACACAACGTTAAGTCAAGTTCCATCAATAAATTTGTAATTTATTGATGTGGAATACATTCCTACACAGGTGGGTTTTTAGTTGGGATTTAAAGGAAGTCAGCGTTTCAGCTGTTTTACAGTTTTCTGGAAGTTTGTTCCAAATTTGTGATTCACAGAAGATAAATGCCGCTTCTCCTCGTTTGGTTCTGGTTCTGGGGATGCAGAGCAGACCAGAACCGGAAGACCTGAGAGGTCTGGAAGGTTGATATAACAATAGCAGATCTTTAATGTATTGTGGTGCTAAACCATTCAGTGATTTATAAACTAACAACAGTATTCTAAAGTCTATTTGACCTACAGGGAGCCAGTGGAGGGAATTTAAAACTGGTGTTATGTGCTCTATCTTCCTGGTTTTAGTGAGAATGCGAGCAGCAGCATTCTGGATCAGCTGCAGCTGTTTGATTGATTTGTTGGGCAGACCTGTGAAGACGCTGTTGCAGTAATCAATATGACTGAAGATAAATGCATGGATGAGTTTCTCTAGATCTGGCTGAGACATTAGTCCTTTAATCCTGGAAATGTTCTTCAGGTGATAGAAGGCTGACTTTGTAACTGTCTTTATGTGGCTCTGGAGGTTCAGGTCAGAGTCCATCACTACTCCCAGGTTTTGGGCCTGATCGCTGGTTTTTAGTTGTAATAACTGAAGCTGTGAATTTATTCTAAATCGTTCCTCTTTAGGTCCAAAAATAACAACTTCAGTTTTATTTCTGTTCAGCTGGAGAAAGTTTTGGAAAATGCATATATTTTTGCATTTATGCTTTAAAGGGTTTGCTGATACTTACAGAAGTCAGGGAATTCAGGCCTGGAAAGTACCATTTTGACATGAAGAATATGTAGAAACAAAGCATATTACAAAATCGGATTTTGTGTTTCTCAAAATCTCTTAAGAAGTTTGGAGCACGTTAAGTTCTTAAAATAGTTTTACTCGTAAGGCACTGACCAGACATTAGCTGAAGTTTAGCAGAACATTATTTTTTCCCTCAAACTAATCAGGAGAGCTTTCTGCTGCAGGCAAGATGCTGACTACAGCTGACTCCACAGAGCCCCGGATAGAAATAACCTCTCTAAAATCCAATGCAGACTTGTACCCCATCTTTTTTAATTATTGCATGATTTCTTTTTGCCTCCAGTCTGCTTAGGTGTGGTGCCTCCTGCCTATAGCTGTAAATCAAAATCTGACCTTGCCTCCCATATTACACAGTAAAATCAGCCTCTGTAAGCAATCTGTCAGACCAAATTATACCTCCATGGAAAATTTTCTGCAAGGTAAAAATCTTCAATTATTACACTGTGTCAAATTCAAATAAGCTTTGACCTTGTCTAACTGCTTGTTCCTTGGTGTAGTGTTTTGTGTCTTTCAGGTTATGCAACCCCATCTTATCTATTCCTCAGAAGAAACAGTGATTTCTGCTCCATCAGTGAATTCCCACCGCATCTTCCGCCCCCCATATCCATTTGGGAGAAAAAAAAAAAAAAAAAGTATTTCATATTTCTTTAGTGTCCTAGTTTCCGCTATGGTCCAATAATTTGATAACGTGTTTTAATAATTCAGAAGTTGCCATGTGGTAATGCACCCTAATTGGATCTGGGGGAACTGTACGTACTCTGAGTCCGTACAGACAAAGTGCTCATATCCTCAGGTCTCCCTGAGGTGCTTTAATTACTCTTTGTCTTCCAGTACGCTGCAAAAATCTACTTGTATGCAGAGCAAAATAAGTTTGAAAGTTACAAAGCAGAGTACGCGAGGGAGGGGAGGTATTTATCTCCCTGTCAGATGACATATTAATTAGAGCTGTACTCGTATAAATATTAATGAGAAGCTAATATGAAGTCAGAAGTCGGCTGAGGCAGAATCTCTGCCTCAGCTTGTTAGGGTCACATAGCACTTAGGACCAGATTGCATTAACAGGTGAATACAATACCTCAATCCAGCTCATCTCGAATTCTGTGAACTCACACTCAAGTTCCAGTGAATGTCTTACATCTTTACTCTGGTTGATACAGTCCAGAATGGATAACAAAGAATTTACAATGACAAGGGAACGGCTAATCTTACCTCGTCGGAAACCCAGCTGTGTGTCCATATATTCAAGAATCCTTGAATCAGCGTTTACATCCATCCATCTATCCACGAAACCTGTTCAGTTCTTTTCAGGGTCACCAGGGAGGCAGAAGGCATTTCCATCAATCACAGGCAGGAGGCGGGTCACATCCTGAAGAGGTTAGCAGTCCTTCACAGGCCCACATAAAGAAGCACTGCATTCATACACAGCCACAGAGTTTTCATTTATCCATTTTTACCACCAGGAATTTTTTTTACTGGGTAATAAACATACTTTTAAAAGCTAATCCTGGACTCTCTTTGAAATGAAAAACACAAGAGAAAACAGCAATGAATGTGTGGTAATCTTCATAAATAAAAAAAAATAAAAATGTCTACAGGAAAGAAGCTGCTCATCTAACGTTGAACTTATCTGCATCAGATGATGAAGAACACAAATACTGCAAACTCAGAAACTAACTTCAGTATCTTCTACACACATCTGTGTTGCAGAGCAATATTTTCCAAAACATTTCTTCAGGGAACAGTGGGTGGATTTAATCTATTTTTGAGAGCGGGGCATTCTGTTCCCCCAAGCCAAGTTGCTCTGGACCTGCAGATATATCACCCAAACCACCATTTATGGTGCCATAGGTGAAACGATAATGGTTCAAAAAGACTAATCACCACGGCTCATTCTTCACATCTCTGTAACAACCTCTTTTACGGCTTTTGTGCACATCTTTACGAAGTCCAATTACTGCGGACTGCTCTTTAAGTGTGCTTTGAGATTTTCACCTGACCCTTAAAGATGCTGAAAAAGTTTTAAAACTCTCCTCTATTAGACTTGGTCTGGACATCCTCTTTACTGATGGAAAAAAATAAATTAGTAAAAAAGCCAGACTGATTACACCTCTGGAGTTTGGCCGGTCGACCTCAGCCGTCCACCAATCAACAAAGCCATTTTGCTGGAATGAACAGGGCTGTTGATGGCGGAGGAAGCTTAAATTTCTATCCTCTCCACTCCGTATCCCTGTTTCTCATTCATACAGCAGCACTGGCTGGCATGCAGATCCGCTCGACAGCTGTCCTCTTTGATCAGACGCTTGGCAGGCGGAGGCAGACCTGGTGCTGACGGTGTGGGTGTCTGTGTGCCCCTGGCACCAGGCAGGGATCCGTAACAGATGTTAAGGCGGGACAGTGCTCTGCAGGACCTGTGGGAGATTCGACACAGACCTGACCCCGGGGAGGAACCCAGGCAGCGTATATGGCCACAGATACAGATAATTAATATTAATCTTACGTCAGCAGCTGAATATCTGTTATGCTGACACTGAGGTTCTTTATGTAAATGCTCCAGCTTTTGCAAACTTGAGTTCAGCTCATCGTCTAATGAATCTCCCAGCTTTAACAGTTCCTTTGCTGTGCTTATCTGCTGAAGTTTATCGTCCCCAGTGCGTTTCAGATATGCTGAGTGCACATGGGCTGCTAGCACTGGCTGCACATTAGGTCTCCATTTGACAATTAGCATTAAGTAGCTAACTGGGTGCACATTGGATGCATTTTGGAATATTTGGGCTTATGTACTGAATCATCAGTTTCCCTTTATGGACTTTAGAAAAAGGAAACTTCTAAAGGTAAAGAGATGTGAAAAAGTGTCTGCCTTCTAACAGACGTCTTTCTTTTTGTTTATTCTGTTGTCAGATAAGTCAAAATTGGTTTTGTATGTCTTTTCCTTCTTACTCATTTTTTGTTTCTTAATAAATTGAAATATTGGAAAACCACAATTTTTATTTATTCAGGTTATCTTTGATTTTCTTTGTGAACGATATCCACAGAGAATGAAGAACTGCAGCCATCACCAGGTGATTTCACATATCATTTGCTCACTTTTTGCTGTTTTCATTATACTGTATATAGTATAATATTCCTTCTCCCTTTAGGACATTTTATGTTGACATGCCTTTTTTGTTGTTGTTTGGCTATTTATTCTGTTTTACTTTGTTTTGTTTATGTATTTATTGCTTGTTTGTTTCTCTTGTTTTTTTTTTCCATTTCTGAAATAAATGATTAAATAATAAAGAACTCTCACCTTTAAGGATGACAAGAAAGCAAAAATGGAAGAAACCTGTGGGGGACAAATACTGTTTCAAAGCACTGTATACTTCTCCGTATCTGTGATGCTGTAATATTTCTCTATCCTCCCAGAATATGTTTCTCTTTAAAAAGAGAAAAATGTTTTCTTTTTCTAAAGTTTGCTTCTGCTCATTTTTCTTTTGAATTATTCCATCAGCATTGCACCTCAGTCTATATATCCGCACCGAAAACAACAACTCCAGGTTGTGTTCTCAAAAGTTTGTATGATTTTTTTTTCTATTTTATGTTTTTTTTTTCTGTCCAGAAATTTAATTTATGCTGAAATCCTTCCATGACTGCCTAATGTCCCAGCTCCTTTTATGTGGCGACTCATTCATGAAGTGCTGTCTAAGCCAGGGACTAATGAGGCAAGACTGATCAAAACTGGTTGGCCTAAAATGGAAGGTGTAGATGGGATTAGTCAGTGGATCAGCATCGTTTTTTTTGTTTCTTACAGCATGAGCCATTAGCTCCCTGCTGGTCTTTGACTTCTTTTTGCTTATGGCCATAAGAGCTGAGCTGCAACCACACCAGTAGAAAGCCAATTACACCAGCAACAAACAAAGTAAACCAGAGGCAGAATGGATGTTTGTTCTGGACATACAAAAGGTTTCTATCAGATTTAGGACATTTTAGGGCATAAAGAACCGACAATGCACATGCTGTGTGTTTGAGTTGAACTGCAGGGACAAATTCTCCCTGATGGCTTTTTTTTTTTTCTTCCAGTCCACTCTTATGCTAATCATGCCTCTGTGGCTGACAGGTAGGGTTTGATGTTTTTCCACTGCATAGCTGTTACTCAGATTGTAAAAGAGAAACAAACTAAAATATTTAAAACTTGCTGGTGGTGATTTTGGCACCCGGAGCCCATCGTCACATCACCAACATGTTGATGAGAATACAATTAACCATGAACAAAGAAATTATAGCTGGTATTATCAGCATAGGAAGTAAGGAGCTGCCAGAGCTGGGAGTCGTGCTGGGGAACGACAGAAACTTTTTTCATGAGCAGAGATGCTAGTGGGAATATTACTAGCAAGAGTGGTCATGAAGAAGAGGACACATAAAAAAAAATGGCAGCTAAAAATGAATCTCCACTTGTTCCTGTTTCTGTGCAAGTGTGTGTTAGTGCAGCAGCACAGCTAGCTCAAACAAAAAGTTAGAAAAACTGCATAAATCATATTAATATTTTGTACTTATGCTCTCATAAATCCGGCAAATATTTCAAAATGCATGACGGAGGGTAGATTCAATTGTCTTCACTTGGAGATTGATAGTTGAGTTTTTTCCACTCATGAGCAATCTAAACTTTATGCCACAGAGAGGTTTAGTGAGGATAATCGTAAGCATGGAAGAGAACATTGAAGCCAGGCAACAGAATATGTTGACAGATAACACCTTGATTCCACTAAACCTCATAGAAAGTTATATCATGCAAGGATAGGTGTTCTGAATAATAATAACAGAACAAAACAAGACCCAACTTTCATTCGAGTCTTTAAACTGTAGAAAAAAGCCAGCAATGTTTTATCACTGAATTGTGATAAAAATGTTAATCTCTGAAAGTCTAATAGAGATAAGACTTCTTTACTGAAGAAATCTCTTTGTTTCTCTCAGCCTGCAGTTTTTTCTTTCAAATGTATTCCTTTAATTATTTAAAAACAGTTTTTGAGTTGGGGGGAGGGCATATTTCTTCTGACAAATGATGATCAAAACTCAGCCCACAGACAGGCCTTTAAAGAGCACGTCAGATTCTACTGACAGGCTGATGTGAGTAGAGGGAGTTGCCAAGTGTCAGATGAGCCGATAACAACTCCAGGATTCCCAAAAGGTGTCAGAGAATAATTTTGTAAAAGGGGCCGACATGCTCTGAAGAGAACAAGGGAATCTAGCAATTATCCTACAATGTGGGAATGCCAAATTGTCAAGATGACAGCCGGTTGGAGTCACTTCTGATTCAGCCAGTCTAAATCTGAACGTATAATTAGTTTTGAAGTGAATTCCTAGTCTTTTCTAATTCAGGATGTTTACAAATAGTCTGTGAGGAACTTTCTGCAAATGAGGCGGAGTGAAATTTAGAAAAGTTTACTCATCTCTCTTTGACTAAACTCACTAATCTATTTTAAAAATGCTTTCGCCTGTCTTGATTCTAAAGTTTAGATTTTCTGAATGGCCTCCATTTGTTTACTTTCTTCTCTTTGATCCTGCATGTGAATTATTTTCTCCCTTTTCCAAGGCAACTTTTATTTCACGTACCAACGAACAGAGGCACAGGTGACCACACCTGCTGCAACAGCATTACCTCAAATGGCCAAATTCTTTCCTCATCATGTCTTCGGGTTGTGCAAGAGCTTGTTAGCATGTCTTCATGCTAACAAGTGATTCAGGTGGGTTGAACCGAGGAATCATATGAAACAGGGATGTCAGTTAAAGGCTCGGTGTCCTTTATAATGAATAATTGTAAAAAGTTGTTTATAATTGTTTAAAAACAATCGTTTATTGTTTATATTTATATTGTTTATATAAATATTGTTTATTTTGAATTCATGTGAATTCACTTTCACATGAATTTTACTATTCATGTAAAAGTGCTTTTTATTAACTTACCCTATTAATTGTTTACAACTAACAGAAGCTTTTTTCACTTAAACTGCAAAAATAATAATAATAATAATAATAATAATAATAATAATAATAATAATAATAATAATAGTAATTAATAATAATAATAATAATAATAATAATAATAATAATAATAATAATAGTAATAATAATAATAATAATAATAATAATAATAATAATAATAATAATAATAATAATAATAATAATAATCCTCCACAGTTTATTTGGCTTTTTGTGAAACAGGGTTTGTGATATGGATTAGAAGTAGTTCTCGGTGCATTTGCACTTCAAAGGAACTAGGGCAAATTATTTTGTTTAAAGCAAAACTGCATCATTACTACATTTTACTGTGGAACGAAAACAATTTTTGACAGCGTTCCAAATAAAATGTTCAGCTACCTCCTTGTTCCCTCTTCACATATATTTTTATTATTGAATTTATGTTTTGCCAGAGTTGGTGCCCCACTGTGTCTTTGGCCTCTTGTCTCTTTTTATATTGAACTAAAACCAATCCTGCTTAAAGCCCTTTCTTTTCTTCCTTTTAACCCATTTCCGTTGTTGTAGCTGGAATAAGAACCGGAGCATAGTCAGGGTTTTTTTTTTGTACAACACAGACTCCCACCAGAAAGAAGGTTATCCTATAAAGCGAGCAGGTTTGGGCTGACACAGCGCGGCACCGCGTTGTTCTCAAATCAGCGGGTGAACAACAGAAGCTTGGTTTCACCCGAAGAGCAGTTGCCAAACTTGGCAAATATTTCTGCTGATAAGGTACAGAGTGAAAGAAGAACAGCTAAACATGGCAAAAGCATTTTTACTGTCCAACAATCACCAACAAGGCTCTGCGTTAATGATCTTACAAACGGCCCCCCGGTAGGAACATTGATGTGAGAACTGGCAGATGTGGGAGTGAAAATGGTCGAGGTGAGAGTTTATAAATGATGCTCCTGGAGATTTGCAAGTTCCTACTTTGCTTCTGTCTTTATTAATATTTAAAAACAACACCTGCTTTGTGAAACTTCCTGTTTGCCTCTGTAGACGTTTGAAGACCCATTTAATATATGAGCTCTTGGTGAAAAGTAGGCTAACTGTCGAAAAGTTAAAACTCTCATATCATGATTTTCTCAATTTGATTGTGATTTATAATTTATTCCTCATTGAAGCACTTGGTTTTAGCTTTGTATGCTTTTATAAATAGTTTTGGGTTTCAATGAATGCAGACTAAAAGGGAAGAATCACTATTACTCATCCATCTGAAGAGCAATTTATAGAGGGAACCATTTTCTCAGGCTTTTATTTATCATACCTTTAGATATATATATATATATATATATATATATATATATATATAAAGACTGTAATTCACATAGACTCACCAAAGTTGGACAGTAACAGATTGGAAAAACATTGTGTGGTCTATAAAATTCAACTAACAATCCAAACTATCTTTGTGTTTTCAAGCATGGATCCATCCTGTTTTCTCTGAACTGCTCAGGCTGTTACTGCTGGTGGTGTGAGCTTGTGGAGGATGTTCTTTTGGCACGCTTTGGGTCCTTAGTGCCGACTGAAGATCGTTTTAAATGCCAAAGCCTTCCTGATTATTGTTGCTGATCATGACTGTCAAATTATTACCACAGCATGTATTCTGATAGCTTCTCCTGACAGAATAATGCACAATGTCACAAGGTGGAAATTATGGAATGCCGTCCCAGATTATGGCGTTCCTCGATCTACTCCAACATAATCTTCTTGATCATGCTAAACAACTAAATTTTTTTAATTCAGAATTAGTTTTCCTGGATTTGTCTTGATTGTGCATCAAACGCAGAGACTCTTTCAACTAGCTTTTTGGACCAAATGTTTTAATGACAAAACAACAATTTATCCATTCATATGTAGGTTGAGGGTGCAGCTCCGGGCCTTTTATTAGGTTTAGTTGATTAGGAAAAAAAAACATTTATCTCTTTATTTCTCCTGTGTTTGTGTCACTGCTATTGCTAAACTCTCTGTGGTTCAATATTCTAAAATTAAGCAGACAGTCTTATATAATTGTTACTGTGATATGTTTTGACAGACAGCAGTAATTTCAAACAGTGTGGAAAGATATTTCAGGATAAATCCCTGGAGATGAAAAAAAAATAGCTGCAACTGGATTAAATTTTCACTTCAGGAGGAAGTTTAAACATATATTCTCAGTACATGCAAAAAAAAAAAAAAAAAAAACTTGATTAGAGCTTTGTAATTAAAATTTCATTAAGTAATAAAGAAACAAATCAAAGGGTAAATGAGCGTAAAGGTTAATCATCTATCCAGAAGGTTACGCTGTGTGTATTTTTGGATCATGACTAATATTTGGTGGATTCAAACTCCTAATATCCATTTGCGCTCTGACTTGAAACTAATGGACATGTAGAGTGCACGCTCCAACAAGCATTGTCGATTAAAGGTCAATTGTTAGTTATTATGGTCTGTGGAAGAAACACTAATTGCAAAGCAGGAAGGGAACAAAGATTATTCATGAGCATGAGACAATGTGACAGAGAGTCAGAGGCAGAAAGTGAGCTAGAAAGAGAAAAGTCTGGATAATTTTTTCTACAGTATATGTGCAAGTGCGCATTTTTAGGCAAAGCTGTTTTCTTCTAAATGTCATGCATCCATTTGAAACCTTTAATATCCATGCATGGAAAAGCCCAAAGCTTATGGCTTTCTTTTCTGACTTTCAAATCACACATATGACGTTCATTTGAAATTGAATGAGAAACTAAAGTTCACCAAAAGTTGCAGGGAAGCTCTGGTCACCTCTAGGGTTTGAACTGGGATGGCAGATATAGCTGAAGAACTGATAGTTACTATAAATATTGTAGCGCACAAATACAACACAGATCTGACCTTTCACCCACATTTTACTCCCTGAGGTATTGTGATTAAAAGCTGTTTTTTTATTTTATGTCTGATCTTATTTTAAATTCAAGAAGCTTTTCAAATGATCCAAAATAAATTCAGTGATCCAATTGCTTTTTGTTTTTCTTTTTTTTTTTGCAATCTAATCCAACACAATGACATGCTTTCTAAATTATTTTGATCTCTGATCAGGGGTTCTCTGTTATCAGGTCAGCTTAGCTCAATGCTAACTTAATCTAAAGTAGTCCAAAGTCCAAGGAATTTACTTAAGTTAAACTTTCAACAAGGCAGATAGAAAAGTATGTCTGATAAAATATTGATTTATAATAATTTATCTTAATGTGATTATTCAGCTGTACAGGTAAACACAAAGGTTTAACTTTTCCTGCAAGTTGGCAATGGGAGACAAACATTACAGAAGAGTTTGAATATTTTTGCAATGCTATATCCAGAATGCCCTGCATTACATTTCACTTCCTGCTTTTGGAGAGGTTTCCAGGCTTCTTGCATAGAAGACACACACATGCATTCAAACTGCACCAGTGTTCACTTTAACTGAATCGAGATGTCGGTGTGTAGGTGGACCACAGTTCGCTTTTTTGGTCCATATTAGAGTTTGATTGCATGGTCACACCCTCCCAAAAGAATTGAACTTTCTACAATCGAACGACATTTCGATTAAAGCAACAAGCAGAATTGGTCTGAGTGTAACCTTAGTTTTAAACTTTTTTGTGCTTTTGACCTCTCACTCCGAGTGCATTCAAACATTTCATGTGATGATGCCTTATCCCTAAAGGTACTAAGGTGAGAGCTGTGCTCCTAATGTTCATCAGTTTGAAGGCCTGTTATGGGAGACAAATTTTCCTACTTACACTGTGGGTTAGAAGAGATGAATAAATAGTTAATGGGACACAAATCTAGAAATATGTGAAAAAAAGAAAAGTTTAATTTAAATGTAAAGGTTGAAAATAGGTTAAGCACTGCAAGCAACTAATTTGTTACATAATATTCCACGGTTTTATCATCATGTTCTGAATACCAGTATCTCCCGTATTATTTTAAGGCTAAAACTCATCAGTTACACACAGGAAGCTCATTGCCGCCATGACATGCTCAGGGTGTGGGGTCACTATTGATTCAGGCTAATCCCTTCCCCATGTACAGGATTATCTGTCTCCAACACTAAAAATAAGACTGTTTACCAAAGACAACAGCGTGTATCAGAACGCCCAGGTGAATTCAATCAGACCAGCTGCTAACACTGATCCACGCTAATCCGTCCACTGATCAGCGCAGGCTGCCATGGTGACAGTTGATATGCTGGGACAAAAGGGGCGGCTTTCGTTGGGACGAAGGGTTTACTGTGTAACGATGTCAGGCTGTTTTGTATTCTGTTCAATATGCTCTTGACTTCTTTCCTGGCATTGCAGGAGGGAAAAAACTTGATATTCCAGCAAAACGTCAGCTAGCGGACAGCAACAAATGTCTTTAATAATCTGGCACACACACTCATATTTGCGTGTGTGTGTAGACGTGTTCGCTCCTGCATGAATTTCCTGCACGTATGTTAGGCTACATCTCTAGTCTCTCTGCTGCCAAAGTACCTCAAAATTGACAAATAGCTTTTCGTTCCCTCTGACTTAAGCGTAGGACCTCTGTAGGTGATGTTTGCTTCTTGTGTTTGTCGTGTGGATTGTCTTAATTTGCACCACAGTATGAACGACTACACACTCCTTTGGGTGCTATTTTTGATTTCCCACTAGCCTGTCGAGTGGCATGAGACCAACCAACGCGAGGTCGAAAAGGAGCTGGGATGCTGGGAACCCACCATGTAATTTGATGCTTATGTCGACAGCTGTTTCCTGGTAATGTGGCCGGGCTCAGACTCCTGCTGTTCAGTTCGTCGGGATCGGATGAATTATTGCCACACATCTCCTGTGTTGGCTCTCCGCGTGTTTCATTGTTTCTCAGCGGAATGTACCCGCAAGCTAATTAGTTGCCGAGAGTGGAACGCGGATGGCTGTTTGTGTGTGTGTTTTTATTATTTGCACCTTTTCAAAATCAGAAATACAGTTATTGTTTGTCTGGGAGATGTATAGAGCAATTCGAGGACTGTTCATCACAATAATAAAATATTGTGCTTGTCTAATCACAAAGAAGATGAGGCTCTGCTGAATTAACACTGTGTTCTCTGCCTACAAAATGAAATCAGTGCTAATTTAGAAGAGATCTTGTTTCTTGGCAGACTTTCATATTAAACTTGGGATGTGCACCATGTAATGATCTGATGCAGAGCCAGACTAATTTTTAAAATGAATAACAACCCAATAGAGCCATGCAGGAATGATTTCTTTTGTTTTCTGAAAACTCCAGTTTGACTTGCTCCACACCTAGCTACAGCTTTTACATTGTTGTTTACCTTAGAAGGATTTGAAATTAACTGATCTCCACGAATGATGTACTGCGTGTGCAAGATTAAAGGGAATTATTATTTACTGCGACTGCTGCTTTTTACTTAGAAATGTGAAGATTGTGGTGAGAATATCTGTATTTTCCAGGCTTATTGGAGTTTTGATGTTCTCAACACTGAGTGAGACCTTTGGGGTCAGCAGGACTCCGCTGCAACCAAATCCATTTCTGATCTTCATATTTACACACAGGAAAGACTCGACACAGATATTGAATGGCCTTTTCTTTTCTCTCCTAAGATTAGCTGTCAGTCTCGTCATGGTTGGCTGATGAACCCATTGTCGCAGTTTTGCTTCTGAATTTGCCTTTTTGGTGGATCCACTGAAGTCATAGTTAAGAGGGCTAACTTGCAAAAGTATTCACACCCGCCAAACTTTTGGAAGATGCTGTTACTGTGAACTTCAGTGTGTTGTATTTTATTTTTTATGATACATCGAGACAAAGTAGCACATAATCAAATCAAATGAAAACTGAAAAGGTTTTATCTTTCATTAAGCAGTAATATAAAATCCAGAAGATCCCACCCATTAATGTAGAACGTCTGTGAACGGCACTTTTCAAGTCTTGAGGCTCGTTTCAAAATAAATTAATGTCTGAACTATTTTAACATGAATATACTTTGTAGCTCTAGGTCTGTGTTCACTGCTGTTTTCCTGCTGGAAGGTGACTCATCTTCCTCAGTCTCAAGTCTGTTTGTAGCCTCAACCTACAGAGTTTTTCTTTTTTTATTTTTTATTTACCGGATTTGCCCTCCTTTTGGCTCCATTTATCTCCTTATCAACTCTGATCACCTTTTCTGCCCTTGCTGAAGAAAAGCTTCCCTGCACTATGATTCCGATGATTTTAAATGCCTTGTGGCAAACTCCAAACTGGATTTCATCTGGTTGATTTGAAGAATTAAATCCTCTTGACACACTTCTATGAAGACCAGATTTGTGCAGTCAGTGCAATACTGAAAGTTTTCCCGTCCACATCTTGAAAACCATGTGTCTCTGTCTTTCCATTTAACAATTTTGTGAAGATCAATCTCTTAAATTGTCAATGACATTCCCAGATGTTTATGGTTGCAACTTGATAATATGAAAAGATTCATAAAATTACAGACCTCAGATAGATCCCCCACAGGGAGTGGTAGCCTGTGATGCTGCACAATAACCTGTGGGTTGTATTCTGGTGTTGCACCTCTGTTTGGCCCTGAAACCAAACTTTAGTATGTCCGAGTGCAAAACAAACAAAAACAAATCCAGTCAATAAGGAGGGTATGCAACGCCTCCAGCATAACAACATTCCTCTCCCAGAGCACTTTCTACTCAGGACAGAGCTCATGATTTAGTAAGGGAGTTTATCAGACACACTTATCATTGCATATCTGATTTGAATAAATGTGATAGTAAAACTAAAGAATGATGTGAAATCCTTGAAGCATTTTTCAGAAGGAAAAACATCTTTGGTAATTCGGCTACACACATAACTCAAGGAGAAACGAGACATACTCTATATGGAACCTGCTTTGATTTCATACCATTGTCTCAAAGATGCAACATATCTAGACATGTTTTTTTTATCCAAGCAGTAAACTCTTTGGAAATTGAGAATAGTCCCCACACCACCAGCCTGCCTAAACAGTTCAATTTGTTGCAATGCAACGAGGCTAAAATGCATCATGGCCACTGATTGGCTGCTTTGTATGCGTCTCTGTTGGATCCTCTATTCTCTTCCCCTCAATGAGCAATTTCTCTGCCAGGTGGAGGTCCCACTCTCTCTTTATATCAAACGGCTTTTTCATAAAGAAATCGATCTAAGCTGCATTCTTCCTTTGCTGGCATCATTGCAGTGATCCTCGATTTACTTATTTCTGTATTATGCTCCATATTGGTATTCAGCTTCAGAGGATTCAGGCCAGGGAAATGGGGGTCTTAATCACGGCGCCGCTTAGAGATAATGTCTGAAAATTGTGATTCCACTGGCAAATATGGTTACTACTTGGGGGGAAGCGAAGGGCTTGATGTTACAGTGTCAGCCATCTGGAAGCAGCATTGATTAACTGAAGTAAAACGCAGAAGATTCACTAACTGTGTTGCTCATTGCATGCAAATGAATTCAATAAATTGATACAACAGTTATTCTTGAACACATTTTAAACTAGTTTATGGGTTTGCTCTGTAGTGTGAAGGAAACATGCCTTACTGCTTTCTGACAAGAACTGAGTTCTCATATATGTGATCTCACACCTTAATGCTGTAGTTTGAAATGATTTCAAGCCTCCAAGCAGATGCCCAGCATTCCCTAACCAAAGATAAGCAAAGGAACGCCCTGAGATATATGCATTTTCCAGGTATCTATTTTCACAGTTTATGTGATTACAGTGGCAGATGGCAGCCTACAGGAACTGAGCAGAGGAAAGCTAACCTTCGGAAGATCAAGAAACTTTCACAGATAACTGCTGTTTGAGCTGATTATTTGGAAAATGTCCTCACATGACAGTTGATGGAAAGAGGAAACTGATTCCCTGCCAAGACAGAAGGGAATGTGTTATGGGTTGTTTACCATGAATTTCAACTGGCCAACATCTCTTAAAATCCAATTATCCTCATGATTGAGTAGACTTTAGAGAATCAGAAATTAAAGGAAGGCAAAGAACAAAGTCAAACACTGAGAGACTATTTGCAGCAAATAATTTCCTGATATTGTGCTGTCACATTTTTTTTTTCTGTTTTCTGTTATATTAAGGTGAGTTAGACATCAGACTGTTACTTTTTAAACTGATATCCACTAAATGTCCAAATCCCTCAGAAGCAGGCTGCCCAGAAAGAAACAGTATTTGTTGCAATCCAGTTAAAATTTTAACAATGACAGATCCTTATGTCTGTCTCTGGTCACCTTTGAGAACTGAAGAACTGACTTATAAAGGCTGGCCATTCCTCCTAAGCATATTCAGACATTGTAGACTTCCCTCTTAAGTTTGTTATGAAATAATAAAAATTTGTTATGGGAAAAAGCAATATGTCTAATATGACAGAAAACACAAACTGGTGTTGATTTTAGATTTAAATTCTTAAAAAAAACACTTTGGGAGAGAGGTTGTGGGTAATTTTGTGCAAATAGAAAACATGTATTGTTTACGTTGATGTGAATTGCTCCAAGCTTTGCTTCTATCAGAGAGCTGTTTTCTGCACTTTGATATAATTAACTATTACAGAGAAAAGTAAGCAAAGCATTACAGATGTATTTCACGTGGGACAAAAGAAGGAAATTATTTAGAATTGCCAGAAGTCGTTCTCCTCACCCAGATTGGTTTAATTAAATGGTATGCAATGGTATGCATAAGTAACAGAAATTGTTGATATGAGGAAGTGTGTGTGTATATATATATATATATATATATATATATTTTTATTTTTTTTTACAACACCCAGAGATGCTAATGGAATGGAAAAAACATACTTTTAAGTGCATTCATTACCTCTGAGTCATCAACCTCCAGTCTCCAGACAATTACTACTACTAATATAACAGGCTGGATCTTCTTTTTAATTGTAGCTTCAGAAATGTCGAAATGGGAATGAAAGCTGCCAGGGTAACCATTTCAGGCATTATGGTGAACAGTAAAAGCATTCCTAAAAGCCCCTGCAGCTCCGCGTGCTGCATTCAAATGCCACAACCCACACAATTAACAATCACAAATAGACTCCTGATGCCCTGTTGGAAAATTTAATGAGATTTTGCAGGAAAAGGCCAAATCTTTCCCATCATTACTATGTCGCCCCCTCTGATCTGTTTTGTATTTCTGCTTAGAAATGCATAATGCAAAAAAAAACAAACAAAAAAAAAAACAACTGCTGTAAATGATATTATGAACAGAAGCAAGCCTTTTTTTTCAGGAACTGGACTCACTTACAGGATCGCCTGAGTTTTGATGAAGTACTCTCATACCCACTGTTGTCCTCTTTCCCGCTCCATCTCTATAAAAAGTCACTTCCACCCACTGTGTGAATCATGTTACGGATGCTTTCACACTCTGTGATCCATACTGTGCCGAAGCAATCTTCTCAGTAATTATTTAGGAGGAACAAAACCTCCTAGAGAGCACCTGATAAAGTTTGCCAAAGTGACAAAAGAGCCAGTGTTAAACAGAGCTGCGGTGAAGTGAAACATTTTAATGAGTTATAAGTTAACTTCAGAGCAGTTTGCCACTGGTGGGTCATTTTCAGGGCAAATTATTGCTGCTAGGTTCCGCAGGGTGGTAACTTTTGTGACTTGGTGCAGAGATATATATTTTAATTAATAAAATTTTTAAAAATTGAGTGTTCAAATAATATTTCACTTCTGCTGAGCCAGAGACCAATAAATGTCTTCTTTTAGTGGCTCCTGGTGTATTCTAGTCAGCAAAAAAAATAAAAAGGAGAGACACAGAACGTATCCACAACAGGTTGCTTTACTAACCGGATATTGTGCTGTGTAAAAGTTTTTGGACATGCCTGGTTTCTTTAATTTTGAGTAACATGGACACCAGATGACTGTAATCTGAGCAGGAAACTCAAGAAAGGTTGAGCAAATGAGAACACCAAAGGATATGAATAACCAAAAAAAATCTAAAGACAAATACCAACAAAAGCAACTAAACCAAAATGCACAGAACAGAACCTAAGAAAAGAACCAAGAAACTTGATGGAAAGGATCTAAATCAATCAATCAATCAAACTTTATTTGTATAGCACATTTCAGCAGCAAGGCATTTCAAAGTGCTTTACATCAAATCAAACACAAAATACAATGCAACATAGAATCAACAATAAAAACACAACATCAATAAATTTGCAATTGATTACATTTCGAATACAACTCTAAACAAGTGGGTTTTTAGTTGAGATTTAAAGGAATAAATATGAACACAAGGAAAAACCAAAACACAAACAACCGTGGATCATGTCAGATATGTTCTGATCTAGTTTTCTATTGCTGTTTTTCCTGTCAAGTCAATGGCAGCTATCTGCACATATATGTGATTATAATGCACTTTATTTCAACCCAGACTTCAGATGATTTTCTGAATTTCGATTGGCTGGTAGGTGGCAGAAGGCGGGACTGGCCCAGGGCCATTCATGAAAGAACTGCCAGTGTTGCTCACTTTCCCCACCCACTCTGTTTTTAGAGCTCCTGGTTTTCCATAGACTTTAGCAGAGTGCACAATTTACAGGCAGAGACAGCCCAAGGTTGTAAGAATCCCTGAGCAAATTATGAGTTTGGGGACCATCTTCTTTATAGCACTGCTCGATTACTTTTGCTGGATTTTTATTAGCTGCAATCGGGAAGTCATCGTGATTAACAGAAAAATAACTAAAAGCATCTGTCTGTATAAATAATCCATATAATCTATTTGCTGTAAGCAGCAAAGTAGCATGAGAGCAGTGTCCAGTGTACTTAGAAATATCTATTTATTGCAAACTCGTTTTTCTGTGAGAGTAAAGACAAACTTAGAATTTAACGTTGCATTACTGTAACTGAATTGATGAATAGCTTGTCTCCTACCCAGACTGAAAAAATAAATTTTTCCTAAAGGTCATTTCTTACCATCTTAGAAATTGAATTTTACCAAACAGTGCCCTTTTCTTGCTCTACTTCCATTACACATCAAATTCCACAAGATGCACACGTTGGCCTGTGCAAAGCTGGCAAGCTAAAAAGTATGGAGGTGCCATCAGGTCCACTGGAGTCACTTCTAAAAGTCTGTAAGGTGTCAGAGGAAAAGGGGAAAAGAGTCGGTCTTCTTCTGATGACTAGAAATAGACTGAGATGGGAAGAGAGCTGGTATCAACTCTGACCTGGGGAAAACACGTGGAGTGTCTGTTTGGGCTGATTATACCAGAGACAGCAGCTTTTTGTCTCCATAATTGCATATATGAAGTTGATAAGGCCAGAATAATGAACTTTCTATTCCACAAGAGCTCAGCTGACTAGGGATTCTTCACAAATTGACACAGAAGGTCAATAAATGAGCACAGAGCTGAATCCTTATCCTATCACTCAACTTTTTTTTTGGCTAATTTATATGGGAAACGAGCTGCTTAAATGACAACCAGCATAAAAATATTTCAGATCTACACCTTTTGCTGAATTTGAATGATTTCTGGCAAAAGTAAACACTCCTTCTTCATCTGCTACAGCAGACTGGTACAAATCAAAACATCTTCATGTGTTACTATGGCCCAAAGTCCAAATTGATGTTCAGGAATGCTCTTCTGACTGAGTCTGAGGTATTTTGCAAGAAAAAATGGGCAACATTTTCTATTTTCAATCCATAACAGACCATAAGTGAAACAAAAGGTTATTTTAGTAAGTTTTGATGAATATGAATCCAAGTCATACTTTTCAGGACTTTCAGAAATTCTTCTCACTTGACAATTATAAGCTACATCATGTTGGGCTATTACATGAAATCACTTTAAAGTACATTACAGGTTGTAATTTCACAAAAATATTTCTGCAAGTCGCAGAACATAGACTTATCCCAGCTCTTCATGTTCCTCCTTTTTCCACAATCTTACCCCTTATGACTGTAATGAGTTACCTGTCTGCCTGAGTAATGTAAAAATGGGACACATTGGTGTAACTGGTTCAATTACTGCACGAGATGCTTGAACTGAATACTAACCAGACAGCTTATTCTCTGGCTGAGCAAAAAATACTTTGCAAGAAAGAAAAATCAATATATGTCATTTATATCCAGACCGAGACTCTATCTGCCACACACGGCATTTCCAAATGAACCAATTTGAATTTGAATTCAAACCCACATGTAAGGCCATTTTTTAGACTGTGCGTCTCCACTCTGAGCTTTGACCTGCACAATTATTCGAGGTGGAATGGACTCAAATGGCCCTCTCATGCAAGTGGCACAGGCTCTCTCAGCTCATAGAGGGAATTTCACTTGCAGAGTGAGAAAAGCAAGTAGGGCAGCAGCTGGTGAAAAGAAGAGGATCCAAGCGGAATAAAGAGATCCTTCTCAGGACCTCGGAGTGGGAGCAGAGCTGCTGCCCTGGAACAGAGGGCCACTATGGGGCCACAGTTGTATAATCCGCTGTTTCTATTCACTAAAGCTGCAGAAAATCAGCGGCATCTTGCACAGTTTAAAAAGGAATTCTGAGGAGTAGGTATCATTGTACCTGACAAAAGTCACATGCTATTTTTCATATTGTCTGGTAAACATGATAAGAAGAAGAGAACAGCTGCTTTGTTGGCCATGTGTGGGATCAAACTGCAGGCTTACTCTAAGCTCTTCAATACATTTAAGCCCAATCCCTTTTCATTTGTGCCTTTTCTTTCCTTGAACCATTAAAATAACTAAAATTAGTCTGTCTATCCACCGTTTCATCTCATTATGAAAACAAAAACACTTCTCAGGGAGACACTTAAAACTAATTTCCTTTCTTAAAGCAGTTTCTGCTCATTTTCTGGAAATTAGAGCAGAATCGTGACAACAAAGAAGACTGTGTTTCTAAGCAAGACTCAAGAATAAAAATAAAAACAAATATATATGGTTGAACATGATATGTATTTGAACTATTATTTAGTATGTTTTTCTGTATGCAGGAATAACAAAAATGCAAATTTGAAAATAAGGAACAAGTAAAAATATGCTTTAGTATTGCTTATTAAAATATGGTTTTTGAAAAACTCTAAAAGTTGAAAAGAGAAATATCTCAATACTCCATTAAGAACCATCTAATCCAAACGTTCTAAAACGTCTGATATCCAGCTGATCGACCTATATGTTTATAAGTGGAGGTGACAACAGTGATCTCCAGGTGTGGATAATGTGAGGAGACTGAAACAAAAGTGAAGAAGAGGCTGCTTCTGTGAATTTTGGGGAGAGAGCAACTGGCAGTGCAGTCGGGAGTATACAAATAAGAGCAGAAAATAGAAAATCAATTTGTTCCTGCAGGAGTTTTATTGTGTCTATGTGCCAACAGTAAATGAATGTATGGCAAGCAGTAGTGTCTGCTGCACTATGTTGGACCTAAACAATCTGTTCCTCTCCAACATAATGGCTTCTCTGTCTTTGTACCAAATGTGGGCACAAATAGATTTATTGTTAAGCTGAGCACAACAGTGCTGCCAGATGTAGAAGTTAAGAGTTTTCAGCTGCACTTGCACACAACCAACAGACAGACTATATCTGTTGATGACGAAACATCCAATTGTGTTGGGGGACAATTGTAGTTGCTATCAGGAAATACAGAATGTGTCGCAAATCATGGCTGCTGCAGTCGACTCCTGCAATCGCAGCTTAGACAGTTAACGTCTTGCAGAATCCAACTCTGAAAAACAGATAGCAGCTGCATACCAGGTGCAGCGATTAGAAAGGAACCTGCCTTGAAAGCTCAAACTGTAAAACGTCTGGATGCAAAACGTTGCCCTCCGTGGATCGTTTCCAAGGGGACAAAGTGTTACAGTACACACTCTTAGTAAAATAAGGTCCTGGAACGAAATCAAAAAAGGTGGAAGGGTGATGATGATGCAAACTGGCATGGGTGCAAAAGGTGTATGAGAGAAGAGATTTACAGATGATGAGGTAAATGCTAGTTCATATTTCAAAATGCTAATAGGTCAGAAGGTTGGTACATGAGTAATATTCCTACTTTAAATTACATTTAGTAGAAAAAACTATTTATTTTTCTTCAAAGTAGGTTTCAAAAAATCTTAAAGGAGCACATAAAATAAACATGGATTAAAATGTAGTAAAATATTTTGATATTCCTTACACATCAGGACTTAGTACCTGCTGGCATAGAGAGGGTTCAATTTCAATCTTTGGTTGAAATTTATAAACAGAAACATAAAGGTAATTTTGTTGTTTGTTTATATATTTGATGATACTTCCATGGTAACCCACCATGTTTCACTATGGGCATGTTGTCCTTCATATCTCAGACATTTTTGCATCTTTACTACTTAAACCACACATGAGAAGAAGACAGACAGCCCTTTCTGTCATGGAAGTTTCCCAAACCAGTTTCTGTCTTGTCTTTTCATAAACTTTGGGAAAATGTTCAGTTTTTGTAATTGAACATTTACCAAATTTACTGGCAACTGTCCGCATTCTGCTGTGGTATATGTGCAATGCTTGTTTTCGTAGCTTTTAAAAAAAAAAAAATAAATCAGTTTTTATATTTTTACTAATTCTATTGTATTTCAGTACATAAATCGGATCTGTTTGTTTTGGTAAAGTGCGTTGAGATGCTATTAGCTGTGAAATGGCTCCAGAAATGCACAGTTGAACTTTATCTTAGATTGATTTGATTTATGGAAATTTTTTGCAAGTTAGAAGAGCTCCACAAGACTGAATACTGAAATTAAATCAAAATGTGCTTTGATAAAATAATTACTCTAAGAATAGATGAGGTTATTGTGGTGTTTTTTTATTTTTTATTTATTCTTCACATATAGAAGTATAGTTGATTTTTACAGGATATATGACGTCAATGTGAACTGAAGTGAAATGACACGTTCATTTTTCACTGTTGTGTGGAATTATTATATCCACTTTGTGCTACTAAAATGTTTTAATATTATTTTATACTAAAACCTGCCTCACAAGGTCCAATTTATCCAGGAGTGTTTTCATAAATACATCAATACATACTCTTCAAATAAATTATTTCCCCAAAATAAACAAGTAAATTCACAATAGTCAAATATATAAATCATTATCTAAGTCACCATCATTATGATCATTTGTTTTTAATGAGAATTTTTTTCATCATAATGACATTAAAATGTAAACCTTTTGTTTCAAGTTCAGATGCAAAGTTCATAATGGAGTGACATAAATATGTAAGAATTGCAAATAGTTTTCCTTTTTTTTACATAATATAATATAATACTTTTAATTCATTTATAGACATTTCTTTAGTTATTCACTTTTTTTCTGTCCGAGTCTGTGCTTTGATTTATTGCACCAGAATCTGAACATTTATCTTTGAATATCTGCTGAAGGGTTTTAAGCATGAGATCAATTTACTAAAAGGCAAAAATATTATTCCGGTCAGGTTCATATGCTGCTGAATTCCTCCAGCCAATTTGGAGACAATTTATGCCATGAGATCACATCATCACTTGTATGATTTTATTCTTGTTTCTTTGTGTTGCATGTAAAATATCTTGAGAAAATGTTCAGTGCTTTTGCAAGATCGCAAAACTAATCTTTGCTTAAATTGGTACTTACAAATCAACACCTTTGTTCTACTCCCTTTATTGTGCTAATGCAGATAGTCTGATGCATGGGAGTAATTAAATGAGTCAGACATAACTAATTTCTCTTGGAAGTGTGTGGAAATAGGACAGTTATATTTACATATGCAGTACTAAGCATATAACACATCCACGGTGTGCACAGGAAGCACTATATAAGCGCTGAGACATTTATAGGTTTTTCTGTGAAAAATCCTCAGTATGATGACTCTCCATAAGTCACCAGCTGCTCTGCTACAAAGACTAAGACACATCTTTTTTAATTCACACCACCTTGGTCCTGGACCCTGTTGTGTTTTTTTTTTCTTCCCTTTTATTCTGCAGACACCTAATTTAATAAAAGGATTTGAGAAATTCTCTATTTCTCAGGTATGAGGTGATCATTCTGGGAAATGTTTGCTTGTGTGTGTGTGTGCAACTAATGGGACAGATGGTTCTTTTCTCGACACTCTCAATGTCCCATGTCTCCCACCGATTGTGTTCTGTTGAGGAAAACAAGCACCCCACAGATATAAAACCTGATGCAATCAAAGAGAGCTTGGTCATCTCACCCTGGGACGTCTGGTAACACAATGAGACAGGTGGGATGGATCATAAAAGAAGAGAGAAAAGGAACATTATCCAGGAAGTGCAATAACTGACCAGGTTTACCGGAACACTGATGCTCATCAGTCAAAAAGATTCAATAAACCAGGCCATTGATGCTTGCAAAACATATCTGTATTCAGAAGCTGGCAGTGTGGAAGACTTTTCTTTCTCCATGCTTAATTATTAACGATATTGATATGTTAATACAGTCAGATGGCTGATAAAGTCTCAAAACCTCCTTACTGTCAAATGTTATAAAAAGTACTAAAAAGTTTCAGGTTCCTGACAAAAATTAAAATTAGCAAGTGTCAAGACAGAAAAAAACCCCTCAAAGAAATGAAATTAAAGTTTAAAAAAACATAAATACCTGTGGAAAAACTGAACAGATGTGATGTGGTATGAAAAGTTTGCAGTTTGCAAGTTGCAGTCAAATACTGCTGAGTAAACTGTGTTTTAGAAAAATACATCTGCAACAAATCTCTAACCAGTAAATCTGCCATATTCTCAAATAGAGATGAGTCAAGCCACAACCTCTCCTGTAGATTGGATTTTCTATATATATTTGATTGAGCCTAACTAAAAAATAGTTTGTCCTGTGAACGGTTTCAGAAACTAATTACCAGTGGTTCAGAGCAGATGTGACAAAGTCTTGCATTCAGTCCTGGAGAGCTCCTGCGGTGTCACTTTTAGATTCCTATTTTCTCCAACACACCAGAAGCAAATGGCTGAATTTCCTCATGAGCGGAGAGCCGGTAACAAGCCGTGGATTCATGTGTGTTGGAGAAGGGATGAATCTGAAAGTGGAGGATAGTGGCTCTTGAGGACTGAACTTAGGTGCCCGTGTTATATAATATCACATCAAAATTTATGTTATGAGAGAGGAAATGGTAGTAAGTGCATAGTGAATTGCAAGGGCACTTTTGCAATCAGTGTTTAAAGATTGCAACAGAGATTGTCACCGCTATAAAAACATAAGTGAGCAATATTTTCTGGACATGGAAATGACAGTTTAACTGAAATCAATATTTTATTTTAGATTGAAATGCAATGTGTTGTGGGCTTAGTTTCCATTTCTAAGAATAAATGTTTCAATTTCAGCCCTGGAACATAATCAGAGGAAATTCAAGACAGCCAAATGTTACATGTTTTCAGTTGGAGGTGAAGCACTTCATGTTTTCCAGGGATACTCCATATATCCTAACAGGAGGATTAGATGACTGGATACTGGTGCGACTGTCCAGACCTCGCCCTCAGGTGGATGACCTGCAACTTAGGGAACAGATACACAAACACATACAACATACACATACTGCAAACTATGTGAATGCTGTTTTCTGTTGTATGGAATTAGTAGTCACTCAAAAATGAGTGATATAGCTGTTTAACATTCGAGAGCAATCACAATCTGACCAAATTGCTTCTCTTCTCACGTTCTTTGTTACCTCATTTCCTCCCCATCACTCATTTGTCTTTACTCTCCCTGCCTCTCAGAGTCAACTTTTTTCCTGTTTCACTGAATTCAAGCCACAAAATGTTGACCTCATGGATGCTTTACCATTTCAACCATAGTACTAAGAGATAAAATCCGTCTCACATTAAGGTTGAAACAATGTTGAATCTCAATTCCAGTTCTTTGTTTTTCCTAAATCCGTTTTTTGAAGTATTCTTTTGCTATTGTTGCTCTTCTTTGATCTAATCTATTTGGCGCAGCTTTGCTTGTGATTCTTTTATCTTTGCGTATCCTTTATCTTTTCAAACAGATGATTTCCTACGTCTCTTTAGCTGCACTGCATGAATGTTGATTATTCATTTTAGGATTCTTGTCACATCACACTTTACCAATTGTAAAGTTATTTGTTTTAAGGAGAAACTCTTAAGAGAAGATGGAGCAAAGACATGCAGGCAAGAAAGTACGTAATACACTTTTTCTCCAGTGATTCAATTGTAAAGATAAAGTGATTATATTCTAGACTTGTAGAATACTCAAGTTGAAGTATTTAGACTGGATATATGCTAAAAATATGCAAAATAGTAGTGCAAATTAAAAGCAACATTAGGTCACATATTGTCCTCTAATAAAATTAGATGTGGCACGCTACACAGTTTATATTCACAACACTTTTTAAAATTAAAATAATAAAAATGTGAAAAGCTGCTGCAGGCACCTTGAACTTAACAAAGTTGCCATTTTCAACTAAATATTTCATGTGATCTATGCACAAAAGAGCTTTAAAATAACCTCATTTAAACTTAAGGTACTTACAAATGCATTCAACATAAATATTTTCATTCCCTGCAGCTGTGATTAGAGATTGTGCAAATAAATTTCAATGAGCCCTTAAAGAAAAAAATGATTTCCATACCCATGGTATTCATCTTGTCTTTCTGCCTGATTAGGGCAAACTGTCACGACCTCAAGCAGGTCCGGTGTTCCCTCATGAATTGAAGGGCTTCCATTAATTTGTTGAATTCATTCACTTTTCAGTCTTGCCTGCAGGATATTTTCTGTACAGGACTGTGTGATGACTCACAAGGCTGATGAAAGTTGGGCTAAGAGTTCATTATAGCCAGGAATGCGTGGCCTTGAAGCTGGTGTCTACTCCCAATTCATTGTGGATTTCAGGCTTTCACACATAATAAAGGGAAATTTGACAGATGCCACTGACATGACTCAAGATTGTGACATGAGAGTTTCAATATGGTATGTTTCCTAACGTTGATCACAGTTGACTATTTCTGTTAGAAAGGTTCCTTATAGCTTATGAAACTCCGCTATTGGAGTGGGAAGACCAAAATATTTGGTACTGACAGGTGGTGACAAGCAGGTTAATGAGATGAGTGCATCAGGACACCACTAGTGCAGAAGTAGCAAAATCACTGCACAAAGTGAGTCTCTGAGGTGGCTGTTAATTACAGTGAGAGCTCAGGTCAGCTCCGACCTGATTTCAAGGAGCAGAAGCAGAAAGTAAGAGAACAGAAGTATATTCTGTTCTTTTGCAGAATATACAGAGATATGTTCTGTTCTTTTACATTCAGGTGAACATTTGATGAATTGAGATATATGAAGTCTTATAATGTAGCCTAATATTTTTTCCCATTTTATTCCTGGTACCTGCATATCAGTGAGCTAAATATTTAATCAAACTGCTTTTTGGCCAGGAGACAGCAACAGAGGTGATTTATTGGACTCACAGTAATGGAACTGTTGTGGTTTCATGGTGATGCATACATCATGTTTATTTTGGGGTGACAATTACCAGAGAGGCCCAAAACCGTATAGATCGAACAAGTAGTTTACACACTTAAAAAAAAAATACTTATTAAGGCTTTACCACAGTAATTCACTCTCATATAGTGAATGATGACTGTCAGAGTGCTGTGTGACAATGAGTTGAGAAAGGTAAAGATGGGCAGGGCAGAGTGAAAAGTTTTTCTCAGGGAGAAGTGGGAAGAGCCTGATCCAGTGCCTGAGCCAGCTGGGAGTGAGTGGTAGACAAGGCTTTCTGAGGGATCGCTCTGGGCATGAGCAGAATAGGAAATGATTTGGGAGCAAGAAGGGCTGAAGGTGAGCGTAACAGGAAGGTAGGTGAACATGCAGACAGGGATACTTCACAAGCACAGGCAAAGGTATACACAAGGGGACAGTGGAGCTCCGATTCGCAAGTGATAGCTGCCAATTAAAGTGACAAAGTGTTCTGGCAACACATGAAGGAAAGCTGGGGTGGAGACTCTGCGGAAGCTGATGAGAGAATAAATGTAAGGGTGCCAAATGGAAAAAAAAAGATTTGCACAGGTTCTAAATGGCCTTAAAATGCCTATAGACAGACAGACAGACATGACAAAACTACTTTGGATTATTTCATTGTCCTTGAATTTTATTAATAATGCAACAAAATCTTTAACATTGACAGTGATTAATGTTTTTATTGCTGTACTCATCTTTAAGGTGCCTTACGAAGGTTTTTATTTTTCTTGAACCTTTTCATACATATTACGTTAAACTTTGATGTATTTTATTGGGATTTTATGTGACATACCCAGACAAAGTAATGCATAATTCTATTGAAGAAGAAAAACAATGGAGGACTTTTTAAGTAAAGAAAAATATGAAAAGTATGTCGTTCTTTAATGGTTACCCTTTATGTCATTACTTTGTCCAACAACTTTCTGTCGCAGTTACAACTGCAGGTCTTTAGTTGTGTGTCTTCTAGGTTTCCACATCTTTTTGGGGGGACAGTTCAATCTCAGTCAGATTAAATAGTCTTGCTGCAGATTTTTAATTGGATTTACCTGACTATGTTTTTATCTAAACCATTTCATTATAGCTCTTACTCTATACTTAGTGTTGTCGAAGATAAACCTCTACCCCCTTGCAGTCTTTTGGCTGCCGCTATCAAATTTTGTAATAAAAGTTGGTGATGGAATCCAGGGATTATCTTGTTTTATTAATCATTTTACAAAAAGTTTTTACCTTTTGTATTCATAAAAATATGCAAATAATCTTTTACAACTATATTTGAATACATTTCTATTTTACGTATGCGCCTAGTCGTATCTGCACAATTATTGTACTACTAATAACCTCAGATAAGCAGGTTTAACCTTCTGCAAAATTTTCTCCACTTCTGATCAAATTAAATGAAAGAAAACACAAACAGAATAAAACTAGTTCCCCTCTCAAGGTAAAAAATGAGTTCAGAAAAACCCAATAAAATATCAGACAAATGCAAGGACAAAAGCATCTATTAGCAAAAGCTTTTGAGATACGGTTGCTTTGTGAAATGAGCAATTCTCAAATATCTTTTCAAACTCCATTTCAAAATGACAATTCCCTCTCCGAATTGTCTTAGTACAACCACATCTGTTGGTGTGTTTTTAAGCATAAGTTTTGATGTGTCTTTGCCTTTTTTTCTGTCACTGTATTCTTCAGGCCATTATCTGTCCAAGGAGACATCACTTTGCAGAAGATGTGACAAGAAATTACCCACAATCCCCTCCTGTCCTCCAAACAATTTGGCAGTTTTGTAGCTCCCCTTGAGTTACAGTATAATTTAGTATGGGATCTTGGTGCAATTGCATATGCCTGTGTCTGCGTGTTTGTGGGTGTGTGTGTGTGTGTGAGAGAGTGAGACGGAGAGCGACAGCAAGTGAGACCATAAGAAATGAGACAGCGATAATTTTTATATTCAGATTCAGAAATTGATATTAAATGAAGCGCTCTCATTTGCAGACCAAAAGAAATATGTTTTTCTTCTTATTCTTATATTTGCAGAATCATAATATAGAACTTCTCACGTGCACATGATTTGAATGTTGGGATAAATTCTTCAAATGTCCTATTAAATTAGCTTAGATATAAACTGGACCAAAATTCTTTTTTTTTTTTTTTGAATATTGCCTTAGGGGTTTGCATCACAGTCATGCTCAGGAAGCAGCCGCTAAAGCTCTTTAGGCACCTTCACTAATTCCTTTTGGGATTTGGTGGTAACACTACATTCCTGAATCAAGCCTAGAACACCTGGCTCAATCCTCAAACTGAGGACAGGGCTCATCTACTTTCCATCTGTCTGGCTGTGGGGCCCAGATGTTCTGAAGAGAAACAGAAATAAAGGGAAGGTTTAGAAATTCAAGGAAATCGTCAACAAAGTAAAATAAAGCCTATGTAGGCAAACCCTTCTACTAGAGCATAAAAAAATACATATTATTATTAACAAGTCAATTTAAAGTCCCTTAAACTGACTTTAAGAGAGTTTTTCACATTTTGTCACAATATGAACACAAACTATAATGTATTGGTTCAGATGCAATATTGACATAAAGAAGTGTGTAATTGTGAAGTACAAAAAAAATGAAGCTGTGTTCCAAATTCAATCTAAAAGGGGTGGTGTGCATGTTTTCAGTTCTCCCCGAGGTCTAGTTTTCCTTTTGGGAAAAAAAGACCTTTAATTCTGTCTAGAAACAGAATTATCTGTCCATTACTTTGGCAAAACATGTTACATAGCTAAAATTCACACATCTTTCATAAAGAAAATCAAAACAAATATTTTACATCTAACTTGATAAGTTCTACTATCACTTTGGATAACTCATAGGATGAGAAAACCAGTTTCCTCTGATACTCTGATCATTACCTGTTGTCATTGGTGATGTATGAGAGTTATGGTCTTGCTCCATGGCAGCCATATGTCTCTGCATCCCTAAACTCAGGACTGATCTACTAATGATGTTTACATTCATCATCCAATGGCACAATCAACACAGAGAATTAACTTTTAATAGTACTGACAGCAAGAACTCTTTTCCTTTGTTTTTCACTTCCTGACTCTGCTTAACAAGCATAACTGCATACTTTGATTTGGGAAGAAAAAGCTCAGAGAAGCATTTTTGGTTTCCAATAAAGGGCTGCTGTTGCCAAATGCACATAGAGAAATTACAGTGTTCCGATTATCCATCAGTTCACGTGGGGTAAAGTTGGAAGGGAGAAAATGACATTACATCCAATAACAGTCCATTAGCTGATGGGTAAATTTACTTCCCATTGTGTGGGGTGAGCCATTATCACTAACACCATGTAAATGATAGGATGCACACCATCAGCTTTTGGGAGTGAATTATCCAACTTCGTCCTTCAAAGAGGGGTTGAAATTAATAGACGTGATTTGTTATTGTTTATTGCAGCCTGGATGTCTTTGAATCTACAAGAAGTCTGTAGTTGTTGTGTGTGTTGGCATGAAGTCCATATAAAATAGGACAAAACTAAAAACTCTCAAAACGCAACTAACCAGCTGATTGACAGCTTATGCTTGCATCTTGTATGCAAGTTTTTAATGAATTAGAAAACATGTTTTGTTCCATTTCAATCACATTCCATTTACACAATACACATTGCTTAGTTTTTTGTAAGCATTCTCTTTTCTGTATTTAAATTCCCCTCATTAATATTTTATAGCTTCTACTGCACACGAACTACCTAAAACATCACTTTAACTAAACACTGTTGATCAGCATTATGCAGGAATCCCTAAATCTTTTAGTTTTCTTCACTAAGATTTTTGTTTGTTTGTTGATGTGCTGATTAAACAAAAATTTACATTTTAGTGCTTACAATTTTTTTATGCCCTGGAAGTGTTGGTAATTTATTGCATTTAGAATCTTGTTTCTACTCTTAAAATGTGATAATAACTATACAAAAATAAAAACAGAAGTGTTTGAAAAGCAGTATACATTCCTTGTTAGTTTTGATCTACCTTTCAGATGCTGTCTCTGTGTTTATTATATCCAGTGTATAACTTCTTTTTCTTATTTGCAAATTACTATGTTATAATAATGTTGATCTGTGTCATTTGGACAATTTAGCACTCATTGATCTTACTATTACTGTGTTAACTGAGCTGTCAGCTTTGGCATCTGGCATTTCTAAATTAGGTTGCGGGGAAATAAACCAGTAGGTGTTCCCGCTATTCATGCATGAACACACTACATCTAGTGTCTTTCTTGGAGGGCTGGCCACCTTAATTACATGGGTAAAAGCCTCTTTCACAGAGCAACGTATACTTTTAAGGGCTTGTTTCAGTTCATTATATAAGAAAACCCAAAACAGCCCTCATTTGTGCTGCAACATGCCATGAAAATGAACTGAAAAAGCCTGTTTGACCTAATCTGAAGAATGAAAACAACAAAAAAATTTGATTTATCAAACTGTCAAAATGTCTTTCCAGTTGAGAAGAGCAGAGACAAGTGATATAGAGACTGATTAATTGAGGACAAAATAGAACCAACAGTTCAAATTATTAATGTCTTATTTTGACATGATCTCAGTGAAGCGGATATGGATAGGGAAATTCCATGTTTCCTCCTGTAACAAGAAATGCATGATTCATAAGTCTCTGAGTCCAAAGGTAATTTACAGCCTTCCTATTTAATTTAATATTCCAACAGAAACCCTTTTAGTTTGATTAAAAGACAGCATAACACTGCAGATGTCATGCATTTTTAAAAGAAAGTCAAAACATGAACTCTCAATATGTGAAATTAGTAGGAGTTATGCTTAGCTAAAAAAAGTAATTATTCTTTTATTATTGTGAACAATAATTTATGCATGATGAAATAAATGATGAAACATCTTTATTGGTCATTTAATTTGATCTACATGTTGATTTAACTTTGTAAGAATAAAGTGTACTGGAATTGTTATAACGCATTATAGTAACTGCAATGTTTCAGGTAATCATAGATTTGCTAGCTATTAGCTAACATTTGCTACCACGTTTTGTGGCTTCACTTGCTTTTGCTACTATGTGCTTTGTGTTTCAACTCAAAGCAACACTTTGTAAAAATATATGACATGTTTGCTTAAAGTGAACAAACGGAGAGGAAAACTAAATTAGTCCAAACAACTGTTACATGATAAAAAAAACAAAAAAACAAAAAAATACTAGCAAATGTAGCACATCTTAATAGATATGTCAAAGCACCAATTTATTGCTAGCAAACATGTTCTAGCAACATAAATTAGCATATTCGGATATGGAGGACATGTAAGTACATTTTTGAATATACCACCAAATTTTTAACAGAATGTCAATTACTTCATGTATGCAGATCTTAGCATGTCTATCAATAAGCTATGCACTGTAATTCTGTAACTTGTTACACCTGCAAACCAAATTCTTCAACATCTTACTTTCTGTAATAGCAGAGAAAAAGTGGAGAAAAAGTGAAATTTCAAAGTCCAGATTGGACTCTTTTGTGAAGAGCTGTCATTATCAAAAGCTTAAATTAAAATTTACAAAAACTTTGAAATAAAGAAAAAGTATCACTCTTTGATTACTTAATTTATTAGCTTTAAAATCCACACTGCTTTGCAATTTATTGTTTCTATAAAAATAATTTTAAAAACTCATGCCTCTTACACCATCATGCACCAGTATTTTTTTTCTTTCACCATGATACACCAGCTTTGTATCCCCATCAGAGTCTGTCCTGCTGACACTGATCAATGGCAATGGATATGCAGAGGATAGAGACAACAGGAGCACTGACAGCAAGAATGGATTTTACAGGCAGCCAGTCAGCACAGTCATACAGGGATTAGACATTGTGTGAACCTGTCAAAGCAAATGACTTACTTCATCCATTTCTCGTCTTCCTTGAACAGTGATGTGCCGAGATTCTTACAAATGATGCCAACAATGAATGCAATAACAACAACCATATGTAATCATTTGTGCTGTGTGGAATTGTGTGTTGAAATTAAAGAAATTCTTTGTAGCCCTCAGAGAACAACAATCTGGTGCCATAACTTACACCTGGATGTAATGAGAACATAAACAATCTGTGTGCGACAAAGATTAGTCTTGTTGAAACTCATACGCAAGGCTACATTTATCAGCCAAAGCTTTTTAAATTCTAACTAGGCAGCCGTCTAGCCACCCAGGCATGAATTTTAAATACATCCATTCATCTGAAGAGAATAAATCTGACACCAGGTGTCATTAGTGGAAATCTGGTGTAGCATACCTGACTTTAGTTAATGCAGTGAAAAACCTTGATTCGGACCCATATTGAGTGTTTATGCCTGGCCATTTTTGTTCCCTGATAAAGGGTTCAGATCTGTGAGAGCAGTGATTATGCTAACTAAATTAATATAGTGTGTAAAAGAGAAAAATAACCTTCACTGAATTATAAAAGTTAATGTAGCAACACTAGAAAAATTGACTTCAATTAAACCACACCCGAATGAAATTAAGCCTCTTACCAAACAAATGGAGAATTTCACCTGCTGTACAGGAAATTTATTTGGTGCATAGTGTGTGTATTACAATAAAACAATATTCAGCATATGTTCATTGATTGTATGAGAAATGTTGGAAGCTGCATTCATTAGCCTAGTCCTCCAGGGACAAAGGCTGCGTTTTATTGATTATCAGTGGGGTGCTGCCTATTGCAGTGTTTGTGAATCACCCAGACTGCAAATAACATGAAGTTCAGTTGGCTGGCGGATCAGTAGTACAGATGTTTAGATAATCCCTCCACTTGCCCCCACTGTGACTCAGTACTTTGAGTCATAGCTTTCAAATCCTTTTACATCAATCAAATGTGAGAGGTTAGCTTCCTCACATTACAGGGCCAACCTGATTCCTGGATAACTATGTTTGACCCTCCAATAATTCTTTGTATTTTATCCAAACAAGCCTCAAAGGAAAATGCTGCTGTTAGCACCTTCTGAGACATGCATGCCTATCAGTCTTGTCACTATTGGTTCTAGAAGATCAGATACAATTATCTGAATAGTGTCAGCACCTGCCAAGATGTCTGGAGCTATGCCTGGAAGCAAAGTTAAAAAAATAAAATCTTTCCTTTGGATTTTCTTTAAACTCAAAAGAATAATAAAACAAAGTAAATGAAAAACATCTACCCTGAATCTGTAAACTGTGGAAAATAGTGTTGTTGAGATAAAATATAAATGCTATACGTTTTGCTGTCATACTGACCACTCAGACTGCTTTACACTGGAGGCATGTCCATTTGTGCTCACAAATGTGCACACATTCATACAGATATACAGATCAGTACAGTTAACTAAATATGTGATAGGAGGAAGCTGGAATAATATGCTGAGGTCCAGGCTGGATTCGAACCAAGGACCCATTGCCGTGAAGCAATACTTCCAAGAGTCCCAAAGTACAGTCCAAATAAAACAAAAATACTTAATTCTTTTTGGGTAGAATAAGATTCACAGTGGGACCTAGCTATCCATGACATTATTAAATTTTCCCTTAATGTAGCTTGGATACTGTTATTTAAGGGGTTTCTTGCCTTATAGAAGAGATTTTTGGACAAAGCTGAGTCATCACCTGAGTCTTAGCATAGCCATAAAGCAAGGGTGGCTATCAAATGAATGATTGAAAAAGATGTCTCTGTGGAACTCAATGATGTTCTGAATAGGAAATTCAGCTGCGCAGGAACAGGGACACATGAATATGGAATATGCAGGACATAGACTCTTGAAGACTGGAGTTGACCATCTCTGTCGTAAGGAATCTAAAATACACCTTGAGTTTTATGCAGTACCTCTATAAAGCGTACCAGGATTCTAAATCTCCTTAAATCAAATCATGTATAATCACTCATCATCTGTTCAAATATTTTTGTTTTAGGTCAATGATATATATAAGAAATGTTTAATACTTTCTTTAGAGTGACTGGACATCCTTGTGCTCTTGCATCCACAACATATGTTGTTCAAACAGATGAACATGGCACCTTAACTAATATGGAAATTGTACTAGAGGATGAACCAGACTGGTAAAAATCCACAATTCTCCAATTATTATTTTTGTTTATTTCATATGAGTTTCTCTTTATGTCACACATTCGAATAAAACTTGACTGATTCACCTCGGCAACATAGGAGCACAGCTCTATCCACCCACACATCCCAAATGACATCTAGCTCAGTAAGTCATTGAAAAGTACCAGTAAAGATTTTTGCTTCAGGAAAAAGTTTCTTAGCATTCAAAGTAACAAATTTTTTTAATCAGAGAAGGATAAAAAAATCTCTTTCAAACAGTCAACAGAGAGATTGTGGTGTTCAAAAAGGGAAGCTTGCTGTCTTAATAGATTATGTTATATCGATATGACCTGAAAATGATGTTGTTATTTTTCTGAGGATGGCTTCTGACGGAAACATGAAGGAGGAAATGCTGCAAATAAGAACTGTGAGAGATAACTGTACTCCTTGAAGTCTGGAAGGCAAGTACCTCTGGGAAGAGGGTAAAGTCCTTCTTGATTTACTGGATTAGAGGATAGACGTGTCTCTGGCAAGGAGTAGCTCCGCCATACGGCTCTACAATCTTCTTCTGCAAAACAAAGACAGCAACTTTTTCTTTCTAATGAAATTGAAAGGCAGATTAGCTAAAATAATACACAGCAATTAAGGCATACAACTATCTACAGAAAAACAAAATATGTAAGACAAAATGTTGGCAAGGAAGAGAGAACAGAATGTGTTTATTTTTTTGGCTTCCTACATGGATTTAGGCCAACCTTTTAGTATATTTTGTAATTTGACTTTCTACATGTTGCTTTTATTCATTGCAGTTTAACGCCTTTTCCAAATGTCGACTGTTTATTGATTGCAAGCCAAAGGGCCTAAAGTAAAGTTCTTTCCAAGCCACCCCCTGATAGCATATGCTGAAAATTACAAACAGGATCCATACTTTGTAGCTGTGAGTGGGGCAAGCCTTCAAAAGGTAAAAGCTAACACAGTAAGATTAATTGCTTGTAACATCCCTTCTGGCAGCCTGCAGGACTCTCTCTAAAGATTCAGAAATCAACCACATCCTGAAAGCCACTCAACTGAAGTGGGTCATTTGCATTCATTAGATTTTAGTAGAGCAGTTTCTACATTTACTATGTCTTATTTTCACCTTCTAGATCATTTTGTAGGAATGATGCCTGGTCTATGTCATGTTTCTGGGTAAGAAATGGATGATCGCAGCTGACCAAACTTCTGGATGAAGTCCTGCTGAGCCTGGACTAAAGCTTCTTCGTCTATGTAGACTGCTGGCCTCCTTGAGGTGACAAAGTACTGCACCCTCCTGAGGCTCCAGCCGACGACGTACATGAGAAGGCCGCATACAGCCGCCGTGGACCTGCCGACTCCGGCATTGCAGTGAACGTACACGGTGTGGCCATTTTCCAGGAGTCCATGGAGCAGGAATACAGCCTGGGGAAGCATCCTGATCCGACCTACAAAGAAAAACACAGATATCATGAATTAGTCATTCTCTCAGATCCATTTTTATATGATTAATGTTGCTAATTCTTGTTGAATAAAAGACACATATTCAACATTGAAGAATGTTTTTGATACACAATCATTCGTCAGCAGTTGCCATCTTTTTTCACATGCTTTTCCTTTTGATCCTCTCCTGAGAAAAAAGTATATATTATAAACAAATAAATAAGGTAAAGACAACTTTCTGCAGTTTCCTTAGAGGAACAGCCACATATATTTATAATAGTTATGTATTGTAATTAATAGGTGCACGTTATCAAAAATATGTAGAGATATAAGACTCAGAGTCTGATCATAACTACCTAAAATGTGACTTCAGACTTTTTTCATTTATCTTACCTTTGAGGAACTTAAAAAACAAATATAAATCTATACTGTGCTCTAATATTTGAATCATCTTTTCTCTAAACTATCAGGGCTGCTTCAATAGGACTTGAGGATGTCATACAGTTTGGGGGAACTCTTTCACTTTTGTTCCAGTTGACCTTTTTTCCAAAAAAAAAAAAAAAGCTACCAAACTGATTTAGTTTTTTTCTTTTTGTTTTCTATTGCCTCCTGTTTGTATGTTTTGTAAAACGCTTTGTTTTGCCCTGGTTGTACAAAACTGTATGTAAAGAGTGGCTGAAAAAGATTATTTCAATATTCTCTGCATATTGTAGCAGGTTCTTCTTTGTGACTGGTCACTTTTCCCTTCTAAAATACAAAAATAACCAATATGTAAACCTGCTTCTTACCCTCTGTGCTCATGTCCGGTGTTGGTAGCCACACATACACAATGCCACAGTCTTTGTACAAATGCATCAAAGCATCGGGGCTCATGGTTTCCTCCTGGTTACGTCTGCATCCACTGGAGTTGTTCACTATGTCCCACTCCGTCTGGAAGTTCATCACAGCAGTGATGCCCAGTTCGTGCTTCATCTTTATGGTCACGTGCTCCACCTGTCGAGGGCAGCTTCCCAGCCAGACACATGGCAGAACACTAGGATCAGCAGACAAGGACAAATTTATAATTCTTGTCAATTCAATTTTAATGTGAGAAAATAACAGAAATATATTGTTCAGCTAAGCCAAGTCTTCTGCTAGCAATTATGACTTGTACTTTTACAGCTATTGTGAAAACAAATTAGAAAACTCAAACTGCTAATGAGATGCAGGCTTTGCCTCTATTTTCTGTCTCTCAACATTCTCTTGTTCTCCGTCACAGCTCTGATGATATCTCGACTCGCAACCCTATTTTTTTCCCCCTGGTCCCCATAGTCTGGGGCAGACTCTGTTGAGTGACCATTAGTATGCACAAAGTCAACAAGCAGAGGAGGTGACACGTGAAAGACAGGACGGACACTGTTAATATGTGATGTCTCATTGTAGCACTTTGGTCTCGGGATTTTCTCATCAGGTGAACTGATGTTTTTAGGGTTTATTCTTTCAAAGAATAATCTCACAAAACAAGTTTTTTTATTTTTATTTAGCTTTAAGTAAAAAGAAACTAAATTCTACATAATCAATAGGCCTCTTCTTTTTCTATTTATGAGAACGACAGGTTAGTTATGAAATAATAAAAGCTCTTTGAATATATTGCTGACTTACCACAGAGAGTGTGTGCATGATTCTTGGGGCTATGTGGATGCACAGTTGGCGAGACGAAATTAGAAAGCCATTAATAAGCGAGTTACAAATTCACCGTGCTTCCTCCTGAACACCGGCCCTTGACATAAGACTTGTAAGGTCTTTTAGGCACAAATTAAAACCCGATGGCACAAGCAAGCCCAGCTCATTCTTATGCAAGCAAAGCACTCACAGCTTTAGGGATCTTTTTGTGCCTGCAGTAGCATGGCACTGACTCTGTGCTCTACAAAGACTTGATGTGTATGAGTGATTTGGTTCACAATGGTCTAAGATAAAGATGTATATGAGCATACAAAGCAGTTCTATTTTTTTTTTTTTTTTAATCAAAGTGAACGCTAGCTTCACTTGTTGCTCAGAATATGACATTTACTGTCTGTCGCTCCCACTGATCCTGCAGCAGTCAACCAAAGTTCATGTCTTCTCATAGATGAAAGGATGGCAAAGGACAAGAGGAGTAGTGGGAAAAAAAGAAACCAAACATGGTGGTGAACTGTCCTATACAGATGAAGGAGCACAGTACAGATAGACACTATTTGTTAATCTACAGTAAATAATACATTTCATGTAAAATTACCAGGGAGACTGTTTTCACTAATACATAATTTTTACTGTTGAATAAGGCAACAGTTTTGAATGCAAGCAGAGTTGCACCTTGACTAAATGCCAGTCCTGTAATAATTATGTTTTAATATGTGAATTTTGAAGAAACATAGTAGATAGATGCCAGCATCAACAAATAAGTACAAATGAATCTTACAGGTTCACAATAAAAAAAAAAAATCTAAACAAGAAACCACTGCTTTGAACTATTCCACAATATAGGAGCAAATTAATGATTAAACCAACTCAGTTTGTTTTTGAACATTTTCTTTTACAAATCCAAGTTAAAGAGAAGAATCCTGTGCTGAAGAAATAATGTTAGTATGCCAGATAAAGGCATAGGTTGGGTCAGATTTTACTTTGCGGTATTTGAGAAAGGATGCCATTTGCAAATGCACCGAGAACTTCAGAATTCGATCCAAAACTACAGATAACTGTCCTTTAGCTTTACAATTATGCACAAGTTTATGTTTATCAAATTACCGTATGTTAACACATAGGTCAGTGGCAGTAGCATGTCAAAATTTGAAAAAGTCTGCAGTGTATGAATACTTTTTATAGGCATGTTATACAAGACAAAAGTAAAAGGGAAAAAAATAACAAAAATAGGTAATATGAATATTGAATATTGCATTCAGACAGGCCAGGTTTTGTTTAGTATCCATCCATGGTAACGGTCTCCCTACAAGTAAACCTTGAGCAGAGCTCAACTTCACTGCAACTATTCATGTTGAGTCTACGGTGTGCAGGAAAGATTGGAAATAGAAAGGAGATTTCTTTTTCTGCCTCTCCCATCAAGAATATAGACAGTTGTGGTGTCAAAAGGTACCGAGGAAGAACTTTTTTACAGAAGAAATTCAACTTAGAGGCCAAATATATATTTATTCAAAACCTTTTTTGTTTTTGAGAAAGACGGCAAATGTCAAAAAGTGTGATTAAGCGGAGAGATCGGCCTGATGCAATCCTCCAGGCTGTTCAAGAAACAGTCGCTGTTTAGATTTCTAGAGGCCAAATGTTAAAGGCACACACAACAATAGTGTCTACATATCAGGACAGCTCCAAGTCAGGATATTCCTTCTGTTTGTCTGTGCTTCATTTTTTTATACTCTAGAAGAAAATAAAGCACCTCCCCAGAGAATCAGATTTATTGCTTACTGCAGAAAAGCTGGATTGTTTTCATTTTGGCATTTTGGAAGTTGAATGATGAAAAGAACATGCAAATAACTAAACATGACAAATGAAAAAATATCCTCCAACAAGAAGATATTACAAAGAATTTTTAATTAACTTACGTGCTGAGATGTAATACTTCCTTACAATAAATCTGCTTTTAATTTTTTCTTCAAAAGGTCAGATATGGATGTTGCTAAAATTCTTTTACTAACGTTGTCAAATACAAAGAATCATGTTAAGCATTCACTGGTTAATCAGTATTCCTGGCTATTGTTACATCATGAAGACAAAACAATCCAAGCCAATCAGAGAAAATATTGTTGAAAAGCACAAGTCGGGGGATAGACACAAAACATCTAAGAACTGGAGTTCAGTGAAATTCAGACAGGAAATGGAAGGAATATGACACAAATCGACCTAGATCAAAATATTGGCAGAAATCTTCACAAGTGACCATACAAGAAGGAGGCTAGTGAGAGAAGCCACCAGGTCACTCACGACTATGCTGAAGGAGTTACAAGCTTCAGCGTCAGAGATGGCAGAGGCACTGCAGTAAACGGTTGCCTGGGTTCTTCACCAGTCAACACTTTATGGGAGAATGGCAATGAGAAAACTACTGTTGAAGAAAACTCATATTAAGGCTTGACTAGTGTTTGAAATAAAAGGCATGACTCAATGGTCAAGTGGAAGAAAATTCTTTGGTCTGATGAGAAATGAAAAGGGCTGTGGACAGTCGATCATCAGGCCATCTGACAAGAATTTGAGCAGTTTTCCAAAGAAGAATTGAGTAAACTTGCATTGTCCAGATGTGAAAGCCTAACTATATCTACACAGATTCCATTCTGTGATTGCAGCCAAAGGTACAGCTACTAAATACCAATTTGTAATCACTTATTTTATGTAAAATATTTTGTCATTATTTTGCAAAAGTCAGTTTTCAATTACAGTTTTTGTACCTTTTTGTTAAAAATGTTGTTCTTCATGATTTATTAAATAATAAAAAGGGTGAAACAACCACTGGGGGTGAGTACTTTTCATAGGTGCTATCTTTCAAATTATACAGTTACCTGGAGAAATGTATGGCCTTCTGACCTGCAACCTTAAAGTAGAAATTGGTGGTGTGCCTCATCTCATCAGTCTGTCCCGTTTCTTCTAACCAGTGACCAATTGGGTGGCAGTACACTCCGTCCACCACATTTCTTTCATCATATAAACAATGCCTGTCATGACTTGGTCCGCTACCTATGGACAAACAAGACCACAGTTGTTTTTTTTTAATTTTTTTATTTTTTTATTAAAGGACATTTATATTTCAATTCTCTGACAGTGCATCCAATCAAACACCAGTCACTCTGTCGACCTATTCCATTGAAAAGAAACACAAATGTCCAATAACTGGACGCAGTATGAGTTTTGATGCATTTCTGCAGATTTTTATTTGTAAAAAAAAGTCAAAGCTTATACAAATTTATTTGACTAAAACAATTGGAAGTCTTCATACCAACCACAAGCACTTCATATTTTTCTGACAACTGATAGGCATGAAGCCAAATATTGAAAGACGTTTTGAACAACTCCTCAATAACTAAACACCCAGGTTCACGGAATAAATTAAATACATAAATGAATTCCTTTATCTAAGAATATTAATATTTTCAGCTGTGCTTGGAAACGTTATTTTAGCTTTAATAGAAAAAAAGATAGTAGTTAATTCGTTTTTATTAAATAATACATTTTTAAACTATCCAAGACACTTTGCTGCCATCATGTGGCTGTAAGTATGTATTACATCACATGCACCACTTGTGCAGACATGGCGACGTTCTTATTTTCTCTCTATGCTAAGATAACATGACATTGGTTTAATTTCTTTCGGCGTGTTGTGTTGCTGCATCTATGTAAATCGTTGCGTACCTTCCCAGATAATGGTTTCCCGGGCCTTTTTGATAAACTTGAACCACAGAGAGTGTTTGAACGGCTCGGCCAGCTCCACTTCGCCGGTCCACAGACACGGTTCATCTGGTGACGGCAGCTTCTGCGAAGCGTTCATCCTAACCGCCCTGTTCGGGTCCCAGTGACCCATTTCCTCACGCGAACCGAGAACTAAAACCTCCACGTCCGAGGACTCCGGAGTCAGAATGACACCGAATCTGAACAACATATTCGCAGCTGTAGCTAAACGTCTCTCTAAATCATGTCTTCAGTTTGAAAGCGCTTAGTATGGTACTAACAACAAGAGTGTTAGAGCTAGTCTGAAAATCAGTGAGGGACGCAGACTGTGGACTGTGATGCTAAAATAGACAGGCCCTGTCATGGTACGTTTGGCATCAAAGATATGGTATAGATGCAGACGGTTCACTCTCTCAGATTCCCGAGGAACCAATCCTGGGCCACATCGCTTTTGTAAGTCGAGTTCGGAGAGAAAACAGAAATATCGAGGAAAGCTTTTGCATATCGACGGCTTCAACAAGCATCGCAGAGGCGTCCAAAGGTTCTTTGAGGCCTGAGCACCAGACTTTCCACTCTTCCAAAAAAATTTTCTTTTATTTTAGCTGAAATCACAATCACTGAAATATTTAAACTAAGAAGTAAATTGAAGGAATTCATTTCAGTCCTCTTTTAAGAAGAAAGTGTTCCAATCAGCAGCAATTCAAGACAGATCTTGTGGATCTATTACTTATAAAACCACCTACAATTGATACCTGATTATTAGCCTTTTACTGAACTGCAATTATTCAGATGTATAAAAGCAGGGAACCATCGAAAACATGCAGGGCAGTAGGGCCAGGGTTAGGAAACACTAAGGAAACACTAATCTAAAATATTGGTAAAACAAAACAAAACAAAGAATACTTGGCAAGACTGTGTTTTTCAAGTTATATACCGGTAGTTAGATGTATTTTAAGTTAGCTACTAATGTGTAATTGCAGCGAGACTGTGTGAAAGAATGGAAAAGAACTTATTTCAGATTTAACAATTTTGATCTCTTCTATTTAGGTTATAAAGAAATGAGTTTCTTGCATACATTCCTCAGTCCTTTAGAGTTTGAAATGTCTTTCTTGTCTTTTTCTGCTTTGACATTCATCAGACTCTGTAGATCCTAATCAGCATGACTCTGTTCCAGCTTTGCTCTCCAGAAAGCAAGCCTACAGTAGGTACTAGTACGCAACAGCCGGTTTGTGTTTGTTCTACATGAACCCTGAGAGAAAACTGATTCCAATTGCAATACAGGTAGCTCAGCTCTGTAATGTGATTGTGAACAGAATGCAGTTTTAGCTCATTGGAATTTCTCATTATGACCATTATCTTATTTTTTTGATAACTAAACTTTATGACACGAAGGAACAAAAGTTACACTGATGGGAGACCAGCATCACAGCACTCATCTTAGCACAACCAATCAATTCAGATGTGTTTAGTCAATCAAAAGGTTCCTGAATGACATCAACATCAGGTGATAATCTACTTTTAAAAGCCTTAATAAAATCTTTCATTTCAGCTGCATCAACAACCCTCTGAGCAGAACCCCATCTTTCTACCAAGTGACCTGGAAACAGATTGGCTTCTGGCCAAGCTGTTTTTTAGGAGTTCAGACCAGATTGAATACCAGGCCGTCCATCTTCTCATGAGCGTTCACTATCTTTGCTGTTGCTACTCTCCGCTGCTTCCCAACTATTCATCCCCTTTATAAGGTATCAACTGACATAATACAGCTGACAGAGGAATGTTTTTAGTTAGACTTAGTTTTTTAAAATATATTTTGGTTCTATTTATACAGCTACTGATCCCACACTTCCGCCACACTCTACACATAACTATAATAAGCCGTAAAACTCTTCTTGGACCTGGTGGAGCTTTAAGTGAGGTACTGCAATTTAACATGCATTTCTAACACCACACTCCTATTTTGGCAATGAGAAGACATGTTTTGTTGTTGAAGACTTGCATGATTAACGTGATTTTGAATCATTTAATTATGCCGGACTTTATGGTTAATAGAGCTCTCTTGGAGAGGAGGGGCTGACAGAGCTCATGAGAAGAGCGCTGTCTCAGATGACCTACAGCTCCCTCTGTCTGCCGGAGAATATCGCTGCTCGAGGACTGGAGACAATTCCCAACTTCTACTACAGATATGATGCGTCGAAGGTCTGGAATAATATCAGCAGGTAATGATTTAAAATTTACTATTGTACATTTTTAGCAAAAACATATTTTGTCTACAATGTAAAAGTGATTGGTTCAGAGAAATGTAAGAATGAAATATTACGCAGAACATTTCAAGCATGTTCATACACCCTGAAATTGTACATATTTTATTAGGTTGCAGTGCCAAGCTTTATTATAAATTATTAGTTTCCTGTACTCGGATTTGATCTCGTCCAGTCAGAGCGCCTTCCTCTAGATGCCACTTCTTCGTCAAGTTCATTTCTAGGTTGAACGACTAATAGTTTCTCTATCAACCAATTAACTCTGAAAAGATTTCCTGTACCTGCTTAGTAAAAACTATTCCACAGGATAATGCTGCCACGGCCGCATGTTAATGTGAGGTCCATGCTGCCATTTTTTTTCTGTGGTGTCCCCTGCATATTTTGTGGCAAGTTATAACTGGGACAATTTCAGGCTGTTTTTTTGCTAACTTTTCCTTATAAACCTCTTCACAAAAGTGTTACATCTATGCTCAAATTTGGACATTTTTGTTTTTACTAAATATAGTAGCTGACTTATAACGGTACTTGGTTGAGCTGTACTTTATTTTGGGTTGTCAAAATAAGGATGAAAGGGCCTGAATATATAAACTTTATTTTATGAATTTATTTCCACTTTGTTTTCACAATTGGGTTGAAATAAAATTCCAATAAAATACAATGCAGTTTGTGGTTGTAATGTGATAAAATTATGCGTGTGAATACTTTTGCAGGGCGTTTTATTGCCAAAAAATGTACTGCAAAATTTGACAGTCAGATGCATACTAAAGAAAAGATGAATTTGTACTTTTTTCTACTTTTTACTAGTTTTGTGAATTCCGTGGTGGAATATTACTATAACTCTGACAGCAATGTGTGCAAAGATTCTGAGCTGCAAGAATGGATCAATGAGATATTCACACATGGCTTCCTGAAAATCAGGTGAGTGTCAGACTAACCTATAATATTGGTCTTGATCAATATTTCTTTATAGTTCCAAGATTTTTCAATGTAATGAGGTTCAAGAAAAATCTTACTTTTGCCAAATACTATCTGTAACATGTTGTTTTCATTGTTAATTTAGTTGGAGTTAAAACTAACAGTACAAATTATGTAATAGGTTGTCCATCATGCTTTAACACCGTGGCTGAAGTGACCAAGTTCATCACCATGGTGATCTTCAGAGTGTCAGCACAACATGCTGCTCTTAATGATGGACAGGTGGGAAAACAAAGATCTATACGACTAAAATGTTTAGGAAATAAATGATCTTCTGATTGTAAAATAATAATAAAATATCCATACTAAATCAAAGATCAACCATTTGCAACTTCTATCGCTTCATTTGTGTTTCTAACTAATGAAGAACTAATGAAAAAGTAAAACTTTTTCTTCTAGTTTGATTACAACTCTTGGATTCCCAATGGCTCCCTCCTGTTATGTAAACCTCCTCCCACCACCAAGGGGCAGTCCAGCATGCAGACGCTTCTGGAGGTTTTCCCAAATGTTGGAGACACAGTAAAGATTGTGTCAACTATTTGGATTCTCTCAGACAAGTGCACTGATGTGGTGAGTTTTATGTCTGTTCAGACTAGAATCATTATAATTCTAAAACTGTTCTTCAAATGAACTGGTGTATGAGCCTTTCTTAATGGCTTTTTTCTGACTGCAGGTCCCCTTGGGTACATACCCTGAGGAACATTTTGATGAGCCTCCCCTGAAGCAGATGATTAAGGAATTTCAAGCTGAGTTGTCTTACTTGAGTGAAGAAATTACAGCAAGAAATTCTCAGCTTAAAATACCCTACCCATATCTGAACCCTGCTGTTATAAACAACAGTGTGACCATTTAGGAAACAACGCCAGCAGATACTTCTTTTCTGTTTTCAGCTGGTTTCTCCTGAAAGTTTTACGGCTCTTTCAGATAATTGCATATATTGTGTCTTACTTATTTTTCTAGTGACATTTTTATTTTCTTAACTTTAGACATTCTCCGTGTTGCTTTGAAGTTCTGTAATCCTGGGAGCAAATCTAGACTTTGGCTTTATCTGCCAAAGGCAGAATAACTGGGCTGAAAAAACTGTGAAGATTTTGCTTTTACTCCTGATTATGAGATCTCTACAACTTTGCTTTTGTACTCAATCAACAGAAAATGCAATAAAATGTTCAAAATCTAAACCCTATTCTAGATTTTTTTATTTCAAATAGGTGACAACTTCACTCCTCTGCAATCTATTGCCATGACAGAAAAAAAAATTACCTACGGTAGTTTTATTATGGGTGTTTGTAGCAGATTATTTAAAGTTCAAAATAAAGTTCACAAATAAGAAGCTGGAATTTAAGGGACCTGCTTTCACAAAGATTTAATTCACTACAGCCTATTGTGAAAAATTACACAGGAAATGATGTAATTTATTTCATGAAAATAAATTTGTAAACAACATTCCCTTTGCACATTATTCCCCTGTGGCAGTAAAGTATTTGTGAATTCCAGTTTAATGGTAATTAGAATTTCTGTATAAAAAAAACTTTAAAAGAGACGTTTTGGTCATTTCATTTAAGTTTTTGCAGGGCTCATATTTACATTTTCTGAGCAAAGTGCTTTCACACTTCACTCTGCCTTGAGCTCTAAATTAACCTACTGACTGTCACTAATTAACAGCACACCTGTTTCAGCTTTCATAATTGCCATCTTCTTCTTTTTAACCTGCATCGCCTCCACCTGCTTCTGTTCAGTGATCTGACTTCTTTCAGTCCTCAAAGTTTGTTCTAGCTGTCTGCTAACTTTGTTAGGTGGTTATACTGTCACTGGTAAGGCAAATGAAACTCAATTTAACTGTTGACATCAGTCTTATGTTGAGAATCTGAAGTGAACTTTTTGTGTTCTGTAGCTTAAAGACCATTAACTATAAGATCTGCAGCTGTAACTTTATGTGCGATAATGACTACTTGGCAATTTCTTTCTCTCTCAGAGGAGAAAGTAACTTGTTTTTGTTTTCCCCAATTGAAATGTCTTGATTTTTCTCCTGCTGCAGTGTGTATTCAGGCTATGGCTGAATACAAGCTCAAGGTGACAACAGGTGCCATGAAGCATGCAGGCACAATGGATTGTGTCTACGTCGTCTTGATTGGGACAGAAGGGAAGAGTGAGCGCAAAGAGTTGAACAATTTTGGGATTGACTTCCTGAGTGGAAAGGCAAGCTGCTGTATATTTAAACATAAGATAAATAAATAATGTTGGCATACAATGTAAAACTGCATGTTTTTGGTCAAGAATTTTGTCATAACAAACATGGATACACTTGTTAAACATTCGTCACTCTGATATTGATATGTAGGACAGCGTGTTGACATTCATATTTTGTGTGTTAACTTTCAGACTGGTGTATACAAAGTCAAAACTAGTTCTTCTCTGGGGAAACTTCTGCTTGTCAAGGTTGAGAAGGATCCCTATCTATTCTTGCCAGAAGATGAGTGGTACTGCTCCAAAATAGAAGTGACGACTCCAGAGAATGAAGAAATTGTTTTCCCTTGTTATAGATGGCTTTCCAGGGGGGAAGTTGCAGAGCTCAGAGGAGGAAAAGGTCTGCTTTTTAAAGTGCATTGTTACTGTAGCTGACATCCTGCAAGTTTTACAAGGCTAATTATTAATCTTCACTATGGTATGTATTTTTTTGTGTGTCTAAGGAGTAACATTTATGAAAGAGGAATATCCTCTGCTGCTTAACCACAGGAAAGAAGAACTGAAGTATAAAAGGAATTCTTACCAGTAAGCTGACCAGTCAAGTTTCTCTGGAATTGCATCGGAGCAAATTTTAAACTTGATTTTTGTTTTTAGCTGGGCATTCATTGATGATGGGTTGCTGCACATCAGTCACTTCAAAGATGTATTTGAGCTTCTTGCAGAAGTTCGTTTATCCATGTCCGAATTGGAACACACACACAAAATAATGTGAGTCAATTATTCCAGGTTCCCCCTCATTCGTGCTCCTAATACCTGAAAGTTGAATTCACTGATTTCTGCTTTGTACTCTATTCTTCAGAACTCTTGGCCTGGAAATGGAGGGACTGGCTGAACCTGGTACAAAATGGAACCGAATTGAAGACATAAAAAATATCTTCCAGCTCAAAAAGACAAACATGTCAGGTGGTTGAAGCCTTCTTACTAGTTTAAATATTTGCATGTCCCCTCCTCAAAGTGTGTTTCAGAAAATCAGAATTGTGCTGTATGGTTTCCAACTTATTATTCCAGAGTACGTTTCAGAGCACTGGAAGGAAGATGACTTTTTTGGATTCCAGTTTTTAAATGGAACAAACCCCAATGTGATAAAGCGCTGCTCCATACTTCCCCTAAACTTTCCAGTGACTGATGAGATGGTGAAGCCTTTTCTGGAAACTGGAACCACTCTGAAACAGGAAATGAAGGTGAGAATACATTTGCGATTTCATGTGACAAATATGAAACAAGGCTTAGTGGAGGTGTTGAAGGATTTTATTTATTTTTTTTAAAGACAAATTTAGGGGCTCAACTAGGAAAGTACTTGTATTTTTTTCACAACTTTAGATTTGGACTTTTAAAGGGGACATGATACTGATGCACTTCAGTTTGTTGTCGAAGAACAATTTTTAAAATACCTGTTCGGCTTTTTCTCTATTCATTTTCTCAGAATAGAATGGTGAGGTTGTAATGACATAGGAAAAGTAATGTACTGAATCCAACTTGTTTCCCTCACACACAGGAAGGCAATATATTTCTATGTGACCAGAAGATAATGGATGGAATACCAACCAGACAAAAAGATGGAAATCCTCTGTATGTTGCTGCTGGTTTGTGCTTGTTTTACAAGAACCCTGAAGGAAAACTGCTGCCTATTGCCATACAGGTAATTTACTGAAAGGAGGAAATGCTTAAACATGTCCATGTCCCATTGCTAAACCTTAATCACATGGCATGTGAATATGAAAATGGGACCTAGTGGTACAAAAGTGTGACACTAATTGGGGACATTGGGAAAATTGAGTTCTATTTATGAACTAGAATTTTTTTTAAATTTTTCTTTATTCCAATTCTATGCAGCTGTACCAACAACCCTCTGAGCAGAACCCCATCTTTCTGCCAAGTGATCTTGAAACAGATTGGCTTCTGGCCAAGCTGTTTTTTAGGAGTTCAGACCTGATTCAACACCAGATACTCCATCATCTCATGCACACTCACTATCTAGCAGAAGTCTTCACTGTTGCTACACTCCGCTGTTTCCCAACCATTCATCCTCTTTATAAGGTATCAGCTGACATTATAAAGCTTGGGCAAGCAATATTTTCTTTAGGCTACTTGACCTTCACTTTTATCTTCGGTTTGTCTTGTCTAAACAGCTGCTGATCCCGCACTTTCGTTTCACTCTACACGTAAACATCTTGGTCCGCAGACTGCTACTTTCACCTGGGGGAGCGTTGAGTGAGGTATGACTGGAAAAAGCTTAGTGAAGCCATTCATGAAACTCTTTTGGTTTTTAAGAACAATGGAATTTTATTTATTTTAAATTAACAGAGCTCACTTGGAGTGGAGGGGCTGACGGAGCTTATGAGACGAGATCTGTCTCAAATGTCCTACCGCTCCCTCTGTCTGCCTGAAAACATCAAAGAAAGAGGACTGGAGTCGATCCCAAACTTTTACTACAGAGATGATGGGTTGAAGCTGTGGAAATGCCTCAATGGGTAATTAAACATGGCAGCTTATAGTTGAATGCATTCATTTCAGAATGCAATTGTATTTTTTCTTTTTCTTGCCAGTTTTGCAAAGTCTATGGTGGAGTACTTCTATTCTTCTGATAGTGATGTGATTAAAGACATTGAGCTGCAGGACTGGATCAATGAGATATTCACACATGGCTTCTTGGAGCATGATTATTTAGGTAAAGATCTGTTTCCAGTTCAAATGCTACTGCTGCTACAGAATAATGGACAGTGACTCTGCAACAGGTTTTCCATCATGCGTCAATACCATTGAGGAAGTGACAAAGTTCATCACCATGGTGATCTTCAGAGTGTCTGTACAGCATGCTGCTGTTAACAATGGACAGGTGGGCAAACGTTAGCCATTTTCTGCACTGGACTGTAAATTTTAATGGATTTGTTGATGCTTAAATGTGATTAAGTAAATCAAATCAGTGGAATACCTCATCAGAGCCACAGGCTGATCACCTTACACAATGGAGCAATGATTGCAGGAGTCCTCTCCTCCCACTCAGTATTGTGTCTGCATCCTATGCAAAAGCATGGACAGTCTTCAGTAGTAAATCTTTATTAAAATGTATTTAATTTGGTTTTATGTTAACATTTTTGAAGAGTTGACTGTAATCTCTAATTGAAATTGGCAAATGTCTGGGGGAAATCTTTCACTTTCTGATTTAATGTTTGAACAAGAGTCCAAGACAACCTAGCTTTTCTTATACATTTTATCTTTTATTCTAGTATGACTACAACTCCTGGGCACCCAATGGCTCCCTCCTGCTGTGCACACCTCCTCCAGCCACAAAGGGGCAGTCAAGCATGCAGACTTTTCTGGAGACTCTCCCAGATGTTGATGACTCTGTAAACTTTATGTTGACTGCTAGGATTCTTTCAGAAAAGTGCACTGATGTGGTAAGAAAATCAAGACAGATTTTTTTTATTTTAAAGTTCAGTTTTCAAATTTCTGAACCGGCCTCTCAAATGTCTGGTACATGCAGTTTCTCCTGGGTGAATTTCAAGAGGAGCACTTTGACGAGCCTCGCCCGAAGGAGATTATCAAAGCCTTGCAAGTTGACTTGCACTACTTGAGGGAAGAAATTGCAGCAAGAAATTCTCAACTGGAAATACCCTACACATATCTGAACCCTGAGGTAGTAGAAAACAGTGTGACCATGTAGGGATTGTTTTCATGTTAAAAAAAAATAAAATAAAGGCATGTGTGAAAAGCTTTGCGTTCAGTCTTGAATGTACAATTCACCTGGAACAGGGCTCTACAATGCTTATTTAAAAGTATTATCTTTGCTGTGCAGTATGTTAATGACATTATAGGGTGTCAAAAAGCTGTTCAGACAAAACATCAAATTAGCTGTTAAATTTCTAGCGAGGGTGAAAAGCATGCAAGTCTATTTAGAATAGATGAGGTGAATGACTTGAGTCATTTAATAGTTTGTACATTACAACTAAATGTGCCAAAGAGCCTGTGTAAAAACACTGGGATTTTATTTTTGGAACAATTGCATTAATCAGAAGGTACATTCAGGATTTGTGCACACAAATTGTTGACTTGTGAAGCTTCTTGACACTTTCTCCAGAATGCTTTAATAGTCTTGAGACTTCACCATACCTCGCACAGATTCAAGATGCCCAGTCCCAGATATAACGCAACAGCCCCTGAACATAACGGACCCTCTTCCATGTATCGACTGTTTTTGTAGGCTTCATTTTGTGTCTGAACACAGTGGATGTAACTTGCCAAAACGCTCCTGATTTCTCATCTGTGCAAAGGACATTCTCCCAGAAGCTTTGTAGTTTTAATATGCATTGTGGCAAATTCCACTCTTTTTATTTAACTTTCCTCTAGTAGTCTCCCATAAAGTCCACTTTGGCTGAAACAGTGACTAATATGATCTGACTCTGTACTTTGATCTTAGAGTTCATCTTTAATTTATTTGGAGGTTCTGAGATTTTTTTGGTTACCATTAGTATTATCCCAGAAAGGTTGGCTACATTGCCATGGACCTTGGAATATGAGCAACAAGCTGAAGATGATCTAATAGCCTTTACCTTTAACATGCTTGTCTGTAATTGTCTTTCTAAACTCCAAGGACAACTCTCTTGTTTGGTTCCTTTCAATTTCTGTAAAGTACACACCATGTCACAACACTGCAGTGACTACTTGTCACCCTTTAAGTAGGCAGACTAATCAGTACAAGCTCAAATACACCTGCAAGGCTAATTAGAAGGTGAAACATATTTCAATACTTTCATTGGCTCCCAGTTCTTATGTTAAATGTTTGTTTCTAAGAAAGCTCTCTAAAGGTGGGAATGGGATAATGGAATGGCCAAAAATGCAAAATCAGTTTGATGGTAGTACTTGTTGATGAGTGCTGGTAAATCACATAAAGTGACATTTGTAACAGTTGTCACTTTTAACCTATTCCCATCCTCTCACCACTGATGGGGTTTGGCAGTTTATTTTGCCCTTGAAACAGTTGTTGCACAATGAACCAATTAAACTAAGTACTGTATATATTACAATATCCTATTGTAATCCTCAGCTATGTAAGGGTAGTAACTTCAGTCTAAATTTGGATTAGTTTTTCTGGATTTGGCAAGACTTGCTTTCTATCCAAACATCTTACATACATATGGAAATTAACTATTAAAAGACACCTTAGAGAAAAATAAAAAGTCAGTAAACACTTTATTAAACTGCAGCAATCAGGTACATTAGTCATTCTGTGATATCAAACTGTGATCCAAACTTCAAATAAAACCAAACATAACATGCATACTGAACTTAACCCTTAGTAGTGATCAGAAGCTCTTCAGACAAGGTTCACTGTTCAGTTTGGAAGGAATTAAAATATAAAGTGCTGGCATGGTTTATAATATTCAGAAATAATGGAGTTTTGTAGTATTGATTTCCATAGCTACAACTCAAAAGGCAAAATAATATTTAATCTTCAGGAGAATATAAATCTATTGTGCACAATTATCTTTAAAATGTTTTCTTAGCAGAATAAAGGTGCACTTTCAGCACAAATCCATGCAAAGCAATTGTGAATGCTCACTTTCTCAATCCACATACAAACCATTAATAGACCTGAAATAATTTGTTCCATTAAGGTTTATTTATAATCAAAACTAATCAAAATCCATTTTAATTCATTAGCCACATTCACATAAAGCTACAGTGAATCTCATGCAGCTCAGCCTTGTTTGGTCAAGTGTTGACATGACGTAGGACGCGGCGGAGTGACAGTCCATCTCGTGCGGTACACATGGCAGGAAGAGGTATCGGTTCTGTCTTCTGCTCTACTACATTGAAAGGACACTTCTTAAGGTGAACCGACATGCTGGGGACCTCGGTAAAACCCCACGATGATACAGGAGTGAAAGCAGTGCTGAATCTCCACACCTGTAACAGTAAAATATATCTGAATGATCATAAAAAGATTTCGTTTTTTGTTTCGCAAAAGTATTCACACTCATTGAAAACTGATATATTCTGAACTCACCTTATTTTTGACCTGCCACGACACATTACGGAGCCCACTAGAACAATCTGTTTGCTCCCACTGCAGCTCTACAATGCCCCTGGTCTGGAGGAGACTGGCACACACTTCTCTCATTGTCCTTGACACCAGGGACAGCTGGCACAGGCTAAAACTATCCAGGAATCCAGCTATGTGCCACAGTATCTCAATAGGGAGCCCACTAAACCGGTCTGACTGGGAGTCTGTTGGAGGTTGCAATCCAGTGCAGGGCTGAACCCCAAATGCCTTAAGATGCCTATCGTGAACCACCTTTGCTCCTCGGGTAGATGGGTAAAATCTCCGCTGGGAAAATGTACAGCCATAATATGCAAGAGGGCACCGTTGCTCTATCCAGCCACTGAGCCAAGCGTGAATCTCCCCGTGGATGTTTCTGAAATGTGAAGAAAACTGGTCCCGCCTGAATGACTGACCACATAAGAAAGGAAAGGTGTGCTGGTGTTGGGGGTTAGGTGGGAGGTAACGATTATATGGGACCGCCTCCGAATCCAGCGCTTCGAGGACCTGGCCAAGGCGAAGGGTACGAAGAGGGCTGGGGTAGGCGAGCTGTGGTGCTGCATGGTCACAGGCTGAAACAGAGGCCATGTCACCCACTCTTGTATTAGTCACCAAGACTGCCGCAGGAAATGTGAAAGTCTGTGTGCCAAGGTCAACACGGTAACCATCAATGTATACCGTATCAGAGATCCTTCTACACTCCCTGGACTCTTCCAAACAGAAGAGTAGAGCTGGTGGGATTGCATCAATCTCCCCAAGACCCATAGGATCATCATCATGCTCCAAGTCTGAAGTATCAACTGCTTTGTCTTCCATTTCTACCTGGAGCCTAAATGGTGACTTGTCTGGTTTAGCACCTAATTGTCCATTAGTTAGAGGATATTGAACCTGGCCCTTATAGAAGAGGTTCAGGGGCAGCATTCTCTCAGGTCCAAGATTTCCTGAAAGAACTAGCTCTTTATTGTCCAGAACTACATGGTCAGCCCACTGTGCCACACCCTGGCTCATATGCACTGGGGATATCATTTGTGGAGTCACAGGTTCTTGTGAAGTATCAGCATTTGTTGCCTCCACCAATGATCCATTGGCTGTGGTTTTGTTCTGCATACTGATTCCTTCAAAAGCCCCATTTTCATCTAAGCGGCTCAGACTAGAACTGTTCCAATTTATGTTACTTTTGTGCAAACCATCAGTATGTTGAGGGGTTATGTCTTCCAGTCCATTCTGAATGCTTCCATTATTGTCCAAACTGCTTTGTAACAAGACATCTCCTACATTTTCACCTACTGAGCTACTTTCACCACAGCTGGCATTGCTAACAAAGTCTAGAGCAGCAGCTAAGCTTCTTGCAGTCTCAACTGTGGCCTCATACAGCTTACTGAGGTGTTCCTCTTTCAATCCATTAATCCCACTGAGAATTTTCTCCTTTGCTGAAGCTTTGGGGGCTGACTGGGATTGATATGAGGGGGATAATTGCGAGCTTGAGATTTCAGGAGCAGATGACTGTAAAGCTAAATGTTTCGCTTTAATCTCCTTTCTAGTGACTGGATCTTCTTGTGGAGATGGAGTCTTGGCAATCATCTTCATCGAATCAAGGAGTGTTTGTTGGTCCTGAAGTGCAAGCGCCATGTCCAGTTGCTCCATCTCTTCCAACAGACTAATTAGGCTCTCGTAAGAGGTGTAGTTCAAGCAGCTAACAGGCCACCTGTTCCACTCCATTGTGCAGGAGACAGCTCCTGCTGGACAAACATCCAGGTGTGCAGACATCTGGTTACGGATCAGCATGGCTGGGCAGCCATAGCCGCTATTAAGGCATGGAATCCTCATAAGTGGGCACAAAAGTTGGTGCTCATCAACTTTGCAGGAGTGGAACACAGCTCCACACACCAATGGACATGCGATTAGCTCACAAGAAACTCCTGGTTCAGGTTTGACCATGCATCTTTGGTTAACACAGGAGATACAGTGAACATGATGGTGCTCCATTTTAAGAGCCACTGAGGTGGTGGAGTGGTTTATACAGGTGCCTCTGTAGGAGAATATCATGAGAGATAAGAGTCAGGCACAAATTACTTAAATTATGTGTTTACATTATGTCAATGAGTTTTAAAGACACAAAAAAATATAGGGAATAACAAACAGTATTCAGCTCCTATAAGAAAATATAGTAAAATACAATATTTATATGTACTGAATCTATATAAATATCAATATACATACGCAGTGTGTAATGATTATTTACATAAGTATACATTCATTACACACTCCTATACTAATCATTAATAATCTGGATAATTTTGATGATAATGTAGTAACATACTGTAAATGAAAACCCAAAATATAGTGTCTCTGAAAGTTAGAGTATTACAAATAACAAAAAAAGCATATCTGTATAAAATGGTTTACTCAATTCATTTTGACTTGGTAGATGTAATTTACATGATCCACAAGGAGAGTAGTCCTCCATAGGTCATTGCTAACAAAGTTGGTTGTTTACAGAATGCTACATCCAAGCCTATTCATAAAAATTGCAATGGAAGGGAAAAAGTGTAGTAAGAAAAGGCGCACCAGCTATAGGGCCTTCATTACAGCTGAACAAAGCCACAGGCTGACCGCCTCCATATTAAGCTGCTTTGATGCAATAATTCATGCAAAAGGAAGCCCAATTAAGTATTGAGTGTATTCAAATAAACTCTCTTTTCAAAAGGCTGACAATTTGGTTTATTTTTTTATCGGTCTTCTGTAATATTCTGAGAAAGTGTCTGAGAAACCAAATTTTGGATTTTCATTCACAAGTCAATCATAAAAATGGCTAGAAATAAAGGGTTAGTATATGTAATTCTGCCTGTAAGGAATATATGAGTTTCAGTTGTTGAAATGATGTACCAAAAACAAAACATTTCTATAATACTTAGATTGTTTTAGATGTACTGGTATTAAGTAGACAAACTGCGTTTTAGTGATTTGTTTCAGACTCGTAAGACTGCTATTATAACAGCTACCAGCAGATGTCACTGCTACTGACTCTACTCATTGTTTCAAATCACTGTCGCAAGAGATCAATGATGTTTAGGTTTCAGAAACTTTGTGTATGCAATGGGATTTTGGTGAGAAATTTTTAGGTGATTTTGTTAAGAGCCATTTGAAAGTGAACATTAGCATTTATTTTATGTGCTAGATTGAAAACAGAAACAAGCAACAAATATTAAGAAAGAATGCCTCTGCACCTCAGGCTCTACAACAAAAGGGGTTTAAATCCCTTTTCAAGAGTTTCAGTTAGTTTACATAAAATTACATTTTTATCATGAATATGCCTGTTCAACCCAAGGTAAGCCAAGCAACCAATTGCATGTGCAAAACAAAAAATACATTTAGCTAAAAGTAGACAAAGCTTCTAAATTAAAGAAGTGCTTTGAAAATTAAAGGCAGTGCAGTTAATCAAAATTGCGTTTTAATTTGGAATCCAATCAAACAACCTACGCTACTGACCAAAAGACAAACAGCAAAAAATAAGCATAATAAGGGAAATTCCTGTCTCAAAGATTGATAGCATTGCAATTTCTATTTTGGCCAAAATAACTGAGATTGGATTGCTCCATATTGGAGCCTTCCAATCTGCAAGTTGTCCTAAAACTGCAGTTTGATCATAGATCTGCTGTTGTACATTGCTTTACTTTAAAACTGCAAATTAATTTTCTATAAATTTAACATTGCAACAACTAAAAACTTTTAAGTAGCAAAGTTAGTAAGGGCTTGATCACAGAGTGATGTTATAAATGCATTAATTTTCATTAAAACATATGAAAAGCAGAAGAGGGGAAAAATGTTAAATGTGAAGCAATAACTACTCAGATATCTAGAGAAAATTAAAAGCTTGTCTGTTTCTTCAGGACATTCCGATGTATTTGCTATACGTTTAAATAAAGCGTTTATAAATGAAGTATTCAAAACTCGTATCTTATCTTATCTTAGGATGGTTATCGAGTAAATAAAGCATTTTTAAAGCGAATTTACTTATAACAACTGAGACAATAACAGATTGGAGCTACTTCATGTCAACAGGAAAAGTTCAGTTGCAATTTGCAGCTCTGTAGCAAAGTTTACAACATTTTGTTTCGGGAATCTACATATTTTTATCCATCAACCTAATAAAAACTCTCATGTTATCGTCTGTAATTTTCTTACGATATCAACTTCTAAAGATAACAATAGAAGGCTAGCTAAAGCTCGGAGTGAGTGTTGCTAATGTTGGCTAAAAACAGCTAGCTCGGACGGAAGTTGAGCAGTTCACAACAAAAACAACTTTTCGTAAAATAATGTTTTAGAGGTTCCAGATGTTTCTCACCTGTGTGCCGTATTAACAGAAAAAGGCGAGTTATGACGTCTTTGATTGTTTCCACATTAATGCGTCAAAACCTGTCTATTAACTGTAGTTGCCACTGGGAAGAAACTGCTAAAGATAGCTAGCCACTCTCAGTCAGTCATCGTCTCCACCGGGTTTTTTTTCACCCCTCTTCAAAACTTTATTTAACAAAATGTGAAGTTTATGCCGTTGCAAAGTAATAGAGTGGGAGAAAAAGGAAAACACATTTCAATACTACAATATTGTAGTTTATACAGGTGAATTGCTTTAGTCTAGTGTTATAGATCAGATTAATAGAAAATCAAAGGGGAAATGTTCTAAGTTAAATAAACAGTAAGCCACAGAAGAGAGAGAGAGAGAGAGAGAGAAAGAGAGAGAGAGAAAGGGAGGAGAGAAAGAGAGATAAAACCAATAATGTTCATGATTTGTATCAGAATATGATTAATTACATTTGTGAAAGGCAGGCCACACAACATGCAGAGTGACAAACCAGTTGATATGTAAAAGTAAAAGCATGGGTCACATCTTTAAGGTCAAGATAAAAAAAAAAAGTGTTGTACTATTAAACAAATTTGAATCAAATGCTATTCCAATTTTTTTCAATGTACGAGTTGACAAAAGTCCATTCATACTGTAAATAATAATTTAGTCAAACAGTGGGCTTCATGAAAAGGAATGGAAGAACTTCAGTTGAACATCAGTCTGAGTACCATCAGCTTATAAATCAAAATTGTTATATATTCTGAAATTGATGCCATAATGGTGGGATGTAGATAAAAACCGCACCCAAAATGGATTGCTGAAGAACACCAGAAAAAGCAGACTACAGAGAAACTCAGAAATAATAGATGAGACCTGAAACTCTGTAGCATGTATTTTTAAAGCCACAATGACTTGAAGAAACTGCCACTACAAGTCCACTGAATTAGGGCCAATTAATAGATTAAGTGATTATCTTTAAACCCAGACTCTTTTCAAAAATATGGGCACTTAAAAAGTGTAATTACATATCAAGGCCATGGCCATTACATGAAAAATCCATGAGAAATTAATGTGGGGTTGGAAGAGCTTCCCCAGGCTGCCATTTATGCAAAACTTTTATTTGTAGCACAAATCCAAAATGTCTACTCCTCTCTTCTGACTCAAAATTACAAACTTGACTAGTACATCATTTTTTTCTGAATAATAAAAGTTCCATTTTGATTTAGTGCAAGAAAGGACATTTTTATTAGCAACATTCCCATAATTCCACAGTGAATCTCAGAAAAATCAGCTTTGCTTGATCAAGCAATGAGGCTACGCAAGGTTTGATAACAATGCAGGATTGTGAGTCTGTCTTGTTCAGTGCGCATTGCGGTAAGGGGTACTGGCTCAGTCTTCAGCTCAGCTCTGTTGAAATAAGGACACTTCTTCATGTGATCCGACATGCTGGGAACATCAACAAAATGCCACGAGTACACAGGACTGAAGGCAGGGCTGAATTTCCACACCTGCAACAGTAAAAGATAAGCAAGTTTACTAATACACAAAAATAAAAATAAAAACTAATTTGCAGCTGTTAAAGGTAGATCCACAATTAATTCCATGGTGCATGTTATATAAAAGGGATTATTTAAAACACACAGATACACAAGTTATTGTTTTTTACTCACTTTACTTTTGACACGCCATCTCACAGTGTGAGGATGACCAGGAAAATGTCCTCGCTCCCACTGCAGCTCTACTATCCCCCTCGAAGGGAGGAGACTGGCACACACTTGCCTCATAGTCCTCGACACCAAGGACAGCTGGCAGAGGCTAAAACTGTCCAGGAATCTAGCTATGTGCCACAGTATCTCAATGGGGAGCCCACTAAACCGGTCTGACTGGGAGTCCTTTGCAGGTTCCGCACTGATAGAAGGCAGGATTATAAACGACTTAAGGTGTTTATGGTAAATCACCCTGGCCCTGTGGGTGGATGGCCACAACCTCTGCTGGGAAAACCTACAACCATACAATGCCAGAGGACAGTGGGACTCTATGCGGTCACGAAAGTTGGGGTGAAAGTCACAATGGATATTTAGATAATGGGAAGGATATTGGTCACGGCGAAATGACTGACCGCATATGGGGGGATAAGTGTGTGATAGAAGGGTCACAGGTTCTTTTGAAATATTATTGGCTTCTGTTTCCATGAATGATCCATTGGTTACATTTTTACTTATTACACCAATATTTTCAGGAGCACCACTTTCATCCAAACACCTCAGACTAGAACAGTTCTCCTTTATATCTCTTTTATTAAAATCTTTGATTCCACTAACAACTTCCTCTGTTGCGGATCCTTTTGGAGCAGACTGCAATTGAAGTGAGGAAGACACAGTTGATGCTTCAGAAGCAGACAATGCTAAAGCTAACAGTATCGCTTCTTCAATAACAGAATCTTTGTTATTTAAGTTTTCCATCCCCATCTCCTCTATGGTCTCAAGGAGTGCCTGACGGTCCTCCAGAGCAAGCGCAAGGTCTTTATGGTTCCTTATCTCATCCAAGATACTTCCTAATTTCCTACCAGGTTTCAAATCCAAGATTTCTGTTGGGTGCAAGTTCCATCTCTCTGGGCAAGAGACAACCCCAGCCGGACAAACATCCATGTGAGCAGGGATTTTGTTACGGATCATAATAGCTGGGCAGCCATAGTTGCTATTAAGACATGGAACCTTCATAAGTGGGCACAAAAGTTGGTGCTCATCACCTTTGCAGGAATGAAACATAGCCCCACACATCACAGGACATGTGATAATCTCACAAGAAACTCCTGGTTCAGACTGTGCCATGCATCTCTGGTTAACACAGGAGACACAGTGAATATGGTTCTCCATCTTCAGAATTAAGGGGGTGGAATGGTTCGTCGGGTGCCTCTGTGAAAATAAATAAAATGTTTAATATGAAGACACACAAAGATATAAATGCATTGAAGATAATTAAAGATATCAACTCTTGGGCAACAAATGCAAAACAATTGAAATGTTACTTTTTAACTATAACCACAGGATATTACAAGGCTAATGGTGTTTGCCGTGTCAGCTTAAATCTCTGTTGCACAGTGTTACGTCCCTCCACTTTTGAGGAGGGGAGAATAACCCAACAACCACAATAAATTGACAGAGTCTCTGTAAATGTATAAATATAGAGTTTCAGAGCTTTAATTTATACAGTTGGGCTCTAACTACTTATACCTTAGGTATATTTAAGTTTAAGGCAATCTTTTTACATATTACTAACATGTCTGTTTAAACTGATAGTAGTATTACCCCATTTGGAGTGGTCCAGTACTTGAATCTGATAGAGACCCCAGAGGGAGCCAAAGAATAGACTGATGGCAAGGAAGCCATCCAACCTCAAATTTGGAGCACATCAACAAATATACCAATGGAAACATACAGTGCTTAGCATAGAAAACTGATAAATCACAATTAAAATCACAAAATTGTGACCAGTGGTCAGTGATATTTCAGTAGTCAAAAACATTTAGATGAGAGTTTTACCAGATTTTTCAGTTCGCATATATTAATAATTTTGAAGTTTAAATGTACATAACTAGTGTCCAATTAAAATAATTAAAATAATTTCTTTAATGGGAGGCTGAGGAACTCGATTGATTTCAGTCTGAAACAATATATTTCCACAAGGATTTGTATCCATTTACATGATTCTAGTGTGTAGAATCATGTAAATAGAGAATTTAAGATTACCTGGCTGCATATATCAACAAAAAAGTACGCTGCAACCATCACCTCTTCAGTAACCTTTTCAGCAATAAAATACTTTTGATATAGATATTTGTGCAACAGCATTTTCTTTTTTTGTTTAAGAAATTCAGCTATGCTATTTTGTGCTAAAAACAACTAGCTCGGGCGGAAGTTAAGCATTCCAAAACAAAGGCCGTTTTTTGCACAATTATGTAAGCTCTACTGGTTTTTCTTACCTCAAGTCATGTTCACTGGAAAATGCATGATACGACTTGTTTGTGTCTACATATATTGGGTAAACCCGTGTGTGAGCATAGTTGCCTCTGGAAACATGATTAGCTAGCCTAGCCACAATCGCCACCACTTTTTTTTATCCCCCTTTCGGAAACTTTATTGAACAGTGTAACTGTGGCAATGCCTGAGATACTCGACGGTGAAAAGAAACTTGGATAACGTAGCATCGAATTTATTATTCCAGATTCCTGTGTTAACTTTTTTTTTTTCATTATATATTCAAGTTTACTTGTTTTTATCAGAGTGGAGAAAATGGGCTTACATAATAGCTACAATTTTCTTTATTTTTTAAGTCATTTACGTATGTGGGGGGGGGGAGGGGGGGACGTAAAGCAAGTATAATTAACTCATTAAAGCTTTTTTTTTTTTTTTTTTTTTAGTGAAATGGTAAGAAATGACATGAAGGTATAGGACATTCTTCGGTTAATGCAAAAGTAAAAAAAAAATCTCTGAATCTAAAATGTAATAGCCTAGTTACAACAGGAGATGGCAGTGTAGCACGTGATTTATTTTCTCTCTTGAGGACAAAGGTTTGAACAGAACCCTGCACATTAATGTAGACAGTGGGAGATGCCACATTTCAAGTCCGGGGTCACCTACACAACATAAAACCCCCAGAAGCAGGAGGAGTTGACTCATGGGCACAGCAACAGCACTGATGACCACACTTGTCATCAAGACTTGAAACAAAACCATTGTATTGGACTTTACACTATGATTGCAATTATGTCACATCTAAAAGGTGTTATATATAAACATCAGAACAATTATTCTACTAAATATATATTATCTAATATGCCAAAAGCAATGCAGCTAGAATCTCAAATGGCTTTTGCCAAGTCAGCAAAATACATGAATATATATTACAAAATAAAAAGTAGTAGAAATATAATCTATTTTGGAAATACTCAGCTCAGTACGTTTTGGAATATTTGAATTTGAAAGTAAAAAAATGTTGATTATACTGGTTTTCATGTCTGCAAGGCTTTTAACTTGTGGCTAAAACATGGTTAATTTACACAAATGCTATATTTTTTTGCAGTATGTAACTTTGTGATTCACATTATTTTATTGATCACAGTTCAGTGTTCATTTTCACATTAACTTATTTGTGTTTTGTTGACTTAAAATGTCTACGTCTAAACCCAGTTTGACAGTATTTTCTCCAGACATGAAATATTCAGCAAACGTCTTCTCAGGATTATTCAGATATCATAAGCACAAGTGAAGATGCAGACATACACAGCTCCAAACAATATAATGAGCAGACTGACTGCTGCAAAACAGTTTAAACCAGTATATTCTTGTGCTTGTGAGTGTGGGTCCACTTCAACCTCAACAAATCATGACACTTAAATCCTTTTAATGGAGCTACACTGTCTCAAACCTTGTAATTTATTTAGAAACAGAAATACATTTCCTGAGTGAGTTTCTTGACACAAGTCATAGAAATAGGTGTAAGAAGAAAAACAATGTCCTTGAAACAATCAAATTCTCTGTTATATTCAAAAGTAAACTTGCAAAATAAAAAACAAACATACTGAATAATACATCCAGTTCATAAATTTTCTTTAAGGCAAATAAGTATGTTCACTACCAATAATTCATCATGATGATTATATAGGCCTATAGTGCTTAAGTCATTTCCCTTGCAGTCAACCCACGCACACTCCATTATGAGAATAGACCAAGCTTAGCCATAGCCCTTTGGCCTGAAGAGTGTCTACAGCATCCCATCCAAACAGTCTTTCCTTCTCCAACATGTCACTTTTATTCAGGTTCTATAACAGACAATCACTCCCAAAGCCTCCAGCAACAGTGTCACACAGACTTCTTAAGTTTATTTGTGATTTATACCGCCTGGTGTGAGTCACGACACAGCCCTTCATGTATAGGGTCTGTGTCCCCAAGGAGCAGAAAGTTAAACTATTTACCGAGTCATTTGCTACTTGGAGTCGACTGTTTTAACAGTATCTCATATTTTAATGCTTTTCAGTAGAAATGTTTCTTGCAAAGCTTACTAAGAGAATGCCATTACAGACCAAGGTTGCTTCACCTGATCTGTTATATCAAATACAACTTACATTTAAGATGAAGAGAGAAGTTCTCATCAACATCTATGACTCTCAAGGTGATGCTAAATGTCACATGATAGGAACTGATGAATTTCATCGGTTGTGTCTAAACTCACTACTCAAGACTCAGTTGCTATAGAGTCTATAGAAAAGGCAAATTTTAACTTGATTAAAGTTTGCTTAGAAGATTTGGACAAGCCAGTGAAATGTTGGGAGAATTTACATGAGGTCAAAGTGGAAACACTGGAATGTCACCTGGACGGAAGAAGACATCCTCACATCACCCCAGAATCTCCATGCCAATAGTGAAGTTTGCAGGTGGGACCATCATGGTGCGGGGTGTGTTACGGCTTAAAGTACAGGCATGGTTCATTTGAATGAAGGAAAGCAAAAAAAAACATGACATTCTTGATAAAAATCTGATGAAACAAGCGTGGCAAAAAAATATCCCAAACACACAGTCAAGAACACTCTTAATTAATTTGAGAGGAATAAGAAGTAAAACTGCTAATATGGTGCAGTTAATCACTGGACTTATTTGGAGTTGAAACTCTATAGTCAGAACTGATTATCAGAGCGCATAATGCTGGAGTGTCAACACATTAAAGATTTTTACCACAGGTTGTGTGGGAGAATGTGTCAATTCCCACCAGAGCGATGCATGTAGGTACTTTCTGCATTTAGAAAATGGTTGTTGTCATGACCAAAAAACATTACTTCATACATTTCTGTAAATATATTCTGTATTTTTATCCCTTACTTGATCTGTTAATTTAAGGGTAACCCCAATAAAAAATAAGAAACCAAAATAACTACATTGATATTTATAACTTCTGTGCTGCAGTGCAAAGACTGGCTCATTAAACAGACTAACTCCTGAATGGGTAAATAACATCAAATCCATTTTAGACCACCTTGACTGGAGTAATGTTAACCCTATGGATTATCAATTGAGATTAAATAGTCTTCATCTTGGTTAAGAGCACAATTATTGCAAATTGTGTTTCCAAATAAACTAGCACTATGCATTTTGCACAATTTTTGTTCATATTTATTTTTATAATTTTCAACAGTTACTCATGAACTTAAGTACTAATATGTTGTATTATCTGTAAAATTTTTGCACTTTTGGTCATCCATGAAATGGAAGCTTAGTAAAATGAAGCAAAGAGTTTTGATTTGTTGGTTGTTGCTTGGGATCCAAATGGATGCAGCAACTCCTAACATTTCATGTTGTCTTTTGATTTCAAGAATCTGAATTCACTTCATTGAATAATACAGCATTGTAATTAAGCAGCCCGTCTGTGAAAGTCAGATTTAGACTGCTTAAAGTAGTTCCATAAAGGGTGCCGTTTTTCTGATTGGGTAATTATTATTGTTGGAAATGCTTCAAGTAAAACTAATTAAGTTATATCCTAAAGATAAAGACTCAAAGACAGCTCTGGAAAGGGGGAAAAAAAGAGAGAGAGAACCTGGAAGTGGGGTGTTGTGGAGAGGACTGGAGGGGGTTCTCGTTATCACGTTTCGAGTTGGATGAGCGAGAGGGAGAGGGAGAGAAACTCAAGCAATACCGACAAGGACCACGCGGCACAGAAGACGGACGAAGGCACGAGACATGATCCAAGGATTGAGGTAAGTTTTATTACAGCAGAACAATCCATATGCATGGTGAGGAACTGTGTGATTGTGTGACCAGGCACGTTCTGTTTCGTGATTAAAGATTACAAGACAACTGGTATAATAATGTATCATTGATAATCCTGACTTCATCCGCTGATTGAGAGAGACTTCTAGAGAAAAAAATAGAGAATCCAAGGTCTATGAAAAAATAAGAAAACAGTCGAGGGAGGGAACCTGTTTTGTGCTTCTGTTCGTGCTAAAATAAAGGTGGTATTTTTTTTCTTTATATATTTATATATCTATATATATTAGTATATATATAGATATATAAATATTTTAGGTTAAACCGTGAAGAGTTTGGATCTGCGGGAATGATGCGTGCAGACAATAGTCACATAGAGGTCCTTGTAACGTATTTGGAAAGCGCGCTGTCCGTGGTACTGAAATCCGGTTTCTCTCAATGAATGACACTGGCAGTATCTGCACTCCACCAGGTGCAATAGTTAAATTCTCTTTAAACAATAATAGAGACGCAGTTGAACTGTGTTTTAAATGGTTTGTCCAAAGGCATACTGATCGGAGACTGTAAAACAGGGCGTGTGGAGAGAAACATGCGTGCTTAGTAAACTCTTAACCTTCTTTCTCCATATCTCAACAATTTTCTCGTTTTTTTTTTCTGCAGGTGCCTACGGATACACTCCAAACAACATTCCCACAGGTAATGGCTGGGATAAGCGTGGAAGCTCTGACAGACAGCAGATAATATGCCATCGCAGACGGCACGGCTCATGCTCTGTGGCACGACCTGGCACGCGTAAAGATGAGTTTTTTCGCTCTCCTGTGTCTCCCCGCATGCCTCGTGATCACCCACAGCAGCGGCAGCATCCACGAGAGATCGGTGGTGCCCCGCGCCGTGTCCCGTTCCGTGGCCCGCATGGACGGGGACGTGATAATCGGCGCGCTCTTCTCTGTCCACCACCAGCCGTCTGCCGAGAAGGTGGCCGAGCGGAAGTGCGGGGACGTCCGGGAGCAATACGGTATCCAGCGGGTGGAGGCCATGTTCCACACGCTTGACCGCATCAACGCCGACCAACACCTGCTCCCCAACATCAGCCTCGGCTGTGAGATCCGAGATTCCTGCTGGCACTCCTCTGTTGCCTTGGAGCAGAGCATCGAGTTTATCCGGGACTCTCTCATCTCGATTCGGGATGATAAGGACGGTTCCAAATGGTGCATCGACGGAACCCCGTCCAACCAGCCACCGCCTTCAAAGAAACCCATAGCAGGAGTAATCGGTCCCGGATCCAGCTCTGTGGCCATTCAAGTGCAAAACCTTCTACAGTTATTCAACATTCCACAGATTGCCTACTCTGCCACAAGCATCGACCTGAGTGACAAGACTTTGTTCAAGTACTTCCTAAGGGTCGTTCCTTCAGACACTCTGCAGGCCCGGGCCATGCTGGACATCGTCAAGCTTCATAATTGGACCTACGTGTCTGCAGTCCACACTGAGGGTGAGAAAAATTAGCACCAACTCCAGGGCCAATTTTTTGAGGGATCTGGGCCAGGTTTATTTAAGTTCATTTTTAAATAAAATTGATTGAAATTGATAGGTGTTAAGAGCCTAAAATGCCAAATAATTTTTCATTAAATATATAAGTTCAAATGTGATCATATAAACACAATTGAATAATTTTTTTGCAACGTGTTGATCGCTTTGAAATTCTCTGTGATTTGTTAAATCATGTACTTTATCTACCTATTAATGGTTTATGATTACAGTTCAACTAATAGTTGGTTAAATTATTTATTAGCTATATTTAAGGATAATCTCAATGTAGTCTCAACAAAACAAACACATTAATTTACAGTGTTTTCAGTGTAATGTAATAATGAAAAGTTAAAACTAAAAACTGATGTCCTTAAACAGTAAAATGTATTACATCATTTCAGTATTGATTTGATATTTTAATTCCTCTGTTGGAGTGCTCTGGAAAGTAATTATCACTGCTGCAAGTCATGGAGCCTGAAGATGATTGGTTACCCTAAACATGAAGTGAACTTTAAGCCAATCAATGTAAGCTCCACCCATCTGCTGACCCTCATGACAGTCTAGAGTAATTATTCAAACATAAAGAACGTGTATTAAAAATTTCGATTGATAAGAATGCAGAAATGAATAAATACATCATTAATTGTATGTGATACAATCACTGAAATATATATATATATATATATATATATATATATATATATATATATATATATATATATATCTATATAAGGTGGCAAAAAGCATGGACAAGGCTTGGTGTTATGTCTGACCTGCTCAGAGGTAACTTTGAGGTTAGAGGTAGGTCTACTATGATATCATTGCTTTCAAATAGTTTCCTTGGGTATAAATTATATCTATGAGAACCAAAGTAAAGTAAAACACCCTAATGTTACTTTTGAAATGCTCAAAATATATTTTGTGTTTCAAAACCTGAGGGTTCTAGGTTAATGTCCTAAAGACCTTTTAACACAGACCAACTCTGTATTGCAGTCAAGGATCTTATAATACATGTCACATGTTAATAAACAAAATACCTAGTTTATAGTGACCCAGGTTCTCTTGATTGCATCTTCAATTAACCATTTCATCAAAGTATTTCTTTTTATTAGGAGTGGCACAACAGCTTATTAGTGGTTACATTTATAAAAGAGTCATAAACTTTGACATATCGAGGATCACATGCTGCTGAGGTTTCACAGGTCCTCAGGGTTTTATGGTGGAATATAAATATGCACTGACCCCAGAGCAGTTTTTACTTGATTTATTTTTCTAAACTCCAACTGAGTGTGTTCTGTTTGTGTCAACCTTTCGAGGTTGAACTTGATATAATTTTCTTTGTAATAATGTCTCACACTTGGCAGGAACATTCACATGTAAGACCATAAAGAGTACTCTTATTGTTCCCACAACTTCACACCTAATGTGCTTTGCTAATCGGAAAAGAACGTGTGAACTTTCTGGCTTTGTTAGGATGGCCACCATAGCAAGTTTCAGAACTGTATTACAGCACATAAGGGACTATTTTAGAATGGACACATTAATATTTATTTCATTTTTAACTGGAGAGGACAAGGTTAAGAATTATACAACTGTTTCAGATTTCATCAAATATCTATTAATTAAACTGGACATAAATTCTCAAAAATACACTTAAATTCTCGCATTGTGATTAGCTTCTAACCTTTTTGAAAACTTCCTCATTTGCAGCACATCGGTTGTGTTGTGGTGGAGACAGGAGATAACAGAAAAAGGCGGGTTGGGTAGACAGAGTAATTACTGTGAAATGAATTATGTCCGTGGCTTTTCATTAAAGTCTTGGTGAAACACAGTCAGTGATGTGCACCCAAATTATGACTGACAGGCTGCATTAACCAGGATCTCTCTCTAAGGAACTGCAGACATGCTGGGAGTGTAAAACATCTTTGGAGAGTCTTATTATAGTTAGGTATGGGAGACGAGCTCAGGCTGGTGTTAGGTAAATGGTAAAGGAAGTTAAGAAAGTCTAGTACCTGAAGGACTATAGATGATATCAGGTATCTGACCCTCCTCTGGGAATGCCATCAGAAAATTTAGTAACTGCAGAACAAAGACATAAAGGAAAAGTTATCATTTCTATCAAATGCAATACAGAATAGCACTGACAAATCAATATTTGGTACAGAAGCTGTTATTTTGTGAGTACTTGTGATGTGAATACTTGCAAATCCCAAGTGTTCAAGCGATGTTCTTAGCAACATTTTTCATTACAATAATTATTTGCCAAATGCTTCTTACATTGTTAAAAAATCAACAAATTATAATTAATCCCTTTGTTTTGAAATAAAGAACAGTTTTTTTAAGAAAACTTTTCTACATTTCTGCTGCAACTGGCTGAGCTACAAGCACTGCCTTCTGCCTAATCAGTGATGACATTTGGGCATTTGTTGACACTTTTTAAAAGTCTCTTCAAACCATTCTACTCATATAGATCACTATCACTATTTCAATCTCTTTCAATCTGAAAGAGATTGAAATTTGTTTTAATACCCTTGACTCAATTCGTCATACTATGTCCATGAAAATAAAACAAAATTTTCCAAACTTGATTGAAATTGTTTGGAGCTAATTTAAGTATTTACAACCTGTGAACTTTTACACGTTACACTTCAGTGTCTTTTACCGGATTTTGATGCGATAAACCAGCAGAGAGTAGAACAGAATTGAGAAGTGAGTACATAAGGTTTTAATAACAAATAAAATCTGTAAAGTGTGGCATGCATTTGTAGTCAACCTCCTTTGGCTGTAACATAACTAAAGTGGTGTCAATACTTTTGCAAGGCACTATTCTTGTTTGTCTTGTCTTTAGTCATCTTGAATCTGTGGTCACGACTGGCTCAAGCTCATCACTTTTCTATCTCCACCACCCGAGACAAGTTATAAGTGCAGCTTGTTGCCTGTAGCAACAGCTAGAGCTGTGAAATTGCATAAATTACCTGTCTCGATTATCATCTCTGTGGTGATGAATGCTTAGTGCAGGTTTTTTGTTGTTGTTTGGTCATTGTGAGGTGTCAACTAATGCACCACCACCCACCGGTCTCGTAGCTGAGATGGAGAGAGTAAAATAATTGGATATCATTATTTCTATTTACTTGGAGCAGAATGAAAAGAGGCAATTGAAAATATAATCAAAGGACTATTGGCAAACCAACACATGGACGCATAATGGACCTGTGTAAATGAATTACACTGATGTCTATTTCTGCAGCAATGTAAAACTTCACCATGTGCAGATGTATGATTGTTTGTCCTCAATCATGCAAAACACGGCATAGACTTCCTTCAAGAATCGGGCTACTTATCAACTGCAAGACAAATGTTTTCACATATTTACAGCAAGGTGCTACTGATTTCCCTATGATGAAATGTCTGTTCAAAAGCAAAAACATGTTCTGTTGCACACAAGCGATTGGATTGTCTGTGTAATCCAGCTCTGGGTTTTCTCATCAATTCAGAGCAGCGTTGCAGTCTACATGGAAGTAGAAGATTTAGACGTAGAACAGATTTGCCAGGCTCTTGATTGGGATAGTTTAGAGTTAAACAAGGACAATCATCTTCACCCCTTTGGGCTTGATTGCAATCAGCAGCAAGTCAAGTCTGATTCTCATTATCAGTGGATCAGAGCTTTAGGTCAGTCAAGGATTGAGGCAGTGAGAGATGGCTGAGAGGAGTCCTTTAGGCATAACATTGATTATCTTTTACAGAAATAAGTAGGTTATGGCTTGTAAAAAATTTTGTTAACTGTACTCTGACAATCTATCTGCTTTCTTTCAAAATTAAAACCACCAGAGAGAGTACAAAATGCCGGTTTCAAAAGACGTTTTATTCTATCAAATAAAAAAAGACTATCCAAACTAACCTGACCCTGAACCTTGGCCTGGTTGTGCCAGTGATGACAACACCTGTCATGAAACATTTGCAACATCATGAGATGAGATTTTTTTCAGGCATAGTTTCTAAAATAAAAAAGGATGCATTTCCATTACAAATGTGTGCAAATGTTTTTCTATATTCTGCTAATGTAGCCCCCGCCCCCAACAATTTTGTAATTGCGGCGTTTCCATTAATTAAGAAATTAAATTAAATTACAGGTGAATAAGCTTGTTCACGCATAAGTCATGAAAAATATCAAGGTAGCGACTGATGTAAATGGATGTAAACATTAATTATATGAATAATTCAGCCATAACGCTAGCGCTTATCATCCATGAGTTATCAGAGGAGACACCAGCGTTTTGTTCAGGTGTCTGAGTGACATTCTTTGGGGTAATTATGTATGCAGACTTTTGAGTGTAATTGTAGTTGACTATTTTACAGACGAGCTGGGCATTCAATATGTTTGCCTGACACAAAACGTCTCATGAACTGTGCGATGTTGAGAGAGCTCTGGTGGAGCCAGCTGCACATTGTCCAAGAAACCAAAACCAAAACAAACATCATCCTCCTACTACTTCTCGCAGTCTTCTTCTTTCTTTCGCCAGCAGTGACATCCATGTGACTCAGGTGGTGCGGAAAAACTGTTTCCATTGCAGTTTTGCTAAATACATCTATTTCAATAAGGCGGGAAAAGAACCTCATGCTGTCGGAAAAACTTTTTAACAAAAACAGATTTTTTTTTTCTCTCTCAAAATTGACGTGTTTTCATTAAGCAATTTTATTTTTGTAATTTCATTTTGGGCAATTTTATGGTTAATGGAAACGCAGCTAATGTCTGCTTTATTAATCACCTTCAGGAAACTATGGGGAGAGCGGCATGGAGGCCTTCAAGGAGCTGGCCTCTCAAGAGGGCCTGTGCATCGCACACTCGGACAAGATCTACAGCAACGCCGGAGAGAAACACTTTGATCGCCTTTTAGGGAAACTACAGGAACGTCTGCCCAAAGCTCGTGTGGTGGTGTGTTTCTGCGAGGGCATGACGGTCCGTAATCTTCTGATGGCTATGAGGCGACAAAGGGTGCGTGGGGAATTCCTCCTTATTGGCAGGTATGGTTGTATGTATCTGCATGTTTCTTTTCACACCAGTCCAGAGTGTCTTGCTGGATGACAATAACTCTGTCAACAGGCAGGGAGTCTAAGAGAGGCTCTTTTGTCTTTCCAAAGCACATGTCACCAAGGCAACCAAAAAGAATTAGACTACATAAAAGTAGCATTGAATAGAAATGTTTGTCTAGATTGAATAATTATCATTTCTGTCACAGATGCACAAATAGACAGTCAATTTTCTTGTCCAATTTCTACCTGGCCTCTTTAGGGTAGATTTTCTTATATATGCAGTTGTTGCATTTTGTTTCAGCATTGACTCATTTGGATCAAGCACTTGAATTATAGACATTCCTCTTAATATGGATCATATGGATAATTAATATGGATATCCAATTAAGTTTTATCTCACAATTAATTTAGGCTTTTTTCAAATGTAAATATTCATTTGCATAAATACTTGCTTTTTGTCAGTCACAGCAGAGACTGGCTGGTTAGCATCACATTCACAAGCTAGGTTGAAATAATGGGGTGGTTTGTTGAGTGGAACCTTGATAGATCTTTTCAAAAGTTTTCCCCCCACAGACAAGGTTATTCAATGGAAACACAAACAAATCTGCTGAAATAATAATAAAAAAGAAAAATGGCAACATCCTTGTTGCATAAATATGCACACCCTTAAATTTATTCACTTCATCAAAGCATCTTTTGGTTTACTTTTGTGGCTCGGTCTACTTTGGTGAGAATTAAACAGCGTCTCACATCAATAAGCGCCCAATCTGCCTCTTAAAAGATTTCAAATGCTGGGGATTTTACGCGCATCTTTTGTCCACAACCCTGTTCACATGGCTACAATTTTTCTGCCATTTTAGTTTTAGATTGTGGCTTGGCCATTCTAAAATCTTACATTTCTTTTCTTTAAGTCATTTTATTTTTCTGTGTTGTATTTGTTCTTGCATCTTGGCCAGAAAATAGGTTTTTAATCTCTGTGGGTTTTTTTTTATCCTGGTAAAATAATGTTTCAATAAAAATATTTAATTGGATTTATCCTTGCTCTTACTAGATCACTGAGAAAAACAAAACAAATAAAGACAAAACAATGAGATTACAATGAAAGCCACTGATATTGATGCTGCTACAGATATATTCATCCTGCGTGTGAATAATGTTCTTTTTATAGTGATTTAATGTTGATTCTTATGTCAAACCTGCATGGTCGAGTTTTGGTCCAAAGTTCAAGTTTGATTTCAACAAATTGTGACACATTATCCCACAAAGTTTAGGGAAACTTTAGATAATTCTTGATGTTTCACTTGTAAGAAAAGATTTCAGCTTTAAAGGCCTCCTCTCTTTTTAGGTAAATAGACACAAAGGATGATATTGTCGTCTCATGCAGAAGGACACAGCCAGTGCTTGACAGATATTTCTTCAGTTTTCTTGGTGCTACTGTCAGCCTCTTGGCAGCTTTATTGACCACCTTGGTTGTTGCTTTTTCATCAATTTGGGACAAACTTCCAGATTTTGCAATGCTGTTGTTTTACTGTGGTTTTAGCTGTGCATGTCATTAAAACAGACAGGCAGTGGCTTGATTTTTTTTTCCTGTGCTGTTAATTTTCTAATCTTAGATTCTTTTTCTTGATGCTATGAGTAAATTAGATGCCATGTTGCAGAACATAAAAACTATGTGGATTACAACACCATGCTGTGAATAAAGTAGAACATTATTTTCTGTTTCTTTTTAGTGATTCTCATTCAAAAAATAGGGAATATCTTGTCAGTGTGAAACCAGTTTGAGTTTTTTCAGGCTCTCTGTTTAGCATAAGATAATTAAGTTTTGTGTTTTAGAAAAAAAAAACAACAAACAAATTAATTTTAACATCTGCACTCCAACAGGCAGGCATGCTGCCATGACTTGAACTTATTAAAGAGCGATGGGGGGAGAAACAATGGAGCAAACATAACAATGTTTTCAGAGATTTGTAGGTAGCTAGGGACTAAGGAGGAGATAAACACTGAAGAAAACCAAAGTTGGCAATTCTGGGTTCCATTAACTTAGTGGAAGTAGAGGGTAGTAAGAATAGGTGCTCATTGCAGAATACAATCTCATTCCCCATGAAGACTGCGCTGTACATAAACCCTAACTTCTTATTCATCATGTTTTATGAAAGAGTGAGGCTCTTGTACCTTCTCTAAAACTAAATTATCATTTAGATGAGAATCAGGATTAATCTTTTCATTGAGAGTTTTAATTATGCTTAGTATTTCCATGCAGATAGAGATCACTTGATCTAATCCAAACCTTTCATGTTGAAGAATATCTTTTTGCCATCGTCTTCATCTTTGAATAAGCCTTTCTCATAATCTGTATTATTTCCCATAAGCAGAACTGAAGGGGACTCAATCGCCGTTCTTAGCTGCCTGTTTATATTTCTACATCCAAGGCAACCATGCATATCTTAGTTCTTAGCAGGGCAGTCATCCTTTTTTTGAATACCATCTAAATTATCTATTGTAACGACACTCTAAGACTGGCTCCCATATGTGTCCCTTTCTCTTTCCTCCATAGGAGAGGAAAAAGTAAATCTTTTTTTAGCTTTTTGTGGAAATTTCCACGGGAGAAAGAAATGCTTCTAGGTCACAGAAAATAAAAGGAGATAGAAAGGAGTGTGTAAAATGACAGAGCAAGTCTGGACCAGCACACATGCTATGCCACATGTGTGGCCAAATAAAGCTGGCAGGTAGGTATTAGCTCACCAGCGGGAGCTTGTTTTCCTAATTTAAGCTTTCATCCTACAGGGAGCCTCTTCACATGACGTGTACATGTGCATTTTGGCTTGTTCTGTGTCTTACATTTGCATAAAGCAACAAGGGACATTTAGACTGATAGCATGCAGTTGGTAAACAGGCAAAAAAGTCCAACATTCTAAGTTAAGACCGGATTTTTGAAGTTTTAATCAATAATTTTGGATATAGGAACATTTGAAACACTGGTAAAATCTTACAGCTATATGTGAAAGTTCTATTTTGTCACAGTTTATGTCACCTGATATGGTTTGTTCCCAGTTGTAGCCAGTTGCTGCTTTTTGGTGAAAAAGCCCCTGGAGAACACTTTTCACTTGACAGCACACACATAAACAGATAAATTAGCAGCTGAACAACACGGAGTGCAAATGAACAACACTCCAGTATGTTTGTAATGTAAAAAAAATATCAGCTTAAAAAGTAAGGACAAATCACTACTTCAATCAGGCAAACCCGGTCCACGAAACATGTCTCTGCTTTGAAACTATTGTTAAACAACAAATGAAAGCAGTTCAGTGAGCGCTAGCAACCTTAGTGGTTTTGATATTTTTGAACTGGAAGAGCCACAGGCTGAAAACAACCTGTTCATACTCCAGAATCACAGAAACTGCCATGAATATGACAGCTGGTCATTTTAAGCTTTGAACTTTTGTAGAACAATTGAGATGTGAAATCATAAATGTAGTTTTGATCTCAACAATCTTATTTCACTTAGGATGTGTAATGTGCAACTCTGTGCTGCAAGCTATAGATCCAGTTTACATATCGGCAATTATTGAAAATGGAATGTTTTGGATCAATACAAGCAACAAAAGGAACCCAGCCTTAAACCAATAATCAACTTTTGCTTCATAACCCATAAAATTAGATTTTATAGTGAAGCTTGTATCTCTTTGACATTATCTCAATTGCTGCTGTGCCAAGAAATTGCAATACACCAAATAAAGCAACATAAAAGCTTTTGATTCAGAGCATCAGGATGAAATCATCGTTTGCTATCAGTGTGGTGGTTTTCATCCTCACTTCGTACACTGTGATGATCAGAACCCCACAGAGGCAGACGAAAACACTACAGCAAATGGGCACATCTGAGTGGTTTGAATCTGAGAGCTTTTTGTTGTTGCTGTTCATCTAACCTGCTCTTCAGACGAGGGCTGTATGTGGCGTCATCCTAGACCCACTTCATCCCTTGATTTCAACCTTTTCCATCCACTCTGCTTCTCTGTGGTCTGGGAGTCTCTTCTCGTTCTCTCTCCATGTTTTTAGCCATGATTGTCTCAACCAGCTCTCTCAGTTTCTCTATGACTCCAAATATAGAAACCAGCTATCAGTGTGGTATGAACAGAGAAAGAGGAACTTCCATTCCCAACACATTGTGCCCTACATATATGCATGACCCTTGAACCTTTTTCAATGTTGTCACCTTAAAACTACAAACGTCAATGTTTATGTTCTAATTCAATGGAAGAGTACAACATGGAAATAATAAAAAGAAAACATTTTCAAACTTTTTGACTTATAGATAGCTTTGCTTAAAAACATAAAAGTAGCAATAGCATTATTAGGTCTATGGAAAACACAAAAATGTTATGGATATACCTGTTGTGAAGTTTGTTGAATAGTTAGGCTATAAAATAATGTCTCAAGCTTTGGATGTTTCTCATCTTAAAATGGAAATTGTATTGCACAGCTGCAAGTCTACCAAGCTGGGGAAGTAGAGCATTAGTGGGAGAAACAGTCAATATTCCCCTGGTGTGGTAAAGTCCACACACAGGACCTTTATGAAAGCAGGGCAACAATAAAGTCATTGATGAAAGAAAGAAAGCTATTGCCCTGGTGAAGCATGGTGGTGGTAGGATCATGCTTTCTCTGACAGGTCAGTAAAGGAGAGGATCTAGATAGTTTATTCTGTGTGATCCATTATGTCATTATATGTGTTTTATCGATGGATTGTAATAAATAAAACACAGTGCAGACGCATTAAATTGATTCACATACATAGAAGACTGTGGGTGGTTTCTCAGCTCTGCACTAACTGAAGATGAATATCGATATTCTTCAGGTGTGGACTTTGAACTTTTCAGATTGAGAGATCTTGCAGAGTAACTAGTGATAAAAATAGATTATAAAAAAGAAAAAACAAAATAAGTAGACAGAAACAGAGAAATTGGAAGAAGATAAGAGAGCTGAGGATGGAGATTTTGTTAGAGTAGCATCTGTGGCTTTCAGTTATTTTCAAAGATTAAACGCTTCCCAGCAGACTAGAAATTAGTTTTTTGCTTTGCAGGGAAAGTGGAAAATGCTAGCAGCAACAATCCATAACCAAAACTTGCAGTTCCACCGTGGGCAGTTTTTATGCACCGTTAAAATCTTAAATGGCAGTTTATTATATAGGAATTAACTGAGGGGGTGTAAGCAGAATACAGACCCTAAAAAAGGTCTAGTTGTATAGACTGACTGAAAAATATTTGAAATGGAAAAGTGGATATCAATTTCAGACAATTTCAGATCGACCCGCCCCATTCAGTATTCAAGAATATTAATTTATACTTGACTCATACAAATTTAGAAAAGAAATGTAGAAATATCAGTGCAATGACCTTCCTGATGCACAGCATTAATAGAAGGTTGTGAAGTTTGCTAATGAAAGGCCGGACATCAGCTCTGGACAAAATCAATAGCCTACTAATTTATTTTTTCAGCAGGTCAATGAGGCTACTATGCTTTGTATGAATGAAAGACCAACTTCTACAAGAAATGTGAGCTATTCAGAGAGTGATGGTGCAGATGGCCACAGAGTTTTCACTTGTTAGTTATGTGCCAAAGCAACATGCACAATGGCTCCCAGTGTGCATTGTTACAGTTCAAACTTGATTTTGTTTCTTTCATATATCAGCGTCTTCACCAAATGTGAGTCCTTTGAGACTATAAGCTATAGATCTGTGAAGCATATTATCAAACTAAATTAGGGGCTATCTGTTCATATTCCCCCCTTATATAGGGAACAGTGCCTGGCAAAACATTCACAAGCTCCTTGAACTTTTAAGTAGTGCAATTTTGTGAAGTGGGAGGAAAATGAACAAATAAAAACCTCAAACGTGAACATAATTTCGATCAGATTTGTGGAGTAATTAAATCTACCATATGTAACTTTTAGAAAACAAAATGTTAAGTTCTGACAGAACAGCTGTGCACACATTAATATCTTTAGTCATTTGTTAGGTGATGTATAAAGCTTATGATTTAATTATGGGTGTCAGAGGACAAAGGGTTGAAAAGATCCATGCACACCACACTTTTCAAATTATTTGTGTAAAAGCTTCGAAGCTATGTTTCATTTTATCTCTACCTTGCTGTTTTACTTCTAGTTTGTGTTAATCCTTCAAATAAATTGCAATTAAAATACAGTGAGTTTGTAGTTTATAAGCGTAGAAGAACTTAAAACATTTAAGGGCTGTGAATGCTTCACAAGACAATGCAAATGTAATTTAAACCTTGACACAACTACCGCCATATAATAAAAATAAGTCTCTCGAAGTCAAAATTTGATTCATTTCCAGTTTATCTTTAGCTCATGTACAACCTTCTGATTGTATTTGATGCCTATTTTTTCAAAAGCCTGCAGCAAGTAAAAAAGGGAGAAAGGTTTGAGAAAGAGGCTCCTCTAACATTTGCTCTGTAAATTACACCAGAATCAGACATGAAGAGTCAAACCTGGTTTCATGTTGGCATTTTTGAAAACACTTCAGGAATTCATTTCAGGAATTCATTTATTTCAAAGTTGTTTTGTTGTGAGAGTGGAAAAGATGTTTGTGAGATGTTGCTGCATCTTAACAAATACTTAAATAGTGTTCCCTGGGGCCACCACCATTTGGCTTATTTTGCAGTTCAAAATGTTAAAAGGAAGCTCTGAATCCGGAATAGTAATTTTCCACCCGCTCCATTCTAAATAGAAAGGATCGTGGTATTCACGTCTGTCTGCTGAGCTTTAGTTTGTGCAGCTTCTCAAAACCAGCTATACATTATCTGTGCAGTGGCCTTTGTTATTGTTCCCTCTGCCGCTTCCCCCACCACCAAGTTTCTGAATGGTGGCATGCAGTGAATCCACCCACTCATTTGCCTGCCTGCTCTCTTGCAATTAGAAGCATTCATTTTCTCTGTCTCTCTAATGCTGCTCCAGTGCTGTTATTACCAAACACCATTTGCATAAGCTGCTTTTCCACATGTAGTGCTCAATTCTCTCCTTCTGCTACATGCTTGGCTTTTTGGTCGGGGTCCAATTTTCAAGACTTTGGTCTTGTTTAGTCTGTCAAAAAGGACATTGACTCGCTTGACACCCGTCATTACGATTTGCACGACTCTTTATCTGTAAGGAGAAAGCTGGAAATCTGAGCTGTATGTACCAGCTGCATTCAGTTGTACTATTGATTTTTTGCTTTTGTGTGTGTAAGAGGAGATTGGCGTTTTCCTCCAAGACTGAGTCATAAAATGTTTAGGGCTACAGGAGAAGAAGCGTTTCTGAAAGGACACATTCTACTGTCTTTATCTAGTCATTTCCCTGTGTGTCATCTTCTCTCCATCTCAACAAGAGCACTAGGGATGTCAAACTTTCCCTCTTGGCTTCTTGACACAAGTTATTTGGTAAATAGCAGGGCACGAGCAAAGAGAGAGGCTCCTTCTGTCAATAGCACTGAAAGCAATGATAAATAAATGGGTTTCTTTTTCAAGCAGCTCTGCACATGGTTTTTTAACTAAGCACAATCCATCCTCCTCAATAAAATGTTTCAAGATATTCAGAATGAAATTATTTGTGAAATAATCAAAAGATCAAAACGTTTTTGTTACATAACTCATTTTAAGCATCCCACGAATTTGCACTTCATTAGCTAAAAGAATGAAAGCACTACCATGCTTTATAGGATACATATTTTACTGATCAGGTTGTTTACAAAATAGGTATTAGAATGAAGCTCATAAATATTAAGGGTTTTTGATTATTGATGATTATTTGTCTTCCACCTACATGTGGATTTCCTTTCTATCTTATTTATTTTGTTTTGTTTGCAATTTCCCAGAAGGAAGACAAAACACGCTTTTAACATTAGTGACCTTTCTGCCACCTTATACACCTATGAACACAATATAAGGGGTCAAACTTTGGCAGGACTTTGTATTGATATTCAATTATTAATGCCACAAACAGAGTTTAGTTTCTAATTCCCCTGTTTCACATTCTTTTATACCTCACACAGACATGTAATAATGGATGTACTATTTCCATTTATTCTGCTTACGTCACTCAAGACTTGTCTGAAAAAAATACAAACAGCTTCATACCAGTTTATTAACTCTGAATTTCCTATGTGTAGGAAACTTAGGTGCTTTGAGATTTTTCTGTGGCTTTCCACATGAAAATTATTCTAGTTTATGTCTGCAGAAAAGAATTTATTGAACCAAAGCACAAAAAAAGTAAACAAAAATTAACTTGTGTGCTGCTTTCACCACAGTCTCCATGGAAACATTGTTTGACCTCTCGATAAAGTTTGTGTGATCTTCGCATTGCAGATCTGTTAAGCGCTCTGTCAGCGGGGCTTCGCAGAAGCCAACACAACGGCTCTTTCTCAGCAGACATGGCTGAAAATGTTCTATTAATAAGTAAAAAAAAATGCATCTATAAGTAAGGAATGTATTGCAGTAAAGGAATTGTTTCTAAATACACCAGTTGAATCTTAATTCATGTTGGGTGAAGATTGATGAATTTATTTGTCTTCACTTGTAGAGAACAATGTGCTGCACCTGGATATTTTTATCACACCTATGATGTTAATTGAGATCAGCCACACATTGTCAAGGGCATCTATCTTTCTAATTGATGCCTTGTGCTCCAAGTACAAGGATATGGCTCCACGGCATTGAAGGGATCAAAAATAGCTCACTGGCCTCGCATCTGGGCATAGCTGTCACAAGCTGATTAGTGGAAGCTGTAAGGCTTTTGCGCAGACAGAGGCCACTAGAACAAAGAGCGTGGGTGCTAGGCTTTTCTACAGAACAATATAACTGAACCGAGCAATTATTATTTTTTTTTTACATATTTAGTTGAATTTTTAAATGACATGTCTTAGATGTTTTTACATTCTGTGTCGACCTTGTGTGTTCAACGAATGAATGAAGCCATTTGAAAAGATCTGAAAACTGAAAGGAAAGAAAAGAGAAAGTGAGCTTTGAGTTTGCGAAAAAGAAAGCTGACTATGGTTGTACTTCAAAAAAGTCTATGCAGGTAATTACATCTACAGTGAGGTGAAAATGTATTTTCCCTTTGCTACTTTCCCTCATGTTTGATGTTACACTTAAATATTTCAGATCTTCCAATATGTATTTTTTCTCAAAGATAATCTAGGTAAATTGAAAACACTGTTTTCAAATGATACTTTTAATTTATTCAGAGAAAGAAAAACTATCTCATGTAACCTTATAATCCAAGATTTACAAGGCCATCTGTAAGGTTTTAAGACTCCACTGAACCACTGAGAAATCCATTAACAAATGGAGAACAAATGGAACAAATGTGAAACTTCCCAGGAGTCTCTAACACAACAAAAATATTTCAGGCGCAATATCAAAGGGTTTTCAGGAGGTGACAAAAGCAGAAGTGTTTAGGTTTACCCTGGAAACTCAGTTTAGAAACTGCAGTTTAGAAACCAGGTTTCTAAACTGCAGCTTCCAGATTTGTTGTGCTGGAGAAGGGATGCATCTAAAAGTTGCAGGATATTAGCATCTTAGAACTGGGCTGAGGGACCAGAATCTCTAAAAGCATCGTAGTCCTTATTGCTTTAACACAGAATAAGAGACTTAGCTAAATGTTGTGTATGTCTCACATTTGTCAGAAAGTATCTTGATGATCCCCGAGATTTCTGTGAAAATACTCTGTGGACAGATGGGGCAAAAAGAGAACATTTTGGAAGGTGTTCACCGTGTTTCCTCTTGCGTAACACCAACACAGTATTTCAGAAAAAGAGGAAAGTCCGGGCAGTCCAACATGGTATTGATAGTGCGATTCTCTGGGGATGTCATGACCTGGAAAACTCAACACAAATTTTGTCCTATACAAACTCCCTGCCAGGATCTGTATAAGACTCTCCATCCTTCAACTCCTGACATGTTTATTCATTGTTGGTTCACAGTGTAGAACATTTACAAACTAATTTACTCAGGCTCTCTTGGTCTGATGTAAATGTTTATTTGATCTGAATCATTTAAGTGAGGCAAAAATGCACACAGGACATTTTTATGATGCCATCACCTTTTTGTTGTAGTGTAGGTATCTTTTTTCCCGACATTTCACTGACAACATTCTGGATGCTATCACTGAACTACAAATTTTCTGAAACGTTTTACTAAATGTGCAGTAGATGTTGAAATACCCAAGATTATTGTTACCTGAATTTTGAAATGCAGCATTTTGTCTCATGACTAATAAGAGGTTCGGTAATGGAAAAAGACATAACGTAGATCATATTTTTGTAAGATCCATCCATCCATTTTCTTACACCCTTGTCCCTTAGTGGGGTTGGGAAGTGCCTATTTCCAACTTACATTCTGGGCGAGAGGCGGGGTTCACCCTGGACAGGTCTCCAGTCTGTCGCAGGGTAACACAGAAACAGACAGGACACACAACCATGCACACACACACTCACACCTGGGGACAATTTAGATAAACCAATTAACCTGACAGTCATGTTTTTGGACTGTGGGAGGAAGCCGGAGAACCTGGAGAGAACCCACGCATGCACAGGGAGAACATGCAAACTCCATGCAGAAAGATCCCAGGCTGGGAATCAAACCCAGGACCTTCTTGCTGCAAGGCAACAGTGCTACCAACTGCGCCACTGTGCAACGTTTTATAAGATACACAGAACAATTAATTAATGGTCCTTTATTTGATTGTTATTTAAGAGTTCACTCTTTAAGACAAATAGTCGGGTCTTAAAAGCTTTTCAGCAAAACTAATTGCAATTCTTTGGAGTTTACAGGCAAACAGGAAAATGTGAACTTCACCAGAACTGTACCCAGTTTAAGAAGAGCAGCTCTAAAAAATTTAACTAGTTGCTTTCAATATTTGAACATCTTTTATACCATTTGGGAAATAAATGTTGTGAAGGGATTTAGAAATGAACTGAATCCTTTTGTAGTAAAAAGAAAAAAAGACCCCTAACCCCAGTGGTCCTTCCTGTTAACGCTCAGGACACAGATCTCTCAACCTAAAGTGGGGCAAGATGAATTAATAAAATGGCAGCTTGCATGGCTTCCATAGACCACTTTGGGCCTATGCATCTCCTCAAGAGCGTTGGGCTTACTACAAGGCAGAAAAATGGATGAAAATTAAACTGCAGAAGGTGGGATGATATTTTTGATTGTGGAGTCTTCAGATGAATATGTCAACTGCCTTTGTACAGATGATATTGCATGTATTTTTCACTACGTTTGAAAGACATTGTTTATTGATGTAGATCATGTTTTCTGATAAGTATAAACAGGATTGTATCACTAGAGGCAGTCTGGCAAGACTGAGATGAGTTCTGCACATGATGATTCTAACTCTCCATCATTTAAGAAACTGAGTGCTTTACAGATAAAACCACAAATTTAGCATCATGCCTATTTTTAAAACCTCTGTTCATTTATTTGAGCATTCTATGTATTTAATGTTCCTTAGTTAAGTCCTGCTAAGTGTTCACCAGAGTTATATTTGTAAATTTCTTATCTATTCCGATTAAACATTAAACAAACTTATATTCTGTTATTTTATATCCTGCAATTTATTTAAAGTTTTGATGCATTTATTTATTGATGCATAAACAATATAAAATCTAGAAGTTTTGCGCTCAAACCTAAATTAACTTGAATTATCAACTTTTTAGCTTTTTCAAATGACTTTTTTAAATTCATCAACAAACACGTAAAATCTTGCTTTCTATTTTTAATATGAACTAGAGATGCACCAATCTGTCTCTCATTTTCCCATTTTTGTCTTGATTGGTTTTATTTGGTGATCAGCAAGTCAAAAATGTAAAAGAATAAACGTTTTAAGTGTTGAAGAGTGTAGGGACTTTAAAACTGGCATCTACACTTCCCACTAACAATAACCTAATTATTATTCCAATTTATGAATGATTACAAGTTTTGTTACTTTTAAATCCACACAGCAAATTTAGGAACTCTTCACTCTCCTATCCCACTTTTCTAAAGCAACTCTTCTCAGTCGTCCTCCAAGAAAAACGGTGCATGTGATTAAATCTCTTCCCTGCCAATTAATTCATGATTTTATAAATATACAAGTGTACTTTCAAACTGGAACCAGATCATCTGACAGAGTCCTCGATTCCCATATTTTTCATGCAGTTCCGTGAAATAACCTAAGCTGCTGACATGTGTTTTCTCATCTAAGAAATGGCACACATGATGATGTGTCAGTAAATCTATGAAGTACCAGATGAAACTGAGATCAGGGCTGACTTTCAGGAATAACCTGAGACATTTGAAAAGCATCATCTAGATATGCCTTTTGTGAATTTTTAACCTGTCGTCCCACTAATCTGGCTTAGTTAAAGGTTGTCAAGGACAAACTCTTACCATTCTAAGATATTTCCTGTTTTTGAGTGACTGTATCCTCAGAGGCATGAAAAAAGTAGTCTGTTACATAATCTGGTTGCATAATATTTCTTTGGCAAACTGCAACGAGGACGACTAGGATTTATTCATTATGTGATAAAACCTGCAATTATCTAAGTCAAATGTTATCCTTCACCCATCTTAAATGATTTAAACACATTTTTTTATGCTGAAGGAGCTATAATGAAGCTAATTACATTGATTATCTGTCAAATTTTCCAGTTTTTGACCACATTATAAGTCAACACATCAAATGTATGTGCATTTGATGATGCTGTTATGCTGTCTTATATGTTCATGAAGCATGTTCACAAAACCATTACATGACCTTCAACAGATGCACCGTACCTTTTCACTTTCTGCCTGGTTTGAATGTCAAACTCGCTTCCATCCAGAAAGCTTCACTTATGCTCTTTGACACCATTGGCATGTCGGCCGTGAAATTACAATTATATAGTTTGGTTGAAATGAGAATTAGACAAATATCTGTTTAAAAGCATTCACACCTATCATGTAAATTTACATTTGTCATGTTTTAGAGCTACAGAATATTTTAATGAGTCTAACACCCTTTTCCCAGTTGTCCAGTTCAGCCTCTTCTTTTCCTTGACAAACCTAGAAACTAAAGGTGCAAAATGAATTCACCTTTTCAACTATTCAGGTCAAAAATGGAAAAAGATGGTAAAGCTCCCATTACATAACAGTATATTTTTGCTCTACAATATCTGAAGTATCAAAAGTTGTGATCCTTTCTGGTAAGATTTGCTTATTTTTAAACCTTCTGGCTCTCTGTCATCGTGGAACCATCTGCGTCGCTAATGCCACACTTAATCTGTTCAAACAGGTGTTTCTCTGGTATGCCCAACTGCGCTTATGTAACAATGGACCATTCAAATATGCAGCGCGAAGGTGCAGAACATCGAGGTGACAGTAAATCAGATTCGGTCCCATTAGGCAGCCTTCATGGGGCATGGTAAACTTTGATGAGCTGTTTGGACCTTTGCCAGATAGAAATATTCTCAAAGAGAGAAGGGTGAGAAGAAAGAAATGTCATTTCACTTTATCACAAAACTGCACTGTGAGAGACAGTCAGGCATGTCTTCAGTGCGCTGTGAATTATTCATGTGGAGTGTTGAACAGCACTCCTCCTGCCTCTCTTTCGCTCACTGTCTTTATTTTAGAACCGCCTGCTTGTTTCTCTTTACTTTGACCAAAACATGAAATTGAAAAGCACAGACTTTACTAAATGCCTTTAACCTTTCACGCTAGCATGTTTATGGTGTGCTTTACATTTTTAAATGATAATGTGGGGCTTGTTTTTGTGTCATTTGTACTGAAGAAGAGAAGGAGTGACAGAGGTGGTACTGACTCAGAGAGAATGAAGGAAATGTGACTAATGACCCAATGACGTTCACGTGTTTCTGAGTCTTAACTCAATTTGGAGAATTCTAGTGGTGAGTCACATCAACTTTCCTTTTAAACAGTCAGCAGAAATGCAGGAAATCTTGTTGGTACATCATCCACAGAGATAATGTATTGGCATTTAAGAACACAGTAGGATTATACAAGGTTATTCTATTTTGTAGAATGACTGTTACACTAAACGTTAAAGGCAGCAAACAATGTTTGATTAGATCTTGTCTGACTGCTGACCTTTTTGACAACAAGTTAATGTTTAGCCCCAGTTATAATTTTTGGTTTAATATAAGATATATATGTTACAGTGTATTACAAGCCTGGAAGGCCACCAGGCTTTATTTTGGCCCCCACCAGACTAAGTACGATTTATTTTTTTAGTTTCTTTTAAATGTTTGCATTTTTTAAGACTTTATAGTTGGTATTCAAGCATTAATCTTACAATAACACATAATTATCAAGTGATATTTTCAAATTTTCTGTCAACTTTAAATACTTTTTAACTCAAAAACGTGACAGGCAGCTCAATTAGGCCGCTGAATGAATGACTGCCCTAGTGCCCCAACCACTGGGTTTAGCAAGTTTTGTGTTATTATGTCTGCAATGGACTGGCGACCTGTCCAGGCTGTTGACAGCTGGAGGTAGGCACCAGCACCCCTACCAACCCCAATGGGACAAGGGAGTAAGAAAGTGGATGGATGGATGTTATTATGTAGGCACATACATCAGCGCTGTGGCCTTGTAGACCAGTCAGAGACCACATTTTCAAAGCCTTTGTTTTGTGACAGTCTAACTTTTTACTGAATCGTGATTTGGTCTTGTAGATGCTGAATTGAGGGTTGTTGTTTTTTTTCTCAAGACCAAAGCATTTTTTGACTGGAACATAGTTAACACACATATTTGCATCCCAAATCAGTACATACTGTATATGCTGAATTAGTCATCAGTGGAAAATTTGAAAGGTTCACTACTGTTTCATGTTTTCTCCATTTTATGGATATTTTCTCTCAGCAGGGTTTACTAAAGTTCTAAATCATTTAATATATCTGTGTTACTCTTTTTAGAATAATTTATCAATTCCTTTTTTTGTTGTTTGTTGAGGGATTCAATCATTCTACAGGTAAAGTAATCGTTAGCTCAAGGCGTGGCTTGTGAAATTCCACTGTTCCACTGAAAGTTGTGAATAAATAGGGGCATTGTATGTAAATGTTTTAAGACATCAGACTGACCAAAACCCAACTGTTTCTGTACTGGTATTCTTATGAATTCATAAATGTCATGTGATAATGAGTCTCTGATCTTGCACAGTGGGATGACTACAGAGTATATTAACAAAAGTTTGATCAACTGTGGTAGTTCAGTTTTTAACAAGATGAAAAGATCAGAGGATCAGACATCAGAGTCAACTTCTGAATAACCTGAGCTCTACCTTTAAAATAATTTCCGTATCTTTCCCTTTTCCAGCTGAACAAATATATGCATGGCTTTTGCTTTGATAAGTTCCACACTTGGCTTCATTGTGTCTCCCACACAATCTCGCCAATTAGTTTGACTGTCTCCTTTTTCCTGACTGGCAGTAATTGTAGACAAAAAGGTCAGAGACTCTGAACTGAACTCACAGAGACATGTTTGTGTCCTTATCCATCACCCGGAACAACGTGTGAGGTAATTGGTTCCATGGTGAGTTGCACTTAATTGGTTTGCAGCTGTAGACGGTACAGGTATTTCAAGGCAGGAGCCCGGAGCTAACATTAGGACGACAGAGAGACACAGAGAGTCAAGGAGCTGAAAACTCTCTGGCTCAGACTGTGAGGAAAAAGGCAGCCCTGAGCGGCATTGTTCATCTGTTAATTTGTGTCACTTTCACTGATGTTTTTCATTTCTTTTTGAGCCCACTGGCCAGATATATCCAAATGAGCTTGATAGGATAGATGTTCAGGCACACTGGATTATCCAAGCGAGCAAACCAGCAAGCTGGAGAGATTTTCTAAAGCCAACAGTAGCAGTGAGATTTCCGTCTTCTTGACTTAAAGATTGTTGCAGCAGATTGTCAAACTCACATTTCTGTGCAAGTTTCACATCATACCACCTTCATATGGAAATAATGATTTAGTAAAACAAAAAATATTACACAATTTCTATCCGAACTGACCTAAAACAGGATTTCATGTCAAACAGTATAAAAAAAAACGAGCTTAGTTATCTCTTTATACAAGACTTGTAAATATCAAGTTCCAGCTGTGGACATGCTGTACCCAAAATACAAACACATTAACAAAACTTCATTTTGACATTTAAGTGCTTTTCATGACCTTCAAATGACAAATATGGGAATAATCTTTTTTTGTAATATGGTAGTAATCTTTTTTTGTATCCTCTTTGAGAGCTGCTTCAAAGCAAAACATCATCAGTATGTTGACATATCGATTTTAAGATTACTTGGTAAAACTGAGCCATCAATCTACCAAAAGGATTGTGAATCCAACCAGGACAGAGCTGTGTAACCAAACACTGCGTTGGCAAAATGAGTGAGCGAATGAAGGAATGAATTTCTGAGCTCTTGCAAATGTTTGTTCTTGTATCAATCTGATACTAATCGCAAATTACACCCAACAAGAATCTATTTTAAAAGGAAAGCTGACAGTGACAAGCAAAGTCTGTCATTACTGTCTGCAGTGACTTCTTACTGTTCTGTTGATGCTTTATTGTCTATAATTATCATAATTGTCTTGATGACTATGATTTATATTTAAGGTTTTTTTTTACATTTATTTGCATGTCACTGCAGCGATGGATGGGCTGACCGTTATGAAGTGGTGGAGGGTTACGAGGAGGAGGCGGAGGGAGGAATCACCATGAAGCTGCAGTCGGAGGTCGTGAAGTCCTTCGACGACTACTACCTGAAGCTGCGTCTCGACAAGAACACCAGGAACCCCTGGTTCGCCGAGTTCTGGCAGTATCGATTCCAGTGTCGCCTTCCGGGGCACCCACAGGAAAACAAGAACTACAAAAAAGTCTGTTCTGGTAGGTGGTAGCAGAGAAGTTCACATTTAGTTTCTGAACTAAAACAAAAGGGTTGCTTAGAATTAGATTTGAGGTAAAGCAGGGGTCTGCAACTCCAGTTTGAGTGTCACTGTTGGATCCATACCTGCTCTGAGACACCTGACTCAAATGAATGGTTATTAACCAGGCCTCTGTAAAACTTGCTGACATGTTGATGATTAAAGTGTTTTTTGCAAAACAGTGGCAATCGAGGATTGGAGTTGGTGACCCCTGATCTAAAGTGTCACTTTTTTATGCTTTTATCTTGGAGCGGCTACATTTAAGCAGTAACTCTTAAAAGAAAAGAAAATTTTGTTCTTGACAAAATCAACCACCACTGTTGATTCAATTGCACCGCGTGCTTTTCATAATAAAAGAAATGAAATCTCATGAATTTTACTGCTTCACACATGTACAGTCATTGTAATCACGGCTGCTTTTCTGCATTGTCTGTGTCGCTGCTTAAAAACAAATCTCCCAAAGATCTTCAAGGTGGTGAGTGTTAGGTTAATATTTATTTTATGTCACTTGCACATTGTTTATGTTTGATTCCTCAAAGGCAAGATGGATTTGGCCAATTTGAAAACAAGAACAAATCTCTGAGACTGTTATGATGTATACTGAGATTTTCAATGGTCAAACTGATATGTGAAGTAGTAAGCTGCTTTTTTAGGAGTCAAATTAAAGTAAAAAAAAAAAAAGGGGTTAGAGTTAGATTCATAGACTGCACAAATGAATAGCTCACACTGGCACCTCTGTGGATCTGGAACACCTTGTGGTTTCTAGAGTGAATGCATGCATCTGACACAGAGCACAGTTCACCTTTTGGCCTTTCTGAACCACAATTTATATGTATCAAGAGGATAAAACAAGTCGTAAGAATTCTTACATTTCATTTAATTAAATTTAAATACAATTTGAATAAGGCTATTTCATTTAATTTTCCTTTAATTTAAATGCATTATAATTTGGGGTTTTAAAAAAATGTATTTTATGCAGCAATTAGCATTTTACCCCAACTCCATTAATTGTTTTTCTGTCCCTTTTCCTCAAAATATGAGAGATTATGTTCAAACTTTCTGCACACCTCTCTTGCTGAGACACACGACCACTGGAGTCCCATAACTGAATATGATTGTACGAGAATAGATTACACAAAATGACCTTAAATTATCCATTCTCAAAATGAGCATCGATCACCCCTAGTGGAAGTAGAAACTGATGTATAGTCTCTGTGGATGGCTTTATTTTATTTTGAAAAAGCTAGTTATAACTAGCTTTTTCAAAATAAAATAAAGCCATCCACAGAAACCCATCACAAAGATTTCTAGACTTTTACCTTCAGAAGCACAAGGAAACATTATTTGGATCCACCTGAGGAAATAGATGTATTTGAATTACTTTTGGCTTTAGTTTTATTTTTGTTTGTTTTGCTTTTGTTTATTGTTTTAGTTTATTATTTTTCTGGGTTTTTTGTTTGCGTTTTACAGAATTTGGTGTTCCTCTGAACAGAGGAATTGGTGTTAACCGTTAAGAAGTTGTGGCGGGTCATAAAGTTCTCATTAGTAGTGACGCTGTAAAAATTTTTGAAAATGTAAATGAAATTCAAACTTGTGCAAATGGGTTTACTTCTGAAGTCGTTTCTTGTACACTTATTACATCCTGCAAAAAAAAAAACATAAAACAAAAAAAACTCTATTTGATTTTAGATTGATTTGTGTGTATGTAATTTACACACAAATTACACACAAATTACATACACACAATATTTTCCCGAATTTATCATTCGGGAAAATATTCTCCCGAATGTTTCCCCAATCTGTTTCCTGTGGAAATTTGGATGGATATGTTGATGTTTACGATAAAGAAAAAACAATGGCTTCCATTCCTGTTTACTTCATTTGAATCAGATTTCACCACAGTTCTAAGGCTTCCACTTCATGACTTTTTTTCTTTTCTTTCAACAGGAAATGAGGGCCTGCACGAAAACTATGTTCAAGACAGTAAGATGGGCTTTGTCATCAATGCCATCTACGCTATGGCTCATGGCCTTCATGATATGCATAAGGAGCTGTGCCCGGGCCAGACGGGACTCTGTGAGGCAATGGATCCAATTGATGGCAGCAAGCTGCTGGACTACCTGCTCAAGACATCCTTCAAAGGAGTGTCAGGGGAGGATATTTACTTTGATGAAAACGGAGACACCCCAGGCAGGTGAGAAAAGAAGAAGAGAAGCGGAGCTTTTGTGCATAAGCACATACATGTGCGCTGGGCCAGAGCACACAGAGGGATGTAATTAGTTTGGACTGGAACAGATTCAGCGGACGGTCCACTGCGGCAGTCCATTTTCATCTTTTTTTCTTTCCAGCACCATAGACACTGTTTGACAGTCGGAAAACAGAGCAGGGCCATTCCAACAATAGTGCGAGGTTAGGTGAAGCACATCCTGGCTCATTTTAAAAATGAGAACGCCGTGTCCTCCTGAACACACACTAACAAGGTCTCGCACTGCAAAACCAAATTTTAACAGACAAAATGGTTGCAAGGCTGTTTAATCTCTCTAAATTACCTCCCACTCTTCAACCTCATCCTGTTCATACCAATGCTTATCTGCCATTTCTCTCTTTTTCTCTCCATATTTCCAGGTATGACATCATGAATCTCCAGAATGTTGGTGACGATCGCTTCGACTACATAAACGTAGGATCCTGGCATGAAGGCATCCTTAGCATCGACGACTACAAGCTGTGGATGAACAACAGCGAGATGGTTCGTTCAGTCTGCAGCGACCCCTGCTCCAAGGGACAGATAAAGGTAGGGATTCAAATCCTGCTTAAAGGGGATTCTGCAACCGTAAATAAACACTGTCAGCGATTTGTCAAAATAGTCTGAAAGAAATCCATAGTCATTTAACAGCTGCAAATAGCTATTGTAGCAAAAGAGGATGAGCTTGGAAGTCAGTTGCATTCTAATGATTTTATAAATGGTTCTTGCTTTCTCAGTCAAAGGCAGCCTACATCACATATCAAAAGTGATGCCAGACATTTTCTAGAAAGTCGTGTATGAGGCTGCTGCTGCTGCTGCTGCAGATGATATCTGATTTTTGTCAGATATCTCTCACAGTCCTGTTTTTCATTCAGTGTTTGACTTTAACAGTAAGCACAATCATTTTCTGTTTATTAATTTATGAACAGACATATCTGTCAAATTACACTCGAACACAAGGATATGTCCAAAATCACTCAATATCTGCTTTACATAACAGGGCTTTTTTGAACATCCATACTTAGGCTAAGTCTGTATGTTGTGCAAGAGTTTATCTGTGGGAAACAATATAAACAGAGCTAAATACATATAGATCAAATTCCTTTTGATAAAATGTATAAACGCTATAAATCAAGTCAATCAATCAAGTTTGTTTGTATGTCACATTTCAGCAGTAAAGCAGTTCAAAGTGCTTTACATCATAAAAACACAAAAAATAAAGTCATAAAAACATCATTCATCAATTGAGAAACCAGTAGCAAAAATTACATTTTGTCAAGTGCCATCATCAAAATCATTAAAACACATAAAATATAAAATAAAATGTTGTTTTGCTGAAAATTAGGTATTAGTTTAATAAAATATATTCTATTTACTCTTCCAGCGTTCTATACAGGAATATGTCATCAATATTTAGTAAATATCGATGATATAAATATTTATATTATATTTATTAAATGAATACATTTTGACTTATTACAACCTTACCTGGTTGGAATAAGTAGTCAGTGATGGAACCTTAAAAAGGTTATTCTGGAATTATTTAACTTTAGATTATGCCACATATCGCGCACATATTCTAATAATACTGGGACATTTACCCTAACTGGATGAAGAGAAGCCCAGTTTGCCTCACTGAGTAATCAAACTGGTTCTGTGCCCAATTTCATGAAATGCCCCGACTGGCCTCTGCTAGGGATGAATAGTTTCTGTTGTTGTACACTGAGCTGTCCTGAAGGGAGGGTTCAGCCTCTCTCTGTTGGCTGCCCCTTACTTCTTCCTCTATCTGCTTTGTTTCTTGTCCCACTTATCACCCTGCTTTGCATATCAGTGCTGGTAACAACCTCCCTGGGAGCCGGATGTAAGAGAGCAGTTGGCCTTGTTTTCCAAACACTGTTTTTGACTCCAAAAAAAAAAAAAAAAAAGCACTAAAAAGATGCCTGACTTTGAAATTTTCCTTGATGTAAATTACGATTTTGTGCTTCTTAGAGTGTACTATGCTTTATGTGGTGGTTGGATTAGCATTGCGATTGGTTGAAACAATGCCTATTTCCTATCTGTATCCAGGTGATAAGGAAAGGTGAAGTGAGCTGCTGTTGGATTTGCACGACCTGCAAAGACAATGAGTATGTTCAAGATGAGTTTACCTGCAAGGCCTGTGAGCTGGGATGGTGGCCCGACGAAGATCTTGCAGGTAGGAAAATCTTGCTATGAACAATTTTAAAGCCTGATATACACATACACTGTATAAAAAGATGAAAAAAGCTTTTCTTTTCTAATTGTCTGGCATAAGATCAAATTAAATGTTTCCTGTTTTGATCAGTCAGAATTACTAGTACAAGATGTATGTGTCTACTGCAAAATCTCACATTTTTTGTAAATTCTCTTTTTAAATATTTGCATTTGATTAAATTTCCTTTTAAACTGTAAAGCATATTGTCAAATGCACTGGATATCTAGACACACAGATATCTGCCTATCGGATTTCTTCTGATGTCGCCTTGATGTCAAACAAGGAAACTGTGTTTGAGGTGGTCCTTGAAATACACCCACAGGTCAAAAAAATAATGTTGTTTTTGTTTCTATTTTTTCCTGTTATAAAAATCATTTTGGCAATAGTGTTTGATCTAAAACAGGAAATATTTAGTTTAATTTGAAGATAAGTGAGGAAAGGTATTAAACAAATCTATAATAGTTCACCTGTTTCAGCTCCTGTCAGGCTAATCCTTTACCTAATGTGAATAATTAGGTAGATGGAATAAAATACAAACTATTTTATACTTTTACAGACACTCTTCTTGCTGAAGGGTGATCCTCTCATTGCTTCCTCAGGCTCCTTGTTACTTAAAAAAGGTGATATTGCTCGCTTCCTTGCTCCCTGCTCCCTGCTCTTCACCTTGTATCTTGGTGGTTGTTTTGACAGCAATTTATGAAGTTGAGAGGAGCTCTTCATTCCCAGGTGTAAAATCCTATTACTGCCATGAGAAGCCTGGGAACACACTTCAGCAGTGTGTTGAGGAAGAAATTTCCCTTTCACTCTCATTACTTTGAGAGAAAAGAAAGGAAGGGGGGGCACTCGGTTTACTTAGAAGGGTTTCTTTATTTTAGAATTGTAACTGAAAGGTTCTAGAATGGCAAATTTAACTTTTTACCTAAAAAAAAGAAGCATGTTCTCTCACTGTTAACCAACATGGACTACTTTTAAATGTCAGATTTCTAATGATTTGACATGTTAGGCGTCAGATCAAAAGTGGGCTTCTAAGTGAAGTCATTTTAATGCTATTAGCAGAAGCACATCATTTATGGTGTGTTAAGCTGGGGAAGTCGAGGGATGTCAGTTTTTTTTTTCTCCAAATTAAGCTCTTCAGTATTCCTCCGCAGGCTAGATGACAAGCATGCAACTAGTGTAGTTAAAACACACATATTCATGTCTTGCAAAGCCAAATCGATGCCAGAAGACTATACCACTGCTGATAAAGAAATTTGTCCAGGAACACGAGCATGCTAATAAGTATTTGTACTGTAAATGTCTTTCAGGCTGCCAGCCCCTGCCTCTGAAGTATCTTGACTGGGCCGATGTGGAATCCATTGTCGCGGTTGCTTTCTCCTGCGTTGGCATCCTGATCACCTCCTTTGTCACCTTCATATTCATCCAGTACCGTGACACGCCTGTGGTTAAATCCTCCAGCAAGGAACTCTGTTATATCATCTTGGCAGGCATATTCTTGGGTTACATCTGTCCGTTCACATTAATCGCTCGTCCCACTGTCGCTTCCTGCTACCTGCAGAGACTCTTGGTAGGCCTCTCTTCTGCCATGTGCTACTCTGCTCTGGTGACTAAAACAAACCGAATTGCCCGTATTCTAGCTGGCAGCAAGAAAAAGATCTGCACCAGGAAACCACGCTTCATGAGTGCCTGGGCCCAAGTCATCATTGCCTTTATGCTTATCAGCGTGCAACTGACTCTTGAGATAACGCTCATTATTCTGGAGCCTCCCGAGCCCATCAAATCATACCCAAGCATACGTGAGGTCTACCTCATCTGCAACACCAGCAATGTAGGCATGGTGGCACCGCTGGGCTACAACGGCCTACTTATCATGAGCTGCACCTACTATGCCTTTAAGACGAGAAACGTCCCTGCCAATTTCAATGAGGCCAAATATATTGCCTTTACAATGTATACTACCTGCATCATCTGGCTTGCCTTTGTGCCAATCTATTTCGGCTCAAACTACAAGATCATAACCACGTCTTTCTCTGTCAGCCTGAGTGTAACGGTAGCCCTGGGGTGCATGTTCACACCCAAGATGTACATTATCATTTCCAAACCAGAGAGAAACGTCCGAAGCGCCTTCACCACATCCGACGTGGTGCGAATGCATGTCGGCGATGGAAAATCTGCAGCTCATTGTGGGAGCACCAACTTCTTTAACATGTTCCGTCGGAAGAAGGCGATTTCTGGAAATGCCAAGTGAGTATCTAATCTTTTTGATATTTGGGAAAATTATATCATCTTTGGTAACATATATTCAAATTAGAAGATACTGGTGCCTTCCCTTTGAGCTTGTAAGTCGGAATTTGCTTTCATTAGTCTGAAAGACATTTTCAAATCCCAGTTTTGACTTTAGAGGCAGAGAGATTGCAGCACCAAAATGAAATAAGAAAAAGAGAAGCCAACCACTTATATTTCCAAAGGCCATGGATTTGTATAGTTCTTATAAAGTGCAGTCAAAGGGAAAAGTTTGCATGAAATCATCATAGACATAAATGTTATGAAACTACAAAACAGAAATACATGCAGAGCAAGAAAACCTATTCTTTGGGCCCATCTGTATCAGAACTGCTCAGCTGTAGTGGCTGCAGTTTTATCAAGAACTGGATGACTTCTTATAAAATCTGGCTTAGCATATTTTACATAAGCTATTTCAAGTAATAGCTTTGAGTTGAGTAGTCTTTTAGAAATTTCTTAAAGATAAATCTCTTAAAAGTAATAATCCTCTTTCTCAGATCTGGATTGAGCTCCATTTACTTAACCTTTGCAGTGTTCATCATTGGTTAATAACTTCTGTGAAACAAACTCTTACCTAATGGGTTGACTTATGGCCATTCAGTGGAAGTCAAAGACACTTGGGAAGCTGACACCTATGTTCAGAGAGGACAAATACATATCTAAAAACCCACTTTTTTAATTCATAAGATTAATCCTACTTTATATTTCCCAATGAATTATAAACAAATCAAGCCATGACATCCATGTTCATGATGTATATAAGTTTGTATGTGGAATAGTTTGAGTTCTTTTTGTAAAACCTGTTATTGTTTATACTCCATGAACTTGTTCATATTTTTTTACATTAGCACCACAAACTTCTATGTATTTTGGGAGAGACTTTATGTCACAGACCAACCAACATGTAGTTATGTGAAACAGTGAAGTAGAAAGAAAAGGAAACATGGTTTTCTTTTTCATTTTTTTGCAATTGAGAATCATAAGAGTTTGGGTACAATTTGGATTCAACCTAATTTACTCTGATATCCATAAAAAAAATCCAGGATGACCATTTAGAAGTAGCCTAATTAGCAAATAAAGCCACAGACTAAGGCACTCTGTGAAAACAACTAATTTGTGAAGGCCTCCAAGGATTTTTGAAACCAATATGAATACCACGGACCTCACCAGAGACGTCAGGAATAAAACTGTGAGGAAAGTGTATAGCAGAGTTGGATCCCAAGCTCAACCCATCATCTACTGCAAAGAGGAAACTCCAAACATATCAAGACAAAGCTGTCCATAAAAACTGAAAGTCTGGCCAAGGGGACCATCAAAAAGAGAAGCCATCAAACGGCCCGTTCCAACCATGGAGGAGAATCTGTTGATGGGGAAACTGTTAGTGGTGCTCTCCACAATTCTTGCGGGGTTTGAAAGGATATGCTGTTTGTGATTTGCCCACCTGAACTAGTGATGGTGACAGCATCATGCTATGGTGATGCTTTTATTCAGAAGAGGCAGCAAAGTTGGTCAGATTTAATGTGAAGAGCTGCTGAACACAAAGCATTAATGGTCAAATTTATGTATTTGACACCTTTCACAGATTAAAATGTCAAAGTTCGCAAAGATTAAAATAAAAATATAGATTTAAACATCAAATTAAAACCTGATTGAAGAAAAAAAACGAATGAAATGATGAAGACAAAAATGCAATGCTATGTTTAAAGATCCTAAGGAAAAGCATGTTTGAATAAATGTACTTTAAATAAATGTCAGAGCCAATAAAAGTCTTGAGAAAGATTTACCCCATTCACACGTAAGCATGACCGAATCAAACATCAGACTTAAATTCAGCTAAAAATCTGCATGAAGGATTGAGAGTGACTTGAACAACAATTTTTAAAGCCCTAACATAAATTTTCAATTGGAACTTTTTTCTTTTTCCAAGGATGAATGAAAACAATCTTTCCTGGATAGGTGTGGGCTATAGTAAAATGTATCTCTACAAACTATTGTCACAAGAGGTTGGTGTGGGGATGAATGCCACAACTGTTAGATCCTTTCATTTTCAAGAATTATGAAAATCATGAATCCTTTTCCTTAAACTTCAGAATTAGGCAGTGCTTTCTATTGGTCTGTCCTATAAAAATCCTATAAAATCCATTTAGGGTGCAACAAATTGTGAAAAAGTTTGGGGTGTGTGAAATCATATCAATTTGACTTTTGGCACTCTAGTCTTAGTAATGTGGAACTGATATATATATATATATATATTGATAAATGATTTCACAAGACACATCCCCCTCCCCCTGAGTTCTAGAATATTAATGATGAAATTAACTTCAATTTATTATATTACTCACACACACACACACACGCACACACAAATGAGACTGGTTTTACAGATTTGAAGAGAACTGACCTTTCTTCATGTAAGTGATTATTTGAGAACAGATGTTACACAGTCAGTCAAAATTGTATGTAACATTTTTGAGCTCCACAGCAGTGACACGTGGACAGGTGACTGAAGTAAGGAGTGGGGCAGAGAATGAGACTGATCCTAAAATGTTTAGGTGTTGTCTCTAAATCCTTGCTATGCATCCTACCTAACATTAACCTTTACTCATCTACACAAGCACTGTAGATTCAAGGCTGGCAACTGCTGTGGCAAGGGGGTTTGTTTGTCTTCTTTATTGGAGGGCTGCACTGTCAATGGAGCTGTTTTTATTTTTGACATTCAACGAAGTGGCTGTTCAGTAACTGCAGTATAAAAATACAAAGGAATGTGTGCTATTCAAATTCTTAAATCCTTAAACCATTACCAGTTTGCTTCTAAAGCACGAGGGTTTCGATTAACCTTTTTAAAGTCTTTCTTTGTGCTTAAAAAAGGATGGGGAACAAGACGATGGCATGTCCAACCTAACAGCTCTGACACCAATATCAAGGTGTGTTTTAGTTGTCCTGTTGATGCAGGGAGAAAGGAAAACTGTACAGTCGTCTTATCTCTTCAATGGGGATTTTTTTTAGTTAACTTGCATTTCAGAGGTTACTGCTTACCTTAGAGTCTGAGCAACCCCATCACTCTTCAATGAAGATATTTGGTAAAATATTCCACTGCAAAATCTGACAGTAAACAAACCTGTCAATTAATATAATTTATTTTTATGTAAACAGACTTGAACTGTTTGAAGACTTCTTGCAAAGAATTGGGTGGTGATGTACTCAACATAGCACATTAGAAATTGCAATGTTTTAACATTTGTGACTTTTTCATTGGCACATCTTGTAGCTCTTCAAGAATCGCCCCTAACATTTTCTGTTTGTAGGTAGAAGCGGTACTTTCCTCTCTCCTTACATCACAAAAACTGAGTGGAATCTAAGTAACCCTTGGCATGATTGTCCAAAACATTTTAGATGGTGGTGTCAGAGGATGCACAGTTCTAGCTGGCAGGCACAATCTTGAATTTAATCTTAGCTCACTGTTTCCTATCTGGTCATGCATCCAAAGATGAAATGAAAAACAAACATGAGGTCTAAATGTGAAGAAAGGAAATCCTGTCTCTAAAATACATTTCGTGATTCTGATTAGTTTCTTTTTTGAATAGTGCATACATAGTGGCGTCAAGCGTTAGAATCCATGGTGTGCAGCTGCATTTGACAAATCCACAGATGTTCTTGGAATGAAATATTCATCATCTCAGTGAACTCAGTGGTCTGATAATTATGAGCCACATTACTAAGAAAGTAGGGTAAATCAATTTCAATTTTAGCTTAGAGCATCCGTCATGTCGAAGTAAGAGAATCTTCATCAGTGCAAACTCAGCAGAGGATTGTGTGAGATTGTTTTTATTCGGTCACTGCTGTAATATCTGAGTCACGGTTCCTTCAGTTCTGTGGCAGTGGAGTGTGAAAGCTGTAGTTTTCATGCTTCTTTTTATTTGCACATTGGTAGTAACCTAACTTAGATGGTGTTCAATTGATGCCCTTGTCGTCCCTGAGATTTAAATCATCCAAATGGTTACAGAACGTCTTCTTGTCTTTCTTATAAGGGTCACTGTTATATGAAGATATTAAAGCTTAAAGTGAAACAAATCCAGAGGAAGACCCTAGTGGGACCCTACAGATGAAAAAATATGCATTGGCTTTGTGGTAGTGCAGGGTGGACCTGTAGATTTAAATTAATTCTTACAATGTCTCATAAAGTATCATCTGTTAATTTTCTTATTACTTTAGGTACGTTATTGAGTTCATCTTTCCCTCTCTGTGCTGCAGGCTTCCAGTGTTAGAGGAAGCAGCTGCGCCAGTTAGCCATCACCATGCTTCATGGTGTCCTTTTCAGCCTGTGCTTCTTCATTCTTACTTCTTGAGAGACACCAGCCCTAGTTCCACTTTTGGTTCATCTCTAATTCAGACAGAATATTTGTGTTGTTGTGAGCACAGACTTTTCTCCTATTTTTTGTATAGTAATTGTGTCCATCTTGTAGTTTGGAGTCTCTCGGTGTTTAGTGAAAACTGAAACCTCAATTACTGTCTTGCTGTCGGTCTTTTGCAGTCAGTTGAGGGTTTCTCACCAGCTGCCTGCTTATAGGTCTGGTAGATAGTCATTATTGGCTTCATCTTTCTGCCAGATTCAGGTGGTATAACCACCATTACTTTAATTTTAAACTTGTGAAACATGACTCCCTTGGAAGGTTTAGGAGTTTTACTTTTTTATTGTACCTCTTTCCTTTGTTTGTGCAAGCTATAATCTCTTCTCAGACTTTTTTTTTCTTTCTGAAGATTCTCCAGATCTCTGACATGTCATAAAACATTACTGAATATAAGAGACTAAGACCTTGATTGGTTGCATCGGATTTGCTAAAGTTTGGTCTGATGAAGAAGTGCATTCAGGCGGTTGAATGATTTCATCCAAAAAATTGCCTTTTATGTTGAAAATAGTTTTCCTAAACATGGTATTCCAAAGTTTAAAGAAAAACTTTTGCAAATGTTTAGAAATTTAGAGAAATTCTTGTTTAAGACCCCTTTGGCTATTAGGAAGCATGATAGAGATTTGAAGACTTAAGATTCTTGAACAGCACATTTTTAGGTAATTAGGATATTCCACTTTTTTTTATTTTGCATTCAGCTACAAAGCAGTTTGCTAGCCACTGACGTATCACTCCCTAAATTATCTGGTCACTTCTGTGTTTTTGACACTGCAGCCTTCCAACGAGAAGACCTGCCACCCTGCTGCTTTTGGTTTATCCTGAATTAACCTCACATTTAACTTTTCTCAGCATGTACACCCTCCCTGACCACCCCTCAAACTAATCACATTAGAGCCAGTCCAAGCTCATTTTGAGCTAAACTGTATGTCTTTGTCAGGCCAGATCAGGGACAAAAAAAAAATCTGTGCAAATGCATGCATACTATTTTATTAAAAGCCAAAACAAAAAAAGGAATTAATAAATGAGTTGGATGGCTCTTAATTCTTTAAATGAGGATCATAATGCTGTCTGCAGCGCATTATGAATCACTGTTTGTTGAGCCACTGCGTGTAATGCTCCTAGCGGCTCACCAGTTAGCTCTCACAGCAAAGCTGTTAATGTCTAGTTATGTGATTAAAAGTATTTTGACATGCACCAGAAATGTTAAAATGCTATCACCCTGCTGTGGTACGTTGCTGCTGTTGTGTTCTGCTGTTTTTTCTGCCTCCACCTCCTGGTTTCCTTTGATAGTAACTTGGGTCTTTATCTCATTCATAGTTCTAATGGCAAGTCTGTGTCATGGTCTGAATCAGGTCCCAGACACCCTCCGAGGGGGGGGAATGTGTGGCACAGACTGTCTGTGCATGTGAGGAAACAGGAAGCCGGCTCGAATCAGACAGCGGTCATCAGGCCCCTAACTAACACCCCCGACCCCCACAGTTGTGAGCCCTCCAACGGCAACCATGGCACAGACCCCCAACCTCCACAGGACACGCCTGGCACCAAGCCTCCATGCAATAAGGCAGAGGAAGACGACCAGGGGGATGCACAGCGCCCCCTCTGGACCCCGACTTGCTCAGAACAGAAGCAGCAAGGACTGGAATTTGATTTAGATGAGCCGGCTTCTAATTTGCCCTCCGACTTCATACACCCAACCCATGAGTGCTTGCAGGGGGCGTTGTTGAACACGCACAGCTCTCATGTCCCTGCACTAAAAAGCTGCACTTCCTTTGAGCAAATTCCTGCCAATGAGCCTTTGAGCCTGATACCCTCTCAGTTTCCTTCAGACCCAAGACTGGGGGAATTTGAGGACGAAGGGTCTGAGGATGAGGAGCTGGACCTCTTGCACAGCTACATTTATGACGCCAAGGAGGAGGGGGAGGGGGATGAAGGAGAAGGTGAGGATTTAACTCCAAATAAGACCATCCTGGAAGATTCTCTGGCTCTGTCTCCCCCCTCCCCCTTCAGAGACTCGCTGTGTTCAGGGGATTCGGCAAACGGCTCCCCCATCATCGATTCCATGCTTGGTAGCTCGGTCTACACCTCAAATATCCTCCAAAACTTTGCACACAGCTCCTCAACACTGTGAGAGCAGAACCGGCGAAGTCAATGGACATTTGTTTAGAAACATCCAGATACACACAAACAACTTTTCAAATTTTTCATTAAGTGATTTGCTCGCTTGAATTTATTTCTTTTATTCATAGGTGAGTTAAAAAAAAGAAGAAAAAAACAGTTTAAGGATAAATATATGAGGAATTATTTACTGTAAAAGCGCTTTTGGGAAAGGCTGCTATTGCATGTTTTTTCAAAAAACATTTACATGGAAGAGTGCCAAAACCAATCGGAGGCTTGTGCTATGAAGCAGGTTTACTGGCTTATTGAAGTAGCTTAGGCTTCCAGATAAGATTTTAACAGACGTGTGAATCAATTAAAAGGACAGAGATGACTGAAGAGTGAAGCAGTGTCTTCTGTCTCTCTCTAAATTAGTTTCACTGAGATGCTGTTCATAAAGTACATCCCACCAGAATTGATATTTATCTATATGTATAACAAAGACTGAATCATCCAAGGTTTTTGCTTAAATATTAAAGAATCTTTAATTACATAATGTGACGTTGTAGATCCTAAGTGACTGAAAATGAACTTGGATATTTACAATACCTCATTACCTGGAATGTATCATTTTTAACTTGAATAGTCTTTAGGGTAAAGTGTGCGGAACAATCATTTTCTTAATATTTTAACTTTGTCTCAGGTCTCAATAACAGGAAACACCTGCCCTGCAAACACTGGACATCCAACTTTTCAATATATTAACCTCTTACACCCTAAGTGAGCCGAGGTCACATGGCAGCTGGACCCACCGGTGGGTCCGTCTGGTTCTAGAGGTTAAGAGAGTATTAAACATTCTTTTATACACGTATTTAATTTTCCACTTTTCATTTTGCTGTTTAGATTAGTGGATCTCATTTGGTCTGGCTTCAGGTATCACCAACAAACCTTAATGACAACACATAACCCAAATGAAGTCAACTCTACAACAATTTGGAATAAAAGTATGCAATTTGGACCTTATATGGTAGAATGGGCTGATACAGTATGCCATAGTATAAACACACACACACACACACACGCACACACATTTTCCCTTTCACACTAAATTACTAGCATTTTATTGAAAACCAACTTACTTTAGACTTGTTTGCCTTTCTGTAGCAAATTCAGAAGTGCTTTCATGCTCAAACATGAATGGAAATTTCAACTATTTCAACTTCTGAGAATGAATTTCTCTGTAGTTGAACTAAATGTTCAGTCCTCATCCACCATGCTAAAAATAACTGGTTTAGACAGAGGACAAGACAGGTTTATTATACTGTAAATATACTTCTCCAAAGTATATTTTTCTGCTTCTTCATTGTCGTTGAGTCTCTGACATCAAATCTGTCAATCTTATAGACTGACCAAGGGTTAGTTAAGATAGTTGAGCTAAAACAAAAAACCTGCTTTGTAGCACCGGCCTCTTGTTTCAAGCCAAACGAACCCTGGAAATCACGAGAGAAGATATAGCTTTGGTTTTGATGGTGCAAACAAAAGGTCTGTAAGAAAAACAGTTTTACTGAGAACATAGAGATGTAAGGATACATAAAAATCACAGTTTGGTATGTACCTCGTCTTTAACACCAGATGGGAAAACATCTTCAGTATGGTGACATTGAGGACAACAAAAGTTAAGTTTTCTTGGGGTTTTTTTTTATATAAAGTGTACCTGACTACAAGCTTCTTGCAGATTTTCCATTTCCTATTTTTCAGTTTAGTTTTCTATGTTTTACTTTTCAGAGTTTGACTTGATTAGCATATGTGCTCAAAACTTGTTTTTTATTTTATTTTATTTATTTATTTATTTATCAGAAAATCTTAAAATAATGCTGAAACTGCCTTTCCATTTGGTAGCTTGATAATGCATATTTAACAGTTCTTTGGAGAGTTTAACAAATTTAAATCAGTTGAAACTTATTTATTTAAAAAATGTACTGGGCTATTCACGGTTTTTTAAAAAATATATTTTTCATCCATTTGAATAAAATAAACAAACTAGAGACATTGGAGTTTTAACTTCTCCATGTTTCTCCAAAGTTGGAAAAAAATGCAATTTAAAAACTTATGAACTTTAAGTCTACTTGGGAACCATGAACCTAATATTGTTCTTGTATTAAAATTAGTGGGGGGATCAGCACAACCTTTGGATAACCTTAGTTTCTACTATCTTATATGAAGCTGATAGTCTGCTCGATGAAATGCTGGTGAGGGAAACTATAATGTGGCTTTACTATCTTACAAATCTGTTTAAAAAGGAATATAGTTGCAGACACATACCAAAAATGATAAATATGAATTAATCTGTCGCTATTCTAACAAAAAGACAAGTTTCATGTCTTTGTTAGAATAAATGCATCTCATTCTTGTCTGGATCAGAAGAGTAAAGAAATCTCAGCTATGTTAAAGATATTCTGTTTTAGTTCATATAACCTCCAATAGTTTTGTCTTGAGACCTAAGTGAGACTTTAATACAACAAAATATTAAGAAATGTGCCAAACATTGGTTACATGCTAATTATTAAAAGGTCTCAAACACCAAATAACGATACAAACTGCCATTCAGTTGAAGCCTTGAGCTGTATGATATGCATATCATGTGTCAATCCCTGGTTTTAACTCTTTTATATAAATTATCCAATGAAGGTGTTCGTGTGATTGTAGATCATGGCATTGCTATTAACACAGTTTATACTAAATTATAGCCCTAGGAATGAGTTTTAATGGTAAGAAAGGTGATTTAATGAAAATAAAAAAAGAAATGTTTTTTCTTCCTTTTCATGCTGCGCTGGTATTTTTCCACATTTTTCAAAGTTTTACTGTGTCATTGTATTTGAAACACAGTACAAGTTGTACAAGCTCTCAAAGTTTTTAATACTGTTTAAGCCATCAATTGCTTTTTTTCACAGGTGGTATGTTTGTAAAATGGATAAATGTTTATATATTTAGAATGTGAACAGAAAAAAAGTTTATACATTTTGAAACTGTCCGCAAAAGCTGTGCGTTTGAATTTTTGGTAACTTTTAAGCTAACTTGAGTTAACTGTATCCTCTTGCTTTCTGTAATGGGATCATACATGTTTCAGTTTCGCTTAAATCTTGCTATAAACTTAAGTAGTTGAATTAAGACTAGATTTCTTACCCTTACTTTTTTAAATCTTTAAGATGGAAAATAATTTTAAAGTTAAAGGACTACATGGTACATACTATAGTGCAACTGTATTGTATTTCCAAATGTTTTTAGTCGAAAATAGTGTAAGTTGTTTAACGATTTAAGCTGATGTAAAATATACAAGGTGCCACCTGTTTTAACACTGTTGAATCTAGAGTGAAATAGGCCTTCATGTTTTGAGTAAACTGGACATGAACAATGCTGTAAAAATAAAAGTTATTTATATCTAGAAGTCTGGTCACTGCCCACAATTGCTTTCCAAATTGCTACAATTTACACATTTTCAACTGTTTATGTATATTCTATCTGAGCCATGTTCCCAACATTAAAAAAGAGATGTTAAATGTAACTTGCAAGGTTAGTACAGCAGTCTATTATTCTTAATTATGACAGGATTTGTCCTCAATAAAAAGTCAACATAAGCATAGAACTGAGAAAACAAAAGCTTTGATTTTATACCCTCATGACTTGGGAAGTAGTTATCATATCCAAAAGCCATGAACTGATAAACTCACACTTACATTTTTACACATGGCTCATAATGAATTTCCCAAAACGAATAACTGCTGTATCAAATCACACAGCCCTCATGTATAGTCCCTTGTTGACTTTAGTGTAATTACAACAAGGCAGAGTACACTAAATTTGGGCAGCATTAACTTCTTGATACATCTTCCTTAAAACATACATAGGTTTGGGGTCAAGATCCTCTAAAGGTTAAGTTGTCGTTTTGTTACTAGGAACAGAACCTGTGTGAACCTGTTATCGTTTGTGCATAAGGACAGAACAGAAAAACATCTATCATAGAGGATAAATAAATTAATTAATTAATATTAACTAATAAGTTAAAGCGGGAGAAATATTAAAACAATAGGATATAGTATCATTTTCAAATGTCTTTGTAAGAAGTTTTCAGTTTGCTTTAATACAATTTTTAAAAACAGAAATGTGCACATAGACTAAGTTTTTCTAAATGTTGCCTATCGATTCATTAAATAAAAATAACATTACGTTGAGGAGACGATTTGGCTTTAGTGACTGATTACATGAAAGCAGAGAGCACAGAAAAGTGTCTGATTTATTATAATAAGCAGCGAAGGTTTATGGCACTCACTGCAGAAGCATGTCAAACTTACTCGATATTTCCGGGTCCTATGACTTATCAGGTGGTTACTGTGTAGCAGAGGGAGGAGGAAAGGAGGGAGAAGGAGGAGAAAAACGGAGAATTAGAAAGTAGTGGAAAAGGAGGGACGGAGTGGGGGACTCCCTGACCGACCCAGCTCTCTGACCTGCCCATTCTCCTCGGCTCCTGTCAGCGTAGCTATATGACCGAGAAAGCAGAAGTTGCTTAAAGTTTCGCTAACAGCTTTCAGTCTCAGCATGGCCGGAGGCTCGGTGTCAGAGTGTAAGGAGTATCTCTTCAAAGTTCTGGTCATCGGGGAATTAGGAGTGGGGAAGACCAGCATCATCAAACGCTATGTCCACCAGCTTTTCTCCCAGCACTACAGGGCGACGATCGGAGTCGACTTCGCTCTAAAAGTCATCAACTGGGACAGCAAAACGCTGGTCCGTCTACAGCTCTGGGACATAGCAGGTAAGATATTTACTTCTTATTCCGTAAATAGATAAAAACAGAATCTTCTGGCTTGGAGTTGATACTATTTCTAACGTTGTGTGAGTAAGAGTCATGTGTCAGTGAGGTTTCCTCTTCAGCAGATAAGTGTTAAGAGATTCTTTGCGACTTGTTGACAGTTAACCCGTGAAATTATGCAATGTGTCAGCCACGCTAAATCTGATTTGCAAGGAGACAGAATAGAATAACTGGTTTAATTCCGGTGGGCCATGAGTTCAAAAACTCCAGATAGGAAATTCCCGCGGCCCTCATGCCTGTTCATTGTGTTTCCACTTTATGATCACAGCAGCTCATAATTGTCAATGGAATGTAGGTCACGTTGTTATTACCGACTAAGCGCCGCCACAAAAAGTTGGCTCCTTTCAGTTTTTTATTTTATTTTTTATTTTTAAATATCTTTTGTTTAAATTAAACCAGGGTTCTCAAACTGTAGTACTCATAAAACTAGCACCTGGGCTGTCTCAAGTGGTAACTTTTAGCTAATTATCTGTAATGTAGAGCCAATAACATAAAAATTAAGTTGTCTAATCACACTAGTCTGTGCTTATCTTCTCAAAAAGAGAAGATAAAAACTTCAGTGCTGATGGATGAAAAATATTTTTCTTTCCTTCTTTTTCTGTTGAAAAGTCAAAACAAACTGTAAATGTCCAAATCCAGTCGCAGCATAAAATATAAAGTAATTGTTTTTTCTTCTGTTCTTAAGAGAACAAGTGTGTGTGGGAGAAAGTTTGCTCTTTTAGTCTTTTTTTACTGTTTATGTCTTAAAGTGCTGCTATAGCGCTTCATAACAAAGTCCAGGCATTGATTGGCTCCTTTAAATTTCCTGGTGGCTTAGAGGCCTATTTCCAGAGCAACAGCTACTTTACACCACAGTGTACTGTTTCTACACAAATAAAGTTAAATGAATGAATGACTGCTGTGTCTGTCTAGGTATTATTAGGACAGAAGTAATTAAGTAAGTGGTAAAATGTTTGAGAGCCATTGGAATGAAGTGGGTTTGCTCAAGGATTTAGTCTCTTATCTTTTTCCTGCTATGGTTTATTATTTTCAAACACAGCCAAATTATCATCCCCCATGTACAGTCCCATGTTGACTTTTTATTTTGGTTTCAACTTAAATAATCTTCTTTATGTAATGCTGCCAGACTTGGCCCACTTCCCAACCTGTTGCATTCCAGCAGCTTGAGTAAGCAAGCTGAAAGGAGCAGGGTAAATGCAAGTTAACCCCTTATGAAGTCAGCCAGGCAACTGATAATGCCATCTCAATGCAAAAATAACAGAGTTATCACAACAGTAAGAAAGCGACACGCTTGAAATGACCGATGAATGAGGAAGTGAGCAAAGACGTCATGAAGCTTTCAATTCACTATAGCTGTAGCCAGGCTGGTGTTACCACAGTTCAGTCAGCATGAACAAAGGTGGTGTCTGTGTTGTTCCATGAAATCCTTTACTTTTTATTATGCTTGATATGATTGTATTTATCATTAAAGATATGTCTGACATCAAAGCTTTTGAAATTCCTTGGTTATAACCCCTCATGAGCATGCTGGAAGTCATGAGGCCAATTCATGCTAATTATCATTGTGTGTGGAAGATCATGTGGTACAGGGCCTTTGAATGTGTATGTTTTCTTCAGTCATTTTGGAAAAGCAAAATGTAATTTGTGCAGACTTAACAGTTTTTGTTGTACTTTTTTATTTTTAAATCTTTTTTTTTATAAATATCCCATTTATTTAGACGTTTGAGCCTTGAGCAAACAAATTTCTGTCTTTTAAGAAATAAGGTATACTGTATAAATTTCATTGAAAAACCAAACATTTGATATAGCTACTTTGTAACAGTGATAAAGAGAATATAATTAAACAAGTGGTGCATTTTAATTTTTTTTTTGTATTTTAGAAGTATCAACATCAGGGTTCCCCCCATAAAACTTGCTAAGCCCAGTGATCGGGGCACGGAGATGGTCCACCGGCGGGCCACAGTGTTTCTGTATTAAAAGATGTTAAGTAGACAGGAAATGTAAAAAATATAACTGGGTAATTATATGTTACTGGAAAACATCGCCAGTGAAATGCTCTTTAAACCCACAACTAGTCTTAAAAACAACAAATTAAAAAATGCAATTAATATGAATATCAATTATTTGTTCTTCTGTTTAATCCAAATTAAGTCAGTGGCTCCATAATATCCATACAGATCAGCTTGTGTCCAGTTTGGGTCAAAGGAGGCGAGCGCGATCTGCAAAGAGGTTAACTTAATCCAGCTGCTGCAGCGCGCGAGGCAAGAGGCAACGCGCAGAGGCAACGCCAGCGGTGTGATTGGTCTGGCTTTAAATGCATAAACAATAAATCTATCTTCTATAAACATCTTTCAGGAATAAATCAGTTCCGCCAGTGAAAAGCTCAGAGCAACAGAGACGCTTGCAATCCGGCTTAGGAAAAAAAAAAGGAAGCTTTTTTTATTTTTTTATTTTCCTAAAAACATAAACAAGAAAGGGTTAGCCTGGCGGCGGGGCTAGTAAAGCATGTCGGCCACCAGGTCTATAATACCTATAATACACTGGGGGAAACCCTGAACGTATATATGACAAGGAATAAGTGATATCAGAATTTGACTGTTGTCCAACGAGTGAATTAGCTTTCTTATGTCTCTGCAATCATGAACTTTGAATTGTATGATATTATTAAATCACAATCTGTTTGTTATTAATGACCAATCAATCAAGCAAACAAAGCATTGGTTTCTGTAGTTACATTTTGACCTAAAACAAGACTAACCCTGGTAATTAAACTAAATGGCTGTCTTGAATTACTGTGAGCAAAATATTTTGATGATTAGATTAATAAATAATTTAAAAAAAATAATAGTACTGTTAAGCTTTCAGATTGTAGCTATAATGTCGGTGTGTTTCTGTCTTCAACAGTTGAATTTTCACCAAACTTGCTCGTAGAAGCTCTAAAAGTACAGTGCTAAATCCAGTTTCCCTTTGAACACACAGGCTTTCTGGAAAGATGTTCTCTGGTCAGATCAATCAAAGAGGGATTTTTGACCTTAGTAACAAAGAGCAGTGTTAGTTAATAACCTAAGACTTCTTATGAAGGAACTTCATGCTAACTGTTTTGCATGGTTGTGAAGATAATGCAGTTTTGGAGTACTGTGCTAACCTACGGTCTGGAGTGCTTGCTGTGATTAGTCTGTGGAAAAATTCTGCACTAAAACATTGCAGGATTACACTGACAGACCACCTAAGCAACAATATAAACTGACCATAAGTTAACAAAACACCAAGACAGGAAAACATGCAATTCTTTTTTTTTTTATTAAAGGTTAATGCTGTACTTTTGGAAATGTGTAGAGTTGAGTCAGTTTGTCTAATCAGATATTAATCAGATCTCATTTGATTAAGCAGATATGTCATTTTTATTTTTTTTTAAATAGAAAAATAACTGAAAACTTTTAAATGATCGTCCCTCTTTAAAAAAAAAAATGTAAGCATTTTTTAAAGCATTTTTTATTTATTTATTTCAATTACAGTTCAATTTAACATGCATGAAAAGGATCAAAGTAAAAGTTTCCCTTTGTAGGCAATGCATATAAAAGGCATACACATCCCCATTTAAGTTTTTTTTTGTTTGACTTATATTCTATATAATTCAATATGTCAGAAATCTATTAGGAGAAAAATACAAAACAAAACAAAAATTTGATTCAATTATAGTATTTGTGCTTTTTTGGTATAAGTTGATCAGCATCCTGTGTCTTGACTTGCCAATATTTGATCAGATTACAAATCAGATTTGTTAAAACCCGGAAGCCTACATGTACCAAACATTCGAGTTTTGAACTTGTCTCTTTAATTGGACAAGCATTCAGTTTTCATATTGACACCATACCAGTTCTCTGCTTTATTATTGATGATCCTTCTTTTCAGTCTGCAATGCATGAATATGTAATGCTGTAGACTTTTTTAATCTTTATCCTGACTGATACCTTTGTACTACAATATTCTTTTGATATGTTGTACATCCTCCGCATTCTAGGATTTTAGCTAAGGATGGAAATGTGCAAATTGGTGAGAAGTTTGAACTCAGGAAGACTTAATGTTGAGTTAAGTGCTCCAAAATTGTTACATTTGGAACACATTGCTGTAGTTTTTTAATATCACAAAAGACATATTTAAACAAATTATAAAGGGCATTCAAGAAGGCATTTGGATTTGGCAGTACAGTTACAGCTCATAAATAGTTTTGAAGTGTTTTTTCCCAGTCATTCATTATGCTTCAGACATTTTTCTCATCACCATATAAATTAGAGCTGAAACAAATATATCACAATTATGAAAGTAATATCAGTGTTTGCAATGTAATAATCTCAATTGAATTCTTAAATGCCGCTTTTGGTATGACATCATATTTTAACCATTTATATTCTGTATTCTAGTAATAAAAATTACAGTGTATATTGTGACTGTTCAGCAGCATGTTCGCAGTTACATATTTTTCCTGATATTGTGCAGCATAAAATCTTACAATAATCCTTAGGGTTAGGATATATGACTCCTGGAGCTTTGCACTAAGCTCATGTGAGTGCTGGTATGATTCCAATAATGTGACTTATTGCCATTTTGGGTTGATTTCAAAACACAAGTCACCTGAGGAGTTTTAATTTTTTTTATTTGTATTATTTCTAGATGTGTTTCTCTTGACAACATCTCCTTCTTGAGCTTCATTCGTTAGATTGAAAATCTAAAACTTTCTTTTCAAAACAGTTTTTTATCCTTTGGAAGGAAAAAAAATATGCCCTGCCTCTAGACACATTCTGTTCTACCCGCTCCCTCAATCAAATAAACCTCATATGCTGAGACAGATCGGGACAGATGGTTATAAAGGCTGCTGTTTTTTTTATTTTATTTATATATATATTTATTCCATTGCTCATAGCGGTGACAGAAAGGGGGCGAACGTTTGGGTGCTGGATAGGTCGTCACAACAACTTGAGTTTCTGTCAGAAGCGGATTGGCAGTCCAGGCTGACGTTCAGACCCTCGCAGCTCAAGCTCAGTGAGTGTGCACGGCATCCGTGACTAAACATCAGGGTGGGCCGGCTGCCTGTCACTGCAAATCATGACCTAATCAGAAGATCTGTAAGAGAAAAAAAAACAACCAAAAAAAATCATGATACTTTGCCTGATGTTTTTGTGGCGAGACAATGAATCATTTGCATATATTGAAAGAGCACATACTTTTACTCCCAACTAAAAAACTTCATGTTGCCCATCTCTACAACAACACTTCAGATAACTTAGAGAAAGTAATAATAATAAAAAAACAGAATGTGGGTGTAAGAGAGAGAGCTTAAGGTAAATTAGATGAGTCATTAATGAATGGCCTTCAGGTCATTTGGTCATGCAGAAAAAGAAGGAAGGTGAATTTATCTTGGAAACCCAGAAAGCAATTTCTGAGTTGCGTAGTTTTTGTTTTTTTTAACAAGCACAACTGTGATTACAGTCCGTGTAGAATGACAGTAATCAGGGGCTTTTATAAGAGGTAGGAAATTAGTATGTAGCTGGAGAGTAACCCAGCCCCTTTTCAGACACAATTGCTACTTTCGCTGGGATGTTTTTAGCATGTGGACAGGATGTGATTACCACTATGCTATATTGTAAAAGGAGGATGCATCTTGTTGGGCAGAACAGGTAGACAATTGTAGGAATACATTTTTATGGTCATCACCTGAAACTTGGGTTATTGCTGTCTTCAGTGTTCATCACCAGTCACCTGATATCAGCTGACCTATGTTCACACCTCTTAAAACATTGTGAACGGCTGATCTGGACACTATATATTCACTGTAAAGTTATGGAATTTTATAACTGTAACACTTTAACTCAACAATCTTAAACATAGTCCAGAATCTCCCACAGGAGCGCAAAGATAAGATATTGTGCATTTAGGATATCCTTCATAATTAATTTGCACTCCTATTTTTATTTACTCAATGAAATTTTTTTTTAAGCTTGTTTTTTTAATGACCAAGAGATCTTTGGCTAGAATTTTTAAAGTTAAACATTTGGAATACCATCTGAAAGGATTTTGGACTCCATAACTGGGATATGTGTTTTTACAAGCAGAGAGAACCCTGTAAGCATTTTACAAAACTTTAAGAGGATCAGTGAGCAGGAAGGGCCGTAAAGGTTTGACGGAAGTTGTGTCTGAGCTCCTGTGCTAAAATGAGCCTTTTAACCAAATACAAATTCTGTCAAACTGACAAGATGAACAAATTCTAAATATAAGTTGTATTTGTAAAGGGTATTGTTGTATTCTTTTACTTATTTTATGTGTTGTAGCCTTCAGGCCCATGGTTCTTTTAAAGTGAAATATCTTAATTTGAATGACACCTGGATAAATAAAGATTCTACATAAAATGCAAATGGTAGTCAGGCTCCTTGTTAATTGCCTAATTGATAATATTTTGGCAGTTTTGCCAAGCAGACCCTCAACTCTCTGTAGATGTCCATATAAATCAACTGTATGCTGAGGTGAGCGATATTTGTAAAGTGTAGACAGCAAAAGTAAAGCATGACAGAACAAATGTTTTCTGTGAATCATGGCTGTGACTGTGTACCTGTGGTTCCCATGTAATTCACATGGTCAGCAATTTTTAACTGGTGATAAATTTTTTTGAGCTGCATTTTTAATTTTGACCTAAGGTAGTGCCAGAACATTATTTTCCTTTCCCATTGCGCTGTCCGAAACTATTCAATTTAGTGTGATGGATGATTGTATTAGCATCAGCTGCAGGAATAACAAATGGGAGGAGCAGGTCTGAGCCTGAGGGTCACTTGGTGTTCTTTCTTTTTGAAAGATGTACAGGCAGTAAGGTATCTTCAAAAGGTTTTTCTAGTGAAGTCTAGAAAATTACAACACTGGTGACCCTTGGAGATGAACCAAAAATCCCTGCTCTACTTTCTCTGCTTCCTGTGAATGCGTTACAGTTCAGATCAATTTGTAGATAAATAAATCAAAACGGCTGCAAAGTGCTGAGATGTGCCACATACACTGAAAGCCAATTGAGCAATAGATTAGATCAGACAGATGAGATGCCATTTCATTCAACGTGACTCTGTGTTCTTCTTTCCAAACCTCACTCTACTGTAGCCTTTGCTAACTTAAGGCACACTGTCCTCACTTAGCAGAAGAACAGCTATAATTCTCTTGTCTCTGACAGAAAATTAGACCATTGTTGTGATTAGCTGAATGGTCCTTCAGTCAAACTGCTTACCCCATGCATTTAGCATAAGTCTGTAGGAACAGAGCATCAGTTCAAGTTCCTGCTGTAGAAGATCACAATCATATAAAATGAGAAAAGTTGAGGGATGAAATTATATTTCAGCAAAAGTCTTTATTGCTATCCTCATGCTGGAGACATTCTTGGAAAAAATAAACATCAAACCACACATTTTACAATCTGCTCAAATATTTTGGCAAACCCAAAAGCATTTAGAGGCAAACCAGACTTTAAATGCCTGGATTTTCTTTCAGGGATTACAAGGTGGTGAGGGTTGTAGGGAGAACAGTCCAAATCTGTCCAGTGGAAAGATGATTACCCAAAAACAGGATGCAGACATTGATGTGCAGGTGAACTCTTGTTTAGCTGGGGATTTTTTTTGTTGTTGCTCTCAGCCAACACAAGTTTCAGAAGGATGTGAGATTCAGCAAATTCTCTGTATCTATCTATGGCCACAGGAGTATGCAGTACTGCAATTTAAGTTAATTAAATTCTTTTGCATTACGATGTCATTAGATTATGACTTAACACAATCTAAAATGTATTTTAAATCATACCAATGTACTTTTAATGTCTAACAAGTTGTTAACCATAGTCTTTAAAAGATGGAACCAACTTAGCAAAAAAAGGTTCTTTTGAGGGAAAGCTAAAGAAGTATAAATTATAATTTTTTTGCTTGAGATTCACCCATGAAATGAAATGAAATTAGTTTACCATAGCATGTTTTGAAAGTAATCTCTATCTTCTACTTCTTTATGTTCAGCCTTACATCCATTGTAGGTTTTCTGGTCTATTAAAGTCGCCATAAAGCTCTGATTGTTTTTTAGACCGTTTGCATATCCAATCCTTTTGCATGTGGATTTTTGTTAAATCTTACATCAGATGGTTTTTCTTTATTAGCAATGAGAATCTTTGCACAATGTATTGCTCGCTACAGTGATTTCACTCCTCATCACAAAACAATTGTGAAATTCAGTTTAACATAATTCATTTGTTGAACAGTAATGCAATCATCCAGGTTTTTAGTTTTTTATTCATCGATCACCGATTAGGCCCAAAAATTTGGAAAGTGGGCCAATAACTTGCTGATTGATAAATGTTCTAAGAGGCTTTGTGGTAACACTGTGTTCCTACTTCCCCCACAGTCTTCAGTTTGAGTAACACCTGATTAAGATTGTCTGCTTTTTTTCAAATCCATGGTATTTTCTGAACAGTAAACAATTAGACTGGATTCAGTGGATTGAACATACAAATGTGTATTTGAACACCAGCGCCACAAAAATAGGTTCTTTCACTATGATGAAACTCATGTTTTTGCTAAACTGTAGATTTCAGTCAGAATTTTCTTTAAACATTGTCTCAAACTTACACTTTGTGACACTTCAAAGTAACCTACTATGATATTAGCATTTTTTCTGATTAATGATTCATACTTAGCAACTATACAAATGGTCTGTGTTGCTCCATGCTCCTATAGATTCACTACACATAACTTTACCGATACATAGTTTGCAAACTAAATGGAATAATGGCACAACAACTGTTCGTTTTTCGTCAATCCCCTCTAAGTCCATATTGCTACATTGCTGAAATATTTGCATACCAAAAGATTAGGATGCCCATTACAGATTGGTGCTCCTTTTTGTAGTTTTTCCTGATGTTGTGGGTCAGATATGTTGCAGCTCTGACACCTAATTCTTACTCTTAATACATCTGTTGCACTTACTCAAATGTAATGCATCCAGTTGAATGTAAAAGATGAAACGCTGCACTTGAATTTACAGAATTTTTCCCTCAGTCTTTGCTAAGCGCATAAGTAAGCTGCAGCTTTTCCTCACATGCTGCTCAGAGGAATTTTAACGTGTCGGTCATGTGTTCTTCACAGTCTCGCTATGGAATTCCTGCTGAAGACTACCTTAAAGACAGAGCTACTGTGTTGCTTTTCTTATTTTAGTGCTGTTGGGATGGGGGTGGAGGGTATGAGGAGGGTCACAAGCAGTTGGCTCCCTAACAGATGGAGGCTGCTGCCGCTGTTGCCGCTGCAACGTCTGGCTTGGACAGTTTCTATAGTAACCCACCCACAAGAGTCTGTATGACCATAGAGGAAGCAGGGGCTGCTGGGTCTATGGATAATGATGAGACTGTGCTTTATTTCTGTTTCTCCCACGCAGCAAACACAGATTAACCAGTGGCTGTAACTTAGCCATTTCATAAAGCAGTTGTGCAGGAGATCTGACTGATATTTATCTAACCAGGGTGTCTAATTGTATTTGAGGTCATGCACCGGTTCTTGTAACTTTGGTAAACTGAGCTAAAAAAAGTTTCTTCTTATGAAACTTGCTGTTTTCCTTCTAAATTTCTGCATCTTAATGTACGGCTTTGGATGTATGTATTTGCTGGCAGTTGCTTCATGTTGTACATTGGACACAGCAGCACGCATCTCATGCTCCTCTGTGGCATCCGCTGAGTAAATACTCTATTGTTCATGTAGTTCAGTCCATTCCCATGTTTTTTGCTGATTAGGTTAGCAGCATATGACACTCATTAATGTTTGCGGTGTAATTTTGTTTTCTCCTTATGTAACAAGACAAATCTTGTTGAGATATTCTCTTCCTTTGCTTGAAAATAATGAAAGATGACAGATTAAATAAAGCAGAAAAGTATGAGCACCATTAGAAGGATTTTTGCTGATCAGATTTTTTTTCTGCTTAATAGTTTGTTGTGGAAATAACAGCATTGATGCTAAATTAAGAGTTGCTAAATTTTGAGTTTTACATTATATATCAACAAGTTTGTTTAATATAAGCAGAAAAATGTGAGCATGAGTGGCTAAACAGTATTTCAGCAACCATTTGAGAAAAAAAAGAAATAAATACGGGCCCTATACAGAGTTATTAGCAAAAATGTTATGAATCAAAATAAATCAAAGTAAACTTCTTTAGTCATTATTTGAACCCTGACAGGTACACAAAAGGGGAAGTCCTGAATATTAGGTCAGTTGACAGCAAAATTTCCAAAAAATATGCCAGTTCTACTTTTCGAACAAAGGGATCTGTCTTAATAGGAAATTAAAAAGAAAAGCCTTAAAGTAAATTTGATATTTTCACTTAATCACTTAGTCGACTCACATATCAAGAGGAAGAGTATCCTTTCTTATGTACACTTGAAATGATCATTGGCTCTTCTTTCTAGAGCCCCGTGATAATGCTGGAGGAGCGACTAACTATCAGTTTGCATTCTACAAACTGGCCTGTTTGGAAGAGAACTAGAAAGAAAGACATTGCTGAAAGAAAGTCTGTTTAGGGTTTACTACATGGCATGGAGGAGACATAGCAAACACATGAAATAAGGGTGAGACTAAAATGTAACCTTTTTGATGTCAAATATGAAAAACATATACCTTGCCCCCTGTCAAACATGGTGGTGGCTGTATTGTGGTATAGGGATGTTTTCTGGAGCCACAGTAAGGGGGGTTAGAGAAGGTGAGAAGATTAAAGAAGCCAAATACAGGGTGATCCTGGAGGTAAATCTTTTAGGGCCTGAAAAAGATGTCATGCTATGGTAGAAATTCCCCTTTCTGATTGACACTGGCCCTAAATGTAGAATCAGAGCTACAATGGAAGGCTTTTAATCACAGCATAGTCACATGTTAGAAGGGTTTCATTAGATACTTTATCTAAATTCACTTAATTTGTGGCAAGGCTTGAAAATTGCCTATGAAAGACACTTCCAATCTCGTCTCACTTTGCAAAAAAGACTGGCTCTGGTCGAATCATATCCCCAAAGATAGAATAGAGGGAGACTCAAATGCATTCACCACCTGTCGTGTTAAGGTGGCAAAATGTTAAGATTGGAAACTTTTGAATGTGGCTGTATATCCTCATTGTACTTGCTATGACTACTACCTAAAGTTAGTTTGCTGAATTGTGATGTTCCTCAGCGTTCTCCTCCCCCCGTCCATCAACTAACAGTGATGATGCTGTGCGAAAATGTCAACCCATTTTGGCATAATTGTTGCATTTTACTCAGCAAGCCCATTAACAAGAGCAGAAGTTCACAGAGAATGATGAGGTCCTTTATTTTTGTCTGTATTCTGCCCTGGCCTGCTCAGTTCTGGACGTACGGTCTGTATAAGGTCTGGAAATAAAAGCCTTATTTTCAGTCCATCGGCTCTTTATCCCACTGTGTCGTGTCTCTGGTGAATTCACCTGGGGTTAAATCACCTAAAATTAGACTCTCAATTATGAGCAATTACCACTAGGCCTGTGGGCCCCACAGTGGATTCGCTCCCTCTCGCAAACCTGCACTGCAACACACCTCTCCAGTTTTCTGCGAGCTTGGGAAGGCACCTATACTGCAAAGTGAAAGTGTGCTAGGAGGAGCTTTGCTTACACTTCCTCAATTGCTTTCTAAACCCATTTCCTATTTTTGTGACAAAGATATATGGGCTGTATTTTCCTCAATAGGCTAACTGTAAAGTCTTTATTCTTTAATTGGAGCAATAGAACAAAACGTTATGTATTAAATCTGTCACATGCCACAAATCATTGGCGACCCTGTATGCGTGGACTCAATCTAATCACTTCTGTGCTGCTTCTAGAAACTGTCCAATAGCTTAAAAAAAAACATTCTGCCATTTCTTTGGGGATATGTTAATGTGTCTTGATGTCTGGAAAGTGAATCATTTCAAAAACCTCCCAATTATTAAATAACAATTAAGAGGCACTACCTTGTTATTACAAAAAATCCACCATTGCACAGTTTTGCAACTGTTTGCAGCCATTTTATGTAATATAAAATAAATGTTGAGTCGGAAGTGGTGGCTAGCAGCAGGTTTTTGGATTTTGAAGGGAGAACAGCTCATTCAAAAATTAGTTAAAAATAGACAGAACTGTAAACAAATAAATAGAAAAACTTAGTTCAGCCTCTTATGAAATATCATCATAGATTTTCCCACAGAATATTGACAGAGAAAGATTTCATGAGAGAATGAAATTGCTAGTATAACTTATTACATGTGGACTTGAATTTGGCTTATAGCAAGTTAGGGACTCAATTTAAGGACTGTGTGAATTCTCATTGGTTAAGAGTTTAAAAAAGAAGAGTGAACTACAATACTGTGCCTATCAGGGTGTAGTCCTATAATATCTTTGTAATAACACCCACTCTTAGACTGATCTGCAATATTTAAAATCTCGTATTTTTCTAAATCTATAACACTCCTTCAAGATTTTAGCCACAGATAAATATTTCATTCTTTCTTTCCATTCCTCCAGGGCAGGAGCGATTCGGAAACATGACGCGGGTGTACTACAAGGAAGCCGTCGGGGCATTTGTTGTGTTTGATGTGACGAGGGGTGCCACGTTTGAAGCCGTGTCTAAATGGAAGCATGACCTGGACAGCAAAGTGAAGCTGGCTAATGGCAACCCCATCCCCGCAGTGCTCCTCGCCAATAAATGTGACCAGAAGAAAGACAGCGTCAACAATTCAACACTAATGGACAATTTCTGCAAAGAGACAGGCTTCCTGGGCTGGTTTGAGACATCAGCTAAGGTGAGAAACAACCAATAACCCACATGTGGTGCCTTGAAAAAATACTTGTCACTTTACAGGTTTCTTCTGTTTTTGCTTTTTTTTGTGTCACACTTACATTTTTCAGATCCTCAAACTGACTTTAATGTTCATCAAACACATTTTTAAATGATATATAAGCAATATAATTTTAAAATTATAAAATAGTTTTGGCATGGTTGTTTGTCCTGTCTGTCTCTGTGTTTCCCTGCGACAGACTGGCAACCTGTCCAGGCTGTACCCCGCCTCTTGCCCAGAACGTTAGTTGGAGATAGACACCAGTACCCCTCCCAACCACTGTAGGGACAAGGGTGTTAGAAAATGGATGGATGAAAATAGTTTTGATTAACCAATTAGATCTTGCTCAGTTTTGTGAGTCAAAACCAAACACATTTAATACCATTCTTGTAGAATTAAGTAATCAGTTAAATAAAAATATTTCTGACAATATAAAGTAAACCAACAGGTCCCAAAAAGCAGGAAATCACGCCCCAATCTAAAAAAAAATAAAAAAAATAAAATCAAGAACAGAAATTGACATCGATCAGTCTGGGAATGGTGACAAAACCAACAAACTGCAGAAGTTAGATTATCCACAAGTTGAGAAAACAGAGTTAAGGTGTTGTCCATCGGCCAAATTTACTCTGCATCAGCAAACTTTCCAAAGAAAATAGTAAATAAATTTACATAGTGCTTTTCTAGTCATACAACCAACTCAGACACTTTGCATTAGAGCTACATTCACCCCACTGTTTCATATTAAATGCAGTCTGGTCTTGTGATCTAAACTAATTTAAATTGTAATACTGTATGTAATACAAATTGCTGTTGTGACTTTGTGTACAACCTTTTATGTGTTCTTTTCATCTCATATTCAGCATCTTCCTTTTTTTTGGTTATGTCATTGTGTTTCTTCATAGTGAATCATTCTGCAGCAGCATTAGATTCCCAATGTTGGAGTTGTTTTAATGTCATGACATGATGTGATTGTTACTGAAGAGAGATTATAGCTTCATCATGTAAGCTTTTTACATGACCCAACAAGAGACAAAAGTTGTCACCGGATGCGTTGCCACCTTCCTGAATGATTTCCTTTCTGCCACTGACTGACAGGAAATCCTCCAAAGTTTTCCTGTGGAGCAGCCTGGTCTCTTCTTCTCCTGTGGTTATTGTGAAAGTACAAAATGTTGAAATCTTTTTTGGCTCTGAACTTTTCAACAGCAAGTGTCTGAAACAAGCAACCATATTGGTTAAAAGTGTTTAAACCAGTCTAGTAACCACAGCAAAACAGATTTAATATGGTAGATTGGTTTGGGATTGGCATATAAAGGAAATGTCTTACTTTTCTTCCTTCTCCTGGTGTCATAAGTTACTGTTTTTATTTTGCTTACTGTGACCTTCGTAAAGTAGAATCTTTCAAAATTTTTATGAATACAATTCAGAACAAATGAGCTTTATTTTCAATTAAACTCTTTTATGGATACCCTAAAAATTAGCAGTAACCTTAGTCTCAGTATAAACTCTCAGAGGTTTGTAAATGAACATCAGTAACTAAATCACATGATAATAAACAAAGAAACAAACAAGTCACGTCTCAGATACAGTTTTGGAAATGTTTAAAGTGTAAACGCAGATGGATGTAAAACCTGGAGAAAGAAAGAAAACTTGTTAGAAGGTCCTGAAGAGACTGAGATGGAGATTCACCTTCAGCAGGGCAAAAGCAGTCAACATACAGTGAGGTGCAATGGAACAGTTTAATTCAAAACATGGTCATCTTTTAAAAGGGCTCAGTCCTGCACCCAAAATCTGTGGCAAGACTTCACTGATGTTCCCTATTCAGTCGTTCAGAACTTGAACTATTTGAAAATAGGCAAAACATTCTCTTTGTGCACAACTCATAGGTACTTCAAGGGATAGTACTTTAACAAATTACTTTTGTTATTTCTTTGGAGGGAGGTATTGTTAGTTTAAATTATTTTATATTAACACTGCTAATGGGTATTTTGAACAACAGAGTTGTACTTTTCACAAATATAACTAAAAGAGAGCAGGAAAATGTCATCCATATTTCTTGTCATCTCATTCCTCTTGCTGTTATACTTTACTCACTGGCATTATCAGTCTTTCTAGGAAAACATCTGAAGTCAAGAAACTGGAAACACTGCAAGGAAGAGGCTCCCTTACATTTTGAATAATAGCTAATAATAGCTAGCACTGTTACTCTTCCCTGTTAAGAGATGAGTTGATGTGTTTGGAATAAGTTGACTCTATTGATCTAATTATGAAAAGAACTTTTGCTCCTGGAGCTGTGTCATGTGAAGTGTGTGGTTGTGTGACGAGTGCAAAGCAGTTTCCTTTCTGTTAGTGCAGTAACTTGCTGGTCACATTAGTGTAAAGCCCCACCCACAAAAACCTGGGATGGGAGTTCTCTTAATGGGAGCCAAATGTTCACAGAACAATGTGTTCTCAAGGCCATAAGCAATAAAATAACATTGTCTTGGTGAAGTAAATCAATGTTTTTAGAGGGTTTTTGAAATATGGGTCTGAAATGTATTGCCTCGTTACTGGAAAAGTTGGGGATTTTTTTTTTTAGAAAATAATAGAAGTTAATCAACATAAAAAGTACTAAAATAATGTTATTTTGGATTAAAAAGAAATCCAAAAGAACATTCAAGACTAATTTCAGTTTTACTAAAATGCAAATAACATTTCATTGTATTCAGCAATTACTTTTGAAAAATAATTATCTCTCACTGTACAGTTATTTTGGCATACGCATATCATCAGTTTTGCAAGACTTCATGAGAACAGATGTAAAATAATCCTTTTGTAATATATCTACCTTCTGTTTTCCACTTAGATGCTGCCTTTCAATTGCAGCACAGGCCAAGCATCAAGTGAACATAAACAACTGCAAAAGAAAAAAACATTGTCAGCAGTTTTAAAAGGCTCAAACAATTAAAACAGCCATCTGCTTGTTAGAATATTCTGACAGCTTAAACTAGCATCTGATTGCTCCTGGTCAATTGAATCATTTTCCAGCTTCAACACCCATTTTCGACCCAAGAGTTGACATTTTTTCCCCACCTACTTCAGTTTGATCCCTAAAACAAACATCAGTGCATCAGTGCCATTTTGATGCATAGGGAACTTATTGCAGTCCTACAAAAAGCACATAAAATAGTCTTTTTGTTCTCAGCAGCCATCACGCAAACCACTTACCATTGGTTGCACATGCAAAAAAGCAATAGAAAACCAGTTCAAGGCACAACAGACAGATGGCTGTAAATTTTTATCTGGTGCTTGAGCGCCTATGTCCAACCCAAACTGTAAAAGTACAAAATGGTGGACGGGAGAAATGACCGGGAAGCTTACCACAGTTAAAAAGGCGGTGTATTTCTAGTTTTTAAGTAATTAAAATACTTGAAAACTCTCTCTGTTGGCTGAAAAAAAACAGACAATGTGAATTGTTCCAATACTCAGTCTAAAGGCAAAACAGAACCAAGATTTCAGTTGGAAAGAACAAAACTTTTTTTTGGTATATTTTGCAATGGTAATCAATGTCCGTTAGTCCAGTGTTTCCCAATTCCAGTCCTCGGGGCCCCTCTGCCTGCATGTTTTAGGTGTTTCCCTTCTGCCACACACCTGGATTGAATCTTTGGGTGATTAACAGGCTCCTGCAGCACTTGGTGGCTGCAGAAGATGTCATGCAATCATTTGAATCAGCTGTTCTGGTTATAGAGGCACATCTAAAACATGCAGAGCAGGGGGCCCCAAGGACTGGAATTGGGAAACACTGCGTTAGTCATTTAAAGCTTTTGACCAAAATGAAAATGTAGTTACAAACAAATGTTGTTCCCATGGCTTGTGTGAATCTATTTTGAAATTATTGTACTTCATATCTGCCATTTCTTTTTGTAGTACGTATCCTTTAACATCATGTTGTAGTATCCCTATCTTACTGAACTATTTTCTTGTGTTATTAGGACAACATCAACGTAGATGAGGCGGCTCGTTTCTTGGTAGAGAACATCCTGGCGAATGATAAAGGTTTGCCGTATGAGGAGAGCAACGGAGACCGGATCAAACTGGACCAGGAGACTGTAGCTGCTGAGAGCAAGTCAGGCTGCTGCTAACACTCAATCCACTCACATTAACCATCCGCCTCCCTCTGGTGGGGTCTAGTGAGTTCACCCAGCCTGTGGCTCCAGCTGCCTGATGCAACCTTGGAGACAAATATGATTTTTTTTTGTTTCTTCAAAGCTTCAGGAACTTCTTACACTGATGCCCATTTGACCTGTGCATCCAAGATTCTCATTACTCACTTTTATTTTCGATCTTGCCTTAAAGGTTTTCTATTGCATTTATTTTGCATTTGGGGGATTTTTTTTGCTGTTCCTTTAAAAATGCTTACAGTATGTACAGCTGATTTTCAAACTGTTGCCCTGACAACCTCTAAAGTTGTTTTTTTTTTTTTGGCAACTTCTTAAGTCTTGGACTACTATCGTACAAGAAACGGGGTGGGGGGTGTGGTGCATTCACTGCAGAAAGTTGAGCGCACGCTTGGAAGAAATTTTTGACCTTGTGATTGTCACTTTAGTGTATTCTTAATCAATATCATTCCATGTATGTCTTATTTTCTCACCTCACATTTTTCTGTGAAACAAAAAGAACACAAAAAAATAAAGATGCTGCAGCTTTTCTTCGGTGCCAATAGATGGACATTGCATTCTATTGCACACTGAATTTTGCCTGCTTTTTTCATTATTAGACTTGCTATTTGGCTTTTTTGCTATCAAGCTGTATTGCATTTGTCCACTTATCTCTAATTAAGTATTGTGCCATAACATTGCTATTATTTTAACAACAGCATGGGTAACAATTTTTCTGCTTCACATAGTACAATCAAAATTACACTGCAGTATTTCACAAAAAACTAACAAAGAAAAAGAACAAAGCTATATTGATGGTACTGAATGACTACAGAAGCAATTGCAGACCTTTGCTTAGCTATGTTTCTGCTAGTGTGGCTGTGTAAAGGCGTGTGCTTTTGAAATGTTTTGGGTCAAATGTTGCATAACTGACTGTGCAGCAAAACCAGACTCTGACAGAGGTCTCCAGGCTTTTGTATATGGCAACCTGTTGAGTTGTTGATTAAATGTAAATATTGTTTTAAACATGTTTACAGGTGAAAATACTTTAAATATGCAAAACCAAAATAGAATAAACATTTTGTCAGATCTTTGTTGTCAAGTTGTGATTTAATGCCTGTTGAAGGGCTCTGGTGATAGATGTGATCCCAGCTCCAGAAAGTCTCCAGGAAAAGGTAAACACAAAATACTTTATGGGTGAAGTAAGACGAACATTACTTCTTTAGTTGAATTGTAATTAAGAGCACGTTGAATGTTAAGAACACAAAATATGTGACTGCCTATGACCTCTGAAGAAACAGATGTTGTGCCTGGGTTTTAAATGACGTATGTCTAGTAAAGAAGGTTTATTGGTACCTTAAAAGCAAACTAATCCATCCATCCATCCATTTCTGTACACCTTTGTCCCCTAAAGGGGTCGACAGGGGTGCTGGTGCCTATTTCCAGCTAACATTCCGGGCGAGAGGCGGGGTACAGAGCCGTTTTCCTTACGACAAACAACTTCGACATATGTTTTGGAAATATGATAATTTACGCTAAATTGATTTTATATCGGCAGATATAAAATTTCTACTTCTTCTTAATGTTTTATTGGCGATTGGCACAAAAGTTTGAGCACATAGTGTCAAAATTAGAAAGTGCAGGAAATGCCCCTACTCTTGATCCCGCCCACCTTTAAGCTCGGTTGCGTAGCAACTGTCAAACTTCGACAGGCAGAAAGAAACGCTTATGAAACGAATATAGTTAAGGCGCTTTGTTTTACTTTTCTTTTTTTTTTTTCTTTTTTTTTGACATAAACACAATGTCCAAACAAGCACAGATAAAGAAAAGGGATCACGCCACCAGCAAAACGTCTGCATCTGAACGGCAGTATGAGTGAGTCATTAAATACAACTGCGTTGCTGCCTTGCCGTTTGCTAACAAAGAAAAGTGCACAAAGGTGAATCGAATATCTCGGTATTTTAGGACAGCCAACTCCTCTGAGAGCCTCGAAAAAACCAAAGTTTACATCTGGCCCGAGTGGAACGATACCGAAGTCAGCAAGGAGAAGTGGGACGTATCTAAAGGAGAAGGCAGAAAGTCAACCAAGACCAAGAGTAATTCTGTAAATATGGGGCGGGGGGTGGTAGTCAGTGAAAGACGGTTCCGACAGTGAGAAACGTGATTTCAGTATTTTCCAGGTCTACAACGTCTGGTCTTAAGAGCATGGACAAATGGGTGTTTTCGGATTTTATTCCGTTTCATCATCTAAAACGTTTTGTTGTTATCCTTCCTTGCTTCCTTTTGAGTCATTCCTTTTCAGGTGTCCTTTTCAGCTTCCCTCTTTTCCCTTCGTCCTTTCTCCCACACTTTTCTCTTTATTTGATTCCTTCCTTTCTTTCCTGTTATGTCTTTTCTTTGCTATCTTTGTCCTTACAGTCTGTGTTGTTACAGATCTGTCATTTAAAGCCTTTGCACTAAATATCCTATTCATTGTGAAACTTTGTATTTCATAGAAAGTTAATTCCGGAAAGCACTGAAAATGTTTGTGAAATATTAATTAATCTAATCCATATATGGAGGATAGTTAAACTTCATCACCACATTCAAACAAAAATGATTAAAATATGCATCTGCATTTGAAAATGAAGTTGCCTTTTCAGTCATTCTTCGACGATCCAGAAGGAAAGGTGTTTTTGCCCTCAGCCCTGAAGGTGCACACATGGAAACGTCCAGCTGAGTTTATTGTTGATAAGGTAATTATACCTTCCCTTTCAGAATTATGTTGTTTTGTGTTAAAACATAAACCTTTAGTTTCAGTTAGTTTTAGTTGGGGATAGCTGCTAATATAATAGTCTAGTACTTGTGTAGTGAAGCTATATTAACTTTCGCCATTTAGCAAATATGTTGACTCGTATTGAACTATAAATGTCCAACAGTGCAGTCTGTCCTGCCAAATGGGTAACCAAGTTTCAGCATTAAGAAAAAATCATGTTAATTAAGTGAATTGTTAGTAATAATTTTAACCGCTTTTACCCTTATAAGATAATTTATTTTGGATCTTGTGTCAGATTGCAACTAACATTAATTCTTATCCTTGCAAATATAAAAGCACTGATACAGTACCTCAAAATGGTACTCTTAATCCATTGAACCTTTATGCAATTTGTTACATTACGAACATAAAATTTTATGTATTTAAAAAAATTTCATGTGATAGATGAAAGTAAAGTAGTGTCTGATTGTAAATTGGAAGTTAAAACATATGTGAAACAATTGAAATGAACAGGTGAAAATTGTGGTATGCATTTGTATTCTGTCATAGGTTTTGAGAATCACCTTTTACTGCAATTACAGTCTCGTTGTTAGTTATGCTCATCTATAAATTGAAATGCAGATATTGTTTTCAATGGAAAATGGCTCAAGGTTAGACAGATCAGATTGAAAGTGTCTCCAAATTCTTTCAAAGTTCTCAATCAGATTTTGGTCTGGATTTTGACTGGGCCTTTAATGCTTTACAATAAACTTTTCTATGTAATTTTGGTAATATTATTGTTCCACTGGAAATTGAAACTGCTGTCCCCATTGCTAGTGTTTTCACAACCTGCTGCAGTTGTTTTTCTGATTAAATGGCATTTAGCTCCATATAGATTTACCAACCTGTAAAGTGTTTATCTGCTAATAGAATAGTTAAGGTAATTTACTCAGCAATAAATCCCTAAAGTAAATTTCTCCTTGCGTCACAATGTGAAAAGTATGCAGATATCTTCTCTAACCTTCTCCAATTAAGTGTAATTGCATCACTTTATTTTTCACATTGGTGTATGGACCACTTACTAACTGGAAGCTTCCTGTTATTTTGAATCAGTCTTTGCCAAGTCACATGGTGCCTTTTCACTCAAGAAGTCAAAACAAATTCAATGGTTTCATACAAAAGGAGCAGAGGCTAATCAAGGAAGCAATCAGCCATACAGAAGGAAGAAGACACTCTTCTGAAAAAGCTGTCTGTCTTGCTGAAGATGCACATTATGAAAGAAATGATTTAACGTCCTTGAAAAAAGTTGCTTCAGTTTGAACAACAAAAACGTCCTTCTTTAGCAGTAAACCTGTTTCTGACATCTGATGCAGGACAGGCATAAATAAAACAGTATTAGTATTTTATTTAAATGCATACATTTAAATACATGCATTTTAATTTAAATTCCTTATTTAAATTTAAGGACCTTGAATTGCATGTTATATATTTGACAGTAGATTACTACATAAATCAACCATTTATTTTCACTGTTTGACAATAATTTAGTCTTAATGTTTTCTCTGTCAGTTAGATTTACCAAAGGTATTTTATGTGATTATTATCAGAATAATGAGTGTTTTTGATCACTTTCTTGAAGTTCTGTAGGTCACCTACACCCAAACTATTTAAGTCCATATTATAATGACATGGCTTTCTAAGCTTCTGAATAAATAACTGGTTAACACACACTCGTGGATGTGTTTTAAGGCACAAATTCACTGCTTGCTTTTGTGTCATAAGAACATTTAAAACAAATGTGACAAGACAGTTAGAAATGTCAATGTGGACCTTCTTAAGTCTAGTTCATTCTTTGGTACAAATTTCTGATGCCTGAATGAACCACGATAATCTTTTTTTCCCCAAAAAAATCAATTTAAAAAGCCAGATTCTGGTTTGAAAATGCACAGAAACCTTAACCTTATCATGTCCCATTATGAAACTAAAGCTCGAGTGCAAATTTGTGAAAGATTGTGGACAGACCTAAAAAGCTGTGCTAGTAAAATGGCTCACGAACTTGACACATTTTCTGTCAGGAAGAAAGAGTTTAGTGTGTTATATTGTTACAAAAAAACTAAGGTTGTGTATGTGTTTTATAGTGTGTATGTAGGTATGTTTTCATTTGTATGTATTTATATTATAGTTGTGTTGAATAGTCAAATATCTTATAGGCAAGTCAGTGTCTCTGTCGTTTTTAGGATGTGACTGTGGTTGAAAACAAAATGGACTTTGACCTGGTCTCCCCCAACAATCATTTGTTTGGCTGTGAGGTTAGTTTTTAACATGTCCTACACTGTTAGCCTTTGCTGTATTTTCTACAGCTAAATACCGCAAAATGCCCAGTAAAACTAACATAAAACATCTTTACAATTAGTTACTGTAATTTGCATTGCATTATGGGTAAAGGACATAGTATTACAGTAACTTACTGTATGTTTTGAAGTTGCAGTATTTTACTGTTTACACATTGCAGTAGTGGTACTGTATTTATAATGTCTTGCACTGTTAGCCTTTACTGTATTTTTTACAGCTAAATACCACAAAATGCCCAGTAAAACTAACATAAAACATCTTTACAATTAGTTACTGTAATTTGCATTGCATTATGGGTGTAGTACATAGTATTACATTAACTTACTGTATGTTTTGAAGTTGGTAATTTACTGTTTACACATTGCAGTAGTGGTACTGCACTTATAATGTCTTTCGCTGGCCATGTAAGAATTCTATTTGATTTCCAACGGTCATCATAGATGTTTCATCGTGGTTCCCTGTTTCTGTATTTTTACTCCTTTAGTGGTTAACATATTTTAAGGCAGAAAGAGAGCATGTACTTTTGTTTTTTCACATCCTAGCTAACATTAATATGCAGTTTATCTGGCTACGTCATCAAGGGTGGCTTCGCTTCCAACGTTTTTCTGATGACGCGTTTGTTTTAAACTCGAGCTTTTTCCGTCAAGTGCAAGTGCAGCTCTGTCGCGTGCTGTGGGCTCACACTGCTTCAGCTCTTCGCAATACAGGTAAAAAACACTTAGAAAACTGTTTGAAGCCAAAACCTAATCTGGATATGTACATTTTAGATGGAGCTAACGTAACTTATAGCATCATGCTGTAATGCTATAACTTAGCATGAGGTGAAAGATAGAAAAATATGATGGTGTTATTTTTGAGCTGGTTCGAATTAACGTAAGCTAAGGTGCTAATTTAACCGAAGTTTAAAGCTTTACTTTTGCCGCTAAATCTTCCTCGAGCGACTAGCTTTGGGATGAGATAAGCTCAGTGCTGAGTGTCTGTTAGCATTGTTGTTACATCCTTTGTCGAACAATATAACGTTAACTGATAATTGATCCCCTTTTTAAAAAAAAACTAATAACTAATTAGCTAATTATTTTATTAGATAATAAAATAATCTAATAACTGTTCATTTGTTTAAACCATGACCTTGCAAATGTTAAGAGTGCAGATTAGCTAGGTCAACAAAGATGTATTCTAACTTGTTCTTTTTTTCTTTTTGTCAGATGACTTTTTTAACTCCCAAGCTTTTTCCTCCAAGTGGCTGTGCAGTTCTGTCCTGCTGAGTGCTAACATAGTTTCAACTCTTGAAAAGACAAGACAACAGGTAAAAAGACAGCTCTTCAAACATATTTGAAGCCACAAAATAGTCTGGAAATGTAGAGGAGCAGCTAACCTAATCTATAACTTTGAGCTTGCTACAGCTAGTTAGCCTGCTAAAGTACCATTACATCTCCAACATAGTGTATAAGAGTCTGTAAATGAGGACAAAGGTGGAAAACATTCAAGTGGTTTCTGTTATTTTTTGAGTTGGTTCAGCCACAGTGGCAGGTGGACAAAAAAGTTAATTTCCAACCCTGGTTACATATAAGGACTGTTCACCTGTTTAAACCATGCTCTTGCAAATTTAAAGTTAAGTCAGTACTAACAGGTGCAATTATGTACAGGTGTAAATTCTGCAGCATTTGTACTTCATAATTTAGAGAATTTTGTAGTCATGTGAAGAAACATCAACACACAGCTAATTATCGGTTTCGTTGTGGAATAGAGCAATGTCCTACTTCCGTCAGAGAAAAAGAAAACATTTCGAAGAAAAAGAGGACTCAATCTTCATCTTGGTTGATGTAATTTTATATCGACTCTTAACTTAAAACACACATCTTAAATCAGAATTGTTCAATTAATTTGTTAAAGGATCAATTCACCCAACTCACAAACATTTCATTTCATTAACCCATATTGTACTTAGCCATTCAGATACTGTATTTGTGGAATGTAATGCTTTCAAAAATGCATTTAGCCTCACAAACTGTCATTCACATCCGCTGTTTCTGAGTGGTAGCAGGATGTAGGGGTAAAGTCTAGTCTAGTCTCTGGGGTGAGGTTCTCAAAAACCTGTTGTAATCTGGGTGAACTGGCCCTTTAAATATAAATTACTACCAGTAATTCATATTTAAGAGTTTTCCTTTTATGTTTCAAAGGTATCTTCCACCAAGATGTCTGTTGAGATGGAAATGACCTTACCTACAACACCAAGGGTAATCATGCTTGGTAAGAGGAATATTTTCTATCACTATAATTTTTTGTAGCAATGTATGTAATAGTTATGGTAGTCTGTACTTTTACTCACTAGCATTAGCCTGACAAGGGTTTGTCTATTTTAGGAAATAGCTTGATGTCTGCAACCCGGTGGATGGTCAGTATGGAGGAGAAGGTATTTTTCGAGCCTGAGCAACTACATGACTTTGCCAGCGTCCTTGCTGTCTTTTTGGGTCATATTATGACTTCAATCTGGAGTATCAGGAGTCAGCATCCACCACGCTGGAGATGATACAACAGTAAGTACTCTACACCAAGCCATTTATGAATTAAATTTAATGACAGTTTGACTGATGATGAAGAACCATAGCTGATTGCTGTATTGTATGTCTTCATTTAAAAAAATACAATTAATATATTTTATTTCTGTTAAAAGATTCTTTGTGAGGATCAATCCAGATGTTGGTACCAAATGCACAGCCAAAGTCAGTACAAGCTGCAAGATGGGAAGTCTTGTCAAGAGGAAAGTAGTCAGTGTCAACTCCCGGATCAACACCTTCCTCAAACGACTCGCTGAATTTGAATGGAGGACTTCCAACTAGGTAAGCATTTTACCAAATGTTTATTATTTTATTGTCTTTATTGTCCACCAACAAAATGACTAAAAAGATTGTTATGACATGTTGTACTTCATCGTCTCCTTGGGGACATTTGCAGGTCTCAATACAGTACGCAATCGTTTGAATTAGTGAAGACTGACTGACTGCTTTTGCCATAAACAATCCAAAAACCTGAAGTGAAGCCAGTCCTGCTCATTCTTTATGCAGCTTCTATTATCACTTCAGTGTAATTGATTTTTTTTAAAGAAATTATCACCTTAATGCTGCTTTATACCAATGGTTTTATGCATTTGGACATTGTCACTTCAGCTTAATTTGTCAGCCTTCCTGTTGATTTGAAAATGTAGATAACTTCCTGACCATCTCATGACCTCCCACATCGTCTGTCTTATTCTTTACAGTTCAGCTTCCACAAGATGGATCTCACTGATTTTGTTTTAATGGAATAAAAGTTCTTCTGATGTAGGAAATGCATCTGATATAACAATATTTATTGATATGAATGTCTACCATACAGTACATTATCACACTTGCACTGTTATTGTGATGTATTGTGTAACAGTGCACATTTAAGCTACTGTGAACTGCTTTCTGACAATGCAGCCTCTGCTGGTTTTTGACTGTTCACCATTTGAATGATATACGTGTTCATGTTGGTGCATACCTGATGTGGTACATAAAATTTGTAGTGCCCAATTTTTTTAGTTGTTCTTTTGTTGTACAGTGTGCAACAAATAGAAAAGTTTATGCAAAGATTGTTACTGTTATTGGATCCAGATGCATTCAAGTGTCCATATTGAGTGAAATACAGTTCATATTCAAATGAAGTTAAGTATATTCTATATATTTTTTTAAAGTCAGTCTTTTAATAGTTTATGGCTGGTACTTGATGCACACGTTCATGCTGATACATACATGTGCCATAAAAAATATTGACATGACCTGTAGTGTGTTCTATGGTTTTGTTGTTTTATAGCACATTATATTGTATTGTGACATTGTTCTTTATGACATTGTGAATATATAAATGGATTTTATTTCAACAAATCTGCTGAAAATAAATACCTGTTTTTATTCACAGTACTTGGACTAAAATTTCTTTTATGAAATTTTTCGGTTTATGGTAAAATATTCTTGTATTAAAAAATGTAAACTTTAATTTACAGTAAAACTGACATTATGTTGTGAAACAAGTTTACAGTAGACCAGCTTTACTATAAAATACATTTACAGTTTTATGCTATAAACTACATTTACAGTAAAGCAGTTATAACTGCAAAGCACACTCACAGTAAAAATTAACTGTGAAATATCATGACAGTAAAGGTACCGTAGAATGGTAATTACAGTAACTTACTGGCAACACTGTTGCCAGTAAGTTACTGTAAAATGGCAATTACAGTAACTTACTGGCAACACTGTTGCCAGTAAGTTACTGTAGAATGGCAACTACAGTACCTTACTGGCAACACTGTTGCCAGTAAGGTACTGTAGAATGGTAATTACAGTAACTTACTGGCAACAGTGTTGCCAGTAAGGTACTGTAAAATTACAATAAAAAGTCTAACAGTGTATGTGTAAATATTGCTTCTGCATTGACCATGTAACACTTATACTGACAGTAATTTTTGCCTGTCTTCTTTGCTGTTTCTGTCCTACCTTCTGTTAAGCTAATGAGGTGGATCATCAGTGAGATCCATATTGTTTGGATGCTTTACACAGAGTTTACCTTCCAACACGACAGCTGGAAACCCTGGGAGCACATCTACTCAATGTGTGACGTGGTGAAAGGTCATGTGCCACTTTATAACAGCTATGGGAAATATGTGATCAGACTTTACTGGATGGTAAGCCTATCAGAAAAACATGCATTCATAAAGACATTCCTGAAGTCACAGTAGTTTTCTAATCATGCATGTCTGAAGGCACAGTGTTTTATTTCTTTATACAGGAGATTATGTCAGATTTAGTCAATGAAAATGTGAATGAACTGAAATAGAGGGAGGGAGGGATATGAGAATCTTATTCTCTGGACTAAAATCAATCGGTCTCACTGCCGTTCCAAAATGGATAAATTTAAATAGATAAGGCTTAACACGAGTCCGAGGTTTCTCAAGACTCAAGTGTGATAGTTACACTTTGGTTGCAGTTATATTATTTTGTACACAAGTTTTATAATATATATATATTTTTTTCTGTAAAGCGGCTCAGAATTAAAAATCTTTCTCTTAAAACTCCACTTTGTGAGTTTGTGTGCATCTTACTAACCTCTAAATTGATTTTTGTTTTTTCAGTTCTTTTCTCCACTTCAGTTTGGGTCAACTGGGAATTTTTTTTTATTATATTGGTGATTCTTGCTTTGACAAACAAGCATAACACAGTTGTAGCCATCACTTTCCATGCCAACCATAGCATCCCAACAGATGGTTGCTGAGATGTTATTAGGCACCCAGCCCCCACTACCCTCTTTTCCTGTTTCCTTTTCGCATTTTTGCTCTGACTGCTTAGCTTCTTTTTTTGTTCAGGTTTCTGCAATGTGCAAATAACTTATTTACATTTTTGTCCTCAGTTTGTCTTGCACACGATTATCTTGTGTTTTTAAAGTCTCTCCCTATACCCACTATCTTGCACTATCCTTCACCTCATCCCATGACCACATTAAGAGCCTCCTCTGTGGGGAAAATATATTCCTGGAGATAAAATGAGCTAGTGAGAAACTAAGTGTTCCACCCTTCCCTGCCTCTATTCTATAGAGGTTTGCAGTGCTTGTTCACACAATTCTGATAAGTAAAAGATTTGGTTGTGAGCAATCAGACACATCACCTGACTGCATATTTTCTTTATAGGTAACAGACAGACTTATTGTGTAACAAGCTATTACTCTAAATCTAATGGCAGTAATTGCTAGAAGGTAGAATGGAGAAAAGCATGAATCCTGACGTTAGCATGCAATAAATGTAACTTGTCATTATTACTAGAGTTACTCATATTACCTACTCAATTCCCTCATTGCTGGCACTGTGTTTTATACAATATATGTGAAACAACATCCAGTCTCCTACAGTGTTACTACATGCCATTATTCAAACAAAGAACTGTGTTATAAATTTTTTAATGTTAACTAATTACCTAACATTATTTTTAAGTGCCAGTTTAGTTTTTATAAATGCTCAGCATAGTATTTACAAGGTTTATGGTAAAATCAAATAATTACAGTTTTATTACTTTTGGGTTTTTACAATGACAAAACACTGAAAATCAGAAATTCACGAATGTAAGACTTATATATTAGTCTTAATGTTTACATAAAAAACTGGGTGACAAATATAGCATATTTCTTCCACTCTATCTGAAAGACATGCAGCTCATTCGGTTTCTTCTATCGTCCCTCTTTACCCTCAGGGTTCCTGGAGAAAGATGATCGTGGATGATAACATGCCATTTGATGAGGAGAATAATTTGCTTCTCCCTGCCTCTACTTGTCAGTCAGAGATTTGGCCAATGCTGTTGGCTAAAGCTCTAATTAAAATAGCCTGCACAATGTAAGTTACTGTGTTTTACAACATAATTAAGCATTTTATATACTACAGTTAGCATATTTTTAATCAGTTTTGATGTTTTTTTTGTTTTTTTTTCTCAGTCCAGTTTTCAGGGTTGGTGGCGAGATGGGTGATTTCACCTTTATCCACTCCCTCACTGGCTGGTTGCCAGTAATCACTCCTATAGTGTAAGATTGTTACCGATCTGCTGGATGTTTGTTTTAAACAGTTCTCTGCAGGTCAGGATGTCGCACCCAAAAACACTAAATACATTTCACATAAAAACCACATAAAACATTTGCAATTTCACTATTAATGCCTCTTCTTCTTCTTCTTTTTTTTTTTTTTACAATGAGTCATATTGTCTTAAACTAATTCTGTTCTCCTTTACACCCTCTTAGGCCAAAGCACTCAGGAAAAATATGGGAATTCCTTCTAGACACCATTCCTAAATTTACACACGATGAAACGGGTTTCGGAACTTCGACGTCTGACAGTGACGATCAAGTTGGAGGGAATGATTATCTTCCTCAGGACAATAGGAGTCTGGTCCAGGAGACAGAAAGAAGCACAGGTCCAGATTGTTGCATAATTAGACACACGTTCATTTTCACCGAAATACACATTTATGAACAGATTAATGCCTACATCATATTTCTAAATTGCATCTGGTATTAAATTAGTCAACCAATCATCTAACATCTGGCCATATCCAGTATGTATGTTAATTTATGTCTCATTTCTTGGTATTATCTTCTGCATCTATGTAGACAGATCCAGGAGACCCTCTGCCTCTAATAACTTTGCTGATCCAGGTAGGACAAAAATACTCCCAGAGAGAAATTTTATCTGAAGATAATTTAAAAAGACCATTTTATGATAAAGTGGAACTGTTAAATTCTTGTAGCAGATCGTAAAATAGCATTAACACTATGTTAAAAATTTGGATGAAAACACAGAAGGTTTTTTTTGTTGGTTGTATGAGACCAAGTCATTTTCAGCTACCAAATATTTTAAACCGTTCTCTTTTTTACCTACTGGTTCTTTTTTGTTTTTACAATAGACTCCTACATCTTCCTTTACCAAGCCCTCTTAAATGTAAATAGCCTTAGCAAAGTAAAGCTATTGACACCTAAAATTTGACCTCCTTACATATATTTTCTTTGTCAGATACATGGCTTGTGGTACATTTCAAGCAGTGCTTCTGATGGATTTCTTTAAGCGACGAATGTCTTCTTGTCACTCTTCCCTAGAGGCCAGGCTTGGGGAGTGCATAAATAACAGCTATCATGTTAGCAGAATCTGCCAGAGTGGTGTATTTATGCTGCTCCTACAGCTCTACCATTGGCCACTTATCTACCTCTTCACACTGATGGGAATACATTTCTTTCACCAGCAACAATGACTGACAGAAGAAACATTTTACTAGCCATTAAAAATTTCACAAGCAACTATTAGTTTCAAACTTATGTCTTTATAGTATTTGTATTGGTTACAAAAAAATATAAAATTAAGTTCTTTGGGGCCCTATTAAATGTGTATGTTTTTTTTCTCCACGTTCCATCTTAGTTTTTCCCAAATAGTTTTTCCTGTTCATCCATCCAGCCGTACAATCATTATCTTTGCAGGCCCGTGGGTGCTATGGTACTGCCTATGTCCAGTAGTCATTGGCCGAGAGGCCTCGTACACCCTATGTATGTTTGTCCATCACAGAACAACTTAGGACAAACAACCATGCATGTGCATACTCACTCCTGGACAATTTAGAGAGACCAATTAACCTAACAGCCATGTTTTGGAGGTTTGGGAGGAAGTCAAACTACTTGGATAGAACCCATGCAGACACATGAAAAACATGCATACTCCATGCATAAAGACCCCAGGCGAGGATTCCTAGGACCACGTGTTCAAAGTGTTTTTGCAAAAATGTAATACATTTTTTCAGTTTATACCACAAACTCACCCTTTTTGTAGGTTGATCAAAGTTACCCAATACCTGCTACTACATACATTTACCTGAGATTTGGCCTTTAGCCAATTTCAACTCCTGCTTCTCTAATGAATCCTCTCTTTACCCAGCTTGTCGGATTAGATAATGGCTATTTCTGGGATGGTCTGCTATTGCAACACACTCTTTCTATTTGTGGACATTAAATCTCTCAAGCTTTGGATATTTTATTTTGTGGCGCTGGTTAAAACGACTCCACAGGTTGCTCCTTGAGAAGTCTACTGTGTTCCTTGGTGAAAACAGTGAATGTTTCGCGCCCTCTAATGTTGTCTAACGAACCTCTTCACTGTATGTTATTAGTGATAAAATTGTAAAGAGGGCAAGTTGAAAATGCACACCTCAATTTCATTTCACTTTTGTGTTGCTTACAGAACTTTAAATAATTTTTATTTGTATTTTTCAGGTCCTCTAAAAGTTGCAGTATGTGCCAGCTTCTACCCTTCTCTACAATATTCTATTGGGCTTGTTCAAACGGTATTTATGTTTCTAGTGTTGAAATGAAATGAAATTTATTCGAACATGATACAAATATAAAAATAAAATAGTGCACAGTAACAAGAAGTGCATAAGAAAGAAGAGAAAATACAGATTTTTTGTTTCAGTTAACATATCATGCTCAAAATGGGGTAGGAAGAAGTTCTGCTCTTGCTGCCTACTTCAGGTTTCAATGCTGTTACAGCCATTTATTAGGTTTAATTGGGCAGACACCGTTTCACATAGGGCTAAATGTGTTTGTATAGTTAACAAAATGATTATTTGAATACTGGATTTTGTTTTCTGAAATTATATTTATCCGAGATTGACATTTATTTAATGATCTGTGTGGCAAAAACAAAAATAAGCAGTAATCTATAAGGGGCAAATACTTTTAACTTTACTGTTTTAAACAAGTATTTATAACTTTCGCTGAAGATGTTTTCATTTCTGTGCATCTGACATTTGTGGTCATACAGGCAACTTCCTCAGAGCGTTTACGGTTTTATGGTTTGTCGATGCTGCACAGCCATGTTGTCCTGTTGACCAGAACCCGATCATGTTCGCTGATACCTCCTCCCAAAGCTAAGATGGTGTCCCGATGGAAACTCATCCGTCTGCGCAAGAAGATAGTAGTCACATCTGAGCCTCAAAGTAAGAAAAAGAGAAAAGGAGACATTGAATTATGTTTTGAAATAAAAGCATGGTGAAAGGAAAATTGGAAGAGAATGCATAGGAGTATATCAAACAAACAATGTGCAGGCAATTCCACAGTGTGTTGGCTAGCTGGATAGATTTGATTGATTGATTGTTTGATTAATTGATTGATTGATTGATTGATTTGCAGCATTGTCAGCAAGAATTTACATGAAAAGACACATATACACACATTATACCATGACATTAATACCAAAGGGATTTGAATGCCTCAGTAATGTATGGTACCTTTTTTACTGTTTAATGATTTAATTTTTTGTGGTATGAAAGAAAAATTTTGTCCTGTTTCTTGAGCATAGAGGAAAACAATTCCTTATCCCTGAGGGAATCATCTCATATGAAGATCTTAAGGGGTATGTATTGTCTGCTATAACCTTGTTTGCCTTCCTCATAACTCTGTCCATGTATATTTTGTCCATGATTGGAAAAGTGGCATGAAAGAAATTATTATCCTGTTTCTTGAGAATAGAAGAATGCAGTACCTTCGCCCTGAAGAAATCACCTCAAATAAAGTTCATAAAAGGTGTGTATTGTCTACTATAAAGTTGTTTGCCTTCCTTATGACATTTACCATGTATATTTTTACTGTGTTCTGCAAAGTGTTCCCTTTGTGGCTGTGGTCAGTGGACTTGTTAAGGATTTCTTCTGAACCTCTGTAGCATTGCCATGCTGTCAGTCTGTCTTTCAAAATTATAGTCTCTATTGAGCTTTGTTGCTGATAAACACACTCCATGAGTCCGACTTTAAATTACAGTCCAGAACCACGCCCAGGTTCACGTAGCAAGAAACAGTCTTAATCTGCTCTCCATTGCTGAAGGTTGGAGATAATGACTGAAGCTTCCTGAAGTCTATGGTCAATTCTTTTGTTTTAGTTGTGTTCAGAATTAGTTTAGATATTTTGAACTAGTTAATGAAGAAGTTTAGGACTGGTCCTCTTGTTATTTAAAAGCTTACCAGGGTTGTGTCATCAGTACCCTTACAAAAAAATCCCATGAAAATCACATGTGATTTTCACATGTGGTTCACACAAATTTTACATGTGAATGATATGAATCACATGTGAAAGCACATGAATACATGTGATTTTGGAACGTTTCGTGGTAAAATCACATGTGATTCACATGTGAATTACACATTTCCACATGTGATTCACACATTTCCACATGTGATCACATGTGAAAACGTGATTTTTTTGGTGGATTATGTGATCACATGTGATCCCATGGAAATCACATTTAATCACATGTGATTTTCATGGGATTTTTTGTAAGGGTATATGTACTTAATTGTCTATTTGGAAAAGTACTTATGCAGTTTGTGTTGGTGTATAGAATAAATACCAGTGAAGATAAAACATCCCTAAGGAGAGTCAGAGCCGGTAGTTGTTTTGTCAGAGTGTTGAACACACTCAGACCTGCCGGACTCTACCTGTTAAAAAAAGGTCAACCAGAATTACATGCTAACTTGAAAATATGAGCTGTGCTGGTACATAACTTCTGGTACTAAGTAGCTCTTTGTATCACCTGCTGATCTCTGATCAAGTAATGTTGGCATGATATGTTTGAGTTTTTATTTTTCTCCATTTGCAGAGGAACCTGAGCCATCAAATGAGAAATTCATTGAGGTTACCAGCACTTTTGTATTTCGCAGTGCCACAGTCTCTGGAAGCATTGTCCCAGAACCGTATGTTCTTTTAAATGACCAAACAATGAAACTGAGTTGAATTGTTCTTTCTGTTTTGGTTTTGCAAGATACTGTTGTCTTTTAATATTGGCTTTTGTTTTTCACAGTGACATAAGCAGTGACGCCTACAACTCGGAACCGTATGTTCTTTTAAATGATCAAAATATAAAATGAAGTTGAACTGTTCTTTCTATTTTTGCAAGATGCTATTATCTTTTAATATTGGCTTTTAAATTGTGCTAATATTATATTATTATAATATTATGGAGTCAGTTTTCTTGCTTTCTTATTGCTAAGGTAAAAAAGCAAGAAAACTGACTCCATATGTTGTTCTAACCCAAAATGATGCTACTTATGTTTCTCTCTGTCCTTTGATGCAAAAGGCATTACAAGATTACTTGCTCAGAATTGTAAAATATTAAAATTATGCATTTTTTATTATCCAGTAATTTAAGTAATTTAAGGTAGAAAGTGTATTCTTGGCATTCATAACTATTATCTGGGTAAAATGACTTGTTCCATTTATTATAATGACAATGTGTTTTCGTGTGGCAGAGAGACCAAGATGAGCACACCAAGGAAGCGTTCCCATAGACCCAGTATGCTTGCGATTACTGAGTCAGAGGAGGCAGACAGACGTGAATCTGAAGGAGTTGAGCCAAGCCTCACTGGCGAAATCAAAGTGTCTCCACAGGTCTGCTTTTAATATATAAATTTAGAATAAATGGATTTAACATGCAAAACTTAACCATTTAGGGGAAGTGGACTGATAGCTTCTACAGAGTTTTAGGATATTTAAGAAATTGTATTTCAGTCCTGTAAAAAAGAAGTGATATTTTGTACCTTTTTGTGACTACCTTCCATTGTTTCATTCTTGTGCCCTCACACCTCTTTAGAGTCATTATCCATGCAGCTGAAGGCTGATCAGTAGAGTCCTGTGTGTTTGTGACAGCACGGCTGCCATCCACCACTCTCAAAGTCACTTCTGTTATCTCCTGGTCAGACCACCACTGACCAGAGGCACATTTGGACTAAAGAAAGAACCAGCTCAGAAAGGGAAATACCAGAGGCTAGCATTCAATGCAGGACACATATCCTTGATTCTGTTTGAGACGAAGACAGAAGCAAGGATGGCAAGGAGCACAGAGAGGCAACTACTGTGTAATAGAACAGGATATAAAAAGGGGCACCTATGCACTTATCATAAGTGTATAGGTGCACTTATCATAAGTTCACCTATGCACTTATGATAAGTCCATAGGTGCAAAGCATGAAAAGACTCTGCAGTGTGGTAATGTATAGGTGTCATACAGGGAGGTGTCATGTACTATGCTGATGTAAAAAGGACTGCAATTAGATGGTGAGCCATGAGTGTCTACATCTCTCGGGGGCTTCATTATTATATTCCACCCCCAGCATACGCAGGAAAAAATAGCATTCATATTAATCGCCCTCTTGTGTAACTGAGCAGTTATAGGGCAGATAGGTTAGGACAGTGTTGGCATGCTAATTAGATTTGTGTGCGCAGACTTCTCAGATCAGTTTGCATGTGTCATGTGTGTGACACTTTTCATGGCGAGCACATGGTGGATCACATGCTGAGACTGTGAATCGAGCAAAGAAGGTTTTCTTGCTCTATTTTCCCCTCCCACTGTTTTTATTAACCTTGACCAATAGAATTAAGCTCTACTGCTGACTCCAGGATAAAAGGGAGGTGCTATCACATGACATCATTAGTACCCTCTCCTGGAGTAAGGTTTATACTGTTAGCTCATAATACAAGCTCCCTGCTTTTACTTATTAAATGGTCGGATGGTCATCCGTACTTACAGTTTGCTTTATTGTTGTAATCTCTGATGCCAATATTTAGAACATCCAGTCTTAAAATCCTATCTCACCACAGAGATGAGTAGTCTCATGGATGGATATAGAATACATTGCATGACTTGGAGCATGACTTAAAGTTTTATGAACTTTTGCCAACAAGTTCATAAAACTGCATATTGTTTATGCAATAGACATCTGCATATTGGCATAGACATCTGCATATTGGCATAGACATCTGCATATTGGCATTTCTGTTGCAGCAGAGCTCTTTTACAGTGGTAGAGAGGAGGTCAAGTGTGCCTCCCGATCACAGTGCCTCTTTCCGTCTGTCTGAATCTCTGGGTACTTATTTGAATAAGTGGTGACTCACATGCAGCAGCAGCAGACACACTCTCTGTCTCTCTCTGAGTCAGAGAGTCTTGGCGGGGGATACTTTGAAGCTACACAATACAACATGATCATTCTTGCTCAGCACTCAGTAAACCCTTGGACATTCACCAGATTGGTTCCTCAAGGGAATGTTTTTCGACAAAGACTTGAAATGAAGGGAGGAAGGTTTAGATCAGTGAGACATGGGCATATCTTGTACTTGGCTTTGATATCAAAGACATACTTTTCTGGAACAATCACCTTGTTTTTTGTTTAAATTTACTTAAATTAAGCTCACAGCAAAGCTCATTTTACGGCACTGTAAATTAAGAATAAATTGGTAAAATTGAAATCTAAATACTCCAATGTGTTCCACTTCATCACTTACAACCTGAAAGTCCTTTTTTTTTATTTAATGTTACAGGAAAATATGAAGAAAAATGATACTTGTGTTTTGAATTTTTTACAAGAAAATGGAAGTACTCCAGCTTTTGTGTTTGGCCCCCTTTGCTCAGAGAACCTAAATGAAATAAAATACATTCAGTTGCATTCACAAGTCAGGTCTTCTCTCTGGCAAACAGCATTAAGTAGAGAAGACAGCAAAGGCTCACGATAACTCTGGTGGACTTGCAGAGAAACACAGCTTGGGTAGGAGATTTTGTCAACAGGACAACTATTACTTGTGTGCGCCACAAGTCTGGTCTTTATGGGAAAATGGCAAAAGCAAAGTCTCTTTTAGAAGTCTTTCTTTAAAGAAAGAGACCATGTGTAGGTCTGTCACCTAAAATCCCAACAAAAATACCATGTAGTTTGTGGTTGCAAGGTGAAAGTGTACTGTGTGGAAAAACTGTATCTAGATGTTCTGAATGTATTTGACTAAATCTTTATTCAGATTGAGTCCTTTTATCCTTAACTTCATTAATTTCCCTCACTTCCTTTTACTACCTTCTTAATAGTAAAACACTTCAAGTAAAAGCAGCCAGGAGTATTTAGTGGCAGACTGAGGGGACAAGAAAGGGAAACGAGAGGGAAAATAGCTTAAGAAAACATTTCAAGTATATAATTATGACTCATTAGTGCTATAACGTTAAAGAATTGGGCACACTTACAGGGAAATCAGAGCCACTGTGTGAATCACCTCTAAAAAGAGTAACAAACTACACAACACAACAACTCCTCCTCTGTCACTTGCATTCAAAGTAAATTAGAGCTGGTATTCCCTGGTGGTGATTTTAGTTGGGGCGGAGCAGGCCCTGTCACATTAAACTGTGTCTCTGTGTCGGGTGAGAATGGCACAACACCACAGCTGGCGTGGAATAACTAGAGGGTAGAAGCATATCTCTCGCAGTGGTACTCTGTCAGCATCCCACAGTTCATGCCTCTCTCCCTTTTTTTCTGTCTCTCTTATTATCCCTCTAGGTTACAGCAGAGGACAAGATAAAGGACATTGATCAGATCGCCATTGGTAAATGCTATTTCATCGCAATATTTTCACTACTTAAAAGAATACCTGTATGGAAAACTGACTTGTAAGAAGTCAAATATTTGACTATAAGACAAATTACACAGGGTCTTTCATTATACCTCATGAAATGTTACTATATTTGGTCTAGTTGAAAGCATCCGTGGCGTTCAGCCTAGTTAGTAAGATGGGAAATATTTGCAACCATCTTTCTGTCTCTCTGTGGGCGAAGTGAACATTTGAAGAAGACAGGATTGAAATTTCAGCTTGTAACATCAAACCGATTCTCTGCCTCCTCTCTGCCCCTTTTTAGTTGCTTAGTAACACCTGCAGTTTGAGTTAGCAGACCACCATTGCTCAGCGGCAGAGACGCTTGCCCTCGCAGGCTCAGCTTACTGATCAGAATCTTGCTTCAAGTAGAGCTCAGGGGTAGACCGTTTGCATGTGCGCATGTGTTTTCTTTTTTTGAGATGGAGCCTATATGCATGCATATGTCTGTGACTTTGGCCAGGATGCACAGAGATGGTGGGAGTTTGGGTGGGAGTATGGACGTGCATGTGTGCTTACACTGTGCCTTTATGTGGGAGTTTGGCCAGTTCAACTTGCTGTAATGATTTGAGTCTAGGATAACTTGCTATGACTCACACACATTTACTTGCAGCATTTTAAGACTAGAACTATCACTGTGACATGAAAAGCGCCACTCATTTCAGTTGTTAATCATCTCAAAAAGGTCATTATGTTGTTCACTATATAATTATTTAGTGTGTGTGCTTCAAATACATCCTATGACAAACATTCCTGTAGTCATGATGAATTATTGCCCTAAGTTCAATCCACTTCCTTCCAGAACCACTGTCATTTAGAGATTCTACAGTCAAGAATGTTAAACCCCTACTGACCACATGGGTGGACGTGGACGACTTTGCAAAGTGTTTTCAGTGAGACAAATGCAAATAAAAGCAAGAAATATTACAGTGCATGAGGTAATGGTTGGGTGAAACAAAAAAAAATCTTTCTTTGTTGTTTTTCTTCAGGTCATTGTTGGTCTTTCACAAACCCCAGATGTACTCTCATCATATCCAGAAATCACAATTCAAGGTAAAAAAACAAAGCATTTCAGAATAAGTGACTAATATCTGCATTTTTAACATGCTGTTACCTGACATTTCATTGCTTTGTGCTTTGGATATTATCTTAATACTGATCATTGTGATAACCGTTCCCTGACTGTTCCTTTATCATCAGAGCACTCTCCTGTCAAAAGACATGGGTAGTATCAGCAGCTCTGGAACGTCTTGTCAATATCCTATCAATAGATCTGTGGAGGTAGCAAGTGCTGAGGTACATATGCAAACACACATTTTGAAAAATGATTTTCTCCTTTTATAGGTTTGGTCTATTTCTTTCTTTTTATGACATGCCAAAGTTTCCAATCACCTAATGCATTTTAACTTAATTATGACTAAGGTTTTTGTTTTTAGAAGCTGGATTAAGTAGTAGTAGCCACACATTGTCTCAAGTTTTTCTGACATGTAGGATCAAAATGTCACTGAAATAGAAGCTGTCTGATAACATAAAGTATTATCGAATTTTAAGACATTCAAGAATAGAAAAGAAACTAACTCAATTGCATTGAGACTCAAGAAAACCACTTTGATAACTTCTGACCATACATTTTGAAAGCATAGAGCAGTGGTGAACCTTCTCAGCAGTGACCATTACTCCCATGCATCAACAACACATCCAGAACTATCAGGAAAGAACCTAAAACAACATTTAGCTCTGCAGGCTTCACATGCCTTTGTTAAGATCCTTGGTCATGAGTCAACAATAAGAATGAGACTGGACAAAGGCCCATTTCACATTTCTCAAAAAATGCATTGATCCCCGAGACAAATGTAGGAATTTTCTGGAAGGCAGCTCGTTTTCATTAAACAGTGAAATAATCATTAGAAAATTGACTGTAGTATTCAAAACTAGAAAAACCACACTAAGAAAATATTTAATATGCATTTCACCTTCTAACCTTCAGTTTCTCCTGCTAAGAGTTTATCTTCAACATTAGTTTTTCCTCCATAAAGCTTTCCTTTGTTTTTGTTTCAGTCCTCTTCCAGTTTTTATTTAAGAATACATCGGTCTTGTGTGTGTTTCTTGGCACAGTGTTCAGAAGTAAGAGGAACTTACTATCTTTTTGTCGACTCCCTGGAACCTTGCGAGATCCTCGTCAGTTTGTCTGCCTTTCTTCACTGGGGAGACACTAGTGAAAAGAGTGAGGGATTATCTGCACATGAACACACACTGAAAATAATTATTTTCTGTGCACTTTCTGTAAGAATATCCACTTACTTGCGTGTTGTGTGTATATCAAGTTGTTGCTAAAAAATGATAACGTTTGTGTTTACCTGCATTAACATTTTGTAACTTAGATTTATGTTAAACTGTACAACCAATTGCTTTCCATTTCAGCATGTTCTGTTGAGAAAACGTCATTCGGAATACACAGGTGTGCAGCGCTTCTTGTTCAACCCCAGTCCTGGACAAGCTTGCAGGCTCAGCTTCCAGTTCTCACTATCAAGACCACCTTCTCAAAAGCAGCTGTTCTTAGCTTGGCAGCAGGGTAGGACTTGTTTGTTAAACCTGCAAAATAATTTTAAATTGCACTGATAAACATAAAAGCAAAGGCACTCTCATTGGCATCGGTTAGTACTTCATTTATTGGACGATAGTGCTTAAAGATTCCACATACAATTGTACATCAAAACAAAAGAAATAATAGTATAAGAAATCCATACTTTATATGAATTTTTTAAATTCCCTACAGATGTAAATAAGCAGTTCATTATTTCCCTTTGTGTGTGTGTGTGTTCACAGCCATTGAAAAATCTACAAGTGGCTCTTATAACATGAGCACATATATTTTCCCACTATAGTTGTCCTGAAAGGCAGCAAAAAAGTATCTGTCCTTGTCTCTATTAATGGCAATAGTTTGGCCCAGAAGGAGAAAGCCTAGTTTCTGGGGTCAGGTGCAAGTGTGCAGCAGTGCAATTACTGCTGAGCCATAATCATGCACAACACTCAATTGGCAATGCCCCATAATACTTCCTCTCCTGTGAACTGTTATTATGCTTTTTGTTACGAAATTTACTGCCCTAGCTCATCTATGTGTTAAACTCTTTGTTCTACTCTATCCTTTTCCACTGTGTTTTGTTTCCTTCTTTTCAGTTTCTGTAGCCCTAGCCAAGTTCTGATTCACTGCTCACCCATTCACTAAATGCTGTGATGGCTGAATTGTATAAAGCTTCAAGCTTCCATGCTTCAGTCCCCGCGAACTCAGCTGAGCATTTGGTAGTCAAACTCTTTGACTGGAGCAACTCTTGACCAGTTGACCCACTGATTACCACAGAGAAAAATGGAAACATGCAGTACCGTTTGCAAGAGTGCAGTGAATCTGTCTAAAATACTCAGGAGCATTTTAAAATACTAGGGTTCCTACTCGGTGTTGAAAAGTATGAAATTAGCTTTTGGTAATTTTCCATCTTTGGTTAAATATGATAATAGTAAAAAAATTGTATTTAAAGATGCTCGGATTTTCAGATGCTTTTCTCTGGAGTATAAAGAAATGTTTAATAAAAAAATAAAGTAGAAAGGTGTAAGGAAAGTAAAACAACAATGGTAAACTCAATACTAAATTGATTTTGGGTTGTACTTAATGCTGAATAATCCAGTCCATATTTGATAATGAACATTTTACATTTTCACACCTTTTGGTAAAATAGAAATGATGTGAGAAAAAGAGAAAAGAAAAAAAAATACATTTGTCACTTTGCCAAATAAAATGCCAAATTGCATATTGTCTCATGGTATGTGGAAAATCTGGATAATAAAACTGACTTTGTTCATTTTGTTACTTGTTTGAAATATTGTAAAAACTGAAGAAAAATCTCAAAATTGTTTCAACAAGAAACATACTAAATAGAATAGTAAATAACATATTAAAATAAGAAAAAAGAAAGGAAAAACATTTCTCAGACTAACAATGAAAAACACTTTTTTTTAATTTAATTTTATTTAATGTGATTTGAATGCAGTATATACAGTCTCTGATTGTGAAAGGGGTCTATTGGTGAAGGAGCTCTTTGTTTTATTGAATAAATGATAGCACAAGTCTTTATAGTCTGTTTAGCAAACAGTGTGAGCTGCAAGTCCCTGTTTTAATGTTAAAAATTTATTTTGTCACTGTCTCTCGTTTTTCAGGCGCAATGTGTTTTGCCTCCATGTACATGCGACTCTAGGCTACCACATCCATCTGAGCAGCGAGACTCAATTCATGTTAGGAGATGAAGAAACCATTATGCCCACCCTTGGAAAGGTGACACAAAACTGTTAACAGCTGATCACGTTGGTGGTTCTAGTGGACAATATAGTATCTTTGATTCTAAACAGATTATTTTTATTTCCCTTTTGCTGGACAAATCCATTGACTGTTCAGTTTATTTCTGATGTGTGTACATTTAACCAGTTAAGTAAGAAAACCACTGTGTAACCAAAAAATTCAGAATAGAAATATCTCTTCATGTACCTAGCTGGGAGACTTCAGGAGGGAGAAGTTGATGAAAATAAATTGACAAATCTTGTGTTTGTCTATTTCTCCAAGAGTAAAACAGCATTTTGTTAATGAACTAAAGAACACGTGTTCAAGCAATATTTTGGATTTTCTTTGTAAAAAAACTAATTATGAAACAAAGAAACAAAACCAGAGGAACTTGAATTTATTTTCCATTTTTTCTTTAAGTATTTACTAATATAAACACTTTCTTTTGAAATATTTTTGTCTAAAACACATTGGAATTACTTTTATTTTTACCCCTCCAGCTTTTAAAAGTGTACAGCTGTCCGTGTACTTTTCTTCATGTTTTAAATTAGTCTCTCATTTGCATATTTTTTTTTTCCTGTTTGCCAGCACCGTTTAGTTTAAACTTCTTTTTTTCTGCTACAGTTGCATCAATTTTGATTTAGTTTAGTTTTGTTTAACTGGCAGCAGAAAATAAAAACATATGCTATCGTCCTGCCTTAACAGGAAAGTGTTCGCTTCACTGAGCAGGCTTGGGCCATATTCAAAGCCTTATCCCACGTGGTTGCTTCCTTTTCTGATGAACAGAAGCTCCCGTCACTCAAACAGAACCTGGAAAAGACTTATTTCCCCCAAAGTGTCTTTTCCAAAACTGGGACAAGAAAACACCAAAAGGTAACTTGTGATCATAATGCGACATGAGATCAATGCCAATCAATAATGATCTTATTGTGCAGCACATAAGTAAGGATGGTGCAGAGAAACTTGCTAAAAGTGCTGGGCTCAACACCTGAACTGTACAAAAAGAAGTGGTGATGTGACTTTGACTGTTACAGCTATTATAAACAAGTGTAATTTTGGTCTATGAACATTTTTGTACTGATATTCACATAATTATCTACTATATATGATATCTCTCTCTATTGTTAGCTTGTTATATCCAAGTTCTGCCACCTAAAAACCTTATGGTAAGGCTTTAATGTGCTTTACTAAATCACCCATAAGGGTATTTTTTATATATTGGAGAAAGACTATTTGACGGTGTGTCAAAAATTATTTTGTAAAAGTTATAAGTTGGTAAAGATCTAATAGCCCTAGCAGAGAACCTGTTGTGAGTTTATTTTACATATACACAAGAGTTTGTATGTAAAAATAGCAGTAACAAGTCATCTTTAATTAATAATAATTACTATGTTTAACTTTTAGCAAGCATGCAAAGTAATTGTTATTGTAGTCCAGTTGCAGTCATAATCTTGCAACTGACTTTGCAGGATTATGACTTTGCATAACTATAATCCTGCAAAGTCATTTTATTTTCACACATTCATGTATGTATTTGTTACTTTGTGTTTTTTGTTTGCCGGAAACAAAGCTGTTTAACTTGGCAGTGTGCCACATGTTTCGTGAGGCCCAGGGCAGAAAGCTGACATCACAGGAGCACTTTGCACTTCAAGCCCTTACTGCCGACCCCTCAATTTGGGCCCCAGACATAGAAGTATCACCTTCTACCCGTAGGTCTCATTTTTATGTTGAAAAATAAAATGTATACATTTGCATATGTTTGTAATTCACAATTATGGCATGCTGTCTTGCAGCTTATATTTGCAACACCTGTTATATGTGCTATAATCTGTGCATTTACTCCTAAATCCAGAACTGCTTGATGGAAACCATTTTAGAATATAGCATTTGAACTTTTTATTTTTTATTTTCTATCATCTTAACATGTGGGTTTATTTCTCTCTTTGTCCTGTTTCTAGCAAATACAAAGGTCCCTGAAGTATGGGAAGACAGGGAGCCAACAGACAAAGAAATCCAGGCAGTCACAATTCTGCAAGCTCGGTTAAAAGGGTATTTGGTCCGAGCGGCACTTAAAGCCTCAAAACCTGGCAAAGGTACATATCAGTATATGAGAAACATACATTTAATAGAGAGTAACTTACGGTTTCACTCACTGTTAAAATTTGCCTGATTTATTAAACTGAGCTGTGAAGCAGAAGACCCAATAATGCAGGACCTCCATTCTTACCAATAGACCAAGACAAAGAGCTCTGTAAATGAGGAAATAGAGAAAAACATTTAGCTAGTTGCTCTTACATGTTCATACATTAATACATAGATCAGTTGCCACGCTGAGGTTAAATGTCATTGCCACAGGTCCTGAGTGTCTGGACTGCTGTAACACTGAGCACAATCTGAAGGATAATGAAAAAGAAGTCAGCAAGAACAACCAAAGCGCTGCCTTTGTCATCCAGATTGTGTTTTTCTTTATTTGTTAACAAACAAAACTTTTACAATGTACAGCATTAATGTTGTCTTGCAGACCTGGTTTACTTTTTCACAGGTAATAATTGACTTCACACATGACCCTTTTCAAATTTCCATCCTTCAATTTAGAGGAAGACAACCAAGGTACAGTGTACCAAACAGGATAAATCAACTGTTAAAAATAGATTCACAAGATTTACAAAACAAATATATAATTTAACTTAGCATTATTTCAAGTTTAGCCTCAATTCACACACTTTATGAACAAAGAATAGTTTCTCTACCTTTAACCTTGCCTGGACTCACTTTACTCATGCTCTGAGCTACATTACAAGTCAACGACCAGTAAGATATCATGGCCTACTATCACCTTCCCTCGCGGGACTTTCCCAGCATGGGCTGGTATAATTCCAGCTTTACTTTTGCCCGATAAAACTGGCAACTACTGGTAAAAGGGTGCACAGAAACCATAACACAGTGCTATCTACTAGTCAAATAAGAGGAACACATCTTACAGAGCAGCCTTGGTATGTCTTCACCAAGTACTGACCTGAAGGATAATAAAATAGAAGTCAGCAATGACGATCGAAGCGCTGCCTTTAGCATCCAGATTGCATTTGAGGCAAACTGGAACTCCACCCCAAAACCAACCCAGAAGCAACGCCCCCCCCCCCAAACAAAGGTTCCGCTTCTCCACTATTGCTCCCAATAGGATGAGGCAGAAGGAAACTGTCCAACCAACAAATTTCAGATTTCAAGTTGACTACTGTACACATTGGGCCACAGTGCCATCAAATAAAAATCAGTTAATATCAACCCAGTTCATTGCAAAAGTGCAATCATAGTCACATTCAGTGCAGTTTGATCCCAATTAACATATGTTACAATCAAAGCTACTTGTTTCAGACTTTATGCATGTGCAATCCTTTTATAAAAAGAAGTAGAAAACAAAATATGATGTTCGATGCCTCTGACGATATTCTGAAGGTGACATTTGTTTTTATTTCAGTCGCCTAAGGCTAGTTTTGGCAACTCCAGGTATATGTGTCAGTAGCATCACTTAAAAAGTATAGTAGCATCACTTAAAAAAGAAAAAGTTGACATGTAGTTGGAGTCTTCAAAACTTCTAGAATACTTACACTGTTATAGAATCCGCCAGCACTGCCAGAAAAAGTTGAAGGGAGTCATATACCATTGACCACAGCTAAGGCTTAGCTGCTTGATCAGTATGAAACCGGACTGTCATGCTTTGGTTTTCCCTACCTCTTTCATGTTAGCATATTTTCTCTCCATTTCTCTTTTTTATTTGAAGCAGCTTATCCCCAAAAACCCAGGCATTGCACATTACCACATTTAATTTGAAAATGTGGCCATATAAGGGGGCAACGAAATAACATTGGGGTCTTGGATAAAACGCAGTATGAGGCATGGTATTGGGAAAAACTTAACTTGATCTTTACAGAGGTGTAAAAATCTTGTCATAGATCCTCCACTTCACCTAACAGTAGACATTCGGTTACCAGAACAACAAACTAAATTTAAATTTAATCTAATGGTTGTTATGTTGTTGCCAAAAGTGGTCTTTGAAGATTTGTTCGCCATTTTCTTGACCCCCATCTATCCCAATGAACAGTTTCAATAAATGCTGGACTGCGTCATATCATATTTATTCAATAAGATTTTGAGACTTTGGCTTATTTAATGCTGAATTTAAATACCGAATTTAGCTAAATAAAAAGAAATAAGAATCTTTCTAAAGGGACTAAAAGAAAGGAAAATAGAAAAACCCACCGACTGGCAAAGTGAATCTGATTTCCAATTTATGTGGCCCTCTCTGAACTAGCTCGTTAATAACAATGGTTTGTGTTTTACATAAGCATCCAATGTCTTTCAGCCTTAATAGTGGCTGTTTTTCTTACTTGTTGTTTTTTTTTTGTGTCCTCTTATGTCATTCAGGAAAAAAAGAAAACCTCCGTGTTTCCAAGATCCTTTCAGATATGTGGCAGAAGATTGAAGCAGATGCAGCAAAATATTCTGCCTTGTTGCTACGGTAAATAAAAGATAGATTTTTATAATGTGAAACTGTTATGAGGAATAGAGATACAATGATACAGGTACATCTAATTAAATTGACAAGTTTATTTATTTAAGTAAATTCTATAGGTAAATATAACATTAATTGATTTCAAACAGATGGATGTTTTCAAGCCTCTATTTCTGTTAATTATGATGACTTTCTGCTTATAGCTTGGGAAAACATAATTATTTTATTTCCTGGAAGATTAAATTACTTCTGACTAATAAAAATAATACAAAACTGTTGGGGTACTGAAAAGAATGTTTAATATCTGCTTGAAGATTGTAATTTTTAAATACACTTTTAAACTAGTTTCATCAAAACGTATACTTCAATTTACTGAGATATGCATCAACGCTTGACTTTTGTTTCTGTAAACATTTGGAGACAAATACCAACATTAGAGAAAATGTAACATCATTCCAGCTTTAGTTTTTTGTGAATATTGTGCAGATTGTGTGATCATATACTTTGAGTCTAATCTACTGTATACCCAGAGTTTGCTCCCTCTCCTGGTTGTGGCAGCCTGTGGGGGCCATGCAGGGAGTATTTTCCACATTGTGTTCCATCTTTTCCCAGTGGTACCATCTGCTGTTTATACTCACCCCGTACCAATCAGCTTGCAGCGTCTGTCGAATGACCTGCTGCCTGAGGAAGTATATATGTGCATGGACACTGAAAGCTCAGTCAGTGTGTATGGAGGACAGAGGGAGCATTTTTTGGCTGTTGTCAACCTTTAAGCATGTGCTTGTCTTAGCTGACAGAAGCATCTACTCCATGCTGAGAGGCAACAAAACAGCATCTCCTCCTCTCCAGAGTAGCTTTTTGTTCCTGTGCTATCCTTAGTAGCCTTCATTCACTTTCTGCTAAAGTGTAAATGTTTATTTGTTCTGAGAATAAATTTTAGAAATTGTGTTTAACCTTTGCAGAAAATTTCTTTGAGTTTTTAAGTATGTTCTGATTTCTGTCTTCCCTGTCCAGATACATTATTGATAATTTAGAGGAGGGAGAAGAACTGTACTCCTGTCTGGAGGATGAATCGTCAAGAATCACCTTCGCTGATTACTCCGTCTCTTTCCAGGACACAAACCAGTCCTGGGCTTTGGTCTTCAGGTTAGAGAACAATAATATTTTAAAGGCTAGGTTTGGAAATTAAACAGTTTCCTTTCAACCTTTCGTAGGTCTTATATGTTTGGTTATTCAAAGTCACTCTGACAAGCCACCACAACAACAATACAGTCAAACGTTTTGGTAGGCTTCATGTTATCTGCTAAAACTGTAATTTTAGCAGATAATTTTTCACTTCCTAAATAAACCAATATATTGGTGTTATTTAATCCCTGCCACTCTTCAAAGTGTCCATACCAATGGGTGTTGTCAGCCAGACCTGGTACCACCAAGCCTGATACACAAAAAGATCAATCAATCACCTATCAGTGTCAAGTCAAGCTAAAATATTGGCTGATTCTGGTGGCAAGGCAATTTCTTGTTGCATCTCTAAATTTTGTCTTGTGATTACTCAACAGCAGACGTTGTATCTCTAGCTGACCACTTCATTTTTGTTTTTTATATAGAGAAATATTCATTGTTCCAAAGGAGATGCAGCTGGTACCGATCATCTTCTCTCCAGTTCCTAACTGTTGTCTGCATGTTGTTAACAATGACACGGGAGAGGAAATCGAGATGATCAAAGTGGTGCCCCATGTTTATAAACCCAATAAGGTTTGTAGATACAAAAATTTGTTCTACGTTTCTTCTCAAAGCACCATACAATCTTTTGTTATATTTACATTCTTAATATTCTTTTCTGATTTTGCTTTGCAGCTTGGTTATACGTTTGTTGCAGAGGTGGTAAAACCTGGATTAGCTGTTAGTGATAGCAAATGGAGGATGCGGTTGATCGGTTTAAAAGAGCCACTTCCAAAATTGAGCCGTGAAGTTCCTGTCAGTGCCTTCTCAGTGAAGCAATTCCAAGATTATTACATTCCAAGCGACAAAAATCTCATTTGTCGGTGAGAAGACAAATTATGCTAAACTAACAGCTTAAGAAAGTATGGACAGGCTAACGGTAATACTCCTCTGAGACTAAAAAATAACTATGATTTTCTGAAAATTTCTTTCAGTTACAGTGTCCAGGTGATGGCAGATGCTATGGGCACAATTCAGTTTGAAACTTCTGACCCAAATGTTTTGATACATTTGTCTGTTCTGGACAAGGAGGAGGAGATGGCTGGCATCACTGGGAGGGGCTTTGTTGTACTACCTATATTCTTCTTCAAGGCAAACAAGGGTCAACAGCCAGGTAAGTTAAGTTCTTTCTGTTCAGATCTTTTGTATTATGAGAAAAAATTATTATTTTAAGTTCTTCATGTGGCAGAAAGTTAAATGCCTCATAAAAATATTTATATGCTTTTAGTGTCTTTTTGAAAGTGTAAAGACATCACTGAGTTTCATTTGAGATTTAAACATCCTAAAGTGATGGACATGAAATTGACGGAAAAGCATAGTGTGAGATGTATTTTTATACACTCATACATCTAATAAAGCCCACATTAGCAAATAAACATCTTCATGAAGACCAAGGAAAATAGCAAACATCAGGGTGGAAGTTGTATATGTGTTTAAAAGAGCAGTATTATGTAAAATAAACTTTTTCTTTTAGCTTCACAGCATGTTATAGTGTTATAGGGATATTCCCTCATCAAAAGCATGCCTGGAGTGCTGCATTGATTCTTTAATGCATGTTTGAGAAATCCTTTAATCTCCCGTGGCAACCATTCAGCTGTGTAAAACGCTTGGGGGAACCTAGGACGAAGCTCCTCCTCAGAGCTGCAGGTTCCAAACTTCGAAGTTTCCGCCCCTTAGAGCAGTCCTCCCCTGTGACTCTTCCACTCAGCTCCTTCAGACTAGCCAGCAGCAATTAGCAAATGCCTGGTGGAACTGCACACTTGCTGAGCTCATTATATTAGCTCAGGGGTGGGCAATCCTGGTCCTCAAGGGCCGGTGTCCTGCAACTCTTAGTTGTCTCCCTGGTCCAACACACTTGAATCCAGCAGCTGACTCATCTCCTAAGTGCAGTCAAGTTCTCCAGAGTCCTGCTAATGACCTCATTATTTGGCTCAGGTGTGTTGAAGTAGAGATACATCTAAAGGTTGCAGGAGACCGCCCCTCGAGGCCTGGAGTTGCCCACCCTTGTATTAACTACTTCTTAGAGCAACGCTGTTAAAAACGTTACTAAAAGATTAATAGATTAACAATGTTGTGATGACTTCCTTAAGGCGGACTGTTAAAGAGCAGTCCTTTCTTAAAGAGACAGAGGCCCAATTCCAAGGTGTTAAATTACAAAGTCAAATTTCCTTTGGGTTATATTTGAAATATATAATTTTTATAACAACTGAAGGTAACATAGTTACCAATTAAACAAGTATTTAGTGTTTTTCTTTTTTTCTGAAGATTTTAATGCTAACATTTTTAAAGAATGAGCAATCTGTTTTCTGTTTTTGTTGCTCAGAATAAACAAAAATCCAAAGATAATAGAAAAAACATCAACATTTAAGATTTTAATGAATTTTTTTTAAACAAATAGAGTTTGTGTTTCAGATCTTCAATAAGAACAATTATTGTTACAGTTACAGTTCACTCTTCTTTTAAGTCAGACATCTTTATTCAGTCAGACACCAATTAAAATTAATTATGTCACAATTGCAAACCAACTAACTTTGTGTGTAGCCGCACCTTAAAAAAAAAAAAATTCTGTCATCCTGGAGACCCACACTTGTTGAATGAGTATGTTGTTATGGTTAATGATTGTGCTTCATCATTTTTTACTTAAGATATAAACCGATGTAAATTTTGTGTTAACAGAAACCAAGAAGGGAAGGCGACAAAGCGCAGAAGCTGCAGTTGAAAAATCAGCCCAGCCCTCTGACGCCATCCCGGTACAAAGACGTTCTATGCTTGTCCCTCTCACCTAGTTAGTTTCTTCCTGTCCATATCAGTTTTTCTTCCTGCATACTGATTTGTAAGCATGCTCACACATATTGATTTATATTCACCCACACATACACTATACTGTCAAAAGTATTAGCGCACTTTTTCTAAAAGTGCATACCTGTACAAATAGAGAAATTTTCTCCCCTCCATTGGAGAAAGAAAAAAAAATGTGAGTGTTTCTCTTAAGTTCTGAAATGTTTTTTTTTTTTCTTTCACACTCATGATTTAATGTTAACTAACCAGGTCTTTGTTTTTGCTCCCTATGTGCTTTAGTCAAAATGTGGATATGCTGCGTATATCTATGCATCTTTTTTGTACTGTGTGAATTTCTTTGTTTATATATTGCAATGCTATATTTTTATGTGAATCTTTGCTTATTTGTGTTTCCCAGGATCATAAGTATGTGGTGCAAGCAGAGATGCTCTGTAAGAGCTGGCATTTAGATGAAACCCAGCAGGACTTTGTCCATATGCTACAAGAAATGAAGAAGAATGAAATCAGAGGTATATACTATATAAAAACTATGTAGATGCCACACCAAACAGCTATTCTCAACAGCCCCTAGGATAGCTAGAACAGCAAGTCACTCAAGTGAATCTTGATCTGAACTTGCAGCTTTTAGTATGCATTCCACGTGACTCATGTAGCCCCCTGATACATGTAAGCCTATAATAGGCTTTGCAGCATTTAGGCCTCAGGTTCTAAATGTTTTTTTCTGTTTGTTGTTTTTTATTTTCTCATCATCATTGCTTTTGTACATCTTATTCTTTGTTTTGAAGTGTTATTGATACTCAAGAAGCAGTGTTAGAGCTTAGGCATTTCCAGGCCTCCAATGGTCAGAAGCCTGTAATTACAAGTCTAACGCAAACCAGATGAACCACAGCAAATCAAAGAGATATCTGCTTAGCCTGTTTATTATTGACTGTTGAAGCAATCTTGGTTTCTTGGATCTGGGTTTCTAATTTTAACCATTAGATCAGATCAGTTGGAAAAAAAAAAAGAAATTGGTTTAAATTTTATATAATCCTTTGAACGGTTTGAAGAAAATGCATCGAGTGTAGCTGTGTTGCTGTGAAACAGATCAGCATGAGAAGAGTATGTATGATTGCCTGTAGAAAAAGGCCAATTTGCTGTCATTTAATTCTGACTGCGTTTGTTACTATTGACAAATTTGCTTCCATTTCCAGTTGGAATGAGATGTTCACATACACTTAATAAAAGGATAAAAAATTTTAGGTACGTTAGAAATTATTCTACAATAAATATGCCTTCTTGGTAAATATAGAAAAAAATATCCCTTTCTTTAAAGTTATAAATTTACATAAATTTTGTTTGATTTTAGTGTAATTGCCTTTAAATTGTTTGACTTAGGTCAGAAATTTTCTGTTTTGTTCCACATGGTTTACACAATTTGCTAAAATCTTTGCTTACACTTCCTCCCAGATCAGGCATAACTGCATTAGGTTTGTAGGCTGTTTTGTTACACCATGATATGCAAGTATCCACCATTTTTCCCTGAATATGTATTTATGGTCTCTGTCCCTTAATGCATTAACAAACAGGAGAAGTTTCATAAACTTACTAACATAAAACTTGGCAAGTTTTGACTGAATAAACATCAGGTAAAATGTAAGGTGAAAAAGATAGTAATTTCCTAAAGTCTGTGTAGACATCTGATTTCAACTGACATCTGATGTCACCCATTTAGACAATGGATAGATGTTAAATTAGATCAAATAAATACATTTGTTTCCAGTGAGTCATGGAAGGTAAAAATATGCTTATGGACAACACTAAAATGTGTATATTTTATTATTTGTACAAAGAGTGGGATGTACTACCTGTTCTCAACTCAGCTTATCGTCTCAAAATATGCAAAATATGATAGCATATTGCAATATTATGTCCCTTGTAATATATCATAAAATATTTTTTATTGTTATATGTAAGAAATTAATACTACCCCAAAAATAATATCAACCCAACTTATAATGTGTCATCACAATTTCTTTGTTCTTTGATTTAAATGGCTAAATGATTTGACACAATATCACTATAATCCATCCTATCAAGAATGTTCAGCATTTTGTCACTGAGTTTGTTCGTATGTCTATGAAGGGGTCAGTCCTCAAAAACCTCCTGTGTTCTTCAGATAATTTTGTAGAAATGGGTCAATGGGATGTCAAATGAAGTTGGCTCTTGCCCCCTGGTGCCCAGGGAAATATCAAAGCAGAAGACTGGATTAATTTCACCCAGTTTAACTCTGTCTCAGTGGTGGAACTGTGCCCTTGATCATGCTCCCATCACACTACGCAAATACACATGTAGTGCATGCCATGCAAAAGCTTTTAAGCCTAATTTACAAGTTACCTAACATGATGCAATTAAAACACTGCACTGTGTTTGGCACATGCACAATATTATGTGTCAACTATGTATTCTTTATTTTTCCATTAAAACACCATGAAAACATAAGTTTAGCTAAAACCAATGTTTTAACAAACCCAAAGTTATATTTATTTTTGCAACAACGCACATATATTTAGATACAATAAGAGCAGCAAATTTCTACAGCCATAGGAGAATTTATCAAAGTGCTTCAGAGAGAATGGCAAGAAGTTAGCTAAATGATGATAAAATAGTAGGATTCACTGCATTGAAACTTAGTCTATTAGTTTTAGCTTTTGAAGTGCAACAGTGCCATCTAGCATACATGTGATTGTACAACACATGCACCTCTTGCCACACTTAGTCAGTCTCTTTTACTTCTTTAAATAAGGTTGAAAATCAATTTTTCTTTGGAAAAAGAATTGACTTCTTTTTAAATGCTGCTGCTTCTTTCCATCTTAGAATATCTCATTGAAAAACATCAAGTAAAATTTTTAAAATGTAGTGGTAACAGTTTAACACTGAATTAAAAGGGTTTGCAAACCAGTCCAGCATGTTGTAAATTATTTCTATTTTCTACAGTCCTGAAGCATTTTCTTGAGCTGTTTGTACTTAAGCGAATGTTCAAATGACATCGGGCAAAATAATAAATGCTTTCCTACTATCTTTAACATTCAGTGTTCAAGCCTGGAGATATTAAGTCTCCGTCTAGAGTCAGCACATCAAGCCAGAATGGTACCAAGATTGAAGCACCAAAAGCAAGCCGAAAAAGTGATACTGACAGGCACAGAGGAAAGACTAGTGTCTCCATAAATGTTTCCAAGCAAGAATCGGTAATGTATCACAAAATTACAGTGACAGAAGACAGTAAACCAACAAAACAGACACATTGTATGGCAGATCATATTTATTCATTTTAAATCTGTGAGGTAGAAGAAGGGTGTCTGGCAAGTATAACTTTTCCAGCTTAATTATTAGTAATATATCATAACTAGAATGAATTTCTAATTTAAAAAAGCATCATAAATAGCAGAACAATGACATTCAGCGTGTGCTTGTTGAGATGAGCATGATCTTTGTTATCTTGTTTGTGTGTGGATCTCTGCACAGAACCTGGACCTGACTAAGCCAAATTACACACTGCGTGTTGCCACTGACCATACCAGCCCAGAGAGTGTTGAAGTAAAGAGAGATACGGAGAGAGTTGATCAGATTAAATCCATGAAAAAAGCCTGGGAAATGACTGACCCAGGGCGTTTTGAAAAGGTAGCCCAGATAAACCAGAGAGAGATTTCAAATCCAGTGATAATCTAATCCTTACCACGAATGGAAATACGTTTTGATGCATTATTTGCTCATACATATGGAATTCTATAGAGACAATGTTGTTCTGTTGTTGTAGGCTTCTCATTCCCGCCTCCAGTTCCTCAACCAAGTTAAGCAACTGGAATCTGATCATACTTCACCTCAAAGCAAGGGCCATGGAATTATTCTACAAAGACTTAAAATCATCTATTTTGTCTTTTGTCCTTTTAAATACAATCATTTCATTCTTTGCAGCTTCACCGACCTCTGATCAAGTTACCCAGCCCGCTCCATCCAGCAGTGAAATTATCACCCCAGCCTTGCCAGATCTGTACACAAAGTTCAGTCATTTGTTCAGGTCTGCTTTCGTTGCTTTTGCTTCTAGATTGCTGCTCATACTGTTTCTACTTGCAGTTGCAGGTGTACTAAGACTTAATTTTATAGAGGGATACATTGTGTTTAGACATCGATGTTTCAGGTTACATAATGCATTGTAGAAACATGCATTTTTGTAACCACAGAGCGGCTTAAAAGCTACCCGAAAAACTTTTGGAGTAATTTCCCTTAAGTGAACTTAGCTCTTATTAGTGCAGTGAAGAAAGATGTCCCTTGACTTTTCCACATCTTGAAAGGGCAGTGCATCCTGTCTAGAGGGCAAGTTTTGAATAATTGTTTATGAATCAACTAAAGAGTGGTGGCTATTCACACAGCTTGGTCCTAGCTTTGCTGTTTCTCCATATTTACAACTGTGTGGTTAGTCTCAACCTTTAAATAACACCTTAAATTAGATTAATATTGCCGTTAGTCATAGTCAGTATTTTTAAGAGTAAAGTCTTCACCTGAGTTCCCACTGGATCTCCCACGTACCTTTTTTTAATCCCTCTCTTCTCCTCTCCCATTGTCCATCCCTCTACAGGACAAATTAGATAATATTTGGGTCTGTTAATTAGAAAGCTATTTCCGAGCCCCAACGAGTCCGTTGCTCCAAAGAGATGTGCCCTTTTTCCGTCACCTTTCTTATCCTCTTGTGACACTTGCAAGTATGTGTGATCAGGTGTGTTATTATGGCCAGGCATGGATGACTGCAAACACCTTATCCAGCAATTTTAGAAAAAATAAGGATCCAAAGCATTGGTCTGTCAGAGGCACCGGTTGAAACCAGCAGTGCACTAGTCTTACATATTTGTGGAACAGGACGCTGTGTTATACTTATTCAGACTTACACAATTTCTCACACCGTAACAAAGAAGGCTGTTGTTCATTAGCCTGTGCTGACATTCTCCTCCCCTCAGGTAAAAATAGCCATTTGCATGGTGAAAAACATTTATAGAGTGCTCAATAAATTTGATGTGAATATATTAGGATGCATCAAAACATTCAGTTATTTTAGTAATTTGAACAATTCAAAGTAAATTAAATTAAGTAAAATGCAGTCCCAAAGCCGTCCATGTATTACTTATGCTATACAGTCTTGTCCTACTAATTTTAGGAGGCCAACATTTCTATATTTAAAAAGACATGATTGTTTTATGTAGCCAGCTACTAGTGAGTATTGTGTTCTAACTTTTTTCTAACAAGTATTTTTTTTATATTTACCTCCATAACTTTGATGGGGTTTCCTAAATTTTCACAGCTGTAAGTCAGCCATTAAATCATAGATGTCATGGTTTGTTGGTGTGCATGTTTCTGTGTGTGTTGGGTTTTTTCCCCCTTGTGTTTTGATTCTGATTCCTCTGTGTCCAGTCTGTGTTTTAGCGCCACCTTCCCTCAGTTCCCTGCTCAGCATCTTCCTCAGCTGTTCGGCATCTCCCTGATTATAACTGGTTTCCATGTCACTAAACACATTTCCTGTGTATTTAACGTCTCTTCTTTTTCTTTTCTGCTGCCCTGCCTGTGTCTACCTGCAAGCTTTGTCCTTAGTAAATCTTTGAAATTCACAGTGTAGCTCCTGAGATCCTACCTGTAATTTTTTCCTCTATGAACACACTATTGTGACAGAAAAGCTGTCAACCACAGATGTCTGTATATTTAGGTAATTTGCACCTATTTTTTCCCTCTTTCAAATCTTCAATCTGTCCCTTTCATATTAATGTTCTTTGTCACTTCTTATTCACAGATGGATATATAATTCAACACCTTTTCCAGATTCTGTAAATAAGGATCTATAAATATGCCAATGTAACTCATCCACATATTTGGTTACCAATAGAAGACCGCCTGTCCCTCTTCCCTTGCTTTGCTACTTAGTTTTCTTGCTGGGTGATTCAGCTGTACATGTCTGAAGTACAACTCTAAATTACAAATAGAAGTGTTATTGTTTACCCTTTCAGTTGCTCTGCACAAAATTAAAAACACAGTATACACTTCGATAATCATTTCAGTCCTGCTAAAACTGGCTTTTGTTTCGTTTAATGACACCTGAACTTTGAGATGTTATACAAGACATATCCATCACATGCTGATGCAACCAAAATTAGCCAAATGACACTTAAATATGGCAACAATGACCCACTATCCAGACACTGTGCCTGCGCTAATGAAAATGCACTGACCTTTGCATGGTGAATGCTCATTTCTCATAGACTCATAGAGTCATTATTCACAGCTGGTCAGATGATCTTTAATTATGTAGCAAATAATAATAATAATAACTTCAGTCTTTTTAAACACTGAAAAGTACACAATCTTGATCCAAATAGCATGCACTATACAAAGCAAAAGCAACACATATTTTGATGTTTCATGATTCCAGGATTAGATGCATATAAAATAATTTTTGATATGCCAAAATACGAAATAGTGACTTGATGTCCATACTACTTGGGAATAAAGTGCACAGCCTCAATTGCGTCTACAGAGCCACATGAAAACTCAAGGCGTGCTGGCTTTGGTTCCTGGGCCTTGAGTTTGACACGTGATGTAGAGAAAACATTTGTACAATTTTCGCTTTTTTGGACAGACCTCTGACATGAAGGACTCAGCCTCTGGAGTTGGACAATGTTACATTAGAAAAGGTTTTGCCGTGCACTGTTTATGATTAAACTTGATCCAAAATGTGCTACTTACTCATGAGTGTTCATTCTGAAAGGAGACATCTCTGAAAGATGTGAAACGTTAACATGACTGTAAATTGTGATGCAGACATACGTGCTTGAAATGTTTTAAACAAGGCTTTGTGCTTGGATGCAGACGCCAGAAAGATGTTCCAGAGCTATTGGATTCACAGGGAGAGGAGGCCAGGGAGAAGAAGCAATATGAAAACATCCACAGCTACCGGTTGGTCCGTGAAAGCATGATGGAGCGCTACAGGCAGCACATGATTGAACAATATGAGCTAAAGAAGCGTCACTACGAGATGTATGAGAAAGTGCTGGTCAGTGAAACAAATACAAGTGTTGTCTGTAATTGTTTTAAAAAAAGCAAAAACAATAATGAGCTACATTTGTCACTGGTTTGACATCTTCCTATCACTTGTTTCTCTCTGCTGCCATTTTGTGTGTAGGAGACTAGTGAGAAATTATCTGAGGATTACAAAGAATTTTGCAACCGCATGCTAACGTTGATAAAGGAGCAAGAAGAGAAACCAGCTCAGGAGGAGGCTGAGATGCCACCTCCATCCACTCCATCCGCTAAGCAAGGCAAGAAAGGCAAGAAGAAGAAGTAATCAGTGACTTTGATCTTCAATCTCAGTTCACCTCAACGAGTTTGCTGAAGAATCCTAATTTTATTTCTTGTCTGTTCTTTATGGCACACTGCCAAACTACAGGTTTGGTTGCATAATTCAAAGTTGTTTGTCCATTCATACTGTTTTATGACTTTAAACTTTACTTAAACTGCGTTCTGCAGTTGTTTATGGATGTTTGTTATGGTATCCAGGGGCAGCAATTTGATTATCATTGGAAAGGGAATTTATTTGAATAATTCAACTCAAAAAGTGTAACTTTTATTACACAAATTGTTAGAAATTTTGTTAAGTCTGGTTATTATAGCTTGCAGGTAATGAAACCGCCCAAAAATTGTTTATTAGAAAATGTCATTTTGTAATTCTTTGATAAAGAAATGTTGGCCTACTGAGTATATGCACCTAATATGTAGATGGATTTAGCTTTTATAAGTGCAACGTTGTACCTCAGCATCAAAGTGTTCATCCTGTGCCTCTGCTGAGATATTAAGGAAGTCCAGGAGACTTTAATAGTGACTTTCAACTCATCTGTATCGATGGGTCTGGTGTCCCTCGTTTTCCTTCCTTTCTCCAGACTTTGAGAACCATAATTTTTCTGATGAATTAGTTTCCAGGCTTTCATTAGCTGTAGGCTTTATCCATCCAAATTTACTGTCTAAAATTATTCTGCATTGATGAATTTCACATTTTGAGTGGAAGTACTGAACTAAATTAACTTTTCAATTATATTTTTATTCTTCTGCAAGTTTTATTGTAACAACATATTTACTTTTTTCCGCTTGTATTTAGTAACTTAGCATGAATAGACTTTAAAATGCATAATTCTAAGGTTTTCCTACCCAAATCATCTTCAATCATCTTTGGTTTTGGTGTGACCCAGACTGAAATAACCTGCTAAATAACTATCCAAGATTGAGACAGTTTTACCATAAGTAATAAGAATGATAATTTTTTAAATTCTAAAACACAAAATATTTTACATTACATTGACATATCTGATGAAGATTGTTAAACCTCACTTTCATTTACAGACAGGAAAAAAAAGCTGTTAGTAGCTTTGATTTATTCTTTGGATCCACTTGTTTTTCTTTGAGTCTGCCAGAATGCCTAGTGTGCCTATCAGATTCGGCTAATCTTTTGTTTGGATGAAGGTCATTGTATTGACTGTCTGACTCGAGTCTTGTCGAATACAGCAGACCTCCCACAAGCTGAGTGCCACTGATTGATTGGTCAGTAGATAAACTGTAGTCTCTCTGAAACCCGCCACAGTCACATTCTGCAAGATGATGTGAGGCTTGAGAAAGATTTGGCAGAGAAAACCTCAGGGTGAATGTGTTGCATTTTCAAAACCTTATAAAAGTGTTCATACCCCTAAGACTTTTAAACATTTTGGCAGATTAAAACCACAAACGTCAAAGTAGTCTATAATTAGAAAGTGGAAGAAACATCGTCCCCACATGGATCAGTAGTTTGCATGTTCACCTTTAACTGCAAATACAGCTTCAAGAATTTTGGGGTTTGTGTCTGTTGGTTTTCGATATCTAGAGACAGAAATTACATGTCTGTTTAAAGCTATGCAGGACTTAAAAAAAATAAACAAAAACAAGCATGGACTCAATCACTCTCAGCTATTAAAGGGTCAAGGAGAGCAGCTAATGACTTCATAACAAATATTTTTTTCCTTAATTTTTTAAGTGAAGCAAATTAATGTTAGTGGTCTGTTATTAGTTTAGTATTTAGAGTGCGTGGGGTTTTCTTTATCAGATTGGGCTGACAAATGAGAATGAAAATTGGAAATGAAAGGAAGGATGATGCCATCTAGTGGCTGCCTTCATTAATAAATTGTCATTAACATGTCTACTGGTTATTCACTGTTGTTGTCTGAAGGTTATATTGGGATTATGCTGTGCATGTATTTGTGTGGCATGTGTGTAATAGAGCAGAGTTATCTTTATTTTCCCACAGTTCCACCCTGCGGTATTCTCATCCAAAGCTTCTGAACTGTGTGTCTGACAGTGCACAGATTATTCTCAGCAAAACGTTGAAGCTTTTTAAGGTGGATGACTTCAAGTGCACACGAAAGAGTGTTATAACACTTGCATTGTTTTAAATTTTAGAATAGTTTGAATACATATGTACCCATGCATGAAAGCTTGACCACTCTTTATCTGCAGCTACCTGTAGTACAGTTTTGGCATTTGATGAGTGTTAAGAGATGTGTTTCAGAGCTCACTGAGTCAACCACGGCTCACTGCTCCTGTTGAAAACAATTAGCCAGTCCGTTATGTCTACCCTGCACCTAAATCATGTTTTCATGAGTGTTTGCATGCTGCAGTATTTTGCCTGCTACGAGAGAGAGATCTTCTGACTCTCTAAGTGGCAGTGACACGTGTGTATTAACAGAGAGGCTGTGTGTTAATTGGCAGCTGTTGGCTTGTGGTTTGATGCAAATGCGTTGTGAGCATCACAGGAACTCCAGTTTAACCTTGAAAGCAAGAGGACACACAGCAACTCGCTCTGTGTGTGTGAGAGAGGGAGAGAGTGAGAGAGACTTCCCACAAGTAATAAGAAAATATTTGATTCTTAAATGGACCCACGTTGTAGATGGATGATGAAATTAAGTGAAAGTAGATACACATTCCTGGAGTGCTGGGGAGACTCTCCATTGTCAGGGCAATAATTCAAGAATGCTTTAATCAGTTTTCTTTCTGCTGCTTTAGTGAATGATTAAAGAGCATTGGTCCTTATAATATATGCTTATTCTGCAAAATTATAAAAATACTTTATTAAACACAGGGGGAATTTAAATAATTAATCAAATAAATTCAACTTAGAATACGTTATACTTGCATTAGTTCTTGTATCCAGCTGCACAACTTCATTCCTGACATTTCAAGTGTTTCCTTGAGTTGTATGATCCTGAATATTCACCGATGTTGGCTAATGTTCCATACTTAACCCTTTTCTGAGACAAAATAGGAAGTTGGACTTTTGCAAGGCAAAAATAAACCAAGCATGCATAACACCATGTTTTTTTTTTTGTTTGTTTCATCTGATTTCAGCATTTCTATTTGTCCATCTTCTTATCAATCTCCAGATAGTGATTAATACAACAAAACCTTTTTAAATTTTATTTGCTGGAATGGTGGACAAGCAATATGAGATGCATTAGCAGATCGACTCCAGCATTACCAGCAATACATAAACACACGACAGGAATGAAACATAGTCAAATTTTAATTATTCATCATAACCACCTGGTTATCAGCACACTCAATCCTTGCATAACTAAACAAAATTTCTTCACTGGGGTTAGTTTGTATGTGATTATGTACATGCTGAGAAAAGGTATAAAATGTGTGTGGAGGAAGGAGGTGAGGTCAAACAAACAACTGCATCTTCTTTGTACAGCTTAAAAGACTGAGTGAGAAATGAGTGGACACATGTACATTTTTTCATAGTGAATCTCCATGCCTGAGATGCTGACAGGTGGATTTAGCTCACAGACGCAGCAGGACAGCTGTGCACTCCGTTTCACTTCATTTCTTTCAACTAAAGACCATCACACAATGTATTAAACACACAGTGACTCATCAGGGGAACATCCGGTCTAATACCAGTAATGTCAAACAGTGAGAGGTGGACAAGGAGTTCTTTTATGCATATTGACTCAACATTCTGTAGCATTGTGTTGTTGTCTCTCCCTCTGGAACTGAATGTCTCCCGAGATCTGTCCTCTGAGCTTCCTTTGCTGATAAAAGACAAAGCAGCGCGGCTTAGGGAGCGAGAAGTCTGTGTTGTCACAGCTAAGACTCAACTCAGACGACAAAGATGAAAAGGCCAAGCCTTTGTGTTTTTCGAATGATAAGGCTAAAGTGGTAAAAGGTGAGAGCTCAGAGAGTAATGCCCAAGCTTTGCTGCAGTAATCGATGCTCCCCTGAAACTTCCATCTTACGAGAAATGTGCTTTCATGTCTTCAGAGGACATTACATTGACTTACTATCATTTCTTAGTCTCTATAACCTTTACTTTTAGGTAGCGTTCAAGTTCAACCAGATCTCAGTTTCTCGGGAAAGTTTAATTTCTAATCCTTTGTGTAAGGAAAAAACAAATGTACCCAAGTAGATTTAACAGTTTTAGATTTCAAAATATATATATTTGACATTTTACAGACTTAACTCACTGGTACATAAGATTGTAAGGTATTCTGCAGCTGCTCTAACCGTCTCAAATATATCTATAATCTTATTCTAATCATAAACCTAAAACCAAATCTTCCCCCTCAGAAACCACATGTAACTAGTGATGAGCCTGCTGCTTGAATAAGGAATAATAAGGAATGAAAGTTCACCTTGAAACACATACTAAGACAAAGTTAGTTATTTACATCCCATCCCTGGAGGCTTTTTGCCACCTCCCTCTAAGATGGAGCCTGCTGCCTTGCTGTCTCATTATTTCTCACCATTATCCTACTTGTTTTACTACTGCTACCAATGTCTAAGTCCATCAAAACTCAGCAAGGATCATCTTCCCTGTCAGCTAACACAGAGTCTATCGCTGTAGATAAGCGACAGAAGTGAAAAATCAACAGCATGTAAAAGAAAAAAAAAAAAGCTTAAAAATTGTGAGGTTCTCTTAAACTAAACCAGTTCTGATAATTAAAAGATTAACAGTGATACCACTTTAACTTTTTTTCCACAAATTAGATTTAGGTGGACACCATTCTATTTCACTCTGGTTGTCACTTAATGATTCATCCAAGCCACCAGCTCACAAAGGTCCAAAGGAAGAAGCCTTCTATTTGAAGGTCAAATCATGTCAATATTTAAGCATGGCTAAGAAAGCCCATGTTGGGGCAGAGTTATAAACTGTGCCTGAGCCTGTGTATGCACTTCAGGATTCAACACTAGCAGCAGTGCAGAGAGGCAAGTCCCTATTCAGAGCAAAGGCTTATGTTGACATTTACACCAGAGGGGATCAGAGGATCGTGTGTATGTGTGGGCATGCTGTCATGTGAGGTGCGGCAGTGAAATGATGGCCGCTAATGCTGTAATTCCATTTTAATGAAGAACTTTTTCCCCTCCTTCCCTTCAGTTTACTCCCTCAGAGACTGCACATCACTGCACAACACAACAGACGTTTATTATTCAACTGTAATATCCATATGAAACATGGTGCCGTAAGCACTGTAGCTCAATTGGTATATTTTTATCTATTCCCCATTGTTGATCTGTCTCCCTACTGAGAATTATTGTATATCTGACATCCCTTATGTTTAAATAGGGAGATTTTCAATGCCATCCAATGGCAGAATTTTTTGTCATGTCATTTTAGCAAACATATCGTTCCAGCATAAGAAAGGTTTTCATGCTAAGTTTCTTTGAATATATCTGTTGCTCCACCCTGTGAGGGCTTTTTCTTTTGAAGTTTCTTCTTCTACATACGGAAGTGTTCCTTATTTGAATTTAAATCAGATGTCTGACTTGACTGTTCAAGAAAACTCACTTTTAAGAAATGAGGAGCTCCTGGAGTTTCATTGGGACAGTTTTTCCTCCATATGATGAATAACAGTAATTACAGAAGCAAGGCCAGTTTTTGGTCTTTCCGAACAACTGAAGATAATTAATCACACTTGGATTATCAGACACCAGGAAAGTCCATTGTATTGTAAACAAAGGACTGTAATGTACACTTATTAATTGCTGAATGGTTTGATTCTAGGTCTTTAAATGATGAGCAGAGGGGTAGCTCAAAAAAATTTGTCTTTGTCCCAAAAGGTGTAAAAACCACTGTATACTGTAGACGGCTACAAACATCAGTAAAGTCTTCCTGAATACATTCTTATTTCCTTTTACCTCAAAGATTGATTATTGAGCTGTACAAAAAATAAATAAATAAAAAAAATATTTTAATATGTTAATACTGTATCAATCTACCAGAATAACTTACCAGTGGGCAATAACTTATATTGTGCATCACTTGCCCTTTCTGTAGCCAGTGAAATAGTTGGTAGAGTTGGATTGTTTTGCGTAATAAGTAAAATCATCACTTGGAATCTGCATTCCCTGCTCTCTTTGGCTACCTTTGTTTGATATTATAATAAGCAACTTTCTTTTGAACCACTTCCATCATTTGATGTTCCAGTCTCGATGCTCAGCCTCAACCAGCATGTGGATGAAGCAGGATCTATAGATAGCTGGCTGCAGGGATACACACAATTTCCTCAAATAGCATCACAGTGACAGCTTGAATTGCTGTTTAATTGCCTCATATTGGAGATGATTGCATTAATTCAGCAGTGCAGACTCAGTTTACACAACAGAGCCGGGAGGTGCTGGGCTGCCAATAAAACAGGAGTCTAAGTTTCATCCCTCTATATTGGATTGTGCAATGGCCTTTGCCAATCACCAGGGATAATTGCTCAGCTTAATTTACCATCAGAGGCCACAAGATGAGAGGAGTCCTCCATACGATCGCTCTATTTATGCTCTGCAAGGGAAAAAAAAAATTAAAATCCCTCAAAATCCTCTTTCAACAATGCTGAGCTAGATTTCACAGCAGGCCCGCGTTAGCTTTTGGATTATGTTAACACGTCCTGACAGACCTTCGCTTCTAATATGTGGATGAAGGTGGTGCTTCACGTGTCGTCTCACACCAGTCCTGTGGCCCTGGCAAGGTCACTGTGAAATACTGATATGATAAAGTGTGAATTGATTCAAGCTAACACAAACAGCAGGTGGCTGCACAGGGAATCATTGATAACCTGCACAGAGCTCTGTATTGATTATTACTCTCTCAGGCAACAGGAGCCATGTTTCTGCTGTGCATAGAGATAGATAATTGTGTGTTCTCTGGTTTACATGTATTTAAACTGCCCAGACGATAAACACCGAACAGCTGCTTTGGTTTTGGGGAACGAAGAGACATAATTACTAGCAACATTTTTAGCAAAGTTTGGTGTTTGGTTTGGAATAAGAAAAATCCAGTATAAAGTTTGTGGTTGTAATATTACAAAATGTGCAAAAGTTCCCGCTCCATAGGTACTTTTGCAAGCCACCGCATTTACTTTTAAATGTAGACAACCCAGAAGAGAAACATTAAACTCTCAATAGCCTCTGACTGACTGTATCGGACTCCTGCCTCTGATTCTGCAGAGCTCTAACAGCAGTGGCTGTCTCAAATCACTGAGTCAGTGAAGCTGATCCGAGGCCAGTGTGCTCTTCACCTCTCATGCCTCTTCAATCTCCAGATGACTGGTTCAAGTCAACTTAATACCGACTGTGGCTTCTTTCTGGAGCTGAATCTGTCCATGGAGAGACTCAGCATCACAGCAATGGCAGCACTGGCAATGCCCTTTGGTTTATTAGTGGCATCCATCTGCTCCACTGTGTTTATATGCTTGTGTGTGTGTGGGTGTGTGTGCAGTTTGATGACCATCCTATCGCCTTGGCTGATTATTGGAAACCAGCTGTGCTGCCCAGAGTGGCAACAAGCTGACGTGTCATATCTATCCCCTGAGCAGTTTGCACAAACATCCCTGCATGTGCTCACAGGCTCCATCAGTATAAGCCATTTCTGACATTTTAAGTACTTATGACCTTTTGACATAAAAATAATAATAAAAATCCAATATAACAGCACATCTTCCCAGGAGATGCATGTTTTCTCTTATATTCTTCTCAGGTCTCTCCGCTGCCTTTCTAATGAGGAGCTGTGTGAACACGATGAAGGCTTTACCCTGTTTTCAAAATCTCCTCCTCCACCGCTTCATCTTTTCCATCAATATTTATAAGCCTTACCATGGACATAACAGTGAGGACAGTGAGGTGGGGCACTTACGGATGTGCCATTCAGCTGTGTTTCACATGAAACACATCTACATACGCATCTGACATTAAAAACACACCGCGCCTAATTCCCTCAAGGGCGATGGCTCGTTAACAGCTGTGTATGTATAATCTATGTGGCATCCTTTTTTTTTTTCCTGCTTTGTACATTTCCTCCTTGGTCTCCGGCTGTTTGTGTGACTGGAACACCCATGTGACAAACAGCTTTTTGCACGAGTGTCTTGTTCACGTTTCCTTTTAATCACCAGCCCCAGGCGCCGAGCGGGTTTCTTGAGCTGATGTATGTCCGCTCATTTCTTGGACAATCACTTGCAGGAGGGAGCGGCAGCTGGACAACGCAGGGAGGTTCGGGGTCATAAATGTTAAACTCAGGTGGGCTCTGATGTGCGTGATTAACTACAGCTGCCAGGAAGGGCAGTAGGCCACATCCCTCCAGTCCTTTTGCATGACAGGCACACGCCCGACTCTCTGCAACCTGACATTCTCCCTCCTTACATGTCCCCCTGGGTTTTTCACTTTCTCCAGACAGCACAGGGACTTTGTTGCTGTAGGGGTCAAACAGGGTTTGCTGTGATGCCGAGTGCTGGGACTGGATCAGTCCTAGACATGTGGGAGTCCGACAAGGTCCATTCCTGTTCGGTCATCTGTGAGATTTTAAGGGGATAAGTTCACTTGAGGGTATTTTGTATACCAAGCCACTTATTCTACATGGTTTTATGCAGACAATTTATATAAATTACTGTGACAATTCAGACCTTAAAGGTTTTTTTTTTTCCACAATACAGCCACAAATGTAAATGTATTTCATTGAGATTAAGTTTTCTTCTTTGCCATCATTTTTTTAGGCTAGTATTTCAAGCTAAATGAAAATCGAACAAAAGGGTGATCAGACACCTAAACTGACAACCTGAGAAAAGAAAGAATAAATCAGTGGTGCAGCAAAGAGGTAACTCTGGAAAATCTGCAGACTACCACTGCTGAGCTGGGAGAATCTGTTCACAGGGCAGCTATTAAAGGTGTGCTCCTTTTTGTAAGAGTGCTAAGAAGGAAACTGCAGAAAGAAAGCCATAACAAGTCCAGTTTGACACAAGCCATGCAGGTGATGCTGCAAAAAGATGGAAGAATGTGCTCTGGTCAGACGAAACCAAAATTGGGCTATTTAGCTTTTTTGCCTTTTGCTTGTTTTCTATTGCATGAGGTGAAAATCTAACACCTCACATCAGGGAGAAAGTGACCTCAAATAATTTGCAGCAATAATTGTAGCTAAAAGTGATTGTAAAACTTATTTCTTAATGCATTCAAATGTTTCCATTTTTTATATATAAAAAAAAAACAGCTGAAAATCAATATTGTTCTTTCTCTTTATTATAATGTATAATTATGATGTGTCTGTCAAATAAAAATAATTGCATTGGAGTTTGCATTTTCAATGGGGACATGGATACTTTTCCAAAGTATCCATGAGGACAGATTGAGGACCTTATTTGTTAGAGGTCATCCAGATTTCCACTGTAGGACCAGAAAGACAAGTTGGATGTGTGTTTATATAAATATATAGGTTAATGTGATGGAATAATCTTAAACCTTATGCCAGCCACTGCATAACACATAGAGATTAACTGATTTTGGTAGGTTTTTTTCATGTCTGACAATACATCTCGCCATCTGTGTTTCCATAAAATCCTAAAACCCAAAACAAAATGCAAAACAATTATTTTGGCTCGGCTGCCCTTTATTTTATCTAAAATGCATAAATCTACCATGACTGTTGGTTTTGCACACATATAAGTCAGTCCACTATTTGAATGCAGGGCTTGCTTGATGCACTGAGAGTTTACTGTAATTGTTTTTGGCTCATCTGTCAGCACCTCTGACCTGCAATTAGCACTAGATTATTTCCTCAACCATTCACACCAAAATCCAATGTTCCTGTTTTTCTAGCTTGTTTTCTTGGATCAATATTCAAACACTGCCAAAACTGCAGAGGTGAGGAGTAGCCCGCTGATTGTATTCATCTGCATAAGTGCTGCATACAGTGAAAGAGGATTTTCTGTTTGCACTCTCTTGATGTATTCAAGAGGAATTAAACCACATTTTTGATGCTTAGAAGTTATGAGAGCAAATTAGAATGATAAATATAATCGTGTCTGTTGTGAAGTACATATATATATTTGTAACATACCTTCAAGTAGGTTTTAAAAAGTCTACAGATAGCGTCATCACTTGCATTTCAAAGGAGAAGCTAAATTCCTGTCCATTTTCAGACACTTTCTATAGAAAGTTAAGTGGGCAAATTTTCCAAAATATTCCAAATTGTAATCTTTTTGTGAAAATAATATTTATGGCAATTATTTGGACATTTGTTGTTGTTTTTTTAAGCCAACTGTCTTATTTAGACAGAACATATTCTATAAATACCCATATCATTGTCATTGTGTATGTAACATGCACAGTAACAGTAAAGACAATTTATTTCTACTATTGTAGAAATGTCATGGGCAGAAATCCATGTGATCTTTGCTAGTCCTTAATATTACACATCAAACACATTTACCCAACAATCTCATCTGTTATGGCTAAATTCAGACTCAGAAATGTGGTTTCAGTGGTTGAAAACATCTGTGGATGTGATGGAGAAATGAACAGTGCGGGCAGAGGGTGTGGCCTCAATTGTCCTGCAGAAAGCAGTTTGCTGTGTGCAGCGTAGATATTCCCAAGTATACTTTCATGAAACATAGTTGTATTTCATGAATTCATATCATTTTTTCAACCAAAACAACACAATGTTAATTAAATGTTAACTTTCAGTGTTCAATGTCTTAAATTCCAGCTTTATTGCAATATATTCATGTTAATTGCCAGGGAAAGTTTCCAATCTTGAATATTCCCTGGAGTTTTGCAAACCCAGTCATCACAGCGCATCATGTAATAGTTTCACAAAAACTAGTGGTTTCACTATAGCTTAAAGCCTGAACTTTTATAGTTATGAACACTTCTGGATGCATTAAAGAATTCACACAGGCAATGAATAAATAAACACTGCATTGAGAGATTTTATTTCCCAAAATAAACACAGTCTCCTTGTTCTGCTGCTTTTCAGCTATGACTCCTCATAATAAATAAACAAAACTGCATAGCTAAAAACATTCAGACAAAAAAAAGAGAAAAGAAACCCCCAACAGCGCAGGCACAGTGCAAAGCCCTTATCAACATGTACAAACACAGCAGTCAGCCAGCAAATCCAACGCACACAAATGCATATGACGCAGCCAGATGAATGGCCTGGCCACTACACAATGGTGCTAAATTAAATCAGCGATGTCGATGTGGCCCAAAGCTCTCCCACTTGCACAACATGCACTCACACGCAACAGAAGATTGACTAATAAGGCAGCTTTGTCTGCACGGTGCTGCATTCAGGATCAGGTGATATCGGCCGGGGCCTTGAAGATGTGAGTAGTCGATCGCTGCTCATTATGCAAATAAGCACAACAACAATTGTTCTCAAGCCCCGTCGTTCTGATTCCTGAAATAATGATTTGCTCCCCAGACCTTTTAAAATCTTTTGCATGACCTTCTATTTAAAGATCAGCTCACGCAGAAAGGCAATTGAACAAGCCAAAATGGACAAGGATTTATTTATTTTTTTACCTTTTGCCAGACTAAGCATCAGGTGTTAGGAAGCCGGGGTACAAACGCGCCTATTATTTCCACTGCTTCACCTCTGTCCCTACAGCCAGCAGGCACCTGTCTAACATGGGCAAGTTAGTAAACAGGTGGGAACATCAGTGTCACTCAGGCATGAGCTGCCCCAGTTGAGCTTGTCAAAGCTCATATGTTCATCTGTGCCCTTACTAACATACCCAGCTGAAAGTGAGGTTATGAACTCAACCTAGTTTGGAAAACAGGACGATGGCTGAAGTTTTACAGAAAGTGATTGATTGTTGGCTGACAGAACAAAAAGGATTAATGTCTTATACGTTTAATAGCCTTTGAAGAATTGATTTAGAAACATAAGTCAAATGACCTTATCTTTATTTAGCCAAACTCTTTTTTTTAACCCATGAGTCCAGTCCAGATTAGTTTGAGCAAAAATGTTTAAATTAATGCATCTTTTTGGCAACTAATGCTCTTTTTGGCAACTAACCTTTTAGCCACACATAGACTTTATTAAACATATCTATGTAGATGTTGTTTTATCTTTCCCTTTTAATAAGGATTTGCTGGGAAATATTTTTATTTTAATCTTTAGTATTCAGAACTTTATTTTTTTCTGTCTGATGACATAATTTTTAAATATTGAATTAGATGATCTGATCAGTTTCTCACCATTTAAGTAACCTTTTTATTCAATTTTTAATCTTGAGTAATTTCTTGAATGGCTCCTTTATACTTTTACTTGAGTAAAATATGTTGAAGTAGTAATTCTCTTACTTGAGGACAATTTTTGTCAACTCTGTTCACCTCTGATAACAAGTTTTATAGTTAAATTAACAATCACTTGCTAATTTAGAATACTAGAAATCAAAAGCACATTTATATTTTTGTAAAAAAAAATAAAAAAAATAATAATAATAATAACAGTAAGTTTTTGAATATTTTTGTGAAGATGATTTGATTGAAATAAGTCTTAGTTTTGCATCATTGTTAGGCCAAACAGCCAATATGAGATCAAACAGTTCTCTGCTACTAGGACTATTCCTAATTAAAATACAGTCTTCAGATCATTATTGTTATGTTCAAAACTTTCCTCACAATCAGTTTTCCTTTGCAGATTTTAAATGAGATAAAGGTCTTGACTCTGACAGAGCCTCTCTCATGATGGCTCTCTATCAACAATTTCCTGACCACAGTGCCGCTGTCTTTCTCATAATCGTCTTATTAAAAGCAACTCTGCTGCCCAAGGCCTGGATTTCATACAGACAACCGGATGCTTTCTGCCAGAATCTTAATGCATTATTCTGTTTGCTTTAACAAAATTGCCAAGCTCATTGACTGAACATTGCATTTGTGCCCACATTTAAAACAACAGCATGAAAACAGGAAACATATTAATTTATCTTGAAAAAGTAACGGTGATCTTTGACATGGCTTTCTGCTCTGGTTGGTATGCCTTTGAGCCCGCTCACCAGTGGTGGGCACAGCTGATGGTTGAAGCTAGGTTGAACAAAAAGACAGTTCTAAAATTGGTCTTCAATCACCTGAAGAACTTTTCCAGGACTAAAGTACAATAGCGTCTCAGCAAGAGTTTGAGAAACTCGTCCATTTGCTGACCATAGGCAAATAACTAAAAAATCAACTGATTACTGAAACAGTGTTTTTACAGGTCTCCCTAAAAATTTATACAAGTGCAGCTGATCCAGAGCGCTGTTGATTGTGTTCTCTCTAAAACTAGGAAACTGAAATTGTGTTCAGGCACAATTTAAAACTACAAGTTCTAAAAAATATATGAGCTCAGGTTAGCTTAATTTCTCCTGACAAGTACATCTTAATGATGTTCATAATAGTTTCCTTTAGCATTTCAACTTATAGTGTAAAATTATTATAGAGATTAATTGCATAAAGTGACATTGTAAATGGTTTCTAATTTTGATTACCAGTAAATGAAAACCTACATATATTTTCTCAGAGAATAAAACCAGTCAAGAATGATTTTTAACAGAAATTTGCCAACACCTTTACTGGTTTTATGTATGTGAATGGAAAGTTGAGAGGCTGAGAGAACGTGGTAGAAAAATGTGTACAAGCAAAGGAGAAGCTGGTCTTATGTAGTATTCAGATTTTCTAAAATCTCTACTTCAAAATGTATCACTTTCTAAATCATCAATACAACAAAGTAACTTTTTGAAAATTATTTTAGTTATTAATATAAACCCCACGTTAACTTTACAAAGTGAGCAGTTTGCCATTTAATTCACCTACACCACTACTTCCTGGTGTTTCCATGGACAGTCTTCCATACAAGCTGACAGGACCTGGGTGCAATGGAAAAGAATGGTGCAGAAGCAGCGGCTTGTTTGCTTGTCTTTCCCCACGCAGGATACTCACAAAGCTGTAGCATCCCAGGATCACCAGGTGCAGCGGAGCAAAACTCCACAACGTGGCCGCGAAAAGGGGGAGTGAGGCAGGGAGGGGGCGTTGTCGCTAGAGGCAGATGGAAAAAAAAAATGAGAGAGGGAGGGCATGGGCTGGAAAGGTGGCAGGATTTTAGTTGAAACCTCCATTCTGTCAGACATGCGCAAGAGGAGAAGCTTCTCCACCGCTGCGCAGCGTTTCCGCCTTGGCTGAGCAAACGCGGGCGCACACAGTCCGAGAGGGGCGGGGAGCAAAGCCGAGACGCAGTGGTGGTAGAGAGGGAAGACGCAGCGAGCACGGATTCGAGCAAATTTCACGCCAGCCTCCACGTTTTCCCCTCTTAGAGAGGCGACCTGTGCGGCGCGCACCGAAGCCTTCCCAGCATGGATACTGCGCTAAAGGAGAGGCACTAAGATGTGACGCTCGCGGGACAGATTAGGGGAGACAGAGACCGCGCGTGTGCGTGCCTGTGTGTGCGTGCTCGTGGGGAAGAAAGTGGGCTGCACTCGTCTTTTTTTTTTTTTTTTTTTTTTCCGTTTGCCGGTGATTTTAAATCTGAGCTGCGCGGCGAGAAGATGAAGAAGTTTAACATCAGGAAGGTGCTGGACGGCTTGAAAGAGGCGTCTTCCTCCTCTTCCTCCTCCACGCCGTCTGTCCAAGTAGGGCCCCAGGAGAACAACCTGATCCAGGAGACGCTCCAGTCCGAGCATTTCCAGCTCTGCAAGGTGGGGGAGACTTCTGATTCTTATCAGCTCGTTGGGACTCCTACTAAGCCATCCTGTCTGTGTGCGCCGTTTTATTTTTTGTTTGGCTTGCTCTCATCCCATTCCAGGATGCACACGATGCGGGAAAGCTGCAAAGAATTATATAATTATTAGGAGATCCTTTGTTCTTTTCAAATCTTCATCTCAACTATTTCCAGGTGTTTTTTTTATTTATTTTATTATTATTTTTATTTTAAAAAAGGAGACACGGGGAGAATCCACCGTTCACTGATTGCATTGTAGTTTGTAAATCCATTGAGAGGCAAATCTTACGATGAAGTGACTGTACGCTTGAAACAATTTCAGTTTAGTTGCATTTTTGAACCTTTTCCCACCATACCAACGCATAAGGTGACACGCATTGGTACACTCTGTGCAAAATATTGGAGTTTGCTGTGTGTGTGTATGGTCTGAACTGTCATATCAAGGGGCTGGGCACAACTGATCCTTTCTTGCATAATCCGATGGGTTTGGATTAGCCAAACGCTTATCATGTGTATGTGTCTTTCCTTTCACACACACCCCTCCCAATGCTCAAATCTTAACTCCACTCTTCACACATAAAAAAAAACATTACTAGGCTCTCTGTCCTGCAGGGAGTGATGTTGCCTGAAGTGATTTGGAGCCTATTTGTAGGAAATAATGGAAAAAAAAAATGTCTGCATCTCTCCATCTAGAGTGCACAGAGTAACAACAGAGGGGATAATTAAACACTCATGCAATTTTCATGCAGTGCATGCTACATCTCAGCCCACTGCAAAGTTAATTTGGCATTTCCCCAGTTGTGCTTTAATGATGAGGTGTGGAGTTTAATAAACCACACTGTGTGTGCTGGGTATCGATTCCCCCCCCACACTTCTGACCTGCGTGGTTGCTGAAGACTCAGTTCCGGATTCCTTTTAAATTTGTGATTTGCCATGACTGTTTTCATGTGTCTCCAACAGAGACAGACCAATAGCTGTGTTAAACACTCAATCAGAGTTGGGGTGGTGAAGCTTTTACAGAAATCAAGTTTAGACTTATAAAGACAAGATGTGGGGATCAGACTTTTCGTGGTTCAGACTTCTATCTCTTTTATTTTTTTATTTGTTTACTTGAATTTTTACCAATTATGATTTTTGTTTCCCTTTGAGCTGTATCACCTAGGAGAGAGAAAGGAGACCAGAACAGTATTTTCCTACAGGAAGTAGTTTTAGGGCTGCTGAATTAGGATTGATGCAATCTATGCATCAAAAGATGACCTTTAGCTTTAAAGATGCAACAGAATAAATTAGAGTATAATTTATTACAAATTATTTTCAATATTTTTTCAATAAAAAGGAGAATCTATTACATTGTAGATTCACAATGTTATTTAATCCATATTCATCCTAAATGAATATTTAATTTCTATTCATTTAGATGATTATGGATTACAGTTAATAAAAACTTGAAGTTCATTTCCTTAGAAAAAATGAAGACTAGATGAAAAAGACAGTTGGCTTTCCAGTTGTCCTGACAACCAACACAAGGACGGTGACTCAAAAAAAGGTCATTGCTATAGAAGCTGAGTGTTCATAGAGTGCTGTACATAATGTAAAGTTAAGTGGAATGAAACACTAGTTGAAAAAAAAAATCCCACAAGCTATAGAAATAACCACAACCTTTTGGGAGAACCATGAACCAAAGCTCAGTGGAGGGTTTACATGTTGTGAACTCTGCTGGAGTCACAGCTTCAGAGCCACCATACTCATATGTGTCCAGGACCTGGACTCCAACTATTTCATTCCTTTTGCATTTAAGACGCTGCCTAATAAAAATGTGTTTCATCTTTAAATTTTAATCTATGAACTAACTACAACAATATATAATAATGTATTGAGTCACTCCTCAATATACACAAAATCAGCTGTGTTGATGTGTTGCTCCTGATAAGCATCAAAATTGGGATGCTGGAAAATCCGAATGTTCCAGGAAGGCACATAAACCCTGTTCACTTTTGTTTTGGGGATTGAATGACTGTCGGTATGATTTTTGCGTTTGTTTTGCAAAAATCAAAAACGTCTTACCTCTAAAGGAAAAAAAAAAAAAAAAGCAATAAAGTGTTAGCTTCTGGATTCATGTCAACATACATGAAACGCAGGGCAGATCGGGACCTTCTGTAGACACAGCAGTTCAAGCATGTTTAAAAAAAACAACAAAAAAACAGCCAGACATCTGATTGAAGCATCTTCAAATGAGACTTCACACTTCCTCTTGCACCTTCCCCGTCTGCCTAGACCAGAACTGTCTGTAATGTCTCTGCAGGAGAGGCAGGTGTCTCTGCTGCACTGAGTCCCCCTTATGTAACATGCTTTAGCCGTCTGCCACAAAGCAAACAAATCCAAGGGCCCACCGATGACTGACTGATGCCATAAAACCACATGCACCAACCGAGGAACATTTTTTTCCCCCCCGTGTCATACAGGCCTGTGTAAGGGGACCAGATCATGAGCAAATGCACTTTATTGATGTATTTTATTTCCAGACTTCAGTGTAATCACGACTTTATGTGGGAGGCGGCGAGAGAGGAAGGACAACAACATAAAACAAGAAATGAGGGAGAAGAAATCTGAAAATAGGCCTGTGATTAGAAAAAGAGGCCAAAGTATCATCCTTTTGCAGAAGACAAACCAAGACATAAACATAATTTGTTCCTTTCCTTCATTCTGTTCTCTCCCATCTTTGCAATTCCAAGCTTAATTCTTCTGTTTCATAACAGTCATCCACATCCATCTGGGCTATTTGTTTACTGAAATCAGGTGTGTGACATCCTCGAACACAGCGACACTCCTGCTGTGAAATTCAAATTGATATTTTCTGTTCTGAAATCTGACTTTTTTCCCCTCCCCTCCGTCTCCATCTTCTACCTTCTTGTCGCACCAGACTGTCCGTCATGGCTTCCCCTATCAGCCTTCGTCGATGGCTTTTGACCCCGTGCAGAAGATCCTGGCCATCGGTACCCAGAGTGGAGCTCTCAGATTGTATCCTTTCATTTACCTTTTGAACTGTTGTAAAAGTCTGCGCCCTGAGGCGGCAGCAGGTAAGCGAGTGAACATCAGAACTGCCATAGTCTGAGGCTGATGGACAGTTCTGCCCCAAGGTCTTGAGTAAACTTTTGTTTTTATGTGTTTTATTTTTAGGAGTGAGACTTTCTAGTAACCTGATCATCAGTTTTTGCAGTCTTTCTATAGGTATAGTTTCTTTTTTTCCCCTTTCAGTTTGATCTGGTTTTTCTCATTTTTAGCCAGGCTCAGTTGTGTTTTAACAGTCTGAACAACACTTGTTCTTGTCCCTTTCAACTTTTTTTCACAATGTTTCATGTTGAAACCACCACTATCAATGTGTTTTATTTGAGCTGGGTGGAGGATTGTAATTGGTGGATTAACACAGGGCAGTTTGTAGCTCAAAAGTTAAAAATTACAGATATAACTTCAGCAGCTTCATTACCTCATTTGAAGAAAAAAGGGCTTGTGGGAAACCTTAAGTAGGAATTCTTATGGCTTCATTTTAACAGTAGGTTTCTACTTGTTGCTCTTCCTTGAAGGTCATATTTGCCGACTGTGTGAGTAATAGTTGTCCTGTCGACAGATTCTCCCACCTGAGCGGTGAATTTCTGCAGAGTTATCACAGGTCTCTAGTCTGCTTCTCTGATTGATGCTCTCCTTGCATCAATCAGCTAAACCTAACCCATCGGCTTAGGTCTTGCTGATGTGGTATATTCTTTTCATTTTCAAATGATAGATTAAGCATCTCCCTGATATAATTTAGTAACCTAACCCTTTCTTTTAAACTTCTCCATGGCTTTTTACAGACTCTCTTGCTATGTTCTACGTCTCTACTGTGTTTTTCACTAACATTCTCTAACAAAGCACTGTGGCATTTTCTGAAAGCAATTGGCTCCTCTGGTTTGCATTTAGGGATGGCAAAGTAAAAGAAGAATATGCTAATAAATAGCACACTTTTTGTAAGCAGCCTGTACATATTTCTGTTTTTGCATGTGTGTGCAGCACTTGTCAGCTGTGACTGCTCCAAACTGCTTTTATAAAAGAGGTTAGTATGGTAAAGACTTTTCAAAAATGATGCACCATTTTATGTTGTGTAATTGCATAACATCCTGGTGAAGAACTCTCAGATTTATGGTTACAACCAAACAGAATGTGAAAAGTTCAGCGTTGTAGTATGTGTTGCCCTTGTTTTGGATGAACGGCTCTGCAGAGCATCTGCATTTTTGAGTCTCAGTGGTAGAGGAATTGTAAGTCTGCAGTTCTCTCATACCTTTAAGATAATCATGTAGTACGGCAATGATGAAATGTGTTAAATTATACCAACTCTGCAGTGCTACTTTATGGGGCCTTTTTTCCCTCCTGACATTGCCGTTGAACCTTTTGTTACATATTTGAAGTGACTGGGTCTCGTCATGTCCTGCGACTCGCCACTAGTGCACCGCTGTCTTGCAATATGAGGACATTTACGCAAGCAAGAAACAACAGCTTGCCATGAAATGACACCACGGGGAGTCCTATAGCCTTGGAGAACGCCTGCAAGCGAGCCTGCATGAGGCCACCTTTACAGCTCCTCCATGTGTTCCTCTGCCTGTCCAACAACCCTTGCCAGCTCATTACAGTGTGATGAAGAGCCGTCCGCCTTGTTGTCGCTCCTTTTCTACCTGCTGGCAGCCGTGCTCATGACTCAGTCCTCACCTGTGCTGCAATCGAGAGGATCAATAGCAAAGATTCTCTCGAACAGTCTGCAGAATCACAGTTTCAGCTAAAAAAACCTAGCCAGAGGAGATTCACACACATTAGTTGACAGGCGATGAAATGTTTGTGCTGGTGCATTTGCAGGAACTGGAGCATATAGACTTAATAGGGCTTATCTCTTACATGCTACTACATTCTTCCCTGGGATAAGCAAAGAAAGGCTGCAACCAAGAAGTCTGGCACCAATCAGCTTGGAGATCAAAATGCATCCTCCCTTCAGATTATCCTCAGCTGGGATCCTGCTGGGGAAAGTGGTCGCTTTGAAATCGAACGAGGGGAGGAATGTCTCATGTTTGACTGATGTGGATCAGATAATTTTATCAGTCAGACGAAAGTGAAATGGGAGGCGTATATCTGCTCCTTGATGCTCGTTCTCCTCCTCTGTTATTCTGATGTTTAGTCAGCCCTGATGCTTTATCTGATGCCACTGTGACATTGAAGAAGGGGTGAAATAGAGGCTTCACGACTCATAAGTCTTGCATTGCTGTATGCTTTGTTACTAGATCTGTTGTAGTTTTGGCTGGTTGCGTCCCCTCCAGGGAATCCCATGCTTTATGTGCATTTCTGTGCCTGGGCGACCTCCCGAACATTTGGTTGCACCACTCTCCCTTTGGAGCATTTACAGGAAGCTCAGATCAGAGGCCTTAGCCTGGCAGTGCAGCAGAGAGCTGAGAATTACAGCAGAAGCCAACGTGTACCCTCTGAGGAGAGGCCTGATCTGTTCACACCGCAAAGCCAATGGAGGCTTTGTGGCTCTTCCATGAAACGGTCCCAGGTTTAATGCTAGCCTCTGCATTTGCTTTGTCCTTCATCAACCGGCCGGAAAAACATCTGGTCAGCAAGAGAACCTGAGTTTGAACTCAGGCTGAGAAAAGATGTAGAGAAGGGGCGGGAGGTGGAAGAGGTCTTGGGGAGGCAGGCTATCCCTTTTTCTAGAGTTAATGGCCAAGAATAGAATCTTTATTGATCTGTGTGTGGTAATGCACTGAGTCAGATATGCCCAAGTGCATACACACACTTTATCACTCTCTCTCTCTTGCCTGCACGCAGAGTCAATTGTTTTCAGCACAATATATCCGCAGTGAAAAGTCATGAGTCTTAGAAAACAAGTTCTGCTGCACAAGCAGTCACCTCATATTAGCTATGCGCTGATTTAACTTTGTAATTGTAAAAAAGGAGAGAAAAAAAAACAACAAGCAGGACCAATGGTGCTACATAGCAAGGCTACGGCATTTCTATTTAAAGGCGGAATAGCAAATAATAACAATAATAATAATGAAAAAAAATGTAGAGCCCTTTTTGCTTATTGGCCTCTTATGTTCTAGCCAAAATGAACAGAACTACCAGAACAGAATCTGTATTCCTTGCAAGGTTATCCCAGAGCAATGAAATTAAGTAAATGTAACTGGCGTACAAGGAACACTGAAGGCCAACTATCAACATACATTACCTGCTTGATGGAACGTCTGACTTCATTACTTTGAAAGCATCAGCTAATCGACAACTGTGCAAAAAAACAAACAAAAAAGCACCGTCACAGCCATATCATTTTTTATTCTTTTAATAGATGGCCTCACTAGCTAATTCACAATTGCAATTTTCCCTCTAAGCACTTTCTTACTATTTTTGTGAAAACTATTGTACTTCAACTATCCAATTTAACCAAAATCCATAAAATAGCTGAAGGCGATTTAAAGGAATTATAAGATTATTTCAATTGAAGCATCAGAAATGGTTTCTAGCCCATAATCAGAAGCAGAACAAAGTGCATCAGTAATGATTTGGTTGGTAATGTGTTTATAAGCCAAAAAATATGAGATGTTTCTTCACTGATACATTAAATATGCAGTAGAAATATATTGATATTTTTTTTCCGCATTTGACCTACCGATCACTGGTGAGAGCCCGATGAAGGGAAAACTGGTCAATTGATAGGTGCATCACTGTTTCTCAGTATTTTTACTTGCCACTCACATACTGTATACACACAAAGCCAGATTCTGTGTTTGAATGTAAGGAAATATTCTGACAATGTTTTCTTTGGGTTTTTGTCATTTATAGATCTGTGAAAAAGTATTTTCCTCCTTAGCTGTCTTAGCTTTTTTCAGTTTTTATTTTGTCAGACACAATAATAATCATTTGAATGTATTTCTTATTTGCTCAGGCCATCTTTATCTATTTTTAAGATACATTTGAATAGAAACATTTAACTGTGACAAAGTGAAACTGAAGATATCTGTGAGAGCTAATATTGTTTCACAGCACTGCATTTAGGAGAATCTTTGTAGTAATTCCCCTTTTTTTGTCATTGAATGCATATTTCAGGTCAGTAGAACTAAATAGTTATTTAAAATAAATCTATACAAGCAACAATTCTACAAGCCTTTAATAAATAAATATTGAGCAAGTTTTTTTTATATATATGATAAACTGCAATATAATTACCATTGACATATTAACTGGCTAAGTTCTTCTTTACTTTGCATTTCTCCTTTTAATAAGACATTTTAAAAATATGAGCTAATTTTAACAGTGACTCAGAATTTACATTAAAAAAACCTGAATATGTAATTCTGAGTTCAAGCTCATTTTTTTTGCCTTGATTTTTGTGTTCAAACTTATAATGCAAAAAATTTGGCTGTAGGATAATTGATGTAGGAAGTGTAGATAGTGGAGTTGTTCAGACTAGGTCTTCAGATGCACTATTTGTGCTTCTCCTTTTTTAACAGCTGGTGTCACTATTGAGCAAATTTACCCCTTTTAAGTGAGGCCAGAAGAAGAGTTCTGGTCACAGTTTGAATTAGCATCTTATATTTAAAGCCTTAAATGTTTATTTGATATTTGCAAACAGTATGAATAATTTTTTTAGTTCAGAGACAGGAGGCATGTGGAAACTAACTCGCTCACTCTTCCTGGAACCTTTTCCTTCAGTATGAAAGGTCAATTGTGCCAAAATATATAAAGTTAGTACAGCTTAGAGTCTGAGGTCTCTGAGCGCTAGCGTTTGGGAAGTTGGCATCAGCTTTCCAGATTCCCAGTGTTAGTCTGTAAGGAGCAGAGAACCACATGTGGTAATATTCTGCCTTTTGCATATGATACTTTTCATGTAAAAACCCATAAAACTGGCATTTTTATTCAAAATCATCTTAGCTTCTGCCTATCCTTGGTTCTGTAATCCTGTTGTTTGCAGATTAAAGCTTCTCATTGAATATTTTTTAAGACCTTTAATAAATTTCATCAGCTTACAAAAAATGGTGAATTATCCGTTTTCTCCAGATGGTGATGGAAAAAAGACTGTGCATTATTTTCCTTTTAGAGGAACTGCATCATTTTCAAGGTTTTGGTTCGAGACGTGAATATTTTTAGCATTTTAACATGAATATGTTGGCTTTTTGGGGGAAAGGAGGGCTCTACAGCTGTGTGTGACAATATTGCTGATTCCCCTCCTTATTGGTGGTGGTCAGAGGAAATGGTAGCACCATAACTCAGAGGCTCCCAGGCAGTGGAAGAGATGCAGATCAATAGATCAAATTGTCAGTCTGTGCTCTTTCCGATTATCTCATCGACAGACTCAAGACATCATAGCTCTCACACACCCAAATGAGGGCAACACGCATTCTTACTCACGCGGATATTATTTCAGAGCTGGTAGACAGAACATCAGTTTGTCTTTTGTGGACACATCAGTGGACGAGTTGCACAAATGTTAATGAATTTGCACGCAAATAATGTAGGCTGCACATGCACAGAGATGTTGGCGGAAACATGTTTGCAGACTTATCTCTGGACACACACAGGCATCATCAATAACTGCTGCGTCTGATAGTAGGCCTGTACATCTTCTTGCTGCAGCAAGGATTGACTCTGACATATCTTTATCATTAATCTTCTTTCTGATTCACTCAGTATCTGTGCTGCCGTTCAAGCTTTTTTTCCCCCCTGCAGCTACAAGAAAACCTCACTGAGCTGTGAGCTCCCTGACTGGACTACAGAATAGGAACAATTTCTGGTGTTAAGGCAGGGAATACTCCAAACCACATCGGTCAAGATGCTTCCCCTTTAATATGGATGCATAGGTTCCTGTGAACAATATTGTATTGAAATTTGTTTGCAAAATTCTAGAAAGTTGGCACCTGCACCCCAGCATTGTCTATTGTGTGTTTTTGTGAGGATTTTTGTAAGAAAGATTCACTTTATTATCAGTGTTATTAAAACCGTGATGTTGGCTTTGCAGTGTAATGTACTATTTTTTTTTCTTGCTTACTCTCTTTGTTATAGTTATAAATTATTTATTTTAGGATCAAGCATGATAAAATGCAAAATTTGTGGAACAGCTATTTTAAATTAGAAAATTAATAGTTTGAGTTAACTGAACGTTTATCATATTTTAGTAATTAGCATAGTAAATGTTACTATACCAGCAGTTTGTCTCAATATGCAAGTGTTGATATACTGCAGAAGATATGACTTCCTTTTAAATTGCTTCTGGCATCTTCTAACTTTGCCTGCAACTCATTTTGAAACAATGGCAACAAAAAAAGCAACTAACTTTGAGTTCTTGTTCTCAGCAACTACATCCACACTAAAGAGCGTATTCAATGTGATCTTGCGTGTAGTGCCTTTCCCTAATGGGAAAACATTCTTTCTCTTTTACATTTTCAACCAAAAAGGTGCCAGTGTGAGCCATACAAAATGAAAACTATTAAATTCACCAGCCAGTTTCTCTTGTCATTTTATTGTTTAGCTTTTTGCACTGGATGCTTTTTGCTGTGCCAGTGCATCATAGTTGCATAAAGTGCAGAGGTGCCCTTAAATGAATGCCTCATTAGCAGAACTCTGCAGAGCTGAATGACTGGCTGATGAGGAATTTCAGCCATTTTGATTCAGGTGTGTTGGGGAATGGATGTTGCAGGATTTGATATAGTGTGACATACTAGTCTAAATAAGTGACTAAGAAGTTACTATTTTACCCAAACTGACCTTTAAGGTCAGAGCCTTAGTTTATCAAATGTGTGTGAGTGCAAAGATTGGCTGGTGAAATTGGGGAGGATGAAGGGATAGGTTTTCAAGTAGAAGAAAAATGCTGTGATGCCGTTTCTTGTCTTTCATGTCATTTCAGTGCACATCTGCTTTACACCATTAATGGAACACGGGATGTTTGTCTGAAATGAAGGACTGTTAATCAAAGACCCCTCGCGTACTCTGGTTTAATCTTTCATGCCTTCTAAAGGTACTCAAGATCTTCTATTCTATACTTACTTTTTTTAGATATTCTGGGGCTACAGCTTTTTTAGTCAGTTCACAAACAGGGAGGAGAGAAGGAAGACATGAACTAATGGTCAAGATGTCAGGAGTAAAACCTTGTACAGCTGCTTCAAGGTCAAATAATCATTGTACATGGGATGCCTGATCTAATTTTGCATCTGTGCTCTCTTACTATTATTTCTGTCATATTCTTTTTGCTTTAAACGACAGCAAATGTGACCAAGCTTCAGAAGCTCTGCTGCCGTGTCGCTTTGCCTTAATATATTTTTAGATTTGATCAGATTTCTTTTCCCTTGCTTTTTGTCTGCTGATGGCTGACTTGCTGAATTGTTTCTTGGTGTTGGATAGGAAATAACCTTGAGGAGTCATATGTTAGACCAGGTACCTACTCACAGATCAGAGCTGCAAATCCAGCAAAATGATGTCCGTCTTTGTCAGTGACTCATCAAAATTTACAAGACCATGCAGGGCTTTTGTTCAATTAAAAAGTGAAAGGGGACATCTGCTGTTAGTGGAATACTAAGTGCTGCCTGTAAATGATTGTGTTTTGTAAAACTTAATTTTGAGATTTCTTGATTCTTGTCGCAACAGAAAAAACAATTTGTTCACTTTGCATTATTCTGGAGAGGGAGAAAATAGAAATGAGGCTGTTAGTGGGTATGTGTTGTTTTGTATATGGAAATTATCAACACGAGAGGTCACCAATCTGTGCACTAATTGTTCCTGCAGACATGCTTGAGTTCCTCAATGAAAATGCCCAATTTTCATGTCTGGTTCGACCTTTATTCATTCTCAATGAGAGAAAATTTATGGTTTTCATATAGTTGAGGATGGAGTACAAGTGTTAAGTGTGAATCAAAAGCAAATTGGGAATGTCTTAAAACCATTAAACCCCAGCCAGAAAGGAACGGTTATAAAAGTATTTTAAAGCATCATAATTTAACCCTAGTGTTTGTCTGTTTTTTTATTAGAACTTTTATTTGTCTTCATAGAATATCTTTGTGAGATTAAAATATTAATTAAAAAAACTTGTCTGATTTGAAGATAGAGTTCAGATCTTATATTGTATTTTGCAGATCATAAGACGAATCTGGACAACTGCAGGCTGTCTTTTAAGATGAGCATTGAGCAGTGAAGTGAATGTATCCATGCTGCATGCACTGGATACTTGTTTAATTTGCTTTTTCCTTTCCATCCATCCATCCATTTTCTGAACACCCTTCGTCCCTAATGGGGTCGGGAGGGTTGCTGGTGCCCATCTCCAGCTGCGTCCCGGGCGAGACTTTTTCCTTTCCCATCCTTACAAACTGTAATTAACTGGCTTAAAAGAAAAAAAATAAAAACTTGCAAAAAATCTAATGAAACGGTATTCCCAAATTAAACTGCAAGACCAGTTTTAAAGAATGATAAATGTTTATATGTCACTAAACTAAACACAGGCCTGAGATGGCTTTTTCCCACATTTGCATTAATTTTGTAACAGTTGACTCGGTGTGTTTAAAGGTAACCCGGCATCATGGGGCATGGTGGCTCTGATGTACTGCTGATATACAGATTGAAAGCTAAAACAATTGAGGATGCTGTGCTTCATTCATTAGCGTGTTGACAGCTGCCAGTAACTTGATTGTCAAATGTCAAATGTATTTGATGACTGATAAGATCATTGTGAAATTGACTACATCTGCCTTTATTGTTTTGGAAAGACTGATGTGAAGGAAATGTCCACCTGGTATTTCTTGTGCAATACTTCATGTCAGTACTGGTATAGTATGGAATGTTTGGGACTGATGCTTCATGTGGCATTATGTTGTATTTATACTTCCAATATATTAACTCAATTATTGTGTAGGGGTTGTTAAAGATGCACAGTCTTACTGAGCTTTACCTTTTTTTTTTTTAATTAATTTTTGTTTTCTATTATTCTTGATTTCAGACTTCCGCAGTCATTATGTAACCCGGTATTTCACCAAGCCAGTACATCAGTGTTTTATGATGGAATTGACTTGGCTTCTTTTGCAGCAATGTTTACGCCCTCTGTAAGCATCATGTTCTTTCTTATTGATTTGTGCTCATATTAGTGCAAGTCAATATGTTTCTGTTATGTGGAGATGCTCTGTGACCAAAGGGTTTGACCGCTGCTCACTCTCTATCCCACAGAGATCCCCTAGCATCAAAAGTGAAATTTTCAAAGTAAGTACTGTATCCTACACACTATTGGATTTGTTTAAAGCAATCGATTCAGGACTTCTCATGCAGGACTTTACCCCCTAGTAACACTATGCCTTCTATTGATTTAATTTGTTGGTCTGACGTTCCTATTATGTTGACACTTTGGTAAACTCCCCAAGGATGCTGCTTCAGAAAAAAATCAACACAGCAGTTTCCTGACAATCAAAACAAATATTCTGAATATTCCATATGAACGGGCACTGGTGGACATTTTGAAGCACAGGCTGTCTGTGACACGACCAGAGAAGGACATGAACTGATGGCTTGTCCAGTTGTATGAATATAGACTCGGCATACATTCTGTGAATCCATTGCTTCGTATAAACATCACTGTCATTTACCGTTCTGAAAGTGACATCAATGGAGACTGACTTGCATGAAATCTACTATGCGTATTTGAGGTTGCATGAGAACGTAACACCTTCAATTACCTTAAGTAAACGCGATGTGTGCGAAGGAACTGTGATTGCCTGACATTATCATCCACAGGTCATGTTGTAGGGATTTTTATGTACTCTGCTGCCTGAGAAAGTTAATATGTGAGCCAAGAGCTTATTTGATCTAATAAGATTTTTGTTTCAAGGTGACCTGACCGAATAAAAAGTGTCTACAAACTCACAAATTGCCTTTTACGATCTAGGGATCACCCTAAAATAGCATTTTGCTTGACTGTAACTTTAGTTTTAGTGGTTGAGACGTTGTGGTTTTGCCTGACATTGTTGTTGGGGTGTGGAAGTGTGGTGGGGTTGAGTCAAACTCCTGCTGTCAGGTTGCCACAGTCCCTGTGGTGCTTGTAAAGGGGACTGGCTTACAGAATGCTGTGAAGCACAAAGATTTTGTCATCTCGCTTTTCTGCCTGCCTTTCATGTGACCTTCGGGGCTCCGCTTGGCCGGAACATACTGACATAATTTCAAGTGTTTCTTTTGCTTTTCCTCCTCCGCCGTGCTGTTTAGTTTCTTAAAATCTCCTTTCTGCAATTTTCAATCCCATGGATGTAATTATTTTGCTGTTTCTGGATGGTAAGATTTCTCTTAACAAGGTTTACAGGCTTGTTTCTTCTTCCATGCACTCCCTCGTTTTGCTCCCGACCCCGTGTTTCATTATGTTTGTGTAGCTGCTGTAGATAATCTGCTGCTCTGGTTTGGGGTGGGGGAGGTTTGGGGAGTAAGGTGGGAAGTGTGGGGGATAGTCTCTGTTCTCTTCCCATTAATGTTTCATATGTTTTCTTTCTATTTGTCTCTGTAACATTATCCTCTCTCAGCTGCCTCGCCCAGACATGCAGAGGGTGGCATTTTTAATCTTCTTCTCATGCTCTTTGTTCCTCACCTCAGGAAAACAATATAATTAAGGACCAATTCATTGTGAAATACATAAAAGGAGTTAATGTGACCTTTTGTTTTGTTACTACTGTAAACAAACAATGCAATGGAATCTGCCAGTTTGCATAAACAACATCATTTTTAGAAGTTACTGTTGAAAAATGCCCAATGCTTTTATGACGCAAAACCAAATGGATCCTATAAAACTGAATATACATTTGGGATGCCCTAATCAAGATGTTTGGTCCACTAAATATGGAGTCGTTCAGCATTCAGTTTTTCTTGACATTAGTGGGATACATTAATTTTGCTTACTACATACCACAAGTACAATAAAGACCAGCAAATGTTTGATCAATGAGAAAACGACCCTGTGTGCCATGAGACCAAGCAGTGACATTGGACAGACCTCTGAACTCCAGCCTATCTGGAGTAAATCAAGTAGTAGTCACATCAGATAACATACCCTGCAGGTGACATTGAACTTTTTTCCACCAGTTCAGATAGGGATGTGTCAACAGAGTTCGGGGTGATTGTAATCACACAAAAATGCCATTATGTGGACCTGTAGCCAGTGGTTTGGATGGAACTGGGGCATCCTTAAAAGAGAAGCAATTTTCAGGTCAAGGTGAGGTACAGATTGCAGGAAAACTGAGAGACGAGCTGCAACTTGACATGCAGGGTGTCACAGCCACAAAAGTCCTGCTTTTGTGACTGGCAGAACATCTTTGAAAGAGTTGCCTCGACTAGCTACAACATTAGTTTTCTGTAAGGTTTTAGGTTTGTATTTTTGCCATTATCTAAAAGACAATTTGACTGCAGTTGGTGAATGCATTTTCTGCTGACTGGGGATATTAAAGATATCTTAACCTTGAAGGATGGTGACATTTCAGTAAAATTAAAACTGTTTATATCGCACATTTCAAAAGTTCTTCATGTTTTCACTGAACACAACAAGTTATCAAACAAATAAACAAATTACTCTATTCAGTCTAAGGGGAAGGAAATGAGATGAATGCTAAACAGAAAATGCCTAAGATGTATAAACAATAAAGATATATATATATATATATATATATATATATATATATATATATATCTTTCTTTATATATATATATATATATATATATATATATATATATATATATATATAAAGAAAGATGTTTAATTAACCCCAGCAAGGTGTTTGCAGCTATAAAAGCATATTTTTTGTTCTCTGTACTTCTTTTGGAGCTTACATCTAACTTTGTCTTTGGTGATGTCAGTATTTTTTTCCCTAGAAATCCACAGGGACAAATTACTTTTCAAAATAGTTTGTCCTGTTTCATCAACAGTTAATGATGGACTTGTGAGGCTGCAGTATTTTTGCCTACTGTCAACAGCAGCAAATTAAGGCTTGAAATTTTGCTTAGCTGAAAAGACGGGCTCTTAATATCATCTCAGTGGCTTAAGCCTTGCTGCTCCAGCCTAAATAGATGGCATTTTCTAATGGACTTATCTGGAGTAAAGCCTGTGTCTGAAACCTCAGTCAACTGGAGCTGTGATGGCCTGGATTTTGGTGCTTTTGTCTGTTAATGAAGAGTATGCAAATGAAAGTGCTTGCGAGAATCAATCCCCCTGTTGCTCCAATTTATATATTATACTATGCTGCCTTGCTGAGCGCCTGCAGAGAAGATGCACACATGTCGCATGGCATGATGACTCAAGCTTTCATGCCCCAATGCCAACCCCGCCCCCTGCAGCTCTTAGCTTGTTTGCGATATATAGGCCCATATTTGAGTGCATATGAGAGCTAATGTTAATCGTCCGTGCCAGCAACAAAGATGGTTGTGAGGCTGCTTCAAATGTTTTCACTGTAGGAAGTACAAAATGGATTGTGCTATCAAAATAATAAAAAAATGGTAGGTTTGATGCAAGAATGTCCATGCAAATATATTTTATATAAAATAACATCTGTTTCTCTGAGCTCGTTTTTGAAAGTTTTTTTTTTTCTTCTCATCCGCACTAGAAATTGCCAGAGAGTCAACAGCGTTACAAGAATCTTGAGACACCTGAAAGCTGGATTTGACCTTGGTGTGTCATTCACTGCTACACAAGCAGCAGTCTCTCTGCAGACAGAAGAGACGAGATGGAAAGAGGACTAGTGTAATTATGAAATTACTGCAGACTGACCACATTCAGAGAGGAAGGGAAACTTGACAAAAACTGATCTGTCTGGAGTCCAAAAGAGCTGTCACACTGTTTCTTATTCTTGCAATATCTATTATGCATCTAAAAATGAAGAAGGGAACCAGATTTTGTGGAACACCAAGTTTCGTCCCATCTGTGAATTTTTGTCACCTCTGTTTTGCCCCTGTTATGTATCGTGAATGTATGATTAGGGGTCAGTACAAACTGGGTTCCTTTTACTTTGATGTCAGCCTCTTGTTTTTCCCATCCTTAATATCCTGAATATGAAAGTTTATGGCCCTTTGTACAACCTGAATGTCCCCAAATGATCTAATAGTTGAAGGACCTGCACACAGTTGAAGCAGCTCCAAAGGATCCAGCATTTATTATGTAATCTTACTTTTGAGTCATTTTCGCACATTTCTTTGCAGCACTGTCTGAGATGGTACATAACTTTGCAGAAACGTAGACACAAACTTTCCCTTTTTCCCGATGACAGCTTACCTGATGGCTTGGAATCAAAACACCAAGCTGGTGTAACACGGCAGATTTGCTCCATTGGACACAAGACAACCAAAACTAGAACAGTTCGGAATGATGAAGGGGCAAAATTACCACAGTAGTTTGGGATTTTTTTCTAACTCGATAGTAGCTGATGTATTGCTCCTGTCTTATTGGTTTTTCACTAGTTATGCCAATACAGACAATGCCATATTGTAACATATATTTCTGGTCTGTTTAAAAAAAAAAAAAAAAACTGTGCCTTTGATAAAAAAAATCCCCATTACTGAGAATAAAATCAAGTACTGAATATTTGTATTTGCACTGCATTGGTGTTGGAGTTTTAAATTTTAGAATGATGAAACCCTAATGTGTGGTAATTATGGATATTCTGAGTTGTGATGCTCATGTGAAAAAAGGTTTATTTTTATTTCCAAAACATTAACAGCATCTTGTGCAAGCTGATGCTAAAATGATCTATGTTACAGTGTCAAATGTAAAAGCAAGGTGATGCTGTCACATTATACCGTTGAACCTGCACTTCCACTGAAACACAGAGCAGTAATGCAGCACTGCAATATTTGCATTAGTTATTCTTGGTACTTGCAGATATTGCTCTTAGTGTCTTGACTCTGAGCTCTGTGGTTAGTTTTTTGCAGAGATTCAAAGGGAAACGACTGGCTTCTGATCAAACTATAATCAGGCACTCTGGCTGTTTGTGTGCTGCCAGATCAAGAGATAGACCCCATAATTTCCAGAAATAATCATCTTTACTCTAAATCAAAACAAGTGCAATATTTGAGGGAGGGGACAAACTTGTAGCTTGTGCATCACTGCTTCAATTTCAGAGATGAAGCTGCTAATTTGTTTGATACACCAAAAGCCCCTGCCATCCCCCAAACGCCAGTGGGAGTGAATGATGAGCAGTCAGTGGAGGAAGTCTCAGCCAGCGCTGCCACTAGGCTTCTATTAAGCCTCGATTGGGGTCTATTGGCCAGATTTCTCTTCCTGTCTGGCGCTTGGCAGCACTTTACCCTCACATTAGACGCAGGCTTTGCGTGTTGATATCACAATGAGGAAAAATATTGAAAACATTAACTTGTTGAATTTGCTGCTGCTGATTTAACTTCATAAATACATTTAAAGCCTTTGTCCATGCCTTACTTATCGGATTGTAAAATTGTTTGAATTATCATTGTTTTTACTCCGTTTGGATCTTCTACTCATTTTAATTTTCAAATTTTTAATTCCTTTCCTTGTTTTGGTGGTTCGCTGCATACCGACCCACAGCCGGCCCTGCTGCTTGTTTTAGAAGCTGTTGCTGCAGTGCCTTGCATTTTTAATGTCTTAGGCCGTTGTAGCAGTGTGTGTATATTGGTTGTACCTTTGTTCTTTAGGAGAGTTCATGGTAGTCTATTCATTTCTATAGAAAATTTTAAATAGTAAATATAGTAAATTTTGAATAGTAAAAATAAACAAAAACAAAGGAGATCCAAATTAATTTGGATCTTAAAAGTACTTTTGAAAAGGTGTTCACATGAGTGACTTTAATGCAGGTAGTTCTATGCTGTCTGATTGTTTTGTAGAAGAGCGTTCCAGAGAAATGAGGCTTTGCAGTTGAAGCATCTCTCCCCCAGGTTCCGAAATTGGTCCTGAGTGGCAGATGTGTGAGGTTGGAGTTTTATGACTGGGGGGAAAAATGGTAGTGTAGCACTGAAATTCTGTAAAATAAAACGGGTCCTGGCCATGAAGGGCTATGAAGGTGAGCATAAGATATTCTACTTTAATTTTAACATATGGAATTCATCAAGGAGTTTGAAGGGAGAACTATACTTTGGAGTAATTGAGCCAAGAAATGAGTAGATGAAGATTTTAGCAGGAGTACAGAGTGAACAGCAGACATAAGCAGTGAAGGAGACAGTTCTGGAGGGGATGATGATGTGTCTGTGTGTAGGGGGGGAAGAGGGACCTATTATGGAATGGCTCAGAGTAAGACCAAAGGTTAGTAATCAGGTTAGTAAAAGCATTAGGTCCAGTTATGCTTTTGACAGCACAACTTGACCTTTTTGATTGGGTTCAGCTCTGCTATGGGGAAGTGTATTGCAGGAAAAACTGAGAAATCATGTCTGAGTTCTCAGTGAGTGAGGAAAGGTGAAGCACCCTTCCTTTATCAGGCAAATTATCAGTCTGCAGCAAGTTTGTGGGTAAGGGGGAACAATGGTGCTCTCACTTTTGGTTAGTCTTTAACTTTATTTGGCATCTCTAAAAAGGCTTTAAGGCACAAGTTTTTAAATGTAGGTATGTCTTGACACCACCAACTGACCCATACCTAATGTAGAACAACTAATCCTTTAGGCGTGTGTATTGGAGGAGTTATACATTTCTTCTTTCACTTTATGGAAGAAAAATTGGATAATTCTCTAGCAGTTTATGCCTGGAAAGTTGAAAAAGAGATGACTACTGCTCTAAATAAGGCTTGATGCTCACAGAAACCTCATCAAATGCACCTGTTGTTCCAGTTTCAGAGGATAGGAAAAGTTTGGTGCTAACACAGAAATATTATTAGTCATACATACACAAAGCTCAAAATCTTGGTGCAGCGTTGCTCTTTATGTGCGCAGGTGTGTTCTGAATACCAGTACGAGAGTGAGCTGGCTGCACAGCAGGAGTCCTGAAGGAGTGATGGAACAAGGAGGAGGAAGTAGGAAAAAAGAGATCAGACAGAGAGGTGATACAGATAAAAATGACAGTGATGGTACTAGCAAGAGAAGCGGAAAGACGACAGAAGGGATTAGCACCAGAGCGAGAAAGATCTGCTTTCTCTTTTTTGTCCCCTGAACTCTCCTCTTTCTCCTTATTCTGTCTCCCACATGCTAAGCACACTTTTGCTAAACACACAGTGATGAAACTGACTGTATGGTCAGTGTCATCACTGTGTGCCCTCCACACCACATGGCATGTCTGCAAATACCCACATTTACAAACACAGACAATCCTCTTGACTTATGTAACGGCCTTTGTGGTAATCTGTACTCCCTTTAAACCCACCCAGAAGCCTATATATGGTGAGAACCGTGCAGTTCTCACCAACTGCACGGTGAGAACATGTGAACTCCATCCCAAGATCTCCTGTCTCCCAGAGTCATAGCAAATATTTTCTAACCCATTGCTGTAATTAACAACTCCTGTAACTTAACATAAGATGCAGGACACAGGCCATAAATAAGGAAAACTGAAAGTGATTAATAAAACATGTTTTTATGCTGCTGTGACTTAAAACAAGTAAGATAGATGAGACCCCACTAGTGCTCCATTTCTCTATAGTTGGTCAGGAATTAATTACTTTTTGCTTCCATATTAATTACCTGGTATCCTTATATCTCATCGTTTCAGGCCTTTTTAGTTTTCCTTAAGTTATCTCCTAGCATGAGGTGATTTTAATAATGTAAGTCATATGTCTTCTCTTTAACAATTGTTATTAAAATGTTAGTGAATACATATAAAAATGTATTAAATGTGCTTTCTACCCTGCCTGTTTTTTTTAAAGTGAAACCTGTTGAAGCATAAATTACTGCGTAGCACCTAACGTCTGTGAGGCAGATGGTCACCAACATGGGGAACTTTAAACTTTTGTCCTCCAGTCAAAGGACACTTTCAGTGCTCTGTGTGTGTGTGTTTCTCAGTGTGCGTGTGCGTGTGTGTGCAAATGTGGATGCTCACTAATGGTTGCCACTTAAGTGCTGGGAATATTTGGCCATTGATTCCCTATTGAAGAGCAAAGGACAGAGCTCAGGTTCATATTTTATATGCTCTGTGGGTCTTGGCAAGATGCCTTTTTCTTCTGGCAAAGGGACAGTGCCACAGTGTATGGCTGGTGTCTAATTAGTCCTGAAGCAAAATTCATGCCCACAGGGAGTGATGTATAGAAAATTCAATCCGTCAACATGCATAAATCTATACATTATAATACTGAAGGTTTAAACTGCCATTTTTGTGAGACGAAGAAATTAAAACCATGATAAATGATTTAAAATTTTTGCTCCCTTTTTAATGTGACATATTTTGTCACATAAAAAAAAAAACCAGACGTTAGGGAGGAAATTCTAAATAACATGAGTAAAAATGTTGCAACATCCTAGTTTCACAACTCTGCTCAGCCATAAAACATCTGTGGATTCAATTCCAGCAGTTGGTCTTCTTCTTTTATCAGAGTATTTGCACCCCATATCTCATCTTTGTGATATCTGGCAACTCTCATCTCCAAAAATTGTGCCAATATACAAGATTGAATTTTTCTAGTCTACAGAGCTCTTTATGTTAGACTGCATATTTTCAGATTTAGTTTAGTTCCAAAAATTGTATTTGGTTCCAGAGAAACCGTTATCTGGTGACTTAATCTTACCTCCGTTGTATCTAAGAAAACGTAATTCCGTAACATGATGCTGCCAACGCTATATTTCACTGGGCTGCATGTTATCTTGGTGATAGTGAATGTCAGTTTTTTTTTCCCCAAACATGTCTTTTGATATTGTGTCCAAGTATACCATGTTTTCCCACAATGTTTTAGAGTATTCCAGCCAAGTCTGGATATTTTGCTTACAACATGGAAGCCTTTTCTTCCAATCTTACTAAAAAGTAAGATTGGATATAAAAACGATGCAAGAGGTTGCTAAAGTTGCAAATGGGGGGGAAAGATCAAGAAATCTTCATTTTAGATTAATAAATTGAATTTAATTGATCTGAAGTGTGAATTCTTGAATACTGAATGACTAGACCATAGAGTCAGAAAGAGATTATAAAAAAGTACTAGTTTAAGGGGAAACATGTTTATGCAACTAATTTACTATGCCTTTTAATTTTTCAACCCCTCTTCAGATGCATTTTTGTGGCATTAAAGGTGGAAAACCTTTTCCAATATTTCTCACAAAACTCGTTTTAGCAGAGGGGTGTACACATTTTGTAGGTAAGTGTACCGATATCTACAGTTCGAACCATAATTCGAAGTTTAAAATAGCTAGGACTGTGACAAACACGGCTGGATGAGGACCCATGTTTATTTTGGGATGGGAGGACAGGGGAGGAAAAGAAAATAACCCCTAAAGCTGCTTCTTAAACTGCAGCATTTCTAAGATTATGCTGGATGGATATACTCGGAGGGTTTTTATACATCGTTCCATGGACTCCCAAGCAGTGAAGGGCAAAGAGATTATTGCATGCTACAAAGTCATCAATTAGTGAGGTCTTGCGTCTGTTGATGATGTTTGCACATGAAAGCCTTTGCTGAAGTGATTGAAGAGCTTACTGCTTGTTTACACCCAATTGTGTCTTGACAAAATTTACAGAAAGAATAAAAAAAATAAATAAAATAAAAAAAAATCTCCACTCCCCTTGCAGCTCTGATCACCACAAGGCTGAATGGAGACTGAATAATAAAACACAGTGACCGAAGTGCTACTGCATGGTTGGCAATATGCTGATTTTTGCTTTACTGGCAGCTTGCAGGCACCTTGAAAGCAAGGCCTGGCTCTGCATTGGTTGGCACATTGAAGCATATTAGAGGCCAGCAGTGGCTGATCTCCCATGGACTTACCTTTGAAAAGATTTGTTTGATATCAATGCCAGAGGGTGAGTATGTGTTTGTGTGAATGCTTGAGTCCAGAGAGATGAGAGGACACATTGGACTTTGATTGCATTGGGACAATTTTTTTGGGGAAATATCTGCATTTGTTTGCAAGATATTTTTAGCACTGTACACAGTTTCCAAGTTTCTTTAGTCACTACACTGGTTAGCATGGTGTACAAGAAAAGCAGAGTACAGCATGATCTTTTTAGATTGAAGGATTTCATCCTGGCTGGAACACATTTTAAAATAGTTGTGATTTTGTAAAATAAATGTGTATAATGTTAATTTTAGATGGGGTTTCAGTTGCAGAGGTGGAACACATTTCTCTTTCTGCCATTTGAAAAGTGTAACACAAGTAGCTATCTAAATGCATGTGGTTGCTCCCGATTCTCACATTCATTATTCATAGAAAGGAAGAAAACTTGTCAAAGACTTCTTTCTCCCACTTTTCTACTGGTATAAAGCCAAGCTGTGTTTTTCTTAAATTATTCCCCTCATACTCTTTTTAAAGTGTCCACTTGGGTTTTGTCTTTGAAAGTGGTACACCTGTTTTTGTTCCTTTTTCTTCTTCCACTGAGACTTGCGATCGCTTTCGTTTTTTGTAATTGAGAGAGAGATAGATGCTTAGAGACAGGAATGTGGGAATTTGTATAATAAATCCACAGTAAATGATTCCGTTCTCCTGGCTGTGGACTTCAGCTGACAAAATGAATGACAGGAAAGGGCACATAGATCCACTTTGCTGGCTGCATTACATTTAGGCCAGCATAATGAAAGTCTGGGTCATAGAAGAGGCACCTAAAAAAAATTCCCATAGGTTGGACATTGCTATCATTTCTTGAGCTTTGAAATCTGCAGGGACAATGTTTAATATGTATAAAGTTACAACTACGGAAGTGAAAATGTGTGTCGAGAAAATACAATATTCTGAGTTATGAGTGTTTCTGTTCTAGCCCCTTGGAGATGTGAGGATTGTGCATTATAATCCCTCATACATCATGAGGGATTATTTCTGTTATAAGTAGATAGAGATTCAGACAGAGTGAATCTGTCTGAAATATTTGATACAACCAATGCCCCCAGAGATTTTTGAAAATACAGGCAATATTTATTATGGAGATATTGTTGTTTCATAGAATATACATTTGTGAATCTAACCTGGTAAGATTAGATTCTTATGCATCTCAAATGCATCTCAAGTCCAGAAACTGATTGATACCAAGTGAGAAATGGCAAATGCATATTGTTGACTTATCAGCTACATTACCAACCAACTTAATCCCACTCATCAAATATCAATATATTTACCTTCATAAACTTGGACTCTTCCATGTTCACACATAAACATGTAACTCCATGTTTATGAAGTCACAAGTCTTTCTTTATTGCTAGTTGGCTCCTTTTTAATATAGATGTTGAGTCTGAAAAATGAAAAACGCAAGTAGTTGGTACAAAACAAAATGCTGGTCTGAAAATCCAAAACTCAGTAGTTGAATATTTGGTTCCAGATGCAACACATGGAACCAGTAGCTTCTACTCCATGATGGATCAATGTGCCTTGAGTTTTTAGCACAGCACCGGCACGCTGCTCCTATCTCCCCTCTCCAGTTGGAGCATTACTTTAACACACAGCGACATCACACCTGTAAAACTCACCGGGGATTAAAGACGAGATTAATTTTACGGTAAAATGAAAAATTACCCACGGCAATTTTGTTGCAGACTGCAAACTGAACTGAAAATATGAGCTTTTTCCACATATAGTGAGGCTAGGTAATAATCTCCCTCGTTATACAGTGTGTAGTCTCAATGGGCCGTATTACCCTCTTTGCACATCCACGCATGCCTGCGGGAATAGCTGAATAAGATGGCTAAAACCTGTTGATTTCAGCAGGGTCTTGGTGAACTTGTCGCACTGCTCTTGCATTTGCTCAGATTTCTATCTTCACATATTGCTGTCTGTCAGTTACGATGCAAAATGAATGTCCTGCTTAGTTTATTTTATGTCGCTGTAGAAATGTATTGACGCTATGTACATGTGCTGCACTGTATTATACTTTCCATGACAATGAGAGATTCAGCCGGTTAAATGGGGTCTCGGGACAGTGGATCTCCATCACTTTACAGGTTATCCTTCATTTTGTGCCCCTTTCTAAGGCTGACTTGCTCTTTATTATGAATTGCATGAAAACATGATTAACATTAAAATCCTGTTCTGAATATTAAGTAGCATGTCTACCAGAACATCTCTCCAAATTCTATACACTCTCATTTGAAATGTGACTTTTAGCCAGCGTTGGAGGGGAAAAAATTGCAATTTTTTTAGATCATATGAGAGCTTTAAAGTTCATAGGGACAGCAGCCGGGCAGCAGCCGGGCAGCAGCCAGACAGCAGCTTTGTCCCTGTGCTTGTCCTTGGTCCAGCACTCATGTAGAATACCTAATCATCCTGTACCAAGCTAATAAGTATCATGTAAAATATGGGCAACACAAACAAACTATTGTAGATAATGTAATCCACAAAGCTGCATGCGTTGCACTTTTCTTTTGATTTGTTTCAGAATACTTTCATCTCCATTTTTAATTGAGAACACCATTTAAAAAGGCATCAAACTTCAGTTTTCTTTTTTTTAAATTACCTTAAAACTTGAAACAATGTATTGATTCTATATTTTGAAGTTATGAAGGAATAAACGTTTGATTAAAAAATTATGGCAACTGGGCTGGATATTAATCACAGCCCATCCACTTTCTTAAATTATCCTAAACATTCCTATGGTCATTATTCCTGACAAAGGGTAATAAAATAAAGATCAGCGGTTCTGACTCTCACCGACAGAAAACTGTACGTGTTTTTCACGTAGGGGCAACAACTGTCTGTGTTGAATTCCTTCTCAGAGCAAGACTGACAAAAAAATATAGCCAGTGGAGACACTGTCTTGGCCCAGAGGCTTAGATGTCTTTCTTTCAGGTGCCGTCCCCAGGGCTGGGACTGCTCTGCCTCAGTCTCATTTACTTTCTGCTTGCGAAAAATCCACCTCCGCCTTGAGTTTCCACCTGAGCATTAGCCACTCTACCTCGATTTAGCTCTAGTCATGTGAAAATTAAAAGCCTTGAATATTGTTTAATTTGAGTTGGTTCTTTATTATTTAAATTAGATTTCATAACCAAAGCCAACACACACTTTTTTTTTCTAAACTAGTCCTATAGTTGCCGAGAATCTTTTGCTCTTTTTTTTGAAAACCTGATGCTGTCATTCTTCCATTGATCCAAAGATTTAAATACCAAAAAGAAACCAAAAGCAAACGTTTTTTTTTGACAGTACTGGAACATGCTGTTTCAATCAGAAACATTTTAGACAACTGTAGATGTGATGTAGTTTAATTATCAAGTAGTAATCTCCCACATGTCACGTTGCGTTTTATTCCTTTTTGTAACGTAAAGCATTTTATTAGCTTGACATTGCTAGAATTACAGACCAACTGATTTCCATTGCATAAAAGATTTATATCTTATATTTGGCACAGACAATAGAAGTTACCTATCTCATGCACAGTTATTGCTAGTTATGTGTGTGTCTCTTTTGCTTTATGTAGTGTCTCCTCATCTTGAAATTCTTTCACTGGCTTTTCTTCCCTGACAGCCTCTCCCACCCTCTGCTCATGTCTCTTCTATTTTCACCTCATGCTGCCTCTTTTTTAAAATTTCTTTTACTCTTTCTTATGCTTTGCATGCATTCACTGCAAGGGTCGGCCGCAAGCTGTTCAGCTGACTCAACATTTATTTTGCTCAGAGTTTGTACCCCCTCATCCCCTCCAGCTGCCTTTTCCACCCTTCCACCCCTTCACTTCTCCATCTCCTCATGCTCTTTTCAGCCTTTAATTTCCATTATAGACATATTTTTTTATTTTATTCTTTTTTTTTTAGGATATTTTATCTTCACACTTCATGTACAGAAACATAGTGCTGAGTTACTCTGGTAGAATAAGATGGTGTACTGGGTTATCAACACCCTTCTATGAGTAGAACTGGTTTTGTTCCAATAACCAATTATTCATATTATCTCAACAATATGGGGAGGTCCTCTTCTTTTTTTTTGTCTGTCTGCACTCACACTCCTTTGTTTGCTGGCTTACTATGAAACCTTTTTTTTTTTTAACAGAGTAAGATCATGCTTTAAGTGTTGCTTTTCAACATATTAAACATACAATTGATATAGACCTAAAAAGATTCTTGTCTGAAATCCCTCACTTGACTGGTGGGTGGAGCTTGTTCCTTTTAAACCCCTTCCAGCCAATCAGCTTCAAGGAGTAAGTACAAGAATTCGTCACGCGCTCATTCACGAAAGTGACACAGGGGCACGTCAGAAGTTTTACATAATAGGAGTTTGCCTCAGCATTAATTATTCAGATGAGACAGTAAATTAGGCCCTTTTCTACCTATACTATTCTGTAGTAGCCGTGGTTGTACAGTGTGCCTTGAATTAGGAATAAGTCCCCTAAATCATTACACGTCCTCCTCCATGCTTTACTGTAGAAATGAAACATGTTGAAATTATTTGTTTAACATTTCTGCATCTCAAAGATATGGAAATTGAATCCAAAATCCAAATTTTGGACTCTTTGGCACAAACAGATTTTCTGTGATTCAGTGTCCAAGTATTTTTCTCCTGGTTGTCATATCTGCATCCTTTGATACAATTTGGCCATGAAGGCCTGATTCACAGTCTTCTCTGATGTTGAGATGTGCCTTCTTGAAATGTGAGTTCTCAATTCAGGTGCTGTTTGTTTGAGGCTTGAGGCGACTAAGTCCGTGCATCAGAGGTAATGCTTGATTTAAAAAAAAAAAAAAAAATTATTCTTTATTTTTTGCTGGGTTCAGTTACCATGAGTCAGTTTCATCATTGCACTTGATGGTCTGTGTAATTAAACTTTACAGTACTTTTTAAGGTCCTAAACATTTAAGTTTAGGACATTCATTATTGACATTCATGTCTTAAATTAATGATCATTTTGCTTTCTTTAGGTGAGAGGCTGATGCTATATTATGAATTACAACTTTAGTGAAATATGTTTACTTTCGGGATAGACCTTTGAATCTGCCCTACTTGTGCACAACCAACCAGCTGATAGTTTCAAACACATTAAGGAGGCAAGACCCTCCAGAAATTAACTCTTGACAAGGTAATTAATGGGTTGATTAAAAATCATTTCAGGGAACTACCTCATGAAGCTGACTAAGAGAATGCCAAATGTTTTCAAGGTAGTTGAAGAAAGAGATGGGTACTTTGAAGAATCTTAAATATAAAACATACAAAATATTCTGTGTTCTTTCATAGTTGGATGTCTTCTGTGTTAATTTATAGTGTAGAAATGGAAAAAAAAACATATGATCTCTGCCAGCTATGAAACCATGTCTCTCTTTTTATCTGAGGATTGCTGCAATGTTGAACTGTGTACCTCAGCAAATGGCTATTGTCAAGAATGTCATGTACATGAATCTTTGGAGCAGGGACCATAATAGAGGTAGGAGTTGGAAATGTGTATGTGTGTGCACAACAAAGTGCTTTCCAAGGCTAGTAGGTGCAAGCTGAAGCAGTGACCATTATTTAGTGGCTTCAAAGCAGTTTAATTTTTACAGGCATAATAAATCAAATGTGTCGAGGGAGATTATTTATACAAGGGATGTGTTAAACAAATCAATCACCGGTTTTCCCATCTCTGGGTCTTTATCTTTTTGCGATGTAGCCTTTGTGATCAGGCCTAAACATGACTTTAGTATGTTACTTGCATTTTGGTTTGATTGCAGGAGATTTGTGGATCCTTTCTTTTCTCTGTTTTTTTTTCTTTTGCAGCTTATGACTATGAAACTCATGAGGCAGCTGGGTTTTCATAGCTTCTCCAGGCTCTTTCTGTCATTGATGTATCATGGGCTGCTTGAATGCTCTGGCAGATGAGGGGAAAGGAAAACAAATGAACACAAATAAGTCATAGGGGGTCCTAAAGTGCTACAATGTGTAAATCTCTTAAGCTCAAGGGGTGAAGACCTATGTGAGCAGCGCTGATTTAGCTTGCGGCCTTTGCAAGATGGGAGTCATTGCTACTGTTGCTAAGCGACAATTGAAAACCTCCCTGAAGTATTTTAGAATTTTTGCTTGAGTTATGATCATTTCAAAATTTTTCTGTTGCATCTAAAGTTCAGGATAGAAACTGATGGAATGTCCCCTAAAGGAAAACTTTAAAATGGATCAGTCAACAACAAAGAACATTGCTGCACAAATTTACAGTGATGAAAGTAATAAAACTGGCAAAGGTTAGAAATATTTTTTAAAAAGTTGAAACCAAATCTTCACATTTGTTACTGTATATGTTCAAGCTAAGGTTGGCACAGTGCTCTGTTAGAGCACACGTAGCTCTGACAGATTAAAAGGCAATTTTCTCCTGTCGTTTATGATCCTTGCAGTGATTTTTCTTCCAAAGAAACCCAATACTGATGGCAGCTACATTGGTGAATTTCCAAAAAGCCATTACATGAGAAATGGCTGTTATTAAAAAAAAGGTTTTAGAACATGGGCTCCGCTCCGGGTTCTTATTTATAAATGTAACATGCACAAAATACACCTTGAAACTGCTGTACTCTTTAAAAAACCAACTTGATGGGAGAACGTTGAGTTCCTCAGGTGAACACTGACCCTCTGATCCTACTTATACTCATTTTGAAGTCAGGGAAAACTGGCGACGCAGATGGTGAGTTGGGGAATTGAATTAGATTATACCCCAGATCTCTGTTCTCAAGATTAGTTTTCTTATCCTTTGGAATCTTGAATTGAAAAACTGGAATCCACTGAGGCTAATCATTTGAAGGTTTATAATCTTTTAATAACCTAGGATGCTTGGAATTGTTCTATATAATGATCTTGCTTACTCCTTAGTCTTTCTTTATGTGTTTATGATTTTTCTCTGTTTATGGAGCTCTGATTACATCAAGTCAGAGCTCTGTCTTCTAATTCCAACAAAGACAATTTTCTATTATTCCTTTTAATAATTATCTTTCATGTTGACTACTCCTACTTGGCCTAACACAGTTTGCCAACAAATGAGAAGTTTAGTATGCTTAATTAACTTTTGTCAAATTTAGTGTATTTAGACATTAAACCTGAAGAGTTGAGATCCCTGCCTCACAATTGATTTGTTTGCATTATGTAAACCTATAAACTCTGTGTACAATTGTGCTGCTTACCATAACGTAATGATTCAAAGCAATTATATTTGAAGATCTTTTACTTTAAATTAACAAACAGAAGAAAGATAGGTGTAACAAAAAACAACAATCCCACCCAGAGGGCAAATGGTAACCATTGCAATGTTGACTTTTTCAAAAGTAGTTAAATTTGCACAGTTGTTGAGAAGGCTGGGAGAAAATCTTCTACTTTCTTCTTGTAAAGAAAGTTCGATTTTTAGGAGAAGTGTGTATCTTAGTAACTGGCTTAGATCATTACAGGATCAATTGTGTGGAGGAAATCGGCTCTCGGCAACCTCTAAATCAGATCTAGCTGAGATGGATGACAAACGACGGTTCAATAGCCTGATGTCAAGGTAGGCTGCAGCATCATGGAAGATTTGTACTGTGGGAACAAACAGCTAAACTTCTGTTTTTATAATTTAAATGGGTTGTGAATTTAACTCTGTTTAATGCTGCAAAACCTTGTCCTGCTCTGGTCCTACTCAGGCTAATTCCCTTTTTTATTTCGTTTTTTTTTTTTTTTTATCACTTTATTCTGTTTTCTGCCTCCTAACTTCGGTAGCCTGATTCCTTCCTCTGAGCCCATTGCAGATCAGACTGATCTGGTCCCAATCCCCTCCCTGGCAGAGTGATGTATGAGTGGCTAGCTTCTACGTCATTTCAAGCCCGACGTCATAGCAACTCAATGCTCCCAGGCTTGCTCTTTCTGGCGCTTTCTCTCTCACCCTCCATCCTATTGCTTTTCCTCATTTTCTTTCTAAATATTCTCATCATTCATTCTTTTCTGGTGTACACTACTTTGACTTTACTTTGACATTTCCTGACCTTTCTGTGTTGGAAGAAATTTTGAACAAACAGTATTTTAGAAAGGGTGTACATGTTTTCTTTTGAACCAGGTAGATATCTTATCAAGTAAAATACAAAAATAAAAAATTGTGGAGAGAATCTAAAAGCTGAAAGCCCCTCCTCTGGTCTCTTTCTCATCTATTTTCAGCTGCACCTTTAATAATATCCCTCGATATAAAAAATAAAACAAAACTTTTAAATTTTCCAGTGTTCTCCATTGGTATCTTCTTAGCCAAATACCCAGTGATTTACCTTTGTCCATAAGGAAATAGTCCTGTGGCTTGGACATAAATGGATACAAGAAGAGCAATATGAAAGCGAATTTAGTCAACTTTGACTTCTAGAAAAGCTCCAGAAATTTTCATTGGATTTGACGGGACATGAAGCTGACCCACTTTCTGCTTTCACTCTCTGTCTTCCTGTACTCTTGTCTTGTTGCTATCGCTGCCTGCGGCCAGTCTGTCTACTTATAGAGTTGGTGCAGTGTGGGGATAGGATGTAGACTGGGATAGAGACCTCAGTCGGCTTAAAAGGAATGAGGAATGCTCCTGTCAGCAGCATCTCCTGTGAGGCCTGGCCCACGTTGATTGAGAGGGGGCACATCAGAGGAACTTTAGGTCATGTTTGTTAAAACAGCGGAAAAATATGGACAGCTCAGATGTCGGTGATCTTTTCTTGGAAAGTGCTGGGTGTTTTTGAAATTCAGTAAGGGACAGAATGTTTCAGGCTGAAATGCATTCGATTATAACTAATGGACATTAAACACATGCTGCTTATTATTTAAACGGGGATTCAAATTGGAGATTTGGGAGACCAGATATATGAAAAATTATACATTGGCTTCATGGGGTTAACTGTTTTTATTTCAAAATGAAGACAGCTGCTCCTAAAATAGCATTGATCGTTTGTTACTAGAATAAGTTTTAGCTTGATTGATTTAGGTGTACACTTGAGCAAAAATCTAAACATCTGCTAAGTTAAGTGCCAGGTTTTAAATCTTTTTGTCTTCATTTGGATTGATTCATTGTTGCACTTATTTGTTGTCTGTTATGGACAGAGAATGTTTATGATTGCCATAATTTCTTACAAGATAGTTAAAAGATTTTTGTTCAACAGTGTCAACGATTAATAATGTTAAATTAAAATAATGTGCAGAACAAAACGTTTCCTTGCATCCAGTCTGTCCATGGAAAATTGTAGTGAACCTCTTGCTTGAGGGAAAACATAATATTTTGTAACACAGCATTTAGAAGGAAGTGTATATTTGTTTTTAAAAACAAAGCAAAAGCATTGTTCAAGACTGAAATGATTCCTATGTTTATCTTGATAATTATACCAACCCCATGACTAGTTGGTATAGTCATGGGAATTATCTCCCATTTAAATGCATACAAAATGCATAGATATTGTTAAAACATTTCCAAGATGTTTTTAAGTACTGTCTGTGTCACGGTGTGTGTGTGTGTGTGTGTGTGTGCTATGATAATGGAGTTGTCGGACGGCTGGCTCTCTTCAAATAGAAGGCGAAATGAGCAGTTTAAAAAGCACATCCTTAAATCCTTTCCTCTCTCTTTCTGAGCCACTGGAAGATTTGGTTGCCAGGCAACATTAGGACAGAGCTTTCAATTAACTCACTCTGAGTTGGCTGGTTTGCACTGTTGTTGGGTCCAAAGCATTATGCCTAACACCTAGCTGCGCTGCTGTATTTATCCTCATTAATGTTCTGTGCAGAAATGAAGGGTAGGTTCTGAACAGAGGCCAATTTTTGAAAGTTCCCAGATTTACACAGATCTGCAGGGAAACCTGCTTGTTTTTGTGACTTTGTAAGTCATACAACCTTTTTGACTTTTCCCACTATTATCATTATCGTTGTTATAAAAAATAACAGTGCCCAATATCTTACCAGCACTAGAGGTTAATCAGTGTAATTTCAGTTTGTAGAAACAGTTTGAACCCTGTTCAAAGGGCTTCAGCTTTCCCAAAAGCTTACTATTTCTACAAACTTTTAATACCTCTTGGTTTTCACCGTTTTCTGCTTCAATTTAAACTGGGAGCTTTTAAAATGTAAGCTTAAATGTCTAATTTTTATCACCAGATATCTCTCAGCTACCTCAACTGTTGCTTTTGTCACAGTTTCAAAACCTTGGGTATATAACACACTAGTTATGATGATATGTGTTATCTTAGTAAAAGTAGAACTAGTATTTTTATTTTTAAATACCAGCAATGTCATGATTTAAGACTGTATACATTTTGTATAAACATTTTGTGAAGCTGTGATAAGATTGTTATAATACAATCTTATGTATTTCTGTTTGATCAAACACAATCCTTGTATATTGGTTGTTTATAATATTCACTCTGAACCCAAAAAAAAACCCAACAAAGTTTATTTTCTGAGACAATCTTTGATGCTTCACTTTACCCCATCACTCTCATCTGTATTCTGAAGAAACTTGATTTATATTTTTAATAAAATCTCTTCATACTCTTGAATATCTCTGCATTTTCTGAGACAGATTTGGCTCTCAGAGGTTTATCGAGGTTTAAACAGGCCAAATAATTTTCATGCTTTTTAAGCTAAGCTGTCCACATGACTTGGTGAAAGATTCGATTGTTACTGACTTGGTTGCACCCTCCTGGTCTTGCGGTTCAAATGTCTTCACTCCCCCTGGAGGCTTATTGGCTTAAATCCACAAAAGCTGGTTGATATTTTTTCTGGTCAAGGGATCCTCAGTGGTCAGATTTAATCCTTGGATTGCCTCTTTAAGAGAAAATAAAATGGCATAATTCCTCTGAAGAGTCTAGAAGCAGATACGAGGAAGGTGAGAAGCTCCTTTCCCTCTAATATCTTGCTGAGACTTTTAGGTGGGGGAACCTTGCTACATTCTCTTGTTGGTTTAAGAAAGGTGTCCAAATTATGGTTGTTAAATTTCTTCATGTCTACAGGTATATGCAGCTTGGTGGCTTTGCTGACTCCAAATAAAGTAACTTCCGTCAGTTCATGCACATATTTGATAAACAGTAGTGTTGTTATCTCTAAGATGGTTACACCTCCATGAGCCCTTCATGATAAATTGCCACTCCCAGCTGATGTTCTTGGGGAGAATGAATGGATATAATCAGTAAGGTTACTCATTCATCCTCCTTGAACAGTACAAGCCCTTATTCTCTGTCAGTCTCCTCCTGTTTATCTTTTCTTCTGTTTACTTCTGAAATTCAATTCCTCCCTTCTGCTCTTTCCTTTCTCTGTAGCTGTCATAAGAGTTCGTCCAATTGCATTTATACTCTCACTTCAGTTTTCTCTCTGGAATCATTTTTTAATACTCTTCATAATGTCCACCTTTTGTGTCCTGATTCAGTTTCTGATTATGGTGGTCCACAACTGTTTGACCAGGTCACCTTATTGTGCTGCGAATTTATGCCTTCATACTTAAGCAGCATCCGCTTCGAGTGCAACTTAATGCCTTTCTAAATAGTAACGTTTGAGTGCAGATTAATTAATTTATTTTTTGTTACTTGTTTCTTTCAGTGTTTTGAACCAAACTGAAGAACATTTATTGATGTGGCAATTACATTGTCACCATGCAAATGCCAGATTTTCTTTCCTTAAATTGTATTTTAAGCCAGATGTAGTGATGAATGCGTCTTCCAGAGTTTCGCTTTCATCTCGACAGTCTGCAAAATATTTTCCCAAACGTCTTAGCAAATCATAAGATGTTGTAAAGTTATATAGTCAAAATGGAGCTTCATGTGTACAAGTTTGTGCTTTGCCAGTCCTAATTGCACACTTCAAAAGGGGTGTACCTTTCAATAAACTAGAGTCTGTTAGTTCAGGGTTTTCTTACTTTTTTTATGACAGTTGTTAAAACTTAATTCTATATCCAGATGGCTGAGACTGTTCACCAGTTTCTTCTTGCATATGAGAGGAGAGATAGATCAGCATAGTAACACCCTTATTTGTGTATACATTTCGTGAAGCTTCAATCAGAAGTAAATAAAAGTGGTATGGTTACTTTAAAGCCTTCCTGTTCAAACTCACATATCTGCACATATGGTTCTTGACTGAGATTCTCCAGGTTTGGTCGTCCTGGGGTCGAATGCTACTGTCAGCATGAGAGCGGAGCAGCCGTCATCCAGCTCCAGTTTCTTATCAATGAGGTGGGTTCCATTTATTTTTATGCCTCGGTGCCAGACAATGACAGCTTTGCTGTGCTACAGCCTAAAGTGTTCTTTAGTACGAAGTTGAGCTCCAAGTTGCTTGTCATGGTATTGTATAGGTGTGGATGGATGAATTTATCTTGTGAACACCTTTTGTATTTTTGACTAGAAAAGTTTTGAATAAATTCAATCTCAATGTTTTGTGATCAAAGATTTGTGGTCCATTTTTGAATCTGTTTCTTGTGAGTTCATTATCTGCCGGATTTAGCCAATTACTGTTTCTCTATATTGAACATAATTAAATTCTGTTCAAAATATTTCTTAATGAAAAATGTTTCTTTATGCTAAAGGAGTAATTAAGAAAGTAATGTGTGTGTGTAATATAATTCAAAACAGTGACAATAGGAGTAAGGAATATACATTTCATGTATATTTAACATTTCATACTGCTGATTAGCATGGTTAGCTTTATTAAATGTAAATATCTAATGCTGTGTCTACTGCTGTTGTCTACTCCCAACAGCAGTATCTTAGATACTATTGTTCTTTCCTTGGTTCAACACCTGAATCAAATGATGATTAATCACCAGGCCTTCAGTCTTTTACAAACTTTGTGCTTCCTTTCATTTACCCCATTTAAACCTGACTTACCCGATTTAAAATGGATGAATTTGCTTTGTTACAACTTTCATACCAAAGAATAGTAAAGGACAGATTTTTGAGCTCCTGGGTTCCTGAAAGGCCGACCACTGGTCGGGTGTAAGATCAGCCAATTCCTATTGCACTCAGATGTCTTGGAGGATGACTGAGAATTTAAAAAATGCTTATGAATACCCCTGATTTAAAAATACATTTAAAAAAAAAACAACCCTCAGATGACATTAAAAACATTAATATTAACGTGCTTATAGTCCTGTTTTCATTTAAAGAAGCACTTTTGAGATAAAAATTCACAGCTTTTGAACAGAAGTTCTTATTCCTTTTTTACTTTTAACAGCTCAACCAATACCTTGCTTTGCAATGGCTCAAACTAAATTCAAAATTCTATCCATATATTATTATAAACAATAAGACAGACGCAAATATGGGCGTGCTCTGAGTGGGAATCAGGAAGTCTTAAACATGCCCGTGGTCTGGATTACCTCCAGGCCGTTCTGAGTCACGTAATAAAACCAACTTGATTATGTTTTGAAACGTATTTGGTGAAAGCAGCATTTCATGCTCAGTCGTGTGTGTTTTGTCTGTGCGTGCGTGTGATTCTGCGTCTGTGTGATTGTGACTCAGCAGCTCAAACAAATCCTTCGGGGAGATGGAGATGATTTTTAGTTCCTCCTACATGCACACATACACTTTTATACATCTTATGAATCATCATCGTTACCTGGGAGCAAACTGCCTGGGAATGTGATTAATGTTCTTGGAGGGGGGGGGGATGCAGACTGAGGACGTGTTTTTGAAAAATTCTGTTTTAACCTCATGTATTTCTGAATGTTGGATGTTATTTTTTGAAAAGTTAAAATAAAAATAACTTTATCTATGATGTAACAGGGAGCGCTGGTGAGTGCTTTGGCCGATGACAGCGTCCACTTGTGGAACCTGAGGCAGAAAAGACCAGCAGTCCTCCATTCCCTCAAGTTCAACAGAGAGAGGTAATCTGTTTACAAAAACACTACAGCAGATGACAATCGGGATGTCCGCGTCATTGTTTTTTTTTTTTTCCTTCTCTTCTAAACGAGACCCTCACACTTAGTCTGGTGCAATATGAACTGTGACTTTCCGAGCAAGGGCATAATCACACTTTGCTGCCTGAGTCAACTGCAAGCTTTTGCACTTGTACAGTATGTAAACAGACAGCATTTCATTTGGCAGCACTGTTTCAGCTCCTGGAAAACCATTTGCAGGGCAAAGATGCTCCCGGAGTGGCTGCTTCTCAGCTTCTATTGTACTTCATCTGTTTGTCCCTGCTGATATTTAAACACTTACTAATTGGGTTACTTAGCTTTTTAGGATTTCCCATCGCTTTGGGACAGGTGTGATCCTTACCCAGCTGCAAGGGGGTAGACTTGTACATATGTGCCTCTTCATAGATGTTGTTTTGTTATCAGAGCATTGATTCTCCATCTTATGTCAGCGTGATTCCATCCAACCAGAGGATAATGAGGTACATCCGGTGACTTTACTAAAACTGCAAACATTCCAACTACCAAAGCTATCAGCTATTTTATATTTAGCATCAGGTGAAAAATAGAACATTTCACTTTTTTTGCACATAGTCAGAAAACTTTCAATGATGGTAGATAAATACCTCTATAAATATTAAAAAGCTAAAAAAAAATTTCTGATTTCTTCCAAATATGTCTTAGAATTTTTTTTCCTTTTTTCATAAATATTGTTCAAGTTCAAAGAAGCAAATGGAGAATAACCTCACCTCAAGGAAGTTTGTGTCCACTGTCTCATCCAATCACAAACGTATTCACTATCCATCATAGCCAATCATATCATCTGACAGTGATTTGCCTCGATGAAAAGACGTGAAGGGGTTAAACGTCATAAGCAATAACCTGAGAAAGCGCTGATGTGATGGGCAGGTGGCCAGCAGCAGCTTTTAGGGCGGATTGTGTTCTTGTAGAGGCGCTTGACCGCCTCTGACATTTAGTAAGCATTTTGGACGAAATGACCTCAAGTCACGGCGCTGCAGAAGAGCGGAGTTTCTGCGTTGCTTAAGAGATGTCAAGATGGGAAAGATGGGCTGCAAAGTCACTTGACACATTTCAAATGTGGGGGGAAGAGGAGTTCAACTTCTGTAGCACAAGAATATAGCATATTCTTTTTGAAGACTTATGAGAAATCAAAAGCCAGACAACTGGAATAACAAAAAGTGGTATCGAAAGATCAAATGCTTTTGGTTTTTGCTTTTTGTATTAGGTTCATGAAGATTTGTTTAACAAGGTTGTTGAGTGTACTTTTTTTTTTTTTCTTTTTAAAGTAAAGTATTGCGGGGTGCAGTGGTGGCGCAGGGGCAAAGCACATCCCATGTATCGAGGCATTACTCCTCGTGCCAGTGGTCGCAGGTTCGAGTCCCGGCTTGGCAACATTTGCCGCATGTCTTCCCCCTCTCTCATAACCCTCTTTCCTGTCAAACTACTTTCAAATAAAGGCCACTAAAGCCAACAAAAAACCCTTAAAAAAAAAAAGCAAAGTATTGCGTCTAAAGGGATTAGCCATGTTGCAATACTTTGCATCATCTAATGAGTATCAGCTGAGGAATGAAAACATCAGTCACCCAAGTCAAATCCAGTTGCTGGTAGATGCATATCTAAGTAAATTAAGAAAAAAAAAAGAATAGTTGACATCTACATGACAAGTAAAACTGAGTTTTTGTAGTCTTTAGTTTATGATAATTTGATTGCAATTGCAATATAGACCAGCACAGGGAAGGCATTTTATCATTGCGGGTCATGATTTGAGTGAAACTGAGCATTCTGGGCTTGTTGAGCTGTTGGTAGAGGAGCAAAAGCAGTAGATGCATTCAAATGATAAACTTACAGACTACATCAACACTATAACCTATCTGTCATTTCCAAGCTGAAATTACAAATATTAAGTAGATAGGCAACCAAAAATCACAGTTGGGCACATATGTCTTTTTTTTTTCTTTCATAAAACAACATAATAGATGCAAATATATTTCCATCTTGCCACTCTAAAGGCTGCTATCTGTGTGTTAGCAAATGTATACCTTTGTTGAGTAAATATATATAAAAATAATTATTCTGCAACAGAAGACAAGCTGTTATGCATCTAGCAGCATTTTATGCTTTTTGGGTCAATTTTGGGTGCCTCATTTCTGTAAGTGTGTTCTGAAAAGCATCTTCACAAGAAGCACTAAGACACAGAATGAAAGCGAACACGTAGAAAGGCAGATGAGCCCCACACACAGCAGGGAGTGTGGTTGGTCCTATGGTAAATTGCAGCATTTGTAGTTTAAAGTGAGCAAATCCCCTTAATAAATGACATTACTTTTGTAATATGTTTTCACTCATATGATCTTTGTCTGATTATTCAATTAGTTTGATCTAAAAAAACCCAGAATAAACTTGTAAGGGGGCAAACTCTTTTCCTTCTCATTGTAAATTGTAAGTGAATGAAAATAGACTGAATCATTTGAAAATGGATTTTATAATTAATATGAGAAAATTTTGTTTTTCTTAGCTCAGTATTATCTAACCTACAAGAGATATAATTCCACTAGCTGATAGCCATACCCTGAATCGCTGCACAGCAATCACCTAGGGGATTTTGCCATATCAAGGTGGGTCTGGACACAATCCCAGTGTCAGACTGCTTCGTTAGATGGTATCAAAAGGGAGAGGGAACCAGAAGAAGCATGCTCAGCTGAACAGAATGCTTAATGTAAGACATACAGGGGGAGGAGTGTTCCAGTACTGCCCCTTTATCTACCATAACTCATGTCTCTTAAAGCCTCCCTGTGTGCCTTTTGAAATGGAGCAGTTTACCTTGCTCATTCTTTCAATGTGCAGTAATATTGTTCTGTGGAAGGCTAGAGAGAAGTGGAAATGGAGCCCGGTGCCTAAAGCATACCACCATATGAATGAATTTGAAAGCCTACTCTGGTTCACTTAGTGTCTGTAGTTAATGTAAATGAGGCACATGTGGCCAAGTGACTTGCCATTGGAATGTAACATAAATCATTTCAAATGGTTAAATAACAAAATGATGGAAGTATAACTGGAATTAATATTTAATTATTGATTTACTCTGGTGCAAGCGGTCAACCATCCATTCACCTGTGACAAGAAAAATGTGTATCATAATGGTCTGTGCTGACTTCACATGGTTAGCTCTTTGGCATTCTTCCGTTGGTCTTGACCTTGCTTTTTACTGTCTAATATAATTCAGTCATACTTAAAAAAGGCTCATTCTTCAAGGTTCCAGAATAGACAAAATAAGGGAAGGATTTAATTTTAAACACCACAGAATACTCTTTTTTTTTAAGCCAGTTATCACTTTTTTCCCCTGGAACCATGCTTATTGCTCAAAATATTGCACTTTCTGATTTCCTCCAAATGTCATCTGCAGTTAGACCTGATTGTTGAAGTGACGCCTAGCAACAATGTCACCAGATTTTAAGGTTGACATGTAAGATCGAATGAGACAGATCTGTAAAACTAATAAAATACTTGCTCTCTGACACTCTGTCCCATCTTTTTAACTTTACTTCTCTCTCTCAAATGCTTAAAATGTGACCGGGGATGAGGTGACATTTTGAAACATAATAGTTTTACAGATGTTTACAGTACAACCACATCCTGGCCAGTAGTTCATTAATGATGCATTCTGGGTACAGAGAACATAGACTCAAAATATTCCTCATTTGTTTATCAGTTGTACTTGTCATTTGCTGAAAAATATTTGAGCAAATGATATTGCTCAAATATCATTTGAGCAATATGGGGGAGGGGGGTTCCAGTGATCAAACTTTCCCCGCCTTTTCACTTCACTTCAAAAACATGTCCTTCGTTATCTCTGCTTAACAGTATTCCACACTACATTTTGGTAGAATTTTAGTCAACTTATTATATTTAGCAATGAGACAATTTTATCAAACATGAAAGAATGAATGAAAACTGTAATTATACATAATAATGTGGTTAAGAATGTCATGAAAAATGCTTATATTGATTTTACGGTTTCCAGATCATCCCTTGTGCACATAGAGAGAGTACACATAGCATGAGGTGATATCTTTTCTTTTGTATTATTTACATGTACTATATAATGAATATACCAGAACATTGTTCCTCTTAAAAGACTTTAAAAATGTATGTTTTCACCTAGAACAACAGCATAAACACTACACCAAAAGTCTGGTTTACAAGATATTACTGCAGGTGTGTTCAGAAAATAATTTTCTTGACCTGGTTGTCTGAAAATATTTGCAGACATTCAGACTTCCTATTACCTAGAATCTATTTTCAGTTTTTTTCTCAACCAACAGTCTTTTTTCGTCACCCCCCAACCCCCCTTCCTCCCTTCTGACCAGAATTTGAGCTGCTGGTTGAAAGCGTTGCTGCAGAAAGCGTCAGCATCCACTCACATCTGATCACAGGCTCCAGAAGCGAGAAGAGAAGCGATGAGAGGAGGAGGAGTTGAGACAGACTGGGCCTCAGCCAGTGAGCAGTGATTCAGTATGTGGGAAGGAGTGTGGGGATGTAGGGAGTGCAAAAGAAATTCTGCCGAGTCATTCTGGCGTAGGATGCTCTCGTCACCTCTCCGCCTCGTAGGAATACGTTGCAGAAGTGGATGCTTTATTGTCAAAGCAGGGTGATATGATGCGATGTAATTGTGGAGGAGGAGAAACGCTAACTTACATCATGACTAAAAACGGATTTTTCCACTTTTGCTTATTTGCTGGAGATATTGGGGAATTTTGTTTCCATTGACAAGAACACTTTTAAGCTCAATTTAACTTGGAGCACTTGAACACCATGCAAGCTAGTTGAAAAGTGCTTTCAAATAGTTAATGTGTAGATAATTGCATGACACTTTTGTGTGTTTTTGCTTTTGATTTGCTTCTTTTTCATAAAATCACTTTCACGAAGGACACATCTATACAACCGCATCTGTATGCCTCTTGCAGTTTCTTGCACAGGCCTTTAGCTGCTACATTGAGTTCACTTCTTGATCGACTCGTACAATGACACTTTCATTTCCTGAAAATGAAAAGCATGTCTTGTTGAATATGGCAACTTATTTATGAGAAACTGCAGCCATGTTGGTATTAAAACTTGCAGCAAGCATCTCTAACTTCTAAATTAGAAAAAAATGTTAAGACATAAATCAGAATAGAAAAATATGTATACATGTGGATATGTTTTAAGCAGTCCCCATAAATGTAGTATGAGATGGTTGGATTTGTTCAAATGACAACACTAACTGTTGAAATTAGTGAAATATGATTACAAAGTGGCAAATAACTGCTGGATACAAACTTGACAGGTGTATAACTGCCTCATTCTTGTCTGCTCTGCATTTAGGGTATTAAGATTGTTTTTACAAGCAGTGGTTAACAAAATTGATTGCTTTCCCTTTTTTATATTTACCCAAACACAAAATATGCCAGGAATTCACAATGTTGCTTTTATTAGTGATCCTTTGAGGTGTAAATAGCTGTAGAGTTTATTCAAATTTCTGAGGATTGCAAATGAGCTTCAGACTTTTGTGAAAGTTTCCCTGTGATTAATCTGTTATGTTGACGCTGTGGAAAAAATGAGGAAGGTTGTCAGACATCTTCAGGCATAAAGCCTCATTACTCTGGCTTTTCTACCAAATATATGCAGACCTTGACGTACTGTAACAGAAGTCAGAAAAACCTGTCAGGCAGCTGATCCATTAAACAGACAAACTAAAACATTCTGAAGTTTGAATACATTTGGTTAAAATCTACCTTACTCAGTAATAGGCACCTTTGGTGGTGGCAGTGGATGTTCATGTTTATTCAGTGAGGCACCAGGTGAGCTTGGCTGCCACTGACATCTTTGGAAAAGTTGATCAATTCCACCACATGAGTGCTGAGACTTTTCCATGCCATGTGTACCAACAACAGTGATTAAAACATAACAGCATTTACCCATTGACACGTCAGTACTTATTTATGCTACTTTTATGCATATAGATTGGATCATCCATATCTAACGTTGTCATGCATCAATGCTCTCATGTCGTCTGTCAATTTCTTAAGTAGGCTTTGTTACTATGAAATGTCACCATCAGAAGCCAGTTCTGAGTTGACTTGAGAATTTAGAGGGCAGTGTCAGACAATACCATGTTGACCATTGATCAACATCTTGATGATGTACACTCAAAAAGACATACAAAGATGCACCTCAGTAGATGGAGGGGTGTGAGGATGACTATTGTGATAAAAAAAACAGTCTTTCTTTTTTGTTTACTACACAGTAATGTACAGACATGATTTTGCTGAATCCAATGAATTTTGCCTTTGCTCTCAGTGAAATTCTGAATATTAGTGCACCAAAGAAACGTTGCTGGTATTGACATTCCACTAAATTTCCTCACACTTTTACCAGCATAAGAGGTGTCTTTTGAAAAAGTAGAAAAACACCAGAATACATGGTGAGACAGAAAACAGATAATAGCTGTGCTGCCTTGTGCTTGTCTACAATGAGATCCCTGAATATTAAAAGCTGTATATATATATATATATATATATATATATATATATATATATATATATATATATATATATATATATATATATATATATATATATATATATATATATAATGTATGAATAATGCCACAATCAAGTGGGGTATTAAGGTTATTTTTAATTTTATTTTCTTTACAGTCTGATCTTGTTGTTGCATCAGTAACTGGCACAAATCATCTTTTTGGCAAAAAAAAGTGTCGCTGAAATTTCAATTATGCCAAGATGTTAATAAATTTCCACATCTAAATACAACGGACAGAAAAACATGATCAATTTTTAAACTAATTAACATTGTGTTAGATTGATATTTATCATTTATATAATATAAAATATTTTATATTTTAGTTAGTACTATATTTCTCTGGCTGCATCATCCTCTGCTGTCGTAATCCAGTCCAGTATGTTTGAATGAATTATGGATCTACATTTTTAAAAAGTCCAATTTATAAATTTACTGTTTCACAAAATTAGCAAAGCTTAGTTTTATGAATTAAGCAATTCATATCAATTTTGTGCCTTGAATGTTTCTTTCCTTACTCAGCAGTTATGCCTCTAGACTGGACTGCAGCTCAGTAAAAGTATCTCTGCAATAAAGAAAGCGATGCTACACACAGGTCTCTTTAAATGGCAGTATTTTTATGAAATACTTGAACAACTACTGTAATCTAAGAATCAGCCTAGTTAGGAACACAGAAAACCATACATCACAAAGGACAATTTTCTGACTTATCCTGTCTCTTTAATTCATTTGCAGTGAACCATGCTCTCATATGTCTAGCCCACAGTGCAGTGAGTCTCAGAGCAGAGCTGTGTGGCAGGCGTCTGTCATTTCTGAGGCAATGTGTTTGGCCCTGGGCCAGCAAGCTGGCAGCTGCCTTTGTGTGTCGTGACCACTTGAAGCTGGAGATTTTACCAGGAGACACATGTATGCACAAACAATCGGGTGCATATTTGCACATGTAGACGCACATTGTGAAGTGGACACACGCATGCACGCACACCGACAAATTGCAAGCAAATTTGTATAATTATGCTCCTGACACTGCCTCTCAGTTTGCCCTCTCAAACTGGCTCTCAGAATACTTAATCTGCTAGCTTTCATGCACAAACGAGTGCATGCACAGACACACGCCGAAATTATGCAGCAGATATTTTCATGCAGTACGTATGCAGAAAACATGAATGCATATTTCCCGCTGGGAAGCGTGTTGTACACAAACACAAACAGGCAAGCTTTTATGGGCCCATAAATGAGAAACAAATAGTCACTGAGAGCACACAGATTGTATTTTATAGAATAATATTTCTGAAAAGCTGAACACAGAAGTAATTGTGTATAAAACTGCTGCAGCTGTTAAAAGGGGCACTCACTTACAGACACAATATTTTACCCACTAGATGCAGGGGTGCTACAAACTGACAGCCCTTAGGTTCTTAGGTTGAAGTTACTTAGCATGTAAAAAAATTTTGAATAGCCTTTTTGCAAGACAAAAATGCTATTTAATTGCAGATGCTATGCTTTACGTGTATCCGCTTGTGTAGATAGTTAAGAAGTTGTATTCTCTTTTTTTTAATGACTTTTAAAAATGTACTTTGGAAATATTATTGCATTTCTGGTAGCTTATACCAAAACGTTTTGCTGGAAATGAGCAGGACATCAGGCTTGTGCACTGGCTGATATGACACAGATAATGAAAGAATTCGGTTTTTGGCTGCTAATTCAGTCAACTTGTCAATAATAAATTATGCATTGTTGTAGCAGTGATAGTAGTTTATCATCATTTCCATCTTATGTTTTAATCTCATGTTAATTGTTGTCATAAATTCTCCACACACCAACACATTATTAAGTGTTGACCAGTAATGCCTGTTGATGCATATTTAACTCATACCTAATTGTGTTCCCATACAATGGCTGGGTTTAGGCCCAATTATGCCTAATACACGATGTACTTCAATTTACATCTATTGGGTCATATTTAAATTAAGAATATCCTCTTGATTTAGAATCTGTTTGATTGTAAAAACAGAAAATTGACTTTTTAAATCAGTTTAGCTGGTAATGAGCAAATCAAAATGGGCAACCTGGCTGAAAGGTGTATTATCACCATGTACTAGATTGGATTGCCAAAAAGGGTATTTGTAGGCAATCTAATAAAGTCTCTCATAACCCAATATTTCTAAGCAATTTATTTTGTTGCCAATTTTTTTTTACTAATTTATTTAGTCATTTTAATTAGGAGACTTTCAGTTAGCTTTTGCAAAGTACGTTCATATAAAACCTGAGTTAACTATTGAATATTGCAGAATTATGCAGTATAATTAAGAACTGTAATTGAGACATAACATTTTATTAATCTCAACTCTGATATGGCGTTTTCATGTGTTGAATGATTTAGTTGCTCTGTAGCAGCTAATTCTGTTGTTATCACAAAGGAAATATTTACATGCTTGATCACAGGATGACATCATCTGAAAATAAAAAAGCCAGACTTTTTTTTTTCTATAATATTCATACTCAAGCAGTAACTTAAGGGTTCCATCTTAAGCCTCTGAAGTCTAGAGCTTTGTCTCAAACCACTGTGCAGAATCAGACAGATCACTGGAGGATCTAACTGACCTTGAAATATTAGCATGCTGGATTACCAAGGCTGCACATTATTATTCCATGGGAGGATGGATGAAAGAACACAATGATGAAAAAGGGATGAGAAGATGAATGGGCAGCTACGTTAAAGGAGGGAAGGGTTTATAACCTCTCATTAAATCTAAGTCTGATGGATGGATGAAAGGAGGAGATACAGAGAGATAATGAATACAGGAGAATTACGCTTGACTCTTGCCCTCACGTGTCCTATGGATGTACAGAAAAATGGGCTAAATGGCTGAGTAAAGCCCTCTTTGGTGTGTCAGTCTTATCTTGAGTGCGCCGACCTGTTGGAGTGATAAATAATCCCCTCAAAGTTTGGCATAATTTGTCACCACTTATGAGACACTCAGTGATTTCCAAGAGTTTTCATCGTTATCAAAACATTTTCCCCTAATCTTCGGACAATGTCTCTAATGGTTGTTGCTTCTTTTTCCTTCCACAGAATAACTTTCTGCCACCTGCCATTCCAGAGTAAATGGCTGTACATCGGCACAGAACGAGGGAACATCCACATCGTCAATGTGGAGTCCTTCATGCTCTCAGGCTACGTCATCATGTGGAACAAAGCCATTGAACTGTAAGTGGCCCTGACCTCTTTTTTTTTTCTTACCCTCTGATGGTTTCTCTCTAACAAATTTTCTCTCAAGTCTCTTTCTTTCTCCTTATCTTCCAGTTCCCACACATCTGAACACAAGGCTCAGGCCTTGTTTTCAAATTTCAACTTCATATTTAAAAATTGTCTCGTAGTTGGTGGACTTTATAAGTCTGAACTTTCCTGTTGCAATACCAGGCTTTTGTGATTGGTAAATAGAATTATTGTAAATATTTTTTTGTAATTAATAAAAAACATATTTTTTTACACTTATAATAATACATACAATTTAAGTAAAAAAAAAAGAAAAAAAAAAAAAAGCACAAAGCAGAAAAAAACATTTAAAGAATGCAATATCTTAGGTAAACAAGTGTTAACTGTCTCAGCAATTTTAGCATTCCACATATCAACTTGGTTCTATTCTACCCTTAATGTCCAAATATGATTTCCAGGATATATTTTGTCTTCATCCTTCTTCTGGTGACCCCATAAATTTTAATTTTCACATTTTAACAGACTTGATTTTGAGTTTTAACTGAGCTTTTCCAAAACATAATTTTTCTTCTAAAGAAGACATGTTTGCTGTTGATTTGAACAAAAATAACATGCTCATGGGGAAACGGCAAAATAAAATCTCATCATCTTATCTTCAGGTTTCTCAAAAACACCTAAAGGTTTTTGGTCTAAACTGACTGATATGTGAGGCTGTTCATAACTTCACCTGAAGAAAATAAACAGTTTTGAAATAAAACAACCCCACAGCATGATGCTGCTGTCCCCCTGTTTCATTGCGGGTAATGTGTTCTGTAGACGAAACCCACTTTTGTTTGTGTGCCAAATTTAAGTTTTACAAATGCTGGTAATTTTCTACCCATCACTTCAATTTTTGGAATAATCTACTTCTGTTTCTTTTGTTCCTTGTTTTTGTGGATTACTTGAGTTGTTGGTGTTTTTCGAGGTTTACCGTAAGCAGAATAGCTTTCTAAGCTGAGCTATAGTCTTGTAATGACATAAGAAGTTATTCATAAGTGTCATTTCAAAGCACGGTATCAGGTAGTGAGGATGCCATCTCTGCTGTTTGAATGGATCCGTCAGGATGACAGGCTCCATTTTGGCTCCCCGCTGTAGAGACTTAAATTATTCACTGGAGCATTTTGCTTCACACTTTCCCCTCATCCCTCTTCTTGCATGTGAGCCCATATGCATGTTTGTGTGCAGATAGCAGGAAAAGAGGAGGAGGAGGGAGTGGGTGGAACAGGTGTCTGCCGAGATCAGTGTATGGTACACACAGACGTCTCGTCGACAGGGCTGCGGGGAAGAAAAGGCGAGAGTTGAGTGGTGGGAGAGAGAGGAGGGAGCGGGATTATGACAGAGGGGAAAGAAGCTGAATGGATGAGATGGGGCTTTCGCCTGGGGAAACGGACGCCCATAGAGTCAGAGTGATGGAGGAGATGGGTGGAGTTGTGATGGAGGGTTAAAAGCAGGTAGCACAGGGCAGAGCAGATAAAGGAAGTTGTGCAGATAAGAGATAGCGTCTAGGGAGAAGGTTTCCAATTAAAGAAAAAAAAAAGGGCAGAATGTAAAGAGTGATAATGATGAGATGGAGAGACGATATGAATGATAGAGCAGTAGATACCATATGGCCTTCAGATTAAAGGACAAGCCTTAACTTTGACTTTTCTTGACGGGGCTTTCTTCCTCTGTCCCTCACCTTCACAGTTCACACTCTAATTTTGTTTAGAAAGAAAGAATTCTAATAAATTTTAAAAGTATATCAAAAAGACGTTTTGTTTCAATAAAAGAAAACATAACATTCTAAATGCAAAGCATTAATCAGTTATAATTGATTGTCTTGAAATGATTGTCTGTATTTATTTGTAAAAAAAAATCCTGTTAACATGACAATATGCAGAAATTAACTATTAACTGCATGTTACCAATGCACTTCCTACACATGATCACTGAGTCACTTGGCAATTTTAGAAGAAAATCACATCTTTTAAGATGGCAGAGGTGTCTGGACTTATTTCTCTGATATGCTACAGAAGTGCATGGTTTGCATATTTTTGTGCACATGTGTGATTTGCTTTGAAGCAGATCAGAGAGGTGTGAGCTGAACCCCTTGTTCTTTGTCCTTGTATCTCTGTGCCAGCTGTAGAGGTCATAGGGTCAGTGTCCAGAAAACAAAAGCTTCTTTACCTCTTCTGTTTGGCCGCTTGTGTTTTAATAAGACAAGGAAGGCGATTACAATTGCAACTGGTACAATTGTATAGGTAATTTAGATTTTTAACGGGTGTTCGTGTTTCCACTTTACTGGAATTAGCTCTTTACAGATTTGCACGTTTCACATTTTCCGAGCTGATTGCTTTTTATAAGGCTTTTACCTGCTGATGCTGATTTTGTCCGATTTCTCTTTGAGGAGTAGTAATAGAATATTAGAAAAAATATTATTTTCAAGTCATTATGAATTTATATTAGGCAATGTCATACCATAAGTGAAAGAGCATTCACTGTTGGAGTTTTTTTTTTTTTATATTTATACCCAAGACGAAATGATCACAGCCTTGACATTTTTCTATCTTTCTCATCTTAAATTAGCTGTTAGCACAGTAAGCACTGCTGTTATTGTTAAAGAGAACTCTCCATGCATTCAGTTTCATGCCTTGACGTTCCAGAAAGCCATCGGCATTTTAAAAAAATCAAGTATACTCCATTACAGACACAGGTTGAAACGTCAAAAGGGTGAAAGAAGGCAACTTTGTTTACACTGTTTAGCCTTCCTGTTATCTTCTGAAGAGTTGCTCTTTCCCAGCCTAAATGATCACAAAGAATGTCTTGATATACTGCATAAAATGTTCGCGTAAAGTGTCTTTTGTCGTCTTTTCTCTAACTCAGTTTTAACCATCTGACTGTTTCAGAGCGATGACTCAATGTCAGAATTTCAGAATCTTTTTCAGTAACATGATGTCAACTTGACCTGGTAACACTTAGTTATAGTGCTTGTGTTGATGGGGGAAAAGATTGGAATTTAGATTTAGTTTAGAAAACTGAAAGTAGTAGCTGTTTTGAATAGAATTTGGATTCTGGGAAACCAAATGTTTTGCTTTGTTAAAACAGTCTTGAGACAGTTTTTTTTTTAATTATTCTCAATTCAAAACACACCCCCTGCATTGTTACCATTAGCATGGGCATAGAGTTGCAAGAAGTACTTAAATGTTAAGTTCCACACCCTGCTCAGTGCACCACTGTTCTCCTGTGACTCCTAATAGGCCACGATGTAGCGGTTTCTGGGGTCATTGTTCCTTGGGCCCTTCTATTTGGAGACAAGCAGCACTTGCTCTGCCATTTAGCCAGAGGCCTGGCCAGCCCCAACCCAAACCAATGCTATGTGCTCATGACTCACACCTCTGTTTCAAAGCCACTTTGCTGGAAACTGTACCGGAATGTAAAGCAAACACAGTGCACTATTTTGTGCAAATACACAAAATGTCTTAACATATGTGCCTGCCTGTTTGTGCTTCTCTGAGTGAGTTCAATTTGATTCAGCCACATAGTTACTGGCAACAAAAGTCCAAGATGTGGTAGAGTAGAGTGATGAATCTTCACAGCTTCCTGTGACCGAGTTTATGTGAGCATTTTGACTTGCGGCATCTCCTGTCCTGGTTCTCTTTTAATTTCACCTGTTCTGTTACTCAGAGGCCAGCAGCTGTTGTAAATGTGTTTTGTCTTTTAATGCTACTATTTCTTGCAAAATGTAGTTATGTGTATTTGTACAAAGATGTGACCGTATGTGTGAAAAGAGGGGGGAAAATGTCTCTAAGCCATTTAGTGGTCACTTGTCATGCAGAATCTGGTCTAGGTGACCTGAATTTTTAACTCCAACCATTATTGAAGTGACTACTTAAAGAAAATAATCTTGTCTTGTCTTAATTTTTTGTAAATAATACATTTTGAGTAAAAGACTAATTCATTTCAAGTAGGCCTCACAATTTTGTCCATTTGTTTTGTCCTAAATAATCTAAATATTAAAACAATAGTTTATTTACAGTCCTGATGTTGATTATACAGCTGCCAATATTAATAATGTACTAATACATTTAATTCATAGGAGCCTGAAACAATTTAAAGGGGAACCTAGATTACTAGTAACGTTTGAAAGCAATATTAGCATTAGCTTTGTTGATAACTTACTCTTGGTCAGAGAAACGGTTAAACACAAACACTGGCAAAAGTGTACCTTGCACTGGAACACTGAAACGCAGATGATACAATTTATTCTATGTAAAAATAAAAGATTCCTCTACGTAAAACAAAACATGAAGAGCAAATATGATTTAAAATGACTGTAAGCACAGGTGAAATGTGTTTACAGTCACATTTCACCTGTGATTGTAAGGTGAAATGAGGCCACATATGGCATGGACAGACTGCAAATATGCTGCTTAAGCCACACTGCTTCACTGAAAACTGCAAGCTGCTTCTGAGATCATCACCTGTGATGACACCAGATGTTTGAGTCTTGCTCTCTGTGTGTATGCTTAAGTGTTGGTAAAGTATTCTTTAGATGTGTTTAATCACATTATATATATATATATATATATATATATATATATATATATATATATATATACCTCATATGCTACATCTTAAATACTGGGAATTTATCAAGCACAAACATGAAACTTCTTGCGTTTCCCCTGAAGGGATGTTGTTGAGTTTAGTGAGGTGTTTCTTTTTCTGTTGCTTAAATATCCCCACTGTGCCATCAACACACCCACCAACAATTGCTTAGCAGCACTTGTGTGCTTGCTTGCAAAACACACCTAAAGTAATAGCCCATTCTCTTTAAATGCACTGAAAGCATGGTTGGGCAGTGGTGATACTCAGAAATGGATTTTGGTGCAGGACAGGTGCATAAAAGATGAGTGTCTGAACCAAAGCTACCAAGGTTATACTTGCCACTGGGTATTCAGTTTAACTCAAGCGGTCGCCAGGTTTTGTGAGTGTGTGCTTGTTTGAAATGAAAATCCTTGAATAAGTAGCTGAAAAGACTTGAATGTGATAAATGTGAAAGGTGCTATGAGAATAACAGCATGGAGACGAGCAAGCACACATGCATGTACACGCCGACAGGTGTGTATGTGTGCAGTAAAGCATGTCCTGACAGCTTTTGGTTTGTGTGGGTGTGTCGGTTTGCTCGTGGCAGACTACAGATGGTTTTTGGGAGCCTATGTGCACTCTGCCCATCCTGCCTCTGTTGCCATGGTGATTCCTTTATCTCCAAACCTGAATGTGTATTTGGAGACTTTGTGAAAATGTTCATGTCAGATTTATGTCCTGTAAACAATTTAATCAGAATTTTTGAAGATGAATAGCAAAGATGGAATCAAGTCGTTGGACAAGTAAGTATAGCTCGCTATGACAATGGTGGATTTTGACTTCCACAAGGAGATTGTTTATGCTATTGGAGATATTGTTTACAAGTGTGAAAGTGTTCAAATATGTCTTAATTGTGGTGATATGCATGGTTTTGACTGTGGATGTGCCTGCAGTCAAAAACATGCATTTAGCTCACATACAGACAGTGAATGGGTATTAGACACATCAAGAGATCCTGCTGCAGCAGAGCTTGGGTAATAAGGCTCCAGTACTAACAGGCCAAATATAGAGACAACCGACTGTCTGCCTGCCCACTAACTGTTACTTTCTTATAGACAAACGAGAACATAGACCCATTGTTAAATATGTTTTTCTACTTTTGACTTTATATATAGATCCTGGCAATGCACATCTCTTTAAAAAAAAACAACAAAAAAAACCAAATAAACTTTTTTTTGCAGTTTAATTTCCATCTACATTTTTCTTAAATAATATAATACAAAATTAAAGTATACTCAAATTAATCACATGGTGACCAGGAAGAAATTTGATCTGGACCAGCTTACTGAGTCCTGGATGCTCAGTTATCGCTGATGTGGTTTATTTTATAAAATATCCTTCTTTTTTCAAGTTTAAAAGTGAGATTTTAAGTTTCCCACCACCACACCTCAAAGTGTCCTTAGGCAAGACACTGAACTCCAAGTTCTAAACTGATTTTTACCTACATGTCCATTTGTGTTTGTTTGACTTAAAAGAAATCAGTTCATTTTCCATTTATCATAACAACAGATTTATAAAAGACCTATGACGTACAATGTCAATTTATTTCTAGTAAGATTGAGAATAAGCTGTCATTGTATGAGAGTTTTTTTCTTTTTTATATACTTTGCTGTAAAATTAGAAAAAAAAAAGACTGCTATGTATTAAAGTTCACAGAGATAAATTATATTTGACCTAAGCTGATACTGGAACCAGAAACCGTAATTGTAACCTTTCATCAGTACAACTCCATTTTTATTTTAGCATCAGAAAATCCTATCTGTCACCTTCAGCTTTTCAGTGTGCCAAAAATATTGTGCACTGTCATAACATGGACCAAAGCAAAGGTATCCAATTTTCCTCAGTTTTGTGTTTCTTTCATTTAGCTTTACCTTCTTATCCTTGTGTGGCATCCTTATCCTTCCTCTGCCGTATAAGAGTTATGCTTTTACAGCAACAAGAATCACTGTTTTTCAGCAGTGACCTTCCCATCTCACCGCGTAAAGGAAGAGCAGGCTAGGAAATTTCTGAAATGGGGAATTTGACACAAAGCTGTCTGGAGGGTAAGACACAGACAGGAGGACGAGAGAAGAGGCGTTTTAGGCTTTCTCCACGGACATGCAAATTAACAGACGCATAAACTCACGTACACACAGCCACCAGGGACTGACACAGTCATTTATCACAACCTTTGGTGAATCTATGACTTTCGGCTGCTCTTTTTCACCACGGGGTGAGCAGCAGCAGCATTGTCTTCTCTCTTCTCCCTTCAATCCTTTTGCTGAAGAAAAAGGTACATTATTCAGTTTTATGTTCTTTTCAGCTGAATTATTTTGAATAATAGTCGTTTGCTAGTCAGACATACATATTGATCTGCATTAACCACTCCAAGCACATTGTCAATTAACATATAATTGTATACGCAGAATGCTGAATAATGCTTCCATTGCTTTTTTAAGCTAGTTTTAACACACAGTTTTCACACAAATGCAATATGAAAAATAGATAAAAAAAAAAAAAATACTTATTTCAATATAGTCGAATGAATAGCATCTGTTTTTGGCTGTACTTGGCAACATAATTACCAATGTAATTGTCAAATGACTGGAATCGCCTACATAGAACCTGTTTGACAACATGAAGTAGGCTAAAAAGTCTCTAAAACAACACATTATATCACAATATAAATGAATTCAAGAACAAGTGGTTATTGCCAAAATATATAAAACCAATTCTAAGGCTTTTGGAGTTTACCTCTATGCTTTTGGAGAGTTTTATTTTGTTGTTGATGTTTATGTACCGTAATGATAAAAAAAATAAAAGTAGTTTGCTTTTATTTACTCAGGTTATCTTTGCTATATGTTAAAAACGGTTTGATTACCTCAAAGATTTGGGTCTGACCAAAAAACTGAAATAATCTGTAAGGGGGGCTCAAATTTTTCCCCATGGCATTGTAGCTGTTTTTATTTTGTGTATCATAGATCAAAATGGATAAAATACATTTTCTGTTCTGTCTTTTTGTCTTTCATAAGTTCCTCCAAGACTCACCCGGGACCCGTTGTCCACATAAGTGATAACCCTATGGATGAGGGAAAGGTAAAGCACAATTTTTCTTTGTCCACAGCTATAGATTTCTTCATTGTGGTTTATTGCTTAGTCCCACTTACAGTCAGACGTTTTCATACACATTACAGGCACCAATGTACTTTTAGTAGTAAGGGGCTTTCAATCGTGTATTTGAACAAATTTTCCACTGAGTGGAATGATCATACAACAATATCAGATAATGAAAAGTCTGAATTTAAAGTGGATTTTCTTTATTTAGTAAAATCTTCATGAAAGTTGCACATAATGCACATGATTTCTTTATTTTTTTAAATTTTTTGGCAAATCTAGGAATAATTGGTAAAGCTCATTTAACCTGGCTGGTTCCCTTAAGCCAGTGCTTCTCAATTCCGGTCCTCAGGCCCCCCTGCTTGCATGTTTTCTGTGTTTCCCTGCTGCTACACACCTGGATTGAATCTATGTGTGATTAACAGGCTTCTGCAGTACTTGATGCCAGCAGAACAGGTAATGCAATCATTTGGATCAGCTGCTCTGAAATAGGGGCACATGCAGAGCAGGGGGGCCTGAGGACTGGAATTGAGAAGCACTGCCTTAATCTGAATTTTAAGCAAAGTCTACACACATTCTCAGCATACTAAAGTTCTGGGTCATCCTCAAACTTCATGTTACTTTTCTATTTTGATTCCAAAACCATTATTGGGATGTGTTTAAGATCGCGGCCAGTAGTGTCCAGTATCTGTTTTGAACGTTTAAGAACAACCCAAGAAAAAAACAAGTTTCAAGCCTATTGTAAACAAGAAGTTAGTGATGCACCAGAGTTCAAACTCACACCTAAACAGGTTTAAAATCAATATGGACTGATAGGGTGCTGACCAAGAAAGAACATCCTGCTCTAAAACAAATAATCAAATGCTTGACTAAAATTTGTGACTGTTGACATTTACATTTAAATGCTGCCTTAAATACAGTTTCAAGTTTAAGCAGATAAGATTGAGCTTTTTGCTTACAATAATGAGAAGGATGTTTGGAAGTCTGTCAAAAAATTAAGAATACTGTACCAAGTTGCTAGCAACATGGTGAGGATTTTGCTTTCAATTCCACTGATACAGGTGAATTGCACAACATAGTTGGAAAAAATGGTCTCACTCCAAATTCTTCAATTTTGTTTTAACATAACATATAGATGGTTGAATTTAGGAAACAATTAGTTGTCCCAACTACATAGTCATCCAAAACACAAATTAAAACTTGTTTGATAATTGATACAACATGTTAACATCAAGTTTGTGGAATGACCTTGAATTTAGCTTCGTTAAAATTTTATGAACTGCTTTTAAAAGCTGAGTCGCTGCTTGTAAATTAATGTATTTAAATGCTCTCAATTAAATATGCAGAGAAGCATGGTGAATATGAATCATATGACATTCGTGCATATGAGATGAAAACTTCTACCTTAAAGCAGGTGGGCTTTTATCACCTGAATTTAACTTGCACTTTTAAATCACCCATGCAAAGTTGGAAGTTTTCTGAGGAAGGTCAGAAATGGTTCATATTAAATGAACCATTTCAAGTTGAAGAACAGAAGTAATCTAAAAACGCATATTAAAGGTTATTACATAATTTTTTTGTTTAGACCACACACAACAATGAAACTACCGTAGATGTTTTGCTTGTGAATATTCAGTAGTTTTTTTCAGTTCTTATTGCAAATTCTTATTCTGCTTATCCCTTCTTCAGAATACTTGATAAATTGACATTTTTATGAATGCATGGGGTAACCAAGCAACTCTTTTCTAAAGATGAAAAATACATGACTAGAAACTTTTATTCTGTCGACCAAAAGAAAACCAAATATGGTCACATAGACAGAGTACTGCTGTACATCTGTTGTTGCAATTTGCTGATCACTGTGTTTCAAAGAAATGAAACGTCAATGTGTCGCAATCCTTTTTCAGTTGCTGGAAACGCCTTTGTTACTTGTCCTTTTTCCAACAATACCTTTCAAATAAATCATGCTGATCTAATTTATGCTTGTTTGTTATGCATGTTTGTGGCACACTTACTGTCAAACAGATGAACATGTCTTCTCCATGTGTTTGTGATTCGTCCATCTGCCTGTTCTAATAAGTCTGTGAGCTCTCTTAGCCATCATTCCATCAAAAATTGGAGCACTGTTAAAACCATACAGGACTTCACGTTTGTATGAACGTGCACATTGATGTTACAGCGCATTTCTGCATATAGGCTTCCCCCTAAATACAGTGTCCACAATATTCCCTGTATATAGAGTATCATTCCTACCTTCACATTTTGTTACATCACAGCTTAAACTTAAACTTAAATACCTTTAAATCAGATTTTCCTAAAAGATTTTAAGAAAATTATTTATCTTCATTTGTAAAGACTTACTGTAAGAATGCCCCATTACAGTGCTTAGATCTCTTTTCACAGTATGTATGTGCTTCGTGTTTTAAGATGAATCTAAAAGTCTCAGCACATGTAAAGCTTTCTGTTTGCTTTTTATACATATATGTTTTTAGACAGATGTGAAACAAACAGAAATCTGAATGTACTGAGACTGTGTGGTAGGTGTTGATTCCTTAAATAGGTTGTCAAGAATCAAAGCAGCCTTTTGTTCTTTTTGCAAGCTTTTTTTTTTTTTCGCCTTTTCTGCTGTCAACCAGGAGTAACAGGTTGCTACTTACACTGACTTTCTATCATACTGTGCTGGAATGTCAAGAGTATTACTCCAGTTTCAGCTCATCAGAGGGTCGACTCTATCCCCCGGTTTCACTGAATGGTTGTTGCTCTTCCTCTGCAGCTTATAATTGGATTTGAGTCTGGGATCGTGGTCCTGTGGGATTTGAAATCAAAGAAAGCAGACTATCGCTACACTTATGATGAGGTAGGCAAATCTCACTTTATTTCTTCCCTTTTGAGTCTTTTCCTTTCATTTTCAATCACCAGTAAACTTACCCCATTGTCTCTTTTATAATCTTGTAACTGGATAAAAAATTTTATGATCTGCCTGATCTGTGTTTTCTAACTGCTAAAGTGTTTGTTAAAAATGTGTATTTAAGTAAGATTAAATTTATCAGATCTGGGGCTTGCTTTTTTTTTTTTTTTTTTTTTTTACAATACTATTGGAAGGTGGCAGCTGATTCTGTAGAAGCACCTGGGCTCTGTCGTCAATCAAAAAAGTAAAGTCAGCAGGATGCCCTGGGCCACTCTGCTAGAGTCCCATGGCTTTATTGACTTCAGTTCCATGTGACATTGATGAAAACTTAGGTGGACATGCTAATTTTTACTGAGTGTTTGCTTTGCTTGGAGCTGTAAAAATAAGTGCAAACCATCAGTAAGTTTCAAAGCTCACATTTATTGACTGAAATGTCACACTGTGGCAGAAAATTGACAGGAGAACAAGGGCTGGGACACCATCTGCAGTGTTATGAAGACATTGTTGTCAGCATCTGTGGACCAGTGGGATCTTTAGCATAATAATGTGTTGCCTTTCAGCACATTTCTTTCTAATTTCCAGAATAGACAATTTGCCTTCTCGTTCTTTTGTCATATGGGAATAGATGTGATTGTGAAAATAGAGAAAATGTAAAAACAATAAGTACATGTATACATATTAAAACATTTACCTTGTAAGTAACAGATCTGTTAAATTGGTAAAAATCTAAATGAAAACATCTAAACAAATCGGGCAACTGAAAAGTACAAAAAGTGAACGCTACCCGAGTAACTTTTAATACCAATTAAAAAGTAATTTAACAGTGACATTGGCACTGAGGTTAGTTACTATTTGACTGTGGATAGATCTGCTTTGATCTAAATAAAAGGTCTAAGCAGATGGGGGTTTTGTTGTTTTTAATTTGTTGCACTTTTAATTCATTTTTATATCATTTATTTATATTCGGTTTTGGCTATTGATTTCTCCCAAATCAATAGCCAAATATGGAATAAAACCCATACACAAAAATAAAATTAAATATAAAAGTGATGTCTCAGACAAAACTGTTTTTAAACATCATGGACTGCACCTTTTCTTTCTTCTGCTATTCAGAAGCTTTCTTTCTAAGCTATTCACAAAGCACCTTAGGCTTTAAGAGAGGTCCTAATGTGACAAAATGTCTGGAGTAGAAAGGAGGATTTTTACTGAGTCTAAAGTGTCTTAGGCAAGGAAGACTGGAAAGGAGAAATATTCCCCATACGATGGATAGAGCACTGCCAACAGCAGCCACTGCTCCTGTCCTGTTTGGCTTTCACGTTTTTTACTTTCCCATTTTATGTTAGTCGTTTCACCAGATCATACAAGTTTATACAAACAGGCGATCATAGAAATGCACTGACAGCTGAGTGTCCAGGTTAATATCAAATAGATGATGTGGGGAAATTACCAGCATGGCAAGAAGCTGAGACATATCAAAATGATAATGAGGATGTAAATAGAGTGTGATCAAACATGTTAATGCTGTGTGGCAACTCATTTCATTTTGCATGGTTTCATCATCATAACATACTTTTCTTAATCCAGTCAGTGATTGGTCATTTCTGTCCACTGATTAATGGGGTATATTAGCTCTCAGCTGCTGGCTAACTCACCCTTAAGCTGGGATTCCTCTGCAGGATGTTTTAGGGGAAGACAGGAGCGCTTTGAAAATCCTTGGGAATACAAGTCCTGTTTTTAGTTTTATGTTAAAAAAAAGTATGAACATTTTAGGTGGCAAATTAACAGAATTTTGCAGCTTCAGTTAACCCTCTGTCGGTGCAACATATTCACACTGTCTGGGGCACATTATCAACAAATCCTTATTGTTAAATGAATGTAATTAATATGGAGGAATAAAAAAGTCGTGGTCAGTACATCCTTAAAGGATATCTGATTTGTAAAACATTTATATTATTCTTTAGAGCAAGTTTTACAAATTGACAATTGGGTTTACAACTGTTAGTGTTTTCAGCATTGGTATGAGATTCTCAGAAGCGACTTTAAAGGAAATAAGTATCTAGCACTCTGGCCTTAGCTAAAAAAATAATAAGCTAATGGGAAATAAGCTAAGGAAAAAGGCAAGTGACTCAGACTGGAAAATTACCTGGAGCTTTTCTATCAATCCTGGTTGGCTGTGTACTCAAAAAGTGGCACTAGCATGAACTGAAACTTTGAAGAGGAGCTTGTGCTTATAAACCTAAATCTTATAAAACTAATCGGCATACACACAGTCAACAGGCACTTGCTTTTACACTGATCTCTGTGGCACTGTTGTGACCACCAGTTAGGGATAATCATATCATTTTTTTTCTTGGCATGGCTCTGAGATACAGAGACTCAAACACAAGCAGCACAGAGGATTATGTATTTTCAGTACGTTAGGAGCGCATTCTGTTGCGTCTGCTATGCCCATCTCCCTTAGATAAACTAATGACCTCTCTCTGCTTCAGAGCATTACAGTTTCTAGAACTGAATCTTCCCAAAGGGGCTTATCCTCATCCTTACTCTAACTCTCCAGAGACTGGGCTTTTGCTTTCATAGGGTGGGAACTGGAGGAGTGAAAAAGAAGTGCTCCTCCATTGCATTTCCTTAGATTTACTTGCACATGAAGGATGAAAAGATGCCGAAACACTGACCTCTTCTTTTGCTTCTCATTAAAAACGTAGCTATCAGATTCCTAGTAGGCAAATAAATTCAATTAGAAAACATCTGAGGTTTTTGGAGCAATTTGGCCTGGAATCCTCCTCCAGATTGACCATATGCCACATCAGTAGGGTACTGTGGCTAAGATTGTGCTGTGACTCCAGTAATATTCTGATGGACACGGCTGATGCAACATTTGATTAAATTAACTTCACAACGAGGACATGGATTTTAAATCCATTTTTATACAAGATGTTCAGGAAATTGCTAATAAAATTGGAATGCAAGATTTTCTTTAGTTATAAAAGGTTGGGTTTTTTTTTTTTAGCCCAAAACGTGAACGAGAGCTTTGTATTTTAGTAAAATACACATGAAATGGAGTTTACTGCGCTTTATAGGATTTTCTAACAGGAGAATGGAATATGTGCACCACCAATCATTCAACAATGAGTCTTCCATGAAATCATGACTAAGTGGAAACTCTTTCTCGTGAGGTGAAAAAGATTGTAGTCATCTATTCATCTATCAAATCCCTTTCCAAACCACATTGTACACTTCTAGCAATATTCTGTTTTTGTTGTGTTTTCAATCCAACCCCAGTGTTTGCCCAGAAGCTTGCTGCCAAAAATCAAAGTCGTTGACAGAAATGAACACGGAAGTTTCCCGTCTCATTGTTCTCAAAAAGAGAGCAAGTAAACATTCGAAGCAGCTCTGGATTTAGAGTTTTGAATAAGCTAATATTGAAGCCTGGTTATCATGAAAATTTTGAGTGAGAGATGGCTACAATTAAAAAGATGGCTACAAAAAAGTAATGTAGGCTGATAAGTATAACGTTCATAACATCTGCAAGTAGCCAGAAGTGAACATTTTTTTTTTTTGTTTTGTTTTGTTGCAGATGATGTCTTATATTTAAGAATTGTCAGCAAAATCTCAGAAGTTAACGTGTCTTCTAAATAACCACAACATTTTTGCTGAAGTTTGAACAAAAAGCTGAACCAATAAAACTTTGGTTTTACAAGCTCTTAAAGAGCTGAGAGAGCACATCATCCACTATGTTTCTTTCAGTGGTTTGTCTGTTATTAGCGGCAGATCAGCACTATGGGTTTCCAGTAAGTGCCAGCCAGAGAGCATCTGTCAGGCTGACCCTTCCTCCCTTGTCCATCTGACTCAACACCTTTGGACACAGTTTGAGCATAAAGAATAGTCCAAAATTGTAGCCAGATCGTAATTATCTGCCCCTCTAGCCTCTTTTGTTTGTCTAATGGTTAATGTTGCTCTCTGACAGAATGCCGGATTTTATTTTATTTTCCTGTCGTACTCTTAATAGTCCTATTGTTCAAGCTCTCTCATTTATTTTGCTGTCAGCTTTACAAACAACCTACCATTTGCCGTGCATCTCTGAACTCCTTTTCTTCTCTACATTTTGCAGATTGCAGTCACTTTCTCAGCACTCTCATTTATTTATGTTTCAATATCTATATAGAATTCTTAATATTTTTATATGTATATGGAGCTTTTTGTAATCTTTTCTTTGCTTCTGGCTATCAATGTCTTGCTGTTAACGCTAGTAAAGATGAAATTATGATAGTGTTTCCATTTTCTAGAGTAAATGTAAAAGGCAAGAAGTTTCTTCTTCTTTTTTTTTATAGAAGTGCTCAAACTTGTATTCGAGATTGTACACAACTTTTAAAAATTTACCCTCCAATGTAGCCATGAGTTGGACAGCAGTTGGCCTGTGTCTGATGTAGATGGGCATCAGCACCAGCTGTGTATCTAATCTGTTGGGTGTCTGTTTGTGGACGATTGAGATTTGTGAAAATACATATTATATAAATTATAAACACTAAAGGCAATATTTCAGTTACAGCAATAAATTATACACTTCTTATTATTTTAATTCAATACTGAGGCATAATCTGAGAAAGCTTATCATTATTCTGGAATATCATTGCCACTGAATAGCAACAGTCTAAAATATCCTGACTATGATAATTTAAAGCGTACCACTTTTTTATTGTGCTGCATTATTAATGTGTGCTTAAATGTACTACTTGGCAACTGATTTAATAAAAAATTAGCATGCTATTACCATTGTTAAAATGTTAAATAATGTTAAATAATAAACTAGTGCTATAAAATTGATTATTTTAATGTTTGCGTAGAGACACATTAATACAGAGAAAGAGGTGAAGCTTATTTTACACACTCAGACTCAGTCGTGATCTCAACAGTCAACACAAACATGCAAAATCACCATAATGCTGAATTTATTTTGAATTTTAACTAATTATTCAAACTTCCAAGCAGACCTTCCGTTCTGAACCTGACAAACCAATGTTAATGAGTTAGTAACTTGTTTTATTTGCCTTAGAAAGGCGTGCTAATTCTTGCAGCTGTTTGCAGATGTAGATTTCGATATAGCATCACCTGGAAACTTGCACACACTGTTGATGTTTTTGAAACAGTGTGTGCACTGCCGTGAACCTGCTGTGTCAGACACTGGCACTATTGGGTAGCTCTAACTGCTGTCATATTTGAGGAGCATCGAGTAGCACCACTGTGTTTTCCCCTTCAGTCTTTTTCGTTGGAGCTCACCTTTTTAGGCCATAATACTCAGCTGACTGATGACTTTCTTCTAAACCTGCTGAGGAGAGTTTTAGTGACAATGTATTGTTCATAGAACCAGGAGAAGTTATTATAATTTCAAAACAAAAACAATCATGGGATGAAAACTCTTGTAGTTTTGAAACCATTTATTTTTTGCATTTGTGCTTTCAAATCTGAAATGGATTATTTGTGGTAATCTGTGGTTTCATAATCTTTGTTTTTCTTCTCCAAGATTAGTTATGAAGCCAGACAGATGACCATTCAAACTGTCTAGAACCAAGTGATGTCCATCAGTGTGCTGAATATTTCTGTTTTAAAAAAACTCCATGCTTCTACATAAAGCTAAGAATAACTTATATTGTTAAGGGGAAAGTATTGCTGAGCTTTGTGTATACTTTTGACCTTTTATCTGAATTCACAGTTGGGATTAAATTTCTCTTTTGGTACAAATCTAATGATTAATCAGGATACAGCAACCCCAAAATCTAAAATGCATTTGTTTCAGGATGAATTTTATCTAAGCCTCTTCCCTCGCTGCAGTCATGAAATGTGATTGTGAACCATCTTTTTATTGTAGAAAACATCTTAACGAGCTCAATGGGGATTGTTTTATTCAGCGCTTATATAACGATAGCAACTCAACAACAGACCAAAGTGGATTTCTCATTCCAAAGCAAAAATGAATTGCTCAGTGGGAATCGGTGTTGACATTTTGCCCCGAGTGCTTGTTTTTGTAGACTTTCTTGTCATAGATGAATATTTGCATGCACACAATTACCCAAGTATGTCTTGTGGACATAAATCTGTATTCAGTCACATTTTGGGGAGTTGCATAGTTTTTAAGGACAAAGGTCAAAAATTAAATTATGTAAATATATGTTTTGGTGGGGAAGATTTATTCAAGCCTAGACTTACAAAATGCTAAAAATCAGGAAGTAACTGAGAAATGAATGTTCCTTGGTACTTCTGATGTTTTTGTCTGTTATCTACAGGTGCATCTTATTTAGATTCTCATAAAATGTATTTAAGCAATCCAATTTGAGTTTCATATTCACACAGTGTCATATCTAAAATATATCTCTGTTAAAGTTAATGATTTTGACCAAGAGCAAATGAAAAACCAACATTCAGATTAATAAATAAAATACAATTCTGGAGATATGTAGAGCTGCTGTCTAGTTCATGACTTGGCTTTACTGGTCATTTAAAATAAATTTGATTAAACAGTTGATTTTAAGACCATCTAAATGTATGTGACTACAAAGGCTTTGAAGTGAGTGGGATCTGATCCATATGAGCATGATTGAATTTACTAGTAAAATGTGAATTCCAGCTGTGGTTACAGCAAGAAAAGATGCAACTTTGTTTTAGGATTTTTACTCTTAATTTGATTCATGGATCTGTTCAGGAGCTACTCTAGCGCTGTCCTTCAGTCCTCCACTGCATTTATTACTTGGTTGAAGCTCCTTTTGCACCAGTAAGTGCAGCAATGAAGTTTTGCATGGAGGTGATTAGCCTGTAACAGGGCAGGTTCCTTTGCCCTCGCCTCTTCTGCTTTTTTGCAGAAGAGGCAATCTCTTCTCTCCTTCTTGGCGATCCGCCAATCAAACACAGTAATACCATGGTCATTAAAACGGGTATTAGTGGTTAATAAGCAAATGTAAGCAAATGCCAAGTCCTGTTGGAAAATGAAACTGTTTTTTTTTCTATAAAGCGTATTAACTATACATTTCATAGGCACCTTTTAAGGTCACCTTAAATTATGAGTCAAATTTTAAAGGAAATTTGCAAAATAAAAAAAAGTAAAACACCACCTCACAGTTACCATAAAACTACTGTGGCAATTAATGATTCCAGCTTCTTGTAAAAAGAGGGAAGTATTATGAAAATTTCCCCCTAGACCGCTTTGCTGACCTGATAAAAGATGGTGTACCTACAGCAGCACATAACATGGTTTTCTGTTCCAGGCTCTGAGACTTCATTAGCAATAAAATGCAAAAATTACTTTCATCCCAAGGACAGACTTTGTACAGCTGAGGAATAGTATGTTTTTTATTCTTCTTAGCCCAAATAAGATTCTTCTGACATTGTCTCCTGCTCCAGCCATAGTCCTTGCCTTGGGAGATTCCATTCAGTTTCTAAATTGAGCTTTGCTCCACAAACTTCTAACGGATTTTACTTGTGGAACTTTTTCTACCAGAGTTTTTCCTTTAGCTAAGCTTTCCATTAACATGCTTGCATGCAGCACTTTGTAAAACATCCAGCTTTTGTGGCTTACCTTAACTGGTTATGGTGTCAGTAGATGTATGTATTGAAAATGCATTTTTATTAGTTTTATGTAAAGTGTCTTTTTTTGCTCAAAAGCCTAGAATATTTTGATCATTTCATTATTGTAAGTCAAAATAAACAAAAAATGATCTTAAAATATGGTAACCTATGTATGCAATCCACGCAATGTGTCTCTCCTTTTATTATTCCTAAAGCCACCTTTTAGTTGAGATGCCAAATTGAGTGCTGCCAGTATGTGATCCTAATTAAAGAAATCAACATAAAATGGATTTTTCAGAATCTTATTGTTTCTATCTGACTAACCTTTACAGTCTTGTGAGGGATGGAAAAAGTCTTTAAAAGCAAAAAAAAGAATACAAAGTAATTTTTCTTTAAGTGCTCTCTCTTGGTCGGCCTATTGTACTCTGAAGTGATTGAACGAGACGTTTGTGTATGTGGTACTTTAGAGCTCCTATGGGTCCCAGCATGATACAATGCTGCCAGACGATACCCCAGCTAAAGCTGGGATATTGACGTCTGTGCCCTGCATCTGGTTTCTTTTGGCAATATTAATTTGTGCTTATTAGCCTTGCTGTAAGTGCATGTGTCTGTGAGTGTGTGGTGCTATCCTGTGACAATAATGAGTGTTGACTGTATTCTCTCTTCCCTAAAGACCAATCTGTGGAAACGAGCCTAATGTGATAAATCATGAAATTAGTCTTTTTAATTGGTATTGTTTGATTTGATGAGTACCATGTGTTTTAATTACCCTACTCATTCTCCAATTACGTGTAGTGGATTGTTGCCTATCGGGACTGTCAAAATGAACAGACTTTTAGAACTCTGAAGGTTTGCTGCTGTCAGGAATCTATTGATGGTGTGAATGAAGGATCTTGGTAATGGAAATATGATTGGTTTTTGTTAGGTCTTTCAGTTTAATGCCTTGTCTTTAAGAGTCGATCTCATTAAATGTATAATGTTTATAGCACTTGTTGTTTGATCAGTTCTTTCTCATAGATAGTTTGCAAATTTGAATTGAAAATACATTGCTTACAAATAGGGTGTAATGAAATAGCATGTAATGAAAAAGCATGCTTAAAGTGTCCACCATTCCCAGTGTCATCATGAAATGCTGATTACAAAACGAAAAAAAAAATCAGCTCAGAATGTTTGAAGAAACAGGTGAATTATTCATGGATAACTTGGACTATTTCAAAAGCGTGTAGTCCAGATATATTTTGCAAAATGGGAAATTTCTTCACACGTCATTCAAGACACCTACAGGAGTACATCCACGCCATTTGGCGCAGCACTCCAGTGATTCATTTGTAGCGAATTAATGACAAGCCCATCTTTCTTCCTTGGCTGCAGCTCACTTAACCCATCACTTTTACCATGCACAACAAATCTTCATACAAAGGAAACAAGGAAATTCTATAAGCATATATCACTAAATCTTAGATAACATGTTAAGGAATCATGTTTGAAAATAACTCTATGTGCTGTTTTGGATCAATTAGACTTTATCCTTGACTTAAAGGAAATCCTACTGTGTAAATCTGTGTTTACTCCTTAACAACACTTGAAAAGAAATACATTTAAAAAGAAGCTTTGGTATTCTGAGCTGCAAATCCATTTTCTGTGTTGAGGTAACACTAATTCATTAAATTTATAAAGATTGAATAGTATCTCCAGTGTAAGATAATAAACATTCCTTCTTCCAAAACATCTTCTTTCTTGCCCAGATATTTGCTTTGACACCATCCAGTCTCACTGGTCAACACACAGTTCCTTTGACTTCATTGCTTAGTTTCTGCCCTCTTCTGACCTCAGCTGTGAGACCTCCTGTAGATGAGTGTGTTTAATTCTGAATCATGTTGAGTTAACTGAATTTACTACTGTGAAATTCACTCATGTTTAAGAAAATTTATTTTATTATTCTTTTATTATTATTATTATTATTATTATTATTATTATTATTATTATTATTATTATTATTATTATTTATTTATTTATTTCCTGATAATAGTCGTAAACATTTAAGTAGCTGGTTTTAAATGTTTAAATCTGTTATGCGTCTACAAACACTCTGACACTGGGTGGCTGTTATGGAGATTTTCAAAATAATATTATTCATTTTGGTTTAGAATATGTGGAAAAAGTGAAGGGGTTTGATTTTTGTTGTTTGTTTTCTCTGAATGGATATGTTCCTTTTGAAATTTAACACAGCAAGACTATATAAGTGAAAAAGGACAAACACTAACCACTGGTGTGGTATGAACACAAGCATTTTCCCATCAGTTGTAGTTATTTTCTTAAAATTCAGCAAAGTATGTAAGCTAGACACACCACAACAGTTATGATTAATGATATAAGAGGAACTGAATTAAGATTCATTAACATGTTTTTTTTTTGTTTTTAAAGTGATAAATAGTTTTGAGTTTTTAAACTTGAAACACACGACTTAACTGGTAATCTTTTTACTGTCGCTATAAACCTCTTACAAGTAATAGTTCAAATACAAAATGTTGAAATGTAAAATATTGTATGAGATGTGCTCTTATTCCATACAGAAGATCCTTCTGTTACTTCAAGCGTGTTTTACATTTATGATGTGAAATCCTTATGTTTAAACTTAATCCTGCCAATAATAACCCATAAGCATCTCTTGCTTTCTCATGATCAAGAAATGGCTCTTAAAATACTCTTCTGACTGTAGCATATCATAATAATAATTCAAAAGTCAGGGCATTCTTTTTTTCTCACATCTACCATCTGTTCATGAGCGCACAGTCACAGGCTTTTAAACCACTTACAAGTAACGTGTACCGTATGGCTTCAGCACTGCAGCAAACGTGTGGTGTAAGGGACATGGTGGCACAGGACGTTCTTATCCTGTTCAACCACTTTCCTCTGACCTCCTCCATTCTCTCTGCCTTTCTGTCTGTAATTTCTTAGGCTATCCACTCAGTTGCCTGGCATCATGATGGAAAACAGTTCATTTGCAGTCATTCAGATGGAACTCTGACTATATGGAACATCAGAGGCCAAGGAAAACCCATACAGACAATCACACCGCATGGTAAGGGGGACGAAGACTCACAAGCTCTGTCTTCATTCACAATATCACCCACCTATTTAATATTTTGTTACCAACACATGCTCTGTAGCACTCTCCAGAAACCTGGAGTTTACAACTTAATGATCCATTCATCATAAGGAAATATGTATGTCGATTTTAGTTTTTAATATTAGATGCAACAAGTGACAAATACCAATTGGTATAATATTCAAAATTTCAATAGGAAATGAATATCTATCAATAATACATTAACATACAATATGAGTTCATGGCAGCATGAATGATGTAGCCTTCTAAACATTACACAGATGTGCAGTGAAACTTTAAATATGTGACTCCTTTCATACACACGACAATCTATCCATCCATTTTCTTACACCCTTATCCCACCGGGGTCAGAGGGGTGTTGGTGTCTATTTCTGTTGTCAACGGGCGAGAGGTGGGGTACATCGTGGACAGATCGCCAGTCCATCGCAAGGCCAAGATAATTCAAAGAGCTTTGAAATCATTCATTTGCTTCTGGACCTGAGTTTCAAAATGTTAGGAAGAGTTCAGGCTCTTGGGAGTCACGCAGCAGTCTTCCCATGCCCTGGGTCACATGCAGTACAATCAAAATTTTTAGTTTTCAGAAAATTTGCATTCGGAAGCTTCCATATTTAGAGCTTCTACTGTATTTGTTATTACGCTCTGTCCAGAAAGGCCTGTGATGCCATGTTTCTATTTGTAATATAAGCATAAACTAAATAATGTCTTGAGCAAAGGGTTATTTGCATTTTAATTCTGTTTTAGAATCAACATATCCACCGTAAAAGTTGTTTCTTTTTTCCTGGTAATTGACCTATTATGTAATGACCTTATTAGGGTCAATATGATAACTTGTGCAGGAATTGTTATACACCATCATTGCTGATCACAGATTCTTCCATATCCAATTAGTCCCATTTCAGCTCCTTCTTCTATGTTGTGTGCTGCCATGTTTCATTTGTTATAAAACTTTTTGTACATTTTTTTCACGTTTTAGCTTAAACAAATTTCTTCGTTTATTTTGAAGCCTGTGATGGCAGGTAACACATAATTATGTTTTGGTCATGAGAGACACTCGTATGTCATTTTCATTGAAAATGCAATTACCAGGTTAATACTAGGATATTAACCCGGTTACTTCATTACCAGGTCAATATTTGCAGTGGAAAGAGAGAGTTGTAACATCAATGTAGTAGATGTACGGTTCATCCATTGTGTGCTGCACTCACTGCAGGTCCCCTCTTAAACAGTAGATGTCATGTCAGAATAATGCTATTCTTCCCAGCAAGAATGACATCAAATGAAAAGAAGTACAGGCAGTGCATTCTTCATACACAACCTCACCACAGTTGGAGTGGCCAGCATTTAATTAGGAGCCTAATTTTCTTAAAACAAAGCAGTATGTTCCCATGGGTAGATTCCCAGCTATATGTTACCTGGGGAACATAAACTGAAATACCTAGGAGATATTTAGCTGTCTCTTTTGTCCTCATCCACACTAGCCAATTCCCCTTTAAATAATTTTTTGCTTTTCCATGCAGCCCTTTTGCTCCACAGATGTAGTTCATCAGCAAAATTTCCTGAAGCAAAAAAAAAGAGCCTTTGAGCTGTCTTCAGTCTTTCTTGTTGCAAAGAACCCCAAAACTAGCAAATTCATGACTGAAAAAACTGCATTTACGAGGCAACCATTTTTAACAAAGTTTATATTTCATGATTTAGTACTGATTGTTGCTGATTATAGTTTTTTACTTAATAATCTGCAACAATTTTGTCTCCCTAAGTGGTATTTTCAGGTCTAGAGTAACTAGAACACTTTAAATGGATCAAGATAACATTTTCCCAAGTTGGAGAACTTTGTCCAGTTATTGCAGAAAGGATTACTGATTGGCTCATTTTTACCCTATGCAAAATGACATTATTTATTTTCAAAGGGGACAATTCTTCATCTTTTTATCCTACTGAAGAATATCTCATTACTTTAAAATAATGTTAAATGGTATTGTCATAAAAAATATTAGTTTTTTTGTTTTGTTTTGACTCCACACATCTGAAAACCTTGATTGTACTGATTATTTGTTGTTTAACTTTGGAAATGATGCACACAACTTATTCATAGAACTTGCTGCATGAAGATATTTTAAAATTTTTACAAAATGGTCTAAATATATCCTATTTTGCAAACATATCTATTTAATCTGCTTTGTCTAAAAAATAAAAATGATACCGCTTTGGTTAAAAATCGACATAGTCATTGATTTTGTTCTTTTTCTTTCTTTCAAAATCCAAGCTGTCCATTAAACATGCATCGTGCATTTTGTTAGATGCGTTCTCACTGAAAGCATTCTTCCACGTATTTGCCTGCTCATGATTCCCTTGCAGTTTCAATTAGAGGTTCTATTGTCAGCTCGGTTATAATCCGCCTCTGTTCGCTGTACCTCGTGCCTTAATACATGCACTCTATTGCTGCGGCTCTGTTTATGCCGTTCTACTCTTATGAAGATGTTTCACTTCATACCTCTCTACCTCCCTACATCACATATTCACACAGAACACCTCGACAGTTTCTGGACCTCAAAAAAAGGGGCAGATTGTGTGGGAGTGTCAACAAGTTGGAGAGCAAAAGAGTCTAGACGAGAACAAAGACAGTAATTAAACCAAAGAGAAAAAGTTAGACTTTTCAAGCTGTTTTTCTATGCAAGGAAATGCAGAAAGGATTTCACCACACCAGCTTTTTAATTAGTTGTTTCCCTCACTGCTTCATACGTAATTACTTTGGTATTTAATGGGCAATTATGCAAATTCCTTTGACTGATTTAAGTAAGGCTTTTAAGTCCCTCCTTAATTGTCTTTTTTGATATCGGTTATTAAAAGTGTTCCTTATTTTAAACAGATTTGCTCTGTACACCCTGCAGGAGGGATCACCTTGAAACATCAGGAGTCATTATGTCCAATGTCTTATCGTTATACAAAAATCTAAATACATTTGAATTTCCTATACACTCGAAAACCCCTGAGGTTTAAATTGATTGTTTTGGAAGAAGCACCAACAAACATCAGACCTCTGCACATATCCATCGTTGTCTTCCTCTCCTCTGTTGTAGAAGTCTTCTGTTGCTGTTACGACTGTTCAGCCCAGCGTTTTAAGTGTTGCTTCAGGGGGAAAATTAAATGACGAGAAACACAAAGAAAGGAGGAGAAGAGAAAGCAACGAACGGGCAAAGTAAAGTAACTTCTGTTTGTTCTATTTTAGGAAAACAGCCCAAGGATGGAAAGAAGTCAGAGTCGTGTAAACCCATTCTTAAAGTGGAATATAAAACAACGAGAAATGGGTAGGCTTTAATAAAATAAAGTTTCTGAAAAAATTATGTTTATCTCTAGCTAAACCAATTATGGTACAGTCTAGCAGTGTGACTTTAATAATATGTACCCAGTTTGTTAAATACGCAATGTTTAAAATACTTAAACTTCTATTTGTCTATGTATTTTTATTAGAGATTTTCACTATAACTTGAATTTTTTTTTTTTATTGCCTAATATTAAGGTGACTAATGTTAATGACAACCTTGCAGAAAACCTCTGGATAGACATATCACGTGTAGCTGGTCAGTTTTAAAAATGCACGTACCTTAACAAGAGTGACAAAGTTTACTCAATAGTTTTCACAGCATGATTGTGGTTTTTCCTAAGGGAAATATTTCCATCTATTATTGTTCCAAACATAGAAAACGTGTAGCAGCTTTCTTTCAACCAGCGGAGCAGAAAGGTGTCACAACAAGTGGGGTAAAGGCAGAGCAGTTACTCTATGCTAGTTATAGAGTGAGAAACTAGTTGGTTCTGCACTGATATTGGGATCTACAAATTTATTAATTTATTAAAAATATTGGTACATCTCGATACCAGTCATCATGTTTAACATATATTCAAACTGTTGCAATAGTCTGACAAAATATTGTGTTGCTATGCTTCTCCTTATATATCCAGGGACCCTTTCATTATATTCTCTGGTGGTCTGTCTTATGACACGGTGGGACGGAGGCCATGTCTGACAGTCATGCACGGAAAGAGTATTGCTGTGCTGGAGATGGATTATCCTATCGTAGACTTTCTCACGCTATGTGAGACACCATATCCTAATGGTAAGTTTTGGTCAAAATTGGCAACCTTTCGCCACATCTGTAAGCAATATTATCATGCTCCTTGTGGATTCACACACGCATACTTCAATCTTTTTTAATTATGTCAGATTGCTTGTAGCTTTGTGTTACCGCTTTTTGCAATAAATTTCCCAACGGAATGGATTCTACCTCTCTTTCATTATCTGAACAACAAAATATTACATTTTAATTTCATACCTTCGTACATAAAAGGCTTCCATCAGAATTAAATTATCTTCTTTCCAATGCTGGTGTGTCAACAGTTTAAACAGGTCCAGCCTTTGCTGAACGACATGGGGTGCTGAATGTGTGTAATCCTGGGTGTAATCTCTGCTGCTATGTAATGTGCCACATGTACAGTTTGAGGGAGGATTAGTAGATTATGTAACAGTCCATTAAATCGCTGGGAACCTGATAGCCCCATCCACTGCTTTTTATCCGGTGATGGTCACAACCGGGTTTCTGTTACTGCACAAGACATGTCTGCTGATAGTGTGTGATTGTGTGCACTTAAATCCTCATTAAATTGCAGCATCTGTTTATACGGTACAACAATTGGCTTTAGAACATGCTGTATTCCTAAATGTAATAACACTGGAGGGTGAAAATAAATGGCTTGCACAGTCCCATGCATCGTATTAGTTTATATGCATTCAAAAGACATGTTTCTGCTGGCATGGCCCAGTAGTCATTAACAGTTTCTTTTGTTGATGTCCATGTGCCACTCTGATCCTGTAAATATTCATTTAATATTCTCCCTGCACAGCCAAACAGGTCAGCATTAAAACATTGCTCTATTAGCCAAATTTAATGTGTTCTGATGAGCGCTCACCTAAAATATTTTTTTAAAAATGTCATTTATTTCTGAATATATCTGACTCAAAACTTTCGGCCAGTCTTTAATCAGTTTAAATGTTGCTCCTGTTGGCATTATTTCTTCATGCAGAGCAATTTGCAGAAGCATGTTACTACTGTTTTGACTCATTGATCATTTTGTTGGTACCATAACTCATTGCACATCCAGATAAGAATTGCACAAAAAGTTCACTTTTAAATTAAAACACTTATATTGTCAGGGATGGCCTTCTCTTGTCTTCAAACTGATTTGCATAGCCTGCCTAACATTTTTCAAATTATGAAAATGGAAATTTTATAAACAACCACACAGGTTTTTGGTAATATTATGGATAAAATTTACATATAATTCCAAATGAAGAGTACAAGATGTTCAATAACAAACATTTAAGAATGTTTTTGTTGGACTGCAGCCTTGATCAAGCCACTCAGAACATTCCTCTTTTATACTTTATACTTGTCTGATTAATGGAGCTTTGCATTAAGTGACTTTATATACTGATTCATGCAAAATTTACAGTTTTAATGAACTTTTAATGCAACTTTTACTGCACCTTTGCATGTTCATGACAACTGTTTTGTCATGTTTATGATAGTTTTCATGTCTGTCTTATGGACACCCCTTCAATTAATTCAATTTATTGTAAGCTTTAGAGAAAGCCTGAAGCCAAAAAGCAATTTAATGCTAAAAAGACAGTTTTGTGTTTTTATTCCTTTTTATAAAAAACAAAAAGAGGAAAAAATAAACTTTTTCAAGGTCCCCTAAAAATAGGCTCATAACTTTAGGCTAATGTCATTAAGCAGCTTAGTGATCGCTGTTGTCTCTAAAGATTAAATATTTGCATACATTCACTATAAAAACGAGCTTGAATGGGGTGCAGGTATATTAGCTACAATGTTGGGCCTGTGAATTGTTCATGGATTACATGTTTTCATAAAAATCTATAATCAAAATTTCTGAAACTCTTTTCAAAACGGGTTATCCAGATAAATCACAGACTGATCCAGTTTGAAATTTTTATGATTTTTTTATATTTTTTTATGTGGTTTGTAGGACTCAGGGGAGTTCTCCCAAGTGTTTAATAAATAAATATCTATTAACTTTTACAGATTTTCAGGAGCCTTATGCTGTGGTGGTCCTGTTAGAAAAAGATTTAGTGGTGATCGACCTTGCACAAAATGGGTAAGTCTTACTTTCTTAACTGCATTATCTAAAGCTGCTTTAACCACAAGAGTTGACCTGGGAGTATCTCTGTTTCCATTTATTGTTCTTTTTTTCTTGTCATATTCCAAAATGCAATGTACATGAAGCAAGCATTTACCACTTCTGTTAATGTGGAAACACTTCATGCATAACAAGTTGTGTGATCAGTGTTTGTTCCAACCTTGTTAACAGTTACCCCATATTTGAGAACCCATATCCTCTAACGATCCACGAGTCTCCTGTAACCTGCTGTGAGTACTTTGCCGACTGCCCTGTGGATCTGATTCCTGCACTTTACTCTGTTGGTTCACGGCAAAAGCGACAGGGTTACAGCAAAAAGGTACGGTAAAGAACAGCTACCACATCCCATTGATAAAGGCCTCTTTCTTTGTTCAATATCAAAGAGAAAAAGAAAAAAAAATAACTGTAAAAGCCTCCTCAGAGAAGGAAAATAAATCACAGAGATCCTCTGAGCAACACATCTGCAGGAAATGCATTTTTCATTCTCGGTATGATCAGTACGCTTATATTGTATGGATCAGTAAAGAAGCATTTACAGTGACATTAAGACACTCATCACTTTTATATTTGCTTATACGTGTACTTTCTTTTTTTGTCACACTTTACTGTTTCAGATCATGAGACATATTTTACTAGGAGTCAAGAAAACCTGAGTAAATACAAAAGAAAAATTAAGGATTTGACATATTTAGAGAAAAATTATTGAACCAGAATGAACAGAATAATTTGTTTAATCAAGTTCTCCAATTACAATTTTTATACTGTGTTTGGTTCTAATCAGCAAGTATTGAAAAAATTGACTTATTTGCATCTATCAGTTAATATTATAGATTCATAGATGCAGCAGTTTAGACTTTATTTCAAACCAGGGAGTTATAAAATGTGCTGATTTTAATTTTTACCCTTTATAACTTACTGACTCATAATATACAAATTATGTATGTACATTTCTTTAAAAACACCTTGTAACCTTTATGCCATACTCCAAAAACAATAAAGTTCCAAGGATAAAGGGCAGTTTTATGTAACTACAAATTGAACTCCAACAAAATCTCAACAATTTAATTATATCTCAAGTAATATTAATTAATGTCGTCATGAAGCAAGATATGCATAAATCTACTACTTCTCAGCAATTCTATTTTTTCTTTCTGCACACCTCCAGTCTCCTCTCATTCTCTTCTTCCTTTCTTATATCATACCAGACAGACCCCCCTCCTGCTCTTTCAGCCATTATGTATGCTTATGTTCTTTTCCTTGTCGCCTTGTTCGGCTTTCTTTTGGAAATGTCAGAATGCACTGACCTGAACTGGCAGCCTACCCTCTTCTTCATTTTTTTTTTTTTTTTGCTGAAGAAAAGCTTCACTAAGCTGCAGGGGGGCCTTCTCATATGAAGATCACTATGAGTCATACTGGTGACCTTTGTATGTGTCGAAGACTAGAGAGCTTGACCCCCCACTGACACACACACAATCTCTCACAGAGGTGTATAATGTGTTATTGCAAGACACACAGAGAGATGCCGAAAGACTCTCTGCGTGTTACCATCTGTAAATTCACACGTGGAGACGTTCATCATGACATCTCTGTGCAGAAGTGGCGTGTACAGCAACAGCTGTTCATTGACATACCTGTTAACTAAAGTGTGTGTCCTCTCTTCATCAAGGAGTGGCCTATTAGTGGTGGAAACTGGGGACAGGGCACACAGAGCTACTCCGAGATCATCATCACTGGGTAAGATAAAAAGCACTGTCACTGACTAAATGCTGCAATTATTGTCCACCTTAACTGCACTCTTTAGGTCAACTCAGTAAGAACGATTTTTACGTTTTCCGTCGCAGCGGGCTCCTAATTTATTTATTTATCTTTTTTTATGCGTTATAAGATTCAGCAGAAGCAGGGTTCAGTCACACTGCACAGGTGACACTAAGAATTTCTCTCTTATTCCTTTCTGTTCACCTCTATGACTGGCTGGATGAACGAATGAAAACCAATGAATCAAACCATAATAACATTTGTGAAATTGAAAGGTTCTTGGTCAGTATAAAGGAATGATAGCATGCAGTGAAAAGAAAAATAAATATTAATATGTCATGAACCTTTTTGATATTTTCGTCACGTTAATTCTCATTGTACATATGTACAGTGACAAACAGTAAATTCTTGTTTTTATTCTTATTACAACCTTTAAATCTCAAACAGGACAGAATTGTGGGGCAGAATGCTCATTTTTTATTATCTTTTTTCTTTCTTTCATTCCAGCTTCAAGCTTCTAAAGTATTGTTTCATATTCACAATGCGATTTTGGTTGGTCTGGATTTGACCATTCTGACAGACAATGATCTAATCATTCCATTGTTGGTCTGGCTAGATGTTTAGTTGTCTTATGGAAAGATGAGCCTCCCCCCACTACCCTGCATTTAGCTCCAACAGTAAACTCAACTGCAAAAAGCATCCATGTTCCTGTTTTACAAAAAGCAACCCTCACAACATAAGGCTGCCAGCATCATGTTTCAAAATAGGAAAAAAATGCTTAGGATGATATGCCACATTAGTTTTCCACCACACATGTTATTCTGTATGTACCGGTAGGCGAAAAGGTGTGGTTTCAGCCTCATCTCACCAGATCACTTTCTTCCAGATTTTTGGCTCTGTCTCCTATCAAATGTATGGCAAATGCCTAGCTAAAATTTATGTGTTTTTGTCACTGTCAGTGTTGACTTCCTTCCTGTTGGTCTTCCACAAAATGTCTTTTTTCTCCCTTTTTTTAAATTCCAGTCATGCTGATGGAACAGTGAAGTTCTGGGATGCCTCTGCAAGTACGTCATTCCCACTGTTAATCTGTGCATCCTGTTTTCTGCTTATTTTTTAGAATATCATTTTGTTAAAATATAACTTTTTCCAAACTTTGAGCCAAAAGGATATATTTTGGCTCAAATGTACCAAAAGTTTGTACATTTTGGTACATTTGAGCCAAAATGTACCAAAATTTTGTTTTGGTACATTAGATATTGAGAAGAACACCTAAGATATTCAATGTTGGAGATTATTTTTGGTTTGTTCTCACAGAATTGAATAAAATAAATAAAGGCCTCATTCAGTTCTGAGTCTTTATCTTTCTGACACTGCAACTAATATGTTTTTTTCTTGGCTCCTTTTCAGTAATGCTCCAGGTGCTTTACAAGTTAAAAACGGCAAAGGTTTTTGACAGGAACCGATCCAAGGAAGACAAGGGCAGCACTGAGGTGTCGGACGAAGATCCCTTTGCCATTCAGATTATGGCCTGGTGCCCTGAGAGCAGGATGCTGTGTGTGGCCGGGGTGTCAGCCAATGTTATCATCTACCGCTTCAGCAAGCTTGAAGTAACTACTGAGGTGGTGCAGGTGGGTTCCAGTTGTTGCCTTTATTGTAAATGTTGCTTTCTACTTTTCAAAAAGTCAGTTGCAGCAATGCAAGCACATAGACACTACACAGTTCCTACAGTTTGACAAAAAAAAATTGGATTATCAGTTCCATTATTTCCATGTCTTCCTTCTATCTTTCCTTCTCCCACTTTTTGTTTTGTCAAGATCAATGTTTAAATCCTTCTCATCATTGATATATTTGTCATAAATGTATGCAGAACTTGAGTCTTCTATATTTGTAAATGCACATAAATGACTAAAAGGTCTGCAAGGCCGAGTCTTGAAAAGTTTTGATTTTTAAAAAAAAAAAAGAAGAAAGAAAACCTGTGTTCAGGAAAACAAGGTAATTGAAACAATCTCCATCACCAAACACGACCCTTACTTTCTTGTGATTGGCTTTCGACACTCAGTTCCTGTCCTGATTTAAGATGTTTAGACATATAAACAATACACACACTCAGAGGCAGTAAGGTTGCCATGCCAACAGACAGCAGTGAAGCAAGAAAAGCTAAACCAACGTTATAATCTTCTTTGATAGCAACTTAAGTGTTAATGGCAGTGCAGTGGGAGTCTGTGTTTAGCTGAATAAAAACAAATGCAGTTAATCTATTCTCTGTGCTGTTGCTGCACCTGGCTCTTTTCAATCACAGTGTGTGGGCAGTGCTGTGATGTGTCTCACTGATGCCCTCTTTTTTTTAAGTTCAGAACTGTTTGTCATAAATATTTAAAACCCTCAAAAAGCATTCATGAATTTAAAGAGCCTCATCAAACTTACACACTCTTCCCCCACCTCACAAATGCTGCAGTGTGGAATCAGTGCTTGATATGTGGATATAGCTGGAAAAGTGTTTTTTTTTTTTGTTTGTTTGTTTTAGTTTTTTTTTTTTTGCATAAGGCCAAACTTCTATACAACCTTGTAGGAGTGAAGAGAGCAGAGGGAGGGAGAGAATCTGAAGAAGGGCACTGATCACTCTAAACTCCCACATGTCAATGGGGCTAATGAGGCTGACAGAATGCCAAGGAGGAAAGCTTATCGGCATTGTGTTTAAGCTCAGGAGCTGTGTGTATCTTTGCGAAGGCGGAGGTTGCAAAGGGGTAGCCTGCAGGGGGATTTAGAAGGAATAAAGTATTTCAGTATTAGAGAACCTCTTTGACTTTCAGTCTGCCCACACATATGCAGATCTGACAAATCCAATTCATCAGAGGCGACTGTCTGAATGCATACACATGTCATTCACCATCACGTTATCCTGTTGCTTGAATAATTGTTGTTGCCATACAAAGCCATGTGTGAATGTTTCCACGTTTTGTCACATTTACACTTTGCTGCTGTTTATTTGAATTTTATGTGAAAGTGGAACTCATAGTAGCCATTAATTTTGCAGTTGAAGGAAAATGACTGTTTCTTTAAAAAAAATAAGGGGCAGATTTTTGGAGTGTATGACCAATAAATAGTCCTGTTGACAGATTCTTTCCCACCTGAGCTGTGGATCTCTGCAGCTCCTTCAGAGTTATGAAGGGCCTCTTAGTTGTTTCTCTGACTAAGGCTTTTGCTGCTCTGTTATTTTAGACTGGCATTCATGTTTTATTGGCTTTAAAGATGTGCTCTGACCTGCCCGCCATGTTTATTGATCTAATAAAGACCAATAAACGCACCTGCGGTTGAGTTAGCAATTTTATGAAGTCCTTCTTTTATACAGAGATGAAATAGCACATAATTTTTGGGGGGTCCAAGTATACAGAGCTCTGTTTATAATGTGTCAAAGTGAGAAAAGGTTGCTGTGTGTGTATAATTTTGCAAGACACAGTATTAATGTGGTATCTACAGTACCAGAAACACTTTATATGTTAATCTGTAAATTTCAAAACCCCTATCATAAAAAAGAATGAAATTTGACAGGAAATAAAATTGAAAATGCATAGGAACCCTGAGATTTGCTAATATATTCTCATCTCTCCTGTCGTTCTGTGCACATCTGTGCGTGTTTTCAGTTACTAGAGGTGCGAATGCAGTACGAGCTGAACGAAACAGAGTCTCCAGATGGTGGAGGTGGCGAGCAAACGTCGGCACATCCCACCCCTGGTGCCTCCCCTCAGACAAGCGGCCCACCTTCACACCCTTCTACCAGCAGCAACAACTCTGACGGAGGCAACATACCCTGCCTTAAGTACGAGACAGACGTGCACAGAAAAGGGCTCACATGAAAGAAGTAGGAGCACTTGCATACACACTAACACACACAAGTCTTGCTTTCAGCCTCAAGCACAGCTGCATAGAGTTATTCAGAGGCCTCAAGCGTTCTCAGCCACAAACCTCCATCTCCCCCTCTCACACAGAGTTTCATCTGCTACACATATCCAGCTGCACTACTTGTACTTCTCTTGTTTTTGTGCTCTTCTTTTGCCTTTTTCTCATTCCTTTTTTTTTTTTTTTTTTTTTTTTTTTGTCTCTGCTACAGAGTGCGAAGTTCTCCTTTGAAGCAGTCTCCAGGCTACCAGGTGGATTTGGTGGTCCAGTCAGTGTGGGTGAGTGGAGAGCCTCCTCAGCAGATCACAAGTCTGGCGATGAATTCCTCCTACGGCCTGTAAGTTGATACACAGAGAGTTTGTAAGAACACTGGGATCTGTTTCATCTTTATATAGAGGTTTCGTTTGATATTAGCAAACTTTCTATGTTACTATATTGCCTGATAAAATTACTTGTATTATTTTGTCCCTTTGCAACCTTTTCAAATGTACTGTGCATTTTAATCCAGCTGTTCTGAGTCGATACTGTTGGATAACTTTGTTTCTGATCTATGCGTTTTTATCCTTGTTTCTTAAATTTCTTGCCCTTGTGCTTCTTCCACTGCCTACATCTTTGCTTCAACTGCTCCCTAGATTGGTGTTTGGCAACAGTAACGGCCTGGCAGTGGTGGACTACATCCAGAAAACGGTAGTTCTTAATCTGGGCACGGTGGAGCTTTACGGATCCAATGATCCCTACCAGAGACAGCCTCGGTCGCCAAGAAAAGCACGGCAGCCTTCCGGAGGTAAAGGACAAAGAAGACATGTGAAAGATGAAAAGTTTGGAAAATTTTCTGCAACCAGCCTAAATCAAGATTTTAGATTTTTAAACACAGGTTGTGTTTTTTGTTTTTTTTCTTTTTCCCATGAGACGCTAATGGACTTGCACCACATGTAGAAATAGGACATTGCTCAAAAAATAAAGGGACTCCTAAATAACACAATCTCTAAGTAAAATCAAGCTGTCCAGTTAGAAATCAGCACTCGATGTGAATCAAGTTCACCTGCTGTTGTGTAAACGGAACAGACAACAGGTGGAAGTGAGAGGCAATTAACAAGACAACTCCTATAAAAGGAGTGGTTGTAAGGCTGTCTCATTCTTTCTGGCTGACATCTTGGTCATGTTTGCATGTTGTCAGTGGACCCTTAGTGGTAACATGCAATGAGGTCTACAACCCACAGTTAACAATCCACATCAAAGTGATGTGCTATAAAGCTTTGCAGTGTCTGTCAGTACAGTGTCCAAAAGAATGGCAGAGGTACGGAGAGACAGGCCAGTAGATGAGGAAAGGGACCCATAGGAGGGAAACATCCCAGCAGCAGGACAGCTTCCTTTGTGCAAGTAGGAGCAGGAGGAGCACTGCCAGGGCCCTGCAAAATGGTCTCCAGCAGACCACTATATGCATGTTTTGCTTAAACTGTCAGAAACGGACTCCATAAAGGTGGCATGAGAGCCTGACATTCACAAGGGGAGTCCTTGATTACAAGCCATTATCGAGCAGAAGATTGGAATTTGCTAGAGAACACTAATATTGGCAGATTCATCACTGACGTACTGTTTTCTTCACGGATGAGAGCAGGTTCACGCTGAGCATGTGACAGACATGACAGAGTCTGGAGAATCTTATTCTGCCTGCAACGTCCTCCAGCACGACCAGTTTGGCAGTGGGTCAGTAATGGTGTTGGGAGGCATTTCTTTGGAGGGCTGCACAGTCCTCCATGTGCTAGCCAGACATGCCCGGACTACCATAAGGTACCGGCAGAAGATTCTTGTATTCACTGTGAGACCGTATGCTGGTGCCGTGGGCCCTCAAATGCCAGGCCTCATGTGGCTGCTGTGTTTCAGCGGTCCCTGTAAGTTGAAGGTATTGATGTTATGGTCTGCCCTGTACATTCCTCAGATCTGAATCAAATGGAGCACATCTTTTTTCATTCCATCCACCAACACCACATTGCAGCACAGACAGTCCAGGACCTGACCGATGCTTTAATCCAGATCAGGGAGGAGATCCTCCAAGGGAACATCTGTCACTTCATCAGGAACATGCCCATGAATTATAGGAAAGCCCTATAAGCACATGAAGGTCACACACAGCCCAATTCTGACTTATTTTGAGGAATTTCCTCTGAAGTTGGATCAGCTTGATCCAACTTCCCAGTCCACCATAGGATAATGATTTCATTTCACATTGATCAGTTTTGTTATTCCAAATGCATGTTCAAAATGTAATGTACTAGAGCTTTTCAACATTCTGTTCATTTGTATCTATGATGATATTTTAGTGTCCCCTTTATTTTTTGAGAAGTGCATGGAGGGTATACCTGAAGCTTAAACAAAATGATGCATAAAAACATAAGTGAAACCAAAATATGAAGCAGACTAATGGTCTTTTTTTAGATACGTCATGATAAAAATTATAGATCAAGTTAAAAATTATCATGCAATGACAAAATGACAATTATAGCAAATATTGAACAAACTCATACTGTAATAAAAAAATAAATCTAAGCATGTAGACATATTACTCTGTTATTTTTAGCTTTTCACTGGTGACTATATTAATACACAAAATCCCACAGGAAATTAATTCAAATTTGCATTTTTTGTAAGATGACAGGTTTAGTTTATCATTAAGCATGATGACTTGTTATTGCCTCGAAAGCTTCACCACTGGTGCTTAGTCCCTGATCTAATCTGTAAACTTATCTAAATATGAGACACACATACACTGCATCCACGGTGGCTTGCTAAAATATTCATTCCCAATCATTTTTTTCACATCGTTTCAAGAGACAGCCGCAAATTTTATGTAGTAGAGATACTTAGGACTGTGGAGTGGGAAGGTTTGTCATTTGATGTGTACTTATACCAGTTTTATATATCAAGTCTAAAATATATGCCCATTCCTTTTAGCAGAATTACTCATTCAGTCAGATTTCATGAACGGTTTCTGTGAACATTCATTTTCAAGTATCACAAATCAACCCGAGTTGAATTTAGATGTGGATCTAACTAGGCCATTCTGACAGAAATATCCTTTAATCAAACCATTCCATTTCCTTTTGTACGTTTAGCATTGTTATCCTGCTAAGAGGTTTTCATACACTACTGCAGTGGTTTCAGCTGCAATACTCTACCCTATGATGCTGCAAATGCAAAGTTTCACATTATGTATAGAGCGAAGTACAGAGTTTGGTTTCTTCATACAGCATTTTGGTTATAAGCAAATTAGTTGTCAGCAAACCCTTCTTTCACATTTCCTGCTTCATAAATATCTTGAAATACTAAAGGTTCCCTATTGCTTCCTTCAACATTTTTTTTTATTCTTGCAACTCTTCCATCAAGGTCAGATTTGTTAGGTGCAAGACAAATAGTTATTCTTGTCAACAAATTCTTCATGTAAGCTGCTCCTCTCTTCAGCTCCTCTAGAGTTACCATGGCCCTCTTGACTGCTTCTCTGATTAATGCTCTCTTTGCCGAACTTGTAGTTATACGCAGACAGGCATGTCTTGGTAGACCTGCCATTCTCTTTCTATTTTTGGCTGATGGATTGAATGGTGCCCAGAGTTCTGTACAAAGTTTGAGATATTGTTTCATTACCTAACCCTGCTTTAAACTGCTCTGCGGCTGAATCCATGACCTGCCTGCTGTGTCTGCTGGTCTTTGTTATGCTGCTTTTTTACTGATATTCTCTTAACAACTCGCTTAGGTCTTCAGGGAATTGTTGTATTAATATTGACATTAAGTTATAATTAAGAGGACAGTTTTAATTAATACTTTTTTTTCATCTTTGAGGCTGCAGTGTATTTTTTAGTTAAAGGTATTAGAGTGAGGGTCACTAAATGAATGGCACATCTTTTAGATTTTTATTTGGTAGAAATAAAAACCATTCAATACATAATTTTCTGGCTGTAACATGACAAAAAAAGAAAAGGGGCAAGTGTTATGAACACTTTTGCAAGGCCAGGTAAATTGATGCTATCCAGCTCTAGTGTGCTAGGCTTATACATGACAAAGCATTTTAACACAGTGCTCACAACTTGACCTTTTCCATTTTTGTTTATGGTCTCCACATTTCTGCTCCTGTACCTTTTGATTGCATGTTTTTACTCTCCCTTAGCTCCAAAGTATCTGCAACACGTAACGATGCAACACGATTCAGTGTCGACACACTGCCATCATGTGCTGAACAACAGCAGTGCAGATTCATTGCCTACTAGAAACCTAATTCCCATTTGTCTTATTAGCAAGTTTGCAAGCAATGCACACATGCTGAGTGATGACCTTATGATAATGATTCATTATCAATTGCTATTGAAAACAACTATCAAAAACTGGAAAAATTGAATTTATTCATCTTCATTTTCACAATGTTGCAAAAATGTGCTGGATAAATACATCTGGTGTCACTACGGGTACCAGGCTAGTTTATGTCAGGGCTTGGCGAGCTTGAGCTGTCATCAGACGTCCAGCTGTGTTTGTGTGCCAAAAGGGAGAGCGGGCTGACTAGCTTTCTGCCTCATAAGACAATGTCACACATGCGCATAACTGCACACGGAAACATGTTCCGGCATAAAGAGAAATACACATTTAAACTGTATGAAAACAACGCCATTCTTTTCAAAGCAGAAAACTACCCATCTGTTTGTATGTTTTGCTTATTTTAATTGCATTTTTTGAGCTGAAATTTATTGTTTACGTTTTCAAAATAAAGACTTCACTCATTCAATTTAATGCCAATTTGTGTTTTATCTGCTCCGCTGTAGGCTTGTGTGACATTAACGAATGTTCAGCCACATCAGAGGACTGCTGCAAGTCTCCAACTTCAGGTAACATGTCCTTCAGTGTGTCTGTTCAAACAGGTTTGTCCAAACATTACACGACCAAATTATGCGTTGTTTTATACAATGTAGACAGAGGCAACAGTTATTAAACATCAGTCTTTTTTGCTGTTTTTCAGAAAATAATATTCTCAATTGTTGCTTATTAAAGCAGAACTTTATGGTGCATATTTTTGTTAAACCATTTCTTTGCTTTACTCTCAGTTTCTCTCATCCTCAGCGCATTTTTTTACTCCATACAATATATTCCCATTTCCACACATATTCATTTACCTCTTCTCAGAGTCCAATAGACAAAATTCAAATTTATTTAATAGATCTCCATATTTTGTGGAAACTGTAAATCTTTGTAGCATTTATGAGCTTAGTGTGACTGTTGATAGTTGCAAAGTGAATGCAGCTCTACATTTAACAATGTGTAAGACAAACCTATTAATTTGCACTATTTGTTTCAGTTAGAGAAATGTAATTTTTGCAACACGTAACCTGCGTAATGGCATAATTATAGAAAAAATAATAATAAAAGCGCTTTGATGCATTTAATTTGTTTCCAAGAATATCCAAATTAATTCTCAAATTTTATGTCAACGTCCTTCAGTTTTGTCAGGGTCCATTACATCTATTCCTCCAAATGCATAAGCAGATTTTGTAAGCTGTAACAAAATACAGATTTCTGGTTTGCAGAGATGCTCCTCTGTTTGCATTCATATAATCTACATTGCTGATACCCTTGGAAAACAAAATGGCCCAGTTTCATCTCATTATGGGTAACTTGGCATCTGTGCGATAAAATGATGAAATTTAAAGGTCAGATACAAATCACGTCTCTAAGTCTGCCTGCTGTTTCCAGGTGTGATTGTAGTTCCAACCCCCATGTCTGGTTACATCACACCCCACAGTATGATACATCTGTCTGCTGTGCATAATTTATGGTGAAGAGAGAGATAAGGGGCTTTCCAGCATAAGTTATATGCTTCAAATTTTCATTTGGTCTAAGCCCAAGTTGTTGTTTTGGTTTTTTTTTGTTTTTTTTCAGAAATGTATCGGGGTTTTCTGGTGGGGTAAAAACATGGATTGCTTTATAGAATCACAGTTATCCTCTAAATTGTTCAAAAAGAATAAACAATTACATAAGCACACAACATAAAGAAATTAAAACTTTATATGGTTCTTTTTCTGTTCACTTCTGCACAAGCCCATACGAAAAGCTGAAATTAAAGCTGCAGTTTATAATTTAAATGAAAAAATACTTCTTTTTTTTGCATATTTGTTAAAACTGTTACTATGTCCTGACCACAGAACATGAGATGTATAATTTGTGAACAAATAAATCTTCTCTGGCTGTAATACCACAGTGGGGAGACAGAGGAACTCATTTTTTTGTACAGACTATCTTTGTCTTATTATAATTGATATAGTGATAGTTTTAACAAATACTTAAAAAAATATATTCTTTATAAAAGATACTGTAACTTTAAGCTGATATTCTGAAGAACTATTGAGTTAAAAATGATACTTTGCCCATTACAACTAAACTGACTCGAGAAGTTGTTTCTAACTGTACATTTACTGTACTTTACTCCCCCTCCTCTTATCCCAAAAGTGTTGATGTCACACAGCAATCTTCAACAGTTCTACAATGGAGGTGGTAGAGGAGGTAAGACTGGCCCAAAGTTTCCATAAGAGGCTCTGTTGGCAGGACAAATATGGTCCCAATTTGGTACCACAGTTTTGTTTTGTTTGTTTTATTTTGTTTTTCTATGTTGTGAATACACTTTCTCTGTCCTTGGTGTCTATAGTCAGCAAATGCTTCTTGGAATAAATAATTTAAATGGAGGAAACAAAAAAGAAAAAAGAAATTCCAAAATATGTCAAGGTTAGCTTCTGTTCCACTACCTTTTTGTTCTGTATGCATTTCAATATAAGTGGATGGCTTAATTTGTTTTTAATGCAACAAATTCTTTTGGTAACACTTTAATTGACAGGTTATGAATAAGACTGTCATGACACTGTCATAAACATGACATAACACCTGTTATGAACATGAGTAAGTCTTTATGATTATGAAGACTTTCTCATAAATATTAAACTTTAAAAAATATGTAGCTTTATGTTATTAAAGCTAAAGTTTTAATCAGTAATACTTTTATAACAAATTTATGTCAGATCATGGTTACTTGGTTAATGTCAAGTTGTCATAATGAAGATATTTTGAATAATGTCAACTTTGTATTTAAAGTGTTAAGATTTACCAAATGACATTTTATGACGACAGTCATAAATATTCATGAAGACTTACTCATGTTCATAACAGGTGTTATGTCATGTTCATGACGGTGTCATGACAGTCTTATTCACAACCAGTCAAATAAAGTGTTACCATTGTATTTTTTTATATATTTGAATACAAAAAATACATAACATTGATAAAACTGAAAGTTCTTGGAGCAGAGGATGACCTAGAATGATGATGACATTGCAACTGCTTTGAGACAACTTAGTTGTATGATACACATCTTGCATGCTACTTGTATGTAGCACATGTGTCATACTGTAAGTGTGTTTACGTTTGCTGTCTGTCCTGAGATGATTGTTTATAATATGGTTTGAAACCCCAGAGCTCATCATTGTTCCAACTTTGTATTAATTTATCTCCAGTGTTTTGGTCAATGGTAAAAATAAAGTCTGCAAAAGCTGTAGTGTCACATTTGAGATGGCCCTAAACCTTATATTGAAGGATAGACCTATAGATCATTTCATTTAACAACTGAGCTTTTCAGTCCAAGTTTTCTATGTGTCGTAGTGATATTTGAATTAAGAGGGACTGGATTGACTGACATATCTCTGTGTTTGTGCGTGTGATGTGACCTGCTCTGTGCTGCTCTCAGACATTTCCAGAAAACGGTCAGCGTGGGAGGAATGTGCCCAGAGCACAACTAATACAGGACTTATAAAATATTTGACATTTAAGCTAAAGTGCTAAGTTTTTAGGACAGAATAAAAACTTTATAAGTTTTATGTACACTGGATTGACTGGAACTGTGTTAAAATATTTTGCGAGAATAATGCTAGACAACTTCTGTCAAAACACATAGGAAACACTGTAGTTTTAGTCCAGCAATTTGCTCCACTTGAAACACTGTCACCAGGAGCTAGACATGAGTTTATAGAACATTGCAACTCTATTATGTCAGACTATTATATTTTTGTGTTAGTTAAAGCAAAAACTTAAAGAAATTGGCAGAAGAAATCAGGAGTGAAGCTTGGGGCATAACTGACTCAGCACAGGAAACGTCTTCCTGTGTTAGATTTACAAACTAACAGACTGATAGCTTTTCTGGATTGTGTTGGTGGTGTTGCTTGGCCGTTTGTTGTCTTCTGGTTAATCCTATTAAGAAACCAGTCTCTGTCATGCAAACTAGTTACTTGGCTCTATGCTGTTTTCCTTCGAGGGACAAGCGTTGTTCAGCCACATGAGATTGAGCAATAACAGGTCTGTACACCGCCTGTTGATACTACAGAGTGGATTGGTAAGTGAGGTACTTGGACAAGCCATGTATGAATCCTGGCATGAGGCTGAGAAAACCACTTGACTACCTAAAAGTTAATGTTATACGGGAACCTGCAGATAGACCACTGACGGGGTAAAACTGGGTTTAAACCATCACGCCCCACCAGTACTGACTTGGCAACTGCAATCAGGTCTGTGAAGAGTAATGTTGGTTAACTTCATGATGCGAGACCTCCACTTCCTGTCCGAATCCATGTTTAATCTAGGCCCTCACCACAGAGTAAGCATTCCTCTTGTGTTCTTTATGACTTCCACTGCTAAGTGTACAGTCCCACCAGCTGTCCTGTGCTTGCACTGTTGGTGCACAACGCCCAAGTACTGGTAATTCACAATCCGGCAGCACAACTTGGAACTCCTGCAGTGTTGTGCTTCTGTTGCCCCTCATTTGCTGATTGTCACCAAACTCTAAAGCTGAATAAGTGTTTGTCTTACTTATGTTGAAGGTGTTATCAAAACATCATAGATGTCTTACCATCAGCTTAAGTCTGCAATGTAGAAACTCTGATCCTGTCAAGAAAGATTTATGCTAGAACAATCAAATTTTGTGACTGAGTTGAGTGATGTACAATGTTGATTGTACATACAATGCGGATAAAATTTAGTAAGTTTTTTTTTAATTATTATTTTTTTAGCATATGCTTGCAAAACATGTTGACATGTTAATGTTGTATCTAGTTCAGATTGTGCAAATACTTATTTACATGCCTCTAAACTGTAACTAGAAAAAAATCTCCTGGTCACTATATCTCTAGGTAAAATGCATACAATATATGCAATTTGCCTGTTTTTAATTAGAAATAAAAAAACATTAAATTTTAATAAACTTGGTGACTTCACCTGATCACATGGTTTCAGACGTATGGTGCGCCTTAAAGTTCTATACAAATCGGCATAAATGAGATGATGCTTTATGATTCAGCATGTTAGATCTAAAAGTGAAAGAATTGATTTTGTTTCTTTTATTTCTAAAAGATCTTAAACATACACACATGCAACCTCATTTGTTCTTAGGATATGGGTATAGATTTCACTTTTTCTCTTTTGGAATAGAGTCTGGTCATTTATTAAAGCACTAATGTTAACTACTGGCACATCTAAGCTTCATAATATGTAGAGAATGTTATATCTCAGTGAGTGAGTGATAAAACTGTTTTTGTACATCTTTTTCTTTCTTCTTTCTACTGCAGAGAGTGAAACAGCCTCTAGCCTTTATTTACTGTCATTTGTTTTTCACTTCCATAAAATGTTATGTTAAAAAAAATATTTAAATAGCTGTAAACCCACACCAGTCGACTTGAATCACCTTTTTCCACTATCACTGTCTTCTTCCATTTCTGATGTTCTTTATTATTTCTTCCTGTTTCTTGCTGCATGCTTCTTTGGCATGACAGTCCTGAATGGCCCTTGCAGTTTTGGTCTGTCTTACCAGTCTTCTCTTTAGGTATTTGTACAAATAGAGGTCCCCTGTTTTTGTGTTCTGTCACAGCATGCCTTCGAGATATAGGAGTTGCCGCTATGTTTTTACGTAGAACTTTTGTATGTAAAGCATTTTGGCTCCTCTTGTCAGTAAACCAATTCCCTGGAACATGTTGCAGCTTTTCATTTTTTCTTTAGGTGTGTCTCAGCATTGTGCACAATTCTTGTCCAGTGCTGGATACCTGGCTTTGCATGGCACCGTCTCATAGCTTAGATGTGTGTTTGTAAAGAGGGATGTTCTCTTTTTTCCAGCAAAGATGTCACGGAAATTAAGCTTACCTACTGAGCTAAAGCCAGACTTGGGTAAGCCTTGACTTCGTGTCTCCAAACATTTTTTTTAATATCATTTGCAGTATGATTTTATTGCTCTGACTGGACTCAGCCACATTCCATTAGTCCAGTGGAGTATATTTCTCTGGTTTTTAGTCTCAAAACTGGCAAGCTGTGCAGATGTTCTCCTGAGTTTGCATGTGTCAAAAGTAGCACTGATCTGGCCGTAATTAAAATATATTGAGCAGAACCAAATTGTTGGATTTTTTTTTTGTTTGTTTTTTTTTTTTTTAACTGTATTGGGGTTTTCATAAAAGGTCAGTGGTGCTAACTGCTCACCCCTTCTCACTGCAGAGCTTTTTGTAACTTTTTTGCAGCTTTCTTTTTCTTCTGTGTTACTTGTGTATTTTCTTTTCTCTGTGTGATTGTTTCTTTTAACATTAAATGGTTTTCAGTTGGTAAAATGGAAATGTTTACTTCCAGGGACATTCAGCTGTTAGATTGTCATGTTCAAGACATTGTATAGTTTCAGATCACTAGTTGACTTAAATAATTAAAATTCTAATTGGATGACTGAATGATATATTGGATGATATAAAATATCTTTGTGCCTGATATACAAAAGGAAAAAATAGAAGACAGCGAAATGTTTCTGAAAATTTAAGTAAAAATAATATTTTCCCGATCTAAAGCGTATATGAGAAGCTTTTCAGTTAAGAATTTAAACGTCAACATTACCAATAGATAGATTTTTCACTCATGTATCATTTTATTGTGCGTATCCTTTGAACTTTGTCCACTATTTGCTCCATTAAAAATTCATATGTATTCCATTGGGATTCCATGCGATTGACCAAGATAAAGTAGCACATAATTGTAAAGTTGAAGAGAAAACAATTTGAACAATTTGCTTTTTTATCATTTATTTACCCCTAAATTTTAAAATTGTGACTCTGCTTCACTCTCATACTTTTGTATAAAACATTAATGAACATATGGAACACACCAGACAAAGATAAAGCTGAGATGAAGTATAAATCACGGTTAAACACACAGCTAGTGCTCTAGTGGACTTGTTTGGATTAAAAGCATATCCAATTGTTGTAATAGCCCTTGCAACACTCAGATAAATTTACGCTACAATTGTAAAAATAAAAAAATGTTTGAAAACCATATATCATTTCCTTGCACTTTACAGTAATACTTTGTGTCCATCTGTCAGATTAAATCCCTATAAAATAAGTTGAGTTTGGGATTGCGATGTAACAAAATGAGGAAAAGGTTCAAGGAAAATTAATACTTTTGCAAGGCAATGTACAGATTAAGTTGATGTTGCTGCGTTGCAGGTGCTTTACCTCTCTCTGTTTTCTCCGTACTGTCCTCCTGTCCGTGTGCCCACCGCGGGCTGCCAACCCCTTAGACCACCGGGACAACTCTTTCAGCCGCTCCCGCTCCTCCAGCGTCACCAGCATCGACAAGGAAGCCCGAGAGACCATCAACTCCTTTCACTTCTGTGAGACTTTTGCCCGGAAGGGAGACAGCACTTTGACGCCCTGTCTATATGTCGGCACTTCGCTGGGGACTGTACTAGTTTTGGCACTCACTTTGCCACCTGCAGGGGAGCAGCGGCAACTGCAGCCAATTATCATTTCACCTACTGGTAAACGTCATATAGTTTCTTATTGGATTTATTGAATTACATTAGACTTAAGCTGTAAGATAAACGGTACAAAAGACCAGCAGCAGAGATGCCGAGTGTGAAGCTTGAGAGACTATTTCTTTTCACAGGTATGTTGGTGCGGCTCAAGGGAAGCATCATGCGGATGGCTTTTCTGGACTCTGCTGGTTCCCTGCTACCTTCTGCATTTGAAACGTGGTGTGAGCCCAACGTCACAGCTGATGGTGAAGAAAGAGAGAAGATCCGAAAGAGGCGGCCTGTCTCCGTTTCACCTTCCACCTCACAGGAGCTCAATGAGAGCCAGTTTGCTGTGGTGTGCTCTGAGAAGCAGGCCAAGGTCATTTCACTTCCTTCCCAGACCTGCATCTACAAACACAGCATCACAGAGGCTTCTTTCGTCTTACGGGCAGACGTTGTACAGATGAACCAGTCAGTGTGCATGGCTTGTTTTTGTGCCAACGGCCACATAATGACCCTCAGGTAAGGAGTTCAACCAAGGATTGTTAATCAAACAATTAATTTAAAAAAATCTAAATGGATTTGACTTTTCTTTTCCAGTAAAAGTTTTTATCTTTCTTCAAATTAAATAAATCCATTTAAATGTTATGCCAAATTTAGCATACTTTAGTGCCAAAATGGAAAAATAGTTGCAAATTGATTTTCAATTAACTGATTGTACAACAAATTGTTTTCATTAGACACCATTAAATGCATATTAACATATATAATTTGTAAGTCAATAACTTACAAATGTTATTAACTTACAAATAACATTTGTTATTGATATTACTTTGGATAAAACTGGTAATTTGGAAAGACCAGACTGCAAATTTGCAGCCATGGAGCCTGAGCTCCACAGCACTCACAGATTGGACGAGACATATGACCTCAGTTGGTTCCTGCTGTTGAGTTGTTACATCAAGTACTCAGTTCCACACCATTCCACAAGGCCAGCAGGTTTCTGTTATCACAACAAGGTACTGAGTATCACACTGACCATAAACACTGACCTAAAAGGCAGGACAGACGATACAATTAGCTGAGGTGACATGAAGCCACCTATTTTTTTTGTTTGTTAGTCTTATAATATACACAAAAAGTATTTTTTACTGTCTTAACATGTAACCCACACATTAGCTTTCAATAATTTTAGTTTTAAAAGGTTAATATGTATAACTTTTAATTTATCAGTTTTTGGTAGCATGCCTTTATTGTGAATAACTGATGGTACCACATTTTCTCCACTCAATTTTCAAACGTCTTTGAATACACTTTGTGAATGGCCAGCTTTATTGGCATGTACATTTGTGGCTTTCCTCTCTTATGGAACGTGTCATGGTATGATCTGTCTGACTTACCAGGATGCACTTTTATTGTGCACATTGCGCAGACGATGTGTACCACATTCAGCAAACCGTATCCTAAAGCGTTGTATCCAACGTTGTAGCTAATGAATTTGTCAAGGTTGGAAGCTCTCCACTCAGACAGCAGGTGGATTTCTATGCAGCGTGTGATGGGTTGTAATTGAGGAGGGGTGTATCAGTGTGACGGTTGTTCTCATCAATCATGGTTTCCTGAAGTGACAGACAGACATATGGGTGTCTGTGTGGACAAAGCGAGGACGTCCAGCTGTTTCTTTGTGTTACTGTGTTTGTGTCATTATGTGCGTCTCCTCCAAATTGTCAGTGCATAAAAAATGCTCAGACATTCAGGGGATTTAAAGGTTTCAGGCAGTTAATAAACTCCATCATGTTTAAAGCCTGGATAAGGTGGGAACAGTTATTAATAATCCATTCATTTCAAATAATTTCTATTGCTTCTGTGCCTCCTTCCTAGTGTGCCGGGACTGAGACCGCTCATGGATGTAAACTACCTACCTTTGACAGACATGCGAATAGCCAGGACGTTCTGCTTCACAAACCTAGGCCAGGCCATGTACCTTTGCTCGCCTACTGAGATTCAGAGGATAACTTACAGTCAAGAAACCTGTGAAAATTTACAGGCAGGTTACTCTGTGTTGAACCAACTCTTATGTTAGTCATGTCTGCAAGCTTTATGAAATGCAAAAAAAGAAAGATATTATATACTTTTAAAAATAAATTCAACTTACAGAGCTTTTTATATTTTAGGAGATGCTGGGCGAACTTTTTACACCAGTAGAGACACCAGAGGCACCAAACAGAGGGTTTTTTAAAGGTCTCTTTGGAGGAGGAGCGCAATCGCTTGACAGAGAAGAACTATGTAAGCCAGAGTCGTCATAAACATGTTCTCTTAAATGTGTGCAAACAAGCTCAACATAATCTTTTTCTTCTTCTGCCCTGTTCCTGCTTCACTAAGTTGGTGAGATAGTGGCTGGGAAGGCATCTCGAAGTCTGGCCCAGCACATCCCCGGCCCAGGTGGCATCGAGGGGATGAAGGGGGCGGCTTCAGGTGTGGTCGGAGATCTGGCACGTGCTCGGATAGCACTGGACGAAAGAGGCCAAAAACTGGGTGAAATGGAGGAGAGGACAGCTGCCATGATGGCCAGCGCAGATTCTTTTTCCAAACATGCCCATGATGTAAGAAAATGTGTTCAAAAATAATAAGAATAAAAAAAAAGATAACTTGTCAAGAAATCTCTCATAAAAACATGTAAAAAAAAAATGTTTTTAAAGAACTTAGCATGTTGTTTTTCTTTTAGTGTGGCAAGAATTTGCTAATTTACTGATATATCTTAATAAATACAGAAGCAAATTTGTTGTGACACAATATGCACAAAAATTATTTTTAAAAACCAAGTGAACAGGTGCCTTGTTTGAATGTTCAGTACATTTTCTAGGTTTGATGTGATGGATCAGATTTTATTTTTAAAAATTCTAAAACACGCTAATGTTTACCATTAAGACATGTTTTCTTAACAGCTGAAACATTTTGCCCTTTCTTCGTTGCTATTCGTTTGGGAAAGCTAAATGACTTAAAGCTAAAGCAGTTAGCTTTAAGTAATTTATGCATTATAGGAATTACTTCTCCTACAATGCATATTTTGGTAAATATTAATTTTATTCATTTGTCCACTAGAGGGCAGGATAGAGCCACGTATCATGACCTACGTATGTGATGTGACTTGTGTACAAGGCCTTTTTATTTTCTTTGAAAATTTACATCCAACAGTTTGTATGTTGTTTTTAATTCACTGTATTTTCTCACTTGGACATTTTTCTCCTCTCTCCAGATGATGCTGAAATGCAAAGACAAAAAATGGTACCAATTCTGACGGGCCACTGACAAGGAGCAGAGCTCTGTGGTTACAACTATCTCACTGACCTTCCATCTGCTCATCTGGACTCACACTGACTCCTCCCGCCATCTGTCTGTCGAGCTGTCTGTCTGAGCCTTCTTCACTGAAAACATTTGGGAGTTTTTTTCCCTAGCACAATGTTGGATACTGTTCTTACCTCAGTGTGAAGGTGGAACTGAGGTAAAGAGGGGCAACCTCAGAGGAAAGTAATACATAAATGGTGACATTTTTTTTATATATATATATATATATATTTTGTTTTGGGCTTTTTACTTTTTGTCCATGTTAAACCTTCCCTTCCAAGGCCTCAGATTGGTCCATGCCCCTGAGGAGTCCTCATTCTCATTTTGCCAAAACATCCTTTTACTGTTGTCTCATCTGTGTACCCTCTTGGCCAATATTCAGACCAACCAATGGCTGAAAGAAGACTTAATATTTAACCAAGTTACAATGATTTCATGTACGAGGAAAGGAGTCTAAATAAATCGATATATCTATACATAGATCTAATAAATGTGCAATGCTGTATTCACTTGTAGACTTTTGTACTTTAGTGACAATTATGAAAGAATGGGATTTCTCATCAAGCCGATGGAAGAGAAGCGTGCAGAGTCTGCAACAATGTGGGCAGTCACGAAGATTAAAGCTACTCTCTGATTTATGCTGGGTATTTCCTCATTTTATTTGTTCTCAAAACTCTCCTCTGTATCTTAGACTTTTAAACTGTTACAGAGTGCGTGTGCTTGTGGGCATGAGGCAGTGTGTGTGTGTGTGTCATTACTCTGTTTAATATTTCTTGGGGTTTTCTGCTCTGTATTATTCAAAAACTTATTTTTCTAACGGTGTGAAAATAGTCACAGACACAAAATTACTTTGTTCTTTTGAAAAGGGCTGGAATCTATGAGAAGAGCAAGGCTATCATTTCTTTATTGTTTTATATTGAATTGGATCTTTAACATTTGACCCACTAGTCATCAGTCCAGAAAAGAAAAACTATCAACTTCTGTCTATCTTTGATGTCACAAGCTTCTCCAATTATATATATAATTGCAATGCTTCTTGGCAATAAACTTTAGACAGCAGGTAAATGTTTTGTCCCCCCCACCCCCCCAAACAGGTTGCCACCTTTTCTTCAGTATAAATGTATTTGTGGGTTAAGCAGCATAATGGAAGATTTTGGATGCATCCCTGAGAAAAAAAACTATTTTTCTCAAAACTTTGAAGAAACAAGACCTATTGAGAACTGAACAATTGATAATATTTACCAAGCACTGCGTTATTTTTACATGCACTCCAGCAGTGCATGGAAGCACTGCAATCAGCCACAACAGCGTGATTGTGCATGCTGGCCATGAGCTCGGTCATTTACCTCTGTAGGATGACATTCCATTCTTTAACCAGCATTTCTCTCAGCCAGTTTGGTTGTTTAGTGAGGTTTGAGTCAGCACAAAACGCTAGCCACTCCATCCTCTCATCCATTACCCTATCGCTTCAACAATATGCATAGAGTTCCCTGCATATACTTACACTATGACCTTGCTATCCAAATGTTGCAGGAATATTTTGGACCTAGAACTATTACCCACATTAAGGCTCCATTGTGCCTGTTCTTGATAATATATTAAGCACCTTATTGTCAGTTCCAAGGGAACCAGACGCTCCCAACAAGAGTCAATATACTCAATTCTGCTGCTCCCCCACGACTGTATTTCCTTACAAATGTGGCCCCATTCAGGAGTAGATAAACTACTGCTCACAGCATAAGCATTATTGCCATAAAGCATTGCTACAATATGATTATATATATATATATATATATATATATATATATATATATATATATATATATATATATATATATATATATATATATTTTTTTTTATAGGATAAAATTTGAAATCAAATTCAAATTATTTACATTGTCTTTGTAAGATAACTTTCTTTGTTTTCTATGTTTATTTATTCATGAAGGAGACTTGAGTTCAAAATCGGAAACATTCACCTTGATTATATTTTCTGAGTTCCAGCTTGTTTCTGATGGTGTTTGCAGTAAGCCCCTCCTTGTGGTATATCTCCTGTGTGTCAGGCATCTAACCTTTATTTGTATATAAGTAAATATTTTGACAATCTTAGACCAACTAGAAAGTAAACATTAAGGTTGCACAAGAAACAAACGAGGAGACAGGCCATATTTTTTCTGACGCCAAAGAGTTTCTTTAGCTTGTCCATTGAGTTATTGTTTGGAGCCAGCGGTCACCCAGACAGACATACATATTCACTTTTTAATAACTTAGAATATTATTGAAAAGTTTATTTATTTCAGTAATTTAAGGGAAAGAGAAACTCACATTATTCGGGTTCAATATTCAGAGTGATATATTTTAAATAGTTTTTTTCTGTTAATTTTTATGATCATGTCTCATTGCTAAAAGTAACCAAAGTTCAGTTATTCTGTCTAGTCTCCCCAAAACTCTTGAACAAACTTTGCATAAAAATCCAGTTATCCCTGTTGATTGTACACCTTTTCCAATCACACTTTTTCCTTCCATCCATTTTACCTTTATCCTGGTTAAAGGCAGCCCTTGGTGAACAGCCACTTTTAATAGCAACTACCTCTTCTGTCATTAGCTTCTTTAGCTAAAGCCAGAAAAGGCGGAGAGCGTCAGAGACAGTCTACTGGATAACTGCCAAGTCAGCAGTCTTCCTTATGATTGTGTAGGACTTAACACAATATTTTCTTTAAAATTGGCTTGTGCAGTATTCCAAATTTCTGTTAAACTGAAATTCGTGCTTTTATTAGCTGCAACCCATAATCACCGCAATGAACAGAAATAAACACCTGAAACATGCCACACTATTTAATGAATTAATCTAAGGAAAAAAAAAAGAAAGAGTTTCGCTTTTTGAATTAAGTTACTAAAATAAATGAACTTATAAAAGTGTTGTGATACATTAGATGTTCATATATGAAGAGTGGACAAAGACACAGTTGAACTTGGGAGTTCTATCGCCATCGCCATTTGTTGTTAAAATTACGATCGAATGCCATTTATTCAAAAGTACAAAATGTGATGTTTCATCTAAAGTTCAATGTTTCAGTGGACCAAGCCGTTCCTTTCAGTCCAGAACCGCAGCTCACCTCATACAATACGTATGGTGTTTATAAATGTGGGAATGCGTGTTTGGATGTCTGTACGTCTGTGCCCATCTGAGTTACGTATTACTAATATTGTTTTCTGGTAGCTCATGTCCAAGTCTCTCCTTGTTAAAAAAAAAAACTGAATCTGGGTGAGTGTCAAACTACAGTTAACAGAGCCGCCAACACAGAAAAAATTGTGTCAGAGGATTAGCAGATGATGTCAAAATTCTGGTTTATTAAAACACGTTTAGTCTGTATGCAAATAGCCTTCGATTTTCAGACAAAGCTGTTATGTATTACCAAGTTGTTCCACAGCTATGGTGGATGTCTGGTTTTCTGTGTTCAGTATGGAGTGTGGATGCTAGCAGAAAAAAAAGGAAAAATAGCCTGTCTTTTTTTCTTCTATTTGTGTTTGTCTTTTTAATTTTGTTCCTGCCCAACGTCATGCTTTTTTTAAATTGTTATTATGTTTTCGACCTGCTTCTGTGTGGTTTGTTACAGTCTGCAGTATTCTTACCTGGTACAATCCACACACTCAAACAGTTCGAGGGACTCCTATGTATTTCCACACACCGTCTTCTGTCCAGGATTCAAAACTCATCAGTGGGGTGCAGTATTTTTCTCATTGTAGCCAATTTTCTTGTACAGTTTTATGCAAATTTCACATGGATGTTATGACTTTATCTGCTGCCACAAAATCTAGAAATTCTGTAGATAGAGATTACTGTGCAATGGAAAATAAAAAGTGAGAAATGTATTTTCTGTCCTTTATATTTATTTTTTGTTTTAGTTTAGCTAGAAAGGAGAAATAGAATCTACTTCTGTGCATTGCAAATATTTACTTTTAATGTGAGGCAATTTTCCATGGAAGTTTTACAGTGTTGCTTTATTACCTGCTATAGCTGCAGGAGCCTGTGGGCTCTGGAAAAATGTTTGAAGTTGCAAAATTTGGTTCACAGAAATCAACTGCAGTGTAATGGACTGAACATAAACATTACTTTTAGCTATACAGTTTTTTTTTCTTTTCTTAGTTAATTCATTAAAAAAATCCTCTAAATTTTGAATACTTTCTACTTCAAAATGAAGATAAGATAAAACAGCTTAAACACAGAGCTTTTTGTTATTTTCCTGCTTCAAATTACAACAATCATAGATATGCTGGACTTGAAGCAAAGCTGATGAACAACTGCTTCATACTGGTTTCTGCAAAGCTTGTCTAAAGTTGTACTGCAGTATTCAGCTTGTTTTGCAGTCTGCTTTTTGATGTATTTTAATGACCGGTTTTTGGACTTTACATTAACAGAAGTAAAGTACTTTGCAAAAGTACTTATTCCATTCGAACTTTTTTACTTTCTGCCACATTCATGGATATTACTCAGATTTTATGTGATAAAACTTAAGTAACCCATAAATGGGAAGTAAAAAAAACATTTATTTTCTAAAATTAGTTCCATTGGCTTTTTGATACATTATCTGATAGTTTTGCTTTTATCAAACTTCTAACCAGCTAACTTTTGTTGCAAGTTTCCACCAACTTTACACTATTGGACTGAATAATTTTGCCCATCTTGCTATGCCAAACAGCTCAAGATCCATCAGATCCGAAGGAGAACATTTGCAAAAATAATTTTTCAGGTTTCGCCACAACACTTGTCCATTGTTTCATCTGAGCCATTTCTTTGTTGGTTTGGTTGTATACTTAGTCATTGTCCTGCGGTTTGGTAAACCTTTTGTTCAGGAAACAAGTTTTTCTTCCAATGCATCTAGCTCCATTACTCTTCCCAAGAACTCTTATCAGATTTCCTATCACTGTTGAAGAAAAGCCTTCCTAGTACAGCCATCACTGGCCCGTTTCACCATGTTGATGGTGTGTTCAGTGGGATATCTCCAGTGATTTTTACATGCAGGCTAAATTTAATTTTGTTTTCATTTGACCAGAGCATGTCCTTTTACATGTTTCATTTGTCCCTGACTTGGCTTGTTCTAAGATCTAAGCTAGGTGTCTTTTATCGAACTGTCAACAATGGTTCCTTTGTTGCAGAGTGAATAAATAATAGTTTTCCGGTCGACAATCTGCCGCTTTTCTAGAGTTACCAGGGGCCTCTCAACAGCTACTCAGATTAACTCTCTCAGTTCCTTGCATGGCTGTTTCAGCATAGTCTTCTTAATTATTTTTTATAATAGATTCAACAGTGTTCTATTATATATTTAAAGTTTCAGAAACTGCTTCATAAGCTTTATTCTCCTCCCCAACTTTGTATATGATCAGTTTCTCATGATGCTGTTTATTCGCTGATGTTCTGTAACAAACCGCTGAAGCTTTCATACAATAACTGAATTTATACTGAGGTTGAGTTACATGCAGGTGAAGTCTACTATGGTGAATACAAATGCACACTGCACTTCAGATTGTTCATCTTAAAAACCATGTTTATCTTAAAAATATATTTATTTATTTTTTATCTTGATTTAGTTTATGGAGGATTGCAAGTCACCGTAGCTTTCTCTGATAGTTAGAAGCAATCCGTGTGTGTTCATTAGAAAATCTATGGTCTCACTAATTGCAAAACATACTTCATAATCAAAACTGAGATAGATGCAAGAATGAAATGTGCCCTGCAAAACTAAATTTAATTAAAACTGAAAAAAAAGAACCTTAGCTAAAGTTATATCCAACAAATAGAGTGCTCTTTTACTTGTGTCTGTAACAGTCTAATGTTATAGTTGAAGTTTCCACATGGAAGCATGCAGTCCAACAGCAATTTCTACATACAGGTAGATGTAACGAAGTATTACGATGATTCTCTAGTTTCTGAAATGTTTGAGTCTTTACACTAGAGGGCAGCAAATACACATTGATGCATGCAACGAGTCTGAACAGAACAAACACCTTTGTTAACCGAAGCGTTATTAGATGTAATTAACCTATATCAAAAATAGAATTGTGAATATTTAAAGAAATGTTAGTAGCATTTCTCGAGAAAGGTGTACCTTTATATTTTTTTTGCTTGTTTTTTTTTTAAAGTCTGTAACATCTTTATGTTTAATGGAAATCTACAGTTTTAGCTATCATAAAATATATATATATATATATATATATATATATATATATATATATATATATATATATATATATATATATATATATATATATATATATATATATATATATATATATTGGTTGGATTTCAATCATATTTTCTGAAACTATAGGTATTTTTGATATTGTAAAGGAATTCTTTCGCACACCTATTTTATGGAAATACAGGCTTACAACGTACAAAAAAGAAAAAGAAAAAAACCCCATTGCAAATACAACACTTCTTTTACGTGGAAAATGTACTGGTACCTCTTTTTGTTTGATTTTGCCCGGTAAATGAATAACAGAGAGAGAAAACATGCCGTCATCATCACTCACAGGGCTGCCGTGTCTTGCAGCATTGGAACTGGTGATCTGCAGTCACTGTCATACCCACTCAACTTTTCAGGTTTTGTCACGTTACAATCGCGAGCACAACAGTGTATTTTATTAAGATTTTATTTTAGAATAACACAAAGTTTCATAAAAAGTATATTTTGTGAATATATTTAATAAACATATTGGAATAATTTATGCCAAATTAAAAATAATTATATTTAAAATCCTGACATAAAAAACGAATTGCCCAACACTAACCCATGAAATAGCTTTTGAGTCAGTTGTCCAGTTTCTTTTGGTCCCTTTAATAGAAAGGTAATACATGTTAAGAAGCTAAATTTCTTAAATGTTTCATCCATTTTGAATGCAGATACTCTAAAATCTAAACTTAGAGTCTGCATAATATGATACATTATCATTAGATAACTGTGAATAGAATATGTTTCAGTAAAAGATTCAAAGAAAGAAAAACAAAAACTTGTGCCAGTGTTCAGATATGTATGGACCTATCTGTAGAGTTGTCTAGAAATAATAAGCAACACATGAATAAACCAACACAAAACCTTAATTGAAAAACAAAACAAAACAACTAATACTGATAGCTGGAGGGACAAAATCGACTGTGATTAAATGATCCCTTCACAGTGCTCCACTGATCATCAGTCAGACTAAAAGCAGATACAAAACAGTTGAATTACTGGTTCAATCATACTTATGGAAAAGAGCAAATTTGGAAATTGTATTAATTAAAAAAATATTTTAAACAGAGCTATGCATTCTAACCTGTAAGCAGCAAAGGGATACTCAAAAACATGGAAGTAATTTTGACCACTCCATTTCCTCCTCCACCAATTGTCATGAGTCAGGATCATTAATGAGACATTGTGCTACTGTTGCATAGAAGTTAAAATAATCAGATGAAGCAGAGTAATCAGCATAAAGTGCTGGGTTTTTCATCTGCGATAAGCTTGTGTGGCTGAGGGAAGTTGAAGGGTAAATTAAGGTGAGAGTGGCACACCGCAGACACAAAGGGAGAAAAATCGGTTCATTGGGGGTAAAACGTGTTGTTTTGTGCAATTTGGCAGAAACCATAAAGAGAAGGTCACTGGGCAGAAGTGTTTGTTGATGCATACTGTTTGTACTACTGACTGACTGAGAAATAGGGTTAGGCAATCCACAGCCTGGCATGGTGCACAGCAAATGACAAGTTGGTGAGCCATTGTTGCCGTGGTGACTGGAAACATGAATGACCTAAGCCATGTTCGCACCACAGGAATCAGTGTGACACCAGAAAGGGATTAAGCTGGTGGCAAGCATGCAGGAAGGCAACCTTTCCACAGGGGCTGCAGTCAGAGTGTTCTGCTGCTCATTGCAGAATCAGATGACTGGGAGTGTTGTAGTTAAAACCACTTGTTAAAAAACCAATGGAAGCAAGACCGTGGCTGAGGCTACAAATCTTGGAAGAAAACTCTTGAGACAGCTCATTTATAGACATATAGCAATACTACAAACTAGCTAGTTGCACTGATGCACCTATCCTTTCAATTTGGTCCACTGTCAAAGTTTTAGTTGATTCCAAAAAAAAATTTTCTCAACTTGTAAGCAAACTTTCAACTATGCCACTTATTGAAGACATTTGAGAAGATGGTAATAACTTAAACAGAATATAAATAAAGGAAAAGAGACCAGATAGAGGTTATAAATGACATCCTCAGCAACATAAAATCTCTGGAATACACTCTTTCCACATATAAGTAATCCATTGAAGTTTACACCTAACTTGACTAAAGCACTATTTTCTCACAGTTTAACTGCTAATATTCTCACTCCTTGCAGGACGTAGCTGTGCTGCAGTGCTGGTGTCAGCGTGTACATAGGAAAACCATATTAAGTAGTGGAGAAATTGGTAAAACTGTTTTTCCTTTCTCTATAATAGTGAAAGATTTGTATATAATGTCCTTTCTAATTAGAAATCTAATGCTCTTTGACGATAAGTTAATATATTAATTTATCAACATAATAATAATAGTATTTAGTATATGGTACAGCCATAATAGTCCAGTAAGATCATTTGCGAGATGATGGTTTTTAGATTTCAGACTGATTTTATAGGTAGGGGATCCCAAATTATTCATGAGCCTGGCAAATTTGATTTAAATTAATCCTTTAATTTTACCCAAATTTAATCATATGACTGGAAGTAATATTAATGTACTGGAGATGCCAGACAGACTCCTGTTTTGAAAAAGAAAAAGAATCTGTGGCTGAAGTGACAGATTAGCATGATAGCAAGGGGACCATCCAGTCTCAAAGACTTGAAACTCAACACTAAAAACACACAGATCAAAATACAATAAAAAAAGCATGCAAAAGACTGGTCATCATTAGGGAATGGAATTATTTTCCACAGATTTTTAAGATTTTTTATTTTTTTTCAAAACTAATACTTCTTTTACATTGTTTCATTATCTTTTCTGACATATTATGTGGATCTGACTGTGGTATGCGGGAGACGTCTGAGTTGATGCTTTATTTGAATTGGTGTGCGAGCCACACCTACTTTGTGGCATCAATTACCTCCCCAGGTAACAAAAAGTGAGCAGCCAGTCCTTGCAGATCATCATCAGTCATTATCCCCTTCCAGCTGTGGCTGATTATGTCACAATGTGAGAACTGTCAGCTGAAACGATAGACAGCATTCTAAAGGCCTTTCATGAGCTAATTCCAAAACACACTCTTCCAGTTATGAAGGTATTAGACCCTGAAGTAGAACTGGGAAGATTGCATGTGGGAATTACTTGGCTCAGAGAAAAAAAAAAAATTATCAAGCTTTTAAACAGAAATGTGAAAGCAACATGCCCTTCAATTGGGGATGAAAATAACAATCAAGCAACAACTAAAGAACTAAAGCTCTATTTCTATTGTGTGTCCCATAATTCTGCCAAATAATTGTTGGGTGTTGCCTGTGCTTTCAAACCCATTTACTTTAAATTGTCTGCTACTACTTGGTAGAAGAATGCCCAGGAATTTGTTCATTTTTGATAACTCAAACCATGTGTTTCTCCAGGAAAATATGAGCATGTGAATGCCCTTGGCGCTTTTAGTGTTTTATTTTCTTGTTTGGATTTTGTTTTTCCAGTTGTACAGCCACAATGGTGGCCCACACAGCCAGCAGACCTTTTAACATTGCAGACATTTAGATGTGAAATTGAACCGTGGTACAAAGTGTATTAACAGTTGCTTTACACTTTTGCACCTTTAGGGCATGAAAAAAAGCTTTAATTATATAAATAGGCTATGAGTAATTAAGTTTGGAGGCCACATTTTCTGTAATGCTTTTGCATTAAAGGTCAATAATTTCTTAGAAATGGTTACTTAGTCATACATTTTCTAATTTCAAATTTTATTTTACTTCGAATGAAAAAAGTGCACCACACATTAATCTATGCAACTTCTGTGTTTTGCTGGTACATTGAAGAGGATCTTCTCTATTTACTTCCACTCTACCTTGCAGAACCTTATACTTCCTATGAAACATTTTTCAATTTGCAAATATTTGCACCGATCAATTGAGACAGAAGTCAAACTTGCTGGTCTTCATATGCTCTGCATATTGGAAAAACTAACAAAGCACATCACCATAAACAAAACATCCCCACTTTGAAACACTTTGGTGGCGGCATCGTGCTGTGAACATGTGCTTCTTCTTGAGGGATGGTAAAACTTGTCAGAGTTTATGGCAAGACGGATGGAGATAAATACAAAGGAATCCTCGAAGAAAGCCTGTTGGAGGCTATATAAAACCTGAAACCAGGATGGAATGAAAATGTACACTTGCGTACTTGAGATATTTTATTTTGGATTGTGTCTTTCTCCTTCTGCTGTGCAAATCATTGTTTTCAGCTATCACATACAATTTTCATTGTGGTTGTAATGTCACAAAAAAGCATCAGAATGAAACATTTTTTGTTATATTCATACATGTTTTTGTGCCAGAGTTGAAAGACATGTAGAACACTGACATGGGTGTGGCTGAATCTCTGACCTTGTAACTTAAAAATGACTTTAGGTCAGTGGTTGCTATCCCAGTGAGAAGACCCTTAAGGCAAGGACTCGGTGTTTGAGTTGTGCCCACTTTATCCTTCAATTATAGACAAAAAGATCCCAAAACAGGGTGGTTTTCGTTTGTCCACATGGATGCATGAAATAGACTGTGGCATATGGAATGCATACCAAAACGAAACACCCGCCTACATGAGGAGTTTAAAATTGCTCTTTTATTTGGTTTCAAAATACCGCAGCACAAATTGACACAAATTGAGATTGTGTGCATGTGTAATTACAGAAACTTTCAATCTATCTAGTTCTAGGGAATTGAGGACTTGCTCCTAGGACAAAGAAATAGTAGAGGTTTCTCATCTTATGTAAGCGATTCAGATGCTTTGCTTTCTATAATACTACAACACATATAGATAATGTTCATATATATTCTGGATCAAAATAAAGTGGGGGGTTTTTTCCTGGGTGAAACTCCAGTTGTTATTCCAATTAAGAACAATTTGCTGCTATTCTCTGCTGATCATCTTTATGTCAAAACAAATTAGGTTTTTTTTTTCCTGGTATGCACGGAGTGATTTGGATTCATTTATCCTGCTGAGCTCAAGTGCTTCACTGCATATACTTAGTCTTAAAATGTTTTGTCACTGGGGCCCTCTTATGCAAGGATAAATGTTGTGTGTGTCTGCGAATTCTTAAATATTTCACTCATCCAAATATTAAACACTGTTTGGGATAGAGTGTCTTTGCTCTTTTTGGAGAGGGACCAATTGAATATGCAAGGCATGCTGTGTCGACACATAGGGGATGAATCTTTCATGGCTGGTTTGAAAGCAGCTGAACCGCTGGAAGGGCGACTGGCAGACATTTTCACGAAGTGACACTGATTCCTCCTGCTGCTTAATCGGTCGTTAATCCTCAAATAGATTCAGGAAATGTTGCCCTTTTTCTTTCATGTGCAATCCTATAATCAGAATTTCCTGTGATTACTGTCTTTTAGCAGTTATAGTTGGATGCAGTGACATTATATATATATATATATATATATATATATATATATAAATCAAGTCATATGCACAAGCTTTGAAATCTTCAACTAGTTTCCTTCGAAACTAATGTACACTGAGCTGAGGCGTGCTCAGTGAGCACACCATCTGGCAGACAATTTCATGCAACCTGGTTACCATAACAAATTAATTAAGGATGTTCCCTGTCTGCCACAAAGTGTTTGATCATACCAGGAGTTCTAATCTAGAGGTTGCACCACATCAATGATTAACAGGAACATCCAGGTAGCTGTTTAGATGTCTTTTGTGGCAACAAAAACTCGTCTTTATGGATCGTGATGGTTTTTGTTACGGCACTGCAGCAGTTACAATGTTGGCCTGCAAATTTGTCACTTAGGAATTTTCTTAAAATCTAAAGTGTTTAATGTACAGTGCTTGACTAACCATAATCAAACAATTTACCCAAGTGGATTCAATATCGTAATATTTAAGCCCACCAAAAATGTTCAGAAAGAAAACACCTGTCATCTCAGAGGCTGGTTTTATGTAAGAATTTAATCACATCTTGCAGCTTTTAAAAAAAAAAAAAATAGCAAATCATCCTCAGCTCTTGGGATCATTTGACCTCGCAAAAAGAAACAGATTAATATATTTCATTTGTATTTTAGCTATTTTAAAGATCAATAAACTTGCCATGCTTGGGCTCCCTTTAATGAAAAAGTGACAAAGCCATAAACATAATCGGCTTGGAACAAACCCATTCATTGTCCTAAGCTTTGCAGCCAAGGACAGGCTGTTCCAAATCAAGGCGCTAATGTAACATTTGAAGCTTCCAGTCGGCTTTTTCTGTTTGGAATATAGCAATTAGAGAAGCCTGAACTTTTCTTTAGTAACACCTTTATCTGTGTTTACTGTTTGCTTGGTTGTTGTGGTGATGCATGAGTCTTGGAAGTGAATGGTCTTTCGTCAAAGAAATACAAAGTCAACTGTAGTCACATTCAATAAATTAGAAATTGTGTTCCAATGAGGTTTGTTTATCAGACCAAAGTACCTTTTGAAAATAAAAAGTATGTTACCTCTAAAACGGTAACATACTTTTTTATTTTACCCCAGTTATGTACACAAAGGCTGTAAAACATTAGTCTGTGATGTTTTGTCTTTTCAACAATATTTTAATTTATAGAGCAGATCTGTACAGATGCACACAAATCTGATGGTACCCTTCCAAACAAAGTTTCTCCATCACCCTAAACAGGTTTGATGGTATGCCTGGGTGTTTTTTGTTTTCTTTTTTTTTGGGGGGGGGGTCCCATAAAAACACACCAGAATGTGTTTTGGATTATTGACATAAATGAACATTTTAACAAAATAAAAAGCTCACAAACAATATTGATATATTTTGCAGCAATACCAACAAATTCTAGTACTTTGCAATATGATGTCTGTATTTGCAACAAGTAATCTGGGGTAGTCTTCCTAGCATACTTCTCAAATTGGGGTTTAAAGGGTGAAGTGTCTACCCTTTGAACAAGATATTTCCAGATACTTCAATTGATTTTCAACAGGATTAAGATCTGTGCTCATTGAGTGTTATTTAAGAATTTTCCCAGTTTTAAGACAGTTTTAAGTGATTTTTGCATTATTTTCCTGTTGAACCATCCATGATGAGGCTAATCTTGTTGACACTGGGTTGTGTGTTTGACACAACCCAGTGTTGCTTAATGCTTAAATCTTTTCAGGATTTAAGCATCCTGAAAAGATTAAACATTTTCTATTCCTTTAAAGCTGTTTTGCTCTATGTGCTAATATGGAGCTGATTTAAAAAAACAAAACAAAAAAACGCTCAAATCTTTTCAAGTCTTTTCAAGATATCCTTTCAGAAACATTGGGGCTTGTCAACATAAAATTTTGGTTCACTCTGGCTTCCTTGTATGTTACTGTCAATAGTAAACCCTTCCTGGCTTGTTTTCCATGGAGCCCATTATAGTTAAAAATGCAACAGATGTTGTGATTGAATGGGATAAATATAGTGAAGTAGCAGCAGTGTCAGCGAATAAGTACCTGGAGGTGAAGTAGTGGCAATGTCACTTAGGAATTCTCATAAATTTATCTGAGAATAGGTATGTCTGAACTTTGCATGCCGCCTCTATAGAAACTGCAGGTGCTCATTTATGGCTTTGCTATAACTTTTACACACACTTTTCCCTGAATGTCTTTAGGTCTAAAGAGAACTACAGTTTTTATTATAGATATTAATGAATAACAATCTTTGTCTTTGGTGTCATATGCAATGTTTACAAAGAAATATGTTTTGTACATATATATTAGAACTGTCACCATGTAGTGACAGTATACTGTGACACAGGCAATCAGTGAAAAGATCGATCTCCTCCTCTTCCGAGCCTCCTGACCACAACTGGTTGCTTCTAAATCGAACTGGGAGCACTGGGAGAAGGCAGAGGAGCTATCCTTTTCTCAGATTGTCTCTCATTCCATACTGTTACAATAGTATGGTATGAGATATACATATTGCAGCTTTTAATAGCTGTTGTTTCTGAGTTGTCAATGCATGAGTTATTGATATCAGCATCAAAACATCAGCCTTGGAAAAAGATTACAGGGGTAATCACCATTGATCATCATTGACAGGTAGCACAGTTCTATCTGTCTATGAGGGTGTCCTTAGTGGAAAGTGTCAATTCTCATTTTTCATATTTTCTAAGCTCCTCGCAGCTTTTGCCTCTGTTTTCTTTGCTCCATGTCCAATATGATTCACACAGCAATGCCAAGCTACCCTTGTTCTCTTTAAATAGGCTGGATAGCTGATGAAAAGCTTGAAGGCACCTGTTACAAGGCTGTCAAGGTCCAAGACTTGGTTCTAAACATAACTGTATTACGAGGAGTTTGAGAAGCACCAGCAAATCTTTCCATAGTCTTTAGGCATAACGAAAAAACAAAACATTTTCTTATCACAAATATATTTCTTTACTATCGCATATAAACAGCTCATACATTTTTTTTTAAATGACACGCTTTTCCTGAGAAATCAAACATTATTTTTAGTTTTATCCTCAGCAACTACAGTTTTATTTTTCTTTAAATGTTACATTCCACAAGTTAATATGTAAATACTAATGAAAATGTTTGAAACCGTTTCATTATCTACCCAATCTATGAAGTCACCTTCCCTTTTTTGCTTTAAAATACCCACATTGTCTCAATTTATCTCAACTTACTTAATGCCCCATTGCTTTTAGCTGAAGGCCTGCAGCATGTCATGATCGTAAAATGTCTAGGTTACTGTGAGATTAAGTCATTCGTCTATTTGCCACATGCCGCTCCTCACCAAACAAAAGATTTCTTAGGTTTTAAATCAGTCCGTGATGGACTCCTAAAGTGGGCAAATATCTGTTGATGAACCCCACATGATTTAATCAAGATCTCCACAACAGCTGTTGGAGGAACCTCATGCAAAAAATAGTCTTAATAGACCTCCCATTTTTGAATGCGTTTATGAATAGTTGGCCTTTTTACTTTTGCTATCTGCTTGGATAGCACATCGGGGGTCTAATTAACATGTCTAGCCAGTAAATAGCCCTGTTCTCCCACAACAGCAGTAATAAAATAACTAGAATGAACAAACACAGCTGCTCAGCATACAGCATCCGCAAACATGAAGACAGCTTGTGAAACAGAAACTGCTAAACACATAGTTTTCACAAAAAATGGTTGCCATTTTGGTTTATCCAGAATGATTATCATTTTACACAAAAAAAGTTATGTCAAAAACAAAACAAACAACAAAAAAAAACACAATGACAAGAAATGTGGTGGCATATGTTAATCTCCCTCGTTTGCCTTGTGTGTCTTTGGCAGACATTATTCCCAGTGCAGGAATTTTCAAAGATCCAAATGCTTCATTTTGGAATTTCTAAATGACTGCCTGGCAGCTGCTGGCGTTTCCAAGGCAACGCTGTGATTGGGAAAGGGGATTTGAATGGCTGCTATCAGAGAGGAAAAATGAGTGCTGCCACAGCGATACATTTTACCCTGTGAGAGTTTGTTAAATGTGGGTCAATCATAAGACTCTATTAAGTCTTCACCCTGGTGAGGCATATTAATTTGCATGTTGCTAGCCTTGCCTGTACTCCATTAAGAGTGGTGTGCTGCCTGCTGCTTTCATGAACTGCAGTGTTATGTGTGATGAATGTGTGGCGGTAAGCGGCAGGAGAGGATAAAAAGAGATCTACCGGTTGTTGCAGACTAATGGAGGCGGATGTCATCCGGCACTCTACATGCCTTTTCATCGTCATTCTTTTGTTTATTTTTTCGGTTTTTTTGATCAAGCAGCTTATATGTTGAACAATTTTATGGGAATTGCTCAATAGGTAATCTAACAAGACATTTTTCTGGGATTTACCCAAACCTGCTTTATGCCAGGAGATTCACATATATTACTTTCTCAGTGGTCCATTGTGTTTGTCATTTATTTACTCTGTTGCAGTAAGCTTAATTGTATTAATATATGGTTTAGAAATTAAAATAGGCCTTCATGTCACCAGTTATTTGAAGTTCATTACTAAAAGTAAGCTAAAGTAAGCTATAGCAATCTGGATTACTGTGTTTCACAGAAGTGATATCACTGAAGGCAGAAATTATGTTCCTAAATTTAACAATAACATACATTTAACAATTTTTTTTGGGTGTCTTACTTTTTGTCATGGATTGCTGAGTTGGAGGACCCAATTTCATACTGGAAGAAGTTAGAACAGTAAATGTATTGATAGGGAAAAGTCCAAATACAATAAAAAAATGGAGGTAATACGGAGGAAGGAACAACTGTCATGGGACAGGGAGTGTATTGGGGGGAAAAAGCAGAAAATATTGAGGAAATCTGACAAAGATGACAACTGGTGAGGGAGGTAAATGCTGTATTTGGGGAGTGATTGCTGAATGGAGAACTGGGGAATGATTAACTCAATGATAAATGGCAATGGGGAAGCATGGGTCTAACGGCAACAATTAAGAATAAGCGGAATCACTAACCACAGTCAAATATAGTATTTAAGGCCTTCCAAACTCAGACTACCAAAATACCAGTGACTGGTCAGATTTTTGAAGGGCTTTCTCTGCTAAAATGCCAAAAAGGATGTTTCCATTAATAACTGAGAACAACATAAATATTTTTAATATGCTATTTCTTAATAGGAAGTAAATTTAGCAGGCAATGCTAGTTCAGGCAGTCAACTGGAGCTGTGCTCCTTCTACTGATGGATTGGGTGGACTGTATAAACCATAAAACTTACAGCTGCTCTCTTCATTTTATGTGCTGCTCCTGCTTGACTGCCTCCCTGCCTGCTGCTGCCAGCTTCTGCTCAGTTCTCTTCAGCCTCTTCACCACCCCATCACCCAATTGGAACACAAGGTCAGAAACAACATTCTCACTGCCTGAAATTCAGAAAACACGATCAGAGGAAAGATATGTGCTCATGTTGTGTGGCATGACCATGGATGCCAAACTCAAACTTATACCATATGTGCTGTTAAAGATATATTTGATCATTTAAATGTTTTTATTGCTGGAAAAGTGCTCTGAACAACATTTGGCACCTATCCCTGTTTCAATGTGAAGATTGGAATGCTTAATGTGATTTCTAGGGGACACATGCCGTTTCAACCAATGACCTGAAAACACTGATGCATATTTATTTGATGTCAGTAATGTCTGTTTAGAAGGGAAGTAATTTAGACTATTTTGTTTTCAATTCTGATGTCTAGGTTGCCTAAACTCACAATTAAATAAAGGTTTTCTGTTATTAGACATATTCATGGGATCTTGTTTCCATAAGCCTTCATCTTATACTCAAAAATGCAGTTGCATGCGGAAAGAGAAAAAAAAGAGATCACAGCCTATTTATTTATAGACACATCCTTCATCAAACGGATCTGTTAAAACACCTCTAAGGATACATTCGAAGTGAGATTCTGGTGATAATATCTTAGACAGAACAGTTAGGAATGTTTCACCAACTCTTATTTGCAAATTGTTCAAATTTAGTTTGCTTTGATACTTTTCTACCCAAAACCTCCTTCAGTCAGGAGCATTCAGTATCCTTAAAATGGCAGTTCTGCATTCAAGTATATCTATAAGATGGCATAGATGAGAAATACTTGTGTATACATTAAAAGCAGTAATGAACTCTTAACTATCACTCTAGTCTTTTTGTATATATTGTATAATATATTTATTATGTGGGCATTTATATTTGTATACATTTATTTTTGCTGACTGATTTTTTTTAAGTGTGTAGGGAGATTATTTGTTCCTTTAAATTGATTTTTTAAGAGCATTAAACACACGAGATGACCAATAGACCAATAGAGAAGTCCATTACCACCATAAATATGAAATTTTGTAAAACCCCTCTGACTATGGTTTCAATACCAGCCCTATTAAACATATTTTATTGAGTCTGTTTCAGGATTGTTTGTTCAGCTGCAGTAAAAGTCAAATCAAAGTGTAAGTTTGGTAGAATTTTTTATGAAGTTTATTGTTTTCTGTGTCCTTACAAACTTTCCCATTAATCTTATCTTTGTAAATGTACTGTAGCAAAATAATCCTATTTAATGCACTTTGGGAGTTATTGTGCCGATTTTCTCTGCAGTATGAGCACAGGAGTATGGGAAAAAAAAATCCCATGTGCCCAGTTTTTGTTTGATCTTCTTTTATGTCTTCTTTTCTGTGGAACAACATTTTCCCTTCTTGAAAACATGAGCCTTGGCATCTCTGAGAGCATTACAGTCATTGTGTGATTTACAAGCAAAGTAATGACAAGTCTGAGCAGTGTTCTGCTCCAGCACTCATCAAATTAAATCATGCAAATTAGACATTTGAACATTTTGCCCGACAGCTGCACGCAGGTTTATAAGATATGTATGTGTGGAACATTTTATAGATGACTTCTGTTTGGAAATATGGCAAACTAAAACATAACATTCTGTAATATGATGGATACAGTGCCAGGTTTTAGATTTTTGAAACTATGTAACAGGAAGTGATTAATAACACACTTCTTTGCCCCAAAGGAGACTTCATTTGCATCCTCTTGTATTTGCTAACAAAATATCATAGTTTTGAACTCTGCTGTGTCAAGTATTGTTCTCTTTCTTACTGATACTTGGCAGAAAAAGTTTCTTTCCACATTTCCCTTAGCAATTAACAGCAATTAAAAACTCATGTCTGTTTTTAATTCAACCATTCCTTATTATATAATTAAATAATGTACATAAACATACTGACAAAAAAAATATGTTATTCTTATACATTTATATATAAAATATCTTCAATGAAAATAAAATGAACAAAGTCAAATTCCTTGTTTGTGGACACAAACTTGGTGAATAAAACTTATTCTGATTAAGCTTGACCTCTTACAACGTAAGACATTTGATATTTATTTTAAATGTAAATTTTCACATACTCTGCATAAGCTGTGAGAAAGCAAAGTAGTCTTTCAGTCTTTTATATAAGAAAATGCACAAAGGTGACTTTGGAATCACACTGCTCCTTGGATCTACTAAAACAAATTCATCTACCATAAATAAGCACAAACATGCAGAAAAGCCACGGTTATTTGCAAGTCATTTGGTAATCAGTAAATGCAACATGAGTAATCTTTCACAACCTGGAATCCACTGGCTGTTTTCAGCAGTTGGTGCTGCATCATCTGTGTGATGCACCATCAGGTCTGACATTCTTTAATCACAAGCATCAGAGAGGATTCACATATAAATGCAAATGTGTAGACATCGGTACTACACAAAGATGAGAAGCATTATACCCTTGTTCACTTAATGCTAACATAACGGTTTCTTTGCAGGGAGTGAGACCCAGACATGGTAGATGATGCCTCACTTTTTTGTTCGCGGCTGTGTTCAATTTGGACCTGAAATGGGATTCTGTCTTCCCTACAATTTTCCAATTTCGTCCAGAGCACTTCCTAACTCACAGAACGTTGAGGATATCAAGTCACACTGCATTAAATAGGAGGAAATTAATAAAATTGTGTTTCAACTGCATTGTGTTTGAAGTCAGAGGCCTTGCCCCGTAGTTATATTTGAATAGAGGTGCTTTTTGTTATTCTTGAAATTTACGTATACACTTACACACCAAGTCATTTCGGATTTTTTGTGTAAATAATTTTAATGCAGCAATCAGACTCTACTGTGAATAATATGGAGCTCTAAAGTGAGCTACATACACTAAAGAAGACATGAAATATGTCATCAAATAAGTTGAGGCGAATGTGAATATTCATGTCAGTGTATATGTTTATTATAAATAAAGGGATTACAAGATATACAGGATTTCCTTTTAGGTTTATGTACCCCAGAAAAAACATTTTAAATCTCTTACACTCCCTTAACTTTGGGAGCAAAATGATTTAAACAATATAATGTATCACACAAAATTTTCTTTGGTCTATTGTAGAACTAAATACATTTAGTTATACATTTAGACCCAGGTTTTAACAAATATGTAAAAAACATTTTTTATTAAAGTTACCTAATGCAGCTTTAACTGTGTCAATAGCCGATGAGAGGTCAAACAAGATCAGGACTGTTTATTCTCCACAAGCTGCGGACATCTTAATATGACTGTAGTTTTAAGTAGAATTGCCTGAGTGGAAAACAGTTTACAAAAAAAAAAAAAAAAAAAAAGAAATGGTAAATTATCATAAATGTTGTACTCGATGCGTATCATAGATGTACTCGATACATTTCCATGTTCAGTACAGGTTCAGAGAGAGGCATGTATGGCCATTCACTTTCCAAGACAAAAATAAATCATAAAACTGGAATGGGGCTGATATGCAAAATCAAGTAAATAAACCCCAGAGAATACTTCAAAGGTTCACGATTTCAGGCAGCTCTTTTGATTGCATTCAAAGCTGAAAGACTGTGCCGAGGCTTATGGAGTTCTGACACAACAAACATATTCTTGAATCTGGAGTTTAAACAAAACCACATATTTTCAATGTACAAGACCTTTAATAAATATCTTGTGATTAATTTGATGCCAAACATTAATGGACAGAAATTTGGCTGCCTGGCTACATTTGGAATAAATTTAAAGGCCAACATGATCAAGGATTCAAAAGAGATCCAACCAGAAAGCATGAAAGGCATCAACATGACAGCTCAGTCATAAACTGAAGGTTAGCTGTGGGCGGCCTCGCTAAATCAACCCAAAATCCATTAGAACTGTGCAATACAAGTATCTGTTGTACTTATTTGAGGAGTTCAGGGGCAACTGAAGATTTCTTGTAAAAAAACAAAACAAAAAAATAAAACTTGCTGACAAGGTTTTAAAAATGATGAGAGCCAGATGATCAGGTCTTCACCTTTAGTAGCTTTATATTTTACAGTAATACAAGCTGGAATGTAAATCAGCTGTCTGAGGACTCAGCAGTAAAACCCTCTCTGGCTCTCATTCTGTTTTCAGAGCAAGTAACAAAACAGACAAGATGTTGCTTGGCAAACTGGTGAATCTGTAATTCAGGTTAGGTATCAATACTACATCACTAACAGTCCATTTTTGGTAAAGTTGCAGTATATCCCAGGATTGAAAACAAGCAGTAGATCTTCAGGCATCTTCTCTGGCTATTGTTTGGCTCCTACCCAGATTGCAATCACATACTTCTGTTCTGTTCTGTTGTAGATCCTTTACATGGTAATATCGGGTGACAGATGTGTCCCAAACTTAATCTAAACTAAACTTTTCAACCTGCACACGCACATGCTCAACCAATATCTGATTTAGGTACTTTTTGCAGTCAAAGGCTTGCAAGAAAGCAACACTAAAAGCTTTGGAGGAGTAGAGGTCATGGGAGGCTAGTGGCAGGGAGGTGGATGGGCGGGCTATTAGCTGAGTAATGTTTTAAGGATATGAGTTCAGGTTCTGGCCCACAGCCATGACCTCAAACATTTCCAGGGCTGTCAAAACAAGCAAACAACATCAAACTTGTTGCTTGGAGTCTGTGCAGAGTTGAGTCACACACTTTTGTGGGGTACAACGTGTTGCTGAGCCTTTTAGTTCCTGGAAACAGCAAGACATAATTTTGTATTGCTTTTCATTGCTTCAGCTTTTATGCTTTTTATCTTGCGTTAAATTTATTTTAACTTTGCTTCATAGAAACCAAACAAATATTTAAATGGATAAAATCCACAGAAATATTAATAAGATTTATATGGATTTATCATATCAATATGGTAAAATTCTGGCAACCACAGTTGCTGGTAATTTGCCTTAAATTAGAGAGATTTTTTTCTGGTTTTTTTACTTGTTTTTTTTGTTGTTGTTTTTTTTATACATTGTATCTGTTGATAGCATGATACGTCAGCTACTTTGTCATTTACAGCACTACAAATATGAACTACTTTCTGGTATGATCATAGTTTCTTTAGCTTCTTGTCTAAAATCCCCTGGACTTGCTCATCAAATTTGCCATGACAAATGAGTCGACATGGTCTCATAGCGTTGCGGTAGTCTTTAACACTGTGGTACTGGAACGTCTTCAGATCGAACCATAAAAATTCAGGCTTTATATAATCATGTTTATATTTCCTTCTTGTTTTTTTCTATTATTATTTTTGCTTTGCCGAAAGTCTGTCTTATCATTTTAATTACAAATAAAACTAGTTTTTTAAATCCTGGCATAGGCTTGGTGAAGATACTTGTTTCTTCATGTTGCCGCTCCCTGAAAAACTCTGATCTAAACCAATCTATCATATCTGTGGATGTATGCTAGATGTATACGTTTCCTGTTTTCCTGTATCACTCTGCTCCTTTATCAGCACCAGGAAACAATAGGGTAGGGGTAGGGGAACAAACTAGTGGTGACCCAATCAAAGGTCTCCACTCTTCTAATTAAAACATCCAATCCATTCATCAGCTTCCACAAGGGCTCCACAGAAAGTACCAGACGAAGGCCTGATTTGAATGAATGGAGGAATTAGACACATAAACAAAAGGGCACAGCCGTAGATAATTGCAGAGGAAAAGAAGCTTCAATCGAAAGTGACATCACCAACATAAACAGCCTTCTCAGATGAAAGCACATCCTGAATCAGGCGCCTCATATTCAGAACTAGAGAAAGTCAATACATTACAGTACAGTGCATCAATACAATGGTAGCACGGCTTGTTAGTAATTGTCTGAGTAAAACTGGAGTCATAGTGGCGATTGTTCACAATGGCTTGTGCCATGTTCCCAGATGAGATCAACTGAAGCAGGCAACTGTATTGTCCTCAAAATACAGTTAATGCTGCTGTGCTTAATGGTTTCTCTGACAAGTAGAGACGTTTACAGAACATTGAAGATATGACTAAATATATTAGATTCAATTGTTAGTGAACTAAGCTAAAAGGTTAGTTAACATATGTTTTAAATAACACCACTGAGGCAAAATTGGTCCTTTGACATCTATTTAATGTCAAAGGACTGGTTGAATTAATTAAATTCAACCGGTCTATGCCCTCTACAGATCCCATCATATCCACCATGTGTTTTATCATGTGATCCAAGTGCCTCCTCTGATTCTGACTATAAAGATATTTATAAAATAAAATTCCTGTCTTAAAAATATACAACTTATAGAGCAGAACTTGAAACAAGCTGTCTATTTGTGCACAGAATTACTTTTTGAAAGATGACTTTTTGAAAATTTTTACTATATAAATCATAACTGTTTTCATAGGAGTAGTTTTACTTACCTGTAAAAAGTGGTGCAAGACCTTCTTTTGCATCATTTTGGAGTTTTTGCATGCTATATGATTACAGACTTCAGACGTTCGCACATCCAGGTATTTCCCAAAGGGGCTATTTAAAGATTGTAAATAGCTACTTTGAAAAATGCTTGAACATACCTGCTAAAAACCTCTTCACAAAGGGTATTTCTTATATTATCAAATTATAAATTTTAACTTATAGTTCACAAGTCTTGTATCTGGGATCAGAAGATCCCAGATCTCTAGCCCTCCATAATCTAAATATGCTCTTTTCACTTTTTTTCTAAATTAGAATTCTTGCAAGAAGTGGTTTTCACTGGATAACAATGTATTTTATAAAAATAATAAAAACACTGCGATCAACTATGGAAAAAAGGCATCACTGCAACTCATTATTGTTTTCAGATATCTGCCAGCTATATGCAGGAAGCCCAGAAATATAGACCATTGCCTGCAGAAGTATATTCATTAGACTACAGCAGATGGGTTACCAGATTGTGCTATAAGTATTTATAGTGTTGACCAATTGGATTTTGCAAGCATATTTGTTATGTATATATAGAACTGAAAAGTTGAGTTTGAATAATAAATAACGCAGGATAGAGGGGAACAGAGACACTATGCCTTTTAAATGCATAGCTTCTACAACCCCCCGTCTTAATCAATGAATAGCTGAAGCAGCCTAGAAGGTGTGAGGCACTGGTATCTGACATTCTGAGACTGGAAACAGAGACAGTATTAAAGGTCAGGTGTGTTCAGCTGTCTTTCTGTCTCAGTTGGGCTATATGGACAACTGAGCAACTGCGACAACCGATACTCCACTTCAAATGAATGGGAATGCAAACTTATGGGAGAAATTGTGTATTTATATCAATCAATGAACATATATATGTGGTATATGATACTTACACAAATGTGCATTGCTGTCTGGAGTCTTATTCTTAGCACCATTTAATGCAGTTATAGAATTAGTATGTAGGAGAGGCAGTTCACTGAGGCTCTCCTAGATATTTCTATTGAGATTTATGAGCAAGATTTGGTCCATTATTAGCAAGTTTATTTTTGATGCAGCTATGTGCATGCTAATCATTCACAAGCTGCATAGCACATTCTCTCTCTGCTCAAAGCAAGATTATGTGGAATAAAATCCAATTTAGGCATGGGAAGTAAAAATAAAACAAGCTTCCTTTAATGTCATTAGTACCAATGGGATGATGAAAATGATGACTCAACTACATCAGATATTTGTGTAAATTATGCTTAGATATTGCAAAAACTGAGAAAAAATTGACAAAAACATTTATAGTAATCAATAACAATGACGCTAGGCTGTGAAAATCACCTAAACGTTCATCCTGCCTTCCTCTGTCTTGACTGTTCGCCTATAAGAACAGCTTTTTCCATAACCCTATTCACAGAAATTTAGATCTAACCAAAATAATTCTTACTTCATGTATCATCCCTGGATTTTCAAAATATTAACAGATTTTTGCACTGAATAGGTTGTTATGGCCATGTTAGAGAGCACACAACAGGCAAAACAACTTGATCTTATTTTGTCATTTCGAAAGTAAACCACAGCAGAAGAAAATGGAACAAATGTTGCAATTTTTTATCCCAAATCAAACCAAGTCTACTGGACTATCAGGTGGGAAAACACCCTTGGAGTTTGGAGAATATGTTCAGTTTCTGTGTTCATGTGAGTTGTGGCTGTCCCGTTTGCTAGCAAGAGCAACTTGCCAGCTCTTGCAAGTCATGCAAGTCTTGCTTGCACAAGTCATGACAAAGCCATGACTTTTGCAAGCAACATGGCTTGCTGGAAAATTTTGTTTTTCACTTTGAATTCAAAGCCAGGTTGGATAAAAGGAAGAAAAATATGTCAAACCCCTTCAAGAAAGATAATAAGGTGACATTGAGCACATGTCTAAGGCATGCTAGAAAAAAGTTCTTGAGGAAACTGAAAATATGACAAACCTAGCAAACCAAACAAGGTAAACAAAAATATGTACTGCACCCGAGACATAGTGATCAGTCTTGGATTTGACTCGACAAGAAAGGCATCACTGAGTTCTCTGATTATGTTTTTCAGAATCTCATGGTATTCTCTCTGTAGTACATGAGCAGATGTCACAAGAAACCAATCAGTCCAATCAAAGGCAGATTTTGGAAAACATAAGGGCTATTTCATGTTCCAAGTTCTGGGAGAAATTAATTGTATTAATTTCTTTTTCTAAACTAAACTAGAGAGAGGCCAAAAATTTTACCAAGTTATTGTTGAACTAGGGTCGTTTTATCATACAAAGTTTCCAACATCCAGCCTTAAATAAAAAAAAAGAAAAGGTTCGAAAAAATCAAAGTAGTCAGTATTTAGAGTTATCTATAACAGTCTTACTGAAAGATTTTTGAACTTCAATTGAAAACAGAGCCCAACTGTGAATATTTTGATCTTTGAGTATGTACAGTTATTCAGTAAGTATCTCAAAGTTTGGTGGAAGAATGTGAACAAAAGTAGCTTTTGCACTATTTTTAAGTCAAAATTAATGCACCTTCTGGACCATTTCACAGCAAATTTAGCAAGGCATTGCTAAATTTTTCTAACATCATTTGTCCTCAGAAGGTGACACGTGACAGCTGTCACATTACGTCTCAACTTGTCACCTCGCTCTCTAACAGCTTTCAGGGTTTCCTTTCCCTGGACACCTTCAGAGCTTGCAAAAAGCTTTATATGCACTTTGATTCACACCTACACAATGCTCCGACTTTGCACAGTGCTCTTCTACCAAAAATGGCCTTTCTCTTGCCATCCTTTTGTTTTCCCTACGTGTGTTCAGCCTCTTCACATCTGCTGCTTCTGCTGTCAAGTTTGAGGTCTTATTTCATCTCTTCCTACCTCTTATGTATATATATATATATAAATATATATATATAGATAATGTTATTTTGAAAGTAGCATTTTATCTAAGCAAACATACATCTATTTTATACATTGCACCATGGAATATTGCACCCGCAGACAGAAAAGATAGGAACAACACTGGCTATGTAACAGAAATGAATGTGCTATTACACCCCTTTCGTAGCATCAGATGTGCAAAAAATAGGACATTACACGGTGTTCCTCTTTAGACAGCATCTCTGATGTAACTAAATCTAGCTATGCTCATGTCTGCATTTTGGTCAGACAACAAACAAAACCCTTCCGCTATATTTAAACAGAGAGTCTATTGGAAACAGTTTGTTTTATGCAAAGACAAACTAAAAAGTAAATTAACAGTGTGAAAGTTTTAAATAGAGCATTATGTGTTACCATTCGTTGTAAGTTGGGTTCAGTTAATCAAGCTATCTATACAGCATTCTTGAAATTCAATGGTTTCTGGCAGATGTGGGCAAGTTAACTTTTAAATGTAATTATTAATGGTTATTACATTTTTTAAAAAGTAACTGATTTAGTAACTGAGTTGCTACCTGGTAAGAATAACTAATATGTAGGGAAAGTAAGTATTGTGCTACTTTGATGGAGAAAAAAAACAGCTTAGGTATGTAAGACCATTTTGGATCCCCTCTTACTATAACTTTCAAATACATGTTCAGGTGTTTTTCGATTATGAAAACTTTAAAATCTCTAAGAAAGAAAACAATGCTTTCACTGGTTGAGGTCCTGGTTTTTGGGAGGCTTCTGACCCACATGCAAGACACTCTTGAGACTCAAATACTAAAATACACAGATTAAGTTTATTACTTGAAGACAAAGAATGTGCAGTCGTCTCGAACCAAGGGGTGAGGTTCTTGAACAGAAAAAAGAAAACCAGTGGAAACGAACAATTGCTATAATTAAATGAGGAATGAACAGCTTATGATAGATAGAAGAGAAGAACATCAGGGAGGAATGAGCAGTCTAGAGCAGTGGTCCCCAACCACCGGGCCGCGGACCGGTACCGGTCCGTGGACCAATTGGTACCGGGCCGCGCAAGAAATAATTAAATATGTATTGAGTCTGGAGGAGCTTTTATTTTGAAAATCGTACACTGGATGCCGAGGGTTGAGTCTTGCGCCAGCTCACAACGCACGCACGCAACTGCTGTTGCACAATAACTTTTTTTTCTTTTTATAAACCCTTAACTACAGTTATATTCAAGTACAACTAATATATATATATATATATATATATATATATATATATATATATATATATATATATATATATATATATATATATACAACAGCAATGGTGGTTTTAAAGTAAAATTGCCCAGGTTGCCCTACTTTCTGGTGATTATTACATAGCTTGTCATTTGTCAAAACTGCTGACTGCTTAATTAGAAATCCTAATTAGCTGTTATTGTCAGCCTTGAATCAGTATGGCACTCAAGAACCACACTCTCACCATTACAAAAACAGTATAATTTCTATTCCCTTTTACTTATTTTGCTTTATTATTTAAATAATTAGTGATTCACATTGTGAATCTATTTGCACAAATTACTGCAGGTATAAACAAGTCACAAAAATAAGCACATTCACCTCTGACAATCAATTCAACCTGCTTCATCAGTGGCGACAGCCATTTTGCATTTTCATAAATACTTTCTAAATGGATCATGCAAATCAGGCTTAGAATTAGCAGGAGGGATGGTGATGATTTTGTCTCCATCTGTGGCATCAAATGTGGCATCAAATGTCCCCGTTACTACGTAGCTAATTGATAATCGCTGTCATTCTACTGCATTTAGAAATGGGAGCTGGTCCCAGCTGCATAAATTAAGACTTGTGCTGTTACCTAATTGCTCCGATTAGCATGAGCTCTGTGTCAAAATGGTGATGCTAATCATAGTACAGGTTCTCCAAGCTTCTTCTGACGAAGAAGCTTGCAGAAACCACATTATGGCAATATGGTTTCTTTGCAAAAGCCAAAGAAACCATATTGCCATAACATTTGGTAAGTAAATAATGACAGCCTGTGTGTGAAGCTTGGTAAAGAGAGATAGCATTAAAGGTACATTACACCTTTTTCAGTTTTGTTAGTTTTTTGTGTAAGAGATGAAATATTATTCTGTTAAAACAATGAATACAGTTGAAAGCCAAAATGCAGAGGTACTCAAGACTACAAGAAAGTTTGACCTGATGGTGAAAAAACAGGATGTTTCTTTTTTTTTTTTATTATATCTTTATTGATTCTCGAGAAAGTATCATTTACATGACAATAGGCATCACCAAACTAACTTCAACATTTGAAATAAGATTAACATATAGACCATTGCCTTATAACAGTCAAATCAAAAATGTAACTACACTTCTCTGAGAAAGATTTTAAAGTGATTATAAAGAAAAGAAAGTGTGAAATAGAAAAAACTAAGGAAGAAGAAAGAGAAAAAAAAAAGGGGAATACAGTAACAAAACAATATAATATAAAATAATTATAAAGTGTGGCTATTCTAGGAGAGTGGATTGCTGAGGAAGTTTAACAAGTTTGGTCTTTAAAAATGAAATCAGGTCTTTTAGGTTTTACATAGTCTACCCAAATCTTCCAACACTGATCAAATTGTTCAGTCCTGTGATTGAGAGAGGCTGTTATTTTTCCCATTTAAAAACAGGATGTTTCTAAAAGAAAAAAAAGTAAAAATAAAATTCTTTGACGTAAAAGTCGGTGAAGAGCTACATAAAATCTGTAGAGAACATCCTCAGGATGAGAATAATTTACTGCATGTACAGCATTAAATTAGTGGCCTTTGTCCCTTTCCTCTCCATGAGCCCATGTTATCCTTACTCTCTTATAGATTGTTTCAGTTCATGCATGACTTAATGGATTCTCTGTCTCCTCTTTTGTGCAGAGTATAGACATCAAGGAGTGCTGATAAGACACTAAAACAGGCAGTCATGTGAATTCAGGTGTGTATGACACAAGGAAAGGGAAGGAGTAGTTTTCCTTTAAAGCCTCAGTTTGACAGATTGCCAGTTAAACCACTTCAAACCGGTGGCTGTTGTTGCCGTCCACCTAGGATATCAGGCTAATGAAGAGCATGAAGAAGACTAAATGACAGGGGATTGGGAAAGTGACTAAAACAGCAGAAAGGGGGATGAAAATCTCCACATGGGGTCATGCATTAAGCTGATCAGTTGGGTGTGAACCCAGTTTAGCCGACTTAAATGAAATCAAAGTGCATTATGCGAAATTGAGCAAATAAAGGTCTGGGCAGTTGTTAGCCTGTAGTGCACCAATGCCATGCAGTACAACATCCTCAGAGGTTAATGCACACTAATCCTGAGGTTTATCACATGGGTTGGTTTTAAGAGATTTTCTGTCATGCTGTAAAAATTTGTTAATATGTTGGAGTAAAGGATTGATGCAGTGAGACATTATCTATAATTTGACTTAAATATTGCTTAAATGATTAGTGGACTCATTTAATATAAAAAAGTAGCACCCAACTAATGCATGTTATTCTGGGTAAAACCTGTCTAAATAGAGAGGGAAATTATTTTGACATGCACAGTATCAAACAATTTTACTACATTAAATTATGCATAATGTATTATTTAATATTCCAGACACTTATAGCACAATCAAGTGTATTACCTTCAGCTGTTATTAAAACGCTGCATATGTCAAACATAATCCAAAAGAAAACTGACTTTGCAATTACTCACTTTTAAGTGAAATCTTCCATGAACAGGATGACACAGTCAAAGCAGCTGCAGACATAAGCAATAGGGCCAAGCAGAGAAATTTGCTGACAGCACGAAAACCAACAAAGGGCATTGTTTCAGTTTATATGCGCTCACAAGGACTCACCATGATAAGACAACTAAGAGGTAACGGGAACAGTATGTGAAGGATTTGTGTCCTAAAATTAGTTTTAATAAAGGGTCTAGAATAAAGCAGAATTATTAAAAGTACACATCCCACAAATCGTAATTTTCTACAAACGGTTACCTAAGAATCCATAAATAAGAAAATTGCCGGAATCTTCAATTCAGACACAACAGAATTTATAAATATTTCAATGAAAAATTGGTTCTCTTTTAAGTATTTTTTGTCACTGCCTGATCCACAACTGTGTTGATCCCTAGAGAGACATCCGACATACAAGCCATTACATTCAATGATACAAAACTGACAAACCAATCTTTATCTCATGAGGGGTGTGTTTGTTCTTTTGATGTCTAACATTTTTTCAAATGTTAATTTTTTTTCTCTTATTTTGGCCTGCCAGTAACAACAAATAGGTTCAGATGACAGCTTCACAACAGCTGTCATCTGAAAAAAGTTATTTTCCTTTATTTTTGTATCAATTGTGTGTAAATAAGCATATTATAGTCTGTTTAATTAAGAATGCTCTTTCATTTGGGTTGGTGATCAGACAGAAGATAATTAAGAATGGGAAACATGAATGGGCAAGCTAAATTACATACTTTCAGAAATGGGCTCAGGGAATATTAAGTGAACAGAATGTCTCACTGTATTGATAATGTTATCAGTTATACATTCAGATCTTGTGTCTAACTGAACAGGCTGTGGCTTAGTCTGGGACATTAGGAAATGTGCGGTGAATTTTAAACATTTGTTTGAAAGAGGGGAAATTGGTATATGAATAAAATGTATAAATATCTCATGTTTTTGTCTCTAATTCTTTTTTAACCTTTTTAAAAGTTCATTACAGCATAACAAAAACTCGAATAGAGACACCATCCATTATACTTTGGAGTTAAAATATTGCATCTGTCAAGGAATTGTTGACAAATTGGAAGAATTTTGAAAAAAAAAAAGATGAGATGACAATCAAAACTGTAGCTATCAAAGCGCACATTCAAAGACAGTTGCTTGGCCAGAGAAAAGGTAATATGTAATTAATGAACCTTATATGTACAGTAACTGACATCTAAAACTGTTTTTCTATGTTTTTCCCCCACATTACCACCCTCTTGCTCCCCCACCTCCTTTCAGCCTCACTTCATCTCCCCTATGAACCCTATCTTGCTCAGTGAAACATTTCCATGCACATGCTGCTTGAGGAAGGCAGCTGAGCCTCTTTGAGCACCAACAGCTGCAATGGTGTGATAAGGTAGCAAAAACCCAGGCCCGGGGTTTATTTTTTAGCCACGGTCAGAATCCTGGTGTTGTAGAGGTTTGGAGCACAACAGCGATACATCACCACTAAGACCATTTTCATCATTCCTCATACAATTTTATAGCCCTAAATGAAGACCTGCAGCCCATGTTGAAGTTTTTACCTCAACTGCTTTGTCAAAGGAAGAGAAAAGAGGATAGAACAAGAATGGATAAGATGAAGCGAGGAAAAAAGCTAAAATGACAAAACTCCTCACAACAAGGCCATTTTCCATTTCCATCTAGGTGACAGTGATCTATGTCTCCTGTTGAGCAATATACTTTGTTTTCTCCTTCTGTCCTTTAATCTCAGATTAAACAATATAGATAGAGTGTACATCAGTTCAAGGAAGGATAAGGCCCACCCTGTGGTGCTTTATCAATGACATTCTGCTGGAAATTCACTGTGTCAGCGTACTGTACAGATTACTTGTAAAGCATGCCCTTTCCATCGATTCCAAGTTTAAAATGCATTACTGGAACTACGTCTACTGTTGTTGGACCGTAGAACGCCTTTCACTTGCATAGCCTGAATTCATATTTATTTATATGGTACACAACAGTACCTGCATGCAACAGAGTGTTTTCAAAACATAGAAAAAGAAGATACAAATAACAGCATAATTAATTTAAGAGGTTCCAAAAAATAAGGCAGACAGTGTGTTACGTGCAACTCTAATTCCAAGATCTGAACATGTGACACTCACAGTGGCAAATTAAGCCATATGTTAATGATTAGGCATCAAAGGCCCACAGTTTTAACCTCCTACCCTTTTATTTCACATATTTAAAGGCTACTTTTAAATGTCAAGATTTCTCATAGTTACAAGGATGTTAACCTACCCACTAGCCCTCACATTCTCACACTCTCTGCACAAAATCTGATGCTTCCTGACATATTTTACCACTTTCTATTCCCTATGTCTTTTCAATTACGGATAATTGCCTCTCTAAATACGGGTGGATAGTGAAAAGATGACGCCTGAAATGCCAAAGTCATTGGGCTGCTTATTGAAAGCAACGTTCCTCTGTCCCAGCATGCAATTCCTGCATTGATTTTCAGAAGGCGACGCTGTTGATCCATGAAGGCAACATGGTGGCATATATTAGAGTCATTTGAGCCAATTAGAGTGATGTATGTCTCGGCAGCCGGTGGTGCCACAGTGTGCGACACACTCTAGTAGAGACACCCTCCATCATATTTCAGAGTAATTAGAAAAACATCACGGGCCACGAGAGGCGTGTTGGGCTGAGCGTGCGACTCCTGGCACACTGTGACACTGGACAAATAGCAAACACTATTTAACGTTGATTTATGATGCAGATTTTTCCTCCATATATCACTTCATTTGTCTTCATTTTAGGGGGGGAAATATCTTCTTCACAAGTCAAATCACAGATGATTTACCTGACAATATTAGGAAGGGAACACCTCCCCTGCCTGCTGAATTAAAGCTTTACCCCAGAGCTGCAGGGAGTGCTTTGGGTTCCTTGCAGGTCCCTCAGAGTCATAGCAAAGACTAAAAGGAGCTTAACTCAAGCAGCCAACCTTAGGAGGCCTATTTCTGAAAGAATTGGGATGGTAGAGTTGTGTGGAAAATATAAACTGTGTTTGTGTGTGTGGGGCACAAACCCTATTTTTCTCTTCACTGCTCCCATGGACAGCCTCCTAAATCCTCCCCTATAGACCCATACATATATAAACAGCAAACAGTTGCTACAGTTGTTTGTGTATGTGGGTGTAAAGCTTTATTTTTACACTTGTGAGTAATAAATAAAACTGACAATTGCATGTGCCACATACATAGTTGAAACAAGATATTTACACACACCAAATAAAGATATACACATTTTTTTACACTGAAGTAAGATCAAACAAAATTTGTCTGTCAGTCAGATACTGTAAAGCCAATAAGCTTGTTTCCTCGTGTTCCTTGTGCGTTGTAATATTACAGATTCAAATATTATCAGAAAAAGGTATTATATTATCTTGTCGCATACACTGTAAACCTTTACTTAACTGGGACAGATTTGGGGTGAAATGGAAACATAGATTGAAACGATAAGAAGCTCCAGTGCAGAAAATTAGCTCTGTTTTTTCTCTGTATGACAAATTGAATCGAAACAATATCCCATACTCTGACAGAGTGACTGTGTCCTGTTTTACCTTTTGCTCTATCTGCATTTGTTTGTTCTCAGCAGGTTCAGATCAGATTACGCAGGTACAAAGTGTTACATGTGGTACAGGTGCCACTTGAAAATATGCAAAACTGTCACTGACTTCTCTGACAGTTGTCCTTACAAAATCAACCAGACTCCTTGATTTTTTATTTATTTATTTATTTATTTTTTTATTTATTTAGTTAATTAGTTAGTTATTCATTTAATTAGTTATCTTTTTGGGAAACTGATGAGTGGTTTTCAGCATGTTTTACATGTAAATTACTAAAAAGTGTGGAAAGTATTTGTATTAAACCCCCGTTCCGATATACCCCTCTGGGTGTTCTAAGCAAACACCCAGAGATACAATTGGATGGTATAGATAAAACTGTACTGATCTGTTAAAATCCAAAGAAGACTTTTTGGCAAGATTTTAAAACAAATGTTTATTGAGGCTCTTCATCCAACCTGACTAGGCTTCAGCTATTTTGCAAACAGAAATTGGAAAAGAATTTAGATGGACAGATGGCTAGGTCTGCAATCTTCCAATATTCATAAATATAAATATATATTATCCAGATCTGAATTAGAAAATTATCCTGTCAAACCTTTATTTCACAAAATCAACATAGGTCACGTTGAAAATTAAACAAAACACCAAGAATTAGCTGTGTTTATGATGCAGGTTGTATAAAATGGACTCTAAGTTATGTTATGTTGTTACCTGTCCTGCTCCTTCCAAGTTTCTTTTCATCTTTCCTGAGGCTCTTCCTAATCCAGACAGATCCTGTTTTTTCTTGAACGGAACACCAAAAGGGATTTCAATCATTGGTAATTGAAGACCCTGCTGCGAGTAAATGAGCTTTAATCTGACAGACGGAGTGTGAACCATTAGCACTGTGGGTTTAAGCATTTGCATGGCACTTTTAGTGCAGTGCAGATTGAGGGAGGATTTATCGAAGTGTCAGTAGCTTTACAGTTGTGCTGAAAAGCCATTTCTGATTTCAGCTGGTTGGGTATTTTTAGCTCATGCAAAGCATCTTGGATAAGCACTCCTTTAATGCACTAGAAACAGCTCTGACATTAAACACAACTAAAAGCTGTTTGGATTGTGAAACACGTACATACACACATATTGTTAGTCATCATTAATTAATCATTAAGTCTTACCACTGTTTCATATTGAACAGATAAATTCAAATACATTTTCCATTTAAAATATGCACCATGTCCACATTCTGTATGTTTTATATTTTCATTCTCCATACAGGTTTAATGCCGCAGTTTATAGACAGCTTGATACCTCAGTTTATAGGCAGACAGAAATACACAAAAGAAATTTGGAGATATGACATTAGCATGAATTAAAAGTTAGAAAAGTTTTACATATAAACACAGCAACCTACGGAAGAGGATTAGGGCCACTGGAAAATAAAAAATAAAAATTCTGACTTTAAAGTCAGAATTCTGACTTTTTTGATTCTGACTTTAAAGTCAGAATTCTGACTTTCTGAGGTTAAAGTCAGAATTCTGAGATTAAAGTCAGAATTCTGACTTTCTGACTTTAAAGTCAGAATTTTGAGATTAAAGTCAGAATTCTGACTATATTCTCAGAATTCAGAATTCTGACTATATTCTCAGAATTCAGAATTCTGACTTTATTCTCAGAATTCAGAATTCTGACTATATTCTCAGAATTCAGAATTCTGACTTTATTCTCAGAATTCAGAATTCTATTTATTTTATTTTATCTTTTTTTTCGGTGGCCCTAATCCTCTTCCGTAGCATCTGGATCTTTCTGTGTGAAAGAAGATTTGTATGTATTCTTTGACTGATTTAATTTTCTGTTTTCTGTAAAGATTTGACCAGTCAGTTTTAGATGATTTTTCTTTAAGCATTAGAACTCATGAGGTACAAAAACATTTCCTTTTAGCCTTCCAATAATCATTTATATTAAAATTAGAAACAACGTGTTAGTGTGAGAGAAGAGTCACTTTAAAGCTGATGTACTCAAAGCAAAGACAAATGATTCAAACTCCACATTTTAGAGGATAGCATTTTATATAAACTGCTATCATGTTCGCTATCATCAATCGCCATTAATTTTTTTTATCGGGAAATTTGTCTGTAACTCTCAGGTTTCCAAAAGATGTAAAATATAAATCCTTTAAATGTTTTAGAAGTTTCAACTGAAATTTCCTTATACACGCTTGTGTGCTCCTCTTTGACCTTATCAGCACCTGAAGTGTTAGAAGTTGTCTTCCACAGGTGGATTAGTGGCTTCTGATCTGGCTCATCTACAGATTAAAATCCAAATTTTTTTGCTGCCCTATTCTTTTACTTGTAATTAGTTAATCCTCTAATCCAGCTCCTGGTCAGCAGGAACACTCTCCAAAGACAGCTTGCTTGCTTGGCCAAAGCTTAAGCTGCTATGACGAAAAGCTGTTGCCAGACTCTGAATCAGTTTTATAACAAGTGGTGAGAATACACAATTTCTTGTTGTCAGATTTGTGTGAAATGGATCTGGCTAACTGTAAATTTGTAAACTTTGTCAGACTGTGTAAAAGATGGAACTGTGGATGATTTGTAACAACTGTGAGGATTTGCAGTTCCACTTTCTTGGTCCAGTCAGATATGCATCAAAGTTCTTCTAGTTGTTCACAACAACCAAATATTCATTGTTTTATTCTACATTCTTCTCATAAATACCTAGTTAAAAACACACTTCACAATACCAGCATGCTCTTACAGTTAAAAATGACTCTTATTTGTTAGTCCCTTTATTTTATCAAATACATTAAATACGTTACAAGTTGAGCTTCTGCTGTGTTGTCAGGTGTAGAGAGTTTTTTTTATTCATATTCATTGCATTCTGATTGTGATGAGTCGTAGTCAATAGACTTAAATCACACTGAGGTCTCAAGGACAAATACTCATGACTTACCTCAAAGTTTGGGGCAAAGTCAGGTAATCACATTCCAGTAAATTTGTGATTTATTAGTCAGGAAAAATTGCTGAGCTTGGGGTATAATTGGTTAGTAACAATCTATTCACGTTAGTTATAGTTTGTTACACTGATCACACTGCTAATGGAATACAATACAACTACTTTCTATGCAACACTCTCAAATAAATAAATACAACACTCTCAAATAAAATTATATACGAGGTCTGTATTACTTTGTACTTAACTTCAGAACAAACTGAAGTTAAGTTTTCTCCAACCATTACAAAGTATTTCCTCTTCCAATTTAAAGAGCCTCCAGTTGGAAACAATTGCCGCACTTCAATCAATACCACTTAATTCCAAATTTTTATACATCAATTACTGTTAAATTACAGCTGAAATAGAAGTACCGTAGTGTGAACTGGTGTACACAGAGCGATACTTCACTGATGCCGAATTGATTAGCCTCATGAGATAAGAGAGGTGAAACTGCGGCCAAACTCCAGCCATACCTCTCCCAGTGAGAAATCGCACTGGACAGGTAATCGGAATGAAGATAAACCAGTGGCACTGGGATCTTAATTACTTTGCGGGTAGTCTAATTGTATTGCCATGTGTAGTCCGCCAGTCTTTCAGTTTATACTAACAGCATTAAATTCAAAGACAAGTAGATGCCATATGTTGAGACTGAAGTTGTCATCTTGCATTGAGGACTCATCCTTACTCTCCATTTGTGTCAGGTGTTTCCCTCAGTGGCAAAATGGAACAAATGTTAAGGGATAATTGATTGAATAATACAATTGCTCATGTAGTACACATGCACACACATCACAGAATTTCTTAATGTGCTCACTGATTCTTATCAGGCAGGAAATGAGGGTTGGATAAGAGTTATCCAATTATTTAATCTAATGAACAGCATTTGAATGGATACAGTTTCACAAATGCATATTTGTTATGCACATTACCATCATGGTAAAAATAAAGTACACCCTTCAGCATCCGTAAGGGTCTAAAATATTCAGTATTATCACATCTTTACCAGGTCGTAGACTTATTTTGAAATCAAAACAAGTATTGTCTGACTGTAGTTCCTCTGAGACTTAAAAAGCGGCCATCATGTAATTTATTTTTAAAGCCCTCCGTCACAAGTCCAGTATGTTTAAAATTCACAGCCAGAGGCTTGATGACCGGTGGAGATAGGCATTAGTGACCCTGCAAGAATAAGTGGATGGATGGAAAAAGATTTTGTGGCAAAAATGGCATCATTAAGATTATGTCGTCATAAGAACAGATGTAATTTCTGCTCTGTTTTGAACCAGCGTTGCTTCTCTGCATAATGTTGGCATCTTCCTGCCAAAATTGCACTTTACATTTGTGAACAATGCAGTGATTTTGATAGTTCTACTTCCCCCTACATAATACATCTGTTTTTGTATTCATGGAGGTTTTACTACTCTTCTGTAATGTTACCGTTTAGTTGTTATTTCAAAAGCACTATAGTAAAATCCAGTTCTCCATCTGCAGGTACTTTTTTATCTAAAATTTGACTTCATACTAATTTAAAGTATTTGATGGTTGAAATGGAAGATAAAGCAGTGATGTGAAATAACACTGCAGGTGTTATCCATATATGTCTCTCACTTTTTGTTTTTAATAAAGGGAGAATTCAGATGCAGGAAATTTCTGCTTTTGACTGACATTATTCAGACAATGCAGATTTTGATGGCATATCATTATTCATATATGTCTCTCACTTTTTGTTTTTAATAAAGGGAGAATTCAGATGCAGGAAATTTCTGCTTTTGACTGACATTATTAACAAATGCTTATTTAACATTTTTAGAATGATCTGCTTTGTAAAACAATGGAGAGATCCACTGTAATTTATTAATGTTTCATATTTATGGCATCATATTACTTTGTTATGATATTTGTTTTTAACATGTAGCTTTTTTGATTTGTTTGCATGGAATGTTCCATCTGCACAACATTTTTATATCCCTCTGTGCATGTGTGTTTATCACAACTCAGACGAGAGTTAAAATTTAACAGTCCTGACAAATGTGCTTCTTCCAAACTGCCTACACCCCCACAAAAGGCTTGTTAAAGTGCTACAGTACCAGGAGACCATTTGTCATTGAATGCTAAATAAACAGCAGAGAACAGACAAGTAATTGCTTCATCAGAGTGTGTGGTCTCTGCTAGGTAAACGGTGCAAGAGGTGGAAGATGTTTTCACTTTTGAGGTTTTTTAAATTTGCAAGACTGCAGCTGCACACTTACTTTGATAAGTTAAATAACAAACGCATGTGCCACATTACTTTATTTTACCCTATCTTTCTGTCTAAAACTATTTCCTTGGGAATAGTCAGAAAGGAGCCATCTACATATCCTAACAGCTGGCAATCACACCAGTATAGTCATTCATATAACATTAAGACAATAAATGTGCTGTAGAAACTAAAAGCACTGACTTCATCAAAACCTTTGCCACATTGTTTATGTACACAGGTTTCATGGCTGTCAGTGATAGTAGTAAAACCCTCCACCTTCAATGTAAAATCATGTAAAATGAATCTCTTCATTTGAGAGAAAATCTGGCTTTCAGAATTTATGAAACTTTTCATAATCATCAACCTTTATCTTGCAGTTCAGAACAACCAAAATAATGTTGGCGGTTGCTGTTCTCTAAATCATGACCATGTGTCTGATGATACATTTTCATTTTCAATATAACACTGGTCACATGTCAGATTGAGAGCAGAACTTTACATAGACCTAGTGGGTCACTGTGCCAAAGATCTGCCTCTCCTAAAGAAGTTCAACATCATTTGCATTCCCCACACGCTGCACATTTACACACATTTAATAATAATAGGGTGGGACTACTGAGGAATGTGTCCATGCAAGCAAAAACATTCAGCCCATGGTTTGGCAGAAACTCGCTGCCAAGTCTTCTAATTTGCCCTCGCTGTGTTTTCTCCTCCTCGTGCAATCAGGCTTTTGTGCATTTGTATGGATAACTGGGATAAAGACAAAGAGCTAAGCCTATTTATTTCCTCTCAGACAGGAGCTGTTGGTGCGTGACCGGGAAGAACTCTGGAGGCAATGCTGACTGAAGCAGGCAAGCTGTGTGGATTCAACTTGTCTGAAGCCAGAGTTCTGTCAATGACCAAACCACAGCAGAAAATCAGCCTTTGTTTTCCAATACAGGGAAATGAAGCAACAGATCCAATACATGTACAATAGTATTGATGCTAAATAATCCTTCCAATGTACTGCTTGTATCTTGATATAGATAACAGTACAAATCTGAACTTGAAGAGTAGCATGTATTCATAGTTGAACTCAATTTCAACCCGTTATTTTTTAAAAAGCATTCAGGACAGATCACTGTTTTAAGGCAGGTGTGTCAAACTCCAGTCCTCGAGGGCCACAGTCCTGCAACTTTTAGATGTGCCTCTGCTGCACCACACCTGAATAGAATAATTAGGTCATTAGCAAGGCTCTGGAGAACTGACCTACACAAGGAGGAGGTAATTAAGCCATTTCATTCCAAGGTTTTGTACCTGTGGCACATCTAAAAACTGCAGGACAGCGGCCCTCCAGGACTGTTTTAAGGTAATCTTTGCTGCCTACCGGCCTGAGCACTATGCAGTTGCTTATCCTGCATCACATTATCATTAGTGACACAAGAATAATACGACATGCATTTTGTTCACAACTACCCTAAATTTCCCATTATTACCATTTCCTGTGTTAATAAAAGTGGAAATACTTGGGTACTCTCCCACAAGCAAGATGCATTGCTACCAGTCAATTTAGAAGTATACTTTAAAGTGTGTTATTTCCAATTTCCTCCTAGAGTTGTGATGTTTCTGCGCTAGAGAAAAATGTGTCACATCTGTTTTTTCTTCTGAGCACAGAAGGCTGAATGTAGTATCATTATTATCTTTACACTAATGTTTTTTTCAGAATGCCCATAAGAACTTCTCAATGTAGATTTTGTCCTTTGTCTTTTGCTATGGCTTCTTAAGACAAAAAATAAATATAATAGTTTTAATTGGCTTTAAAGTGTTTCATGGTTTAGATAATTGTTTTCCATACAAAAGCTTCTTTCAACATTACCAGGTTTGATTGTGGAAGCAATGCAAGGTAGCTTGATTACAAAGTCTAATTTGACCTAAAACACACACGCACACACACACACACAATTACTGCATACCTCTATACCAGACTAGCAATAGAGGCAAACTAACTGTTAAAATGTGTGAAGAATATCAAATTGGTATCATCTGCATAAAACAATAAAGATTAGGCAACATGGTGATGGGTCCTGGGATGACCTTTTTGCTCAAAAATGTCAAGACTTGCTCATGTTAAACCGTTTCCAACACAACTCTTGGATCTTGGCATTTCATGGCCCTCCTTTGGTCTTTCTGATGTCATACCCGGGCGGTGTCGGACGCCATCTGTTATTCTCATGGAGACAAGAAGTTTCCTGCCTAGTGTATTAAGCTGCACAGGTAAAAAAGTGAACCTGTCCAGTATCAGGAAGATCTTAACAGGCTAACAAGATGAATGAACACTTCTTGAAGCATTGTAATTCTGCAATCCTTTAAATGGCTAAAGAAAAATGACTAAGCAGCAAGATAAGATCAATTTGAAAAAAGACAAATAATAAACATTTATTTAATATTTATTGCAGTCTTTTCTCTTTTTCTAGCAGTGGAAAAAAAGTTGAAAATAGATGGGGAACGATACTGAGAGTGATACACAAATTCGGCCCTCTTCCCTTCATTTGGAAGGAAGGCCATGTGTTGTTCCTCTGCTCTTCCTTCCCCTCAAAGCTCAGGAGGAATATCTAATACTGCTGCTTTTGCTGTCTGTATACATTGTGAATTCCAGTTACGGTGTGTCTGAATCATTGGTATTCAGGGCGCAGGATCCAAAGAGTGGATGTGCCCGCCAGAATCGACATTGTACAGGTTTATTGAAATACTCTGCTCGCTCTTCTGGTAATTGCTCTCTATCTTGTTTCTACTCCTTTCTTGTCTTATTGTTGTCTTCTAATTCTGTCACTTGTTTTGTCCCTTGTTTCTATGTCTTATTCCTTATTTGTCCTCCTTATTTTTTTTATTCCGTTCACAACCTCATTTTCCCCTTGTTTCTTTATTCACTTTGTCTCTATTATTTTCAAGCCTCTCCTGGTTTCTGGCTGCGTTTTCGTCTTCATTACTATTCTCTCCTATCTCACCTCAGAGTTCTTCTTTGTCCACCCATAAGACAGGAGAGGAGAATAACAAAGATTCCATCATCTGGCTTATGAATAGGTGATGTCGATGTCACTAATGTTCCTGCTCCTCATAAATACACATCTTATTACCTGCCTCTCTAATAAACCCCTAAATGTGCCTTGGCCAACTGTCTGCCTTCTAAAATCCACCTGTGTTGGATGTTGCCCTTGCTCATCTGCTTGTCTTTGGGAGCAGATTGCTTCTTTTCTGTTCAGCTCTGCCTCTTTCAGTGCTTCTACCGACACCAACATAAGAAGCGGGTGCTGTTCGCAGCCTGCCTTGTGTGCATCACTTAATTTTTTTTTCCTATCCTTTGTTCCGCGCTCTCTTTTTTTTTTTTTTTTTTTTACCCCGGGTGCTGATACACGTCTCTCTGATTCTGTCTTTCATTTTCCTTGACACTGCATCTTATTGTATACCCCGGTGTCTTTCTGAACTTTAGTGCAATGTCCCAAAGGGAGTGTTAACCACATGCAGGTGTAGATTTTGCCACCAAAATACTTTTAGGTGGTATCCATCAGTGCTTAACATGGCTTCTCTTGATTTCTTCAAGCAGTGGTAGGGTTGATTTTTTTTTTTTTTTTATTATTTTTTTTTTTTAGGATTCCTGCTTTATCTGTGGTGCTTGTGGGTCGGGATTTAGACTGGAGCATGTTAACAAAGGCAGGATTACAAACAAGATTTCCTTGTGCAGACTGAGCGAGGTCAAATATCACCCTGACCAGTGTTACCTCATTATCAGCTGAGAACTGTGGATAATCCTCTTCATGTCATGTGGGGCATGCATGAGTCAGAGATGAGGAAAGGAGAAGAGAGGAGGAGTGCAGTTGGTTTCATCATTGTTGTATTTTAGCACAGTTAAACAATACAAGCTCACTTTCATGCTGCACCATGCATAAAATCACCAGAATTGGTCAAAATAAACTATTATGGAGTATTAAAGAAAACATAATCAGAATAATGATTATGCAACTGAATCAAATGAGTCCAATTTTTTTTTTTTTTTTTAAAGCTAAAAAGCAATCTGTCTGGCTCTTTATTAGGTATGCCTTGCTGCACATTGGATTGGACCTTCTTTTGGATTCAGTACTGAATTAAATCTCTATGGCATAGAAGCAAAGTCTGTACCGACAAACTTTCTTAGGTACTGTCATGTCTGAAAGGTCTTTTTTTTCAGATTGAGATCTTTAAGACTTGAACCATTGGAGTACAGCCATCATGGTTATAAACCACCTTCTGTAACAATTGTCCACCAAAGGAGACAAAACAGAAGGATCCTGATTGAACTTTTTAATGAGACGGCTATATTGATAGATGTTAGACATAATGCACGGCTGTAGCAATGACAATGCTTTTGGATAAGATGTTTTTCACCATAGTGAATATCTGCCATTTTATGCGAATGGTCGTCTCCAGATGGCTCAATGCCCAAACTCAGTTTGATTTAGCTTTGTTCAATGATGCATGTAAGCCACATTGACCCACCCGTGTGATCATCTGACCTTGCTTCCCACTTGCCTGTCTGTGCCATTGAACATACTCAAATACCTCACCAGAAATAGAAAGTAGTTGTATTGTATTCCATTAGCAGTGGATTTAGAACCAGGAGTCAAACAAAGCCTTGTGTTGTAGGGGAATAGAGGTCTCCGTTGTTTTGATTTCTTGCAATTCATGAAGAGCATACACTGTCTGGAACTGATACTTTTTTATATATATATACTTTCCTGGCTATCAATGCCAGAATATTTTGAGTGGAATGTAGATAAAGTGAATTTGTAGAAAAGTCCAAAAGATGAGCATTATTTTCAGGAATAATGATATGTTTTTAGATTTGACTTTCACAACTGCAGGTAGAGGTAGAAGGCTACATAAATCATATAGATTCTTACCTTATTCAGTACATACATTTTTTAAATTGTAGGCTGAGAACATGCCGATTTTCCTTTTCTTCTTGAAATTTTCTTTTTTCCAGCTGAAACAAGGCTAGTTGCCAAATGAGTCTCAGAGAAACGAGTTTTTGTTCTCAAAGTTAATCTAATCATATTAGAAATAGGAAGCAGTGATGCAGAAAACAATAGCTCAAGGTGAGTATTAGAAGTGAGGAACAGGATGGACTTAGAAGAAAGATCCAAGTGAGAGTGACGGTTGATGGATGGAGGAAGAAAATGTGTCGAGAGGCTTAGAGGGGCTCTATCTGCCTGCTGGCTCTCCCCATAGGAACAGCTGTCTTTCAGAGTGTGACAGACGCAGATTCACTGAGGTGGGAGAGATGGTCTGACAACTCCTTTGGTCTTTTCACAGTCCATTTTTTCCACACACACTTTGTTATATACTCTGTAGTTTTGTCTTCCTTCAGTGGAAATACTTTTGTTCTTACCAAGGCAAGATATTTTGTACATCAGCAAAATATTTTAAAGCACTTATAAAAACGTCGTGAGGTAATGTTGTTTTTATTGCCTTCTCCTTTCGCCTCTCCAAAGTGAAAAGTCCTTCAATAAGTGGTTTGATTTGATTAGTCCCTTAGCTGTCTACTGTTAAGAGATGTTTTCAATTATCTTGCTTCTCTTTGCACCACAACTTATGGTTGTTTCAACCAGAAAACAGATTAAAGGTGGCTGGTAGAAGATAGTCTGTCAGCCTGATTTGTTCTCATTAAAGGGACAGAGGAGAAGTTGTCCAAAGGCCATAGATCTGTCATCAAGGTCAAAGCTGTGATTTCTAACTGTATCAAAAGAAAGTGTAACATTCTTTTAAAATTATAACATTTATAGAAACATTGCTTAGAGAAGCAATGTTTTTCAATCACACAATGCCTTTCACTTTGTTCGTTGTCAGATTTTTCAGAAACGTAGACATTTAATTAACACCAGCAAAAAATGCCAAAGCATTGCAAGCTCAAAAAGTAAAGAACCATGAAAAACGGAGTACAATCTGATCCAAATAAGATGCTTTTTTTTTGCCACAAGTGACAGGCAAAAGCCTAATACTTATTTCATCTTCAAAAAATATTCACTAAGAAGTTTTGTAAGTACTCTATATTTTTTGCTGTTCAAAGACTTCTTTAAAGAACTCCATATTTCTTGCACCAGTAAAGCAATGTTACAGTCCAGATCTTACGTCTTTAATAGAGGTAGGCTGAATCCCTCACCTTCACATCCATATCAAATGTGCAGTATGCACTTTTCAGCATGATGTAATGGTACATCATTCCTTACACTGTTTCTCCTGAAGCAGCTTCCACAAAGCTTAAACTTGGGTCAAAGTCAGTTCATGTTGCAAGGAAGCTACAGAAAATTATTTGGCGATGATACACTCCTGGACAACATTTTGTGACTGGAGAATAATTTTAATGTATTTGCATTTCACACTGTGGAATCATGTATGAGTAGTCCTGCGGCTCGTGACAAGTTCAAATATTTGTTTGTGCGTGCTTAATGCAAATGCTCACAGTAAGCTGGTGTAAACATTGCTCCAGGTGGGGAAGATGGCTTCATGAAGAGCATGCACTGTCTGGAATTCATCCCTTTTTCTATAAATCTTCCCGACTGTCAATGCCAGAATATTTTGAATGAGTGTAGATCAAATTAATATGGAGGACAGTCCAAAAGATGAGCATTATTTTTCAGGAATAAACCCTTGTCAGACAGGTGCCTACCCACTGCAAGACATCATCAGCTGAAGTTTCATGTCCCTTTACGACTAGAAGGTCCGTTTTGGAAAATACTCTGCAGTTTATGATGGAGTCGTCTTCACTGTGCTGCTTTGAATACATCTCCAGTGGGATTTCTTATTTATGGTACAGGTGCTGGACTTTAGTACCATCCAAACAAAAAAGTGTTCTAATCAGAAACTTTCTAATCCAATTTACTTCCACCTTTCAGTGTCCCATGTTTGCCAGGTTTTTTTCCCCCTCTCTTTTGTGCACATTCCAACTGAGGTGTTGTAGATGTGGGATTTGAAAATATTTGTCTTTTCTATAGCTTCTTATCACACATTTTCTTATGGCTGCTGGGCTCCAATCAGAATCTGTAAGGGGGTTAGAAATGTGTCTATGGATTAACAAAAAGTCCACAAAATTATCTTAAAATGCTCTAGCGAATTAGTTTGGGGGTCTGCTACTCAAATTTCTTGCTCTGTAACCACTAATGTTCATTCATTTTAATAGATTGCCTCACCTATTTGTTTGTGTTACTTCCTTCTGGTTTTGATTTCACAGCTTTTCTTAAAACCTAGCCATGATCCATCAGCACAAAATGCATTTGCAAAATATTTAAAATTTTGGTCTTAAGATTTTGACATGGTGCATTTTGGTATCTTAGTTTTTGTTTGTTTTAAAAGTTACATTTATAATACTGTAGAATCAATTAAAGTGACTGACAATAATTAAAACAAATGTTATTTTTTTCACTTGTCACACACAGACACAAGAAAATGTCTTGCTGTGAACATTTATTTGACTTACTAGGTCTTTACAGTAAGAAGGATTTAACTGGGAGCATAATGGCATCTAATAAGATAGGACAACAGCGAATATGTCAGCAATTAATTAACTGAAATGATAAAAAGCATATATCTTTCCTTTCTTTTGCATAGACAGTGGTATTTACCAAACTGAATATAAGTTAATTGGCATTAATTTAACAAAAATGACATAATTTTACACATTGCTGTGATTTAATATGTTTTGTTAAAACATCATCTTAGTTTTTGTTTTGCTGCATCCCACATTTACTTTGCTTTGTCTTGGATTGAAAGAAAGGAAAGTGTGGGGGTGTTTTTAGTGTCATGATTGTCTGTACACCTTACAAGCACACGTGAAAACTCAAGTGTGTTTTCCCTCAATTCCCCCCAAATTATCTTGTTCATTAATTTTGACATCGCAGGAAATTAGCCTGTTCTTTGCCTGGGGCAACATTGAAATTAGAAGAACCGGAGTAATCCAGAGCTTGGAAGGTTTTAACGACTAAGCTCATCTTTTCCTTACACCCAAAATATAAATAAATTGAATAAAAGGAATTGTGCTATTTCCCATTTATCTTCTACAAGGTTATCAGACAGCAAATTATTGTTCTCCAGTTGGTGTTAATGGTTTGTTTCCATTATTTCTTGTCCAGAGTGATAAGGGTCAGATCCAGATAAAGTACAAGCATAATTCTATCTTAAAGCTAGTTTTCTTCTTTTTTCCCTTCATCCACCTGTCATCATTTTACCTATTTGAATTAAAGTATATCCCAACTCTGCTGTAAGTAGATGGATGTGGGGAAGTGGTCAGATTCTCCAGAGAGCCAGCAGCCGATTTGAAACACAAGGCGTTTGACTTGGGTGTCAGAGGATGTTCGCTAAGATGCTTGACTGTTGAACTGTTCACCCAGAGGCCTGTCTAAGCAGCAGTCAACTAGACACAAAGGAGCAGAGGAGGAGGAGGGGAGAAACCAAGAGAAAGAAGAGGTTAGCAGCTGAGACAACCATGTATTGTACAGTATCCTGCCCTGTGGGAGGTCTGTTGAGTGAAAGCACTCTTCACTTCAGTTGTCTGCAGTGCATCCCTGGAACCAGGATGAATGTTCGCCCTATGTTGCACGTGTACTAGCTTAACCTGAGTGGATTTTTTTGTGTTATTTTTAGTAGCTTCATTATTTAAGGTCATGTCAATAAAACTTGTGTCCATCAGTTCAGTCCGAACTCAGTTTTTGTCTTTTAACCCTCTGAATATGGAAAAATGACACAGAAGGGTAGCCTTATAACTGTAGTGGTCCCTGTGTTATTTTATTTTATTTTATTTTTTTCACTAATTTAAGACAATATACCAAGATCAACATTGTAGTTCTGAGATACCTAAGATTTAGCAGATAGAAAGACCTCTTAAATGTGCTGCATAATTGATTTTTTTGTAATGGTCGTAGAAAAGATAGGGTTAGATCAACTTGAAGACATTTTCTGAGGTGAATTGAGGAAGTCAGCACAGCATGATGCTTCACATCCCCACTTTCACTTCTGCATAGATAATCAATAATTAAGGCATGACGTGATGAGGGTGGGAATACCTCTAAAGTAACATAATAATTTACCCTTTTTACCTTTGCTAATGATTGAGACTGTATAGCTAACACCCCTTGATAACATTGACGGTTTGACACTGAGGTACTATTATAGAGTGACTGTTCAAGTTAAACAATCACAATAGTTTTTTTTAATACATGATAATTTGGGGACAAGTCTTACCATGGTCTGTTGATTAGACCATGGTAATGTTGATTACGTAGTTTTGATGCTTCCTCAATACTTTTCACACACCCAGGAAGTTTAAATACAATTAAACCAGGCTGCTAGGTTAAAATAGTATTAGGTCTTCCATCTTCAGGACAGCTAGATAAAAGAATTGCATTTGGTTGTTGTAAATGATCAATACGGGATGTCTCTGAGACGACGTGCTTTGAAGCACTCAGACAGACTGGTGTGTCTGGAGGACTCGTTTGAGCAGCTGATGAAACAAATAGGCTTATCCCCACCATGATTGTGATGCTCTATATTTCCCAGTAGGGTTTCTCCTTTTTTGTTGTGTCACTCTTCTCCCTTCTCTCTCCTGCTTGTCTCATATCTGTGATTGAATGTAGGTTACATCACTTTTCAGGACTTTCTCAGACAGTTTCTTCTCTACAAAACATTTTACATTTTACTTAGTATCTAGTGGAATGTGTGAGTTGTGATGGTACATAAGTTGCCTTATCTCCATTAGAAGTTGTATTTTATTTTTGTTTGTTTTGAGAGAATAATATTTTACTTTGAATTTTTAAAGATGCACATGTGTATGTGACTGAAAAGTCCATGCTGAGCACCAAGCCAAACTAAGCAAGTGGTCTGAGTGGATGCATTATTTATGACTCACAAGATCTTTTGAAATCCTTCTTTCAAAACAAGACCTTGGAGGGTCTTGGAAAAAAAGAAGAAGCATCTACAAAAATCTGCTATATATGCAACAAACAAATTGGTCAGGTTATAAAGGCACAACGTGTTATGACCATTTCAAGCAAAGTCATAGTTTAGCTACTTTGTGTGTGGTTGCATATAAGAAAAATTTCAAGACCACATATTTTCCCAAAAACAACTAAGAAAACAACAAATCAAAACTATTCTTCCTCGCAAGTAGTGTCGTATTCCCTTTTTTCTCTTCTGTATCATATCTTTTCCCGCAAGATAATCCCAGAGCTGCTCATTAGAAATTGCCTTTCATCCCACTGGCATAGAAGCCCTCTGAACCCGTCTGCCATGTTCTTAAAGCAGACCTACGCTTCGATAACCATCCCTCAAGAGACAGGGGGATAGGACGTTAAGGCCACTCACAGAAGCACCTGTAGTTGTATCAAAAAAGGAAAAAAAAACCCAACTCGGTCACATGAAATAACGAGACAGTGGGACAATGGTGCAGCCAGATCAATTTGGGAATCAATACTACATGGAGTGGCCTTTATGGGAGGACAGGTGAGCATTTTAGGAAATATACCTTTAGCGTTTGTTTGTATTTACTGTATCTTGTCTTATCTCCTCTCTTGTCTTGTTTCTATTTGTCTTCCACTCACTTACACATGACTTTTGAACTTATTGTTTAATGTTGTTCTTTTGAAAGTAAACCAAAAGGAATTTCAGAGAATTTGCTTGATGCACATTTCGTTGTGATAAATACTAAACGTTCATTTTATTTAGTTCAATAGGTTTTAATTTTCACAAATCACTGGTTGTTTGAAATGTGTTGCCTTATCTCGTTTTCACAATTTGCTGCCTGAGTTCCTTCAAAATGCAAAGGTAGAAGAATAACTATTCTTGTTATTTTTTCCAAAGCAAAATTAGATCTTTTTATCGTGGTTTAATTAAGATGTATTCAGTCAGAATAATACATTTTGATGTTTCTGAAGTGGTTTGTAATCGGTCTTGTTTGGATTTTTTAAAAAAATTAGCAGAAGTCTTTTCCAAATCTTTTTGATTGAGCAGCTGAAACTTCAGTCTTTAAAATACTTTAAAATAAATACATTTAATTACTTTTTTAAATGTCGTTTTGGCAGTTGATTAAATAACGGGATCAAACCAACACTCAGCATCTTAAACATTTCTTGCAACACTACATGTGTTCCTCCTATTTACCTCCCTTTCCATGCAGTTTAAAGATGCGGCTGTTGTTTCCTTTTTAGATGAGCCCTACAAATGGCAATCACAGTAAATGTCACCATTGTCATTTGCATATAAATTGCATCTTTTATTTATTGAAAAACAATTTTTAACCTTAACCCCAACTCTGAAGTGTAAGTCTGCTATGTTTTATCCCTTCTTTATAATGCCTGTCAATGCATAGCTAAATTTATTTCAACACAAAATTGTGCCAGACTAAACCTAAACATGACATAAAGAGGGTAATTTTCTTGATAGTTTGGCAAATTACTTCCTCACTGTTTATTGATGATTGTTAATTTTATTACTTGTATACGTGTATTTACTTGTACTGTTCCAAAAAGGTATTTAGTGTTCTTGCAATACTAGCTCATGTTCTCAGCGCCGTGCATATTCCCTTAAAGATGTAGAATACATCAATGTCTTTCCTTAATCCACTTTGAAGAGACGATGATTTTGTCCTGTGTGACTCTGCATAGCTCTGTGCATTTGTATGTTGGCTTTGATTTTGTCTCAATTTCTTTCATATAGGATATGTTGCTTGAAATTAGGCTCCGTTTTTCTTGTTTATTTTTTATTTTTTAAATTACATGTTTTGTAGCCATTGCTTGACTTTTTATGAAACATGTTTGAAGGGAGACCAGAAAATAACAGATAAAATATGAGCTTGTGGTTGGTGGAAACAGGTTGATTTTTGAACTGATTTTAAAAGCTGATTTAATGGGACGGTGTTATGTATTTTTCAGCCACCTATTGCCATTTGCAGCACAATCAAGTAACATTGTTATCTTCAGTTGTTATAAAAATGCTTTTTATATCAAACATAACTTTAAAGAAATAGTGGATGGTGAGTGCTGGTGACTGTCCCCAGCAGTCATTAGTTGTCCAGTAGGGTACAGCCTGGAAAGGTCACCAGGCCATCACATGGAAACACAGAACCACATGAGACAAATAATCATGCATACACACACTCACACTTCAGGGCAATTTAGAGAGACCACTTACCCTAACAGTCATGTTTTTGAACAGCGGGAGGAACCAGGAGTACCCAGATAAAATCTACACACGCACAGGGAGAACATTCAAACTCCATGCAGAGACCTAAAGCCAGGATTTGAACCCAGGACCTTCTTGCTGCTACCACTGTGTAGTCCGTCAAAAGAGATGAATAGTGAAATATCCCAGTCTCCCATTTGACAAATGTAAGATTCTGCCACTGCCGGCAATCACCGAATCACAAAAAATGTTTGAAAGGTTTGTTGAAACTGTTGTGCAGTGGGCACAAAGGAAGATTTCTAGTTGATCTTCCTTTGCATGATACATTGTAAACCCACACATGGAGACAAAGAGAAAATGTGTAGGACGCTGTGGAGTTGCACAGGCACACTCTGTTAGTTATGTGGACCAACTCTGGATTTCCTACAGAAAAGAAAAAAAATCTATATATGATAAAACTGTTGTGCAGTTTTAAGATGAGTCACTGAGGAGGAGTGCTAAGTGGGGATTGTTTGAGATTAGAAGTAAATGACTTGATGCAACCTGCTGGGTTTCCTTAGATGGAATTTTTAAAAAGTACTTTGAATAACTTACTGAACTCAATGTGCTGTTTGACAACTAAGATTAGCTGGGATAATGAATTTTAATTATTTTTCATAGTGTGCCTCAAAACATTTGTTGTGAAATAGTGCTATATAAATAAACTGAATTGAAGTGAGGGATTATGTTGTGTAATGGATAGAGAGAGGTTCATACTGTTGAAATCAGCAAGTCTTATCCGTAGAGTATGGAGATGACAGGTGGTGGTGAAAGGGAGCTGGGTTATCGTTTCCTCCATTGTCTCTTCCCAGAGTTGAAGGTTGCAGGTCAGAGGACTGTTAGAAGATCAACAGGCAGGTGACTGAGTAATGGGCTGTTGAAGTTTATCCAAGGGTTTATAACAGGAGGGCAACTGGAGGAGAAATGAAGAGATTTGTGGGGAGAGTCTTGAAGGAATTTCTCAAATAATCAAGAGGAATGAAAGGCAAAGCAGAGGAAGCCAAGAACAAAGCAGGAGTGTGGGAACTGGCTTCAAGGAAAAGACAGCAAGACAAGAGCCAGAAGTTTGAAGAGAACTACATTTCCATGACAGTAGCTTTGGATGCCATGCATGAGAGCAAAATAACCTGATGTCTGCCGCAGGGAGTCTGCTCCCCTTTATGCTCCTCCTGATTAGGCTTTCTTTCTTCACCCAGTGCAAGCAGTGAGATATTATTTTTATTATATTACTTAATCACTACAACTGCTAAATCACAACCAGCAAATTGTATCAATATAAATTTGCCTAATAATAAGACACCAAGGAATAGAGTTGGTATCTATACATTTACCATTTCTAGATACTGCCTAAATGAGTTAGGAACTTGTACTCCTACATGTTTAATATTCTGTCTTGTTTCTTGGGTACATTGATGCATAAAGACACAGTGAAAATAATTTACTCCAGCGACTTCCTTAGGATGTTTTTTTTTTTTTTTTTTTTTTTTTAAACCTTCATCAGCCATGATGAAATAAGAAACCATGTGACCTTCCAGTCACAGCAGTGTATACTGTGACCTCAGCAACTTCATACAAGGTGATGTCCTTTTCTAACAACATCTCAGAACAAAATTGAAAATCATAAACTTTGCTGTGTGAAACATACTGTCCATATGACTTTAGTAGGAAACATCCAGGAGGTATTGCTTAAATATAAGTAAACCCGTTGCTTCTTATTTCATAATGAACTAAAAATGTTCTCAGTGTACCTTTACAAATGAGTGGGTCATCCAACTCATTTGTTAGCACGGTATTGGACATTATTGATTTCTCATGGGTAATCATTCAGTTTATGATGGACTCATCATCCACAGCCATCACTGTACCTTGTAATGACTGGTGGAACTTCATGCTTTCCCTCTAAATGGATGACACTGCAGGGATAAATATGGAAACAAAAGTCGGTGTTCGATAACCCATTTACTTTTGCCTCATTTTTCACTTCCTTGCTCATGTGTCATCACTGCGGTTTGTATGGTAAGGAGGAAAGATAGCGGTGATTTGTTGGGGTTGTTCAAATTATGTACATTTTCAACATTTGTGACGTGCTGTACTATTTGTTCCATCATTTTATACTTCCACTGCTAAATCTGTGGACCTGGAGAATAGACATAATGCTTGGAGCCTTATTCATGAATTTTAAATTTTAACAAACCTGGGCTTGGAGCCATCTTTCATCATCTTCCCATCCATTTGAGATCTGATTTATTGTAGCGGGATTTATGTGGCAGCTGTGGCTAATAGCTCTTTTGTCTTCTGCTCTCCTGTGGTACAGACTCCAGGAAAGGGTAGACCTGCAACTTTGAAAGAAATCCTTTTGTCCAATTCCCTATACCCCTTTTAGACCATTTTTAAAGAATCTCGAATATATTCTATTATTAAAATCCATGTTGTCTGCGATCTAATGAGGGCTCTGCCATCAAAAAAGAGTTAATTATGTTAAACTGTTCTGTGTAGGCAGAGTTGAAAAAAATGTTTTTCATCCCTTTTGGGCTGTCAGTCATTTTTGATGAGTAACTTGTTAGATTTATAAGTTCTTCATATATCTGCATAATGATTAATTCACTTTCAGTCACCTTATTCTAATTAAGGAAAGAAAAGAAGGTTATATGAGGGTGAAAATAGCTAATCTTTATTAATTAGGCTTGCTGCATCACTGCATTGCTGAAGGGACTGTAATAAGACATTCTTTAAAGTCAGACAGGGATTAATTTATCACTAACTGGAATCCTTTCTTGTAGCTTGCAGTGTCCCAAACATAAAGAGATGCTGTCTCTTATATTTCCCAGGGTTTTAATACAATCCATCCACATTCAAGCAATCCCTGAGTGATATCCTGAAATCTGAGGTCAGAAAATTCTGAGATTAAACCCAACTCCTCCGGGTGCCATTATGCGCCAAGGTTGGCTGTGGATCATGAGGTGATGTCGGTCACTGAAATTTATCTCTAATCGATAACTGTCAGAGATCGTCATGCTTGTTTCCAGCCAGACCTTGACCTCTCAAGATGATTGTATCTGCAAATAAAGTCAGCTGTGGAGACCAGAGGGGTCAGAGTCGAGTGTCATTCCCAATTTATCACAAAGGAACACTATAGACCAAACACTGCACTTGCATTTTGTCCTGTTTACACATTAGTGGCAACAAAAGACTTTGTGTTTGAATAAAAATTTGGATCTTTATTCTACCACATCACTTTCACGTTGGGTAGATGTATATGAGTACTTCTTCATCAAGGATACATTAATTGGCTTTCATATAGCCAAAGGTGATACGGTAGTTTTGTTTCTGGCTTAAACATTCTGGCTTAAAATGCAAGAATTTGGCAGGGACTGAGCATACATTGCACTCCTATTTCATCAGCACAAATAAAGCTCAAATCTTTTCCAGCAGCTGTACTATGACTTATTTTTAATATTCTTTGTTGTTTTGCACGTAAGGATGTGCAAAAGTCATCATCCCTCATGTAATTTGCTCCCAAGCAGTCAAACTTCCATTTCAGAAAGTTCTTGTTGAATATTTCTTTTTTTGTAACTTTCAATCAAATAATTGGCCACATCAATCCACTGCCTAAGTGTAGACAAGGCTAGACCATGAAGAAAATGCAGGTACACTTTGCTAAACTCTGAAAGGTTATTTTATTTAAAAAATTCTAAACAAAATGAATTACCACAGTGATAGTTTGTGGGAAAGACTGCATTATAATCTAAAGTCCATGTACCAGAGTCTAAAGTAGGAGTGGTAAGGCACAAAATCCAACTTCCTTGATGTTCATTGTGAAGTTTCCATAGTCATTGATATTTTGGTGAGCCATATAACATGCTGGTGTTGGCCCACTGTGTTTACTGATTTCCCATAACCCCATAGAATCTTAGAATTATTCCCAAAGATGACAAACAACAGATGTATAAACGCAGCAGAGCTTAAGGCTGCTATTAAAGCTGGGGTTACTTAAAGCTTGAGCAAAGTTACAGGCTAATCTCCTTTATACCACACCATATATATATATATATATATATATAAACTTAATTTTAAATGTGCAGTCACATGGTTGCTCATGCTTGACTAGAATTGAAGCTGATTATGGGGACATGTTTGTCCCCTTTGAGGCACCAACATTATCTTAGATTCACCTTTCTCACTGCAAACCCGGCTCTTATTAAAGTAAGACCCGAGGCAATAACCAGAGTCACACTGCCTGATTATTTTCTTTCATAAAGCCTTATTTCACACGATAGAGGCTTAATGTCATAAAAGAGCAGATTCATGTTTTGCATTGCGAGGTGTGTGGTGTGATGGGATTTGGCTTATTTTTCTATTTTTCCATGAGACGCATAATGTTTCAAGACAGTCTGACCCATTTGTAGAAAATTATTTCATTACCTGTTGTGAAAGAGATTTCTTTTTCTGCATGCCAAAAAATGTGTCTAGCTCATTAGCTTGTGTTGCGAGGATTTAATTTTTTATATGTTTTTTTTTTTTGCACAAAACATAATTAATTTTAACTGCTCATTTGCAACAACAGCAATTTTAATTAGCAGTGCTTTATTGCCGTGGGTATCTACACTTGCTCTGCACCAACTTCCTCCTCTTTTAGGTGCCTTTTATTTCACTCTCTGGGAGAGGCATGCAACTATAAACATGTAGCCTGGATTTACAATCAAGAGAATAAAACGGGATGCCAAAAAAAGAACAATTCTAAAACTCAGCAACCTTTCTTTTAGCCTTTTTCATTTTTCTTGCTTCAAATTTACTTCAGTTTTAATAACACCACAGTCCACATTGAAGAAGGTGATGTTTTCAAAAGGGGACTGCGCTTCTTTCTCTTGCTTTACTCCACTCACAGAAATCACCTCAGGTGTCTAAGATCTGTCCATCACAAGCTGCAGTGAAACCCCAGAAGAACTTAAGAGGTTACCTCCAGCAGCAGGTCAAAGACGTGTTTGATTGATGGCATCATTTGTAACACTTGAGTGAGAATGCTAACACAGACGACTGACATATTTCTTTTGCTAACGTTTTGTGATTGGCAGGTGTAGCTGACATGTTTAGAAATTCTTCCTCCAAGTGAGACTTGGAGATATCTAGATGGATTCTGTGGTTCCAGAAGTGGACATGACTTCCTTGCTTCACTTCTGCACCCTAAAGACTCTAGTTTTTAATTGCATGAGTGTATGAAGTTTGGCTTTTTCTCGCCTGATTTAAACCAGAACAGTGTTTTAAAGTTGCCCAGTCCTGAAGAGGCTAACATATGTTTATTGTTCCTCAACAAAAAAAAAGGTAATATTTGCGTTGATTGCATTCAATTTCGTCCAAACTGGATATTACTTCAAAATGTGGTGCAACAAATTTAGTGTTTTGAATAAAGTTCAGACATCAACAGCATAGCCATAGAAAACCACTTGTAAATAACATTACATAATGTGATAGCTGATATAGACCAATGTACAAAGCACCTCAAGAAATCCAAACAAGAGGTGACAAAATAAGGAGCCTTTCTAGCAATAAAAAATGGAAGGTTTGATTTTTTTTTTTTTTTTTTTAAGGCAGCTGTACAACTTATTTCTCACAACCTAGAGACAAGCAGTAGGACCAGAAGTATCCACTCAATTGAGGGGATCAGATTCCAAACTCACCTGAAAGATGTCAGTCTGCACTATTAGAAAATAGGTTAAATCAAACAACCCAGTCAGTATAAGATTATTTGTCTAATTTACAAATTTAAATACACAACAATATGGTCTACAAATTAAAACACTTCCTACAGTGGAGCTCAAATGGTTACTGTAAAGAGAAGAAATAATTTCATGCAAAAAAGAAAACCCTTCATTTGGTTTAACCCAGTGATGCAACTGGTGATTTCACAAACAGGAAGTGCTGGACCTCCAATACACATGTCTTAAATGTAGGATCCAGGTAAAAGGACAAACAATGGTGAGTCTGTTCAAAGAATCATTAACTGAAATAATTTCTGACAAATGTTTTTTTTATATTTAAAAAGTAACTTCCAATTTATTAATGATTTAATAGTGTTTGCTATAAAAACAAAACATATGTTGGATGTAAGCTGCAACATAATGCTACCACAAACAAACTTGGTATAGTATGTGAAACAAAATTATAATAGGAATGTTAAACCAAAGCATTCTCAATAACTTTAAAGTAAGATGGATTAAATAGATCATGGAGTCCTGAAAAGTATGGAATATTTTGCCTCTGCATGCCTGAAAATAATGGAATAATGTTTTTCTTTATTATTAAAATATAGAATTGTTCAAATGTCTAAGAACTACTTCTTTTCCTTGGATTTTAGAGTATGAGATATTCAACAGTTCTATTATGGTAATTTTATTTGCCTATTATTTAGTTTCCTTCATTATCCTTTTTTTTTTTTTTTTTTTTTTTTTTTTTTTGTTTTGTGCTTTATTTTGCTTATTTGCTTAGCATTTATCTAATTTGTAAAGCACTAATTTGGACAAGTTTCATTGTCGTTAGATGTACAACACAAATAAAATTTTAATTGTTTTAGAATATTCAGTGCAAATTAATTCTGAAGTGATTCCAATTCTTTTTCTGGGCTAAATAAATGTGAGCTAGAGGAATTGTGTTTTTTTTTTTTTTTTTTTGCACAAGAAGAAAAAAAAATCTGAGAATTGGCTGTGAAAGAATAACTATTAATGCTTAGACAATGGGGAAAAAAAACAACAGTATAACATGTTAAAATATTAAAATCTGATCTGACTTCATTTAAATAAGATTGAAAACCAGTTTATATGTTTCACTGTATGAATTTCAGTATGAGAGACAATATTTTTTTTCTATTTTTTTTATTGAACTGCCAGCAGAGGACTAAGAATATCTATCTTATCCTGGAAGAAAAGCAACCCCTGAAAGCTTTGCCTGAGATCTCACATTTTTGACCTCCATACTGCTTCTACATTTAGGTGGACAAAAGTCATTCTCTGGTTCAAAGGATTTTAAAATTGAGGTCTGGAATGACTCACCCTTGACACCTGAAGCCAGAGGAACTCTAAAAATTCACCCAACAGAGAACTGTATCTCATGGTCTTCAAGTTTTTCCTGTCGAGCAGCACAAAGGCAGATGCACAAGGTGTCAACTATTTGCTTAGACAAAGCCGATGTTTTCCTTGTGGCCCATGATCTTCCTCTACCTCTTTCAGTTTATCTGCTGCAAGTTTCCCCTTTGCTCTGCTGAACATTTCAATCAACTCAGGCAAAGCAGCCTATAAAAACCATTACCTCACTATCACCACAACATGTTTGCCCATAGTCCTGCTCTGTATATTAAGAGATAATTATTGAGTGGTTATTGATGTTGCAGCAGTTCTCTGGTTGCAGAGAAAGACATCTACAGAAAGAGGAGTAGCTGAGTGCTGAATATGCCCACAGACAAGCTGCAAAAACAGTTAGATGGCACAAAGATACACTGGCAGCCAATTATTGAAATGTGACATGAAGCCTTGTGTTTTTTTTTTTTTTTTTTTTTTGTTTTTTTTTTTAAAGCATTGAATAAAAAACAAAACTAAAATTATGAGCACCTACCACAGTAGTAAAATTTGTGACAAAGAGATTTTGTTAAACAATTTATTAACATCGGATCTATTGATCTTTACGTAGTTAATTCGGAATTTAAAGAGCAGACAATTTATTTGGATAAGAAGATATATTTCACGACTTTTTATTTACTTTGGGGCTTCTTTTTGTTTTAATCTTACACTCTGCTTTACATTATTTTTTTAAAATGTGTTGTCACTGTTGCAATGACTGGTGGTGGCTCACCATGGTCCAGGACAGTGGGGTGGAGTACTGGCACTGCCAGTATGCACGCTGAGTCTATATACTGCAGAGTGCAGCGCTCTGCGAGTTCCATCTACCAATCTGTGCTGATATTCTGTTTCTACTGGGATATATGTGAAGTGTCTCATATATAAAATGCGATGATATGAAAACGATTAAGCCAAGTTTTTTACTAAAATAGTGCAAAGTTGGGAAGTCTAATCTTTTTTTATTTTATTTATTTATTTTTTATTTTTTTTTTTGCTGTTTCTGTTGCATTTGGTCACCCATAACAACAGAGGTATATTATTTATTAACTGGTTTGCTTTACATTTTAATTTATACCTCTAATCACTCTGAACTCAAATGTTCTGCAAAATGTGTCACATTTCCCTCAGATAGGATTACATATATTAGCAGCTGGCATGTTTATTACTTTATAATGTGCCACATGTTGGTGATTGGCAGCTCTGGGCTGTTGATAGGTAGTTTTAGTGCTCAGTGTTTTACTGCAGAATGCCACCCATGCTGTTGTAACACATTGAGAATGTGGGTTTGGCAAGGCCTGCACTGAAAAAGACAGCATCTGGACGGCAAAATTAGCAAGCGCAGCATGTGCAGTGGTCCATCCCCCATGTCAATGGGGATTATGACTTTGAACGATGTGGGCACAAGCTGGTTTGTCGAGCTCTTTACTTGACAAGAGGAATCGGTATCCATATTTCAGAACTGAAGGATTTAACTACACTGCTCTTTTCCAATTTACATTATTGCTTTTTTAAACTGACCTTCAACCTAGAGAATTTAGAAACATTCCTAGTTTGCTGATTGGGATTTTCAGATTTGTTCATAGTTTGCGCATTAACTCTCTTCCATAAACTCCAAATTTTGTGGAGTGCGTTACTAAAATCCATCCAGCCAAACTTGAGCTTTAGATCTCTGTAGCTTCATCGGGACAATCTTTGGACCTTTGATGGTTTCTCCTATCTTGGTAGGTCTGCAGTTGTGCGACACTATTTTTGAATGATGGATTAAATGGTGCTCTGTGATGTTGAAAGCTTGTAAAATATCTTCATAGCCTTATCTTTTTTTTTTTTTTTTTTTTTTTTTAACTTCTACACAACTTTGTATTTTGGCTGTGTGGTGTCTTTCTTGTTTAACTGAATTTTCCAATATCCTTGCAGGCCTTCACAGAACATCTGAATTGATCTTAGTACAATGGTTAATCATTAACCATTTGTGAAGGAATTGCTTAAATTTGAATTTATTTTGAGGGTATCAGAGTAATTCCAAATGCACACAACACTTGTCAGATGTTTCTTTGTATTAAACAGGTATAATTTTTCGTATATTTGACAACCATGCACAACTTTCTGTTTCTCTATGTACAAGCCACATGTTGGTAGCTGTAGCATGACATAAGTTCAGGAGGTATGAATACTTTTTCAAGACACTGCATCAGTAAACTCTTACTTTGACATTTTAGGCTCTGGACATATTCGAGCTCTTGTGCTTTTGTCAGTAAATTAGATCAGACTACTCAGAAAGACAAACAACAGAGAATATTTTGGAGTAATTATACTGACACCAAACAGCTGGATAAACCTCAGAAAACGTCAACTCACTCATGTCTTGTATCAACTGTGGGATGAAGATCTAAACTGCCACTTACCTCTTTGCCTCAGTCATGTGTTTCTGGCTTATTTCTTATGTTGTTTTCCCCTCCAAAGAAATGGCGATGCTGCTCCCTTCACCTTTTTAACCGTGTTAGTTCTCTAGTCCTGCCACATATCATAATAACATGAGGCAAATCACTTCCAGCTTAGAGCAAAGACGGTGATTGTATCAAACTGACCCCTAACAAGCTGTCAGCTCACATTTGATGGAGCATGCATCAGCACCGCCCAGTATGACATACCTTTGGACAGACAGATCTTATTTAAGAAATGGTAAACCCCTTATGTCTCAACCTGTATATTTCTCTCCAGTTTAACTGTTTAACCTTTTCTAATGCTAATAAAGAGGGGATCTAAGCTGCAGCAGTTTAATGGGATTTGGATACTTTAACAGAGTTGCATAATCAGAACAAAAAATGTTCAGAAGTTCATTTTGCTAAAAGACGAGAGAGATTGTGTTTGTCTCTCATGACGTATTCAAAGGAGGGTGGTTAGATGGAACTGATAATCCTGAGGTGAAGCAACAAATCTGAAGATTATTGTGGAATAACAAATGTTTGTATCAGTTTCTCTGTGATGGGCTCAGAGGTTTGTTGGGCACATAGGTTTGCTCTGTGAAGGGCTCAGTCTTAGTCAACTATTGTCTATAGTATAATTTGTAAACATATAAGCATCTAGACTGGTGCAAATGGGGTGGTTCCATACATACATACACATCCATCACACTGTCCAGTTAATGTAAAAGCTGAAAACCATTTATCCTTCACGATTTTGCACTGCTGAGGTTGATCCAACGAATGAAATCACAATTAAAATACCTGATATTTGTGGTTTATGACATGTAAAAAAATTCGAAGGATTCGGGTAATTTTTCATTGAACTGTTTTAGAGGCTGCAGTGCTGCTATTCCAACACAGAGGGAGCTCATGCGTGTGGACAAACCAAAGCATGGAAACGCTGAATGAGTGAGAGGGTGTGCGTGTGCGTGTGTGTGTGCGCACAAGCAAGCAAGAGAAGAGAAGGGAAAGAGAGAGGTGCAGTCAGTGGACGAAATCACATCTTTGGGGAGTGATAATGTCAAACAGAGAAGCAGAGGAAATGATCTGTGTTTGCCTTTTCGCCAGACTCTTCCGTTTCGAACTAACTTCAGTGTTCCAGTGAGTGGGGAAGCTGGTGACCCGGAGGGAAGCCACGAGGCTGCGCGACAAGTTCAGAGGGGGAGAAAAAAAGGGATTTGGCTCACTATTTTTAAATGTAAGATTTGGAAAAGGGGGCGTGGACGTTATTGGAGCGCCAGCAGCTGAGACAGAGAGCGTGTTGGTTCTTGGCTGCAGCTCCAGAGTAGTGATGTGCCGGTTGAAGGAGGAACTGGACTGAGGGTAAACTCAGCGCTTTAGACGCAGATCCTCTGCAAGCTTTTTTTTTGTTTGTGAGAAATTGAAGACCCCCCTTCGTCTTCTCAGTGGATTTATTTCTCCTTTCTTTGCCGGTGGTCGACACAGAGAAAGGACTCGGAGAAAACAGTAGGAGCTGTTGAAGCCGTGCTTTGCCGTGCGTAACGGATGAAATCTGATTTCGAAGCTGTTTGAATGACAGCACTTGGAGACATCTGATTGTTTAAGGTACAGCCTTGTTGCGCACAACAAACCACGCTGGAAAACAATTTTTGAAACTCAAAAGCGAGTGGATTTTGAAAGCGGCCTCGTATGAATGTATTCCTAAATATTGAGAAGTATTGCTGGTTTTGATGATTTTAATATGGTAGCCCAATCTTTTGGCATGGATTATCTACGAAGTGCTTAATACAATTCTTTACGTCACTTAGTCTTAGAATTAAAGTCACTGTCGGTGCCTAACTGAGAATGCGTTTGAAACGCAGAACAGGAAAGTAAGGGCCACCTGAGTTTTCTCAATACAGCCAAAATGACAAGCAGCGGACCTGTCATTGTCTTCGAGTGGCTTAAGACACTCCAGCTCTCGCAGTACGTAGAGTCCTTCGTGGATAATGGCTACGACGATCTAGAAGTTTGCAAACAAATAGGAGAGCCCGACCTGGACGCCATCGGGGTCTACATCCCTCACCACAGACAGAGGATCCACGACGCGGTGAGAAGGCTGAAGGAGGAAGCCAAAGAGACGGCCAGCGGTCTGTACTTCACCCTTGAGCCGATGCCACCCGCGACAGAGATTTACACGGGTCACACGGTGGAGCATGAGTCCAAGCTGCGGGGATCCAGGTCTTGGACAGAGCCCAACAGTGACCGAATCGGGCGTAATGGTGGCTACATGGGCGCACAGAGAAACCTGACGCTGGGCAACAGGAGGGAGCTGGTGATATACCCCAAGCTGAAGCTGAAGATCATGATCAGGGATAGACTCATCAGAGACGGCATCAATCTCGCAAGACCGCCCTACTCTAATAAGGTAAATGATCCCTAACTGGTCAAAGTACACACACAAAGCATCATGCACTCTCTTCCTTCCATTTTATATTTAGATAGTTCTTGTTACCATTCAAACAAGGGACACAACTGACACAATAACAAAATAAAAATAATATAATAAGATAGAGTAGAGGATGGTAGAGATGTACCAATTCATCAACCAGCAATCAAAATTGCTAATTTTTTCCTCTATTCTCTCTGATCAGCAGGTCAAGCAATGAAATATCATAACAAAACCAGGACACAGTTTTTGTCAGTGTAGACATCACATGTACTTTTGATGCATTTGTTTGAGGTTGATTAAAAATAGATAAGAGTTTGAGATATAGGCAGTTGTCTTCCTTTCTGCTCTCACCACGTTTGTTCAGGAGGAGATCTTAGCATCGCATTGATGCCTCAATACAGTCAGATGGGCTTCCTAAGATTGCTTTTTAATAGATGGCATTGCTAACAGAACTCTGATCAATCTAGAAAGCTCGGAATTGATTTTAAATCTGTCTCTTGCATTGGATTTTATTTCTAGATACGAATCAGACCCATTATATTTAACTTTTTGAGGTGACATTCCTTGACATTTTAGAGATTTACCAAAGATAATTACTTGAATCGAAACGGCAAGAAAGCTTAAACAACCTAATTTCTATCAATCTGCACAATATATTAAGTTGTAGGCTTCATCACTGTATCAGTGTTTGAATCCAAAAAAACTTCTGCAACCACATTAGACTCATTCTGGGTATTTTTGTAGAATATTGTAATTTAAGAACCAAGTATTTGCACTGCATATTCCGATTATATCTCTGGTCAGCCAGAGGGATGATAACAATAATACAATGAAAGTTTTCTGCAACTAACTACATGCCAAAACGACATAATGTCAGAGCTCCTGTTTTATCATGTAACTGTATTTTATTTATGCTAACTAATTGCAGTAACTGTATGGGGTGGGGGGAGGAGTATTTATATTTTGGGTTCATATTCTCAGAAACTGTATCTTCTGCCTGAAAGGAAGAAAAATAAATTCCACAGAAATGCATTGATCAGAGACCTGCAGCTTTCTGTTGTCTTCAAACCTTTATGCAAGTTCAATTCAAACTTGAGGTACTCATGGCAATCAATCATCTTTCCAAGTGAGCTCTTTAAAAATAATTGACCTTGTCCTTGGGTTTTTGGACATTAGGCTCAACGAACTGTCTGTCCACTGTCCCACAGCATTAGTCACAACCATCCCATGACTTAACTTCTCCAGCCTACAGCAAGCTGACTATAGCTGGTTCACCAACAGATTTTAAATAATGTCTGACAGTATGGCACTTGCACTCACACGCATATTAAAGTGTAGACTTTTCTCTAATAAGTGATGAGAAAGCCACAACAAGCAGCCAGTAATGCTATAACAAAATGCTGCAAATAAAGATACACTGATCAGTTTTTCCCTGGTCCACACCAGTTTCAGTTTTTCAGTCAGGTCTGAATAAAAACTAGAGGAATTACAAGAACAGAACCTCTTTCTGATTTTATTTTTATAAATTATCCAAGCCCACCATCATCATGTGTGAACACGGTGACCACAACATCATGCTGTGGGCATGCTCTTTTTCATCATGCACAGTTGGCCAGAGTGGATGGGAAGATGAATGGAGCTAAATATAGAACAGGAGGTTGCCACAGACTTCAGAAAGTGGTGGAAGCTAGGCCTGTCACGATAACAAATTTTGCTGAGTGATTAATTGTCTCAAAAATTATTACGATAAATGATAATATTGTTTAAAGACCTTTGTACACTGATTTAATGGAAATGACGTAATAATACATGTGATTTCCTGCCAAAGATAGATACACTATATTTTCAAAAGAACACTTAGCATTAGAACTGATAAACAAAATAAACAAAACAACCAAAAGCAAAAATAATATGGATTCTCAGTCCCCATTAACAAAAAATGTTATTGGAATAAAAACAAAACAACCTTAAACTTAAAGTGGAAATAAATACTGCATTCAATCAAAAGAGTGCAGATTATAAAGTCTGTATACTATTTTGCCCTTCAGTAATCATTAGATTTAAATAGAGACAATGGGCACATCCGACTACCTGATGCAATAGTTCACACAACACAATTTTTTTGCCCTGATTTTTCCCTTACTGGGCGTTCTAAGATTGTCACTTGTTGCAGGTAGTTCATCCTGTAGTGCAGGGGTCCCCAAACTTGGTCCTCGAGGGCCGGCCTCCTGCATGTTTTAGTTCTCTCCTTGGTTTAATGCACCTGAATCAGATGATGGCTCGTTAGAAGGCCTAAGAAGAACATTGACATGCTGAAAAGGATGTTGGTGCCACCAGGGAGAGAACTAAAACGTGCTGGATGCCGGCCCTTGAGGACCGAGTTTGATGACCCCTGCTGTAGCGTGTGGTGTGTTACTGCCGCTCCGATCTAAATCAGGGGTTTTCCGTTAACGCAGCCTGTTGAATGTGACAGGTAGCCAATCAGAAAGCGCGGATTCCACCCTGTGCTTTCTGAGGGTAAATCACTGAGTGGAATCCCAAACAGCTGACACGGCACAACCCGAAGTCCAGCGGACATTGATGAGATGTGGAAACATTAATGTTTATTCAACATTTCGTGCAAAGAATATAGAAATGACCAGGGGAGGAGTTGGAGCGAAATTGCTTCCACAGTTGATAAACCCGGTAACTTTTTCAGCTGTTCCTCGTTAACGTGACATAAATAGGTTATAATGATTTTCATTCAGTCAGGACGTTACGCTGACACTATGCAATGCCACATGCATTGCAGGTAGACTGTAGTAAAGCATTGATTGCCTGGTTTTAAGATTAGTTAACTGGACTTGTAGCCATTATTTTGTGCCCATTGTTGGACACCACAAGGCACGATCGAACCGTTGTACCTAGGATTTCTGTCGGCTAATGTGTGATCTCTCAGGTTTTGAAAATGGGCCGACAATCGGCCGACAGCTCTAAAATCGTGTAGTTTACCCTGGGCATTACACTAAGGATATGAGGAAGGGAGGGTCAGTGGAGAGCAGAGGAGTTGAGCCTTTTTTCATTCAGTTTCGTCAACAGAAAGAGAAAAAGGCCGGAAGAAACGATAAAGCCGATAATTAAAATGAAGTCGATAGTTTTAATTTATCGTGATTAATTGATTTATTGTTTATGGGGACAGGCCTACTGACAGCATCTCTAAAAGTGAAACATTTTTTCAGTCTTTTTTGTTTTTTGGGTGAGAATTAAATTATTTTTATGGGCAAAAGGTGGATACAGATGTGGATACAGATGTTTGCACTAAGAAGATGGATCTTCCCCCTTCTCAGCATGAGCATCATCCATTGCAGAGATTAAAGCTTGCTTTTAGTCAGGTAAAGCAAATCTTGTATGAAAAGCACATTTCAGAGAAGCGCTCGCCATCAAACCAGGATCTGAAACACAGGTGAAGCTCAGATACTTTGAAACATTTTCAGCACCACTGCACTTTTGCACGAGTGTGAGTGGTTCCTGTCAGGGTGAATGATGGGAGTGGAGTAGCTGCAGATCAATAATTAGAGAAGAGTGAAGATTCTGGGAGGCTTTTGCTTTGACAGTGATTCTCTGTTGGGCAGAAAGATTTACACTCTGATTATTACTCTACTCTGACCTCACATGTCGCCCTGTTTTATTCTCATGTCTCTGCATTCAGTTAGAAATGGAGCACGCAGACCAGACAGCAAGTAAGCCCCAGCACTTTACCGTAGTGAATGAGCAACAGGCTTTTCGAACGCATGGGCAGGGGATGAAGTGCACCCAGCTGGTTTGGCCGTGGCAGACCTGCAAGTAACCAGACTCAGAGGGCCTCTTGTATTCAAAGACTGATAGTGACCTCTCCTCACAAGTGCCTGAATCATATGCCTTACCAGCTGAGGACGCCCTCGCCGAGTTACTGTTGTGTACATACAGGGAGGCTTTTTATTTTAACTTCCCCAGGCCCCTGACTAAGCAGATGTGTCCTGTGCTTCTTTTTTTTGTTCTGATTTTCTAAAAAAAATGCCCATTATTTGTGCTGAAGCAGATAAAAACATTTACTCAGCTCTGGATGTGGAGTAAAAACTGGAGCAGGAGTAGATTTGTTTGTTGTACAGAGTAGATAAATCCAGCCCTTAGTCTGACATGCTGCTGCTGAACTATGGAGATTGAAATATATTTTTTTTGTCATCTCTGAGAAGCTAAACACCACTTTCAATTAATTTCGAGCCATCTTGTTTTATTGGTTCTAGAAAGTGACCGACACAAACAGCCAGAATAATTATGTGTGTATACTCTCAGGATGTTTTTCTAGCTTGTACAGTACTAAACATTCTGTGGGTGTAACACTTGCATGTTTCTATATGAAAAATGCTGTTAGACTGGTTACTTTAGCATTAAAGATTTCCTACAGTATAGTTTTAGTAATCTGATATGGCAAAATATTAATCACCATGTTGAAGTTGCCCATTCTTATTTTTTTTTTTTATTCTATTCATTCACTATATTTAATTTTTTTTTTATATTTACTGTGTCTATTTTTAATCTGCTTTTTTATTACCATCTTCTTGTTGTATGTTTTTAACTTTCTTGTACAAGCACTTTGAATTGTCTTTGGCTGAAAGGTGCTATATAAAGTTGCCTTTCCTTGCCATATCAAATTAAATCAAATTAATGATTTGTCTTGTTTCTCTAAAGCAAGTATGTATGCCAATATTTTTCTGCAATCAACAAAGTAATATTAAAAATACAAAATAGACAAAATACAAATGCATACAGACCCAAAACAGGTAAAACATGAAGTTGCCTTACAAACAGGCAACAAGCTTTTCCATCATAGGCTTATACATCTCCTAAAATAAGGAACCAGTGCGTAGATGAAAGGATTTGATCCATTTTCTGGTGTTGGTCAAGGCTCTGGCAGCAACAGTTTGGATTTTGCAGCTGCCTGGTTTATTTATTGTGTTTTTACAGAGATCTGTATAGAGACTACTGCAATAATTTAACCTACTAAAATCAAAATGTGGACAGGTTTTCCTGTGTCCTGTTTCAATAGGAAACCCTCAATTCTGGCAGTGATTTTGGAGTGGTAATAGGTAGATTTAATGACCGACTAAGTTGTTGAAATTCAGGTCTAAGTCCTCCTGCATTAAGCCTGAGGAAATTCTGACTCATCCACTCAGATATTTTTTAACATGCTGACCCATGCACTGTTGACAGAAATATAAACTTGTCTGTCAAAAGCACATGTATTGTGAGAGATGTTGCGGTAATCCACAATCTGACCTCTGCAATCAGGTCAATGGAATCATGTCAATAGTGAGGTTCTGCTGTGGTTCTGAAACACATCTTGATCCAGTGGTAGTGGCACTCCATTGAAGTTTTCAGATCCAGGTCCACATCTTAATATTTACCTGAATTTTTAGTTCTCATTTAGTCTATATCTTGAATCAATTATCAATCAATTTTATCATTTTATTGTACAGTCAGTTTTACACAACAATTGATTCTGCATGTTTTCTTAGTATGTGCAATGAAAATCATTTTGTGGGATGTACATATAATTTCAATAAAACACAGATCCAGAGTAACAGAGTTGATTAAATCTTTTGAATAACTGTAGTCATTCAAAATAGGAACATTCCAAGGACCTTCTTGGTGCCCCTCACTATACATTGCTGTGGCTAAATGGTATGCTGCTGTTGGGCTTTGAGATTTGAAAAATATATTGTTGTCTAGTATTTAAGATTATGCTGATTAAGTTCATTTCAGAACATAAACAAATGCCTTGAAGAGTTATGTGTGGTTTTCAGATGTTTAGATTTGCAGTTGGTTGTGTATAATTTTCTGTGTTCAGATGGTCTATGTGCTTTTACATATTTCTTTATGTAAAATGACTCTTCATATTATCTTCCAGGTCCAGCTTAGGATATTTACCTGAATTTTTAGTTCTATGTTATGGCTATATCTTAATCAAATCAATCCATTATCATTTTATTGTACAGTCAGTTTTACACAACAAACTAGGTATTTTGTGAGTAGATTACTACAAAATTATTAAATGCATTAAAAAAGTATTCAAAAACACAAAACGGATGAAACAATAAAATATCTTCAGTCATAAAAAGTGTATATGAAACAGTGGCAACATAGCGAAAATTTTAATAATTATGGAAAAAATATAAACACATTTTTATAAAAGTTACCTACAGCAACTTTTAAAAAATTCACATGGTTGTAAAGAGCCTAAATCTTCAACTTGCAGAGTCTACTGGTTCAGTTTCTCAGAAAAATGTGCCTGACCAGAAAAGTTGGTAACAAATGTTTCAAGTGATTATGTTTGGTTTGCAAATAAGTAGGGTACATTTGTATCTTTTTTTTTTTTTTTTTTTTTTGTTTTTTTTTTTTTTAGAAATTTTCTAGTTTGAGTTCTAAAGATTTTTGACCTGGACCTGACATTTTGCACAATCTGATTCTGTAACAGCAGTTTTTAGATTCTCTTCTGGCTCATTCTGGATTTAGGTTCTCTTGAGCTCATTCTGCATTTCCCCATCAAATGCAGAATGTTTCCCCATATATGTGCATTCTCATTATGTATCTGGGTTGTGTTATTGCTTCTAATAATCAAGAGTTTGCTTAACAATGACTTTTGAGTTTTTGAATATTTCATAAGCTTCTTTCCTCTGGGTATTTTTTTGCCACTTTGGCTAACCATGAGTCCCACAGAGGTTTGGGATTTGTGAGGGATTAAGCATGAGACCGAGGCTGAAACAAAGCATTGGTTTCAGAGGGTTAAACTATCTTTCCTCTTGAAGGCTGTGTTTAGTTAGAACCATAGCTGTGGCATTGAAGCCTTGGAGAGGAATGAGCGGGTCAAGGTCTTTGAGTCTCTTTTGGTTAGTGTGTCTATGTGTGTGTGTCACTCTGCAGTTTTGAACTGGCTGCAGTCCAGTACTTTTTTTTCTTTTTTTTTTCGTACCCCAGGGTGAAGGAAAGTGTGGGAGATAGAGCAATGACCAGCTGATAGTTTGACTAACGGACCTGTGATTGGTTGATATTTTCCCCCTTTGTGCCCTTGGGAGGTTTGTCACCCCCAGTAGAGACTGTGAATGGTGACTCAAGGCTGATTGGACACAAAAAGTCACTTTCTTATTTTTACCTATCCAGAGAATTTTTTTTTTCATCCTTTTTGCTTACTGATCATCTGTGCAGAACTTTCCATAAGGTTAAACCCTTAAATAAACCAAGAGTCAGATTTCCAGTCCTGTGTCTGCTGAATGTATCCTGGTGAGACAACTCATTATCAAGCAGTTCACTGAAAGGCTCTGCTGGGTGTAATAAATAGCTGTGATCCTTATCAAAGCCACTGAGACCCCTTGTCTGAGAGAGAGTATTATTTCTTCTGATGTAAACAAACACTTGTGCAGAGGGTTGCACATTTTATGAGCGCTCATCGGGGAACAATATACGCCGGAAAAACGGGGCTGCCGGCTAGTTTGTTGCTATAATGCACTGCGTTCAGTAAATTCTTGCTGTTTGTCTTGGTTTGAAAAGTCAAGCTGACTTTTTAAAGTTTATCACTTGGACTCCTCTTTGTTTCTTGTGACAGTTAGAGGACAGTGAATCCAAATATGTTAACTGCTATTTTAGATTAAAAACGGCACACTTCATTTTGACAAATGTTATTACAAGGACATTTGTAGATTTTTGAAGGTAAGAAGGACAATCTTCATTTTCAGCTCAAATTTCTATTTTAAAGGTTACTGAAGAATCTTAGTTTTGATTAAACACTTTATTTTCCCCTGAAACTTCAACACTCACTTTCAAATGAAATTTTGTGGCTGAATACAAGAATGTAAACTGAAACAAAACATTTTTTATTCTTTTACCTGTTAAGGCTTAATTCATTTATTTTTGAGGGTATTTGTTTTAGTTACCTACAAAACACTTGTTTAGGAACCCAGTGCTTCAGATTTTATTATAGATCCAAAAAGTCTAAATGTACATGATAGTAAAATAAGTTGTGAAACTTCAGTTTATTTTATTGTGGAAATCAGACATGTTATTGATTAAAGTAAAAGTTGGAGCAATAAATATGTCAAAGCCAAACATTTTAGCTTTCTGATTACTTCCCCGATAATATAAGTTTCCTCAGGTTAACTATTACAATTAAGTGCAGAGTCAGCATTTTAAATCACTGTTTTGAATCAACATAATTTGGCTTCCTGTTAAAAAAAAAAAACTGTAAAATCCATATCTAGGCAATATGTTTAGCCAGGCCATCAGTGTCTTCTGCTCTTGGCCTGTGTGTAAATTTCCAGTTGACCATGTTTGTTCCAAAGTTTTGGGTCAGGTACTGTGGTTTACATTTTAAGGTTACAGTGAAATACATTCAGAATTACATAGAAAATGTATCAAGTTCTTTTGGTCTGGGAAAAATGTGGTTGTGAACCATCAAGAACTAGTGGTACATTAAACCACAGACTATACACTACATGTAACTTTACTTGGGCATGACACCAAGCCACATTTCCTTCCATGCTGTCATCACAAGTAACAAACTCATTTTGGGGAAAAGATTCTCCAGCATCAAAAATAACCATTTTCCTTTTAGGAGAGCTGACAATAGTCATTATTCACATTTAGTTGTTGTCATCTGACGTTCTGCTCTGCATTATTGATTTTTCTGCCTCACTGATTTCTTAGAATGGAATTTATTTCATCTTATCAGAGAAATTGATCTTTTAATTTGGGTCTTTGAATCAACTGAAGCCCAAACTATGTGAGGATGTGTTCCCATCCTGGCTTCATCTTGGATCTGGATGCAGCAAAGAGTCACTCATAAGGTTTCATTGTTCGCCCTGTGTGTCTGGAGGAAATGTAGGCTAAACAGGAGCAGAATCTCCATTGTTTGTTTGGAATCTGATGGGGCTGCATGTCCTTTCACTACTGGTCTGTTTTGCATTTCCAATTTCCGTCTATTGAAATGGGCTATGGAGGCAAGTGTCCAGCATTGTGCTGATGGGTGGGTGATTAAAACCTGGGTATCATGCTGAGAGAGCGCATTGTAAATAGATGGGTACATTGTTTATTAAGGATGGAAGGGAGTTGGTGGATGTTTAGATGGTCAGGAAATACTAGTGAGTTGTTGGGAAGGTTTGTTCCTGAGCAAGGCCATTTTATGACCTCACAGAGCAGCTAATCAAATGTAGTTGTGGACAATCAAGAGAAGACTTGCAACTCTTCGAAAAAATGTTAAAACAAGCAATGAAGTCACAGAGGTGCTGCGCCTGTCAGGACTGGATTAGCAGAAACAAAAGACAGACTTTATCTAGACATGTCCGTAGCTTTTGTTCGCACACAGAAGTTCACCACCTAACATGACAAGGATTCACTTTGCTTCCTGTTCCAGGCCTCTTATCTTAAGTAATATCCCCAACACTCTCTCCAAGCAGGAAATTAGAGTTTAGCTTGAGGTTCACCCCAGTTGGCCGACTGTGGCTGTTAAAGTGCTTTAAGCTTCTTCTGGATTACTGCCAAGATTTGGAAAGACGAATAATTCAAGGAAATTCAGTTTATTTCCTCTGACACTTTTCAAAACATATACGCAACATCAGTGACATTCAGATGATAGCAAAAGCACGATTTGAAATAGCAGTGTTGAAATAGTGTTTCATTCATTTCATTTAATATTGATGCATAGCTCTTAGATGAACTGTTTAGTGAGATTTTATTCAAATTTAAGTGTGAATGTTAGTTCCCCAGATTGAGAGCTTTTTGCATCCTTTAGTGTTAATTGAAACTGCAGTAAAAGCTTTCTAGAGCTTTTCATTTGTGCCTGTGTTTTCGGGAAATGTCTTCATTATCAATGTCCATTCCCATAGTGCTGACATTTAGCCACAAGGGCAGAGAAAGCCTCTCACATCAGCCTCTGAGTTTTCCATTTGTTCTGCTGAGAGCCCTGTTTGCTCAGTTCTTATTAAAGGGTCCTTAAAGGCATAATCAACCAAGGACTCATGAAGGGGAAGTCATAAAAAAGTCAAGGACCAGTCACATTGTCCTGAGAGGACATAGAGAGTCCATTAGCATAGTAGGATGCTGTTTACATTGCAATTTGAAACTGGGTTGTATTTAGCAAATGGTGTGAATAGGTGTATTTGCACCATGTTAAAATGATCTCGTGTTTGCTGTCATACAAACAAGTTCACACAGGGGCTTTGAAGCATCTTTCATCAGAATAACCTAAAATAACCTTGCTTAGGGATATAAAAGGCAGATGGCACATTTGACACAAAACTTTGAAAATGAATAGATTGTCAACCTAATATTTTGCTGTGGATTTTGGAAAGTATGATGCCGAGATTCTCCTATAATACTCATGAATGTCTGGGATCTCGATAGCAAATTTGTCTTCAAGGACTGTTGTGGTGAGTCATTGATTAGCTACATTAGAAGCAGATGCAATATCTCCCCACCCGTGGGGAAGGGCAGTTGTTGTAAAGCAATGTTCATTATTCTTTTAACCCAAATAAAATAATCACAAGATTAACATTTTGAACTGTCTTAACCATTTATTTATATGATTAAAACAGTGTAAGTAAAACAAAGTTTCCAGGTTATTCTGTAGACTGTAATCAGTTGATGAATCTACAAAAATGGAACTAGGTAAATATTACACAACAACCTTTCTTCCTCTTTTTTTTTTATTTTTTTTTATTCCAGCTTTCAGTTGAACCTCTACACAAAACCAGAATTATTGGTTTTAAATGCTAGCTGGAGTTTTTGTTTAAGGATCTGTTTAGAAGAATATAGTGGCACGTAGAGATGTGAGATGCAGGTGTTGACTGTGGGACTTCCGAAAGACTCCCAGCATTAGCAACTTTAGCATGCTCCATCACAGGCTGAAAAAGATAAAATAGACACAAATTCGCTGTAATAAATTTAGCCTTCCTGTTATCTGTTGAACATCTTGCTCTCTCACTTTCTAAAAGATTAAATAAAGTGCAGGCACATCTCAATGTGTATTGGAAATTTAGTTTGAAATGACATCTTACTTATGTTTGTTACCTCTGACTCGGGTTTTAAGCACTTATTTTGGTCCTGAAAATAACCAACATTGGCCCCTTTTTATAAAACACTTTGAGGAGGGGAGAAGACACCTTTTTGCCCCTTCCATGTGTTTTGTGAAGAAATTGTCAAAAAATAGGGTGATTGTGAAAGGACTTCAGTTTGTTCTGATGCAGCAGCACTCATTTTCTGCAACTCGTATGGAGATTTAATAGATCATGTAGACCACTAAATTGACACCTTAAACACCTGTAAAAGGTGCTCAGGTCAAAATTGAAGTTTTTGGTGTACATGCTTCCGACACCTGGTTACGGCAGAAGCATGCTTATCGAATGCTTACTTCAGCATGGATGGTAAAGCTTTTCAGAGATGATGAGAAAATGAATAAAGCTCAATACAGAGTAACTTTGATTGAAAATTGTGTTTCTATAGACTTTGAAATGGTTCAAAGCTTTTCCTTTCAAAGGAAACAATTACCCTAACTTACAACCAGAGCTAAAATGGAATGGCTAAGACATTTTGGTTTGGTTTACACAAACAATGCTGCACTACTTAAAAAGTAGAAAGTACATGCATCCTAAACAATACCAAATGTCGTACAGTACATATGATATGGTTTGCTGTTAAACAAAATGTACATAGATTCCTTGGCCTTGGACCAAGATAATACACATTTGCATATGTGCCAAAATATATGGAAAGAAAAGAAATACTCTATATACTATATATCTATATATAGTTGGCCTTTTTCTCTTTTTTTTTTTACCTTCCTGGCTTTGGTTCTCCGGTGGAGTGATCTCGGTTTCATGCAAACCAAGGAGATTTGACTGGCAGCTCTGTTCAGCTGCACTGACTATTCTCTGTTATCATTAAGAGCACTTGCCAGCTATATTTATGCAATGTGTAGGCTTCTGTGTCTTCTAAAATATATTGCTACTGTGGGACAGTATATGTATGTATTGCCTAAATATGCGCAGTCATGGTAACGGCTTTTAAATAAAGCAGACCAGAAAGTCATCAAGGCAGTTTAATTTTCCACAGTGCTGAGGCACAGTTCCTGATGACACGTTCATGACAGATGCATTATCAGAGCTATTCTGGTCCATAGTTTAGAGCTTCTAGACAGCCTGTCTACATTACAAACATACAGTAGTATCACACAAGAAAGCTGACCACATTATCAATACCAGCTTGTTTTTATTTCTGGTACATCTTCATACTTTCACCCTGTAATCTTGTCTGTTTAGTAAACTTTGCTTTGGCTTAAAGTGCCTTTGAACTGGTGTCATGCCATGATTTCCTCTTCAGCTGGTCCACACAGAAACCTTGTACAGTTAATTTAAAATGGAAATATTTTTTTTTCTTTAAGTTGCTTTAAAAAAATCCTCTTAGTCCCTTTGAAGTCAAGCTTCCAGGCGCACAGCTATAGCTATATATTTCATGGTTTGCTTAGAAGGCGTATTTCTTGTCAGGGACTGCAAACAGACTGGATTCTGAGTCGTGGCAGTAAACATGTTTATTTTTTGTGCAATTGTTTTCCTGCATACATATCAGTGGCTCCATATACAGGATGCATAAACAGGAGCTTAAATTTATGCTTGAAAATACATAGAATTGTAAGTATATACTGGTAAAAAGAAGAAAGCAACCTTTGGTACATGTCCACTGTAATCGCTTCCTTGTGCTGACAAGAAATGAAAGCATCGAGTGTGCAAGCATGAGCATCTGTCTGTCGAGACCCAAATTGGAAATAGACATGCAAAGTAACATGTTCACTTATGTCTGTTTGTCAACAGCTCTGCTTTTGTGATGTTTGTCGTTTCACCCACACCAATTTGTTTCGCGAGGCAGATTTTTCAAGAAATAGAGGAAGATTGGAGAATAGCAAAAAACTGCTGTGCAAAAAAATGTCACTTTTCCCTGGGGTTGGTTCCACTGAGGTGGTCATGTGTGACCTACATAGTCCAAGAGGTCTAATTATGTCTGACTCCTGTGCAGCTTTGTGCCAGGAGGTCACTCACTGAAGTGTCTTACCATAAAGACAGTCAAACTACACTTGTAAGTTAAAACATTCAGGAATTACTGTTAGGATAACTACAAAATTCTAGTGCTCTTCAGACTTTAGATATGTAAATATTTGGTTAAGTAGCTTTCTATTTTAGCATTACGTTCACAAAAGTTTACTTTGCTGAAGTTGAAGTTAAAAATAACCATTCTGAAGATACAGGGGGCCAAGAACTATTCATTGTTGTAGTCCTCTTTGGTGGTTTTATTTTCTGTTTTTTGTTATATTTGGATGTTTTCCCGTTAGTTTTAATTTCTCCTGTTTTTTTTTGTTTTTTTTTTTTGTTTTTTGCTGCAGCCTTCTGTGAAGATGGAATAAGAAGCTCCTGAGTTATACTTGGGTTCAATAAAACATACATTAATATTTAAGTAACTTATGAGATGATTTGATGTTTTATTGATATTTCAGAAATTTTGAAATGATCTATTAAAAAACTATGTGCATTTATTTTCTTGCCTATAAAATTCAAATTTCGAGGTTGATAGTTAGTCCAATAATAGCCAATTATTTATAAAAGAAAATCACAAGAATTCAAACATGCCCATTCAAAACAAATCAACCAAAAGGCAATAATTTACAATTTTGATTAAAAAGGGGGAAGCATTGTCCTACAATAAAAGGCAGTACAAACTCTATTGTTATTTAACTAAGATTCTCTACAAATAGTGTGCTTGGTTGAACCAGAGAATAAATGACGGGTGGTCTGCAGGTGTGTCATGTTACGCGTCACTCCTCTCAGGGAACTAATTGGCATCTGTCAGTTTTATGACTCAATCAATCATGCATAGAGGCTTGCACTTTACTTATGATTGATGGTAAATTCATGGGAATGGTAGACATTTGACTGCACAACATTCGAAGTAACTATAACATTCCATGCTGTTTTATATGTCTGTGTAGATAAACGTTGGACCTTTAGAAAGCTAGAAATTATACCCAAGGATTAAAATACATCCACCGTCAATCCACAGATTGACTGCCATTTAACTCAAGTTTTGTGACTCATCTAGAAGCTTAAAAAGACATGATATAATCATCTGTGCTTTCATAATTTTCTAAAGGACATTTATTATAGTACATGAGACCACCTGTCATTGGGGGGAAAAAAAGAAATGAAAAGCTTTATCTCTAAAATTTAATTGAGTTCTTGTCAGATAAGATATTTTTTACACTTTTTAGTTTCAAATACATTTTCCCATATTTAATATGAAATTGCTTTATTTTTTTATTTTATGTTGTTTTTTTTTTTTTTATGAACAACGACAGCATACCTTGTTAAACAAGAACTTCAAACACTCTCCATAAATCAGAATGGAGAAGACGAAGACATACAGAGGGATAGTGGTAGTACTGACACCAACATCACCTTAATGGCAAAATTCTGAAGACAGCAAGTTTTGGGGTGGTTAAAACTCTACAATAGAGATTAATTGTCCCCACATGTAGTTACAGTTTGGTACATGTCAGCTGATATTATATTGGCCCATGTAAGAGGGATGTAATGCTGTAGTGCTGAGAGATGAGTGAGCCATAATAGTGGAGGGTATGAGTGTTAGTGAGACAGACAGGTGAGTGTGTATAATTACCTTGTCTGAAGCCACTGCCAGCGAGGTGTATGGCATGCAGCGCAAGCAACTCTCAACCCACCCTTATCGCTAATTGGTCCATTTTCTGAGGCATGAGTTCAGGGCGACGCTGAAAGCTTTGATCACGCAGACCACACCGGTGTCGATATGTTCCTACCTGAGTGCTTTTGTAGTGGCTTTGCCTGGCAGGGGATTAAACCAAACTAAACCCACAGAGTGTCTGTCTTTCTGCCTGTCTTACCCAGGCTTCCCCGCGGCTCTACATACCTGAATCTGAACTCTAATTACCAGGCAGTTACTACATTCCTCAAACACACCCACGCAAATACACATACTTTAAAACATGCAGTGTGTTGCACTTAATTTTTCACATAATCACTGTATCATTTCGTAGGTATGCGATTGCTTTTTGTGGTTTGTAAGATTCCTAACTGAAAACGGTGTTGTTCAGTTTATACTCGCCTGCAGTGACTAGCAAAGGTTCAAATGTGTATCACTTTGAACAATAAATAGAGAATGTGAAGCAACAAATATCAAAGACATAGATAAAACATTCAATCAGCATGCTTGTTTACAATGTTGCTGAACTGTGAAACTAAATTAATTGTGAAATGACAACAGTTTGCTGTTTAGTTTCATAAAATTTTGAGTAGCAACTCGTCATATTTAATGCATAATTCCTCGAAATGGAGCAATGGTGTGTTCAAGTATTTTTTCCTAACACTTTTTGTAGGGTCTATGTTTTTTTTGTTTTTTTTATATCAATTTTTGAACAAAATGAGAACAGTGCATAACTCTTCTTGGAGCATTTACCCCAATACATTGTTGCCAATGTTTGCATGCAGTTCAAATTACCAGTGCTAAGCACTCCAAAAACATGAATAGGTAATGTAGATGTAGGAATATACACTCACTGACCACTTTATCGGGTTCCTCTAATTGATTTTCAACCCAGAAAGTGAATCAACCAATCACATGGCAACAACTCAATGCACTTTGACATCTATATGTAGATAAGATGACTTGCTCAAGTTCAAGCTGAGCATCAGATTGGGCAAGAAAGTTTCTTTTTTTGTTTGTTTGTTTTTTTCATGTGGGGTGATTGTATGCTAGACTAGTTGCTCTGAGAATTTCAGTTGTGTGTGAACTGGGGTTTTCACACACAACTGTCTACGGGTTAACAGAGAATGATCTGAAAAAGAAAAAAAAACAAAACAGTGAGCACACTTCTTGTGTGAACAAAAGTGCCTTGTTGATTTCAGAGAAAAATTGGCAGACTACTTTCAGATTAAAAAAGGGCAAGTAGCTCAAATAACCAGGTATGTGAAATACCACATACCTGGTATTTCACATACCTGAGATTAAAATCACCTAGTTCTATTCTGCATTCATGTTTAGTGACTGGTTCATCTCATTACTATTACTATTCAGACAAACCTCAATTCAGTCTTGCTGGTGTGATATCATACAGTCAGCTGAAATATTGGCTTGAATTGCATGTGTGAACAAACTAATCAAAGGCTTATGTAAATGTTGCATTCTGCATTCACTCGACGTGGCCTTGTTTGACTTCTTGTGAAAGCCGGTAGCTTGTGTAATCAGTCTTGTTACAGTTTACTTTAGTTGTTTCAAAGAAGATTACTCTAAGTCCAGTATTTATTTCGACATGGGAGCCTTTAAAGGCCCTAGCTTATAATGAGCTTTATAAAATTCTGCTTTATATGAGGGAGTAATTTTGGTTCTCATGAGAAAGTAAACCACAAGATTGTGATTATTGATTGACAAGAAAGTATCAGTAATTTAGTAAATTATGCATGCATCCCTAAGCTGATTTCATAAACAAAAGCCCAACAATGAAGAGCCCAACAGGCAGGTTGCTGTCTGTCTGGGTCATGCATCACAGACTTTCTCTGCTCCACAAAATATCCTAAGTCAGTTTTTTTGGCCTCGTTCTCTACACCGCACAGGCAAGGATGGCAAGCTGAAATACAAATTGACAGACAGTCAGACCTGACAAGCTGACAGAGACCAAGAGATAAAGACTGACAGCCGGCAAGACAGGCAGACAAACAAACACAGTCTTAGACAGACATAAAAAAGCAGAAATGCCAAAAAAGAGCAGCATGATTGATGGAAAGGTAAAACATATGATTAGCATTTTCAGGCTGTCTTTAGTCATTTGCAGTATTTATTAATTGGAGACTTTTTGACATACTTTCCACAGCCATCCAATCTGCTTTCATCTGCATGCAAAAACTTGTTTTTGAAGATTGGCATGGAGGATACACTCCAAAGCATTTGGAAACTGAATAATAAACATAAGTAATTAGATTTATGCATCAATCCATGAACTGCGCAAGACTGACTGAAGGTACTATTGCTGGTCATGAATCGGTCTTTTCAGAGTGAATAACCCTCATCGGCTTTATTAATTCAAAGTGAAATATACCACCTTGTAATATTAGCTGTTTGCATTTCCTCACATTTTCCTGTGAAAGAAGTGGTGTCGGTGAAGGAAATGAATGTGGTCTCCATGTGAATGCTTGGCAGTGTCCGTCTTTTGGGTGGACTGCATTGTGATGTGGGGTTATTGTTCTGGTGTCTTTGCCCCGTTGAAAGCCTAGAGAAGGGATTGTTTTCTTTCCTCTCTGATGACAATACACTGGCAATCCAGAACAATGGGCCACAGGGAAGGGCTGCTTCTTCCAGCTCCCCTTGCAGTCCTGGTCCCTGTCCACTCCATTAATGACTCAAGGGCTAAACACTATTTACCCTTCTGTAACTGGAACCTCAACCACACTCCCAGAAGCAACCAGTGCCAGCTTTATACTGACCAGGTGTATGGGACATTGTTGAAATCGTTTTGTCCTACAAAATAGTAAGTTTTTAATAAGCAAGTCTCAGTCAGACATTGAGATAACCTGAAAAAAATTTGAGGTGATTGGATATTCGTACTAACTCCAGTGGCTGCCATACTTTAGCTTTTCTTGAAGGCAGATTATGGTACAAAAGGGGAAATTTAGGGTAGTGATTATGTACAGAGACAGTTCTCATTGTTATGCAGGAATTTCCCATCTGGCCTTATATCAATTGTTATGTAAAGCAGTCATTCATTTTCGGTAGTTTGCCTGGAATTGAGTTTCTGCACTAATCTTTGTGTGCAAATGCTTTCAAGAATGGAAGAGGCGGAGACTACGTTGTTTTAAATCCTGTTTGAGTACAACACACCTGCCTACATATGTATAAACCCTAATCTTGTCTCTTTTCCCAGGATCAATATGCTGCTTCTGAGTGAACCATGTCTGCAAAGTTACATTCGGGCAACACTACATAATATATGGTTCATGATGGCAAGACAAGATGCAATTGTATCAATATTTTGGGTAAAAAGAATAAAACTTTAAGGGGGTTTATGAAAAACACTTTGCTCTGTTACTAAAACCACTAATAAGTTGACATCTTTAGGTAAGATGTTTGAATTATCAAGCAGCAACAATTCAACTAATGAACCGAATTAAGGTTGGTTCAGTCATTTGTGACATTAGTGCCTCCTCAGTGCAATTGTTCTGACTAGAACATAGAAGCCTATGTTTTGAATGGAAGGCTATGAGGTGAAATATTCGAGTATTTACCCCAATACATCGCAACTGTCAAATGTAAAATATATGACCCATAGATCTCAACTAGTATTAAAAAAACCATCCATCATGGATGAATGAATATGTGCATTGTCATTGAGAAAGAGATCAGATTCTCCTTGCCCAACAACATCCCAGATGAAGTTATATTATAAATATGTTTGTCTCAAAATCAAAGCCTCTCACTTATAGAGTGGTCTTTACTTTCCAAAAACACAACAGAGCACACGGAGCCTTTGTTGCTTAGGAAGAGGTTTATCCTTTAATTCTAATTAGAATATTGTTGATTAACCCTTGTCACTTGCATCTAAATTTTGAGAGGCTTTTTAAAACATCAGTCCTCACAGGCTGAGGCTTAAATGAGGTGTCACATTAAGTCTCCCATGGTCTTAAGAGACCCCACACATTTTTTACTTTCTGTGCAGTCTGGCAGTGTCACACTGATCCCGCACTTTTACAAGGTTTTTTGTGTGTGTGTGGTTTTGGACACTGTCTGTTGAGACAAATCCCCTCTTCCCCGCTGTCTGACCATTTGCACTTCTACTGAGCTTCACGCTAACAGTGCAGGAGAGTTAACAATGCTCTTAATACTAGTTAGGAAGATACCAAGAGAATTTTCTAGCAGGCGACTTGGCTTCTGAATAAATTGAAGCAAAGTTCCATAAAAGTAACCAATGCAGTTTTTTTTCTAGAATAGGTTATAGTTCAGGTGAACACAAAGTCAACGTTTCGGACAAACAAAACAATGATGGAGGAAATGATGATAATGTACATTCTCAAAGAGAGCCATAAACAGTGGCATTGCAATAGTGGCAATAGAGGTTGACTAAAAAATGTGAAAGGTGGACAGACAACTAAGTATTTAATGTTAATCAGACTGTTCCCTGAATTTCTGAATTTCTTATCATTCATAAGCTGCTAAAATTGTTATTCTGTTTATGCTCTGGAGTGGTTGCACTCAAGGATGCAACATTTCCTCTACTCATGTCATTGAGTGATAATGGTACAGGTGATTGCTGAATGGATTTATGGTGAAATAGTAGGAGTCATAATAAAGAATATTGCTTAATGATTTTTTTATGCCTTCATATAGTAGAGTGGTATTGATTTTATTCCAAATATTGAAAGTGAGTAAGTAAGGAGCTTTCTAATTTGAGAAGCAGACTTATGATTGGTAGCTGAGGGCGAATGTCTGGAGCTTATTCGCTATTTGCTGATGTTTAGTTTATTGTACCCAAAGAGTTCAGTTAGTAAATTTTAGTGTTTACTTCTTGGTTTTTGACAATGCCAAAGGCTCTATGGCATAGGGCCTCTTTAGGATTGTCATGACCTGGATTACTTAGAATCTACACAAACACTTTCTTTCAGGTTTGTATGTTCTCATCTGGAAATTTCAGTAATGTTATAGGCAGTGCATGGTGAATCCATAGTTTTACCCCAAAGAGTATGTTTTAGTTCAGCAAACTGTTGGTAGGTGCTTATTTTTTAGGGAGGGATGTCTCTGCAAACCACACATGTAATCTCCTCAGTTGGAACACCTGATTGGAAGTAGCTTTGTGAGGTTTTGTTAACAGAGGATGAAAGACTATTTATTTCTAGTCTGGTATGTTAGCAAGAAATGAGTGTGCATTTAGGAATAACTAAATGTACACTAGAAATACAAACACTGTGTGTTATTAGTCAAGATATCTGTATTGATGCTAATCACGTCTAAGTCTACTGACTGTGTGCTGTGGAAATACATAAGTATGGTGTTGCTCCAGAAAGCATAGTCTTGCAACTTCATGTGTGTGCAATTACTTTAAAAAGCTGAGGATAACTTCTGAAGTTCAGATTCTTAAGAGAGCTACAGGACATTCTTGTCAAGTTAAGACAAGAACTACTGAAACATGTCCACCTTTATGGACAGCAAATTATTTGTTTATGCAGTTGAAGGCGCAGAAAAAATAAATAAATAAAATGACTTCAAATACAACAGCCCCCATTAACCTCTAAAACAGAGGAGTTTGCCATTGGGGAAAATCATTTTCCAGGAACAATAAAAACCATCCAGCCCTTATGCCATAAAAACCTAGACAGAAGAGATAATGGCATCATGGTAAAAGAGTTTAATAGCAGTAAGGGCACTATAAACTGCCTACATGGGATTATTAGAGGTAGTGAATTGACTAAGTGCAAAACAACACACAAAGGATCAGCTAATTACATTACTTGTTAGCATTGTGTTTGGGCTTTTAAGTTTTTTTTCTTGCAGATCCCAAATGTCTTTAGGAATTAGTTTATAAATAGCTAAGCCTATGCCTGAAGGTTTCTTATGAAAAAGAAATACAACTTAAAACTGTAAAAAAAAAATTGCATTACATGCTACTTTATTGCAACTCTTCTTTTTATTTTCACATCGGCCATTCAATCAAAACTTTTTTTTCATTAGAGATGCAATTGCAATTTTTTTCTGATTAAATCTTTGCAAACTAAAATTCAACTGAAAAATAATGATCTACTTCATCAACCACATAAAAGCTAATTTTCCATGTCATTTTCCATGTATTCCCCACATCTCAAAGCCTAAAAGGTTATTTGGATGACAGGACAAAAATGATTTTGAAAAGCCAATAAAGTGTTTGAGTGGAATCCTCCATAAATTGATATATTTGTGTACAAAAACATAGTGAATACATCTATAGTTCTTAACTGCAATTAAGATTTTACAACTTTATTTACAATTCTCTGACGTTCTCACCCCTCCAAAAAAACTGCCGCTACAAAAGGATGCTTTTACTAATGTGACTTAGCAAATTTGCTAACATTTCTGGTCTGAAAATAGTTTAATGCCTGTCACATATACCACAATCACGTTTTATATAATCACATCAGTCGGAGAATATAGAAGCATCACAACTGTAGAGGCCGCAACCAGAATGTTGTGGTTTGTGGTCGACATATTTGTAAAATGTATGGTTTCCCTTTGAATACAGTTTTACTTTCTCTGTGGTTCGTCTTACTTCATTTGACATAGCTTACTCAAAATAAGCTAACTGAATCTTCCTTTGTCAGTCACAGCTTTCATGCTGTAGAGTTTTGTTGAAAGTCCTGGTTCATTCACTGGTATGATAATGGTCACCTTTTTGAGTTTCTGAGCCTGACGGGGCAGTCAAGCAGAAAATCGTCCAGTTCTGGACACCAGACGATTTCTCACAGGGACTCTTATCATAACTTTATGAATAAACAAGGCTTCCCTTGAAGAATTTCTTTCCACTTTTTGTCTCCTTCTCCTGAGAGATTAATTTGACATTCAGTCTCCTGACTTCCAGCCATTGGATGTCACTAAAAAGATTTTAAAAACAGGCGTGCATGAGCTGGACTACAGCATTTTAAAACGCATGCAAAAAATTAGCCTCTATAGTCCAGTGGACACGGCTCAGGAGAATTTTAAATAGAAATTTGCCATGTTTAGTTCTTGTGTGCGAGGATATTTCCTACTGAGCCGAGAGATTAAATGAAACGAGCCAGATGTTTTCAGCTTGTCACATCTGGATAAATGTTTGAAAGTTCTTGTTAAAAGTTGGATCTTTTAAGTAAAGCAAGTGTTCTTGGACTGTGGTGTAATCTCTGATCATATTCAACATTTCAGTTCTTTCTCACCTATGTGGTCGAGTGAGTAAAAGCCTTTACCAGGGATACTTTCAATCACATCAGCACTCTGACTTCCTGGAGGACAGAGCCCACAAGGGGATAGAAGCCAGAAGGAAATGTCTGATGAAGCTTTTTTTTTGTCATTGAGTCTCTGAATTGAGACTGTATTTGCATGTGCACTGGGATGACTCATTTTGTTTTCTGCCATCCACAAACAGCAGAAATTTTGATGCAGTAAAACCTTCTCTTTTCCCCTTTTTCCTGTGTGACAAATTCTCTCTGGGTATTTATCCTCACTGAGAGAGGGCAGAAGGATTGTGTATTTATGTTGACAGTATGCTCGACTCTAAGCAAAGCCCCCCGCTGTACCCCATTCACAGTCGTCTCATTATGGAATGTCAAGTTTGCTATCCTTTTTTTTTTTTTTTTTGTCCTGAAAGTGTGTGTGTGTGTGTGTGTGTGTGTGTTTGTGTTTTTGCTGTAATAGGTTACCAAGGCAACATGTAGAAGCACTGCTGTGGGATTTTTGTGCAGTGCTCTCCTGTGATCCTGTGGACAATAAGCACAGTGACAGGCATCAGTGATATGCTTGCTGCAGCACAGTAATCATAATATCTGGGATTAGTAGTTGCTTCTCACTTCGTGCTGCCAGGATGTCTTTTATTAACTGTGACATAGGTCCAAAGCAGTTCATTTGCTCTTTTCACTTTGGTTTTATTTTGCTCATCACTCCACAGATGTACATGTTAAGCTAAGAATGTAGGTCACTATATGTTAGAAGACTGATGTAGGATGTGTCCTATAAGTGTCTGTCTGCAAAACGTTTCTTCTAAATACCAAGCCCTTGGCGGACAGGATCACTATATTTACAAAGACCTTCGGTCATTCAATCCCGTAGGCTTGGACTGTGGCACGTCCTGTAGGAAAAATATCCTGACTCAGCCAGTCTTGGCATGCCTGCAGGCTCTCAGCTGCTAATGTGCCACTAACTGCGTGTCACGTATCACCCTACTGAAGGTCAGAGGTTGAACAGAATGATTCATCTGGTCTCCATGGAGGCCGAAAGGCAGCAGCAAGAGGAGAAGCGTGGCTGGCTGACAAGAGCCGCCCTGGGGCTTAAAACATGCAAAGCTCCTATTTCCACACTTGTGAAAGGTTTTCATTATTAACACTCTGCTTATTCAGAGAGAGTGGAGCAAATGGTTGCTAGAATGGAATGGTGTTTCTAATCTTGGAGTTTTCATTTGATTCAAGTAAGAGATTCCTGCGAGGCTGTGATTTATTGTTTGCATACTGGCTGTCGCTAACATTTTAAATATAGAAAGGTGAAAAGACGCTTAAGATTTTGTGTGAAAAATGTTCAACATTTCAGGCAGCTTTTTACGTCAGTACATAAATTAAAACACAGTTTATCTACAGTTTAGTTTAAAAGCAAGAGCTCGATGAATAATTTTCAAATGTTTGTGAATGTTTCCTCATCCACACAGAAGAGAACATAATTGACAGAAACTTACTATTTAGTTAGTTAGTTGTCTCTTTACAAACTCCACCTGGATGGCACACTTTTCTAAAGAGCCACATTGTTGCATATTTTATAAGGATGTCAAACCTTTCTTAGCAGAATTTACAGAGTTGCTGAGCCCAATATCAGATTTGAAATATAATTCACAATTCCTCAAAATGATAAGAGATTAAGGAAGCTTAATGCTAGAATGTTAGCCTGATTATTCATTCTTAAATAAATTCCACTATTTGTTTAGAATTGTCCTTCCGGGATGTCGAATTGTGTCTAAGTGTCAACCCACCAGATGTTAATTGGAGGTGATGTTCAAAATCATTTTTCATTACTCTGTTCACTTTGTACGTTTCTCCTGTATCACTTCATGCAAAACAACCCTGAAGCATGATATTGCCATCATTTTGCTTGACGGTACATATTTTGGTTTGGGTCAGTGTACACTTGGTTCATTTTCCTCCGGTTTTGTTATTGGTGGAGCTCAGTGCGGTACATCAGTTGTCAACATGTGAAAGTCTCTGTTAACAAGATCTCCTTAAAACTGTTTGCACAAATGCAAAGTTGGTTAAGATTTCTCACATAAACAGTTTCATACAGTTCCTGTGAAAAATCAAGTCATAAGTGAGTGAATGAAAATAAGTTGCATAACAGCCTTGGAGTCCTGTTTAAATGTCAATTTATGCAGCCCATGTTATCTCCTGAGATATAACTTTGCATTTTGGGTCTAATTTGCATCAATATTTGTTTTTTTATTTTCTGAATAAGTCATCTGTTTGTTTATTTTTAAGAATTGCTTCTCCATTATAATCAAAGCAAAGCTCAGTGGAAACAGTAGAAACCAGACTCATTTATTCATCTCTCTTTCTCTATGAGGCATTCATCTATTGTGTGTGTGTGTGCGTGTGTGTGTGTGTGTGTCTCTGCCCTGTCTCCGTCTCCCTCACTCTGCTCTGTCTCTCAGCAGAGTGAAACTCGCTGACAGAGGCTCTTTGTTGATGGGAGGGAAGAGAGAGAGAGAGTGAGAGATGAGACTAGGTCATACCGGCACATTATTTAGTGCTCATTGAAATCCTATAGGAGGGGGTCATTTACATAGTACAGCTTAAATCCACTCATGACCTCTCCAGTGAACCTATCCACCACCCCCGCCACCCCCTGCACTTCTGTCTGACAGTGTTTTGTAAACAAATGTCGAGCATGCTTTTCAGGGGCCTTTTTTTTAGGACGTGGCGCTTCGTAAGAGGCAGGTTTGACAGTGAAGTGCACGTTTTCAGCCATCCTGAAGTGGCCCAGCGATACAGTTTCACTCTGCTGTGATGTTTGCTTTAAGGCACTTTGGCTGAGACCAGCACTTTTTTTTTCCCCCAATGAATGCTCTGTGTTGTCAGGCTGCTGAGATTGATGACAGAACTGATGCAAAGATTGAGTGCCAATGTTAGTTTCTTTAGTTAAATAAAAAAGGAATGTGGAAAAGTTGCTAAGATGCTAAGTACATAGTCTAAAAATGATTTCATCTTACTCATTCCTTTATGACAAATCCAACAAAGCACTGAACATAAGCTCATATCCATGGATTGCTACTAATACAATCACAGATTTTACTGGAACAAATCAAACACCCTAGACCACTTGCATTTACGTGTGTGTAAGATTACAAGCATACACTATAACCAGATGGTTTTGTTGCACGGGTGCAAACTAATCTCCCACGCTTTGGCAACCATGACAAAATAGCTACTACATTTTTGTTTTGCTAACTTTGGAGTCAGCTTTGTCTTATATGTAAACAGTAAAACGTGTCTAACAAAAGCCAAAGAAAAACATTTTTACAGTCGAGTCACTGAACAGTGAAAAAATCCAACGCTTTGTGCTGTGCCTTATTAAGTGCTAGTAAAGAGAGGTCCACGAGTTATAGGTGAGTGAAGGGCTTCAGCTTTTGCCATGGCAACGCTGGTGATTTTGCAGGAAGAATTCTGCACAGAACCCTTTATTAAAATTCCCCATGCCAGGTTAGACTTGTGCCCCTTATTATAAGCTGCACTATGTATTTTAGGCTTGCCAAAAGCATTCGGCCGAGTAAATTATCACATGTCATATTAAAGGGCTTTCAGATATTGGTCTTTCAAACTAAGCTATAAACTGATTTTCAAATGATCTTTTTGTCCATTGGGAGTATGCTTAACTTGATGGCTTGTCTTTCCATTACTTCAGTGTTGCAAAATATGTCCTTCAGGTTTCTGTATTAGGACCAAAGCCTGTTACAATTTACATGAGCAATGTGACCAAGAATGTCACTGATAAATCTTTGCATGTATTTAACTCTGTGGTCAATCCTCCTATTAACTGGATGTCACCAGTAGGATGCCTTAAGGCTCAATGTTTGGGCCAACTGAAAGAATAAAGTAATATTTACAGTAATTGACAGGTGAACTAAATATGGGTCTTAGTTTTAGCAGTTTCAGTACTCTGCACAGAAATGGCTATTCAATCTTTAACTACTGCACATTAGCCATTTTTCTGAATTTTTGTCAAATTAATAAACTTAATACTTAATGCACCTTAAGCTAAACAACAATCCGCAAAGTGGTGGTACAAATAAACATTTCCACAATTTTCGTCTTATTGTTCTTACCATTGTGCATGTTTCGCTCCGTGTGATTTCTGGTTTGATCTGTGATGTAAAATGTAATCTGACAGGGCCTTAAGAAATTTCTATGCTGCAGCTGCAGTTCACTTTACACAAGGCAGCACTGCTTGGCTCTGTATACCCTTATCAAACACTAACATGTAAACCCTATGACTCATCTGAAACAGATCAGTCACAGTAAGATTTCATACAGACAAAGGGGGGAAAAACTGTCTGGAGCTGGAATAATCTTTTTTTCTAAACTAATGCTTGTGAATGCAACAAATCCCCAGGCTGCCATATCACTTGGAGTTCTATCTATGTTTTTAGTTCATTTTGGCCAACCTATGAGAGCTGATCTGCAAAAGCTTGCAGAGAAAATGTATGCAAATGCTTGCATGGAGCACCTGTAAGTAGTGCCCATGCTGTACAAGGTCACAACAAGAGTATAGGCTATAAAAGTGGGGGAGGCTACAGCAGATTGATTGTCTGATTTAACCTGAGTGTTTGTCTTTTACACATGGAAGGAATTTCATCATAACTTCCAAATAACAAATGATCTGTGATGATAGTGATCAGATTTATCTTTAGCATTTTTGCTTTTGCTTCGTGAACAGTTACTGTAGTCGTGACTCATACCAACATGTTAATAGTGCACACATAAGTACTTATGCACAATTTAATGTGCGGCTCATATAAGCCAGTCTCTTTCTGGGTTGCTGAGAGCCATCGCTGCTGAAAGGTTTGCCTGTTTTGCATGAACGCCTCTTTAAATGACCTTTTTTTTTTTTTTTAATGATGCCATAATAACTCTCCTCGATGGATGATGTCAGGCTAACTGCATGCTTAATTCATCTTAGACTAACAACAACACTGGTCGTTTTTTAGGCAACGTGCAACGGTTATTGATGATTATCTCGCAAATAAGCTCATGCCATTCTGACTCTAATTGTTAGTAAATGGTTTGGGCGGAGAACAGCGTCAGTCAGGAGATTAATTCTCCTTTTGCATTTACTGGATATTTTGAGGAGGTTCCATGTAATTATTAAAGCAGTTGCTGCTTGATGGAGAAGGGGGAAAAATAAACAAAATTATTTTAATCTTAAGTAACTGGAAAGACTGTAGGGAATAGTGGAGTCACATAATAAGACCTTGTGCTGAATTTAGATGACAGCAGCATTGCAATTGTGACACCACCAAGTAGAATAGTGCATATAACACCAACTCAGCGGAGACCAGTCTTGCTGCATGTCAAATTAACTGTCGCTACTTAAACATTTGTAGGCTGGTAAAATATTAGATGTGTGTTATATGCTGAGTTAGACAACTGGAGCAATTCTGAACCACTGGATTTGTGTTGCATACCACAAAAATAGACATACGTTTTATTTTGGAGGCTTTTCAAAGGTGTATCAAAAACACAGAAAGATTTGAACATTCTGGAATTGTTAAAGGACACAAAAGAATCATAATTGCCATGCAAGCATTAAAATGTTACTTTAGAAGAACAAATTAACTTCTATCTATTTAGCTCTAAATTCACCATTAGGAACGCTATTTTTAAACATTGTGAATTTAAAAAGTAATATTATTCTTCATTTAAACCAAACCACGTTTGGTTAGACAAAAAACTTTTGTTGTTAACCAGAGTTAAAATAGATAATGGTTTATATTTTCAGAGTGTTTATGCTGTTTAAAATAACCAAAACTACACCCCATGACCTGTAATGATAAAATCACTAATTGGTTAATCATCAACTGCTCAATGTTCTTATGCACCAACCTGGTAGCTTAAACAATTCATATTTAGTATCTTATTTTAATGTTGCGAGGATTTAATAAAAACCATGTTCACATATCGATTTAAATGACTCAATGCATTATCTTGAATGATAATCCTTCAGAGTAAATTCAGACTTGGTGTGAAAAAACAGCAAACCTTCCATGCGTTTCTTCATTCCATCTGTCCAATTAAGTGTAGCACATGATTTCTGTTAAAAGCTGTGGGGAAAAGAATTGCCAGGCTGCTAGAAACAAATCCCAAATTCCTTTTTACTTGTGCTTCTGTTCGGTTGTTGAGACATTTGAAAGGAAGCTGCAGACTGCTCCATCTCTAATTCAGATACAGCAGAAAGCATGAGAAATGGATTGCTAGGCTGCAACAGGGAGAATTTGCTCAGCTGCTGCCTTCCTGTATGTACTGCACAGATTCATAATTAGTCTATTAGAGCAGGGCCGTAGCAATGGGTTATGTGATTCAGAGCGATTAGAGCACTTAAAGCCAGCATATCTCCTTCACTTTTATCCCTGCTGAGCAGTTATGCTGCACGGTGTTGCATGGACACTTTATCAAGCTGTCTCAGTGGAGCAGATGTGCCAACAAAATACGCTGTGACACGTTTGACTTGGTGTGCTTGGTGATTTGTTTTCCATGTTTTTAATGGACACAACCTTAACTGTAATGTGGGCCATCTCTTAACTCTTCTGCTGGAATTCTAAATCAGAATCATGTCATTTGAAATTTTAGTATTTAGTAAGAACAAATTTTGTTTACATTTGTTCTTTAAAAATGAAATCCCCACACCTTTGCAAAGGCTCACTATTGTTAACGGTTTTTATGGTGTATCTGAATGATTCATATCTACAGTTATTCAATCAGCAGTTAGCTGTCAATCAAATGCACCAGCTTTGATGGTAATTACTTACTTACTTACTCTGTTAGACCTCTCTGCAGGAAGAGCAGACAGCTACAGCTGTATTTCAAAACAGACAGCTCTCTAGCAGATTATGTTGGGTACATCTAATCAGAGGGAGTAATAATGGCTGGTTTACCAGCGGTGACACTCGGGGAAAGAGGCTTGGGGTTGTGGAGCGGGATACTGGCGAACACTCGCAGAATCACTAAGCAGTCTGGGTAATTATTTCTAAATCAATATTGTGACAAACAAAGCTCTGGAGTGCCAAATCCCAGCTCGTCAAATTTGAGCAAACTTATCCCCGTGGAATCTCCAGAGCTCAAATGCTGCTGCCTGGGATTGATTCTCACATGATACCCTTCAAATGATGGCCATCTGCAATGCTAACACGGTGGTGCTGATCGATCAGGTGCTCTGCAGCATATGTGTAGGGGCTTTCTGTGGCGCTGGCCTTGGAGTGTATATTTGAAAGTATTTCAACAACTGAGAAATAATGTGGCATAGAGATATTTTAGAAAAGCACCGATCCGAATTTGGTGTCCAGTTTCTTTGACCGGTTGAAAGTGACTTATCTAATTAGGATTTTTCTTGAAAGTATTGTGATACAAGAAGAAATAAGAGCAGCAGTCAAAATCTTCTTTCCTTAAGGGGCTAATAGTTGTTCATATTTGGAGTAGTTGAAACATCACAAGATTTTATTATTATTTGAAACAAAGCAGTACAATTACTACATTCACATTTTAAATTGTATAAACTTTGAGTCATGAAAAACACAGTTAGTAAGAGCTAGCATTAATAAAAGCGTGGACATATTCATTGGAGAATGTAGCTCCTTACCTTAACTCTGAGATTTCCATGAGGCTTTCAACATTTCCAGATGCTAAATGATGTAATGGAAGAATAAAATAAATCAGCTTTACCGTGATAATTCAGTCCTCCCATTACCAGCTGAAATCCCTGTTCTTTCTCCCACTCTTGCAGCCTAAATTTAAAAATTCTCTTGAAATTGCTTCCTACATTGCTGTGTTTGCATTGAGCTTATTTTAAACACTTTATTGATGCTGAAAATATGTTTCTTTGAGTCTCTCTGCCTCAAGACTCTTATCCATCCAGAAGAGCATTTGGTTCACTCAGCCTGGTAGAAACACATAATGCATTAATTGGTTAAAAACATAGAGACTTTCATTTTACGCTGCTCAGTGCCAATCAAGATGAAAACAAGCACATTCTAGCACATTATGCAAAATTTCTTTGCTGAATTTTATTGTTTGTGTTAAAGTAATGTTTAGTAAAAATGTTGAAATCTTAAGGATTTACAGGTGTGTAATTATTCTTGTTTAGTTTATATTTTGGTTCTAAATTAACAGTCCTTCTCAAGACCACTTCATATGACTTTCACTGGGTTTAGTCTTTTAATCTTTTACTGTTAAATCTAGGATGGTGTCAATATTTTACTTTTGTTTCTTAAGCTACTTAACTCTGATCCCAGTTTCATTTAGGCAAAAAGACCTCAGATGTAGTTTTTGAATGTAGTTAATTTTTCTTTGATTTACTGAAACTTAGAGGTACTCTGTGACCTCTGAGTTTTCAAGTCGTAAAATCAATTTCATCAGACTTAGTGATGTATTTATGGCCAGGAGCTCATACAGTCTGCCCTTCAAGTGGTGCTTAGAAATGTGGATGACACATGTCCAAACCCATGCATATACATTTCAAAGAGAAAATGGAGTTCATAAGTTCATTTTGATGCTCTGCCTTACTGTATAAAACTCACCAAACTGTGTTGCCTTTTAGTGTAAATTATTTCTACAAGATCTAGAGCCTGGCTGTAGATGAGTAATTTTCAATTTCAGTTTTGCTATTCTAATACATGTAGAATGGCTCAATGTAAAGATTCATGTATCTAAATACATGAGATTATTACAACGTGTATTTATGTAAATACACTATGTATTTATATAGTGTAAATACATACAATATGTTTGTATTTACATAGTGTAAATACATACATAGTGTACAAACATGTATTGTTTTTCTTGGATTTAAATTTAACAGGCAGATTTCTAACAGCTGAAACATACATAATATATAGATATATACTTGATTATTTATAGATGTATGACACAAACTGTTACACATTTGCTTCCCCTCTGCTTTCTTCTCCCTCCACTTCCCAGCGCTGTCTTTTAGTGCGAGACAATTTCCTCACACTTATCAGTTCGACCTCACAGATCCTGACAAACTTTATTAAAGTTTCTCTCTGCCGCCTCCTTTAGTGTAGTCCTTTAGTGTGTTTTTCATGACTCAGCTTTTTCCAGAGCTCGCACTCTCTTTGGGAAGCAGACAGGCATGTGACAACAGGGAAACACTTACTCAAAGGTGACAAAATGGTCTTGGAGAAATCACCTCTGAAACCGCCAAATCTTATGAATAGGTTTTCTTATTTGGGGAGAAGATTTGTTGTCTCAGTTTCACAAAGGTGTTGTTTTCAATCACAACAAGATGCAGGAGGAGTCAAAGGATTTTTCTGTCTTGTCAGTGAAAATAGCTGAAGACGAAATCATTTAAAATTTCAGTCAGAGCCTATTACATTTTTTTAAGCAAGAAACTAGCTCAACATGCATGCATACACAAAGTATATTTTATCAAGTTGATATTTGATTTCATGAGGGAGGAGAAGAAATGGGAAGTAGAAATACCACGTTCACCTCAATAAAGATGATTATCACCAAAGACTTTGTCTATTTTGAGAGGTAATCTCCATAAGTGAGGTCTTGTCTATCTGGGCCTTCTAGACTGGATTTGCCAATAACATGGGCATAACATTTTTTTTATATGAAATTATACATTGAATAATTATCAAGTTTCCTAAGAGACTGAATGTTGGGTTTACATTTGATTGCAAAATTTGATTATCAAAATTCACCCCTGGCTCACTCACCCAAAAATAAATAAAACAGATCTCCGTTAATAAATGGGAACGAGAAAAAGATTTAAACTTGCATTTAAATTCCAAAATGGTCATAAGCTGCAGCTCACTTCTGTCTCATTCCCTCACCACCCTCCCTCCCCGGGCTCTCCTTTGCATTAAGCATAGCAGATGATTCTTCCTTGCTGTTTGAACAGATTGTGCATTCTGGTTGGGTGTCAGGTGAGTTAGCATGCTAAGCACATTGAATTGGATAGTTCTGGGGCACGGAGCTGTAATTTTTTTTCATCGGTAGTCGGCAGTAACAAAAAGCAAAAGTCTCCATTTTATTAGAAAATTTAGCACAGTCCTCATTTATTGGCACCCATGGTGACGTTTGGCCAGGAAGCCAATGAGATTTTTTTCTCTTACATCAACAAAGCGTATTAACATGCGTTTACACAAAAAAAAAAGCTGCACTTCTTAGACTGATAATTTTTTTGTCATCTTCCTTACTACGCACCGTGTCAAGATAAACATTGGTCCTTATTTTGTTTGTCACAGTTCCATTTGTTTAAAAAAAAAAATTGCATTTAATTGTAGACAAGTTTACACATTGAGCTATTGTGGTAGCTTATGATTTTTTTTTTCCTGTGACCTCCAAGATCATTTTCATTTGATATTTTTTGGTACATAAATGCAACCAAGAAAACATGTTAAATACTCACTAAATTTGGTGGAAGTTTCTAGTATGTATATATTTTGTCTCGTTACCTTTCTGCTCTTTAGAGTAACACAAGTACAAAATGAACCCATTTAAGGGATCCATGTTGAAAAAGGGGCTTTTGTCAAATAAGTCAGGTAACAATGAGGGTGACTATTGTTAATTGTGAACATGCAAACATGACCTGGTGGGTGGGTCTGTCAGTCAAGCCTGTCTCAGAATAGCAGATTTTTAGACTTTTACCGAGGTAGATAAGATAGGGTTCATATTTAATTGTCAGCTGATCACCAGTTTCCCATAATTAAGGAAATAAGGAACATTTTTACACTTTATGGGGTGGCTAAGGAATATAAACAGTGTATATGTGAGACTTAAATGTTGCATTTTTGTTTTTGAGTTGACGGTAGCACAAATGGATTAGAAATTTTAAACGGCAGGCTGACTTACTTGAAAGCTGAAATATTTTCTGCAAGTTTGTTTGGCTATTGTGTTAGTTTTTAAAACAATAATTCATTTATATTATATTTGAAGAATATCATGGAAAGCTCAAGATGAATGGCAACTCCAATATTCATCATTATTCTCCTCAACTGCAGTTCAAATGTCATTCAAAACGACATTTGAGCAGGCCCAGAAGAGTTTATGGTTTTAAACTACAGAAAGGCTAAAAACTGTCTTTTTGTCTGAAGACAAATTCCACCCACAAGAAACAACAATCTCCTACTAAAGAATACCTAATGTTATCATATAGAATATAGAGTATACTTGGCATCTTGGTAGCTTACAGGATTTCTCACACAGGGTTATCAGTCCCCCCACTGGCTCTTTCTCCAATCCCACAAGATATCCTTCTCCACTGACATCCCACACATGATTGGCTGAGTTTGCAGTTGGCATACTTTCCTCGTCCTCCCTTTAGCGCTGCCTCATTTCCTTTGGCTGCGTTGGAGGTGATGTAGAGTTCATTTTAGAATTGTACATCCTTGCTGCAGGGCTTATGGAAGAGGTTGGGGTGTTAACAAAGAAAATCTTTGAATCTTTTGAAATGTAGGCCAGAAAGAGTGGCTTATGAGGAAACCTAATTACCTTGGAAATCAACAACTGTAAACCAATGTAGCTCATTTTGTGTTAATATTTAAGCACTAGACTGTGTTTGCGTGTATCCATGTGTTTGTGTGAAGTGTTTTCTGTGTGGGAGTACAGTCTGACATATGCCCGCAGGTTTGCACCAAACAGAGGCAGAGATGGAGGCTTTCTACAATGACACTTGATACATGACATGCCCAGCTGTGAATTTAGCATCAATAGAGCAGCATATATTTGGCTTTGCAGAGCTGCTCTTCTTTTCTTCTCATATGATCAATACAAAATGACTAACTTTAACTTTAACCCAGCATGTTATCACATTTTCATTTAGATGTTTTACAGAATCAACATGAGCTAGGTTTTTCAATCTGCTATAATGCTTCTCACCCTATATGGACACACATTATATTTTATGTCTTTTAGCACTCGTTAAATCCAGCTGATGCCAAGATCTAATTAATTAGAAATAGATTTTTGAAGCTCTGCTGGTTGTGAAATATGAAAGTCACAAGTGGGCCTTCTAGACTGGATTTGCCATTTCCGTTTGTTAATATTCATGATGTTTCTGTGTAGGACTGTATATCAGAAAATCTTGCAGTAAATATTGTCATGACAATTTAGAGTTGGGCGTATGCCTATTTTCACTCCAGTTATTTCACTCAGTCTTGTGCGATATGACTATTCCACACATCAATTTTACAAAGATTATATATTTGCAGTATATCATGCTTCAAAACACAATATACTGTATACTATACAGAAATATACTATTTCTGTTCTTTTTCTCTTCTTTTGGAAGTAATTGAACATACTGCAGCTCAAAATCTACACAGCTACCTTTGAAAAATAAATGTAACAAATGGACATCAATGTGTATGAATTTGGAAATACTTTCAGATGAAATTGCCCCTTTCAGATGATTTAACTAATAGTTCATTCATGTGCCATTTCCCCTGTGTTCTCCAGGAAAAGCGGGGAGGTGGGCCAGAATGCTCTCTGACCTTTCTTCTTGACCTTGTTCTGTCTAGTCACCACCTGGCTTCAGGGGAAATGTTGCATGACACTGTTCACAGATGCACACAAATACACAGCCTGGCTTACATATACCTGCTCAAGATTAATGGCAGCTCCAATATTCATCATTATTCTCCTCAACAGCAGTCAGATATGACCCTGAGCCAGACGCCTGCCACCAAAACCCAAAGAAAAAAAAAAAGCATGTGTCGTTTGTTGCTCGGCTGCAGACTGTCCAGTGCAAAAAAATATTACATCAGAGGTAGCAGAATGTGCATTTTAATTATTTAGCATGGATACTTGTAATTAAAATAGATGCAATTTAAGCAGGTGTAACAAGATACAACCAGCCTTCAGTCTTGCACACATTATCTTTTTTATCATTCGAGCAAAAAGCCTGGCCCCTGCCACCACCTCTACAGAAACTCCCTCTTGTTATCCGTCCTAATTGTGTAGAGATGAGGGTCAATGAAAATTGCACAAAGGACTGCTGCAGAGAGAGGTGTTGGACCTCGGATTAGGTGGGGGCCGGGTGTTGTTGCTGTCGGGTAGATAGAGAGGTAATTGCTGGAGGGGGTGGAGGGTGGAGTGGGTTGTATCTGCCTGCTGACTCTCAACATAGGAACATCTGCCTCGCAGACTGCAACAGATGCAGAGGCACAGAGGGAGACGTGGAGCATGATGGTGGCTGTGGGAGTTAAGGAGTCCTTCCAGTCTGTTGCAGGGGGGTCTACCACCAGTCTATGTGTTTCTGTGGCTCCTATCTGCTAGTTATTCTTGTTATATTTGTCTTAGATACTTCAAAGATGATAATAGAGCTACAAAAGGTTATCAGAATAAATCTGAGATTGGAATACTATGCCTTAAAAAATTAATTTCCCATCTTGTCACAAGAGCAAATTTTTGGAGGGATTATATAGAGATTCATTTTATGGAGATGTATCACATTTTGCACATGGGGACATGTCCAAAAAGACCTTTGGTTATAATTGCAGATAAAGCTCATTCTACAAATGTTTGCCTTCCGAGAGCTAAATACATATGTGCGCCACACTTTTTCAGATTTTTACTTCTAAAAAATTTTAAAAACAAATCACTCTTGCTCACTACACAATTATCCACTTGGGATTTGTGCATAGAAAAAAGATCCTATTAAACAAACAGTATTCATTTTTAATGTGAAGAAGTTCAAGGGTTAAACACTATCTATAATATTATCTAAAAACAATAGATTAAATAAGAAAATAAATCTGGAAGGTTGCTCTTTTAGAATTAAGGCATATTTAAACTAATCACAAATCCAATGAGAAGACAGAAAATCTGACCGAGTTAAATAAAAAAAAAAAAAGAAAGAAATTGTACAATGCTGGGTGTTTACTTTTGGCAGATATTCATGCGAAGCCATCCAAATGTCTGTACTGGTTAATTGTATAAAACTGGCAGAGAAATGGAATTTGTCGAGGAGTCCTGTAACTATTCATGCTAGAGTTCAATGGAATTCCAATTAGTTAATGCCATACCAAGGCCAGGTTTTTTTTTTCTTCCCCAAGTTGTCCCAAACAACATGTGCTGTGGACCTTACAAGGCATTCCACATCTCACTGTGCTAACATGTACATTTTGCAGTTGTCATTCATTCAGTGTCATGGACTCATGCATGTCTAAGATGCAGAAGCACACCTGAACTGACTGCCTGCTGCTAAATCTCAATGAGCTCATTTCAATTATCCAATCAGATTCACTCATTTATGACACTGTATATTAGTTTCCCAGCTGCTGCTGCTGCTGGAATATGGATTATGGGATGTTGAATCTTGGCAACAATTCTTGTTAGATCTGTTTTAATCACACCAGTGTGATAACAAAAATATATAAACGGGCCATAAAAAGGCAGATAATAAGTAATTTACTGCATTTGTTAAACAAAATTTGAAGAACATTATTGTCATATCAAATTGGCATTCATTTTGTACAGCATGAAATTCTGTACAAAATGATGCTTCAGTGGAGAACTTCTTCTATTGAGAATTTCTATGGTGATACATCTGTGGAGAATTTCTTTCTATTTCTACCTTTGCAACTGTGGGTTATGTGTAGTTTGATCTCCTAGGAATGACTTAAAGGTTCAAATAGAAATAACTTGACTTTGGTGTGAGAATTTCCTCAGATGTTTCTCTGTTGCAAAAACATCTACAGATGTTTCAGGGAGAAATTCCCTAAGGAACTCACCATGAATGCAACTATCTGAGGCAAACTTTATTCTTTTTTCTTTATACAGAGCTCTTGCGCATTTATTCAACAGTAATAGCCACAATGATAAAACTCACTCCATCTCATTTTCATTTCCGTTTGTTGCTGGATTAGCATTTTCCCAGCTGCTGTTTCAGATCTTACATATAATAAGGGTTTGCCCCTTTATTAACTGACATTTGTGACATGTCTTTTTCTCCACCTAGTGCTACACTTAGTTCTTCCATTATCATGCTTCCATATTTATCTTGCTAAGTTCTTGTAAGGATGTTAGGTTTTATCTGCTACAGAAGTCTAGTGTGGACAGAGATGTGCGGGCGGACCATCAGTCTTGTAACAGTGCTTATCAGCATGTTGCGGTAGCGCTGTTTTTGTCTGCTCTTTATCGCTTATCTCAGATGCAGGACATAAAGCAGAGCAGATGTTGGCTCAACAGTAGCTAAGCAGGAAATCAGGAGAGTGTTTTGCTTGCTGGTGTGCTATGGACAAGAAAAAATGATTAAGTTCCGCAAACTGATGTAACCTGAGATGTGTAAAAAAGGATTTCATGTCAAAGAGGTTAATGTACACTAAGTGATAAGCTGCTATTTTTACTTTGAAATGTATTAGTTCTGACAGAGAAAGGTATTGTTTTCCACAAGAACTTTGTAAAGAGACTTCAGATTTATTTGAATTAAGAGATGCAGGTAGAGTTTTCAATAAACATATTTTTTTATTTACTTTTTTTGTTGTTTACACAGGCTGTTTGCTCACCTACTGTTAGTAGTTTGATATGTCACATTGATATCTCAGGCCATAACAGGCTCCAGTTAAATGTGCAGCTGGACAAATTTTACAGAAAACATGTTTCCCTGCTCAATAACTTTAAACTACCATCACATAGTTTAGTCAGAATTGTTTTACAACTGCTGAGTCTAGTCTAGGTCCTGCAACACAGAGGAAGGATCCAGCAGTCAAAATAGTCTCTATTTCATTGTGAAGATCAATAAAAGGGGTGACAAAATGCAGTTTCTGTTAATTATTTCAGTTTCTACAAATTATCTTTGTTCTCGTTCTACACAACTTGGTCAACTTAATATGACATCCATCATGGTTCTGCATGGGGTTGGGAAATGCTGTTCAACAGTTGTGGCTAATGAGTCAAAAGAATAAAGGCCCTGCCAGTGTTGTAAACTAATTAATTACAACACAGCAATGACAGGGTAATTAAAACAAATCTCTTGCATGTGTTTCACTGAACTACATTGCATGTCTTAGTTCCACCTTGCAACTTCTCACATGTGAAGCTATAATCCTCTTCTCAGGTCCAGGAATAAAAATGCGCATTTGCACTGTTTGATGGTGTACAACTTGATGTATATCACCAGAAGGCTGCATATTTCTCTTCAAAAGCACTTGTTTCATTGATAGGTGACTGACAACAAAAAGCAGAGGGTCAACATGCCCTGGCACTTGACCTTTCTGGTATTGGTGTTAACTGTGATCCATTTTGTGGATGACTCATTACTGAACCTGCTACATTACATGACCTTTCAGAAGATAAATGGGAGGTGCCAAATGTCAGTTCCAACCTGAGGCAGCATTGTGTACAGGCTGTGAGATCTCTATGTGCAAAAGAGGGCAAAGGACTTGTTTGCCCTACTTAACTAGAGAAATGCTGATTTGCCACTGTATTCTGCCTTGAGGAATGCACAGTGTGGTCATCATGTTGACAGTCCACTTTGCCTGGCAACAGTGACTTGGATTTAATTAGAGGTCATGTCTGTGCAGCCCTTGATGACCTTTGATGTGAATATCCCCTCTATGGTGGCTATGTAAAATATTGTGAAATATACCTTGTTGATGTAATTGTGGCAACATAACTCCAAAGCATTATGCCTGCAGTCTGCATGCAATTCTTGACAGTGACCACTTGTGATTAAAACTGCAATACAAAAACCCACCAGAATTCAAATTAGACTGACATTTTTGGCTCCAGTTTTGATCAGCAGCGTTTGTTTATTGGAGTCAACCCTCCTAGCATTAAAGAGTCTTGCAGGTATTATGGAAGTCAAATTTTTCTAAACATCATTATTCAGTTGTGATTATGAGGGTTTAGCTGTGCTACATTAGTGTAGCTGTCCAAATGTTAATTAGAGGACAAGTCAATTTGCGATTATTTTATTTTACTCACAGCAACATATTTGACCCTAAAATGTATCCTCAACTAATCCTACTGACATAATGTATAGGTAAAATGCCTCTCACAAAAATAGGGCTTCACCGTCACACTAACATTTTGCTTTAACAACTAGTGAAAAAGCTAAATTTGATTTGCATTCTACGCTTTCATAAATTTCAAATTTTCAGGGTCTTAATTTTTGCTTCAAGAAATATTTTAAATTTCTAGCTCTTCAGTACTGCCCAAGAAATCACTGTGTGTGTGTGTATGTGTGTTCTAAGATTCTGGTGTGAGTTATCTTTGATTTAAATAAGCAAACACATCCCTGATTGGCCATTTCACAGATCTTTATAGAGAATAAAATTTTGTGCAGGCCTCAGGGCAGTGATATCTCTTAGTCTAAACCCTTTCTACACCCATATAAACAATAATGCTGGCCCTTCAGCCCTCACACACCCACACAAAGCTAATACTAGTTCTGAGCAGTGGAGAATGCCAGGTATAACTGAAGCACTTTTTGCTGAGGTATGGATTAGTGCTCATACAATTAAAATGGGTCATTCCTGTTGGATTAGTCATGTGTATCCTCTCTGTGACAACCTTTTGCAAAAAGGAAGCAGAACATGAACCAGATTTTGAATGGAATAACACTGATAATTCAGTGTTAACTCTAACTGACACTTGTGTTATGTCAAATGGATTGTATATATGTAAACATAATTTATATTGCATGCACATGAACATGTACATTGTAGGTTTTATAAAAAATTCTACTTTTTAGATAGACAATGTAAGTTAAGGACTACATTCATGATGGTGGTGCATCAAGCAAGTACTTAGTTTTATGAGTAATATGTCCCAATACTGCACATCTGAATACCATACATCTGAACTCTAACCTCCCACCGGAAGATTGAGCTGTTTTGATTTGACCATTGCTCACATTGCTCAGGTGAGAGCATCTTAATTTTGTGTGAACTAGTCCAAAGCAACATTAAAACCACATCAGTGAAATAAAAAAAAATAACTACCACAAGAACTTCCTTGGGTAATAAACTGATAAAACATAATTAAGTAGTTGGTTATGAACTGGTTTGTTTACAACTACAAAATTGAGTAGGTTGGATCATCTTGGCAATGTGTCAAGTATGAAATACATGCTCAACTTTGCAAACGTGACTTGACATTGCAGGGAGTGTTAATCAGATAGTTTTTTTGTTTGTTTGTTTTTTAATCATTTTGTGCTTTGGAAGGCCTTTTCATCCTATCATCAACAAGACATAAGGTACTAGTCTCAGGTAATCCCTGCCCTGCAGACTGTAGCCATTTGTAGCATCTGAATGTGGTGTGTATTTAAAATTTATATTGCACATTTGAAAAAAATAGTTTGATTTTCCAGGCACACTTAGACCAATATTTTTTTGTTGTTGTTTTGATTATACTATTTTTTAAATTACATTAACATTTCTCGTGGTAATTCTTCTTCATCATTCTCACTTTAATTATCATTTTTAAAACATCATCTGATTTTTCCCTTACTCACAATAACACTATTTTTGCCTCCCAGCCCATCCAAAGCATTATCCATCTTGACATCCTGTTCAGAAGGGCTGTCTTTCACCATTAACACCTGTCAAACAGATTGAAGCTCCATATTGAGCTTGATGCCTTTCTCACAGCAAATGTGTTTTTGTCTGCAGCTCTTCTCTGTTCCAAACATCTTGACATTCTAAATTACTTAGTAAAATGCGTGGATTTATGTGTTTGTTTGAGTGGGAAGGCAGATCCTACTTGATTTCTAATCAGAGTGAGGATACTGAGTGGGCAAATTGTAGATGAGCATAAAGCAGAGGGTTTTTTAAATGGATATGAATCACCCCTTTGATCTCATGCAGAGAAAATCTGGGATCATGCAAAATATTGGATTTAAATGGTAAATACATTGTTGCTTTATTGTATGTTTTTATACTTCCTTAGAGCTTGCTAGTTTTTGATAGACAGAATCATTCAGTATGTGACAATGTTATTGTGAACATAATTAATTTCAGTAACTCCATTCATTAATTGAAGCACATTATAGAGGTTACACAGACTGATGTTTTCAAGTCTTTAATTTTATTGACTATGGTAAGTTTCTGCTAACAGCTAACAAAACCCACAATACTTAGTATTAGAATACATTAGATCAGTAAAGAAAAAAATTAAAACAAAACCCTAGTGTTATTGACATGTTTAATACGTCCCTGAAGTTATTTTCAAAAAATACTTTCAGTCTATTAAGTGGGCCTCATCGGAACACATATTAGAATTTACTTGCTATAAACTATACATGCATTTTATTTTGCATTCAGTTGCTTGACAGTTTGTGTGCAGCCATACAAAAAGTCGCTGAATGCTGAAATTTTATGTGGAATTCACAGAAACAAGCAGAAGCATATTGGTTTGCTTGACTGCTGACACACAGATTGATGTAGTGCACACTCCTTTGAGGCAAGATGAATGACTTTCTGTGGTGCTTAGAGTTGCCAACTCCCCTTGAGCAGGAGAAATTTTGGCTGTAAATAGCAGAGTGGAGTTTTGGCAGCGAAAAGCGGAAGAGCAGCGCTACTGAACAAGCTGACTTTCAAGATGGCTCAGGTTACACTTACAGTGGATGAGGTTATGAAACCCGAAGCTTAACATAACACTGGAAAATCCTCATATATTTCAAGACGGGGAGAGGAAAGGTTTCTTCTTTTATGCGTTATGTGTTCACTCTGTCTGGATTACACAAAAACAATGAAAGGAGCTATGGTGTCTCATATTGCAGGTAACACCCTTGCACACTGGAAAACCTGGACATCTTTCATAAAGATGGAGATTATGTTGCATTGATATATGCACTCGCTGTTGGCCTTTTAAATGTTAACTGTCCAGACATGAACATTTCAGTAGTGCTTACAGACCCTGCTTCTGAAATAACATGTTTCAGTATACCTATGTAGACATACTTTCAGGCTAAAGTTTACTGATATCTTCTAAAATGTTTCAGATTAGCGAACAATTTTTTATATCTGATAACAAAAAGACAATTAACACAGGCAGCAATTTACTGTTGTAATTGTATTCATTAGATTAGGAGATTTGAACAATATAAACTTCCGTAGTATAGTTCAGTTTCACCAGCCACACCAAACCTTGAATGCTGCCAGCCTTAAGAAAGAGAAAATCACTTTAAATGAATCTGTCCGATAACATGAAGTAGACCTCAGCATACAACACAACATGCACCAGTCTAATTCTATCTATCATTCTGGAAAGGATTACAAAGCCACACTGTGCTAATCCTTCCCAGGACTGGTCGGTCTTTGAAGATTACTCCAAGATAATCTTTGTTGTTGCATTGTTTGTTAAAATGCAACAAAAAGGCAGTTTCAATGTTTTCTCAGAATTAGTTCCGCATTTATTGTTATTTACATGTAGTTCTATGATTTTTAGCATATCAATACTTTTGAACTTGTATAGATTTTTGCTCACACAAGAGATTTATGAACCTGTTGTGTGTTTGGTGACAGAAGAATAGGCTCTCCCTGGTCACCATTCATGCATGAACTGCTCTAGATTCAAACAAAATTAGACTTCACTAACAATGGCAATTCACACCTAGCATTGAAGTCCTTCAGTGGGATGAAAATGGCTTAAAATAATAAGTTACCTCATCAAAAAGTGGTCTGTCAGCTGAGTGATCTCTAGGGCTGATGCTTCTCTACTGCCACTGGTAAAGAAAAGGACAACAGATGAGATTAAACTTTCAAAGTTTTCAGCAGATAGACACTAAAGATTTTGACCCATATGGAAGTACTGCAGTAAAATTGCTGACTGCTAAAGTAATAGTTCTCGTCACCTGTTAAGATGGCTTAAGGTTAAACCTTCCTCAAGACTGTATTTTGAGCTATGTGAATGTGACTGGATGGCTCAGAAATAGTTAGTGTTTGGGAATAAAGAGAGTTTGTAATTCAATATATTCAGATTCTTAAAACTTAAACTTTTTTTTCATTAAACTTTCTTTAATGTTATGGGCTGTATGAGCCTCATGTTGACTATGTAGGTTGAAAAACATCAAATCTTGTTTTTTCCACTTACTGGTTTCTGAATATGTATCACAGTTTTCATGTTAGCTCTTAAATGCAAAACAAATGTTAACTTGACTCTTACAGATGAATAGAACAGTTTGAACAGTTATTGTTAAAAATGCCACATAATAAACTAAATGCTTATTATTTTCAGACAATCACTTTGGATGTTGATGAGATTTGAAATAGCTGTCACAGCCATTTTTGCAGTTTGCTGGTGGTAATAGTCTAATTTATTTCTGAAAGATTTTGTCGTCTTCCCCACAAACCTCTTTGGCCTTCCCTTTAGTCTGTGTAGCCTGCGGCTTGTCTGTGGCTGGCGCTGAACCGACGCATTAAGTTCTGTGTCAGCGAGAAGATGGATGGATCGTCACTACTCAGCTGGCTCTCAGATAGCACTACAAATATACAAGTGACTCTCAGAGAACAGACATGCCAGCAGCATGGAGGATAGATGGAGAGGCTGGATGTTGAGGGGAAAGTCTAGATTGATGGGGAACATCTGGTGACTGATGGGACAACACCAGTAGACGGGTGTTTCAATTTCAGCCACCACCTTCTACATCTTGCCTTCGTTGTAAATCAGGCAGCAGTACAAAAATTGTTCCTGCTTTTCTACTCAATGTGCCCATAATTTTCTGGTTCTAATATTCTTATTTCCCAGTAAAAATATTTCCTCTCGTCAGCATAAGTGGGGCCTGGTCATTCATCCTTGTGAGTCTAAAGAGTTGGAGGATACAAAGGCCTCCCACTCTAGCTAACTAGTCCCATGATGCCAGGTCATAAATTGTGGCCTTTGTTCCCCTCTCTGTGCCCTTTCTCTTCTTCCTCATCCTTATCCGTGCTCCCCAGTGGGACCACTTTAATGAGTATGATAGTATGTGTCTGGTCTGTAGCCCACTACCTCTTCCTTTCTCTATGAAGTGGGGTGAACTTGTGGAAGAGAAACCAGCAGCAGAAAAGTGAGGAATAGGCTGTAGATCAGAGATGAGAAAGGAGTGAAGTCATGAGTGGAGAGGGCATATGAGGAGGCGTAAGGAGACGGGCCTGGGACACAACGAGCACATTAAATATTTATGGGAATTCTCCCATGGCTAATGGGAATTACATCTGTTTTAATTATTGATGTTCTAACCGTCTGTCTTTACAAGCATCCCCTCTGGGGACTGGGCTGTCTGACAGATGTATTGTATTGTTGCTGTTGTTTATGTATGACACGGAAGAACACGTGGGTTGGTCGACAGCACCCCACTAACAACATTTTACCTAAATTCAGTTCTTTTATTAGGTTCATCTCAATAACTAAACTCACTTATTCCCTTACATAAGCAACACAATCAACTTTTCTATAATTGTAATCCTCGTGTCTCCTGCCTAAGGCTTTTGCATACGAGGGAATGGTTCAGAGACAGAATAAAGCAACTGGCAGATGTTATAAACTCGAAATAGCACAAGGCTGAGGTGAATAAATCTTTGAGACAAACTAATATGTCTACACAAAGAGTAAAAGATGTTTAGGTTAGGCTTTTTGTCTTTCAAGGGAACAGATTCCATGTTAGCAGAAACTTGGCTGGCTTCAATATTTGAGTTTTTCCTCTGCTGCCAGTCATCTCTTGAGTCTAGTTGTAGTCAGATTTGTTGCCAACTGGCCCTCAGTCAACTCCATTTTGAGAAGGTATTGGTGAAGCAGATGGGGGAGGGAGCCCAAGGTATCTTCTGGAAACAGACATCCTTGGCTTCCATGCAAGTCAGAAGAATATTACTTTCATGCAACATGAACTTCAGCTTATATTTATGGGTGTGTACTAAATTTTTATGTCTGTGCTTGTTTTCTTAGGGCAAATGTCACTACAGTACCATCCCTTCTATAAAATCAGTATTTGTACACTAAGTGAAGTGACTGAATTTCTTTGTGAGTTCCTAATAAAGTCCCAAACATTGTCTGATTAAAAAAAAGATTTACGCTGTTAATAGGGGCATGGGATATGAACACTGGTTTGATCAGCTTGACATCTTGTTATAACTATAGTTTTTATAACTAAAGGTGATAGTTCTTGAGTTACTTTTTTGTATTCAGCAAATGCTTGCACCAAAGGAGCCTTCCCCCTTTTCTAATTGCTATTGTGGCAGTTTTTTTGTTTTGATTTTTGCATGCTCTTTAGAAAAGCAACATATGATAGAGTAAAAGACATGATACAATAGATCAGAGATCTATTGTAAAAATTCTGGGACTTTTTTCTCATCAGCTGAATGTATCATTACTTTCCAACTTGACATATAAGGATCCCCTGTGCTTTCTAACTCCCACTCATGGTAGAATACAGATTCATGGTGGTATTGTTGAATACACAAAGACATAGACGTCCTTGAGGGTCTTTTTTGGTTGAACTACGGTCTGCGTCTCCTCTTGATTAATAGTGCCTATTAAAATCTGTCTGCTGGACATGCTCTATTACAGGAGACAAAGTAGACAAGTTGCTGGGACGAGACAGGGCTCGATCCCCCCCCGTCCCTGATGGATTGCCTCAGACATGGTCCTTTCCACATGTGTCATATGCCATCTAGAGATGTATTGATGTGGTACTGCTACAGGGGAGGGCCTTTAAAACTATTATGCCTGGTTACATCAATAAGTGAGAACTTGGAGAGAAGAAAATAGGAATGCAATATATTGTGCTCAGCCAAAAGAAGGAATTTAATAATGCAGGTAGACTGAAAGAAAAACAGACAATGCAGATGGTTGATAAATTTATTAAGAATAAGGACTGAACTCTACTAATGGGGTGATAAGTGGACCTAAATGAAGAAGATTGGTCCAGCACCTTACATTAAGGTTTTATCTTACAAACTGTGCGTTATCGTACTCATTAGCGGATGTCCTGTGGTTAATTATTGATCAGCTATGCAGAGATAAGTCAGCCACCAAAGGCCACATACTGGGCTTTGGGATTCAACACCTCTGCCTGCTGGGAGCTGACACACAGACTCAAACACAAATAAAAAGGGCTAATCATTGTTTACACTCACTTGCCTGCATTAGAGCCACTAGTGTAAATATAACTTCCTAACTGAGCTTCTCTGAGTGTTTTTTTTTTTTTTTCTTTAATGGAATGCTGAGCCCTAAGGGGCAAGGTTGGTTATTAGTCACTTGCAGCTGTTGAGGATGTTGGTGTGCAGTCATGGAAGTATCAAGACTAAATGACCTGTTTTTACGCTGACACAATGTGATGTGTAGAAAGAAACCTTTCTCTTTTTGTATTTTTTTTTTAAAGATACATTTCTATTGTTAGATTTCCCATTGAGTACCTATCATCAGGCAGCTACTGCTGATATCCATTTAGCCATTTTTTCGTGAATAATCATGGTTGGTTTTATATGCAATAAACAAAAAATTTTGTACTTTTTAATTGGTTTTAGCATTTTAGATTCTGCTATAATGCGATATTACTTCTCTATTACCTAAGAGTGAACATAGATTCAGCTCTAAAACAGTTGAGTAGTACTTATTCACACTAGTAAATTCCTATTGAGAATAAGCACAAGCCAGTATTAATTACCCAACCATGGATTTTCATGAATTAATTTCTTAGACATTGCTGTTCAAATATTACTAACTACCAGTGTTGAACCTACCTCTGGTGGCGCTTGCAGCTGTGTGCAGATAAAGAAGGCAATAATGGTGTGGCCAGGTCATGCACCAAGATATTGAGGGAGATTAATCCAGTTCCTCTCTAGGTCTTCTATAACCTGGCTTTGTTTGCTGCTATTTATTTCCCGTGTTTACCTTGGATCTTCATCACTCTCCTTTTGACAAATGGGAATTCATCTCCATGTATTGCATCTTGAGTGAAGCAGCAAACTCAAAGATATAGGGTTCTTTGAAAGGGTCTTTGTTTGTGGTAGAATTAAAGCGGCACTGTTTTTGTTATTCTTTGATAAATGGACATAGGTCTAGTGAAAGAGATGGATGGGGGTTTATCATCATTTTGATTATGCCTTTGATAAAAGTGTCAAATTCTACTCTCAATAAGCTGATACATAGATGCCAAGGGTATGTAGAGTTCTGTCTCCACACAAGGAAACAAAGGGAGCAATTGCTTGGTTGGGAAATAATTGAGTGTGCAGTCATTGATTTTCTTGTCTCTCTTCTTTTCCAGGTAAGTGAATGTGTTATGCCGCGAGGGGTCCAAGGGGCTGTGGGGTGGTAAGTGTGGAATCTTTCTGAACACAGTCATTTTTCAACACAGTATATGGTTCCACTCCTCTTTTCATCCACATATGTAGAGTCAATTGTTGCTTGCCTAGAAACCATATTTTTATATCCATAGTAGGATGTCTCTCTCTTTTTACAATCTGCCATAGATTTAACACAAGAATGAACAGAAAATGGATGGATGGATGAAATCATGTCTTGGAACATATCTTGAAAAATAACTATTTTTTGCTATATCATTACTAAACAAAAGTACATGTGTAACCCAAGCAGTTAACAAAATATTGTTTTCGTTCTGATCATATCGACCTCTCTCTCCCGCTCTCTCTCTCTCTTTCTCTCTCTCTCTTGTCTGAGATAAAACAGACAAAAAGCAACATGTAAACACAGAAAAAAAGTGTGGAATAAAATGCTTGAATGTCTGACAAATTGAAACAGGGCCCACCATGGACTCGTGCCTAAATGTGTGTGGTCCTGCATCTGGTAGTTTTACTGTTGTACTCGCATCTCAGAAAAAGTCTGACTTCTTCAAATACTTTAAAGTTTCAATACTTATTTAATTAAAGGCTGTGCTGTGCAAGACTGCAATGGAATTGATTATGTGGTGAGTAATGCTGGGAAAAGGGATTCCTAAGACTTTGACAATTCACTTAGGTCATTGCACTTGAGTAGCTTATCTACCATCTTGGCTATTTAATAAACACAGTGTAAGGATTATTTGAGTTACAAGCAATTCTTCTTGGTCTGACAAATGAGGTATTTCAATTGTAAACATTTCTTAAATATCTGCTGTTTCTGTGGATACAGTATTTGCAACAATTATCTAATATGGTGGGAAGTTTTGCTGAAATTAAAGGAATAAGCAATCAGCTTCAGTTTGTTGTGAATGAGTAATCTCTGGGATATTGACTGTTTTCTAATGAAGGTCAGAATGGTTGCTGGAAAGTGATGTGGTATTACAGATCAAGAATGTGCCTAATTAAGTAACTTAGCATTAGGATTTGAACTTGAGCTCAAGGAGACTTTAGTTTCATTTTAAGGATTGACCTTTTTTAATTGATTTTTTTTTCTCCCTCTTGCACAGGTGTCGTAAATATCAAGATGCTCGGAAAAGCAATTAACCTTCATGAAATGATTTACATGTGCTAATCATCTTCGACCTGATAAATTTATCACAAGCTGAAGGTGCACATCTGTTTGTTAATATAGCTTCTTCCTTGACATGAGGTCCCTTGGTATTTTGAAGTCAATTGTTTTTCTTTTAGAAAGTTTTCTAAATCATTTGCACAAGTTCACGCCAGTCAATCAAAGTTAAAGGGATAGTTCAGGATTTTTGGAGTGAGATTCTGTTAAAAATCAATTAATGTAATACCTGATAACTTTCTTGGCTTATTTACTTATTGTAAGGGAGTTTCAGAAGTATGTCAACTAACTCTCTGCCCATCACTTTAGAGCATGTACATAAGAGTGCTATTTTGACACTGCTTCCAAAACAAAGCCACAAAGATGATTTCAATGCACAGTTAAGTTTTTGTGCTACTGTAAATATGGAAGGAATAAGAAAAATCAAAAACTGGGACAAGAAAATAAACTTATCAAGACAGAGTCAACATTTCTGGTTGTCCATAAGACTTAAAGCAACTGAAAATTAATATCTTAGCCCATCTACACGAACAAATACACTGGCAAATACTTTACTAGGGAGCCTGGGTTCATCTTAAATTGAAGCCTACTCAACAGAGGTCACATTCAAGTTGTGGGTTTTCAAATTCACATAAAAATGGTTACAAAATGCTTACAAGCATTTAATAGCTGTGTTTTCCACTGGTTAGGCCACTGACACATGGACATGTTGCTGACATCACAGGAGTAGTTCTCCATATCGATTTTGATATATCAAAAGCATTCACAGTTTTATTTACTCTTTTGCATTTCTTTTTGTTTGTTTGTTTTTACATCTAGTGTGGGTGTTGTTTATCAATGCATTTTGACTGTGTTTCATAAGTAACACTATTATCACTCTGCTTGTGGTGCTTGCTTTTTCATATGTCTTCATAGTTGCACTCGCTGCAATGAACCATGGCTTTGTTTTCAGACTACATTGACATTTGTTGTTTCTGGAAGCTGAAGCTAATGGATAGTGATAGAAGTGTACTCATGAAGAACTCCAGTATCAAAGATGGCATACAGGTCTATGACAACACTATTTTCTGAGCCTTCTAAACTCCTGGTGTGTATAACATTTTTGCTAAATGTAACTCAAAAGCAAATGCATGTAAAGAGGTAGATATTCTACTTTGCAGATTTTCACACTTATTTTGTCTCTTTGTACTACCTCTTAGTACGAAGAGATACCGTAGTGCTATGTTGTTCTATGTTTACACTAACATTTAATGTAAACATAATTTTTTACGTTTACACTAAAAATGTAAACATGTACATTTTTAGTAGAAATGATAGATTTCTGCATAAATAATAAGCGTAATATAATCAAAACAGTTTAGGGATTTGTGAAACTGAATAAACCACTGTGGCACTTTGTCAATTTTAATTTTTAAGAAGCAGAATTCTGCTTTGATTTCTAACTGTCCATTTTATTCAGCCCCCATGGGACCAACTACACTGAATTAATCATAATTTAGAATGCCAAGAGAGGTATCATCTCCAGGTAAAACAGTAGAAATCCACTTTTAATCTCAGACTATCTGTTAACGTCTAGTACAAACTAATCTGAATTCATGAATGAAGTATCTTCAAAAAAATGAAGATATAAAGGAATTTACATACTGCCTATAAGATATTTAGTGCTGCCAAAGAATCCAATTTAGAATCATGGACTATCCCTCTAAACTGGGATATGTAATGGTCTTTGTAAAAACAGATTATTAACACACAGAAGCATCCATCAAAACATTTGCCCAACATGATGTGCTATCTCTTGTGGTAAACATACACACCCTCTCACATCCTTCATATGAGTGGATTTGAGTTTGCTTGGTTAAGCGCACACAACAAAAACACTCTGCTGAGAAACCATGTGTCCCAAATTAGACCTTGCAGAGTCACAAACACTCTTAGTGACACCACACTCCTTCCGCTGATACTGTGTACACAGATGCGACTTGTTAGTTGTATCCAGTTCCAGTCTTAACCCACTTAAACAATTAACTCTACAAGAGGTAATCTAGTTTTAAAAAGTTCTGTTCTGGTCTTACAAAATCTTGTGACATCATATAGAGGTTTGTGTTTCTTGGAAAGAAATGGTGAATAAATTAATGTTTAATATGAAAAAAAAGTGGCAGCGGCGAATAGGCTAATCAGCGTTTGTAGTACTGCAGGTAAAGCCCCATGTTTGACAACAAATCCCTGGGATCTCAAAGCGTGGCAGAGAAATGAATGTCAGACTGCATTGCGTGTATCATGTTCAGATGGCCCGTAGCTGACATGACAGTTTGCTAAGCCTCTTAAGCTGACCTTGTATCAAACCTGTATTGTGTTGACATTATCTAGGCAGGAAGCGACACAGCACTACAATCACTGTTGGCTGAGCTACAATACTCCCCTCACGCAGTGGAATGATGTCTCCTCATTGCAAATAAACACAATTTTGTGTAAAGAACTGAAAGCATCTAAAGAAAAAAACCAATCAAAAACAACAATTTTGTACTTAATGTGTTAAGTACAAAATAAATGAAATGACATATAGATTTTATTTCATTGTGCTGCCTCTTATATTTAAATAATGACTACTTGACATTTAAAAACTGTCTAAATCAGGTCTTCTGTAGGCTGACTTCAGTTTTACTTAGAGGAAATTTTGGAATTTCATGAGTGCAAAAGACTGGAATTTTAAGCCTTAAGTTATTTCTTTTGAAGAGAAACAAACATGTGTATGAACTGAACAAATTGCAGTGAATTAGGATCAACTGTTAGTGGCTGCTTTTCTGCTTTCCATGTATCTCTACAGGGGGAATTTGGATCTTGTATTTATCATACCTATCCTAGCCATAAATTAGGCTATGTTTAGGCTTTCAAGAAACCAGTATTTTCAGATGTTAATTGGGTTAAAGTTCCACATTTATACAGACAGCACTGCCAAGACACCTGACTCCTCTGTAGATCCCCAAGAGTTTCACTTTGGAGACATGTTGCTGAATTGCAACAAAAATGCTTCTGTTTTTCTGAAGTGCTGCTCCACTTAAATGGGGCCTTTGTTGGACTTTGGAAAACTTTTGTAAAAATACCCCAAGGGAATATGCCAGTTGATGTTTTGGTTAGGCTGATTAGTATAGATTTATGATGCACTGTGCACCTTTTTGATCATCCTTAAAGAACAAAGTAAGGAAGAAGATTTTGATGTGACTTAAGTGAAACCCTGATCACAACTTTGTTTGAATTTGGACATCTTACACCTGTCCAAACTGACAAAATCCACAAGATCAAATTAGACCCAGTAGTGCTGGATTGTAAATATTAAATAACAAAGCTCATCTTTTTTAGATGAAGAGGGTGACAGAAAAGGTGTTTGTGCCGTGATGAAAATCTTGCAGATAAACATCCTTTGTTATGGTAATCAGATGACGCCGATGATGACAGTCATTGGCTGAGGCGGTGAAGAGTTCTCTTTTGGAGCCAATGGCTTTTGTTATCAGTTGCTGGCAGCTGGTAGACCCATAAAGAAATGGAAGCTTACAAGAGGCACTGGGCCCTGAAACAGATTTTTTTATGTGGCTCTCATTTGCCAGCTAGAGTGAAAGAGACGAGGGAGAGATGTGGTTGTCTGCAGAATGGCCTCGAGAGCACCACTAAATTTCCTGCAGAGAAATGGAAGCCATTATTAGTACTTCATTCATAGCAGGATCATCAGTTTCTGAGTGTTATTTTTGGCTTCATCCTTTGATGGTTTAGTATTTTATGGTGCTTTTAATGTGTTTTATATTAAAACTGTGGAAAACATTACATTTTACTATATTTAGTGCCTATTTTCATAAAATGTCAACTGGTAAATCCTATGGGATTCTGTAGATTATGTAAAATGCAGTATAAAACTTGTATCTGCATTTGTATGTACACTTACAGCATGACAAAGTGTCTTGTATATAAGCTCTTTTGGGAGAGTGCAGTCAGTTACCACAGCTTTTGTGCACAGAATCTTTTACAGTGCACCTTAATAACATTTTTATGGACATGCATCATAGATGGGCGTGTTTTCGTAATGAGGCCGGCACCGCTGATAACTTCAGCAATCAGCCGCTGTTCCTGGCAATCACACAGATCCCAGGCCGGATCGATCGGAGACACGGAGTCAGCAGGCTGCCATCCAGCCTGGCCCGGATGGCTGCTATTAAAAGTCCCTTCAAACCACTAAAACCAAAGCCGCATACTATCTCTCTGTGGTTTCTTTCCTTCCATTCTCCACCAACCGATGACTAATAGAGCTGTGATTATGAGCCACAAATTGAAGTTTGTTTATTCCTCAAGAGGAGTTCAAGGGTTATTTTGGTTGTTTGTAATCAATCACTGAGGTGCACTGGAGTTTTCCAATGAATTATAAAGTGACTTGTTTTCGTTCCATCTCTTTTCCATTCTAAAACAATTTTCTTAAAGAAAAAATCGATAAAAATATATCACTCCATGCTCATTGTCAGAGCCCCTTCCACATTCTGATTTTAATTTACAGGTCACACAATTTTTTTAAATAAATGGCAGTAAGAGATGAGATTACAATATGTCTCTGGTAGTTGTTTCCAGAGTGCAGCAGTACAGTGTGGACTCGGCACACTTGTGATGATGAGACGGCTGTAATTTATTTACTACCTTAGTGACATTGTTCATGCAAAGTGATGATGCAAAAAGAACAATACCACAAATCAAAAAAACACATATTTCAAAGGCTCATGTACAGGAGTACAGAAAGGTTTGATTAAAGGCATAAAATGAATGTAGAGAAGGACAAAATGGTAATGCAGAGTAACAAAGTGAATTCAATTGATAAACGTAACTATGTCAACAAAACTGGGGTAGATGGGAAATGAGTCAGTGAAAAAAATATCCTCTTGCACAAAAATGGGTTAGGACTTTGATTTCTACTTCTCCACCCACTCCTGCACACAATACTACTTTGAACAAAAGGTCATTTGTTCTTGTGACCCTCCTGTTGACTTGAAGAACTCCAAGCTACAGCTAAGTTCACCTTGTGACCATTTTTATTCTAATCATTAACAATTATGCCACACATTTACAGTCACTAGGCTTCAGTTATTTACAGAGGTGCCATTGTTTACTGAAATTAGTCATTATGCTGATGGGTTGTCAGCTGAATGGAGGAATTAGCATTTGTACCTCAATGTTTAAGACAGCATATTACGAATATTTTTGTTTGTCTTGTTTGTTTCTGTTTCAGCTGTAAGATCTTTATTCTCTTACAGGCCTTGGCCAGTTGTCATTTTCCTACCAGTGAACAAACTAAGACAATTTGTGTTAGTACTGTCTTTCCCTTGGGATCACAGAAATCTTTTGGACTTCTGCCTCTGGGCCAGTGCTTGAGATGACACAGCATTTAAACATGAAAGAAACATGGATTTTTTTCATTTTATTTTATTTTATTTTTTTTTTTAGCTCGACTACAGTAACAGCCTTTTTGATTTTCTTATTGGTGAAACAGTTGTGTTGTTTATGCAAAGGCAATGCTAGGATGTTTCTCTAATACCTATACATCTCATTACAAAAGAGATTTAACTCAGATTTAGAAAAGGGACTTAGATTAAAGCTCAGAGTCTAATCCCTCTCCAAGCCCATAGCAGAGCCCTATTGATGGATAGCTTTCTCTTGAGAGGTAGAGCGGATCAATAGGCAAACGGCATCATTGATCTGGACTGCTTTGAAGTCATGTCTCTCCCAGCAGAGATCTCCGTCTCTCAGATCCCTGCTGTCCCGTGTCGCCTTGTCTGGTTAATGGTTGTCATAAAACAGCAAGGCTGTTTGCAGAAAGTGCGGCAGCATGTAGGGAGGCAGAACCCAATTCTGCCAACTTTATAATCCCTTTTATGTTTCGTTTTATGCTTGTATCCGTGTGGCTTTACTGGCCATTTAAATGGCTTTTTAATATCTATTAAGAAAGAAGCATTGAAGTAACATGTTAGGTTTAATGGGCAGATAAACAGTCATATTTAGTAAATTGGAATATGCCTGTAACAAGGTTTGCTTGTTAGATTGAAAGTACCAGCTATAAAACATAATTGTTATTACATCTACATTTCTGTATTAAAATATTCTTTTAATAGTATGATATAATATCTTAATCTTAAATTTGTTTTTAGGTAACTGTAAATGGAAAATAATCTAAAATGCCTGAAACCAGTACTTAAAACCAGTTTGTGTGTAATTAATCTACATTATGCTATGTTTCACTCGCTGATGTGAGTTACTGAAACAAATGAACTTTTCAATAATATTCCAATTTGTTGAGTGGCCTGAACCTGTATTTGTAATTTCTAAAACAAATTTGAGAACAAGTCGTAAATCAGTAATTAAAGAGACATTTTTTGCATTTTACTGCATTAACATGTCCCAGATGTGAAACTCTCAGGAACATTTCACCAGTGACATCATTACAGTGGTCCAGACGTACGTAGGCAGCCATGGATGAACAGGCAACCATGCTATTATGTGGTTATGTGGACTTTGCTGTCTCTCCTAAAACCATTTGTAAAAGAAGGGAGAATCGATTTACCCGAGGTGTGGAAGTCCAGGTTTTCCAGCTCAAGATAGATTAGTGATCTTTCTTTGGTAGTTGTTTCCCTAAAATCCTTTCCTTGAGTTCTGTCCAAAACATTCTTTTTTTTTTTTTAGATTTATATTCCCCTTTTCTTTCTGTACAATGTGCTGACAGAAGCAGTTATAAAAACATGTAATAATGGGACAGTTCCCTCTGGTGAGCACAATGAAGGGCTTTGGGAAGTCTTGTCAAATCCATCTATTTTACAACAATGGCCTGGAAGCACTTAGATTGTTCATTTTCCATTTAAATACACTAGAATTGATCTTTTGGGTTTTACTAAAAAAAAAAAAAGAGAAAAAAATAAAAAATTGGCAGTTTTGTTTTTATATTTTCAGACTTTAGCGTTTCCTCTACAGACTCAGTATGTTTATTTTCACAACTTTTCCTTTTCAGCTTGTTTGGGACTTGTTTTTCATGAGTTAAAATAATTTAAATTTTGTAAGTTTAGACTTGTGTAGAAAATCACGTAGAAGGAAGCGCTGAAATAATGTGACAATTTAGAAACCAGATACAGGCATCAGTGGGCTAACCCTATGGCAAACCGAAAAGCAAAGCAATGATAAAAAAAACTTTCCAGCTTGAATGTGGGTTGATACTGAGACTTGATAATTTGTCAATCTTCTGTCTTTATATCATGGAAATCAGCAGAGCTTTAGTTCCAACAGAGAACAGCTAAAAATGAAAAACCATGGAAAAACGATATGTCTTTCTATCTGGCAAACTCTATGCTTTCAAACACCTACTGCTGCCGCGATGGCATGACTGCCGACCTCGATAGCCTGAACTATGTTGTGCCCTCTTTTCATTTAGTCATTTCTTTACCTGAAACCAAACCCACTGTTTTCTCACCCGTTTTGAGTTGGGCGAGAAAATGTTTACCTTGTTCACTTTCACATCAATCTCTACCACATTCATTTGAGTCATTGCTATTAGAAAGATTTTCGTCAATGAAAAAACATGTTGTTTTCTGGTTTCTACTTTGGTCTTCACAGTCTTATGCTTCAGACATGCATCTTTATTCATATGTGGAAATGGCTTTCCATTTTAAAGAGGTGGCTTTAAAAGCCAGTTTTGCTTTGAAATGATCTCCCTTTGAAAACCAATTCTATGCTGATTTCATATGTTGGAGTTTCTTAAAATTTTCTAAAATATATTTGTCTTATAAATATACCTATTATGAAAACCAAAAAGTATGTGTGGTGAAAAATTCAACATTTTTAAATAAGTACAAACAATCTCGGCAGTATTAAAGAATTGCAGTGTTACCTTGTGCTATTATGTGTGTCCTGCTCACTGTACATCCTGACAGAGAGAGCCAGTAAAATAGCTCTGAGTTCTGCTCATTAGTACAGCCATATAATGTCCCCTGCCATGCTTACTTTGCCAAGTTAAGATGTCCATTCACTCTGAGACAAACATGTATCTTAGGGTAACATTTTTATCTAGCTTTGAAATGGAAACAAGAATGTTAGGATTTGACTTTTAGAAAATATATTCTGTCTTTCAAGAAATTTTTCAAATGTTAATAATACTTTCAAAGGTGTGATAGAGCAACTTTTTTCATAATTCATGCAATAATGGTGTGGGTAATATCCAGAACTAGACATTTTAAATCACTTTTCTCCTCATTAAAGTATGTAGATGTATGAAGTTGCTGACATTTCACATGGAGATGTATTCTGCCTCTGTCTGTTCTACCAGCCCCACATATATTGATTGAAGAAGTGATCTATGAAGGCCAGTCTGACAGAGTGGGAATGCTACTGTGTATATATATATATATATATATATATATATATATATATATATATATATATATATTTCAGGAAATTTTCATAAATTTCTGTAATATAACTTGGTAATATGACTATGTTTATAATATATAGTACTTACAAGAGGGGCTATTTTTAGTGCTTTTGTGTGATCAGATATGGCCTCCATGCAATGCAATGCATGGAAGGCATGTGTGAGTTCCTCACTCACACATGACAGTTTTCAGAGGAGATTAATTTCCGTAGCAATAGAACTCTGAGAGATGTAGAGAACTACATCTACATATGGCGGATCACTCAGTACAGAAGAAGGCCGAGCGTAATTTAAGAACTACTTAATACAAATAAGATGGCAGAAAAGCAAAAAAAGTAAGTTCCATATTATTAATGAAACTTAATGCTCCTAAACAGACAATGACTTTGGGTTGTCAAAATAAGAGCATGACATCTAATGTTTGTTTTTGAAGAATAACAATATTTGTTGTTAATCTGTTGCTAAGCGATGAGCCCGTTTTCTGGTGACCAAGTGGCACTATGTAAACATCTCACTTTTACTTTTGCAAAATTTACCAACTGTAATTTCTTGTGTCCCAACAGAAAAGCAGTATTAACAATGAACTTATGTTTTGCAAACAATAGTAATTATTTGGTGTTAAGAGGTGAGTGTTGTTTTTCTGGTAACGAGCTGCCACAAAGTATAAATCAGATTTGAACTTTTGTGTTGAATGTCTGTTTTATAATGTATTTACCACCAATGATTAAAAAAAAAAAAAAAAAAAAACATTTTCACTCTTCCGCAAGATTCATAAACTGCGGAATTCTTATTATAAGATCAGTTGTATTTCAAAACAGCAGAGGAAATCTTGTGTTTTTTGAACAGTAACAATATTTGTTGTTACGGTAATCTGTTGCTAAGAGATGAGTGTGTTTTCTGGTAACCAAGTACCAGGAAGTAAAGATCTGATTTTTACTTTTGCAAAATTTATCAACTCTAAATTTGTTGTGTATTAGCAGATGAGCAGTATTTAAAAGAACTTATGTTTTATAAACAATATTACTTACTAATGTGGTGTTGAGAGATGAGTGTTTTCTTTTCTAGTAACAATCTGCCATGAAGTATAAATAAATTTTTTATTTTAGTGTTGAATGTCTGTTTTATAATATATTTACCACAAATGATAAAAACAACAAAAAAAACTTCTTTACTTGTTTGCAAGATTCACCAAATGCAGAATTCTTTAGTACTTCAAAAGAGGAGAGGAAATCTTGTGTTTTTTAACAATAACAATATCTGTTGATAATCTGTTGCTAAGAGATGAGCGAGTTATCTGATAACCAAGTGCCACAAGGTAAACATCTGATTTTTACTTTTGCTAAATTTACCCTCTGTAAATTTCCCGTGTCTAAGCAGATGAGCTGTATTTAAAAGAGCATATGTTTTATAAACAATATTGCTCATTTTTTAATTTGGTGTTAAGACATGAACGTTTTAATCTGATAACAAACTACCATGAAGTATAAATCAAATTTTTACTTTAGTGTTGAATGTCTGTTTTATAATATATTTATCACCAATGACAACAAATATATATTTTTACTTTTCTGCAAGGTTCATCAACTGAAAAATTAATATAAGTGGTATTTTAAAAGTGCAGAGGAAATCTTATGTTTTTGTTGTTAATTTGTTGCGAAGAGATTCGTGTGTTTCCTGTAAACCAAGTGCCATGAAGTAAACATCTGATTTTTACTTTTGCAAAATTTACCAACTCTAAATTTATTGTGTCTAAGCAGTATTTCAAAAGAGCTTTTGTTTTATAAACAATATTACTCATTTTTAATATGGTGTTAAGAGATATACGGTTTTTTTTCTGGCAACGAACTGCCACGAAGTATAAATCAGATCTTTACTTTTGTGTTGAATTTCTGTTTTATAATATATTTGCCACCAATGAAAAAAAAAATCAAAAATCATTTTCTCTTTTCTGCCAGATTCATGAAATGGAGAATTTTTAAGTAGTACTTCAAAACAGCAGAAGATATCTTATATATTTTTTTAAATAATATTTGTTGTTAATCTGAGCACATTTTCTGGTAACAAAGTGCCACAAAGTAAACATCTGATTTTTACTTTTTACTTTTTTTTTTTTTTTTGCAAAATTTATCAACAGCAAAATTTCTGTGTCTAAGCAGATAAGCAGTATTTCTAAAGAACTTATGTTTTATAAACATTGATCTTACTTGTTATTAAGTTGGTGAGCATTTTCTCTGGTAACAAACTGCCACGAAGTATAAATCAGATTTTTATATTTTTGTTGAATGTCTGTTTTATAATATATTTACCATCAAATGTTGTCGCGTTTCTACAAAATTCACCAACTGCACAATTCCAAGTATTATAGTATTTCAAAAGAACAAAGGAATTTTTTTTTTTTTGTTGTTTTTTTTTTTAACAATAACAATTTGTTGTTAATGTGTTGCTAAGAGACGGACTTGTTCTATGGTAACCAAGTACCAAGAAGTAAACATCTGATTTTTAGTAAAAATCAAAAGGCAGTGCATTAACATTGGTACAAACATTAGCAGGCAGTGCATTTTCCCTAAAATAAGCTTTTTTAAAATTATCCATTAACCATGTTTAGCTCACTGAATAGAAGTCAATGCCTCCTCACATGCCACTGGCAGCATTTAGGCTAACGTTAGCATTTTGGCTAATTTTAGCTTATACACTAATTTTAACATACTAAATAGAGTAAGACCATGTTACTCAACATGCTTATAACATTCCACGTTCTACTGAGTACATTGTAGCTTAATATAGCATTGATGCTAATTTTTAGCATCAGAACACTGGGTTCCAACCGATGGGCACACTTTGGGTCACACTGCAACCTGAAGTGACCCATTTCCAATTTTTTTTTATTATTTTTTTGACGTAATGCGACCTGTATCCAATCTTTTCATGACAGTCACAACATGCAAAGGTCGGATTCTTTACGAATGCGACCCAGGCCACTTGGTTATCCAATATGTATCTGATTCAAATGCAACCTAACGTCCAGGTCGCATTCTTCCGAACTGAACGTCACTGATACTCAACAAATCTCATTATTCTGCGTCCTGCTACTCGCAAATGGGAAGAAAAACAACAACCATGAATGACTATATGAGGATTAAGTGTTAATATGCTGCTTCAGCTGGACAACAACTTCAAATATGTAAGCTATGGTCCACCATTAGTCTCTTGTACAATTACATATGACTTATTTGCAGTGTTATGGCCGCATATTAAATGAGGGCTTTTGTGCTGCTTGCTTTTTACTTTTTGCAAAACACAGATTCTGCTCCACAGGTGCATGTCACAGGTGTGTCACAGTGTATGAACTCAAGCTCAAAATTCAAACCAATATTCACCAGTTTGTCAAATCACATACTGCAAATTTCTGTTCACCTTAACTTTGATACCCAGATGGAATATGTTGGTTTGTACAGATTATGGGATCTTTGTCTACAATGTTTAACGGCCTGAACTTTTCGGCTTACGACAGCCACTGCAGACACCTTCAGCCGGAAGGAAATTATTTGCTTGCTGCAGAGGGTCGATGCACTGATTGCCCTGTAAGGCTGTAATTACACTGAAATCTAAAATGGCAGCATTTGAAAATGGATGAACTGGTCAATAATTCACACCACAGCTTTGCAGTCTCAACCCCCAGGGCTCTAATGTTTGGTAATTGTCACCCCGTGTCACAATTAAAAGTAGCAAAGCTGACAGCCACAACTGTGTGTTGTAGTCATCACAGAAATATAAAATTGTCTTATACTGTAGATCAGCTGGGTATATTTTCTAGACTGTATTCTGATTAATTCATTTTAAAATTGAAGTTACTTTGCTTTGACACGTCTGCATATTCAATGTGGCTTAAATCTGTTTAGTTCCATTTCCACATGTCTAGAGACAGGCTGATTTTGTATATGAAATAGGAAATATTTTTTTAATTACTTTTCAAAAGAATTTCATTTACATCTCTGCAGTCATCATCATCATTATCATCATCAACAACAACACTTCTTAATCTACATAGAATCTTCCATCTGCATTACTCACTCTGCTCTCTTCTGGTTGACATCCTGTCTCTTTCTTTACCTCTAAAAGTTGATTTTCCCTGACCCTCCTGCCCCATGGTGATCCACATGTTTCTGTTATATAAGAAACATATTAGTCATATAATCTTCCTATTAGCCATATCATTCATCACAATAAACTCCACTTACATTCCAATTCTTGGCATATCTAGCTCGACATCTCAACAGAATCCTCAAGCCCCCAGATCTTCAGCACACTCTTTACATTCAAGAATCACATTAACATCTCTGAGCTTGTCTACCATATCACAAACATTGCTCAGCTGTTTGATTGAATTGAAAAGATTTTTTTTAAGTGCCTTTGAGTAAATCTTTTGTGAGTTGGCGCTACATAAATAAACTGAAAATTGAAACCCTACACAGTTTTCATTTCCCCAACATGTTTACTGCTACAGTATCCTTGAGGTTTCCCCGTCCAAACTCATTGATAAATTCTAGTACTTCCAGAGCTGTACATCTTCTTACCCACTTCTGTACCAGAGATTATGTCACCCTTGTCTTGAAGAACCATCACTGGCATCCCATTCCATTTCCTTTAAACTTAAGCTCAGTCAACATGACACTACGTCCTTTTGCCAGGCCAGGATATGTAGCACCTATTGTTGCATGACTCTGTATTTTGCAGTTGATGGTATGCATCAACAAACTGCAACACATTTAGAGTCATATAAACATTTTGTTGGATCTTCTTATTTGAATAATCTTGGTTTTGAGCATATGCAATTTAAATAACATATAACAGAAGGTAAGGGTTTTATGTTAGCACAGTTTCTCCATTTAGCATGTAAGATTTTCTAATTTGAAGGTGAAAGATTTAGATAATGTTTTCACTTATATTAATTCAAATATTGGCAAGTACGTAGATGAACTATTATACAAATATTCATTGAGTTCTCATTAAGGACTGATTGCTGAATGTAAAACATTTTCAAAACTGAACTTTGGGCTTAGGTGGTAATAATACAACCAGATGTGTAAAGAGTAAAGTACATATGATAATATTTTTCTCTGGAGCTCCTTCAAACATTAAATCCAGACTTTATGTCTACATAAAATTTGATAATGTGTAATTTCATGCTTCTACAAGTTTAATAATCTTATTCATTAACTCTTGATGCATGAGAATAAGCACTTTTTTAATTAGATTTTTACATATACTACTATTTAAATGTACTTAAGAATGAAATAAATGTATATTGCCTCTAAATGTAAAGTTGTTCAGTCTAAAATGCAACTTATCCCATGTTCCTCCTTAAGAAAACATTCTTTCACTCTGGTAGCCCCTTGTCCTTGCAGGCAAGTGACTTTTGCCAACACTAACACATTGTAAAACACCAACGATGTCTGTACACTGTTAGGGCTTTGAGTGATAAAACGGAAAGGGTTTTTTATTTGCTTGTTTATCTTCTCTGTGACCTCTAAGACTACAACATGGCAGCAGTGGCCTGAGGAAATCCTGGCTTGAGATTTGTGGCCAAGAATGATAGAGTGAATTTGCCAAGAAGAGTCTGCTTTGTTTCTGACCTCGTTCGTTCATTCACTACAGCTTGTCCAAAATGACTGTTCTGTTATTTTTTTATGGTGCAACAAGTACAGAAGGTCATGTGGAGTGTGGAAACAGTGAATCTAAGAGCATTACATACAGTTCTGTAAATAAAAAAGTTAATTGTTCTAGTTCTCCATATCTACATAAATAACAAATATTCTGGCAATGTGTGTAGAGCAGCAGATGGTGCTGTCACCTGGTGTGTGTTTGAAATGGCAGATGGCCACCTGTACAGGATTGATCTCAAAGTATTTTGCCTATTTATTATGTGTTGCATACTCAGCTGCTATGTTGCAACGAAAACGGATCTGGTAAACACCATTGTGTGTTGAATAACCGACAGCTCAAGATCAATTTAAATGGAGGGCTGAGAGTTCTTCCTTGGACTTCAACAAGTTATCAATGAATGAGACAATTAATTATCCAAATCTTTCTCTGGGTTACAAAGGGGGGAATATTATGTAAAATGGGCTTTTTTGAGCTTTGCATCATGCTATCAGGTTATTTCCTCATTAAAAATATGCCTCAGAGAGGTGCCATTTACAGCTATGGAGGAGCATTGTTGTGATGTGCTGAGGCAGAGTGTTGGAAAGAGTAGGAGCTTCTTAAAGAGACAGGCCAGTTTCAAGGCGTCAAATTACATAGTCAAATTTATGTTAAGTTCTTTTTGATTGATACAGCCTTTTCAAAACAACTGAATAGAATATAATAGAATATGCTTTACTGATCCCCAAAGGGAAATTGCTTATTTGTTGAAAGCATATGAGTTGAAGGTAACATAGTTATTTGATTGAGCTACAAAATGGCATCATGTGCCTTGAATATGTGTATTTCCTTTTAAGAACATGACCATGTTTCTAAAAAGGTTTGCCATACAATAAACATTTTAGCTGTTTTCAAATTAGTTAATTTCTGAAAAGCCCACTGAATTTACTGAGCTGCACAAAACTCAAAAAGCTCCAGATCTAACTGCAATAAATAGTTTGTTGTATTTCACAATCTGGCTTGCAAAAAATCTAGTGTTTGGGTGACACACTGCTCTTCTTGAGATCTGAGCTAAATTTTCTCTTAAAATGATTAAAACAAGACCATGTCTGCAAACTAATTCAAGTAGTCATCTCAAGATGTGCTGCTGCTCCACAGGGGATCTTCCTCACACTTCAAAAACTTGCATAGCCAACCATTTTGGGAATACCTTTCTACATCACTGTATGTCATGCCTTGCTGCTATCTGCACTGTTGCTTTTAAACCTCATCCTCTACGTCAGCATTCACCCATGAGTTCAAAGGTCAGTGACTGTCTCCTCATTTGTTCAAATGCTGCAAGATACATTCAAGGGATAGAGACGCATAAGATTGACATGAACATTGAGTGACGAGTTATCTACCAAGATTCCAAACCCACACTTTAATGGAATTTAAAAGATGCACTTTTAAGCACTCACATGAGTTGCCTAGCTGAACTTTAGCTTTATCTCAGCTTTATTTTTGGTCAGGGTGCAGAAGACGAAATCAAGCTATGCTGGAGAATAATTATATACCTATTATGGTATATATATGTATTATATATATATATATATATATATATATATATATATATATATATATATATATATATATATATATATATATATATATATCATCTTATATATATAGATAGATAGAATATCTTTTCTAGGTATTTTAAAAGTTGTCATCTTATCTATATAGATAGATAGACAGATCTCCTTTCTAGGCTATTGTATTGCAGGTATAACATTTGCAATACAATAGCCTAGAAAGGAGTAGGACCCCATCTTGCACTTCTATGTGGCTGTTAAATAATTTTACATGTATGGAACATCAATAACAAGACTTTCTGAAATATTTAAAATGATTTTTTTTGTTTGTTTGTGGAACAATGTTCCAAGAATTGAATCAGTCTCTTTAATATGAAACTAATCCTTTGCTCCCAGGCCTTTGGTTTAAAATCCAAGAGAAATCCTCCATGTTTGCCAATTCTGTCACCAAGGCCAGCACAGCTAATAGAAAAAAAGAGGATGTTTTTGGTAAATGACGATTGTTTCCAGTTATCCAGATTTTTCCATCCTTGAGCTCCACTCTCCTTGTTCAGTCCTTTTGTGGTGAAACTGTCCCTGCAGCAATGCAATTTTAAATTATTTCCAGAGACAAAAACACATCCTCAGGTTTGTTTTTTCAATGAAAAACCCAAGCCAGAACACAGTGCAAAGTTTTGAATGGACCATATGTGTCCATATCTATGTGCTTACTGGATAAATACTGCCATTAGGTCTGTGCAGTCTCCTCAAGCCTAAGTCCTTTAATAAAAAGTACAGATCATCTATCCTGCTCCCTTCTCCAGCCTCACCTCCCTGTCTCTCTCCAGCATAGAGGTGCACTCCACAGAGAACTGTCAGGCTTTGCCATCCATTATGTCTATGGCTCGCTGTGGATGGCTAAGCACTGTCAGCCTGCAAAACAAAGTGTGACTTGGGTTCAGCAGTACCCAAGTCAACATCTTTCTCGTACGCCACTTAAGTGTATCACTTCTCAATGGAGAGAATATGCCCGTCTGGCTTTTTTTATTTTTTAATTTCTCTTGCTAAGAACTACTTAACACACCTTGGAGACAGTTCATGGCCACTGTTAATTAAACTGTGGAATGTCACTAAATGTTGCTTCAGTGCGTGTCGGGTTCAGTAAATTTTCTCATTCTCCATAATGAGTAAATAAATGTTGTATTAATTTTTGTTGGGGTGAGCTTTAAGGTATGCTAGCTTTTGCTATGTCAAAAATACAACTCTGGGAAAGATTTAGAGACCACTACAAAATTACCAGTTCTCTGATTGTACTCTTCATAGGTATATGTTTGATTTAAATCAATATTTTTTTTTATTTTTTTGAGCTACTGACATGTAGCTTATAAAATAAAATAGCTCACGGTTACATAAACCCAAAATTCCAAGCAAAGATTTTGCATTTATTTGCAGAAAACGAGAAATGGTCAAAATCACAAAAAAGATTCAGTGCTTTCAAACCTCAAATAATGCAAAGAAAACACGTTCATTTAGAAACAATACTAATGTTTTAAGTCAGGAAAAATTCCGAAATCAAAAATATTTGGTGCAATAACCAATGGGGTTCAGTGCAGTTGTCTCCTAAGTTTTTCCAGAGTTAAAAACAGATGGATCGATGCATACATTTCCTTCTATTTTGCAGTTGCACACCAGTTTGTGTTGGTCTATTGCATAAAATTCCAATGAAATACACTTTGTGGTTGTAATAATGCTGAGATCAAGGTTTCAGCCGCTCCTATCTGGTATGTTGTTTTGAATGATTGCACAACCAAAGTAAAACATATTTCCACAGAAAATCTCTTCAGGATTTTAATGATGTGAGTGCCATATGTGGGGGGGATGGAATGTTTGTATGCAGGAATGAATGTATGATTAATCCCTGAAATGCCTTGGGAATGCACCTCCTTGATCCTGATTCAGCTCCAGATCAAAGGATTTGAAAAGAAAAAAAAAGTGTTTTTCCCAGTTGCAGTATTGCCCTTGATATGATTAATCAGTTAATAAATTAGATGAGTGCATATTTTTCTGCTGCTCATATATCTTTGATGTTGAATCATTGGCAGTTATTGTTTATCTTTACATAATAACTTGAAAAAAAACATTGCTGAATTTGGGTTTTTATGATCTGTAGCCTATAAAAAATATTGTACTTTTACACAATAATTAATATCTTTGAGGTCTACTAGTTTTTATTCTCATTTCTCATTCTTTCTCATCTGACTTTCCCTCGACTGAATATTTTTGGTTTTCTTGGTATGCAGCATTCCTTCTATAAAGAGAACTCTTTAGTCGTCAGTATTTGCCCAAAGGAAATGAACTGGCAAAAAAGAGAAAAAAAAAGTAAATATTCATCCAAAGACCCATGCGCTGAGTTTAAGAAATTCTGTCCAGAAGTTGATTGGTTTTAGTGAATCGCACACATTTGTTTAACTTGAAGGATTTACTCAGCAGGGTGTTTTAAATGAATCAGCCAGATAGTGATCTTTAATGATCTCCAGCAAATCCAGTTTATTTAAATAATGACATGGTAATAGAAACAAATGCTTTCAAAGAGTTCTCAGTGATTTAATGTCTTTGAATTAATGAACCAAATTTACACCAATAATGAAGTCAAAAACCAGATGTTTTCCTCTGTCTAATCTCTATGGATGTATTTTTGATTTATTTTGAACTTTCTCACACCTACATGAACCCATATTGACCTATTGCCACTTCAGTTTTTATTTTTTGAGTTATTGATTAGATATAGGAAGACATCCAAACAATAGACACATATAACTTTTTCCCCACTACATTGTTTTGGGTCATTACATGATATAAAAGAAACTATTGCTGTAGCTTCCAAGTTTATGACACAAAATAATAATCTGTGTAGCTGTCATAAATTTTGTATACAATACTCCTGTTGGTCTTTCAAATAACTAGCATGTCATTTCCAGCCTTTGTATTTAAACAAAGTGGCATCTGCAAAGTGTCAACAAAGGGCTTCCATGTGCAGTCCTGAAAACTCAAAGCCTATAGGGTGGAGGATATTATATCTTTTTGAGATTTTTTTAGTTTAACACTATAAACACATGTGAAAATCTGCCTTGGGTTAATATCAGGTTATTGTTGTAAATAATATCACTATATTCAGTTTTCACTGTTCATTTGGCCAGTTTTCTTTTTCCATTCAGTTGTGTCATGATTGATCTCTTAAGTTTTGCATCTAGAGTGTTGAGCAAACAGCTGGTGCCTTCAAAGTTTCAACTTTTGATTAGATTCATGAGGTTGTAGACCTCAGGCTGCAAGAGTTCTTCTAATCTGCAGATATTGCTGTTCATGAGCTGTTCAGATCTCCAAGCAAATGCCAAAAAGTTACTTACAAGTCGACCTGAATGGTTCCTGTATATTGATCTTTCTTGTCTGAGTATGGTTACAGTGTGCTCATACATGCATAGACCTCATAGATTGTGCTCCATTGCAAACATTAGCAGTGTCACATAAAATAACCTTGTGCATGCAATTGCCTTCTTAATGGAATGGGATCATATCGATTTATAAAACTAAGTGGAAGTCTCATTTCAGATTGGTCTAAATGGAGTTTTAACGACTCCTTTCATCTAAGGTGTTGCGTCCAACTCTGTTGTAATGATCAGAAACATTTAATGCAACATAAATTGAGCCTATGAGATTTAAAACAAAACAAAGATGAGGTCTGGAGGAATTTTGGTTGTCTTCCCATCGTCAAGATCTCAAAGCTATAAAGAAGACGACAGATCTCTGAGCCTGATGCAGCAGGCCTTTTCAGACAACTCAAACCTCGGATCGTTAAATTGATCTACTGCATTGTGACATACTGATAAATAACACTGAATTTTTTATTGGAGTTAGAACTGAAGATCCCAGTCATCATTGATGATTCTCTTACCTGTCGTTGAGATCAAATGTGATTATTCACTGCTTTTATTTGTGATGTGATGACAGGTCATTTCTTCCACAAGTGTGGACAGCAGAGAGCATTCCCAAAAAAGACAAATCACTTTTCACCACGTTGTCTTTAATGGTCTGAAAAGATTCCAGTCAGACGTGATTCAGAAAAGCGGCCTACTGGCGCTTGAAGCTGCCAGCTTGTCTGTCACTTGTCCAACATTCTTGGCTGAGCAAAAAGTGATAGACAGGCAGCTGCTTATGAGTTGCTTTTTTTCTACTTTAAAAAAAGTTTAAGTTCAACTCTTTTCTCGTAGAATTTGACCAATATATTTAGTGTAATTATTTTTTGATTACAGCTCACCATTTTGAATATATTTTATTTGTATTTCTTTGCAGCAATATTACCTATGTTTAATATGTTCACCATAAAATGTTTTTAAATGATTAGGTAAGCAATAGTTAACCATTCCTTTACTACAACATGGTGGTGGATGTGTCACAGAAAAAAACAAAAAGCAAACAAAAAAACAAAAAAACAAAACATTAGTCTGACTTTCAGAAATATGAATGGATGACAATTACTGGTAGCCTAAACGTGTTATGACATTTGCTGTTTACAGCTTTTTACTCATTTTATGTAATTTTCTCACCCATTGACTTCTACAGTTGTTGACAAATTGACTACAGTTGGACACAACCCTTAAATTCTCGGTCCAACTAATTTTTTCTTGTGACAATTTTTGTGCAAATTTAATTTATTCGTCAATAATATGGTCCATACAAATATATATTGCATGACATATCAATAAATTAACCAATATAGAACATGCAATTTAACAACTACTCTGTTTTGAATTTAAATAAAATTAACTACGGTATGCATGTTTAACAACCTCTTAAGTAACTTTTAATAGTGGCGCCTTTGTGGCACTTGCAAGTGCTGCACGTGCTATCATTAAGCCAAGGTTATTTTTTTTTTAACTGCATTTCCATTCTGAGACAGATAAAAAAAACTCGCAAGAGCCAATATATGTTCATCTTTCCATCAAATGGGCAAGCTGCCGTTGTCATGTGTGCATATTGTGTATTTATACTTGTCAAAGGAGGCCTGTGTTTGCTGCTGAAAGTGCTGCAGCCTGGCTCGGGTCACAGATCAGAGCAGATACAGACTGACAGCGCCTGAGGTTTTTGGGCCGGCGCCTCTTCTTTGATGTGTCATTGTTACAGGCTGAACATGATGAGCCTTGTCTTCCTCCACCTCATTTCAAACCGCTCTCCTTGATCGCAAATCCCCTCTCCGTGAATGGATGGAAGGAGGGGGAAATGATAAAGCTATTGCTGCGAAAACAAAGGTGCTGAAAGAAGAGTTCTGCCTGTCGTGATATTGTTGTTTTTTTTTGTTGTTTTTTTTCCAGAATGCATAACCAATTCAGTGATCTGAGATTACTGACAACTTTATCATTAATGGAAATAAAGCTTTAAAAGTGAGTTGTAGCATCATTGTGACCATTTAGCAAATGGTATTAACGTGTAGGATCCCCAGAATTTTTAAAATTCCTGTTTTGAAAATCTTGTCTTTAATAAAATGTAATCTCCCCCACCAGCTTACATGCAGACCTGTCAGCCCATACAGATTTATTCATTTACTCTGACATTTAAAACATCCTCACACACACTTGCCTCATTGCCCTCGCAAAGTCCCCACACCCATCCATCACCTGTCAGAATACGGTGAGCAGAAAATGTTGATGGATAGTTGGATGTTTCGACAGAGTACATAAAGACGATGCTTATGTATCCCATGTTGCTTGAGAGGTTTTCTGGTTTTGCCTCTAGTGGTACCTCTAACCCAAAGGTTAATTGTCAGTCAGACTGCATGAAGCATGTTGCTATGCTGTATCACAGCTTGAAATGTGTCATTTAAACTGACACATCTCACACCCACACTGAGAAAACAAACTTACTAAAATAATGTGGGTTACTCTCTTATAAGTTATTCTAACACTTAATGTGAGTTTCCATGAATTTTGAAAAGGCCAATAGGTAAAAATTTACAAAGAACACAACACTGACATGAGTTATCACCTAAATACTGACCTTACGAAACAGGCAATTGAGAATGCATTGTGTTAAGATTAGAACACAGCCACAGTAAAGCTACATTTGATCCCTTGCAATGTCTGTTTTTCTCAAAACAAATTTCTTGTATTCTTCCTGTTTTTGAATCTGCTGCCTTCATCTTAGCTATCTATTGTTTAGACTCCAACGTAGTAGGGGGGATGTCACTAAAATTGGGGCGCACTAGTGTTCTCTACAGAAGGAACTGACAGACCATTTGGGACTGGTTAGGCTAACAAAGGTTTCAGAGTTTTAGGTGAGAGAAGATTTAGTTTCCCTTTTTTGAGTGCACTGCAATTCATATGTAGTTGATTGGTTTATTAACATTGACTCATATGGAACACTACAACATTTCTAGCCTGAGCTTATTATGATGTCAGTCTGATTATTTTTAGAGCTTGTGATAACAGCTTTCACTTGGTGTGACAGATATAGTCACATGGTGATAGCAACTGGATAGCTCTTTGCAAAATAGACTTCATTGTGACAAAAATTATCATGACATTTTGATATTGCAATAACTCATGCTACACAATCAAGGATCTTACATTTAGTGCTTGGTGTTGCGGTATTAAGAAATTTTTCACAGTGGGTTTATAAATGTTATCCGGAGATGTTAACATTTATAAATACATAGCACATGCAGAATGAAAGTAGACTATTAGCAGTTGACAATGCTGTTTCTAATGGATGCACAGTCGAAATTTCCCAAAGTTTCTTTTCTTTTGAAACACAGCTTTAACTTCAAATTGAAACACACAAAGGCCCCAAAACAAGCATTCTATTGTTCCTGAGGTGTGGCATTTGTCCTGGACTGCTGAGGTGTGAAGGTCATTTTGACAAAGTTCCTCCCACCGTGTGTGGAAACGCAGTACTGTCCGGTGCTGCCCACATCATCTCCCTGCAGGTGCCAGCCGCTGATCAGCGTGCCCCCTCCCATTACAAGGCCACAGCCGCACGCTGCTCAGCTCTGTCCATTTCCTACCTTACACAGTCACCTCCTCTGTTGGCACCGCCATATGTTTTGCTGCTGACTGTCATGCATGCAGGGCAAAGGTGGGATATACCCAGCGGTATTACTCTGGTGGAGTGCTCCATCCCATCAGGGAATCAGACATGCTGGGCTACACATCCTGGTGCTCGTATGATGCATACATCAACAGTAGGTTCTGTTTATGATGTGGAAGTGTAGCTCCACATTGGGTGTATTCTGCTTGGCTTTCAGGAATGAAGCTTTTGACCTTTTAAATTAGTATTTAGAATTTGGCTTCTTTATTCATTCAATATTGACATTACGTTCTTTTGCACTCAAACTGCTGAGACTAGCTCAACAGTTTTGTTTTCTTCTTTGCCACGGCTGTTAATCGGAATTAAGCTACCTCAGATAATTGCCAATGGTACTTTGCTGAATAAAGATACAGGGAGTAATGTTTCCTGTTGAATTAACCCCCAGAGGTGCATTAGACCCCTGCTTCCTGTTCTGGGAGAGGGAACTGGAGATAAACATGATGACCTGTAAAGGCACTTGCCATTGTTCTACAAATTGTCACTCCCACAGACAAACATCAGTTTATGCTTCAGTTTTTTTTAAATATAGTGAGGATGAACCCACTTGATAGTAGATGTTTACTTCATAAACACACCATGTTTCCTCCCTATATTTTATTTTACTTTATTACAATCAGTTCGTCACATTTTAGCAAAGCATTTTGTCTGAGCCTGATTTATGTTTAAAACCGTTCTCACTTAAGTTAGTTTTACAATAATGTCATTAACAAATTAGTAATTATTTTCTTAGTATTCTCTGTAAACTTCCACAACACTAAAAAAGCAAAAAAATTGAAGAAACACTTTGTACCTTGCAAAGCTGCTTATATACCATGAAATGTTTATTTTATGATATTATGACTAAAGACTTTTATGTTTTTATTTGTATTTTTTTGTGATAGATCAACACAAAAGAGTATCTCTAGAGAAGTTGAAGGAAAAGATGCATGGATCTCAAAACGTAGAACCTAAAAAACTGTCAGGCATTTGCATTCAACCCCCCTGAGACAATTATTTGTAACATTTTGCATTTCAGTAAAAGAATAAATGACACAAAGATATGTTAATGTGGTGTTTGTTGGTTGCACTGGATTTTATTTTAGTGGTACCAGAATAAAGGGGTCTGAATACATATGCATATCACAACTTTTAGAAACAATGTGGCAAACCACATTTATTCTTTTTTCCATGTTTCAACATGTACAACTCTGTGTTGGTGAAACACATAAATGGCAGTAAAATACATTTAAGGCCATTGAAACCTAAAAGTGTTTCCAACATGAATTCTTCTGCAAATGAATGTAATGGGAGAAGTTATACATTTTTTACAAAGTAACAAGAAAATAAATTACTTCTCAAAAGCTGAGACAACACAATGACCTCAAAGTAATGCCAGCAAGGGAAAAATATAGAGCCACTCCTCACTCAAGGACCTTTTACCAAAATACCACCCCATGCATTTAAATAGGAATATTATTATAATGACAGTTTGTCACTTCATAGTGGGTGTATGTGTTAACTTCTGTCACTATAATTTTTCTGAAGAAGGTTGGTGTTCAGGCCATAAAACATGGCTACATGCTGACAAGCTTAAGAGTTCTGGTGGAGAGACGAACCTGAACACTTGATTGTGGCTCAATCTTTATGTTAATGCTAGAAAATTTATTACCAACCAGTATTTTCCTTGGGTGCTTCAGCTCTGACAGAAATTTATGTCAGTCTAAGTGGGATTACGGAGTAGGAGTGATGATTCATTTATTCTTCTGCTAGTTTGTTCTCTTCAGCTCAAATGCAGGTGATCATTAGAATGAGTGAGACAGAATCTCAAAGAAAAATCCTGAGGAGTTTGTGTTTGAGGAGTGTGTCAGAAGAGCATGGCATAAGTCAAGGCGAACGCAGTCACGTAGCTCTTTTTGGGGATTGTTGCCTGTGAAGTTATGTTTGATACCACAGTATATAAGGGGAATGTGCTCTGACATTTTTCGCAAATAATTGTCAAGAAAAATCCAGCTTGTTATGCATTCATATTTATAATCTACCAGTGTTTGTAAGAAACTCTTGAAGTACAAAATCAAAACCTAGGAAAGCCTTGGGTGTTAGATGTAAATGAGAAGGGTACACCTAGAGCTAAACAGTAGATAATTGGTTTTAAACTTTTTAGAGATAACTGATAGTTGGCTTCATACAACCTGTTGTCAGTCTATAGTTGCAGAGTTTGATGGATTATAGCTTGAAGTCTTAAATGTAATGCTCTCTGGAAAAGAATGGATTGAAACTTTATCAGCACTGGGTTCTTCATATAAGCGTACACCCCCTTTTACTAGTAAGCTGACTATTATTTAGTATTGATGAGACATTGAGCCATTTTGTATTTTCAATATGCCATGTTGGGCTATGGACCACATACAGGTCAGTTTTCTCTGTGTGATCAGTCATGTTAAGGGCAGCTATTGTACAGAAAATAACAAAAAGACAGTTCCAATTAAGCAATATTTTTTTTCTTAAATATGGGGCTACCCACATCCTCAGCATGAAATTGTTAGCTGTGACTAAGCAAATGCCTCAAGCAAATTACCTCCGCAGTGCACATGAACAACTCATTTATTCCCATTCACTTTGATAAGCAGACAACAGTATCTTGTGACTTATTTGACTATTTGAGGAGATATTGCATCAGCTTCAAACACACATGCTAGAATGAATAGTTGAATTTAGCTGTGGTCAGATTGCTTTTAAGTGTCAACCTAGTTCATCCCAGCAAGCTTTTTAGAGCATTGTTTTCATGTCTGTTGAACCAGATGGATCCACCAAAAGGTTTTTGTTGCGTCCTCTCAGTATGATGCTGCCATCACATTTCTTTTTAAATAACGCACTATGATTGCCTGCCTTTATTGCAAGTGAACATTTTTATTGATGATGTGGCCTTCATTCAGCCAGTTGACTGGTAGCGTGTAGCGTTTTTGAAGCCTTAACTTTTAAAAATCTTTGTGCCTTGGTACTAACTAAAGCACTAAAACTAAAGCACTTTTAGCCTTCTACATTGTGTACCTAGCCGCGTCACTAATTAAAAACTGTTAGTTATCAATGTTTTGCTAATGATTGTTTGTTTACCTTAATTATACGGTACTTGGCTTGGCTGCTTTTAACACATTCTTTCCCAGATCTGATTGTTTTTCTTTTTTTTCTTCCCACATGGTTCCTGTCTGGAATGACTACTCCTCCCTGTTGCACTCAGGTAAGAAAACTTGTTTTTCATTCACACAGACATTCATCACAAGTAAAAAGAAAATCTGCGTGCATCAGTGTTTTCATTGTTCCTTTGTTACCACCTCATGCCGATCGATTTGGTCATGTGCTCATTCCGGCACAATGCAACCAACCTGACACAGTAAACCTAATTTTGTTACACTTTGCTGAGGCTTGTTGCTTTTGGAACGCACAGCGTGAAGAACAGAAAGGATGTTGGTTCTAAATTTCACTCAGTCACTCTTTGAACAGTTAAACTAACCTACTTCCTCCCCAAACCTTTTCTGTTCATTTCACTATCTATCTGCCTCTCTAATTTGGCATACATTTAGGGAAATAAAGATGGAAGCTCAATTCAATACAGAATCTTGGAGACAAATTATTGAATAAACAGAGACGCATGAATGGAAGCTCCACAATAGAAGGGAAAAAAAGCAGCAAGGTCACCCCATTCTTCCTCTGAGCATCCCATTGAGGAGTTGAAAATGGGGACAGGAGGAGAGTGTGTGAGACAAGATAACGCAGAAGAAAGGCATGGCGTAATTGAGATATCAATCAAGGAGGTTATTTCAGGGGTAATTGCTGAGGTCCTTTAGTTTGGTGTTAGTGTGTTAGATGGATACAGAAAGAAAAAAAAAATAATGATGATTTGTGCTTTGTTTTTGAAGCAGGTGCCATCCTATTCATGTCTATTTTTATCTGTTTATCACTCCAAAATGGAGATGCAAATAAATCTGTCTTCACACACAACAATAACCTAATATTTCCATTTCCTGTTTTTTTTTACACAAAGTCACATTGTGATCCTATTATATTTTTAACCACACAACTCTGTGTGGGAGTCGCTTAAATTTTTTTCTTGGTTGCTCTAAATAAATGTTATTATCTTGCTGTCTTTGCTAAAACACATCCATTTCATTTTCCTTATTGTTCCGCATTATTTTAATACTGAACCTTTCATGGATATTCATGCAGTGCGTGTAGAATTTCATTTCATTACATGCCATTTCACTTTTGTGTGTGAACAGACCGCTGTTTGAGAATTTTTGAGAGGCGCTGAGCTTTGTTTTAAGGGCAATGTTGTACTCATGAATATTCCAATTCCTCATGAGATTACTTCCTGTAATAACGCTTTCGCTCTGGGCCTCAAGGACATATTGCAGATGCTACGCACCACTTTAGGGACACACGTGAACAAAGATCTCTTAAACATGCAGGTTTTTCTTGTGTATGTGCACACACTACAGGTAGACTGCACATTAGCATATGAATGTTCACTTTTAATTAGCCATTTTCTGCCCAAGTGCTTTCTGATGCTATACTATGTGGATGGTTAAGCCAGAGAAAATATTTTTTAATTGGTAAACTGTGTTGTTGCAGTGAGAAAAATGGCCTTGGGTAAACTGTACTAGTTTTTTATGTGGTACTACTTAAACACGAAGCATCCAATTTATTGAAACTTTTTTGTATTTTGGTGAGCAGAAACTCATTGTTTTCAATGTGGTCACTTGAAATTTCACCTAAGGGACTTTTCCTGATTTAATGGACATTGGATGTGAGGAACAAAATTCGTGCTAACACTAATTGCAGAAAAAAATTGTTTCAAACATTATTTTAAAAAATTGCAACATGTTGCTTCAGCTTCGACTTTGTCGTCCAACTTTATGTGAATTTTTGACTTGGTTCAGAAATAGAAGACAAGATTAAATATGCCACAATGCTTCTGAACAAGACAATCTGTTTGCCAAAACCCTGCCCATTTACTGCCAGCATAGTATTCCCATTTACAGAACTGTTTCAGTTTTATATATATATATATATATATATATATATATATATATATATATATATATATATATATATATATATATATATATATATATATATATATATATATATACACACAGTACAGACCAAACGTTTGCACACACCTTCTCATTGAATTCAATTAGAAAGTGTGTCCAAACTTTTGGTCTGTACTATATATATATATGTATATTTTATTTTTTTTCCCTGCAAAGTGTGTGTCCTGAACAAGAACATTCCAGTACTGTTTTAGACTGTTGAAATTGTTCCTGTTTTTATAAATGTAGGTCATATGTGATGAGTAGATGAATAACAACGTAACACAATTAAACAGAAGTTACACCTTGACATAGTGCAATTGATAGTTTATTACAGACATTCAAAATTCTTATTGTCTTAATTATCTATATCCCTTACATTTTCTCTACTTTTGCTTTCATCCATCAACTTCTCTTTCATCGCCGAGGGTTCTTAATCTACTACAAGTCCTGTTTCCTCCCAGTTAAAATAAAACTGAAATGATGAAACAAAAAATCTTCTCTCGATCAGCTCTCAACATTAAAAACATCCTCCTCTCGTCGGACACGTGAAACACCCAATTAGTGGCTACCAGCAAACAATTATTCATATTATTCGCCGGGTCATCATTGAGGACCTGGCAATTAATGAAGGCTCCAGCCAACCATGAAGCAGACATGATGGGCACATTACAACATCACTCAAGGGTGGTGATGTGGGGAAAATAGGAAGAGGATGTTTGAGCATGTTGTCAACAAGTTGGAGATCTGGATGACAAATGACCAGCGCTGGTTTATCTTGCAGCTGATATCTGTATTATTCATGGGGCTGTGTTTTATTTAATAATGTTTTTATTTAATGCTACTGGAAGGGAATAACATGAAAGAATCTTTTTTTTTTCTTTTTCTTTTTGCAGAATGAGTATTCATTTTATGCTTTAAAGCATTTTCTAATCCAGTAGTGCAAACGTTATGGCTGACTTCTAATAGACTTGTAGATTAGCCATTGATTAGTCAATCTTTAAATTGATTAGTCACCTTCATTTGTCTTTAAGCTTTGATCTCCAGAACAAGGCTTTTTGCTTAAATGTTTACCTTGTATGTTTTGTGTAGGAGCTGGGGGTTTGCCTTTTTGGGCATCTTCTTTTTTTTTTCATTTTTAAATTCTAGAGTTTTCTTACTATGTTCTTGGTTTTTAATTAGAGATATTTATGAGTGTTTCCCTTTCATGTTCATTAACATGTCTGAGTGCCAGTGGAAACAGAGGGGAAAATGCTCTGCTGCTTCAGAGGATTGCTGCCTATTTTTGGGACATAAAAAGACTCACCAGTCTGGCTGATGCTGACATAAAAGCTGTCTGGTGCTTTGAAGACCTGAGCTCTTTCAGAGTTGATGCTATTCATCAGCATGTTGTTTGGGCTTCAGCAACTCCAGTAGTTGCAGACAACCAAATATAGGGCATCATTTTGAAAAAGAATTAACTTATAAATAAAATAGATTTGTGGATGTTGGGTGTTTGTGGTGCTCTGGGGCTCCTCTCAAACTTGATATGAGATATTTTGCAAAAGTATAGAATCCCATTAAACTTTTGACATTTTGTCATATTACAAACACCATCTGTAATGCAATTTATTGTTTGTGTAGTGGTGAAATGAAGAAAGAAATATAGAATTCTTTTTACTTAACAAAAACCAAATAAATATGGCATTCCCAATACTTTTCAGAACTTGGATGTACATGTTTTTTTTTTGTTTATATCTTTAAGTTTTCACATCTAAATTCTACAATCCTTTGCTTCTTATTCTACAAGAAATTATTTTTATGCGTAGAACTCTCAGGCAAATTTGTAGCACAGTAATATCATTTGCTCCATTCTGTTGTACCTTTGACTATGTGGTACAGCATACATTAACAGGTTTTTTTCCAGGATTAACTTATGCTTGCTGAAGCAAAGAATCCCTACATGCTCAGTTTCCCCAGAAAGTTGATGCGTTCATGGTGTGATGTGTAGTGTTAATTTTCTGCCACAAATAGCTTTTTGCACATAGGCCAAAAGGTTTAATTTTGTCTCAAGTGACTGCATGCACTCACATATTTGCATCATCTCCTACATGGATTGCATTAAACTGCAAACAGGACTTCACATGGTTTTCTTACAACAACGGCTCACATAGGTCCTCTTTGCTTATTCTCCGATTAATTTTCCTCTTGAGTAAACTATCAGCTTATGTGGACGACTGTCACCTTTTTTTTTCATGTTCTGGGGATGCATTCAACAGTCCTCAGATTTTCAAAGCATGAAATATTATTTTATAATTGCCTGCCTTGAATGTCTCCACAATATTATCGTGAACAAATGACTGCATATAAAAATGGACTTGTATGTCAAGAAAGTACAGGTAAGCATGATGACTTTAATAAGAATCAGCTTTTTGAGAAAGACATAGGAATGCATTATGGCACAAAGGTGAAATATAGACATGGAGATCAAGATGTTAAAAAAATACACCAAGTCATCACAACCTTACTTGTGGTGGTGAAACCAGTCAATACTTTGTTCCCAACTCGAAAAGAAACCAGCTCTACAAAACCTCTCATTTCAGCCACACTCCCACAGTATTAACAAGCACACAGCCACGCACCTACTCTGCCTCCACTTCCAAACGTTTTAGTGTAAAAGTTGTATTTTTCGATCACGCTTTGTCCTCTCATTGAACCTCTTCACATATTTGCTTTCATTTTGCTCATTTGAGCCGCTACATTGGGCTTCGTTAACTGAGGATTTGAAAGACTCAGTGGCTCAATTTGGTTTCAGTACAATAATTTCTGTGTATAGAGTTACCTTAGTCTGGACAGATGGTAAGGTACTGTTTATTAGATGGGCTTTGAAGAGCAAATCCTTAATCTGCCTTTTGCATGACAGCCCTTTGTCTCATGCACACTAAACGATGCGTGCACACCTGCCCTAACTAATCATTTCATTCCCAATCTCTCTGAAATTAGGTCATAATATTTACTGTGTTAACGAGTTTCTATTTTTGAATTATTAACTTAGAGTTGGTGGGGTTTGAGGAAGGGAACTGGGTCTCTGTATAATCCCCAATGCCTCAAGTGAATACAGTTGTATTGCATGTGAGACCGGTTGATCTTTATTCTGAACCAGTTGTATTAAGGATGGATTAGCTGTGTGTTTGAATCTCTTCAACTCGAAGCAAAGGGGAAAAAGATTGGTTTCTTTTAGCTATGATTAGTGGTTTTCAGTTATTATTGTTCATGTTTATATACATTTATCAGTTCTGTGAAACAAAGGTTAAAGGATTCATGAACATCTGCCCTTTTTGGCGTTTTCCCAACTGTTCTTCAACTCTGGGAAGCATCTCAAAAAGCCCTAGAGCCCCTTATGATTTGCATTCACCGTGAAGTTCAACACGCCAAAGACGGCTTCTGCTGAAAAAGGACAGTTTTTCTTTTTGTTGTTTTTTTTTTTTTCTTCCACTCCTAATCAAGTTGAGTGCAGGCTGTTTGTGCAGCAATTTGCAGACGTTCATTGTTTTATTTAATTATAATTTTTTCATCTTTCTTGATGCGACTCTCGATGCATCCAAACAAAATTTTGGGTTTCTTCTTGGAGTTAAAAGAGGTTCAATTGTGTTAGTGGGTGAGTGCAAATCTGATTCAGAAAATCCAGCTGTGTGTCATGGTGCGTTTTGTCATTTCCTAGTATAAACGGCGACACCTAAAGAGCAGATGTTCTTCCGTGTTTTATGGTTAGCTTCCCCTGGAGAGAGCAGAGCCACCTGCTGGAGGAGCTCTGCTGATGGTTCACCATAACCTTGGACAACTATAGAGGAATCCATCTGCTTCCTGTACCAACAGTCCTGACGTGGAGTATTAAATTTAGATTGCCGGTGGTGGTGACGTGGGTTACTGATTGGCGCTGTCAACTAATAAAACCTACGTACAGAAATTGAAATGGGACATGTTCTTCCTGACATTTTTGTGGGCTAAAAAAGTATTTTTAAATCTAACATTCAGAGAAATTGTTAACGTTTATCAAAAAAATGTGAACTGATAATAAAAATGCTGCTGGATACTAATGCGTATATTTCCAACATGGGGTTTTAAACACGTTCAAAGCAGAAACATGTTTATGCAGGAAAAAAGCCCCTTTTCCTTTTTCTTTACCTTCGAGTCAATTGTAGGCCACAAGAATTGAGACTAGACATCAAGGATCAACAGCAGGCAGCCGGTTTTCTGGTGGTCTGTTGGCTTTCATAAACACTGTGGTGGATGAGCCATTTTTTACCATTTCTAACATGGATACCAATTTTTAAATAGTATGACAGCTTCTTCCCTGAAATGTAACTCGCATGTGGAAGATTAAGGGAGAACATTCTCTGCCGGTTTTTTGGCAGCTGTAGGCCATGAAATATATGTAAATATCCCGAAGGGTTTTCTATAAGCAGACTACAGACTAAATTGTTGGAAATGGTAAAACAGCTAGGCATGTTGAATATGAATCCAGTTTCTTTTGTAATGATGGAATAACAATTTTACATTGTAATTTCAAAAAGTAGGACACTACTACAAAAAGTAATATTAATATCAAACTGAAGTTTGACTGAAAACTGAGCCATAATAGAGGCTATTATGCATGGAAAAACAAGAACAGATGGTGACAAAAACTTTACTTTATATTCTTGTTTAAAGTGTTTTGATTTCTGGTTAGATTTTCTTAAACAGTCACCATACCCCAATACTTGCTCAAATAACTCTTTTCTTACTAGCTGCAGTTTTTTTTATTTTTCATTTTATCTCATTAATGTTAACTGACATTAGGCTGATGGTATAAGCATTACTGCTGAAGCAAGATTGTGGGTATAAGTGAGATTTGTGGCTTTCAGAATGTTGTCATGTGGACTATTTATGTATTTTAAAAAAATAAATAAATCTTGATCACTTTTGATCTGCTGTAGTCCACAATCTAAAACTGAGTTTTAGAATAAGTACAGTTGACAATACATGATCAAAGCGCTGCATTGTAATCAACGTGGGGCTTGATTGTAACAATTAACTGACTTCTCATGCTTAACAAGTACATGGTGTGAGTGGAGAGAAGTAACTCTCTTATAACAGGATGAAACCTCCAGCAGAATTAAGCTCTTTGTGCAAAATAGCACAAATGACGCAAAGCTAATAATGGGAGCAGTGAGCCGTAAGAGTTTAAAAATAAACTAAGACCGTTAGGAAGTAGAATGACTTTAAGGCTTTGCCAGATCCTGAAAGATTATTAAACAGTAACTCTGTACTTTCCATCTTCTTTTAATTGCAGAGTAAATGAGTTCAAATAACCTGACAAAAAACATTCACAAGTACTGTATGTGGCTTTACTATTTGAAAGAAAACCTCATTCTACCTATTTTGATCCTGTTTTACATGTTGTTTTGTGCATAAAGAAGTTGTGTTACGCAAAGGTTTTAAGTGCATGAATATATTTAATGAGAAATCCATAGATTTCTCATCACTTTAAAGGAACAAAATCTCAATTTGAACAGCTCTTTAATTTGAAGACTAAAAGTTAAATTAACGCTTTTTCCCCCCCAGTTATCCAGGACCATAATGATGGCTACACTCTGTGACAGAAATCATTTCTTGTTATTTTCTTTCTGTGATGAAATAGAAGAAATCTATTACATGAAGCTGAAACAATGATGTGAGGAAGTGCCTGTGTGTGTGTGCGTGTTTCCCTGCTGTGTTACTCTCCTTTACACAGGAACTAAGTCCTGCTGTGCAATCATGCTCAGTGAGCCCATCCCACCCCCTGTAGACACACAAACACACTCCCACATGAGCGCACGTGCTCGCTGTGTACCCACTTGCACATGGTGTGTCTCGTTCATTCACACAGCCCAAGGAACAGAGGGTTATGGTAACAGTGATTCCAGTTCTCTCTGTGAAGGAACTGATCGGAGCTGCTTCCCATTGGCATTAAATATGCATTAGTCTCTGCCTTTCATGTGGGCGCTGAGCTGTGTTTTTGTGTAAGAAGTCCTGGGGTTATTTTCTTATACTTGGAGCCCACCAATTTTCTATCTCCATCTTTTAATTAAGAACGAGAATGAGGTCTGGAAGAAACGGGGCTAATCTTTATTAAATGGAATTTCTGGGTTGCTCCAGGCTTGGTTACGCAGACCCTGCTAAGACACACCGGCTTTATCATCAATTATTTCTCATCAGTTCATATTAAGAGGCACAAAGATAAAAAAAAAAAAAAAAAAAACACATTGACAGAATACAAGGCAAAGGTAGCATTACCTAATAATTACAGCGACCACTCACCTGTTTTATTTCATTTTCTGGAATAATAGAAAGCCGGGGTCTCATCTCTGACAAAACCCCATTGTTCACCCTGTCAGCTATCACCGTCTCTGGCACAGCTTGAAGGGCTCCAGTCTGGTTCTGTCTTGTGTAAAAACATAGCAATCAGTCATTTTTCTGACAAGTGTCTGCGTGTAGGGTTGGGAGGGGTCCATGGTCACACAGCATTTCTTTAGGCTCAGAAGCTAAAGGTGATTCCTGAGCTGGCTTCTGTGATCATCAGCAGTCGCTCGTATTTTCGCCTCTTGGGCTGGCCCACCGCTGTTCGATTATCCCTCAATCTGTAATTAAAGGCAGCCGAGGGGAACGGAGATGGGGTGAGGGAGAGAAATAGCTCAGGACAGACGTCCGTATTTCAGATGGCGGCTGGCCAACTGAAAACATCCAAGCTTTTTTGGGGGAAAGTGTAATTACATCATTATAATGGTGCTTTAGCCACTAAGACTTTAGAACTTGACAACTTAATGATGGTGAAATATTGTTTTTATATCGATCATAAGGAACAGCAGGTTACTAGTCATGTTGATTTTTTTTGGCATTTTCTACCTTTGTATTTTTTTGCTTATTTTGTACCCAACTTTTTCTGGTTTAACATGCAACAGTATCTTTATATCTTTTTTTTTGTATACATTACTTATTTAAAAAGTATATAAAAGATGTACAGTCTGTTATAAAAGTGCAACAGTTTCAAAAACAATACATGATGGTATTTTAGGTGAATGCTCTATGATTGACTGGAAATGCTTTCGTTTTATTTCAGAATTTGTTGCACTCTTAAAGAGCACTTACGATCCACTACCACCTACATTTTTGTAAATAATCAGCAGGTTCTTTGTTAGGTAGCAAAGTCATTGTAAAAAGAAAACAGTGAAAAGGAAAAGTTATTTGCTATGTTTCAAAATCATAATATGTCCATTTAAAATTCCAAAATTTGACCTATTGGTGTTGGTCTGTCTGACCAAATACCCAACAATGTCAGTTTCCCTGCATAAATTATTTTGTCACAAATGAATCGTAAGATCCCTTCCAATGAGTGTAGACAGCAGCTTCCCAGTCAGCGTGTGTGTGTGCACACGTGTATGTTGGTGAGTATATAAAAATAATACTCACTGATTCCTTTCTGGCAGCACGTGTTGAGACTCTAAAACCACACACTGTGAGCACATCCTGTTCACAATCATAAATCTTAAATCTCTTCTCCTGACATCTTTTCTCTGAATTTGTGAGCATAGCCCCTGTCCCAGGCCTTTGTCTCAGAGCCCCGTGCTGGCTCATATTGGACAAGATTGGAACCCGTCGTGTTAATGGGGTCCATGACCCAGTGGGGGCCACCGCAGCGTGTGTCTGTAGGTGAGTGAGAGTGCATAAACACAAGCCTGCGAGCACTGATGTATGGGGACACAAATCACCCAGTGGAGTCTCAAGGGCATTAGACTACTGACCATAAACAAACGTGGATATCAGTAAGGTTGAATATATTGATTATTTAAAATGACTATCGCATTGCACTCATAAATATTCATTGATTCCTTATCCTTAGGTGGATGCGCTTCGATTTTCATTTTGAAAAAATGTGAAAGAATTTACGTCTCATGAAAAATCTTTTTTTTTTTCTTTTTATGTGGTATTTGTCCCACATATACCACATGGTTTTAGAACAGCTATTCAAAAGAGAAGGATTCCAGTTTTCTAGGAAACTTGCAAACTGTTTCTTGGTAATTTTATCTGCTGCTTTTGTTACAGTCCACTTACATAAAACAAAATGGACGTCAACCCCAGAATAGACCCCATCTACCATCATCCCTATGTTTCACTGCAGTGTAAACCACCATACCTTCCAGATCCCAGATCTGGCCAATCCACAATCACTGTGTCTGCAAAATATACAACACATAATTAACTGTGGTGTACCTCTGGTTATTTAATACCCGGTTTCTTCTCTTAGTCCGTTAACTCCCCTTACTCGAAGAGCCTTGAGGATATAGATAGTTCATGTGCACCCATTTCTGAAACATTTTCTAAGAGAAGTCAGCATTTTTTTATGAAATGAACTGCATTTTACCTCTAACCCCTTTTCTCAGTGCATGTCATTCAAGTGAAGTTTGTCCAAATGCTTTCATCTCCGTCTCCTCTCCAGCAGCTTCAAGGATGCGTTGATCAATTTGAAGCTCATGTGCCTCACTCACAGTGGGTGTAAATAATTAAATTTATGACAAAAAGAAAACCGGCAAGTGGAAAGAGGTGAGAATTGCATTTTTCAACCCTAGTTTTATTTGTTTGATATAAATTCTCCTCAGCTGAAAAAAACAGCATGCCCTGCTGTCCTCATAAAAGGAAACTGAATAACTAATTTGCAACAGAGGCAAGCAAAGATTAAAAGAAAAATCACTGACTGGCAAAGGGATTCATGCAGAGCGCCAAGATGTGTGCAGACAATCTTTGTGAGATTTGGCACACACTGAGGGAATAGAAAGACTCATAAGTTGAAGCTTCTGAGGAACTATAATAAAACAGAAACTGTGTTTTGCATAAAGATTTTGCAAAATATAACCCAATGGAGAATAATGATTCTCAATTTTTTTAGAGGAACTCATAATTTTTTATTAAACAACAAAAATAGGGAAGGGTAAAAAGTAGTAGCTTGGAAAACTGATACAATACAATGGCCAATGCATATAAACTCTTTATATGGAGGCACATAAAACACAGTTAAACCTTCTGCTATTATCAGTATCATCGGCAAGGGTGGTTCTCACACATTTTATATGCTCAGAACACAAACAGTTGATAGAAAAGTGGAATTTATTCTAAACTACTGGGACCTGTCCCAAAGTATCTTTTGTTTCATACTGTAGCTTTAGGTTTCACACTTTGAATGTAGGTTTAGGTCTTTTTGTTTATGCAAAATTAGCATAAAAGTAGCATTTTGAGGGTGTAAATTGTTTCTTTATGTGCTTGGAAAAAAAAATTGCAAACGAATACAATGGGCTTTCTTCTTTATAGTAAGTAAACAAAACACTGGAAATTGTTTTATTGTAAATTCCTTTAAAACTGAAATACCTTAAATGTAATTGCAATCTTTCAATAGTACTTGACAATTCACCTGCAGTTCAATTGAAAAACTTTTGAGATATAACTCACCAAGTTACTTGAGTTATATCTTTACTTCTGATCTTCATCTGTAATGATAGCATTAAGGAAGCGATGGCTTGATGTCAACCTCAAATAAAGCTGCAGCTACAGTTATATTGTATTTTTGCATTTACATATAAAACTCATACTCTCACATGTTTTAATTCATATTTGCTCTGAATGAGAAAAACCTAATCCTGAAGTCACAATTTAAAATGATACAAAGCATCATGAGTTATTGGTATATGGTTTAGAATTTTTCACATACCTTTAATATATAATTTTAACATAGTAGGTTTTCTATATTTTGTTTCCTTGCATCTTGTTTTTTGTATCCTGCTCGTCATTGGGTGTTGTTCAACCAGTGGGAGAGTATTTGCTTGAAAACGTGTAACTTTTTGTTTTTTGAAATCATTTCAATTAAAGTAAAATTTCTGCATTTATTAATGAATTAGCTCTGGTAGAGCAGAACATTTGGCAGATTCAGCCTCAAGGCAATCTTGAATAGAGACAGCGGTAGAGAGGTTGATCTCTCTTTATGCACTTTTAATTACACTTGGCTGGCTGGACTCCAACCCCCAGAGAGCTGAGGTGAAGCGGTCGTCAAGAGATGGTGAAGGATGGGAAAAAGTGAGGGGTGAGAGGTTGTAAAGGCTCCTCTGAGGGTAATCCAGCATTTCATTCACCGACAGATGGTTGTTGATCATCCTGCAGGATCTGGAGGGACATGTACTGGGAATCAGTTGAACTCTTAAAAACTACTTTAGTGTGCTTTTTGCTGTCTTGTCTTGGATTCTTGATCCTTTTTTTGTGATCAGTTTAGAAAGAAGACGGTTATGACGAGACAGAACGCAGGATAAAGCTCTAGCTGTGATCACAGCCAATAATGTCATCACATTAACCCTTAAACTGCTCACTCTTGTGGACAATTTGACACTCAATTCCACATGGATTCACTGTTTTGTCATATATAATTTACACAACCCACTATCAGAAATTTGCCTCAGGAGGCCTTGCAGTCTATCCCAACTGACCAACCCTTTCTCACACACGGTTACTTTCTCAATTTCATTGGCAGGTTCCAATAGTTCAGAGAGCACTAAACAGCTAGAACCAAGGGAATGAAGCGCCCCCACACAGTGAGACCTTTTATGTATCACAGGCCCTTCATTCACATGATTCTCACCTCCCAGAACAGTATTTTACTCCAAAATGAATGGTATAACCTCCGGGCAATGTCAAGGTGAAGGAAACGTGTCACTGGCTCCCTGGCGAGCCTTTCATAGCCTCGGCGCTCTCCAGTTAATGACTCTAGTGAGGAGGGTGCGTTACCTCAGGCTCGGTCAGATGAGCCCAGACAAGCGGCTCAGACTGTAATCACAGGCAATCATCGGCTCTCTGGTTGGATTTCTGCTACTCTGGACTGAAAAGCATATTCCCAGAACTATGATTTTGGGCTCTGAAGTGGAGTGAAACAAAAAGGGAAAGGAGGTTGGGAACAGATAACAACAGTGACTTATGACAAGGTAGACTGGGGAGAGATTAGTGGTGCTCAATATTTGCTAGGCATTCTAATCACCAATTATTTACAAACTAACGCTAATGCATAATATGTTGCCGTGGCCTGTGCAAATTTTGGTGAAAAATTTGCACAAATCTTACTGCTTAATTCAGGGTTTTTCTGTTTCTGCCATACACACATCAACTAACCCTGACACAGATCAGAAAAAAAACACTTAAAATTATTTAAGTCTTATGATTCAGATTGATGTATGTTAATAGGAATACAATACTGTTTTATATCAAACAGGGAGGTCATTTATGTTACAGAAGGGAACATCTGTCTACATATGGTAACAGCGATCTCTTTACACAGTTTTAGCCTTTGGGCTTTTGCTTGTTTACTTATACTTTTATCTTTTCTGTTCTTTGTTGCCTCCTTGGTGCCACCTTCATGTTCAGAACTTTATGTTCACATTTAAACAAAATGTCACCCCTTTTGAATGACAAAAAGGTACTGACTTAGTCATTCAAAAGACCTCAGTGCGTTTTTAAAAGACTAATGTTTTTAAAATTACCCCCCAAACAATAAGTACTTTGTGACACAAAAGCAACCTAAAAAGATCCGCTTGAGGGAGAATATACTGTTAGTGGCATTACTTGTGGTTAGATGTCGAGAGAATGGTCCAGCTGCACAGCCTCATCTTTTTTTCAGCCGATCTCATTCTTTGTGTGAAAACCTCTAGACGCAGTGAAAATGGGTCTGCAGAATTTTCTTCTAACTGCCCATTTCTCACTGCGACCACAAGTGGTATGTCTCTCAGTTAGTCATCTTTCTTCCCTAGAAACCACCAGAAAGAGTCATGCTTCCCAATTATCTACCACAGCATCATATCTTCTACTTCTATACAGTTCTGATCGAATAAAACATTCAAGTAATGAGCCATTGTTAGCTATTAATTAATTCCTGCAGTTCAGTTTAAGTGTTGTTTAAATATTTCAACTAGACCAAAGTGATAAAAGCTGGAGTGAATGTTATCAATCTGAAAGAACTGACATGACACTTGTACCCAGAAGCAACTTGACCTTCTGGTTCCGCTACAAGCCTTCCAATTTGTATGGGAACAAAAAAAGTTAAGTGCAGTTTCACATGCTGGACCCAGGTTTTGTGACTCCTTGACCCCCCAGGCTAAATGTAATGGAAGTCCTATGTTTTCCAGCTCGCCTGTCTCTCTTCATCAACACACACAGTGACCCATACACAGCCTGCAGCGCTGACACTAATGCGGAATACAGAATGGTTGCTCATTTAATTTTACAGCCAAGCTTACTGGTGCCACTCAAACAGAGCATGTCCCCACAACCACAAGCCTGATTTAGTGACTTGATAAGCAAAGAAACAACCCCCTCTTGCCTCACTTTTTGTTCCTACATCCATGTCAGCTCTGTCTTTCGAGCTTTTGTACTTATACATGTCTTGTAATGGGATTGTGTGTGAGAGCAGTTTCTTGGACTGTTTCTCTAAACCTCGGCTCTTTGTGCTCTGTGGCTCCATCTGTTTGTCTGCTTTCTGCTGCGGTCTTTCATCACGTTCACTCCCTGCTTTGGCATGACTTAGTGTAGTATCTCTCCTCATGTCTGTCTTCACATGACTGTAGTAAACCAGATCTTTACTGCCCCCTTGTGGCAGATGCTTCAACCTCTTCAATCATTGAAATCACGTCTAAAATCAAACATTTAATCATAATACGTAAAAATCTTACAATGTTTTTCTTACACATTTTACTGATGAGTCTGTTTGTAAAGGTTGCTAGCTCATTAATGGCAGTCTATATTAGTGGATCAGGTCATTTAAGTCGATGATCCCTGTGCTGATTATTCTCTAGTTTTGTGCACAGACGTTTGTTTTGTATTTGCATATAAATTGCTTTATATGCAAATGCATATAAAGCACTTAGCAGCAATGTGGCGTTGCTGCTAAATTCCTTGCCAGTGGTGTAAAATTTATGAATTTTTTGAATTTGACCATACATTGTTGGGCTGTCAAAAAAATAAATAAATAAATGACTTAGGTGCATTGAAAAACAAAAAAATCCTGCAGGTGTATAAGTGCACCAGCATATGGCTCAAGAATTTGTAATCCTTCTTGATTACAATAGATTATGACAATGGGCCTGTCATAATCTAACACTTCCTCTGTCTGCATTGTCTGTCTTGCCTTGCATGCTAGAGAGGGTTTGTTTCACTGAATTCTCATTTTAAGAATCTATATAGACCTATCCATTTGGTCATTTCATAAAGTCTTTTGGGAAAATGATATGTTCATACTTTGCAGCTTTCACAGATGCTGCCAGATACTGTCATCTAGTCCTGGTGTATAATAAGACCTACGGCAAGCAGTCATCTTCTGATTTAATTTGTTTCTGCCTTGATTGTTTGCCTCAGGAGGGACAAGATTGGTTCAAAAAGTAATTGAATGGCCTATTTAATTTCTTCTAATTGATTTCGAGTCATTTGATACGTGTTTTGTTTTTTATCTTGTATCAGGGTGCATGAAATTTGGTGTCATTGAGGAATCTCTTTATTTTATTTGTGGCGACTGCAAGACTCAGATTAAGGGAGTTCTGTTTTTTTTTCTCTCCTAGGTGAGCAAAAAGTAGTAAAAAAAAAAAAATCTAAAAAAATGTGTTTGAGTTATATGCCAACTGAAAGAGATTTCTATCCTCAAAGAGCATGTAAACATCTGGTGATGTGGTCTGATGTAAAAGGTACATGGCTGTCTGGATGTGTAAGAAAGTAAAGCATAGATTATGAACAGATTATGGACACCAGCAGTTAAATTTAGTAATCTGCCCATTTTCATCCTGGGCATAAATTTTAGAACTATCTTTAGCTTTTATTTACTTATGTAAATAGAAATTGGGGTGATAAGCACTTTTTTTTTTTTTTTCTTTTTTTTTTTCTTTTTTTTTGTGTGTGGGTAATTAATTTAGTTTGTTTTCAGTTAATTACATTTCAATTTTCAACCATTAACAGTTGCATCCAAAATTATTCATACCCCTTGCAGTTTCAGGATAAAGTAATCTTTAATTTTTTTTTCTACAGGTTTCTTTTGCGAGGAAGTGAAATTATTATTTTTGTAGTGACCAGTCAGATAGTTCAACATTTCATCTGCTTTGTGCAATGCACACATGTCCATGATGATGGTGGCAGCTACATAATACAGGATAGATTTTCTGCCAGAAAATTAATCTAGCATCATAATGCTGGAGCCACCATCCTTCATTTCTGGTACAGGTTTTCAAATTTTAAAGCCCTGCCGCCTTGTCCTTCAGACCAGAGAGCTGAGTCTTATGATTCTGACTGTACAGTAAAAATAGATTTTGCTTCTCCATGTGGACAGTTGAAAATCCCTCTCCATTCATGACTATATAATAAGGGCAGAACTTTTTCATCTTATGTACCACCACCTTTGTGGAAAAAGAATAGTTCAAAGTAGTCATCAAAACCTCCAGGATTAAAATGATATTAATGCCCCTGATTGACTCCATAAATGAAAAGTCATCCTATGAAAGCTGAAAAGCTACATTATACTTTCATGATGGACTTTTTTGTTCTTGTTGTTTTTTGCTTATTATGGAAAATGATAACCCATTACATCAAACGAAATGAAATTTCCTGTGTGTCTGCTAATATGTTGATCTGCATGCATTCAAAGGCGGCTCTGTTACAGCAGGATGCAGGGGCTCTTTGATATTCCATCACCTGCTGATACCGAACATTAAAGATGCCTAAAGTGCACATTCTCACTGTGTCTGTGTTTTGCATGCTCATGTTTGGCAGTCTTTTTCATAATGAGCTTTGTACTAGTGTGCTTGGATCAATAAGAGAAATCCTTTTTCACATAGCTTTATATGTTTGTGTTGGGAAGTAGGATTTGGAGGCTAGAACACGGTGGTGTGCAGAACACAACTCACTGATCTTGTGTTATGGCTCGAAATAAAAAAAAATTGGACACATTTGTCAACATACTTGACTTCATACACAGGAAATGTGCTTTCCAACCACTTCAACCACGATAGCTGACCACATTTTGTCAGATGGGAAGTATGTGTATACACTGTAAAGAAAACTGTCTGTTTCTGTAATTTGGTCACAGAGCAGATCCTAGAGATTCACTTTCAGCTTGTTTTTCCCTGTAATTCCTTCTCTGTGCATGTTTACTTCAGCCTCTTTCAGTACGCTTCCTTCTCTAAATGTTGTGACGGCAGGTCTAAACAGGATGCAGGTCTTCTGCAATGGGACTTTACAGAAATGGTTACATGGGTCAGTCTAAGTGTCACTGGATTGAAAGCATCCTATGTATGGTGCAACAATATATTGCCATGAAGGATTAAAATTGCAGATTTTGTCACCTTATAACCACAAAGGTTAATGTACCTAACTGGGCTCTTGTTATAGACAACATAAACACACTATACTTGATTTGATTTGCAAATTATTCATATAAAAAATGGAAAATTGATCTGAGCATTTACTCTGCATTAAACCCCACTGAATCAATAACCCATAGAACTGCTTTTTGCTGCGTGTCTTTTGGGGAGTGCCTCTACCAGCTCTGTGTATCTTTATGCTGACAACGTTGCACATTCTTTTTTGCAATGTAGCACAAGCTTAGTCAGATTGAATAGGCAGCTTTGTGATTCTCAACTTCAAAGTTTCTACACAGATTTTCTCTTGGATTTTGTTCAGAGTCATGACCGGGCCATTCTATCACATCCTCTGCAGCTCTGGTTGTATGCTTATTTGTCATCCTCCTGGGAGGTGAACTTCAGCTCGTCTTTTACAGTCCATAATAGGTTTTCCTCCAGGATTCTCCTGCATTTAGCTCAAACTATTTTTACTTCACAAATAGCAGATTTGTGGCATATGTGATTAGCCGTTGTTGGTTACCAAAGTCCTCTTTTGCTGCTTCTTTGATTAATACTATTCTTGCGCAGCCTGTAATTTTAGATGAGTGGCCATGTGTTTGTAGGTTTCTCCAACAGCGATCCGTCAAATCTCCAAAGCTTGGGATATTGTTCTATGACCCAAAACAATATCTGTAGTTGCGGTTCTCCACAACTACAATCTTCTGTATTTATACAAAATTTTTGTTTAGGGGTATAAGATGAAACCAGACAACCAGACAAATAAAAACAAGGTTCAGGTGTTTTTGCAAAGTGTTCCCATGACTACCCAGAGATGCTCTGTGATGTTCAGGAAGTCTGTTTGGTCCATCTCGCTGTGTTCCAATCCATCGCTGTGTCGTGTGTGTGTGTGTGTATATATATATATATATATATATATATATATATATATATATATATAAGAATCCACTATCTTGTGTATTACATAGTCTGTTTCACAATTGTTTCTTCATGTTATTTGGTCCTGTCATCAAGTCTTTTTGTTTAAATGTACCTTGGAGGGTGGACTTCAGAAGATGGGAAGTACATTGCTACCCATCCAAGCCCATGTCTCTCCTCCCTTTCTCTTCCATTCCTTCTCTGTTCTCCTGCTTCTTCCTCTCCCATGACCTCTGGGAGTCATCAGGAGGCACAGCGTTCCAGAATAAGCCAATTTTCCCCCAACTTTTCCGTGTTCTTCTTTGGACTTCTCCTCCTTTTCTTAAATTAACATTGGAATAAAAAAAAAAGAAAATCTTTCTGCTGAGTGACTCATTCAAATAATTGTTACTTTTAGCTGTATCAGGTTCTCTGACTCTCGCTCATTCTCTCACTGCTTTTCTACTTCTATCCCTCTGTGGTGTAGTATTTGGGCCATGTTTGAATTGAAGGCTTTAAGTAAAAAGAATGATATCAGAGAAGGGCACAAAAGAGAAGGAACTACAATCTGAGGTGTCTTATTTTTTTTTGCTTTCTGTGACTACATGTAAGGCCAGTGACATACAAGAAACAATCTTGTGATATTTTTTACTTCTTTATTTGTTCTTAGGTGTGTCCTAGAACAACCCTGCATCGCTACCTCAGATAAAGAGACACATATCAAGGACTTTGTTCACTATTCATAACTCGATAACAGCTATAACAAAGAGATGTTGTGGTGTGAGCAGGAAAAAAAACAGAAGAATTGAGCTTGTAAAGGAAAGGGGAGGGAACAAACAGAGGAAGGCCAGGCCAACTTGAAACAGACACGAAATCTGAAACTTCTCAAGACAGATTTGGAAAGAAGGCTGCAAGACGTGGAGAAAGGAGTACAAGAACCCTCCTTTGGTTTCAGGCTGAGTGAGACTCTTCCATCGCTCTCTCTCATATATACCTCCTCTTCGGAGCGTCCCATGTGAGCGGCGGCCCTGATGACTGAGCCGCTGTGTGTCTCCACTCTGCTTATGCTTTGCTGAACTCTGGCAGATATGCATTGTTCTCCACTGGGCTCGACTTGTTGCTCCCGTTTCTCAGCAGTTAGTCTGTGCTAACTCTACAGGCGGACTGGGAAAGACTTTTGGTAGAGTTTCACGGTGAGTACTGACATTTAAAGGTTTGGGGTCCTCTGTTGAGAATAAATATTTACCTCAATAATTTGGTTGTCTCTGCCAGAGGAGAATGGGTTGCAGCAATCAAGCTGTTTGACTTTTGAGCAACAAAGTTAATGTGGTGGACTGCTAAAGGGAATTCTTGTTTGGATTGGTGTGTTTCTGTTCTGAGCTTTATTTTCCAGACATTGTACATGACTGAATAGCCTCCGTTTTGCTGACTCATTCGATTAATTTAATTCACATGGTTCCAGGATCAAAGGGTGTGTTTAGTTTGCCTGTGTTTGTCATTGTGTAGAAATTCCCCTTCATTGCTTTTCTGTAATTTCACATCTAGGCCTTCATGTAAGAGCAATTAACTTATTAGTCATGTACATGTGAAGAAATGTTCTATTACATCAGCTAGATTTATATAACTTTGACATATTTTAATCAGTCACAGCTTAAAATCTCAGAATAAAAGGTCAGTTTAGTACATATGTAACCTCTGCCTGCCATTAGTTTCTAACAACTTTGTGTTGAGCTTTAAGCATGATTAAGACTGATCAGTGGTCCTTGTCCTGGGGAAGACTGTCATTATTTATTTGTGACTCAGTATTTTGAAACAGTTTAATCTATAATTTTTGTCAGCAAAAGTAGAAGCCTTATTACAGCCAGCCCCTCAGCAGTGTGCAGCAAGAGGTGGGAGAGAAGCAAATATTACTGTTTTCTCAACAGTCTTAGAAAAGTTTGTGCTTTCTGTGGTATCTCCGAAAGAGTTGAGCAACAATACAGTGGAATATTCCTTTAATTTTGAAACGGTAACGTTTTAAAACCTTGACACACCTTGATTCGGGTAGCCGATCCATGCCTACTTTATAATTATGTACCATTTTAGTTTTTCACAACATCATCACCATTGTGTTGTTTTTTTGTGTGTGTGTGTGACAGTGTAGAATGTATTTCTTTTAACTTTAGGAAAAGTGCAGTAGCCTTTTTTCAAAAAGCTTACTTGAGATGCAAAGGGTGGTAAAGGAGCATCTGCATTCTTTTTTTACCCAGCATAATTAGTAAAACCCCTGACAACTGATATTTGCTAAGAAATGTAAAGTTTAATTTAAGGAGTGGTATGATGGAAAATTGTAATAATTTTGAAGATGTATCTCTTTAAAAGCTGAGTTCTCCCTGATACCTATCCGTATTTCACATTTATGCACTACTTTGCATTGGTTGATCACATAATATAGCCACAAAAAGAAAAAAAACAAACAAAAAAAAACAAACTATGAAACTGGCAGCTGTAACTTTTGCAAGGGAGTGCACAATCGGTCCTTGTTGTCCAGAGGGACTCCATTGTTCACATAATTGTTTTTGTCTATGTGTGTAAAAGTCTCGTCCAGAAAGTCTTACACAATGAAGTCTGTCTTCAAGGGGATGTAGATTTCTGTCTTTGTCCCTCTCTCCCTCTCCTTTTCCTGTCTAATTCCCTCTGCCTGCACATCTGGATCTCCCCACCAGCTGACAAGAAACAAGAGGGAGCGGATGGAGGGAGGTGTGAATGTGAGGGGACTCAGAGAAGAGAGAAGGAATGAAATTGGAGGAAAGGGAGTTTTCTTAGGTCAAAGTACCCCTGGTAGACTTCCCTTTGTGCAGGAAGAGCTGACGTACAATGTCATTGTGATTGCCCGATTTGGAAGAGGAAACACAAAATGTTGTAATCACACACATGCGAGAGACACCCTTTATGATGCATGCACTTATGTGAACATGTTAATTGCTCTAAGAATTGTGTGGAGATCATTTTACATGCAAGCCAGTGAAATCAAAACCAAACCAGACATCTGATGTCTGTCATTTTTGTAAAAAAAATAAAAAGGGCTGTTGCTTCAGTGACAGCTTTGGCAGAATGAGGCCTTAGCTGCCAACACAAGTTCAGATCCCTTTCTTTCTTTGAGATCTGTTACTTTGAAACTGCATTAAACCACAATGAAAAGCTTTACCTAAAAGAAGCTCAGTTTCACTGGATGGGATTTATCAGATTTTCTTTTCTTCCTCTCATGCAAGAAACTTTCCATGCCAACTGTGCTGCAGTTTGTGCCAGTACTGGGCAGGCTCTTGTGTGGCTGTTTGTTCATACCATGGCAGGGCCCAATGCCATGGCAACAGGTGTGCCCAAACATGCATAATATTAAACCATAGGTGAGCTTCTTTGAATGTGTAGTTATCTTTTGCTTTCAGTTTGGAGGTTATCTGCAGCTCTGCTGATAATCTGACTTTGTGTGCTTGTTATAACTGAGACAGTGATGAAGCACAAACATCCCTTCTTCCACAGCCTCCTAAGAAGGGTTTGACTTCTTCCCTTCTGAGGGTTTGACTCCGTATGTGCATTTGTGATTCAGCCATGTCTCTCTGTCTGTGCAGCTGGTCTGTGTCTGCCTGTAATGCTGCTTTTCAGTTTATGTCTGGGTGTCGCTAACCGTGCATCTCTGGGTGATGAAAAAGTTAGAAGGAATGACGCTATGATGCAGGTGGCACGTGTGCAATGAGTGTCAAGCCAACACGCCTTACACCACACCACTGCCTCAGAAGAGACAGCCAATGAGGCACAACAGGCATTGCACTGTACAGTAGTGTACTGTTTGCATGCCAGCCAACAATTCAGAGCAGGGAACAGTGTGATGTGTTTGGCTCAGTGAGAACACTCAGGATTGTTTTGGTCATGGTGAGGGCATTCTTTCAGTGTCAGTGTAAGTCCATTGTGCAATGCAAGAATGTCTCAGTGATGAAACAATAGCAAGACAACACTACATACAGATTTATGTGACTACAACAACAAACACTGTATTGATAATTACAAAGAGCATGTAGCTATAGACATTTTACATGTAGCCGTACAGAATTAAGTTTACTTCATAGATTTAGGCCCTTGTGGTAAAAGGATGAACAAAAACATTCCCTGCCAAACCCACCAAAACTGCTTAGCAGAGCAAGGAGAGTAATTACTGGAGAGAAAGCCAGAAGGCTTCTGGAAACTCTTGAGGAGTTGCAGAAACCCATAACTCGGATAGTAGAAATTCTATGACAGGACTACTCTTTATTATGCACTCTATAACTTTACAAAAAAGTAACACAAAGAAAGTCATTGTTGAAAGAAAATTAAAGAACTGGTATTTTGGTCAAATGACACCAAGCTTGGTAGTGTGTGTGACATAAAACTAACTCTTTACATAATTCTGAACACATATTCACCGTGAAAATTGCATGGCGGCGTGGAATGCTTATATTTAGCAGGGACATATAACTTTCTTAAACTTTTAAAGATGTAAATAAATCTAAATAAGTGGCAATGATAAAAGATAACATTTTAGAGGCTGTAATAGCAAAGGTTCATGATCACAAACATGAATTTGGGGCTACAATAATCACTCATGGCCAAGACTTAAATAAGATTGTGAATATGTGACAACATTGGGAATTGGCTGTGTAGACAGTCTTTCCAAATGGACTACGCTTGAGTTGCACAGTAAAGAAGATTGGGCATAAGAAATTTCTATCACAACTGGTAGAGCCATGCCTACATACCTCAAGTTAATCGAGGCTGTGATTTCAGCCAAAAGTGATTCTACAATGTTGACTCAGAGGAGCTGAGTAAAAAGTTATCTTGTGAGGGTTTTTGTATTTATTTGTAAAAGAAAAAAAAATTCTAAACAATCTTTGATTTGTATCCCATTTCACAATTATTTGGCGCTTTTGTAGTTTTGTTTAAAAAATATATTTTTTATTTTTTACACAACATTCTAACAAAATACTTTGAGGTTTATAGTTGTAATGTAACACAATGTTTAAAAGGTCTGTAAATAATTTTCAAGGCGCTGTGTCATATAACATCTTGATGTGTCTAAATCATGATCTGTGAGCTCCGCAAGTGCAATTGAATTTATGTGCCCTCATTCCTAAAATAGATTTTCTTGATCCCACTCCTTTTCTGATGTTGTTAAAGCAGCCTCGTTTATTTCGGAAAATAGGAGTTGTCTGAGCTGCACTTAAAACATCTTGGTTGCTCATTCGTTTTATTTACCACCTACTCATTTTCATGGTTCCGTTTGATCCTGCCGCAGTTTGTCAGATTCATCTCGATTTTTTTTGTGAAAGTCACCTTCGTCGGTCTATGGCGCCTGGGAGTATGTACTGGAACGAGATGAAATTCTTTAGAACTTAAAGAACGCTACATAATTTGCATTTACTTTGATATGGATACATTGTGTTTCTTATGTCAAGCATGCATTTACTTCTATAGTAGTGATTATTAGGAAGAAGAAATGAAGCTGATAAAAACTATTGTTTCACACATTAATTAATAAGTGTATTAATTAAAAGTTTCAATTATATGGCTAGAGGTGGTACATTTGTACTAACTCAAATATGGTGTCATGCATGCTTATATTTTTTTTCCAGAGGGTTGCACATAAAGCCAAATTTCTTTTCAAGACTACATCCATCTTCAATTCCAAATCTGTCTAGTGTTGCAAGCTCTGGGTACATTGTGTAACTGTCTGTGGTTCTGCCGCTACTGCGAAGCCGGCATTTTTAACCTGATTAGCTGTAATGTTGTAAAAGTTATGGAGCCTGGAATATTTTTGGAGTTGTGAGCATGTCACAGGTTTCTCGACACATTGAGAGGAGCGGATTACAGCCATTATGCATTGTAGGCAGCTCTGTGCACGGACACAAAGAGCTCTGATTACCGCTGGCACTCTTGCCTCACTTCCCAGGATTGGCTGGCACAGTAAGGAAGTGGCGGCGGCTTTAACACAGATGTTGGCAACATAACGCAAGCCTAGCCACACACTGAATTAAAACATGTTCACGGTTGCCATGTTTTATTTGTTCAACAGCAGATGGCTTTTTCTGTACCATTCATGGTGAACCGTTTGAAAAACAATTTTTTTAGACAGTAGTATTACTCTACAAAAGTTTCAAATCACCACTAATATGTTAATAAATTCTATAACAGGAGCCAGACTTTTTTGTGGTTTTTTAAAGTTGTCTTGAGGAAAGCGTTTTGAAGGTTCTGTTTTTCTTTAACCTTTAGCTGCTTTTTTGCTAACTTGTACCCGGCTGTGACAGCATGGTTTGTACTTTGACTTTTAAAAGTAAACTGTGAAATTTATAAAAATGGAATACTGTATGAGAAGGGTCAGAGCTGAAATTAAATGTTTTACAGCAGATGAGTAGCATCTAAAAGGTATGTCTGCACAGGACCAGAGTGATTTGCTATTTTTATTGACTGTCTAACTCATGTATGGCAATTGTCAAATTGTTTTGTATTTGACATTTAACCTGTGCACATAAAACTGTTTTTGTGAAAGGTGTCAACATTAAGTAGAAAATTATTATTATTATTATTATTATTATTATTATTATTATTATTATTATTATTATTATTATTATTATTATTATTATTATTTGCAATGCATTGAATGTAGGATTTTTCTTGTTTCATTTATAAGTTAGTTTTGTGGATGTCCAGTTCTTTATCCCCAATACTGATGAGTTATTTAAGAATAGACATTTGTTGATATACTTAACACGTTTAAAAAATTTTAAATTAATAAATGTATGTCTGTATTTAATCCTGGAAGCTTTAAAGGGAATGCATATTCAGCACGCGTTAGTGTGTGTTTTCAGTTTTATTGCAACTATATAATTATCGTAACATCAGTTTGTCCAAAATTCATATCGCAAAGGATATCTTGGAGTGTAATAATTGTTGGCAAATATATTCCAAGTGTTATTAACTTGCATTTTTCATTCTCATGTCAAATTTAGCCAGTTGGACAGAGTCTATAGCAGCAGATGTTCACACTGGACACAAATTATATTCCCCAATCAGAGTGTTGGAGACGCAGAGGAGAAAAAGATGAAAATTGATATTCCAGGACAATATCATTATCACTTTATTTACCAATTACAACATTGCTACATTTTTATATATTGTGCATCCCTAAAACAGACTAAAATAAAAAGCATTGTAGGTGTTGCAAGAATGTCACAGAATCAGAAAGCCTAAATAAATACTAATCTAAAGAAACTGTGGGACTGTTGAACCAAATAAAAGTAATGGATGTTTAAGACTTTCACAATATTTGAATATTTAACTCCCAGCAACACTGAAAGAGCTTTTCAGTGTTTTTTTTGGGGGGGGTTTTCTGATAGTATAAGGTTTGTTTGTTTTTTAAATGAAAGATTTCCTCTCCTGTCCTAATTGAGATATACAAAATAGTGCAATAAAATAACATAACAATATATAATATTTATAAGTTGGCTCATGGGTGAAAGATGAAACATTTATTGTTTTTGATTTGAAATTTAGTTATACCATTTGCATCATTTCTTAGATCCAGTTTTATGATGCTGGCTGTTATTTTCCATCAGACTGAATGAGATGGTAAAACAGCCAACTCATCAGTGTATTTTGCCCATGTGTGTTTTGATCATTTAATGCATTAAAGAAATTATGATTTATAATCAAAGACTGCTTTTAAGGTAATAATTCTTCAGTTGTAAACACTTAGAAAAACCTGCAATATGTCCATCTCCACTACTATAACGCCAATAAAATTTGATTGTCTTTCCTTACACAAAGCGTTCACTCACAAACATGCATTTACGTCACCCATGGCAACAGCTTGGCAAAGATCAATGGTGATGTCAGCACTGATGTACGAGAGTTGGAGAGTGAAGTATGACCTCAACAGAGGGGATGTCCCAGTGGACCCATATCAGCTGCAGCTAGCACTTTTCTTTAGCACTTTCTCACACTCTGTAATCCGGCTAAAAAAACTAAAGCTGCCCCCACTTTAAACCCATACATGTGATACTTCACAGACAGCACAAATCATGATGAAGGTCTGACACACACAAGAAAGGACATGCACCTCACATCTGGTGCTGAGAATATTTAGAGAAATGGGAGGCAGATGGCTAAAGTTCATTTAAGAGGACAGCCCTGATTGATTAAATAAACTACTTTAATAATAAATGAAAACATTTTAAACCTTGCAATGTAACTTTTAGCATCTGTGCTGAATTTCCTACTAAGATGGAAATGCAGGTTCCTTTTTGCATTTTATAGGTTCACATGAACATTTTAAAACCCTCCCCAGCACACCCTATCTTAATAACAATGAAGATAATGTTAAAAACTAAAATAATGAGGTCAACATATGCAAAAGTCTTTCCAGAGGACTGTAAGTATTTTACTGTTTTCTATCATTTTCTTTTTTTTTTCTTTTTTTTTTTGATGATAAAGAGAAATTCTACTTTTTAGGTCATTTTGTACTTTGGATAAAATTTTCAAAAGAAAAGAAGCAATCAAATTGTAAATGCACTTTGTTAAATCAACTAGACTGCTCTGTCATCCATTCTGAAAATAAAACAAAGCATCTTTTAAAAAGACATATTTTCAAAAAAATATATTTGACAGTGCTATTGATTTAATGAATTTTCAATTTTACTGCATTATTTAGAAAAAATGGGGGGAAGGGGATTCTTGAGCTGAAATATTCAGTTCTGCAAATCATGACCTGCTGATGTGACTTCATCACAAATTGATTGCTCACTGTTTTATCCTTCACTGAGGCTGTTAGTGAAGTACTGTTCCTGCTAGTGGAGGTCATTGTGTTCTCTCAGCAAAAATTTGCTTACATGGGTTGCAGAGGTTCATTATATCATGTTTTGGTTTTTTTTTAAACTATAATTATAGCTGTTAGACACAACAGACAAGCGGGGTCTGTGTATTTCTCGTCTTTTCCTTTAACTCCCAGCAACTATTTATCCCGTCTCCTGCTGTCTCTGTCCTCGTCTTTCCAGGGATTCTTGACTTAGATGCTGGCTTCACATCAGGAAGCGCGTTTCTTTCTGGGATAAAAAAACTTTTCCTCTGCTGCTAATATGTCACTGGTGTGATGCAGAGAGGGTTGGTCAGCCCCGTCAACCATTGTCCTATTACCATGATAATGCTGAATTGGAAATTTATCTCACATCAGCTGAGTACTCACTTGTCCCAGTTTGCACACCTTAACATTTTATGCCCCTGAACTTCTAACAGATAATTAAGTAAACCAGCAACTAGGAGTGTTGATGAAAGATATATGGAAAAGCTACAATCTTGTGCTGTGTGTCTTTGCTCTTTATTTATTCATCTAATGCAAAGTGAATAAAGTAAAGCTCAACAATAAAGATAACTATTTGGCTCATAATTGGGTAACTAAAACAAAAAACTTGAACTAAAAGACAGAAACTACATTTTACCAACAATCTTATTGCAAATCTACTTTTTAGCGTGGAAGTCAAATAGTTAAACTGATTGTGAAGAAAGGAGAAGTGTTTGAGGTTTAATGGGAAGTATGTTGATATTGCAACTTAAATTATTGGAGCCATCTCCAGAATTTTTTCTTTAAGATTGGCATAGTTGTATTCAACAGTCTGCTACTCAAACAACAGTCATAATTGAGTTGTTCTAGGTCCTAGATGTGTTTGGGGGGGAAAAAAGTGCATTCATTCACATCTAAGAACATAGTTTTAAATCTCTTGATTTACATGATGTTTTAAATTGCAATAATAATCAGTCCTCAACTCATCCTCTCTGGAATAGATTTCCCATTGGTAGCCAGGTACTGCTAAAGATAAAGCCTGGAAAGAACACCAGCCAAAGAACATGTGGTAAAGGGAATCCAGATAATTGTGAGAATTTTGGTTGCTTACCAGATGAGAAGCATGTATTTTCTCTTACCTGAGGTGATTTCTCTTTCTTTGACTCCTTTTTTAGCTTTAGAACATCCAGAAAAGCTCTGAAGGGATCAGAAGGGAACATTCTGTGCACTAATTTATGACAGAGAGGCCACCAGGAGACAAAAATTAAACCTGGCCAAATCTGACTGTATTATTTGTGCTCTGCCCCAGGGGGAGCTCTTACTTCAGCTGTGGAGTTTAAAACTTTTTCTCCTTTCTCTTCTGGACCCACAGCCCTAAACTATCCTCATTTAACTTCTTTTTCTTTGTTACAAACTTTCTAAAAAGTTTATTTTTAAGAGATGTTCAATTTGGTGTTTGTCCTTTAGTTGCACAGTGGAAAATTCAAAGACTTAATTCACATGCAAAGAAAAACCCTTTTTTTCCGCCTTTTTCTATGCCATGACATCATAGGCTAAAGTGAGACCACAGCTGTAAACATGTTTCCACCACATGTGCTTGGCTTTCTAACACCAGACATTTGCCTGTATAAACACCGAAGATCGGATGTCTCACAGAGGATGTGTTGGCTAAATGTTAGACGCAATGCAGACCTGGCTGGGATTGTCCCAGCTCCACCTAAATTTCAGTGCCACACCTTAAAATTTTAATTCTGGACTTGATGCTGTGTGAAAGCATTTGAGTTATTGTTTAATTTATTTTAAAGAAATAGCTGAAAATTTGGGAACAAGATTATGTTGAAGCATTACAAACAGGTAAAATCCCACTGCTGTGCCCCCTTGGCATCCTCACAAAAAGGTTTAAGCAGCTTACATTTGTTTAAATACCTCTACAAAAACCACCACAGGCAACTTTAGATCATTTGGTAGGTTTATCTTTTATGACTTTGATGGTATCTGAAACTCAAACAGAAGAAGGAACGCTACGTTTTATAAAGGGGCTTTGATTGCACTCTTTTTAAAAAAAAAATCTCATTGTGTTCTGAAGAATATTGCTGAGGATACCAGACTTCACATAATTACATAGTTTAGTCAGACAGTCTCCAAAAATATTAAAGATAATGACATCTAGAGTTGATTCAAGTTTAGCTTTGTTCCTGACTGTTTGATGTTTTCTTATCCAGATTTAAATTTAGTGCCCACAATTAAATTAAGTATGCTGTTTATTTATTTATTTATTTTACATTATAGATAACTCTGGCAGGCAGAAAGAAGTGGAAACCACACTAATCTCTGCAAAAATCTAGTTTTGCTCCACAGGATATGGATCTCTTATTTTTATTTTTTTATAGGCAGCGTGGGCTCAACATCAAGCCCTGCAGCTCCAAACTGTCTGTGCCAACACCAGCCCCCTGTGATTGTAAATGTGTGTGTGCATGTGCATGTGCATGCACATGCGTTGGCGTGTGTGTGTGGTTGGATGTACTTCAGGGACACTCTTTTTGATGCCTTCTTTCCCGCATTTCTTTCTTGTTTAAGCATGTTTTCTAACCTACTAGACCAGTATATCTGTTTTACTTTCCTTGTTTAAGGAAACACATTTTTGTTGGTTGTGTTAAAAAAAGATGATTCCCTTATGTGCATATGTTTTAGATTGTAAGGTAACTATTTAAAGATAAGGTATCTTTATCATATTTTTATATTTTTTGATGCATGTTCTTTCAGCATCCATCATTCAAGTACAAAGATAAAAACAATCGACCTAGATTTAGATGAATGGCACCAAATCCAACCCTTAAAAAAATATTTAGGGGGACTTGTTGACCCCAAGTTGCCACTGTTCACCTTTCCACCAGTAAACCTTTTTAAACTTGCATATACAGTAGTATTTTGTTTAAGTGAACAGGTCATGACATGTGCCCTCATAGAAACAGGACATTTGAATTCCCAATTTATTTTACAATGAGCAATAAGGGTGAAAATCAAAGTCACACCAGTGAATTTGCAAACATCTGATATTTTTTCCACTAAATTAACTGCAGATAAACTAATGGTTGGATTCAGAAAAGAGAGTGTAATCAAATGTGCTGCAGTTAAAGATGAATTTATTTTAAATCTTTTCAACACAACTTTACCAATAATTGCAGGCGACCAAGTAAAAGCATCTAATAAGAAGGGTCAGAAGTTGTGTTGAGCTGAGACTGAGCCATTTGCAGACCAGTGCTCCTTCACCCAACAGTAATTCATTGTTGGTGAACCTATTAACCTTTAAACAGACTATAGTCCTGCTTAGATGTCTTAGCTTCAGGGAAGCTTTGCTCTCCCAGAAAGGTGGTGGGCTGGTGGACCAGTCTGTTTACTGGTGGACTGACTGACTCTAACTGGAATATCACAAATGAAACCTACTAATGATCACGGACCTATGTACAGTATTTGTTTTGTTTAATAGAGTTTGTTGTTGTGTGTTTGTATTTAATGAAAATCTGTGGGGACGTAAATGCCACAAAGCAACAGAGTGAGTGTAAGCTGGTGTAAAGAGGAGATGTGTGTTAATTAGCTCCCAGAAAGTGTCTGGAGGAGAGATCTCAGACAGTGACTCCCCACCAGCCCATAATGAGCTGCGGTCAGACTGAAGCAACCCTCACCACAGTTTCTGTCAGGAATTGGGCAATTGCCATAGTAACCTTTAAGTCAGTTTTTGCCCCAGAGGTTTAGGTGCAGCCTTTCCATCCAAGATGCAAAGTGTAGTTCCAGTTGTTCAGACAAATTAAAAATGTTACTTCTGTGTCATTGTTAGATTTTTTTTGTTTTTTAACATAAAAATTTATGGAAACTTGGAATTAAATTTTTAAAGCTTTGGTTTCCAAATTATGATACCCTTTTCTAATCAAATTATTAAAGTAAAACATCTCTCATTCTATAACCTACAGTAAAATCCAAATGTTTATAGTACCTTTAGCTATGGATTGTATCTTATATTGTTGATAAAAATCAACAATTGATTTAATACAATAAAACCAGGTCTTTTCTACACTTTAGATGACCGTCAACTTTATTTTTTTAAGAAAAGTGGGGATACCTTCAAACCTCTTTAAACAAGGTCCTTTTTAAAGGAATTGGGGATATCAAGAGTTTTTTGTAATTTTTCTGTGTGTACAATGACACCGGGTTCATATTTTTGTATGCAGGATGAGCATCAAAGTGGGGAAATTCCTGTGGAAAAAAAATGTAAGGGTCGCAATGGTTAGGTTCAGTTTGTTTTATGATTTTGTGGTTGGGTTAAGGGTAAACAGCTATCCAGCTGGAAAGACAGAAACTGTGCAGAGACTCAAATGTATACATACAAAAACAGCTGAAGAATGAACGTGGGACCTGACTATTTATGTGAAAACACTTCCTGAAAGAAAAGTTCTGTTAAAAAATTGTAACTTCTGATACCTTAATATTATGCTGAAGTCATAAATCTTGCACCAAAGTTATCTGTACATTTAAAATTTAATTTTCACTCCACTCTATATAAAATAATTGAGTATATACCCATAACATAATGATCGATTTCACAGGAGCACACATTTTTACTGACTACACTTACTTTTGTGCCCACACTGAACTCATCTAAATTGGGTAATAACTGCTGTAATAACTGTTGCAAATATTTCAACAAGGAATCTAAAATGTGATGTTTTTTTTTTGTTTTGTTTTTTTTTTAAATAAAAAGAAGTCTCAAACTAAAGAAAACCAAGGTGTATTAATGGACCAAAATGGTATTTGAAGCAGGAAACAAAGAGGCTGGAAAAAATGACGTGAAAAAAAAAATCAGAATTGAAGAAACCTGGTCCCATATAATTTTTGGATGCTTAAAATGTATAGGATAACAGTACAACCCTGTTTTTTACAGCACAATTAGAGTTTTGGGATGCATGATTATGGGGATAACATATATATCTATATTTTTATTTGTACAGCATTTATTGTACCAAACCCATTTACTGTCATGTGCAAGTGACTGAATCTAGTTTATGCAACAGATTGTGTTTCGCGCGTTGTGTGTGAGATGTATGGTGGTTGTGTGGATTCTGACAGTAATTACAGAAGTCTGTACCACAGCAGCTTGGGGCTGGCTCGGTAACAAGTCATTATAACATCTGATACATAACCAAATGTCAGCTGCATCTGCAGCATTTGCTGCTAGCAGCAGAATATAAATCAACAGAGACGCAGACTTTGTTTGCTTTTGGTGCATAACCTTTTTTTTTTTTTTTCATGGAAAGCTGATTCATATAAGTTTGACTTATCTTTAGATGTTATTTGCAATGTGCTTGCATCTATTTATTTAATTGTATTCAGTATTCCAGCATCAGTTTCAGTGTGTGACAGGAAAAACTGTCCATCACAAAGATTTCAGTAATTAGCCTGTGTCCTACGGCTGCATTGAAAATTTGTAATGAGAACGTCTCTGTACTTTTCAGAGTTCAGTATGTTTGACTATACTTGTTGCCTTTCTTTCAAAGTGTGGCAACAAGTATTGGTTGAATACTAACCAATATAATTGACTAAAACTTTGTTTTGGTCCTGTAAAGCATCAGGCACTAGGCCTACTTACCTGGGGAAACAAAGCAGACACAGGTCCATTAATGCTTCTTCAACCCCTGCTGGCTGCTGCCTTTTTAGATTTGGAATCATGGTGCAAATGTAAAGTAATATTGCTCGATATGTGAACTAAATAGTCCATTTATGCCAATGTTCCTGTGTGTTTTAGTTTTGGAAACCTCAGTAGAGAACTATAAACCTGAGCTTTGGGTGAAACTGCAGGGGATAATTATGCGGTGTGTTCACAGCACACATGGTCATTAATAACATTTAGGCCAAGCCTATTTTTACAGCTTCTAGCTTAGAGGCTAACATATGGCAGATGGGCTGACTGTGCATAACAGGATGTGAAGTTAAGTTTAATACACGCTCCTGCCTGGATGAGCAGGGCGTTTGTTTTGTGGATTGTAAGTATATCTGACAACAGCAGGGGGAACCACACTATCCTGTTATAGCAAATGAAACTCAGTTAGTCATGTGAACGGAGACATGTGGCTCAAGATAATTTAGAACTCTGATAAGCTTTAGAGAATAGGTCTATGAGAAAACAGTTCTACTTTAATTTACATTAAAGGTGGATTTAGTCAATTTTAGCTATCTATTTGTCACTAATTCTATCTTTATATCATTTCAATGTATTTAGATATTGACTATTCTGCCTCGGTAAAAAAGTATGAAAATTGTTTAAAAAAAAAACAACACAAAAGCATTTTCATAAATTCAGTGTATGGAGTGATTGTTGCTTTTTTTTAAACACACATGCATGCACACGCGTGCATATATATATATATATATATATATGTACACAGTCTTCTCACCTGTTGCTGTGCACTGATTATTTTTTAGAATTCTTTCTGTTTGTGACAAACACTGAAACCCATGCTGTGGACAGCAAAGGACCTTGTCTGTCATTTTTATTAGGGTGACTGGGATTATGAAACTGCAAAGATATGCTTTTTGACATATTTTTAAAATCATAAGCGATTTACTGTGAGGATCTCTAGTTGTGTATATAAAAATATTGAGACTGAAACTTATATTTTTCTCACAGTGAAACTGGATTACAACAGTACCTATCGTCCAGAACACTACCCAAGATGAGGCATTGGACATTAGCTCAGAGCCTGGCAGTGCCACCTTAACAGCCATACAGCTGCAAGCAGAGTCTTATGACCTCGGACTAGAGGAAGGGCAGCACATTAGCTTTGTCTACACTCATACAAACAAACAAACAAATGGCAAAATCAATTCCTTTTTTGTAGGCAAATACATCTACAAATATCTTTTCATAGCTTTTTTTATTTCATGGTTACCAAACATTTGGCCTTTCACACAGTTCTGATCACTTATTACATTAGAATATCACTTAGATCCAAATAAACATGCGGTTCATTCAGTTTGGCATGTTCCAAAATATTGGAAAAATAAATAAATATAAAGATTCTCAGCTCATACGCTCACACAGTATTATAATCTAAGAACTTAATGCATGATTGTGGAAACATGCACTGCACTGAGAAATTGAAGATCTGGGGCTTAGATGAGATATATGTTGCTGTACAGATTTTTTTCACAGATTCAGAAAATGGATATGGACTTGTAAATACTATAAATTTTGTATGTTACACATGAAATTTTTCTGTAGAATTTGCTGGTAACAAAATTAATAAGAAACTGATTTAGATAAGTGAACAGAAGACAAATTTCTTTGAAAATGTTTTGTCTTTAATAACGGCATCAGCAGGGCCTCTTGTGAAACACTGAGAACCTTGAGAACCATCGATGTCCCTTTGGATGTCTGTGTCACATTAAAAAGATGAAGATGTCAAGATTTGATGTATGAAAGTAATAACCCTACTTCCTAATGGGTTTCAATGACATGGCAAACAAGCTCAGAGCTGTTTGTGAAGTGTTAATGTTGGTTGTTTTTCTCTCACAGCAGGTCATCACACGCACCTCATACCCCAGACAGATCTTCATATCTTCTTCTACCTCCTATCTGTTTACTGTTGTGTTGAAATCACTATGTGTCTTTATCTTACATTTCTCACTTGCCATTGTTTCTTTCGCCTCTGTTGCCTGGAGCTAATTCCACTGTTTAAATCTAAAGTTGAGATTTCTGTAGGTTTCAAAAGATTTTAGTGTTATGCTTGACCACCCTATGAAAATTGAAACCTAGAACACATACATACTAAAAGCCAGTGGGGGTCCCCTAAACCTTTGTTTTACACCATAGTGTTGATTTAATTTAATATACTGCTTAACTGAGTATGTGCATGTGTGCTGGGGAGGTTGAAGCAAGAGAACAGTAATTAGTTTTCATGCTAATTGGACTTGGTTGATAACTCCCACACAAACTTGACAGTGTGGAAAGCACAGTGGGGCAGGCTGGCCTGCTCATTTCACACACCCATGTGTTTTATTTGCACGGCAGAATACACAAAAGTGTGTGCAAAAATAAAGAATCACCAATGCGTGAATTAAACGGCATTAAAAGCAGTTTGAATGGCCAGGGTCTGTTAGACCTTTGCAACTGAATTAATGATGTAACTTTCTTGATCCAAGAACAGAGTCTATGCTCGAAGAAAGCCGTTTAGGTGACCACATTCAGCTGGATGTGCAAATATAACATGTTTGAGAAAAGATTTTGTAATTGGTGCTGTAGTTGAAATTAATTATTTTTTTCTTGGAACCTTGTAAACAGAGAAGGATGCAGGCTACAACACTGGTCCTGGACTATTTTTTATCACTATCAAACTGCTGAGTGTGTAATTTGTGTCAATGTAATGTGGTCCTGGATAACATTCCTTAAATGCATGGGTGCTGTCCTTGATGTTAGCCTGCTACACTGTAAATCTCTCTGCTGATATGCTCTTGACTCCCTCAGGAGATATTTTTGAACTCAGAGGTCACTGACCTTCAGCCAGGGTCACTTTCGCTCTCAGGGGAGGTCCTGTTTTGCTTTAATGATACCTGCATTCTTTTTCTATCTCTATCTCTATCTTGACTTCTTTTTTTTCAGTTTTTTTGGTTTTGGATCCAATTCTATTGAGTACCTAGTACCTCAAAGACTTTGGAGGTTTGAAACTCAATATTACATCATCAGTATTAAAGACTGATTCTCATTCATACTGATGTTTATGTAGACATGATTCTTGGTTGATACTTTTCTTCTCTCTCCAACTTACAATTGTTGTGTGATAATAGCCACGGCTGAACTTTCTATGGCTCTTCAAGACTATTTAGCCTGTGGGAGTATTTGAGTGGTAAATTAAAGAACTCAAGTGGGAGATTAGTTGATTCTTTGTAGCTGTAAGGTCTCTGCAAGGTTTAATTTTTCTCTGCGTGATATCTACAAGACAGATAGGACTCTTCCCTACTTATGTCTTCATGAATGTATTACAAGATTGACACTTTTGGGCCATCTTAAAGTACTCTTTAACCCCTATCTGGTTTAGTGGGAGTGAAATTGCTCCCTGACTGTTACTACTTTCAAAATGTTGCTTTTTTTTCTACTTTGAATTTTACTTCAGAAAGTCGTTGTCAGCATATTATCAGTATGGTTAGTATAGCTGGCATTATTACCAAAGCTACAATTTATGTGTATTTTCCCCAGAGCATTCAAACTCTTATTTATCTGAGATTTTCAACAAGTTCCCAACATTTTGGGATCCAATATTTTTCATCACAAACAAAGACTGAACTTTTAAAGCATTTAAAAAGACTAATGCTGCTCTATGTTATCTCCTACAGGTCTCACAATAGCCAAATTGAATCTCATACACGTCAAATTGGCCTATATTCAAAAATTATAGTAAACAGAAATGCCTGTCCAAAATAACCAGTGAGACTGCACACTAGATCATATGCTGGAAGGTGGTTGAAATTGCAGAACACAACTTCAATTTGGTCTAAATTGCAGCCCTCAGGAAACTGAGAGGAACATGCTGCTACAGGTGTTTGAAAAAGGATGGTTCTGCATGTTTTAGCAGGTGTATCCGTATTTGAAACTACATTGTTAAAACAGTGTGCAAAAAACCCTAAATTGTGTTACCAGTGATCATCTGACCTTGTTCACACAGGAAATTAAAATGTGGCTGTAGATCAGTCATAGGTTTTGCCACTTTATGATTTCACAGCTTTTATCCCTTCAGCTTTTGTTCCAACCCATTTAAGTTTTACAGCTTTACATAGGGGACTGCTGAGAACCATTGTGTTACACATACCTTACCATGCAAAAGTGGAAATGGTGGAAAGCAGGCTGTAATATCTCGTATAATAGCCATTGTTTATGTTCATACCCAAATCCGGCTTAATTTCAAATAAATACACAAAGAATGAAGACGAAGCTTCGAATAAGAAAATTTCAGCATGTAATCACTTTTCTGTTAGCATCTGCTGAAATAGGCAGAGTTACTGCTGTGTTTTCTTGTCTGACAGTGCAGCAACATGAGTTGTATTTGTGGAAAGAGGAAAAGATGGCTGAATACACACATATATTATTAGCAGAATAAGCAGCCTTCCTTTTCTTTTTCAATAATAGTTTGACCCTTCCATTTGTGGTCCTCAAGATAGGGGTCACACGATCTGGCTTTGGGTAGACATATTACAAACTATATTTGTCCAGAGGAGTAAGTGTTTCAAGCACTATTCTTAAGAGCAACACCATTGGACAGCTCAAACTTTAACAATAGGATGGTCATGTTGATCATTACAATACAATCCTTACATGCCTTTGCTTTTGCACTACCAATATTACAGATTATAGGTTAACAGTGCAGACCTCCCACACTGTCAAATCACCAAGCTGCAAAGCAGGTCTTATGAGGAGAAGAGTGTTTCTGTGTGTTTAGACTATAAGCAGGACACTGGTGAGCAGCTTCCACTCATCCAAAACCTCTAAAAGCCCTTCCTCACCTACATAAACTTTGAAACTTGATATTGTATGCAAAGGAATGTTTAGTGCCAACAAAGAAGGAGTATGGACACAGAAATCTTCAGTTAATAACATGCAACCTCCATATTGTCACCTTCCTAAAATAATGGCCTAAGTTTTTTTTTTGTTTGTTTGTTTTTTTTTTAACAAATGATTATTTAGGCAAAAAAACAAAAAGAAAAAACAACTTTTGACAAAAAGTTACTTATTGTTTGAGGAAGGTTACCAGATTAGTGGATTAGACAAAAGTAGACTTAACTTTTTCTCTAGTGTGAAACTGCTGTTTTCCTATGTTAGATCAATGTGCTTGAAGGTTTTTTTTTTGATAACAAGCGCTTAAATGTCAATGGACTTTCTTTAAAGAGAAGAAAGATTACTTCAGCTCTGCAATTTTTGCATTTCTTCTGAGGTCTGAGTTCTATGATAGATTAGGCAAACTAAATCAGTTGTCGTGTGAATAGTCCTCCTTGCTTGAGGGTTGGGGAACCTATGCCCTATCATAACACTCTCTTTAGCATTTTTGCTAGGAGTGTTCATGTTACACATTTCTTTCTGTTTGTATTGGTGTTTTTATTTAATGCTAAGAAGATAATCAGGGATTAGCATGTTATGCCTTAGGATCGCTGATTTCTTGGCATGTTCAAGGCTTTTTGTCCGTGTTTGTGTTTCAGTTTTCTCAATTGTTACAATGTGCAACATGTGCAAAGCTGATTAAAACTAACTTTGATAGCTGAGTTTGCACATTGTGACTCCAGGTTTCTGAGCATTTATGTTGATTAAATGTGAAATAACTAAGGCAGAAATGAAATTCTGGGAACGCCCAACCTTCAAGAAGTGTTTATTGCTGCATGTTCAAAAAATGTCCACCCCAATGTTAACTAAAAAACTTGATATTCACTATTTGTAAACTCAACAGATGCGTTCAATGCGTTATCCGTTCTGCTTCATGGTTCCACCTACATCTACCACATGGTATCCATTTCAAACTAGTTCAAATGCACAAGAATCTTTTATCTAGCAGAGCTAAACGTGTCCATGAAACACATTTCTAACCAGAATAGCACAGAATGCCTTCCATTTACTGAACTGCCACCTAAAACTCTGGATTTCTGGTTTTATATTAGGTTCAACATTTACCCAAGGATACTCAGAAAACATGTACTCATGGGACTGATATGTGTAAGAAATGACCTGGAAAAAATGTGAACCAGATGACATTTTTCAAGGCTTACATAAGAAAACTATATGAAACTATGTGGAACTGAAGTCAAATTTCTTGTTTATTTGCACAAACTCTGGAAAAAAAACAAACTTGTTTGATCAGCCTTTGTAGGACTAATACAATCCAACTTTGGTTAAAATTTTTAATCCACATGGATCCCAGAGCTGTAGCACATAGCAAGCAAATTTTCCTAAAGCCAAACTGAGAACAACTTAAGACCTTCATTTGTGTGTCATTGGTTTATTGATATTGGTGGCATGTATTCAAATCAAATGGGTCCCATACAAGAAGCCCATTTTGTGACCAGTCACAAACAGTGCTCTTACAAACTGAGCAAACTACATATAGTTAACATGGACCCCTGTTGGGATTCATTTGTAGGGAAAACAAAAGTAAAAGAGGCAAAAAGAGGTGCAAAATATCAACAGGAGGTAAAGTTTAGATTAAGTGTCACACATTCATAAATTATTAATATGGCATCAGCTTTCTATATCCAGACTTCTTCTAGTAAAATGTTACTATTATGAACAAGTTAGTATGAATGTGAGTAATCACTTACCAATTGCAATACAAGCCAATAATGATGCTTTTCATATACATGCAGTTAAACTGTATGTCATGCAGCCATACATGATGTAAAAATTCATTGTACAGTACTGCATTGAATGGTAGTACTTAAGCCACACCTCATTGTACTAATGAACTTACTATATAGCTACGTAGTTGAGAGTAGACCTTACATTACACACGTTTAGACTCCCAGTGAAACTGAAGCTTTGGAGGATTATAAACTGATCGCCTTTTGCACAGTTTCAGAAAGGAATGTGGGGTGAACAGTTTTTTTTTTTTTTTTTTTTTGTTTTTGTACCTTTTCTATCCTTTTTCATGTGTTACTTTTAATTTTAATTATTTGGCTGCATGTGGTGACTGAGCTAATAAACAGCAGATAATGCAACATTTTTGGGTGGAAAAGTGGAGCTGAATCAGGATGAGTGAAATACTTTGTTCTCTACCTCTTCATCCCTGGTTGTGTCATACGACCTGACAGCTGGGCCTGCTCTGAGAAAATGAGCTATGAGAAAATGCACTCTTTACAACAACAGGGAGAGCCAAAGACAGCTTCAGGACTTCTTCATTATCAAGGAGACGCCTGCAGGCAGGGCATAACAAATGGCTGATCAGACAGGCGAGCTGTGCAATTTCATGCTTGTACATTAAGTGTTCGTCTCTGTGCGACTTATATTCAAATCTGCGGTTCAAAAAGCATAGCTTTCGCACAACACAGCAACAGTTTTATAATGTTTGTGTATACTCTTAGTAATTAAGATGAAGTCATTACAGAAGCGTTTTGGTAAAAGTTTGTCTGCAACATTTACAAGCATTTCCCAGATTTGTGCTAGCTTACAGAAGCTGGGCATACAGGAAAAACAAACAAACAAACAACAAAATCTTTTTTCTATTATGTTTTTATTGTTTTTGAAGCAATAATGTGGCTTCCCTATTCAATCCTTATTCAAAGTGGGGAGCTTTTCAGAATATGTAGAAACATTTCTTGGGTTCCTTGGCAGACATCTCTTATTTGTGTCTTTTTGGGTCACCACAACCAGGGCCAGGTTGTAACCATTAAATATCACACCAGCCTTAACAGAATTTCAGGAGTTTTATTGAGCTTTTGCTAGATACAATATAGCAGTGAAATAAAAATAAATCATACAAGATTTTGGAATACTGAGCAACACTGTCTGTTCTTTCTTTAATGCAGACAAGATGTTTATATAAAATATAAGTTTATATAAAATAAGTTTTATATAAAATAAACTTCTGAAGTTTATATAAAAAATAAACTTCTGAAGTTTATATAAAAAATAAACTTCTGAAGTTTATATAAAAAATAAACTTCTGAAGTTTATATAAAATATAAACTTCCGTAGAACATGACATCATTTTTTTTGTCAATGACTTAAGACATTCTCTGACACACTATTGTATTTGAAGAGGTGAACTTTTGTGCTTTCATAGATTATTTGAAAGCACAAATAATCATTTCTTTTTGTCCAAGGTAAAAAAAGAAATGCACAGTTTGGATTTGGAAACAATTGTAATCAGATATATTCATATTTTGAATGGTTCAACTGTAAAAACAAATAAATTAATTAAAACATGAATACAAATTAATGAATAAACTCAGCAGCTCAGCTTCTGGTCTCTTACTTATAGACAGCTATGCCACTCTAGCCCCTCTTTTGCTGGGACTGGTTCATAGAAGGGAATATACACAGTAAAAATCTGAATAAACAAATTAAAAATATGCCTAAAATTGTGTCCAGCGTGAACAAAAACTTTATTGGCCTTCTTGGCTAAAACGTATCAGAGGCTACGTGCCTGTAACCCATATTTCTTTTGTTGTTATAACTATACATAATGAGTTGTTAGCGGTGTTACAAAAAGTGTTTTTTTCTTCTTCCTCCTGTTGGGAGGAGTGTGAGGGGGAGAGAGAGGGAGGGAGACGCAGCGGGTGAACTGAGGGGGGAGGCGCACTGTTTGGAACTGTTTCTCTGAGAAGCGGCGGATCTCTTACTCCAACTTTTTTTAATGGAATTGCCTGTTGCGCTACTTTAAGGATTTCACTAACTTTTTAAAAACTTTTAGCCAGACCATTCTGATCTCTTCTCCCCCGTCGGCTTTAGGAGAGGAGGGGTTGTTTAGTTCCCAGGCACGGATCCGCGCTGTTCGGTTTTCAGCCGAAGTTGGATCAGCGCAGATTCGTGATATTTCATTATTAATCTGAAATTATTATTATTTTTTTTTTTGCCTTCTTGGAGAATTTGCCAGCATGTCAGGACGCAATTTATTCACCAAACCTCGAACTGTTCCAAGCAATTTTGGAACACTTTACTGGTGCGTCAAGGGCAACTTTTAAAAAAACAAAAAAACAAAAAAACAAACAAAAAAAAAAACAGCCTTGGCATCAATCTCTCAATCTCTCGTGTTGCTTCGGGTCTCATCTCCCCGCCTGTGGGTTTAGTGTCTGGATTTACACCTTACTGAGTGCGAACACTTTCCCCCTCTAACATGGAGGGCGATCAGGGGCTCGATGCGTTCTCCGAGGAGCCCCAGACAGACACCGCCGCAGCGTCTGATAGTTTCTCTCAACTGTGGACGGACGTCATGGGAATGCTGGTGAGTTTTTGAAGGGGGGGTAAATGGGGTAGACAGGACCACGTACTGACATCAGACTCAACCCGCTGTGACTTTTCACCCCGTTATCCTCGAAGGTGGCACTGATTTGCACGTCTGCTTATTGTGTTGCGGCGCATGCGAGTCAACCATCAGACAAACACGTCCTTACAGGCCCCGGTTTCAAACTCAAGGACCAGCACTCTGTTAGTAGTGTGTCCAGGCGGTTCGTTTTGCTGCGTCAAGACTGGCTTGGCAGGTTTGGCGTACTTTTTGTTGTAGTATGGATGTTATCTCTATTATAATTAGAAGTTGTGTTTTTTCTATCTTCTTTATATCTGGGAATATTTTGTTGTTACTGCACCACAGATTTAAGGTATTCTTAGAGTTGGGTGTTGTATAATCACCTGTTCCAAAAACTGAGGATAACAGAGTTGATGAGATCAATATAGTGGCTGTTGGTGCCGTTTGTGTTGTCAGTGTACTACTGCTTTATTAACGTAAAAAAAAATGCTTGTGTACTCCACCAGTGTTCAAAGTGGGGATTTCCTTCCACAAACATTTTGCGATTGAGAAGCTAAAATGTTAAGACATTACTGACATATTTTATTTTTTTTTTATTATAAAATCTACATTACTTTAAAGTCCAAACACATGTAAAAGTAGAAATGCTGATCATTACAGGTGTTGTCATTACATAAATCTGATGATTATAAAGTATTTAGTACGTTTTGTAAGCATATCCAATAATATTAGATTTGATAAACTTGAGGATGAGTACCACAATTTGATGATGCATACAAATCAAAACGTATTACAATTATAATGATCAATGATGTATTACTTTACTTTCATTTTAATAAAGTCTTAAACAAAAATATTGAAGTATCTCCTACCTAATTTAGTAATAGTTCTAAATCATTGATCTTTTACGCCTTTTTGTCATTCTGCTCCATAGTTCTACTGGGCACTCGGATATTATGTAGATACTCAGCTTTGTTGGTTTCCTCATGACAGTGAGTGTTTTTCATAATCAAAAAATTCCAAACTGCCAAAGGTGTCTTTTTGTGTTAATTAATGGAGGATGTAGCAACCTTCCAGCCAGCTGACCAGCTGTGCACAGCTTTGTTCAGCTGTGATACTTTCTCTGGGATCTCATCTAAAGGTTTTCTGTTCTTTGTGGTTTTTATACCGGGCCTTTTGAAACCTTTTGTATATCTTGACGCTGATAATCTGTCCAGCCCTTATATAATCCTCAGTAATGATGGAACGTCATCATCAATCAGACTGAGCTCCTTTTTTTAATCCTCACTCACAAATCAGATCTTCTGAGGCTCTTCTTGCCGGCACATTTGATCCGATTGATCCTCCGACCAAATGTCCTGCAGTCACTTTCCAGCCTGTGAAAAAGCCTGAGGTGATAATTTGGTTTGGTCTGGCACTGAGGATGTGAATGGGGTGGAAATGCTGAATTGCGTGTGTGCAAAAGGTTGAGGGTGACTGGTGGGTGGTGTGCTGTCCTGCCCTTCTGACACTAGGTGGGAGACCTGGCTCCCAGCCAAGCAATTTCTCTAGATTTATTACTCTAGAGGCAAATGGCTTTCAGCCTGGTGCTCATCTTTGTTGTTTTTCCCTCTCCTTGAACTGAAAAACTAAAATTTGCAGTAAGCTTATTTAGTCTTTCAACTGCAGCATCATCAAGTCACAGCCATATTTCTTTAGATAATTTAGATATATAGGGCATTTTAGATAATTTAAAGTTAAGTTGTTCTTGCTCCTTACTCTACTGCATAATTTTGGGCTTAGGTATTTTCTTTTTTTTTTTTGGTAGAATTCAATAGCCTGAAGTGCAGATGTGCTAAGTAAGTGTAAATGTATGACAACATATCTGAGCTTAAAAATTATAATCAAATGAAAACGTCCTCAAATAATTTTGCGACTTCAAAGTCCAATGCTCTCAGGGCCATCACAAGTTTATGTTAGATGTAAAATTTGCAGGAGGGAATGTTTATTTAATTATTACTCCAGAGGACACAATACTGTAGACTTTTGTTTAACCTGGCTTTAAATGGCTCCTCATCATTTTAGCACTTCACCCATTTTATTTATTTCGTCTCCTGAGCTGTCCCATGGTTCTTGTGGGATTGGATATCAGTTTGTTTTTCTTGCTAGAAACATCTAATTAGAAATGATGGTAAAATTTTGAGATTTTGCACACCTGATCAAGTCAATCAGGTTTATTTGTAGGGCACATTGCAGCAAGATAGCAGTTCGAAGTGCTTACTGGTTTTCTTCATTTACATTCAGCTTTAAACAATGTATCATTTGCTTTGTAGCATTTTGTTGTATTTTCCTGTAGAAAGGGCAGTTGATTACATAACGGTGAAGACTTAAGTAAATTGACCTTTATTATACACTTTATCTTAAGAACTTGCTCTGACTCCTATCTTTAAGCACACTGTAAGACCCTAGAAACAGTAAATACCATATGTATGGTACAATTAAATACATGTGCTATATATAACCAGCGCTCTATGACTTTCAATAGCTTTTGTTTTTCTTGAGGTCCCGACAAAGGAATGGCCTTTAGATTTGGGTTTATCCAACCCTGCCCGTTGGATTGAAATCATTGTAGCAAGTCTGGTCTTGGCCCTCTGTGCATGAAACCTTATCTTTACAGACAGTTATCTAACTTTGTTCAGTATGCTCACTATTTGGTCTGAACACACAATATATTTAGGAACTTAATACTGGAATGGTTGTGCGGACACAGCATTAAAGTACCCATCAGCAAAAACCCTGTAATCCATCTAATAAAATAACTATTTGCATCTTTAAGGAACCTTTTCATCTTGTTTGGACTGTAAGTCCAAGAATGTCAGCCTGTATATGTTTCCGAGGGCCCCCTGTCAGTAATGTGTGTTTAATAAGAATAGCTAAGAGAGGCAGATTTTTTTGTGATGGTAGGTGGAGTTAATACTCTTCAAACTAATTAAGATTCACACGCAGATTAGGCGCAGAAGTATGAGCTATAACTTTTAAGTGGTTGAGACTGACAGTACAGACCTCTCGATGAAACTTATTTTTAAATTCAAATAAGTTATACTCAGTATGCATCTACTGTCTATTTGTGGTGACATCTGTATTCCTGTCTTTCCTTTTAAACATTTTTGGCAAACCAATCTTACATATGGATTGCCATATGTGTTTGTTAGATCTGTTTTATTTCTTAATGAAGCTATAAATACAAAAATTGACTTTCAGTTTACATACCTGAACAACTGACAGTGACTTGGTACTCCCCCACTTGATAATTCTCTTGATTTTGCTGGAAAAGCTGTCTCGAGCTGAAACCTTGTGGAAATATTTTACTTCTCTGCAGAGAATTTGTGTCTTCTTGAAAAGTATTTTGTGGTGTTTAATGCAGTATGGGAGGAGGAAGTGTGTCCATTTGAAGACTGCTGATTATGTAAGACACAGAGTTTTGTCTGTAAATATGGGACTCTACTTTTCATGGTCCGAAAGGTTATGATTTTATTATGTTGGTCTAATAAGCCCATGATAATATGGTACCTTAATCTAGAGACCATATTGAAAAATGGGCTCTTGTCCAAAATAACCTTAGTTCTGTTATTTTGTCTCCTTTCTAGAAATGTTCCAGCCTGGTCTTGTTTACAACCTGATCCTTCCTTCCTCATTTTAACTTTACACTGCCATGTCCAGGCTCATTATTTAGGTCAGACAGAGATCTGTAAAGTTTCCTCTTCTGGGATGGCACTGCTCTGTTTAGCTAAAGCGGATATCCTAAGGAAGTTCTTTGAAAGACTGAGCTTTGGCCTATGGCATTATCTTCCTAAACGTTCTTCCACCTTTGGTTCCCAAGACCAATGATGAAGCCCCATGTCAGCAATCATCTGGCACCTGATTGTTCCCAATTGAGCACCGTTAGTCAGACCTTAAAAGATGATGCATGAACATTTCATTTATCCTTATCTATTGTCTAGTTTGCTCAGTCTACTCCTCTCGGCTTCATAGTGTTGGTTGGCACATCTCAGCTCTGTGATTATGGTATTTATATAAGCTTTGATAATGTCTGAAAATGTTTGCAAATATTTTTTGTTTTGTGGCTTTCTGTGTAGGGCAAGTGTTTGCGACTCATCCTAAATTGAGATAATATCTTAATAATAGCAACTACTAGTCATTATAGTAATAATCAGGGTATATTTTAAAACCGGCTCTTCCTGTCCTGATGTTGTGCTGTAGGTGAAAACGTTCAATGCCCATGCTGTGACTTTATCGACCATGTCTCTGTTGTAAATTGTTCTCATTGTCCTGAGGTTTGAGTTCAGGTTTTCATGAAGCTACTCCTTGGATAATAATCAAACCTCGCACCCTACCACTTCCCAGGGTGGTAGGGTGCGAGTGTGTAACAGTCTCTAACATGGGAAAAACAATTTAGGTAGAAGGAAATGTTACGTTTGTAGCATTTTATAATGTTTCTTCAGGGTTAACACATGCATTTTGAATGAAACACTTCCCAATACAATGTAAAAAAGCAAACAGACAAGCAAACAAAAATAAAAACATGATAAAAATATGAGGTGAGTGTAAATTTACTGTGAGTTTAGATTCTAAGTAAACCTGAGATCTCAGTGCAATCTGTGGAAAAGGCTTCAACAGAAATTTGCCATTTCAAATAATCATGGGCTCATTTTGGAAATGCTGTCTTTTGGGTTACGGGAACAGTGAAAATGAAAGTGTTACAGTTGTGAGGAAATATTATTACCAAACTGAACTAATGTGAAACAAAAAAAAAATTAATAAACCACAGTTTTATTGGCAGCCAGCACAAAGTCATTTCACACAATGCCAATTCCAGATTGTTATAACATACTTAAAGAAGTCTCATAGTCAACAAATCTATTGCATGTAATGTTTCAACAAGATGGCTTCATTTGGGATTGTTTTTCTGTCATTTTTGAAAAACTTAAGTCAGACTGTAGACTAGAATAATGTGTTGGTTTTTGATGTGATTCTGTTAAAATGTGATTGTCTTAAATCCACTTTAAAAATAAATAAAACACAAGAGTTAAGATTTCTAAGAACTATTTATCATTCAGTCACACTGGCACAATTTTAGCTACTTTTATTCATATTTGTTCATAAGAGATATTAAACTTCAAATGTATTTCTGTGATTGACATAGATGCTAATTATCTGCAGTAATCTGAGGCAATATTTAATGAAAGCTGTGTGATGTGTATCACAGTAATTTATAGCAGCAGTATCGCTACTGCGTAACAATCTTCTGTGAGGCTATTGAGTTGCATGTACTCTTGAAGCACACCGATAGGTGGATGAAACCTCAGCTGTTCAAAGGGATTGCGTTTTCATGGAGCTCATAACATGAAGCACCCCCACTTCCCCATTACTGTAAATACACATGAAATCACACACATTCTTGTATGGGTGTTGCTTTCTGTGGAGCTATTGTTGCCTTTGTTCAAGTCATAATGGGGAGTTTGCCTCCCCTTACATCCAGGGTGGAGTAGCTGTTGCGTCAGCTAAAGCAGCATTACTCATTATTTCAAATATCCATGGGGCTAGGCAGGTTTGTAAGTCTGAATATATTATTTCTTAAACAAATTTAAATTATGCTTGATTATTTTAGAGGTTAGTTGTTTAGCATGAACTTAGGACACACAGTCTTTAGAAACTGTGGGAGAGTTTGATATTTTATCCATGTTTTAGACTTTTTCTTTTGTTTTACTTTGAAGCTCCCCAAAAGTAGAACTCTGTCATTTTGGAGTTGGTAAAGTTTTAGAAAAGCTTTGATGCCTGTTGTTAAAATAGATTAGCTCCATCTGCGGCTGGTTATTAGCTTGTGGAGCTCTGTAACGTGAGCATGCTTTTTGTCATTGTGGGGAATGAAGTAGAAAGCATGTGTCTGCTGTGTCAGGGAGCACTCCCACAGGGATTCTTGATCATCCCAAACCATATGTCTGGAGAAAAGACAAATTCTCCAATGATGAGGGTGGAACAATATAGAACCTTGCCAATCTGGGCAAAAATAAATAAATAAAGTGTTTATATCGGAAATTTTGTGTTTATCAAATTGTTAAAGAGCACTTTTTCATTACTTTTTATCCTACTAAGCCGCTTTGTTTACAACTGGGCTGCCTCAGTTTGTTTTGGTCCGATGTGTTTTAAATCCTCTGCCTCCATGGGTGTGCATGCCAATGTGCATTTTCCCTGACTAGACAGACATCTCTGAGTGAGGCCTTATGCCCTTGTGTGTAGATGTCTGGGTGCGTGTGTTTGTTTGTGTGGCACCTTCGCCCACACTCACAGGGATCCATTCATTTGTGGCCTGGCACCCAGAAAGGGAGTCCGGTTCAGAAAAACAGAGACTGAGGTATACTGTTCGGACTCTGCTCACTGACTCAATGCTAGCTGTCTGCCTGGCACAGATTAGATCAACACTGATGAATATTCAACAGCTGGCCATCACTGCCAGAATAGCCCATATTTTAACCAAGCCAAGTGACAGTGGATGGCCGTTGATGCCACTGTGGACAAGAGGTTACTTCATGTCCCTGTAATAATCTCTAAGTTAGAGCTACAATTGACTTTGTTTGGTCTGTCAGTTCTGCTGTGACAGATTCCAGATGTGTTTTTTTCTTAGGTCTGTGACAAACACATAAAAAAGTGCTGCAGGTTCCTTAATAGCAACAGTAGTTTTTTGAACCCAAAATGAAATAATGATTCATGCAAATCAGCTGATGCTTCTTTATCATTTATCTAAGTATTATCAAACTTAGAAAAAAAATCCATCAAAGTGCTTGCACTTGGTTTATGTGCTTACAAACTGAACAATGAGGTAGTTCTTTGATTTTATGTATTTAATAAGTATTTGCTGATCTCTGTCCTGAGTGAATCAGAGGAAACCTGGGTGATTCTGATTTCTGGTAAAATAAAGACTGCATCTCTACAATCAAACAGAGATCAAAATTGTCTTATTTTGCTTGACTGGCCCTGAGCAAGTCAAATAATGAACTTAGTAAAGTGATTTAAAGTTTATTAACTTATGACTTTAAATTGAACACACAATGATCCACCTAAACTCCATGCTGAAACACAACTGGCTGATTTGAAAACAGGACAATCATGCAGCAAGGCAACAGTGCTACCAATTATGCCGCCATGCAAGCATATCTAATTAATTGATTGGTGCATTTGTAATTTTTAGCTGTTTAATGACTGGAATCCATCAGTCTTTGTCCCATGGCCAAAACATGATACAACAAATTCCAGTCGAATCCTAGCTACTTTAAAACATTGTTTCATGTCACAATCTCTTACAGTTGCACATTGTAATCAACGAGTGTTCTTTTCAGTCGGGTAATGTCGTCACTGTTTTGAATGCTGCTTCCTCCCTCTTTCCCAAACATGCTTTCACCCACAAAGGCAGGAACTGTGTGGATCTAAACTACAGGCAGCAGGAAAAATGTGTTTAGTTCAGAGCTAAGTCAATGTCTGAGGAGGTAAAGGGCATCCTTGAAATAAGCCTCAACAAAGACAAAACTTAGGAACAAACCTTGGCTTCATCTGAGATCCAGAACGGAGCTAGATAAAAACAAAGACATTGTCATAATAATGTCTTTCATAGAGAGTATTTTTGGATGTTTTGGCTTGTAAGTCTCAGTGCTTAGTGAAGAAAAATTATAACAAATCAAAGTGTATTGAGGCTTTTTTTTTTCACATGACAAGTAGAATGTAGATGTCAAATACATAAATTTAATCTTAATCTAATGGTTGGACATTTAAATGTACTGCTCATTAAGCTATGTTTTGCATTTAGTAATGTAATGCCCTGAGTTGGCACTTCCCAGATCCGTTTTTGTTTTTCGTATGGAATTTGGCTTTTGTTTCCCAGGATGCTTTCATTCCCATACTAACCCATCCACTTCCTTTTATGCCATAGGATGGCTCTTTGGATAACATAGACGACCTTGCCCAGGAATACTCTGAGTACTACAACACCTGCTTCAGTGACGTCAGCGACCGGATGGAAGAGTTACGCAAGCGCCAAGTCTCCCAAGAGCTGGATATGGTAAGTGTGCTTTAAAATACAAGCATTGCAATTTGCATTAAAAACTACCTCACAACTTTTATGGCTGTTTGCATTCAAATTTGAAATAAGAATCTACAACTACTCGGGATACCAGATACCAGCCAAAAACCTGACAGGGAAAAGCAGTAGCTGAAAGACCATGTCCTCAAGTGTTAGGAAGGCTGCAAAGACTTTGTGTAGAAGTAAATGCGGTAGTGTAACGGAAATCTGTCAGAAAGAGTGAGGGGTTCCTTTTCACAAGGATGTAGGGTAGTGGGGCAACCCATTTGGTTGCCAAGCTGCAAGCAGATGAATGGTGGAATGCTGCTGGTATTGCTGCAGAGGACCAAGCTTTGTGCAGCATTAAGACACTGTAGGCCTAAAAGAGAAAGTGTTTAAAGTCTTGTTCCACATGACCTTGCTCCACTATTTTTGGTACATATTTGCATGCAGTATACAAAAAGATACAGATTTTGTTCTATTTTGTTTAAGTTAGCTGTAGTGCTGGTCAACTTGAAAGTAAAATATAAATTATCTGTGAAGACCCACCTATTGTTAATTTCTACTTACATTCTGCTGTTGAATTGACTTAATGAATGACAGAAAAAAGGTACAATAGGTGAAACAAAATCTCAACTATTTTTTTTTTTTCGTCAGGCTAGTATTAGCAATGCACTGTAGCTAGCTTTAACAACAAGAAGTTTGGCAATTTAAGAAAGTTATAAACATTTGACACAAAAATTGCAGTATTAAAAAAGCTGACTAAACCTAAGACTGTGTCATTATTGAAGGTGAAACAAATCGCTACATGTTAGGTTACAGCTAAAAACATCTTTTGGAGAAGCTGGCCTTATGTTTTGTTAACATGTTCTGTAATTTGATAACACTATAATATGAAGTATTTTGTTCAACTTTGGAGAAAAAGATCAGTGTTTGCAGGTGTAAGAACATCATGCTAAGCTTAAAATATCATTCTGACTTTCAGCAAGGAGAAAGAATATTGGAATTCCTAACAGACAGAACGCAGGAAATACTTAGTCTAATCTAATTTAATGCCAAACTTTTGGAAAGACAGATTTTAAGAAATAAAGAACATTTTAAGAATTGCTGGAAGTAATGTATTGGTGAAGAGAAAATGTAAGTTTAGTTTTTGTAGATTACTAAAACTCCTTAATTAAAATCATGTTCATACCTACGATGAGTGAATGTACATTTATAACTAGAGCTGTGCTTTTTCCCACCAAGTAAGTAAGTTACAGAGTAAGAAGAGTCACCTCTGGGCATGTTTTAGTTTAGCAAAAGGGGTCATCTTGAGGACAGAGAGCTATGGAGAAAATAAGATGAAATAATCATACTGGATTTTTCTGCTTAAGAGAAGAAATAAAGCTGACTGGGACTTGAGCCTGAATCCCAGTGCAGAAGAGGGGATGAGGATGTGAACAGAGGAAGAAAAAGGGAGAGGATGAGGGGAATGATGAGCAGGAGGTGGAGAGGAGAGCCTGCAGCTGTCCTGCCACTCTGTGAAGTTTTGGCAACAGAATATAGAGGAAGAGAAGAAAAAAATGTGTGACGAAAGAAATACAGATCAGGCAACACCTTACTGTGAGCTCTCAAATGTGCAGGATTTGCCCATATGGTATAGACTGAACTTCGCTTGTTGGTTTGTTGTATTCATTTACTAAAATTAGGTTTGGGAAACCGCCATGTCTGGAGCATTTTTTTTTCTCCACATAGGCTGTAACTCAATAGTAGAGAGAGACTTCAGTATGTTTGACATTATAGTTTGAAGGAATTGAGAAAGTAACCTAGAGAGAGAGAGAACATATGGGAATTTGTTGACTTGAGTAAAAGATTAGACAATGTATGGTGTGAGCTGACACTCACTCACAGACTTAGAAGAGAATTACTGAAGAGAGTTGTCTGTCTTTAAAACAGAAGGTCATGGTGTCAATAGTGAATGGTGTTGCTGATCATCATGGCAAATAGGTCATAGAAATTGAAGGATTGCATCTTCAACCAATTTACACTATTTTTGCAATTTTTATATACATCAGTTTTTTATGTACTTTTCCATATTCAATTAAGTTTTTGTATTTTCATTTCTTATTATTTTTCATTTAATATTATTGTTTCTATCTCTTGAATCCCTTATCGATCATATTGGATGGTAAAGGTTTACATGAATTCATAATTTAGATTAACCAAAAAACAATTTGCTGATGATACAAAAAGAAAATCGCATTAGAAACCCCCCTCTGTCTGCAGTTTAGCTGTGCTAACGCCAAAAGAGAGAAGAAGTCTTCTCTTTTCACAAGTTTCTGTTCTTTAAACTGGCCCTTACTCTCGATTTGGCAACAGTACTGTTTCCATGTGGGCCATTTTGGTTTCTGTTCGGACTTCTTTGCGTCTTTTCTTTAAGAAAAGCAATCTTTTATGTTTATTATCACTCCCTGACTGGCACCACGGTTAGCAAAGTGTTTGACTTTCTCTGTTGCAGTAAAGAATGGGGGTCTCTGTGTATTAAAAGCTGATGATGGAGGCTTTTTCTGAGATGACTATCATGAAGGAACTTCCTGCTTTCTCTGCACGCTGTTGTTTCTATACATCTCTGTGTTAGTTTTGTACTGGTGAGACATAAGCTGTTAAGTAAACATCCCCTGTAGATGGAACAGCTCAGCTGCTCAAAGTTTCCCACCACATTTGGGTGGATCTCTCTGGCATTCTAATTTGATTGTGCTGGAGAATTATTACTTTAAGTGACAGGACATGCTGGAAGAGAAGAAAATGTTTCATGTTTTAAAGAATGGTTTAATGAGTAAGGCTATTATCTTGAGATTAAAATGCTAATTGAAATTTGGGTTGTTGTTTTTTTTCCCAAATGCAATGCCTTGCAAAAGATCTTTTCCATATATTGTCATGTTACAATATGTTAAACAATCTTTAACCTCTTTTATAATGCTATTTGTGGCTGACAACTAACATTGCAAACACTGAGAATAGCATTTACCTAGCTGCATTGTATTAGGTGTAATTTCTGGTGCAGCGGACATGCCCCCCCCCTCCTGTTCCAACACGACTGTGCTTTAGATCTCCACACAAGGTCAATAAATACTACATGGAATAGTGAGCTTGGACTGGCCTGCACAGAATGCTGAACTAAATTTTGATACAACACTTTGGGGAAGAATCAGAGTGATAATTGCAACGACATTTTGTCCAACATCAGTGTCTGCCCTCACAAATTTTCTTTTGGTAGAATTTTTAATTTTTTTGAACATGTTCCTCGTGGGAATCCTTCCCAGGAGAAATGAAGCTGTTAGAACTTTAAAGAGTGGGCTAACATCATTTTAAATATTTTTGAATTAAGAATGGGATGTAATTCTAATTCCTACAGAGCATGAAAAAGTGTCAGTTAGCTCCGAAGTTCACTTTGATGGGGATGGGCCGAATGTGTAGAACCTCGAGCTTGAAACAACTCCAACCCCAAATGATGGAACAGATAAAGTGCATCACAAATAATTAGTGTGAGTCGCTTAGGAAGTTTGTGGTGATTAAGCACATCTTCTAAAATGTTTGCACATGCAATGTAATTACATATTGCAGCAGTTTCTTATGAGACAATTTAGAGTTTGTGGGTAGTCAAGAAGTCAGTAAGATTAATTCCTTTGATGCCTTTGCCACAATCCTCTGTTTGTTAACTTTGTTATGGAAACTTTTAACCTAAAACTCACAAGTTGAGTCTGATTGACTAATTTGCCCTAAAAAGGGCTCTTTAATTGTAACAGGATCTTGGTAGCTCGGGGGCAGGATTCAAGCCCTGACCTGTTTTATTTTGCATAGAGGCAAGGAAAGCTGTGGTGAATGTGCTAATTACCTGATGGTTTCTTTTGCCCAACTGGGTCAGTTCACCTGAGTTTAAAATCTACAGCGTATAAAATGTATGGTCTCCTGCTTATTTGTCCTCACTACCTGCTTTATGTCCTGAAACAAAGAGAGCCCACATGCTCAGACAGCTGCCTTTGTGGCTGCAAGATTGATTCCAAAAGAGGCTGGCAGCCCTCCTTTGTTGGCATAACCCATGTGGAAAGCATGTGGTGTATTTGTAATTTTACTACATGATTTATTTGTCAGCATTGGACTACTTGATTATCATTGGAATTTGTAATAACTGTGGTATTAGTCTTGAACTGCCAAAACAATGACGATTGTTGAGTCTTAGGGAACTGGTCCCTTGAAAGGAAGACTTTCTTGTTTGATTCACTTTTACACTAGCACTAAGCTCAAAAAAGCAGGCTATGTACTATGGTATGAACATGTATATCCTGTTCTTGTACATAAGACTTGAACAACAATGCATTTTTTAGCATTATGTCATTTGTAAGTGTAAACGCTCAGGATTAATCGCCTCAAATGAACTGGTTGTGCAGGCTTGCAGCATGCTGTACTGGTTCCACGGCTAACGGCTGGCCTCCCACCTTCCTTTCAGTGCCTGTCTTTCCACATTCACATTTCATACCTTGAAGCTTCTCACTCGCCCACCCAGATTCAGCCAGCCATGCCAGCTGGAGTGCCTACGATAAACAACCGCTCTCTACTTTTGCAGCATATCCACCTACTTGTGCTGGCTGTGAGTTCTCATAATAAGCTGAATAAGCCGGAATAAACTGTCATCTTTCTTGTCCCTCTCTGTTTTCTGTGCCTGCTGCTGTTGTACTAAAATTGTTCAAAGCACAGGTAAAAGGCTGTATGGTTTTTGGAATCACAGATAAGTATTTTTCAGTGAATGCAAGTGCTATGTTAAGCTTCCTGCTCGCTGACATCGTGATCCTCATTAGTCAAAGCTCTTTTGCTTCTTTTTTTTTTCTGACTTAGCTCCGTCATGCTTTAACAGTTAGAGATACAATACATTTCCCTCAGAGATGTGTGTCCATACACACAAGATGATATCTGGGCAAATAACTCCAGAGGCAATCTGGTGGGAAAACACATGCACGCTTAACACATGTGTGCCAGGTCTGGGTAAATAGGGCAGCATCACAAGATGATGCTGGTAAGTTTGTGCAAAGGATAGTGTGCTCCCTCAGGGAGGTTGTTTCTGAGATCAAAGCTTTGCACCCATATAGACAGCTATTAAAAATGTATTGATCAGATGTTCTGTGTCAAATATTTCATGCTTATCCATTTGTAAAACACATACAGTGAATTGTAAAAAAAAAAAAAAAAGAAAAAAATGTCCGTGCCTTTTACAATTTTACAACACATTATAACCTCATATTACAATATAGCTTATTGAGTTTTTGTGATAGACCAAGACAAACTTGGCATAATTAGAAAGTGGAAATAAGGTGATATATTTTTATTATTTACTGTTTCGGGTCTGAAATATTTGCATGTGTAGGTACTCCTCAGTCTGTGTTTATGTCTATCTTGGCATGGCGTAAAGATTTGGGTCTCTGTCTAGCTCCATGTCGCTGTCCAGCTCTTGTGATCCTCCTCCCCTATTTTGTTGGCAGAGACATGCGTATTTACTGTGTTGCTACAAGCCGGATAACCCATCAAAGAGGATCTGATAGCAAAACCAGCTTGCCGCTACCTTTGTGAAAGTGTTCCTGAATGTGCATTTGCGCCTTGTTTAATGCCTCTCCTCTCCCTCTTAATGGGGCTTTTTTTTTTAAGTACACAATGTTTTGCACAGTGCTTTTGTTTAAACAGGAACACCTACGCTGTGCTTGTTTAAGGGATGGATGTGGTTTTAATTTGTCTCCAATAATTTTTTCCTTCAATAGAAAGGTAAACAGCACTGTCCCAGATTTGCCTGGCAAGTTAATTAGGAAATTTTTAAGACCTTAGAATGGTACCTGCTCTTTAAATTATGGAAATCCTTACATTCCCCGGATGCACAGTCTGTCTGAAGGCTCTTCCGACTTAAAATGATTTACCTCACAAACAAACATGCAGATACATTTTCTTGACCAGAGAAACAGACATTTGCACATATGTTTTTTATGACTTGTGGAAGCGAAGTCTGTCTGCTACGTTGTCTCACTAACATCTTTACAGTCTGGCTTCAGCTGATATCTGTTATCCTAAGTGAGGGATTGAGGCTAATTTGAAGCTTTTTGTCAGTTCAGCTTTTCAGGGTCACTACTCATTTGACTCGTATAATTGAAGCACTTAAGGAGCTCGTGAGAAGGTTATGTCACCTCTGACTGAGTCACTCACACTTAAAAGCTGATGGTGTGGAAAGATTGCACTTCCCTGCGTAAAGCCAAAGGAAGTATGAGAAACTCATTTTACATTCAGTTTCCTTTTCACTATTGTCTTATAATCAAATATACAGATAGAGAGTGATGAACATTTCTCAAAAGGAAAGAAAAAGCAACTCATTTCCTATTCCTGCTCTCTGCTTGGGGAATTTTAGATTCTATTAGTCTTGGTGGCAGCAGGATAAAGTTTAGATAGATAGGATTTAAAAAGCCAAGCACAAAACTTCCTACTGAGCTAACCTACTTGACTGATCTTAACTCTGTTTCTTAAACAAACTGTTTTCTTGGTAAGATTGCCCATTAAATTACCTTATATATAGATAAGAATGGATTCCTGCCATATTTGTGCAAGATTAGAAAATCCACAACAACTTCGGTTTTGACCTAAATACATTTTTCTCATGTTATGTAAATCCCCAAATCTTGCAATGCAGACAAGCATGTTAAAGTTTACGAACAATACTTGATTATTTGAGGCATGTTAGACCTCCAGTTTTTCTTTGCCTTTCTGGTATTTTCTTGAATGTCAAACAATAAGAGGACCCAAGAAATCATCTGAGATTGTGGTTTCTCTCTCTGTAAGGACCTCATGAAACTCAACCTTGGTAGTGGTATTGATGCTTCTGTAAATGTGTCTTAAATTAAATATTAAGACTTTTCTCAAAAGTTCACCTACAGTGGGAGTTTTAAATCTTATTCTACTGTGCTTGTATATATAAAAAAACATCTCCCACATCTGAATTAAAAAGTTTTCGGGTATGTCCTGTCTTTTTTGGTTCCATCTTCTGACAGTCCATCAGGAACGATTTGGGTATTTTTATTTCTGTGCTCATTTTGCCTCCACATGGGACATAAACCAATATGGGACTCAAGTAAAACAATAAAAACATTGGTATTTACATGAGAGGGGTATTGTTTACACAAAAACTAAAGAGGAAAGATCTATGACATGATCTGATGATTACTTCAGAAAGCTGGGGTTAAGACTTCAGAGTTCATACGTAAGACAATGTATTGTTTGTTTATGCCATCTGTGCTGGTATTATATCAGTCATTCAAACTATGAGACTATGATTTTTTGTGTTGTAAGTAGAAATGTTATAGCAGATTTTACTTAGGACAGCAAATCTACATTTATTCTACTGCTAAGACAGTATAACTTACTAGTTATTACAAAAATGTTATTACATAGACTGAAGCAAAAATGTGAAATAAAATGTTACTAAGAAATGTAAAAAATTTTAATTGAGCAGAATAGCATGTTTTTGCTCTGGTCATTAAGTAGCACCGGGGGCTTAAAAAAAACTGACATTTGTAATTCAATCAGTAGCTAGCCTGCAGTTGGCTGCTTGACAGACATGCCACCCATTGCTTGCCAACTGAAAATATATATAGCAACTGGTGGGGTAGGGTCAAGGTTCTAATCCATACAAAACATTTTTATAGTGGGAAAGAAGATCTGGACCCACCAAAGTTTTCCAGAAGCTGTCTGTGCAGTCAGTTTGTGCTTTTAGTAAATTTTGGTGTTTTTTTTTGTATTTTGAGACTGTTACTTTTTTAAACCTTGTTTAACTTGGTGCCAGTAACTAAAAGACAAAACATTGTCTGTTTTAGCATTAAAATAATACTAACAATAATCAATCAATAACATGTGAAAGATTATATCAAACATTTTTCCTGCTGCTCTGAGCCAGATAACCTCTGTCAAAGACAGCTGTTGACCTGAAGTCAACCTATTATTCCCTAGTCTGTTGCAAGCTTTAAAATGCCTTTAACTACCAGTAAACTAATTGCTGACCTCTGAGTGTCACTGTAGCTTTAACACCCCCAGCTAAACAGTCTGTAACCACATTCAGTCATATTTTTTTCCTTTGGAAATGCTCAAAAACATTTAGCTTTCTGCTGTGCTCAAAGCATATATTATATGTCATTTTAAAAGTTACAAACTAACTTTTAAAATGACATATAATATAATGTAAGCTTTATTTAAATGATATATGACAAACCCAGTCGGCCCTTGTTTTGTAGTCAAGGGAAGTGCACTTTAATGGGAATGTACAATGGAGTTAGCAGAGCCAGTTTTGTTTTGTTATTAAAAGCCAGGACTTCACCAGGCAGCACCACTACTTACTACCAACAAGAGACATTCATTAACATTTAAACAGAGCTCTGCAGGTTTATCTACCTGGAGCAAGTCTTGACTCCACTTGTTATCTATTATTTGTATACACACACATGCTTGTCTTTGTTTTAACTGATATACAAGTATTATTTAAACTCCATAAACGTGTTCAGTAATAACAAAACATTTGTTTTGTTTTTAAGGAAAAGCAAGACCCAAGCAGCACATCTCTCCAGCTGCGCAATGAGATCCAGGTAGGCAAAGAAGCTCAAAATGAAGCGCGGAAATAGTATTTGCAACATTACAAATTTCTCCAGTCTTTGTATGTTTTTGTTAAACTTAAACATGTTAGGTCACCAAACAAATGTTACTTTTTGCCCACTCTTCTTTTCTGATTATCATTATTTATTTTTAAATTAAGCAACAGCGAAGACTTTTTAAGCATGGATAGCCTATTTAATGTTATGTGGTAACATTTCTGTGGTATTTGAGTCTGAAAATTGACTGGGCTTTTTGAAAACATTAATTTGTTTTGAGCCATTTAAAGAGGGCTTCCTGCTCTTTTTTGAATATTGTTTTAGAAAACCTAATTGTCTACAAGGTTAAACTCAAAAGGTTTTCAGAAAACTTTCTGAATATAAAATGTAAAATTTAAAATGTTGTAACTCACAGTGAATGCATGTTTAAGCAAATAGTGGCCAATTAATTGTATAAAGAAAATATCCCTTGGAAATTACATTTTGTGTTAAGTTAGGTTAACTTTGCTTATTTGTAATGTGACAAAAAAAGAACAAAAGCAGAAGAAATATTTGAGAAATATTACTCTGTTATAAAGTTTATAAAAGTAACACTTGTCTCTGTTTTTCTCAGGAATCTCTTGGCTTCAGCAGTGAGATGTCCACGCCTGAAACGGACAGGAAGTATGTTTCATTTTTTTGTCCTACTTTATCACTCTAACATGTGTCCATGGTCAGTGTTGAAATCCAGAAATGTGCGCCTGTTGCATGTCTAAACAGTGCAGAGTGTGCCTGGATCCTATAAACCCGCTGTATGCTTGCACACACAAAAAACCATGAATCACACTCACTTTCTACAGGCCACAGCTCACATGAAGGTAAGCAAACACAAACACACGGGTCTCCTGAGACAGCATGTGAATGACAGATATCTTGTAAGTGAGCGTTGAGAAAAGGTAGCCATCCATGTCCTTGGGGAATACATGTTGTTTCTTCCACCAGGAGGGACATCTTATCTGAGGATCTACAGTGTTCCATGTAGCTGATAAAATAAGTTTATTTTCACAGCATGCAATCTGTCCAAATAAATTGGCTAAAATCTGGATGCCATAATTAAATCCAATTTAAATTTTGCGCTAATTTAGCCCCCCCCAACACAGTCCAAAGTTGATCTGCATAGAAATATATATTTGCCAATTTCTGGTACTAAAATTTCTTTAAACCGTTTCCATAAACCCTTTCCAAATTTGGCAACATTTACTTGCAGCTGCCAGAGCACAGCCAATTGTGCTGGAATCTGAACAGTCACGATTCAGCTTGCTGTCTGAACACACATAAAAAATGTTAAAGTAGAATTTCTTAACTGGGTGACACTATCTAGCCTTCCGCACACAGACATCTCAGTTCTGATGCAGTTGGTCATCTGACTCCCTCGGCCATGTCCCCACTGAGTATCAAGGAAACCGACAGCCTGCTTCCTCAGGCTGACCCGCGCAGTTCAGCAGCCATTCTCTGCCCTCTGTACCTTTCCTTCCTGGCTTTGTGTCCTGCGGGGGAAGAGCAGGGAGAGGGTGATGGTTGAAAGATTACAGCAAGAGGAACATAGGACGAAAGAGCAGGATGGAATAGGGCGTGGGTGCGGTTCTCTTTCAAAGGTTCTTGTACCACAAAGGTTTGTGTTTGCATCTGTTGCATTACTTTTCTCCACTTTATCCTCACATGGGGTTAGGGGTAATATGTGTTTTGGTGGCTTAAAGGAATTGAAACTTCAATTTTTGGCTTTGTTTTTTTTTTTTGCTATTCATTTGTATACAGACCTCTTCTGATATCCCTAAGTAAAATCAAGTTACCTTCAAAAGTCACTAAATTAATAAATAAATCTTACCTAACCTATCTTTGAGATAGAAAACATCTCAAAGAAACCTTAGAAAATATTAGTGAATAAACATAAGGAATACTAAAACAAAAAAATTATAAACATTTTCCTAAGGAAAATCAGAAGCTGCCAGGAAACTGAAAAGTATAGTGGTGCGAGTGTCATGCTGTGGGGAATCTTTTTCTGGCAGAGACTGAGAAACTTCTTAGAGTTGGTTGCACAATGAATAGAGCTACTTTTACAGTCTGCTCAAACCTCACAGATTGCATCAGGGCCATTTTTGTCAAAACCAAACACTATGAAGTCATCTTATTTTTTGTCTTTTAATTTTCCTCTGTACTTGTTTCTGATCGTCACCCAAGTGTGACCTACCCTCTTCATGCTCATGTGATGACCACGTGCAGCAGAGGAAGTTCATACCACAGACACAATCTCTTTTTCCCATGGTTGTATATGTTATACAGCCATATGCAGAGGATGATGGGAACCAGATGCCAAAATTTGAATGACATTTCTCCGCTGTTCAGTGAGATCCTAACTGAACCATTTACTTTCTGCACTTTTCACTCTGGCTCCCCCCCACTTCCCTCCCCCTGTTTTTCATGCTTCACACGGATCTCCTCGGATCCCATTCTTTATCAGGAAGATCCAGACTTTGGCAGACCTGTATTCTTCAGGGAGGCTCTTATCAGAAGGCTTTGCATTCATTTACACCCATTCTTCTGGCAGCCTGCTTGCAAAGACCCAGTCTCTGTTTCAGGTGTTAAAAGTTGAACATAAAAACTTTATAATACCTTCATGTAATTAAAGTTTTTCATGCTTCAGGACAGAGTCTCTCACATCAGTGCCCTCAAAATCCTTTTCTTTTGCATCTATCCTCCCCTACAATCCTCGCTCTGCTTTATCTCCCCCACCTTTCTCGTCTCCCTGTTACGCCGCCCATTGTCCACTATCCATTGTGCACGAATGGATTTCAGGTAGAATGATTTATCATGTGCAGTCGAACGGATAGACAGATTCCTCACACTGCCACAAAAGGCATTCCTGCACGCTGACACACAGCTCCCCCACATCATCACCCCTCAGCAGGACAGCTGAAGATTACCCAGACTCCATCAAGTGACTGTGCCACCCGTACATTTCTGAGTCTCTCTGCCTGACTGTTGGCAGGAGCTGGGCACAATACCCGGTTATGCTTGGTATGCAAGCAAGTGTTGATGAAAGAATGATTTGAGAAGGTTGCAGGGTTCAAGCTGCACAACTTCCTGTTTTGGAATACGATTGATTGGCTGGTAGTGTTACAAAGAGGAGGCAGCTGGCTTATCAGGGAGATTAGCAGAATAAGCAAATGGATCTCGATGAAAGTCTACATGTTGTCAAGTTTGACTGGATGAGAGCTGTACTTTCAGGAGCAGTTTCCAACTGCAAGATCGGTTTATGCAAAAATCTGAAGGATTTATAAGCTGTGGCACAAGAAAAATGTTTTCCTGACAGTGGTACCATGCTGGCAAGCTTAAGCACCTTGTCAGCATATTTATAACTTCTGGCTGTTTTGCAGAGTTAATTGACTTGTTTTGCTCAGTTCAAAGTGGAAGTGTGGGAGGAAAGTGTTGTCAAAATGTTATTTTCTAAACTCTGGATGTTTTATTTACAGCTTTTTGTGCTTTCCTAACATGGAAGCCTCTGGTCTTTCGTTTGTGTGATCTCTAAAATTTCTGGCCCCTGAAGCTCATCCTAAAGTTCATTCTGTTTGACACAACCACCATCGCTCTGCTGCTGTTTATTGTTATCACCTTGTATTGTTCCTACCAGAACACAAGTATAGACTTTGTAGTCAGACAAAAGCATCAACTATTTCTTTGGATAAAAATAACTGCAATGTCTGTACCAGAAAAGGTATTTTGTACTTACCATGCATCAATTTAAAAACTCTAAAATACAAAATGGAGATTGGCTTAAATGAAATGTAAATGCATGGATACTTTTCACTTTAAAGAAAAAGTATTTTGATACAAAATATAATCCTTCATTACCATAAAGCTAAACTATCATGCTAGCAATGCTAAAAATGTCATGTCAAGGAACATTCCACTAACAGCGTTATATGTAGAGGACTTATTTTGCTGCTATAGTTTTCCCATTCCAAACAGTGAAATTGGGCAACACACTAGGAACATTCTATTATGTATTGTTAACTATCTGAGTTAATGTTGTCAAGATAAAATGTTTTCATGAGAAAAAGAGAAATTCCTCCAGAAAACGTAAAACTGTGTCAATCTTGACAATAAAAATGGCCAATTCAGGACGATGAGAAAAGAGATCAAAAGTAATACATGCACACACATTCATTCTCTGATTCCATAGACAATAGTTTAACTAAATCTAACCTTTCCTATTCATTAGACTATAAAAGGAGACATTTTCTTTCTTCCCTGCAAAGCTCAAGCCAAAGTTCAGGAATATTTTATATATTATCTTAATTAGGTTCGTGTGCTTTGTGGATGAGATACTAATACTGAATCTACAGAGATGAACTGAAACTGAAAACCATGGCGAAGATTTAAGGTTAAACCAGTTAAGGTACAAAGCGACACAATGCCTGAGCTGCCTGAACTCCAAGTGAAAACATCCAAGGACTTTAAAAGCCCGTCAGTGTGTGTATGTGTATCAAGTGAGGGTTAATTTATAGAGGGTGTGTTTGGTGGTGGTGGTGGTGGGGGGCTGCAATGCTGTCACAGAAAAGCTTCTATTGAGTGAGGTCCATTAGCATTAGCTTTGGCTCTAGCCTAAACTAGGGGGAGGGTGGTGGTTGAGTAAAGGGGTGAACCTTACAGGCCTCCATTCAATTAGCATCTCATTATGTTTCCATGGTAGCCAAGGTTTAAGCGGCTCTGAGATTTCCCACTGCACCATGAGAGAAGTGCCGTGTTTGAACAAACACGTGTTCATGTGCACACGCACACAGACATTTAGTTACATTACAGAGGGGGAAATAAGCTCTTCATGCAGCTTTGATCTTGTTGCACATTTTAACATTGCTTTAGTGTCTGGCTCTGCACGTGCTGGTAGCCAAAGTCATGAAATGTGCCCTAAAGTAAACAAATCAAACAGAAATTAGAAAAACACAGTGCAAATTTGCTGCTCTTTTTTTCTGTGTAGATTCTTCATTCAGGTCACACAATAATCATTCAAAATTAGCCAACTTGACCAGAAAAAAAAAGATGTGGTTTATGTTTCTTCAAACCTTCAAAATTTCTTTGTCTTCTCACATCTCAGACAACTTTACACAAGTTTTCAACATCTAGTTTGAATTGAAATCTATAAAGCTTGCGCTTTTATGTGAAGTTGAGAGATATAGATGGGATTTCTCAGCTTTGTCTGAGCAAAGGAGAATCCGCCTACAGTTGACATGCTGCTGAGGGGGCTATAAAATAGGCTTAAACTGCTCTTGCATGACTTTTTGATTGTAAGCTGAATGCAGTTTTAGAAAAAAAAAATTAACGTGTTTGTTCCAATCTATACTGATAATGGGGCTATTTTTTCACTCAAATATTTTCCATGTCTGTCTGTCTTATGCCCTCATTTTCCCTTCCTTTCTTTCTCTCTTTTCCTCCTAAGTGTCTGTTCTGAGGATGGAAGTAGAAACACAAACAGGCTGAGTCTGCCCTGTGGTCTCTGTCCCTCCGCCTTCAGTTTCTGGCCCTTCTCTTCTTCCAATCTATATTTTTCCTTGTCTCTTGCCTGTACAGCTTGTCATCCAGTTTTCTTTTCATTTTGCTGGCCCCTGTCTGTTTTTTTAAGATTTCTAACCATATTCTACTATGCAAATTTGTTTTCCTGTCCTCTTCACCCTCTCAAGCCTCGGGAGCCTGGTTCACAAACTCTCAAGTATCATTACTGATCCCAAGTGGCGAACAGGCAGAACTGCAGCACCACTTCATCAGAAATGTCCCCCACACTTGTGTGCTTGAATAGGGCTGATGCACTTTTCCACTACTGTTCAAACAGAAGGAGTTATTTGGAAGTAAATGAAGCATTGGACTTGTACTTCTACTGACTTTATTTTTATTTTTTTTACCTTTTTGGGGTTTTTTTCTGCAGGATGCCTCTGCACAAGTCTAATTCTGAAGATGGATCTGGAGGTAAGCTAAGTTGCAAAATTGGGTTTATCTTCAGATTTGTAAGGGGATCTAGGATCTGAAGTTTAATATAGTCCTTGTTGATTTATTGGTCCCTTTAAATCTGTACCTGCAAGCCTCTGCTATAAACTTTAACTGACATGTGGAACACATTGAGGCTCAGTAAAAGGATTTTGTGCATCAACCAAGGTAATGTTTTCTTCTTCTAGGTAAATGGGATAATAAGAAGAAAAACAAATCTTTTTGGCAGAACTTCCGCAAATCTCAGCACAAACCGGTGGCCCGACAGTCATCCAAAGGTTGGTGTGGCTCTCGTTTTACACACCTGAGTTATAGTGATCATACACCTTAAAATGATGCGTAAATATTAGTGTATTTTATATGTTTATTATATTATATTATTCTTGTAAAAAATGCATTATTTTGGTTAAACACTTTGCAAATAAACCTCTGACTAAATTCAGCTTTTCTGAGAAGACCTGAGGGACTTATAGTATAACATAAGTAAACAAAAATCCTAATGACCAAGGAACACACCAGGCAGCACAAAGATAAACAAAGCTATGGCTTCATTAGGTATCCAAAAAATAAAGAGTATAAGTGCAAACCAACCATGATGTGGCTGTCCATCTAAACTGATAAGTTGGGAAAGAAGAGCAGGATTTAGAGAAGCAGATGAGATGCCTATGGTAACTCTGGAGTTTCTGTAGAGATCAACTGCTCATGCAGGGGAATCTGTTGACGCTTTTAATTATCTCCACAAATCTGGCTTTTATGGAATAGTGGCAAGAGGAAAGCTTTACGGCTTAATGGGAAGATGAATGGAGCTACATTCAGTGCAATCCTGAAAAAAAGAACAGTTTGGGACTGCAAAAGACTTGACACTGAGCTACAAAGACCCTGGACAGTCATTGTTACAGTGGGATGCTTTAGATTAAAACATTGTCATTTGTTAGGACAAACCAGTCAAGGTTCAAACCTAAATCAAGCTTGCAAATCAGATTAGTCACACACAATCCAATTACGATATTTTAGCTATTTTGCAAGGAATATAGGCAAAAATTTTCCCTAAATATGATAGAGGCAAGTACAGCTGCAAACCATTTGAAGCTCTAATTGCAGTGAAAGTTGGGGGCGCTGGGAGTGAATCCAAACCATAATTTCAGATTTATATTTTTTTTTAAATTGGGAAAACAGCATATACATTTTCTTTTATTTCACAATTATATACCTTTTGTGCTGGTCTGTCACATAAAATCCCAATAACATGCTAAGTTTGTGGTTCCGGTGTGACAAAGACCTCCAAGGCATGAATAAAGTTGCAAAGCATTGTACTCTCTTTTGGTTTCTTCATGTTTGCCCTTTGGTCTGATCAGGAGAAGATATCGGCTACGTGGCGAGTGAGATCACAATGAGCGATGAAGAGCGGATTCAGCTGATGATGATGGTTAAAGAGAAAATGATCACTGTAGAAGAAGCTCTGGCTCGGGTAGGAATCATTTTCCTCATCTCTTTTGTCTACTTCCTCTCTCCTCAACTCCCTCCCCGCTTCAATGATTTAACCAATCTATAAACCAGATTCAACCCACGCATTTCTTCCCTTCCTCCAAGATCCAATTCCCTCCTCCCCTTGTGCTCCATAGTCTGACAGCAGCACTGTACTAAAACTCACTCTTACTAACCCAAACAAGGCCCCATATCTAACACTGCATTGTCCTTTTTACCCACACATACACAGACAATACACAATCCTGAGGTTCAGTATTTGGAGGACGTTTGGGTTTTGAGCTGCTGGAGTGTGTGTGGGTGTGTTGTCCAGCTCTTAATGTCAGTGTTGATGGTAATGGTGAATTAGTAGCTCAGTAGCTCCACCTGTTGGGAAAGATGGTTTTGTGTGTTGTAGTTTTTCTCTACTTGGATATGGTGGACAATCATTTGGCTTTCCTATCTATTTTCTTGTGGCCAGTCAGTTGGTTTTTGAAGGGTTCTTTTTTTAATCTCACTATTCTGCTTCCTACTTCTTTTCTTACATCCTATATTTCAAATTGTGATAAGCTGCATTTCTTTGTTGTGTAGGACTTGAATAGTTGGTCAGAATTAGGATTTGGATTACACCTTTTTACCATCATTCTAAAAATTTTTCTATTTAATAATTAAATAATAGTCTTTCAATAGTCAATAATTTAATTTCAACTGCCTTATTCAACATGTCTTTTATCTTAATCTGTACAGAAATCTGGTCTGTCTGGTCAGTGGTATAATAAAAATTTAGCTTGTGCAGATGTACTTTGCTGCAAAGTCATCAATTTGAACATTTTGAATAATAAACTAAAATTGACTGCATTGTTTAATGATTAGGAATCTATCAAGTGGACTTTGTCCATATGATTGGATTAAACTGACTATATAGTTATGTGCATGAATGTTATGTTTTTTGTGAAGTGCCTTGAAACAGTATCTATTGTGAATTGGTGCTGTATTCATAAAGGGAATTGACTTGAGTAAATGAGTAAAATGATACAATTTTTAAAACAAGAGTGTATATGATCTAATTTGTTTTCATACAAACAGAAAAGCAGCAGTTTTTCCTGCTGTTAAAAATAATCTTTTAACTGTTATATGTTACTGGTTTCTGATTTATAAAGATATGCAGTTCACTTTTCTATATGAATCTGACCAGATTATTCATTGTATTAAAATATGAATGTTTAGTTTATTATTGAGTGGGTTAAAATATTTACTTTCGACACCATTGGTCTAGGTTGTAGTTTATCTGATACAGATAAATTCTCAATTGGATTTTTGCCTTTATGATCTGGTTTCAAAATAGGAACATTTTAAAGCATCTTTTAAATGCTGTTTCATTAACTTTGAAACCATATATTTGAAGTTTATTTTACCCTGCTGTGACCTTAGCATATCACTCAGGCCGAGCGCAGCAGATGTCATGGCTGGACAGCGGGGGAAAAAGGGGCTAAGGAGTTCCCGTCAGTCCATGGGTCCTGAAACTACCCAAAGTAAAACTTTGTAAAAGCACACGCAGGGTCAGTGTGACCTCGCTGGACCACGGGAGGGCTAAATAGAAGTGTTAGGTTACTTCCACTTTTTCTTAGCAGTCTGTTTGCAATAATGTTCCATGTGAAAGACATGTGCCATCAAGCCAAGAAACTACTTGTTGTAGTACATGGCTCAGCTTACTAGGCAGATTTTCTATTTTCATTTCTATTTTTCTGTAAACTGATAGGGTTCTGAGCACCATCCTCTGCAGGTAAGATATTGATAACAACTCCAGGGAATCCTCCCAACCCTCCCTTACAATTCATAAATCCTTAACTCTTCCCTATAAAAAGCCAAAATGATGTCACAACTCTAATCCACAAACTACTCTGTGTGTCTAGGCATCAACTTGTTACATAACATATTGACGTTTACAGTCATATTTAAAATATATAAAATGAGATTCTGGCTTCCAGCTCCATGCTGTAGCTCAGTGAATCACTCTGAATGCACGCTGCTGAACGTCCTGTGTTTCTGTGGTCCAGTAAATTATAGCCAGACGTAGTGTTGCTGGGTGAGAGTGGGTGGTCCGCCCTGTCCCTCTGCCTCTCTAAACTTCTCTTCTCCATGTAGCTGAAGGAGTATGAGCGCAGCAAACAGTCCAGCAGTACTGACACTGCAGAGTGGACTGAAGGATCTGCAGCCAATCTAAACCTGTCCTCAAATTGCAATGTAAGTACACCCCTCCCTGCCTCTCCCAACATCCCATCAAACCCCACTCTCCCACTCTACCTCTCTTAACACTCTCACCTTTAAGGTTTGTTAGTGAAAATTGTGCTGAAAGTGGGAATGTTATTACCTTGGCTTCTCTATCAATCTTTCTCTCTGTATTATTCACAAATAGCCTGAATTGCAGTGTATCTCCCTTTGGGAAAAAAATGTCACGTGACATTCTAAAATTCATTTTGCCTCAGAAAACATGGATTTTCTGAAGTATTTATTTGTCTCAACTGAATTCTTGGTATGGCAGCTCATGTTGATTACAAAAAAATCATCCAGTTTGGTAAAAGTACACGGTCATATATATTAATGAGTTTTGTCCCGTCACGTGCATCTCAGTTGAGGTTTGTTCCTGTGGAATAAAACAAAATCTTTGCCTCAGTCTGTTGGAATTGCGACATGCAGAAAGCCAGTTTGAGGGGTAGACTTAATCCCTGTGAAATCTCTTTCAGCAGATTTTGTTAGCAGGGATTTTGTGGTTACCTGAAAGAGATCTGCAACCCTTGGAGAAAGCTAATGCTGTAAAACTTGGGCTCAGGAAAGTGGTGACAGTCAGTCAGCCGTAGCACCTTGCAAGAGTGTTAATTCCTGTCTAAACCACATATGTTAATAGGTTTTTTTTTTTTTTTCTCCAATGGACGAAGCAAAGTATTGTGTAGTTGTGAAGGGGGAAGAAAATTATACCTTTATTTCCAATCTTTAAAAAACAAAACTCTGAAAAGTCTGGCATGCACTTAAATGTTTTGCCCCATAATATAAATTAATAGCACGGCACAAGGTCAAACTTGCTGAGACATGGCCATGCTACAAAATGGACTGGCCAGGCATGAAAAAGAGTTAACAGACCTATGGTAATGTTGGAAAAGCTGCAGAGAAGAGCTCAGGTAGAAAAATCTGTTGATGCAGCAACTATTATTTGTTATAAAATCTGGCCTTTTTGGGAAAATGGTACAAAGGAAATAACTGTTGACGCAAAGCCAGAACATGTTCTATAAAGTGTGCTGCAAGACATCTGGGTGACAGAGCGATCATCTGCAACAAGTCATGCATGCACAATGCCATCAGTGGTGGAATAAGGGTCGACTTGACCACAACAAGCTCATCTTGAAAAACACTTGTGGTATCATTATGCAGTGAGGATCACAGCTGATGGGAAGATAGATGGTGTGAAACACAGGGGGAATCCTGCCATGCCATAATTTACAGGTTTCTATTTCTTAAAAAAAACAAAACATTATTTTTACTGTCTCTTTAAAACAGATGCATTTGTCAAAGTATACACAGTATTATAGTAAAAACGTGTCAATATTTGTGGGTTATGCATAACAAAATGTGAAAATGTGAATACTTTAGCGTGTGGACACTAGTTGGTGGTTTTGTTCATTTACTGTGATTATCAAGGGAGGAACTTTCAGCCAGACAATCCCATACATTGACCCACTTTTTATTTTAAGAAACAGAGCTTATCAAAACAAAAAATTCCTAAGCAGGCTGAAATTTTCTTCCCACCATATCTGTGTTGATGCGATATTCCATTGCAATTTTTTCATTAAGCAGTCCACACTTTTTTCCAGAAATAGACTAGTTGTAAACTAACACATGACCTCATAGTCGTCAGATGAATACATTCAAAGAGGAATTTCCGCACTTTATCAAATTCAGCACGCTGTTTGCTTCTGTAAACTCAAGTTCTTCCTAAGACATAAGATAATCAGATGCATATAAAAAGTTTATTGCTTGAAAGTGATTCAGTTGAACCCAAGGAAATCAGTTATTTTTTTTTTTGTCATTTTGCAAAGATTCAAATATTCTTCAGGATAGTGATTGATTTCCTTCCACATGAAAAAGTAGGTCAGTTATGGCATTCATAAACTGAGCTCAGGTCCTATGCGCTCTCTGGCTTTTTGATGTGGGTGCTTGAATTGTGCATGAGTGTGCTGATCGCATTAATTAGTCCGCTGAACCTTGCTGCTGACTTCCTGTTGGAGGAAGATAGATCGATTTGGGATTTTATAGACATGAGAGGGGGGTTGAAAAGTTAAAGTACTGAAGGAGTATTGTGTGGAGGAACACACACTTTGGCTCCAGAGGCAAATGCTGGAGGCAGAGAGGAAGTAAGGGCGTTAGGGACAGCAAGGATAAAGGACTTAGACTTGGCCCCCAGGGCTAAAAAACTGTGGAGCTCTCAGTTAAATCTCATATTGTCTGAAGTTCCAAAATTGGCCACTTTAGGACACATTCCCTGACGCCTCTGCTGATTCCTCATCTCATTTCCAGAAGCGGATTTAGGTCAGTCCCAAATTCAAAAAGTCAACAGTGTTACTCATCTGAGCTGGCCTGCGTTCTATTTCCAGAAACCTGTATGTTTGAAGTTGACATGTTTGTCATTTTCTGCCCTTTTGTCTGATGCACTCTTTCACTGCTCCCTGGGCGATCTGAGCCTAACATTCCAGGGCTCGCCATTAGCGATTTGGGGGCCAAGGCAGGGTCAGAGGGGCTCAAACGCCGGGATTGTTCTCAACACACAACACGCCTTTTCTCTGCTGGCTGTACAGCACAGTGCTTCGAAACAGCCCCTCATTCCTCTCTGCTGAACTCACTGAGCAGGCTCCATCTGCCAGCATGCAAACAGGCATGCAGATATGGTTTTAGATGCGTGACAGTGCGGTCAGTATGGATGGATTTACTGGTTCTGTTTTCGTTAAATTGTGGGATTTTACCAGAGGAAGCAGAATGCTGCTTTCATTAAGGAAGTGGTACGTAATGTATGTATCTTGTGTAAAGTATGTCATGGATTTTGTTGATAGTGCTAGTTTTTTGGCATTTACAAGTAAAACTATTGTGCAGAATAAAGTTTTTAAAATTTTAAAGTTTGCAGAAGTTTGTGGACAAACTTTATGGGAGTTTGTGAATTGAACTGGAAATAGTGGAGGAGGAATTTCTTCTTTGACCTTGTTTACAATAGCAGCCATTTAGCCCTCCTTGATTCATGGCTCCATATGTTTGGTTCCCTTTTTGTCTGACTCTCTTCCCCCTGAATATCCAGTCATTTGTATGGATGACTATCCTTGGTTCTGAGCTGGGGGGTTATTTTCACCTCCTTTACCATCCTCTGTAACCTCTTCTTATGAAAAACCATGTGAACACAGTTATACAATCTGTCTAACTTAAATCTGTTTGCTCTGCTGAACCTGAAGCCTTTTTGCACTTCACTTATGTGCTTTACATTTTCTGAAATGAACAACCTCAGATCTCAGCCAGATTTAATAAAAAAATTTAAGGAGTCAGCAGAGCGGTCAGAATTGTGTGGTTCAGCTGGAGGACTGTCTGGGTTGAAGGCGCAGTGCAGTTAAGGATTTCAGTAAGGCTTAAATGAATTGCTATAGTACTTTTGGTCTTGTCTGCAGGCAAACATCACCTCGAACTGAACAGGTGATGTTCCTTTTTATACAAGTCTGTGATGAGTGAATTGAAGAGGTTACAATTTAAACAATACTTCATGAGCTGTCTTTTTTTTTTTAAGCTATGTTAAAGTTTAGATAGTTTGCATACCTACAGTGTCATTATATTGGAATATTGACTGCTTTGGCTCTATAATAATAATAATAATTAAAAAAAAAAACATATTGTTCTGTTGCAACAAATAGTCCAGGATATTCCAAGGTATGGGCTGGTATTGCTACGTGGCATAGTATGAAAATGTCAGTTTACCACTAATTACACAAAAATACTGTTATTTTTAGCATTATCTAGAGAGTCAGTGTTCAGGATTTTGATTGATTTCCAATCTCAACACTACTTTACTTTAAACCCAGAGTGCCTGTTGGTAATACTGTAAAAGATTAAGACATATATTTATATTTAACAAATAAAAAGCATAAGAAAAAAATAAACTTGTTATGCTAACATATGTAAAAGTACCCTCTCTGATCTCTGCTTTTTCTAAATTGTCTAAACTAATTTTAGCTGTTTTACATAACATAAGATCAACCTTCCTGCCATGAAAGGTAATTATTTCTATATTTTTTAAAGAAAAGCAGATGTGATGTCAGGCTTTGTGTGTGAGAAAACAGACACTGTGAAACAGTATTTTATTTAAAAAAAAAAAAAAAAAAACATAGCAAAACAGCAATCTCCACAATATAGATCACAATACAGATTTTTAAAAGGCTGACATTGGTGATGAGCTCAGGTTGAAAGATCAAGAAGAAAATATGGTACAAATATGGTTACTCTATTGATCCTTCCTGTTATGAGCTGAAAGTCTTTTACCCTTTCTCTCTCACACAACATTGAATGAGCTGCAGACAAATCTCGACAGGTCTTTAAAATACTTTAAGGTTATCTTGAAATATCTTCTGTTGTACTCTGGGTTAATTTGTAAATACCTCAATGATTATGAAAATCATTCAGAATAAATAAAGTGTTCGTTTTAGCACCACCTTGGAATAATAAACTTCCAATCATCCTATCGCTCCAGTTCAGGTCAAATACAGATTTCTCAGTGCTTCTTTATCTTAACAAAATGCTTTTATCCCAAACTAAAAATGAATAATTATGAAAATTACTCATAAAATAATGCTGGTTATTACAGTTGTAATGATAAAGTTATCTTTAAAATAATTGCAGTTAAAATAATATGTTTAAAATGTACATGTACTTACTACTTAGTTAGCATAATCAACTGGCAATTTTAGTCGTTTTCAAATACTTATTTTATACTTTTATAATAGCAGCCTGTTAATTTGTAATGTTGTTTTGTATTATTTTCCTTGTAGACAGCATCTCCTTACTTTTTGTAAGCATTATGAGCCCAAGTGGATTGTAGAGTTCATATGACAAAAAGTTAAGTCATGCAAACTCAGCTGCGCAGCTGTAGGGGTGTGTGGGAGCAGTGAGGATGTGTTGCTTTGGAAACCAGGAAGAAACAGACAGAAGAGAGGTTGATTGCTTTATGTCCCACTTATCACCAAAAGACAAGTGGAGGAGTAACATGCAGCGTTGGCAGGAGCTGTGCCTGTATGTTCGTTGGAATGTGTTTTCATGAGCTGTTTGTGAAAGAAATCAAAAGCTTAACTGTTCAAATGGTCGAGGATTTCAGTGAGACTCATTCTGGGTTGTCCATGAGCTAGAAATGTGTACAATGCAGTGGGCCTACATCCATCTTCTTCAATCTCTCACCTCACTAACTTTGTTGTCATCCTAAACAGAACTTTCATCTTGTTGCATCATAACACCATCCTGAAAATCTTAGTGTATGGAAAAAATTTCCTTTCCTAATGATGTTTTATGGCTGAATCATAAATAACTTGATGAGATTTCAAACTACTACTACTATTACCTGATCCTAATTGCATTCTTTTTTCCACCAGTCCCGCGAACAGTCGGATGATGAGCAATCTGAGGACTCAGTGAAGTTCAAAAGGCTTCACAAACTGGTCAATTCAACACGGCGAGTCAGAAAGAAACTCATCAAGGTGGAAGAGGGCAAAAAACATTCCCCTGAAGGTCTGTGATTCTGACTGATGATGAGAAACTAAAGTTTTTACAGATCAACACAAGTTTTCTTTGATATGTTAATTTGGAAAATTGCTCCCACCCATTGTACACTAATCTCTTGGTCTCTTTAGATTTTCTGAATCTGGAAACTCCCTCCTGTGAGGACAACACAGCTCTGTATACCGGAGTTCTGAAGAAGCCCCCTTTGCCTCAGGAGGCATCTCTGCCATCCCTTATCCACGACCAGCTCTCTCTGGATGGAGACACAGACAGTTTGACAACATCCCCTTCATCCAGCAGTCTGGACACCTGGTCTGGACACAAGCTAGTGAAAACCTTTAGTAAATCTTCCAGCACCCACGGTCTCATCAGGCCCCCAAGGAGAACTGCAGCCGGCTCCAGGGACGTGGGGGGATCCATCTCTGGTGTCGCGGGAAGCGGCTCTTCCTTCTCAGAACTTGATGGATGTGGACTTGACGACGACGGAAAGCTGTCACGCTCCACGACAGACAGCGAGATGAGGAAGGCGCTGAGCTCCATATCCCACGGGGTAAGTAACAACGAAGCCCTTTACGCCTTCTATGGCCTCACCAAACCTCGCCCCAAACCCCATTCCCAGTCCCGTCACCTGATTTCCCTGGATGACGGCCAGCAAGGCAGTCCCAAACATCAACCCTCCAACCGCCACCATGGCAGCTGGACCCACCGGAAACCTGACCCCAACTACGCTTATTCCACCAAGCACCTCCTGTACCAGCGCTCACGCAGTGCCAAGTCTCCCATCTCCCCCCTTTCTGTCACTCCCTCCTCTCCCGTTCGATGTGATGTAACAAAGTCTAAGGGTTTCGGGACCGGAGGCGGGGGCTGGGCATTCCCTCCCCGGAGACTGCGAGGTCGAACCGCAGTCAGCGAGCTGAACATCACCTACGTTGTAGAGCGAAGCCTGTATGGTCACCTGAACTGGGCCCAGCTGGTGCGCCCAGTTACCCTCAGCCGCGCTGAGCGCCGCTGTCTGCTTGAGGAGGACCGCGAGGTGGACAGGAAGTGGGCGGCTAGCGTGGACCGCTGCACCAAGCGTGTGCTCTTGCGCATCCAGCAGAAGTCTGTGAGTTTGGACCGTGAGGTTTAAGTCGGCCGCCGCGTGTGAGCAGGACTTGGTGCTTCAAAGTTGCAAAATAGCTCAAGGGGGTTGAGATGAGGAGAATTTATAAAAGAAAATTTTTAATAGCCTATGTTTAAAAAAGAAGCAAAATAAACTTATGAGCAGGAAACATGTAGAACTGGCACATCTGTAATTACTGTTGTGCCTTCAAACATTTACCATTCCTTCAAAGTATTTTATTGGGACTCAGCGTGATTCAACAACACAAAGAAAAACATAATTATACAGTTTGGAATCTGCAAAATATTTGAGACAGGGACTGCAGCGGAATTGGATCTAAATCCAATTTAGAGTTTGTTGCAGAATTTGATGTGCAGAAATCTTCTGCATCTAGTTGACCTTTTTTTTTTTCAAAATAGAATGGTCAAAATATCCAGTGTTTAGATGTGCAGACTTGGGAGAAATCTGCACGCATCTACAAAATATTGACTTAGATAGGCCATATAGAGATGAAACACATTTCTGAATTTTTTTTATATATATATAAAAAGGCATAGTTTTATTATTATTTTCCTTCTGCTCCACAATTATTCACCATTTCCTGTTCGATGTAATTATTTTATTAAAATCCAGATTAAACAGTAAATTTGGTCATAATGTGAACGGAATGATGAAGGGTAATGAAATCCATCAGTCACCAAAGGCATTGTAGCCTTTGGGGAGTTACTTCTTCTATGACCTCTAAGTGAAGGTTTTAAGCTTCCATTCTCTATTTTTCAGATGAATATGAAATGATTCGTTAATCTGCGTTGTCCCACTCGGGAGGTTAAGTTCCATAAGAGCCTTTTATAATGTCAGCTCCCTGAGGAACATGCACACTCTCACTGTCGCACTGATCCCTGTGGGTGTAGAGGATGTTACACAAGCTCCGTGCTGCTCATTCTAAAACACAGCACGGCACACAAACTCGAGCTTAAAGACAGATTCATTGAGTGACCTTATTAAATCAGCTTCAGCGACTGAGCAGACTTTATGCCTATCAGTTTTCAAACTAATGCTATAGGCCAAAAATAGCATAAAAAAATGGGATAGGAAGAAACGTTTGATCCTACAGGCGTTGCAAATGGGAGTAATGAGGTTTTTGATGAAAATAGTCCTATTCAAAGCATCAGCCTTCTAACTGAAGAAGAGGCAGTAACAAGAGGAGTGGGTGGTGGTATAGCAGAGCTATCCTGCAGCTTTGAGGGTACCTGAATCCTGTCATGTTCTAGTGAAGTCACTGGAGATCGCTCTCATCCAGATACTCTCCGAACCCACTTTTTTTTGTTGTTGCTTTTAATCTTCTTTTGTGGCTCGTGCCTCTACTGCAGATGTCGCTTTTTTTTGTCGTTTTTGTTCTATTTATATTTTTATTAGAAATATATATATATATTCTTTCTGGTAGACATTTTTTCTGGATGCATGTCCATTTCATCAAGCATCACCATTATTTTCTTTTCTTTTTTTCATTTTGTTCTCCAAACTGCTTTTTCTCACTAGCTGTGATGCAAGCGGCAGCTGTGGACATCCGATACAACAGCTTGTCGATGTGCAGGGCTGTCTCAGTGGGGAAATGTTTGTTCTTTCTAGGCGGGACTAAACTCTCGGTGAAGTTGTTTTAAAAACGCTAGTAAAAGAACAGCTACCATCATCAACCCCCACTGTGCTCAGAAGCTTTATAATTGTCATTCTGAATTTTTTTCGTGTGTAACATCATAAAGTCAAAGACAGTTTTTCTTCACGCCATTAGCCCCACACCCTTCTGTGTTTGCTTCTGTGTTGCTTATGGTTTCTAAAATTTTGGAAAAATTAGTTACACCGAACAGAATTTAATTTTAATTTTAGAAACATTGATTTCCCAACATCCCATTTTCTCTTAGAAATAAAATCTGCACAACAAGATACCCTCTCTTCTTGCTTGATAAAATGAATAAATTGAAGAAACTATAATTTCTAGAACCAGCCTAATGTGACATAGCTGTCTCTCAGAAAGAACTGCATGTGCAGCACATCACAAGATATTTAATCGGCCTTTTACAATAAATATCAGCTTTGTCCACTATATTTAAGAAGACAAAGATCTTATTTACTGTTATGTTTGACTGTTAAATCCTGCTCTGATTTATTATAACTGTACAGGAGCCTTAAGGCTTTCTGTATCAATGTAGTAAGTTAGTAACTATATTAACAGCAGAGGCAGCATCACATTGTGTGTAAGATAGAGCAGTTTGCATTATATTACACCTCAAATTCCACATCAAAGAGTGTTTTTGCCAGTGTGATCTTGCGTATGGAGCATTCGTGGATTGGAAAAACATCTGACTTTTTTGGTTTCTGATTGGCAGATCGCATGTAAAGGACTAAGCTTAAAAATCATTCAATTACAGTCACCATCGGATTTCTCTGTGCATCTCTAGACAAAGTACCTATTTTGTCTGACCACAGATAAAACTGCTTGATCATAAAAAAAGTTTTGTGTTGTCAGGATTTTGGAATCAGGTTGATATTGCAGCTTTTCACATGTAAACTGCAACAATTACTTCAATATGTGGGAAAAGTTTAGAAGTGTTTTCTTTTACCACATGATGAAAACTTCTTAAGTGTGGTGTTTTCTCTGGAGAAGCAAGTCATAAAGCCCTCGAGGAGCCAACATTATAACAGCTCATTTACTTAAGAGCGTGCTCTAACCCACATTTGCACAAAGGATTTTTTTATACTACTTTGTTACATCATGTCTGTTGGCCATCTTCAGTCCTGTATGACATCATGTTACTTACATACAATCCATACAGCCGTATGCATTACTCCAACTACTGCCTGTGTTCAAGCCAAGCATGAGTCATTGTGTGCAGATTGGTTGGGTGTTGCTTCTTTAACATGACCTTCTGAGCGTGACTCATTTGCTTGTGTTTTGGCTCCCCCCACACAGAGAACATGCAGCTTCGGGGGCTTTGACCTGTCCAACCGTTCTCTCCATGTGGTCAACGCAGCCTCCGAGGCCAATGTAAGAGCTGGAGCCCAAGCTTAATTCCCCTTTCACAATTAACTATCTTCAGTTTTGACCCTTACTGCTCTCGATTAGCCTTATTTTCCCTTTTATTTTTCCTTGCATGTTCCTTCCCTTTCTCTCACAATCATGTTCATCATCTGCATTTTATTCTCATTGAAATGACAGAATAAGGAACAGGAGGCAATATACAGAGAGGTGGTTAAATCTCCCAACACCACTCGGATCTCCCTGGGCAAGAAAGTCAAGTCGGTGAAGGAGACGATGAGGAAGCGCATGTCGAAGAAGTACAGCAGCTCGCTGTCTGAGCAGGTTAGACGGACCGAACTAGACGCACACATGGAAGTCCAAATATTATCAACCACAGCCTCTCTTGTTTTAAGGAAAAAATTGTCATATTCAGACCTTGAGAACAACTGAAGCATAGCTTTAGTTGAAATTAAACAGCTTGCAAAAATAGGTGGTTTATGTTATATGTATGCAAGTGGAGCAAACATGTGGATGATGTTTGTAGTGAAACCCACATGTTCTGTCCACAGACTGTGAGTGGGTGGAAATATTTGTATTAGACACAGAACAAAAAGATTTTGATTTCTCTCCCTGCACTCTTCTTCTTGGACCCAGTATGTTGGGTGGGGAGTGTTTTTTCCACGTTGAGCTCACATAATAGTGACGTAAGTGTCCCCTGAGCTCACGGTCTTCTTAGGAATTGAAAAGCGAATACAGGCTGCCTCGCTTAGTCTGGACAAATTTTAGGTGGGGGTAGGGAAGTGTTTAGTGGCTTTGACACTTGTTCAGCTGTAGAATCTGTCTGCATTATGCATTATATGCATTATGAGCATTATTACACACTGTAAAGTGACTATAGTTCCCAAAACTATAGTCACTGGAGTTGATGGCCACCTGAGCCATCCAGCATTTAAAACTTTAAGGTTTTGGTCAAATGTAAGTTAAAGAAAATTATTACACCAATTTAAAGTGGGCATTATTACTCCAAACAAGTTAGCACAGCTACTAATAGAATGCTGCAGAAGAAGAAAAGTCATAAAGTAGTAGTGTTAGACTGAAAATGTATAGTATTACAATTGGTTTCACTTGATGTCTGACCTTATCTATTGAGCCAATTTGACACAGAACAAAAATATTTATTTTATGGTTTAAGATAAAGGTTCCAAATATATTTATGTAAGAGCAGAATGTATTCTCATTAAACAAGCATCATACATATTCATCCCTTTTTTGTCTAAATACCCCTTGGGTGGAATGTTGTCATAGATTTATATAACAAGACAAAAACATACCAGAATACTTTTCATCATGTTGCTGTTGTAGCTAAAAGAATAAGATGTAAGTAAATACGTAGTTTGTTTTTCTGAACAGCCACAAATGTAGTGAATTTTGACAGTTTTTGCCAAGATGTTTCAGCTATTCAGTAGACCACAGTGCCACCTTGTGGATTACTTCAACATGTGCAACTCATGATGTCAGTCTTAAAACTAGTTCAGTGTCATGTTGATAGGCAGCTATTTAAGTGTACTAAATAATTCTGTAAAGTCCAATTAATAATTTGAAGAACACAGCTAGTTGTTACAGTTTCAAATAAACTTCTGTTGCTTCAGTTTTTGAACATCTTTTACCCGCCCCCTCTGTTGATCTTTCATGTTTCTTTCCTGTTTTCTCTTCTCTTCGTATTCCATTATTCTCCCATCTACATTCCCTTCCCTTCATTTGCATCCTTCAGTCCAGTCCTGATGGAGCCCCTGGCTCCCCACAGTCTCCTTTGCCAGACACCGACTCCTTGGAGAAACCCAAACTGAAGGCTGGAGGCTCCGTGGAAAGCCTGCGCAGTTCACTCAGTGGCCAGAGTTCAATGAGTAAGAACTTATTTTCAGGGTTTTTTAGGAGACTGTGAGTGGGGAGACATTCCCTAAAATCATAGCCCCAGTGTTGGAATGAAAGGAAGTTGTTTGAATTACCCACTTTGTGTGTTTGATTTGAGGATGACACATAAGATTATAAGATTATAATATGGTTATATAACCAAATATGATTTTGAAGCCTGATTTCACCCTTTAAATCATAGAACTGCCAACTGTATTTTGACCTCTTGTTTTATTTTTACTAATTTCATAACCTCCATCTTTTTTTATCTGGTCTGTCGACAAATTTTCCTTACAGCCGTGATTTGGTGGGAACTTTTCTTTTTGGTTTCCTCACCACAGACAGAAATGGAGTAAAAAATTGGGAGCTGTATGAAATAATCATAACATCCAACCTGTCATCATAAAGTTTCCTGACACTTGCGTTTTATGAACTAGCGTCCATAAAGAGATGGTGTTTAGAAGAAGGGCTTAGTCAAAATTGGCTGTGTTTATGTGTGAGGGAAGTCTGCATTTAATTGTCTATTTTTTAACTAAATTTATTGTTGTAAAAAGGTGGCCACTGACATGTTTTCTTCAGTTTTAAATAAATGTTTATATGTGTGCATGTTTGAATTCAGGTGGTCAGACAGTGAGCACCACTGACTCATCAGCCAGCAACAGAGAGAGCGTGAAGTCGGAGGATGGGGACGATGAAGAGCCGCCCTACAGGGGACCATTCTGCGGCCGCGCTCGAGTCCACACCGACTTCACTCCCAGCCCCTATGACACCGACTCCCTTAAACTGAAGGTGGAGACTTTCTGTTCAGTTCAGGATACATCCAAATGTATAGATTATTGATATTTCACTCAATCTTTTCAGTTGTTACTCAGCTTTAACCGTCATTAGTCAAATTTCATAACTTTACTTGAAGAACAAATGGAAAATGAGTAAAGATTGCATTTGCAAAAACAATATATTTAAGAGAACAAGTATGACAAATTAAGTACAGCATTTAAATTCGATGTCTTATTGAACAACCTTCAATAACACAACTTTAAGCAATCTTTTCTCTACGAGTTTATTTTGCAGTTGTGGAAGAGTTTTAAGATGCATCTATTTCACAAGATCCAGCAGACTTCACAAAATCTTGACTTTAAAACAAAAATAAAAAATTTTTGTCAATTTGTTGCAGATATGCAATTTGTGCTGAGAAGTTGATGGCCACTTGAGCCATCCAGCATTTAAAAAATACATTCTGATTTTTCATGGAAGAAAGCATTAAAAAGCAGATTCTTTGTACATAGGTATATGTTGTGAGTGCAGATTATTTCCTACATGATGGTAAGCATTGTAAGATTACCATCTTTCAATTCGTTCAGGTTTATTTCATACACGCAGAAATTGTATAGAACATTGTATAGTGTTGATCATTTTGTTGAAATTCGCTATTGATTGTTGCCTGTGTCACTTTCAGTACCTTTTAACCGACAATTGTTTGGTTTCCACAGAAAGGGGATGTGATTGACATCATCAGCAAGCCCCCCATGGGAACATGGATGGGTCTGCTCAACAACAAAGTTGGCACCTTCAAGTTCATCTATGTGGACGTGCTGATCGAGGAAGAAGAGAAGCCTAAGAGGCCCATTCGAAGGAGGAGGAAGGGCCGACCTCCCAAGCCTACATCGGTGGAGGAGCTGCTGGAGCGGATAAACCTCAAGGTGGGCTACTAACCATAGCAGAAAATAGAGCTAATACCTAATTAAATATTTTTAGTGTATTATTAACACATTTTTCAAAATAAAAAAAGGAGTCGTTACTATGTTTGTCTGTGAGACAAATATAGTCTCCCCAATTACAGGGTGCACTGCCTTCAACATCTGATTTGACACTGATCCACAAACATTAGCGCCACCATTGGGTCAACCGCACCCTGCTCCCGGCGCACTATCATCTCCTCCCACCCAGTCAACCAGAGGGCATCCGGCTCCGCAAATAGAAATAGAAATGAGACTTCCTGTAGCTTTGTCTTGTTTTGTCTCCGGCAAACCCAACTGCAGACTCACAGATTAAAGTTGCTGGAGCTAAACTGTGTATCTGCTGCTTATTAATCCATCACAACATTAGAGTTTAATCGGTCAGCACCAGATTCTTAGCCGAGTTAAATTAACTCAGCTAATTTAACTGAGTTAAATTAGCTGCCCACTGCTTAACAACATATTTTAAGCCTGAATGCTTTTTATTGCTTAGAAAGTGATTTCCTTTTTATCATATAAATCACTCTGTTCTGTGGTTTGATGCACATGTCAACTTAAAAAATGACAAACCATGGATTGAATAAGATTTACTTAGTTCATTTTAATATTAACAGTTAAATACTACAATTCAAACTGATCTCAGTAGGACCACATTTTTTCTGACCATGTAGATGCATCTTGTTTCACCAAATATGTTTAATCTGACCTCCTTACTTCTACAAGTTTATATGAATAAATCTATGAGGCATCTAAAATACTTTGTTTGCACAACTGTAGAACAAAAGTGGAAGTGGTTTGACTGATGTCAGATGACTTTGACGTTTTTAATGCTGCGTCAGGGCATTGGCTTTGGATGTGACCTAGGGTTACTTTGATTTCATTCTTATATTAAAAGCAATGGCTTTCTTTTGTCTAATAATTATTTTTCTTCTTCAAAGTATTATATTTGCATGTTTTCGTCTCTCCACATCCTGACACAGGTTCTTCTCTCTCTATTTCATATCCTTTCCACAGGAGCACATGCCCACGTTTTTGTTCAACGGCTACGAGGACCTGGACACGTTCAAGCTGCTGGAGGAGGAAGACCTGGATGAGCTGAACATCAAGGATCCTCAGCACAGAGCTGTGCTGCTTACAGCTGTGGAGCTCCTGCAGGAGTATGACAGTGAGTAGAATAGAGCTCAGATGTCGACTTTTTCGTTTGTTTACTCATTTACCTCCTTATGTCTATATTACCTCAAAAACAGACATTGTGGAATGATTGGATGTTGTTCAGACTTTTCTGCAAGCACATTCATAGCTTTTCACCTGCATGTTTTGTGATAAATTACTCTTGTACTTCAGTACTTGCATAGATAGTTGCACTATATATGTTCCAAAGCTGTTCTGAACATTGGCATTTTTACCTGATCAACTCATCAGCATTAAGAGACATGGTTTCAGCTAAAAAAAAATATACATAACTGAAAGTGTTATACACAGTCACTTAACTTTCTTAGAAACTTTTATTTCACAGTAATAAAATCCAGTCTGACCCTAACTGGAGATAGGCACCAGCAACCCTCCTGACCCCAGTAAGGGACAAGGGTGTTAGAAAATGGATGGATGGATGGATGGTCTCTCACTTTAAATCCCAATAAAATAAAATGAAGAATGTGCTTGTAATGTGATAAAAAAATGAAAAACTCTCAGTACTCTGAAGGCACATTTTTCCTTGAAAAATTTCCCTGCGTTTCCAGGCAGCAGTGATCCAGAGCGTAGCGGATTGTCAGGTTCCCAGGAGAAGCTGCTGTCAGAGGGCCGAGGCCTTGTGGGGGACTCCCCGAGGGACTCAGGTTGCTATGAGAGCAATGAAAATCTGGAAAATGGTAATGATTGCTTTACTTAGTCCAGCCATCTTACCCTGACCCAATAGGAGTTACTTCTTTATCACACCTCACTATTTCCCTTCTTCAGTTTCCTTCCCTGCTCCACTACTTTCTAAACGTTTGCATAGCAACCTTCTCTTCAAATAAGCTTTGATACCAATTTCATCTCTGAGTCTTGCCTGTTTCTCTTAACCCTTTTTTGTATGGGTGCTTTAGAATTTTTAAAAAAGCAACCTTTGCTTTCACTGCACTCTCTTCACCCCTCTTTCCACCCTGTAGGCGTTCTGTGCCGTCAGTGCCAAACTCCGATTGTAGCTGTGAGGGAGCCCGGCTCCAGACCTCTAAGCCTAGTCCACCCCACATTGTTGGGAGCACAGAGGGAGAGACTTGGCCCAGTATGCAGAACTGTTTTGATGAGGGCAAACTCCCTGCCCAGCTGTGGACATGTGTTCCCTACCGGCCCAAATGTGGCTGAAAGGCCTATAGATGGATATCAGGAAGATGAATATGAACTCGTAGAGTATTTCTGCTGAGGGTTGTGTGGATGTGACAGGCATAAATACAAACAGACTAAAATCTTGCAGTGTAGTTATGTCAGAAGATGCTTTTTTGTTTCCTTTAAGTTGTGAATTTTATCAGTTATAAAGCCATTCAGATCTGTGCTATAATTTATCTTTGCCAATTTTTGTGTTTATAGGTGAATATATTGCAAAGTACAATATATGCTTAAAGTAATGAAAATATTTTTTATTTATAGTGTGAAGATTGTAAAAGAGTGATTATAAAATATTGCTAAGGTCTCATTTTTTTGTTTGGTTTTTCTTTTCTAGACACTGTTTCTCTGCATACGCTGCCTTTTGTCATTTAGCACATCAATTTTTCCATCTTCATTTTTCATAAACCACTGCTTTATCTTATTTTTTTATCTTTACAGCTCCAGGATAGATACTAGCTTCCCCTCCATGTGTAATGTGTCATTTGGCCACAACAGTAAAGTGTGCAATCTGCCAATATAGATCTAAAAGATTGTTCAATAAAAATAATAAAAGGGACTCCGGTGCTGCTTTTTTATTTTTGTTTTGCCTCTTTTTCTTGTCTGTTTTTATTTTTCTTTCATGCCGCTAAGCTCTTCACAAGCAAACTGCATAACATATTTTAATATTCAGCATTTCCTTCTGTAATTACAGGCTTCCACAGCTATACTTAATTTACAATCCACCTACCTTTGTTGCTTTTATTTGCAATTAGACCTAAAGATGCACCAACCAGTTTAGTGGAAGATTTCACAAAAAGAGAAAAAAGGCTTCCTGCAAGTCAGAAAATTTGTTGGTTTTGCAAGATAAGCCAGAAATGAGATATAATCCTCCAGTGTATAAGCTCAGACACCAAAGACACATGTACAAATTGAGATTGTACACAACTGTGTGCTAGTGGTTTGAGACAAACTGTCTGTAGAAATAGTTTTTATACAAGTGGCAGCCATGTTGGACTTTGAACTCGAGGCTTCCCAAAGACCTTTGCCCCTCAAAGTTGGAATTACATCTTTGGAGAGGCTTAATTATTGTATTTTCCAAATAGGAACTGCGAAAGTATAACTTCTTGTCATAATTCTTGTTAGTCAGATAAAACATACAACAAAAGGTTTTGTCATACATGCAAATATATTTTTTTCTATATTTCTGAAGATTTTTGCACAAGTCTCGATTCCTGATTTAAAAAATATATATATATTTTAAATATGGGTTTCTTCCTCATGCCTGTTGTACCTCCACTGTCTTATTTTTTAACCGTCCTGAATGGAAAGAGCTAACCTTAAATCTTCGGTCTGCAACAACTTCAACACAAAAGATTGGTCACAGCACAGCCTGTAATGGAAGATTCTATAAGTCAAAACAGTCTAAAGCTGGAGGTACTAAGCTATTTATTACTACCTCGGATGGGCTGTAACTCATTACATTTGTGACAAATACAGGATTGTACTCTCAGCTTTAATTAAATTTGACCAGATAAATTATTTGTTTTAGTTAATAATAGCATCACTTAAGCTCTCACTTCATTGATTGAAAAATACAAATGCTGTGGAGGCCTGAACACTTTTCTCAAACATGTCTCATTTCTCTTTTTAGATGAAGCACATCTTCCATACTATCATGTGTTCTGTTGAAATGCATTTATAAGTTTAGTAGATGGCTATTGATGTTAACAATAATGCTGGATATTTGCTTTATTTATTTTCTAGAGTATATTAATAAATTAGGATATTGTGATTGCATTGATTTAGCTGTCAATATAATTTAAACTTTATCAAGTTAGTGATGATCTAAAGGTATTATATCAACTATGATGCTTCAAGAAATATCTAATTATGCTCTGATATAAATTACAACTGAACTGTCTTTTGTAATCTCACATCAATTACTGACCTTAAAAAAAAGTTACTGTCCAGCTGTGGATCTACTGTTGGAAATCTGAGAAGAACATTTAGATACAGGCACCATTAAATATTTTAGATATTAGTGCTAATTAGACATTTTGTATCTCTCATGACACTTTTTAAAATCTATGTGGCTTTCCTCCATTTCATTCATCCATTTCGCTTTGTAAGCTAAAAGACAAACGGTAAGTTTTTGCATCCTCTTTCTAAAAGAGTCCCATCCAAGTATCTTTATTTAGAAATTGGTATTTTGGCAACAGCCATTCAGTCGCTGACTGAGTCAAAAAGCTGATTTGATTTGTCACTCTTAGGCTCTTTAAATATTTGCCTTTGAAAAAGTTTTGAACAACAATATCTGATCATTTTGAACCACTTGGTACTGGCTGTCTTGGTAAAATAAGTAACAATGCAGTGTTTGAGTTGCACTTATATTTTTCACACATTTGTTTTGATTTTGTCAATAAAAATCTTACTACATTTAAGTAATATTTAATTTGTTAAACTGTGAACCTTTGACTACCACTCAGAGAGGCACACTAATTTCAAAAGAAAGATCAACATTGATTGATTTGATGCTTTATTACAAACATGTTGTGTTTGCCTAGTCATTTATTTTTTAAAAACAAAAAGAAAAAAATCTTTGTATGAACCTCAGTTTTAAGCATGGACTTTTATTTTACAGGGAAAAACAGAAAAGCATCCCGTTCCAGTCGCTCTTCAGCGGGTATGCAGTCTCCAGACTACCCTACACTGCCTATGACTCTTTCTACTGAGGCTCTGCAACAGAATGGCAAAAACCAGCGATCAAAGTTCCCTAAAAGTTTCTTCATCAAGCCTTCCCTGAAAGGCTTCAACTTACTGGGTCTCCGCAAAACACAGAAACACTCCCCCATCCCGGCTAGCCGCAGTTGTGAGGACCTTGATGGTCTCCCACAGCCGTCTGGACTCTGGAAACGTTCTCACTCTTTGGGAGATCTACACAACATTGAGCAGAAGGATGATCTGAATGTTGTGGTTAAAACAGCAAAGGAAGTAGCCAACAGCCCAGTCAAGGTCTACAGGGAGGAGCGTTCTCCAACCCAAAAAGGGACACCGGCAGTAAGTCCTAAAGGAAGGTCTGTTAGACCACCCATACCCTCCCAGCTTCCTCTCCGCTACCAGTGCCCAACAGTCCAGCCTCCCAAGCCTCTTTCTAGTCCCACTCCAAGTCCTCCTGATTCTAGTGCTAGTGGAGAAAGGATCATCCTGACACATCCCAAAAAGCCTCCCATTCCTCCTCCTGTTCCTGCCAAAAAATCCAGAGAAAGACTAGTCAATGGAGTTCGTCACCCGTCTCTCTCCCTGCCCTCCTCTCCGTCCCCCACCGCCTCACCCTCACACTCCGTCAATCGTTCCCAACCGAGTAGCCCCTTAATCCGCAGCAGCAGCCCAAGCCCTGTCCTCAGCGCCCCAGCTCTCCCTGCTAAGACCCTCAGTCCTCCTCCCAGTCCATGTGCCACTTCATCGGCATCATCTATAGGGGAAGATTCAGGCTCCCCACCAGCAGTGCAACCTCCCTGGCTGTCGGACCTTGGAGGTAAAATGGCTGTGACGAGGAAGCTCTCTCACACTAAGATGAGTCCCGATCTGCACACCCTTCTGGAGCAACGACTGCAGGCTGAGAGCATTGATCTGACAGAGGAGCCTTACTCTGACAAGGTTAGAAAAGCAGCACTACAAAAACAAGTTTAGAAAATCAATCTAAGAAAAACTACACACAGAACACACAGATTTTCACATTGAATTTATTCAGTAGCTATTAATTTTTAGCCGCATAAAAATGTTAGGTAATACGTTAGGGTCTGAGTTGGCCCAAAACCATCCTCCAAGCCAGCAATAGGCACTAGAGAGTGCTTTGCTTCTTATTAAGAATATAGATAGAAAAGCAATTATGCTGCAATTATACACTCTCAGAAGTTAAATATTTATTCTTAAAATAATGTTGCACCAAATCTAGCGATTTATGGTTGCAAATCAGAAAACATGTGAGGTTTATGAAAGGATGCATTACCTTCTGGTAGCTTTAAAATATTATCTGCATCATATTCATGAATAAATTATCTGTAGTGCAGTGCAAATAAATAGTTTATACTTATATTTATTTTTGAGTGTGCTTGCTTGGAAAGCAAGCACACTCAAACTGTCACAATGCTAAGAAAAATTATATAGTTAACACAACTGAAATTATATAGTTAATACAACTGAATTTTATCGGGTTCTGCTCAGAGCGCCATAAAATGCTGGGTCAGTTCTCTTTGGGTAAATTCACAAAAATATTTCCAGTCATATTTTCCACAGTTAATACAAAAAAGTTGGATACAAAACCACTTATAGGCTATACTTGTCTGGCGTCAAACTCCTTTTAGCACCCTCAGGGCTGTAACATGCTTAGCTTCACTCAGTCATAATTTGAATGCAGCTCTGTTCCAAATTGTTCTGTTTTATGGCAATAAAACCCAGGACAACAGGAGCAGAGTATAACCTAAAGCCTGTGTGTTTCTTGTTTGTATGGATGGTTTATGATGTCGAGGTATTTATTTGCTAAGAGGTTGTATGTGTGTGTTGATAAATACGCTGCCTGGAGCTGAGAAGGAAAGATTGTGGCTTTGCCCTCTTTGTGATGCGGTTGAAACTGCTAAGTTTATAGGCTGGATCTCACCGAAGGCAGACGGAATCGTAAAAACCTTTGGCACTCACCAGACTCCAGGCTCAGCCCCTGAAACATATTGGAAACTCTAATTCTGACAGAAAAACAAACACAAATTCAAACAGACTGGGGCATCAAGGGGTGAGGTCTGAAATAGTGTCGAAGAGCTCAAAACAGCTCTGCTGGATTGCTATTTATCAGCAGTGAAGAGGTGCAGAGTTAAGAGGCACTAAACTTAGCTAAACTTGTGCTAAAGATTAATATACCTTAATCAGGGCAAATAATATATATATGAAATAAACTTTAAATATTTGCACTTTTCATATTTAATTATCTTGTTTTACATACATTTCTATATCTAAAAATGTCCTACATTTCAAAAATTTTAAGTATTGAGTTGGAACCACTTTCAGTAGCTGCAATAACATCTCCAATCAGATATTGATACTGACTGACTTGATAAAATAAGTAACTTTTGAGTCTTGTAACTTTTGGTGGGTATTTTGTTGATGAAAGTAGGAATTGGGATAAAGATAGAATATAGCCATTGGTTACCTTCCTTGATGTCTGCTTATGTATATCTGTTTGAAAACAAAAAAAAGAAACCCTGATTCTTTTGGGTTAAAATGTTTCCATTTTCTTAACCATATCCCTCTTCACATTCTTCATGCAGCACGGCCGATGTGGCATTCCACAGGCACTGATCCAGCGTTACTCAGAGGACTTGGAGCAGCCAGTCAAAGACGTGGCCTCCAGCATGGATCAACTCAGAGTGAAAGAACTACGAAAACAGCACCGCATGGCTGTAAGGCAACATGTTATTTACCTGAAAATTATTACTGTAAAATCATTTTAATAGAGAATTGTTGTCTTGGAGATGTTCAAGATAGACTTGAATTTATTTTTGATTAGTGGCAAAGAGGGTTCTCAAAACTGTTTCATTTAAAGGGTCTTATTTACCATTAGTTCACCATAAATAAATTGGGGACCGTAAACACTCCCACAATAGTCACTCCAATGCAGTACATTACTGTCCATCGGTGGGGAAATACTGTATATTCAGAGTGCACTGTAATTTGAGAACTCCTGTAAAACTAATGTATTCCTCCATATTTCAGATCCCCTCCGGAGGTTTGACAGAGATGTCCCGGAAACCCGTTAACTTGGGCAACATCAGCACAGTATTTGATTGGCTCGTTTACATTGGTCTTCCCATGTATGGCCCATCTTTGGCGGCGGCGGGTGTTGACACGCTGAGTCGCGTGGCCTTGCTAACGGAGAGCAGCCTGAGGGATGCCGGGGTGCGGGACGAGAGGCACACTCGCCGCCTTATCAGCGAGGCCCGACTGGTCATCGCGCACAGAGGAATGCAGTCCTAATCACAAGCCCAATCGCCGTTTCATAACATAACCTGGAGGTGGCCACACAACTAAGTGAGCACAACACTAAAGTACATTCAAAAAGAGCTATCCCGTCTTTAATGTTTACGGTGTTAAGAGCGAAGAGAAGATATAAGATGCCTTTAGAAAAATAAATCAAGACTGACTACTCTGTTGGTTTTCTTCCATTTTAAGGACATTCCTAAAGTCTTCAATTACAGATTTTGATCTGCCTTTAAGAACGATAGCACACTCTTTGTAAGATTAAAATTATTTTCTTTTTTTCTTTTTGTTAACTATGTTAATGGTTTACTTCCTACATATTCCACAGCTGAACCATTTTTTTTTTATTTTTTACAGCAAGGCAGGTCAAAGTCTGAATGAATGAAATCACACCAAACAGTGGATTACAGGTGGCTTATTTTATACCATGTTTCTGTATTATAGCACAAAGTACAACTGAATTCCAAAAGGATTTATATGTTTAATTTTGGGTTGCTTTTGGAAGGTAGAAGCCCTGTTTCAGGCCTGTTTATAGTCATTTGAAAAAAACAAAAGTAAAACAAATGATGTCTTTATATTTCAACTTTTATGATACATCTTTTTTCAAGGCATACTATGGTGTGTGGTGAGTCTTACAGAAAGCTTTGTTTGCTGCAGTAATCACAATCAGCTTTTACTGAAGTACATTCCTCAATGTGGAAAGGGTCACTTGAAATTGCCTTACCAATATGAATGAATAGCTACAAGAAGCTGTGCAAAAACATGCAGGGCTTTTTCTTCATCTGATTGTCTGTCGAGAAAACTTTTTTAAAATATATGTACATAATTACTTTGGCGGTGCACATGGACCAAAGAGCAAGACGAGAAGTCCCCCCATGTTGAAACTCCCTTGACCATGTTGGAATACATTGGAAGTACATCTTCCTAAAGAAAAACAAAGATTCAGCTGAGATCTTAACCATCACATGTGGATTCCACTGGTCTGTCTACACATTGGTGAGCACATTCAGGAATTAAAGTATCGTCAAACGTTTAATCATTGCCGGCGCAGGATTGGACCCTTGCCACGCAAAGATGGGAATAAGCTGTCAAGCAAACTGTCTCAAAATTCAGGGACCTTCTGAGAGGAGTCGGACTGTTAGAACGTTATTGAGAAGAAAATAACTAAGAACATTGGGTTGTGCATTCTGCATGAAACTGAGCAAACAAATATTCCCCCTGTGTGTTTCTCAACTGTTTAAAATCATATTTCTCGTTGCCAGTACTGGACTGAAGACTTATTCCATCCGTTTGTTTCGTTTATAAACTCTGACCAGCTGCTGTTGCTGAGCTTGTTTCTGCAACTGGCGCTTGATGTGGTTATTTGATGCCTTCTTCTCTCATCAATCAAAGTGGTGCTCTGGGAAAGTGAGGATGGAGTCACAGTTTAAACAAGTGAGACCCAGGAAGCGTTCTGTAAAAGAATGAAAATACTGACACTGTAAATGCACTTTAGATGGTTAAACTACCAGTTTTATAGGTAAGATTGGCTACATATTTTCACAGGTCCCCAAATGGACATGAATGTCAGGTATTGTAAAGGATTTTAATGAGTTATGCTGGGATTTTTTTTTTTTCTATAAGTTCCCAATGCCAATTTACCAATCATGTGTTAACCTCCAGTTACTCATTTTCAGCTTTCAGTCTTATGAAACTAAATTCTTGATTCCATACATTAAATGCTTTGCTGAAGTTGCACATTCTCTATGTGTAATTGATGTTGTATTAATAACTTATTTCTTTTTTTTATTATTCATATCAACTGTAATTAGCTGTATCATATAAATAGCAATACCTTCCTGCACATTGCTCAGTAAGGAACTACAGTATGTATTGTAAAATACGTGTACAAATGATTTAATTTGGTTTTCGTCTACTTAATGATTGTCCATACAGATTTTGCTTGTGTAATGAAACAACAAAAAGTAATGTCCATAACTATTTGTCTTTCTGAAATATAAATAATAAATTGTTTCTTGCTATACATTGACCATCTAGCAGTTTCTGCTCTTGATATGGGTGACATGGCTCTCAGTGGAGAGTCTCAGAATTGTCCTGGAAGCCATAACCATCCAATGAGTTTAGCCATTATTTTTTACTGTGGTGCATTTCCATGTCCATTCAATAAGGTATGGGCTCCTCCTAGTCTCGGGCATTTAAAGGGGACACAAAAGCACCATGTAAGCTGGAAGTACAACTGAAAAACAGGCAGTAAAGGAAGGATGTGTGCATGACTCTTTTTTTTTTTTTTCTAGTCAATTTAATAAACTGGGGCACTGCAATTTTGCACAAACATTTCTAAATAGGAGACTAAAATTAAAAGCATGTGGATTCGCAACAGAAGTAATACAATCGCTTCTTTTATTTAAAACCCATCTGCTAGACATACTGTATTATTATCTTATATTGGCTTTTAGTAGTAGCACTTTATTAAAACTAAAAATAACAAATTATTTGTACCCATGTTTGCTTTATTAGCATCATTGCTCTGTTGGATTTTAAAAAAATAATAATCCTTTTGGAACCATCATTAACTCTGCAGGGTGCCTTGTTTGACTGTTTTAGTCATGATTCTGTAGTCAAAAGCACTAAAGCTTTTTCCTCTTATTCATCTTGACTCTGAGAAAAGTACGGACCAGACCTGGAACCCCACAGCGTAATATTTTGTCACAGACAATTTTACTCGCTTGACATTTATCTGACTTGATGCCTGGGAATCCTCTGACTTCATTTGATAAGAATTACAAACACAGTGACATTCCAGCATGCACTGATCTGTCTAAATTTTGTGTCCTGTACGTAACCTGTTCCTTTTGTAAAGACAATGTTGTCAAATAACTTATCCCATGTGATTTTTGACAAAGTGTATCTGAAGTGTCTGTAAAGTGTTTTTAGGGTTAAGCAGAAAAATTCAGCTTTTTATCACTGCCAGGTCCAAGTATTATTCTGATTTCACTAAACACTAATTATTGTTAGACGTAAACTGGATTACATAGCTGCTTACTTCTAAAGCCACTATGTAATCCACTATGTTTAATCCAAACGTGGTGAGACATTTTTTTTCAAATGTGCATTGCTAATGAGGATTCCAAATTAGGTCCTACAACATAAACTGAGTGTGTGAAGTAGAGCAAATTCAACAAAACTTCAACTGATTGCATACCATCACATACAGACAAATAATTCAGATATAATTACTTATTTTAGCTATGGTAGAAGCTTCCTCAAACTACGTGGGCAGCATGAATGTTGCACATGTTTTGAACATCAGAACCTGTCTTTCCTTTCCTTTTTTTTTTTTTTTTTTTTTTTTTTGGTGGAGAGGGCAAGGGGTGACTAAATACATAAACTCTAATTCTAGCTGGATGTTTGAACACTCCTATTGGTGGATTTGTTGTTCATTAAATGTACCAGTTATTTGATGTGTCTCGCTTTTAAGCATATCCATATATTTTCACTAGGATTGATGTTAGCGCCATTCCAGAAGCTTAATGAGAGCCTCCCTTAGCAATTGTAAAACCAGTTTTGATGTGTTTTGGATCACAGTCCTGTTGTTACACACAGATATATCCAAGCACAGTCCTGTTGTTACACACAGATATATCCAAGCACAGTCCTGTTGTTACACACAGATATATCCAAGTTTCAATCATCTGAACTGAGCCGTCCTACTGAGATTAAATAAAATTGTTCAGGACTGTTCGAGAACAAAACAAGTTGAAATGCAGTGTTAAATTTTCAATTTAAATATAGCATTTAAATTGTTGCATGATGTACAATTCTAACTGACACTGTGCGGAATAAAGCTGAAAAGTTGTACCACCCACCTTTGGAAAGTGTGATATAGGGTGTAAACGTTCCCCCTAGACGCCTGCAAAGTTGATAAATATCAGGAGTCACAGAAGAAACGTGATTTGGAGTAGTGATCCAAGTGAAATCTATACCATCAGATGACATAATAAACATCTGTGCCAGTCTGGCTGCCCGCCTTGGTCTTAAACTTTGAAAATACAACTTTAGCTGCAGAGCTTGCAAATAGCTGCCTGTTCCACAAAGCCTTCTTAACTGGGGAAAATACCATGCCGTCAGCTCCGTAAAATTACTATTCTATACTTCAATAGTTTTGCTCTATAAAGCTAAATTGTATTTTTTTATTAATTATTACTTTGCTTCCTTGACAGCTGTCACCCTGGAGGGCTGCTAACAAAGTAGTTATGAAAAACCTCCTAATTGAAGGTGTGGTCTAATGGTGGGTTCTGGTACTGCTGTGAAAAAATTTATAGTTCAAAGATTGCAACAACTGGCCTGAGGGGGAAGGAGAAAGTTTAAAACGCACACACGGATTCCATCTTTCTATTTTTAAAAGGACTTTGCATTGACTTCTACTCATTTTTCATTCATTTCTGTAACCTGACCCAAACCCTAAACCTAACCCCAAAACAGCTCTTCTGCTTGCGGGGAATTCAGTCCCCACAATGTAACATGTGTTAGGAAAAAGGTCTTTGCAGTGTATCAAATACAAGACCACACACATACACTTCACCATTCTTTTGTCTACTATCTGCAGCAATATTATGTCATGACACTTTAATTTAATCATATGTGAAATGACAGTTTCAACGTGGTTTGACTGTTTCTCTTGGCTCAAATCAGATTTGTTATGGTTTTCTCTTACATGCACAATACATTACTGCTTTGTAGTTCATCTGATGATCCAGAATTCTGCTGCAAAAATACTGACATCTAGGAAGAGAGCTCACACCACATTAGTTTCAAAGTCAGTATTAGATTTCATTTTAATGTATCTTAAATAATGTTTAATGTATAACTTAAACTTAATAACTTAATAACTTAAATAACTTTCTTAACGCTTGAAAACCATAAATGATTTTCCATCAACTTCACAGTTATATGATAACTTGCGTTGATCTATTGCCTAAAACTAAAAAATAAATCAAATTAAATAAAAAATATGAAACAGCTTCTTCAATCAAAGTTCAAAGCTTACCAACTATTCATAATGAATCCCTGAACAGACACTGGTAGGCGCTGTTTTACACTCCCCAATCCACACAAAATATGAAGTGGACGTTTTCCTTCTTTCCACGTTCAGTAATCTGACACCGTGAGCCTCACAGGAGAAGGATGAACCCTTAACTCTGCTGGAAGGACGGAAGGAAGGAACACTCGTCCAACGAGAGGCAAAGAAGCCAGGACAGAGTTGGAGCAAAACGCTGACTCCCATAAAAATAACAAGAACCCCGTGGCAGCAGCAGGAGTAGCAGCAGCAGCGGAGGAGATCCAGACTTTCTTTAACTCTCCAAAATTTACCTGTATCACCCCTCCATCAAATGATCCTAAAGCGGCAACTTTCACTTCCAAGAGGCGGATGGGTGACTTTCCACGTTGCTTTGTGAGGAGGAGATGATGAAGAATTTCGGCAGCAGTCCCCCTCACAACAGCAACAACCACCACCAGACTCCCAACCACATCAGAGAGCGACACCACCGAAAGCACGGCTTGCTCTGCGCTCTACCGTGGCGCTTCTCCTTGCGAGGTTATGGTTTCTGTATGGCTGCGCTTTTCCTCTTCTGCTTCGGCTCGCTTTGTTACCAGCTGAACGGGGGGGCTCCAAGAATCCTGCTGGACATCAGGCAGTATCTCGGTAAGAACTTCTTTTTTATTATTATTCTCCTGTTGCTGAAGTTCGCCATCAAGCACATTTTAGTCTTAACGAAATGTTTAAAAGTAATTACGTATAGTATCACACATAAAGCCAACTTCAAGCGACTTCAGGCGCACCACTGGGAAACTATTATTTCACGTAACTTTCACATAATTCCACTTTTCGCTGCGCTTTAACAGTGCTGAAATATTTTTAGTATGACGTGTCAGAGCACGACTGAGGGCTCAGAGGTGTTCCGATTGATACTAAATGTGCGTGATAAGTGACATGTCCGCCTGAAGGTTCGGCGCGCTCTGGACAAGCAGCGCTTATTACGCACGGCTGCGACCTCTGGAACAAGGGACAATTCTTGCAACTGCTTCTGACATGAGACAGACAATTCAGATAATTAGTTGCTTGTATAGCAGGTGTTATGATTTATACTTTAGAAGTAAATAAAACATATCTTAAAATTCATCTTAAATGGTCGAATTATTTATGTTTGGATTGAAAGTCCATTTTTAAACGCTGAGATCTATTAACAGTGGCGCAACTCATCATAGATCAGAGGCAATAGTTAGCAATGCGCGCTCCATCGCCCCCTCCCTCACTCCCACATATTTCCAGCTCTAGATAAAGAAAAAAAATCTGCCACCATATAATGAACAAATAATTAGGTGAATAATTTATCTTATTATTATTTTGTACATGCTTCACATATATTGTTATGAATAAAATATTCAATATTTTGGTAATTTACAGTGGTTTACATATATAAAATAATTAAATTTGAGTTCACTATATTCTTAAAAACATTAAGCAGTAAGTAAAATTTGTTTTTATTTAAATTTTTACAAGATGTGTGTGAAAATCAAAATAACAATTGATCTGAGCTCTCTATTGTTTTTGCTTATTTTGATTGATATAGCTTAACTCTAGTTTTAGCTTGTCCATCTAGAAAAAATTCTGAAATGTTATCTTTCGGTTTTAGTAAACCACCCTTAGATTATAAGTACCCTCCACGCGAACTCCCCTTTTTGGTGGTGTCCCTTGCCTTTCAAGTGTGCTAAAAAAAAGTTTGTTTACTTTTTGTGTGAGCATATTAGATCTTTTGACCTCATACTGTTGCCCCAAGCAGAATCATTTGCACAGGAAATTTACTATCAGAAAATTCCTTACTGGGCTACACCTTTGGCAGCAGCTGGAGTGTTTGTGTGCCTCTGCGTATATGTAGGCGTGTGCTGAAAGGAGGTTGTGTTCTCTACGTACTGCTCACCAAGAGCTTTGAGGGCTTTGTGACGTGATAAACATCTGGAGCAGAATGAGAGTCACTTACAACTAATCCGTGGGGTCAGATTGGTTTCCTGCAAACACACACATCTTTTCCAAATACACATGCCTTCACAGAGCAACTGCATTGTATTGTCCAAAACACAGAAGCTCCACTTCACTCAGAACACAAACATAAGCAACAGTTGCTACATTAGTGTATTTTGCTTGGAATGAAGTTTTGTTTTAGCTAGGTTTGTAAGATGGCATTGACCTGCAAATGTCTTTTTGTAACTTAAGTATTTCTTCATCGGAAGATGTAAATGTTTAGTGCACTGACACCATGCAGATTTGGAAAAAAAGAAATCGTCAAATTCGTCATGTCAGATTTGAGTGTTAGTCTTGAGTGACTTTTCCTGAGTGCACACTTTTTGCGTTATCAACCTTCTTTGGAATCTATGTAATATAAGGAGTATGTAGACATCCACACCTGGAGCAAAAAAAGACCCCTGCTGTCCAGTGGAGAGCAAAACTTCCTGGTCCTACTGAAGCAGGGATGCAAACCAGGACAAAAAAGTAACCATATATCAACAGTTTTTCATCACCATCAAAAAAACCCCAAAAAGCTATAAAATTAGCAAACTGTGTTAGTGAATTTCCTCATTGCACCAGGTTGAATCTAGACAATTATTTTCTGCAAATTGTTTTTAGCCTGTACTGCACTTCATTTAAATCATTATCGTAATCTTGTTACTTTAAGTGAGTTATATTTTCTCTTCTCTTTGGTGGGCTGTTCCCATTGTAAAGGAGAGGATTGCTAGTTGTGAGAAATGAATCTGAAAAAAAGAAAATTTTAGGTGAGTAAAGTGTGATTGTGTGTTTCTCTTGGTCAGTCGAGGAGTACACCGAACAGACTTGTTTTGTTCTGCCGGATGGAGAAGTGGGTGTTCAAGGACTTCACTCATCATGTAGTTGCAGGAACTAGAGTAGTTTACAGCCCTTTAGACCTGGATTTATTGTCTAGCTCTTGCTGGTGAGTGTTGCCAATCACTAACTGTGTCTAACACTTTCTCAAGTCTCTTTCTCTATACACACATTAGGATTGTTATGGCTATTGTATGAAAAAGGCTCATCTTTAGTTCAGTTTCAGTGTGGTGAAGATGTGAATATTTATTAAAGTGTGATCATAGGGTTATTCTTGCATGTCTCTTTAAATGTTGTCTACTCCTCCGATAATTTAGTAACCTTTAGATCTTTATACTATTTTTTTTTATTAAGTGTCCGAAGTTGGCAGGTAAAATCTTTAATTTGGAGAGTGCAGGTCGATGTTGACAATTAGACAGGTATTTATGGATACAGATGAAACTTTGGGATCGTTTTCCTCCCTTCAGCATTTGTTATATTCATGCCATTACTGGCAGAGGAAAAGGAAAAGGAAAAGGCAACATTTTTGAGCTAAGTGAAAGGAAGTTTAGTTTGGCTGATGAGCATCTGTCAGATACACCTAATTCTTTTTATCGTTTGTTTTTTTTTTAATAGTGAGGGGAAACAACATGTTACGGAATCTGAAGCTGATAACATGTAATTTAGTTCTATATTTGTTTTGCATCAAACACACTAACAAGTGTTTGTCCATTATAGTTAATTAATTACACTTGTAGTAAACTACACATTGGCACTTCATTACAGTACCTTTTGTCTAATATACAGTACTGGAGGCAGAATAGTCATGTGGGAATCTCTTTATTTAGTGTTGGGAGCTGCTTTGGGATGAATAGAAATATTCTTTACTGATGTTTTGTGCACAGCTTTTTAGCAGTTTCTCACCTGTAACAGTGTTTAATATGCCTTCTTTGATTAAATAAATCAAGAATTTAATTTATTCAGTAATTTAATATTTTCCTTTTTTCATTGTTTTCTTTTTAAATCAAATACCTTTAAAGACTGCACCAGTAAGCTTCACTGTGACCTGCACTGCTAAAAGTGTTCAATTACATTCTGTCCACATCTATGTTTTCTTCTTGTGTGCCATCATACGCTGGTGAGGAAAGTGACACACAAGCTGCACATTTTCAGGAACGTTTTTGAGCGAGCCAGCCATGTTAGTGTGAGTTTTGGAGCAACCCTTCCACTTAGCCATCCAACACACCTACTTCCTTTTAAAGGATATTAAAAACAAGATTCCCTTTCAAATTATCTTTTATTTTTTTTGCTTTTAAAGTGGCAGATTTATTGGTGTTGGACTCTTTGCGAGAAATGACAGAACTGCTTTCTTAAAGTAGTTTATTAAGTGTCAAATTGAATTGAAGTCAGGGTGATGCAAGCCTAGCAGTCTCACAGCATCTTGCTGGTTGCCAGGTATGCACCAGTCTGAGCTTAAGTGAAGTTGGTCATGTGGAAAATTGAACAGCCACTTTGCATTTATCTTACTTACTCATGCAACATTTTAGCAGGTGTCGCAAGACAACATAGGTGCACACTTTATATTTAAAGCAAAATCTGCAGTCTTAGATAAGTTCATCTTTAATATCTTGCATGCACGTAACATTTGTAGCTGTCAGATCCCATTAGAAGGTGAAAGCAAGATTGCACAGTCTACTTCCGCTGTAGCTACTTTGCATTCTGCCTTCTTAACCTTCTACAGACTCTCCAAATGACTCTGAACTCTTAATGTCAAAACAATCAGATGGGTTGTAATTTCCGACTTGCTAAACAGACACTCCCTGGTGAATAGAGGTGAGGCTTTCTCTGTACATGAAGCCAATGCAAAATTTGTGGTTCCCAAAGATTTTCTGGGCCCCCCTATGAATTACGCTAAAATTATCGTAATCTTTCCTAAAAGTAAGAAAGTAAAAAAGATCAACTGGGCACGCACATCATTCAACCAGACATAAGCTTGTACACATATTTGCTTTCAGACACCACTGAAGTTTATTTCATACTTCAGGTTGGAACAAAACACACTACATACCATCTTTACAGTGAAACACTTTTGTGTAACTGTTTTGTTTTTTTTTTTTCATTTATCCATACTGCTTCCTGTGCCGCCCCTGTAATGGCACAGCGCCCCCCTGGGGGCGCGCCGCACACTTTGGGAACCACTATACCTGAGCAAAAATTGATTACTGATCATTTTAATAGTGACAATTATTTCCTCTATGCATGATTTATTTTCTATAGGTTACTCCAACAGTAAATTGAAAGCAGTTCCACATTGCCACTCATTGTGTAATAGGAGCAGTTAGCATTACCAATTAGCATCTACAGGCCTGGCAGGGTATCGTTTTCATCTCCAGCGAGACATGCAAAACACTAAAACAACACACGCCAATTATCTTTCATTAGTGTATTTGTTCTTGCCACATGAAAAGAGGGCAAAGGGAAAGAAAATTAGCAATCCACAAGTTCTCTAAATGTGCCACTGCTGTTCAAGATTTGCTGAGTAATCGTAGCTATAACCCAGGAGAAATGCCTGACAAGTTGTTAGGCAATGGTTTGTGACTGCATAAGTGCTTGGATGCATTATGTTTGCTATATCTGCATAGAGTTATGTATTCTGATAATATGGTAGAAAGGAGAACTTGTTTTGTAATTGACTTTTCAGAAAACCGGCTATTTGTGGAAAGATTATGTATATCTGTTGTAGTGTTATATTTTTACGTTTAGAAAAAAACTCCAACAGTGTTTATGTTGTTAAATTTAAGCTTTCAAGTTTAACACTATGTTGCCTCTGCTGGAACCTTTTCGAAGAACCAGGGTAGTATTCTTGGGCTGCAATAACATGTTTCCACTCCATTTACCAGGTTACAGAAAAATGAACAGGACAGAAAATTACACGCAAAAAAAGGCCCTGCTTAGGAAGAAGATCTTTTTTATTTACTTGGAACTTTTCTATGGAGTGCTTCAATACTTCATAATAACCTCTGAATTAATCATATTTAATTTATTTTTTAATTATCAGCATCAACCTTACTCATTGAGATTTTCTGGTGTTCACTGATTATAAAAGTAGATTTAGCTATTTATTTTTGTATTATTATAAACAATCAAACGCACAGCAGAGTTTTTGTGAGAAATTTAGTTGCCTTGAAATTTGTGCCTTACATCAGTCAGATCTGTCCTGTTTAAAACCTTTAATCTGAATCTGAGTCCTCTCATTACAGATCTGCTTTGCCCCTCCTCATATCTCTTTGTTCTTGTGTTGGTAGCATAATTAGAAATGTTCTTTCATTTCTTGGTAGTGCAAAATTGTTCAGCATTTTCCAACAGGATGTTGGAGCAGTGCAGCACCAGCAGCAGCATGGTTTCTGTCTGTTGAATTAGCTAATTATAGGATAGAATAATCTGCTTGGTTGATCAGATATTTCACAGGTTTGTCACATAAGTAAAACTGAAATTTTCTGAACTTTTTTTTATTGTATTACTTATTTTGAATATGTAGATGGTGCATAACTTCTCACTTATTATAAAATAACATTCATTTCACAATATCAAACAAATCTTAAGTAAGCACAATAACTATAGAACACTATAACCATAGAAAATAGCTGGCATCCTCAAAGGAGTGAGAAGAATATTCTTCCACTCCCCTTTGTTCAACAAAAATAATTATACATACCCATTAACTGAGTCCAAGATGGAAAACACAGCACATTACCCACAGAAATTGCTTGTTACTATGTTTGAGATGTTAGAATAGAAACATGTTTTCCGGTGGTCAGTGACATGCTTTGCTCAAGAAACTTTGATTTTATTCTTGAACCACGACTTTGCTCCTCATCTCCCGGCAATGAAAACGTATATAGCAGCCTTAAATATACAGTGGGGCTGATAGAGCAACAGTGCACAGCCCATGGTGTTTAAACCACTACATTCTATTCCGAGTAACTGCATTTCTTTAAGTTCAGCTGCCAGTATTTTTAGATGCTTTCTCAGTGATAGATTGATATCATCTTTGGCATAAGCCGCTTTGTCCATCACAGAAAAACTGAGCCACATATCACATTAAAACATTCAAATTAAAAAATTTTATACTGCCAGCCTTCTGAAAACAGTTTAACTGAACGGTGATTGTTCCCTGTTGTGAAGCAATTCTCATGTTCTACATGAGTTTTACAGCACAGGCTCAAGTCAAGTCAAGTCTCTTTGTATACAACACATTTCAGCAAAAAGGCAGTTCAAAGTGCTTTAGATTATAAAAGCACAAAAACAAAAAGTCACAAAAACATCATACTGTCACCAATTTGAGAACAGACATCATCTTTTGTCCAGTGTCAAGCATATATATTTCCATGAACACAACTGCACCTAAGTAATATCATTGTAGACTGGAGAAAGTGTACTAATCAAATGTTTGGGTAAAGTATATTTAGCAAAAACAGAACAATCCAAGGTTATCAAGGTCTTAAAATCATACAGTCACAATTTCCAATAATTTTTGTGTTTAACCAAAACTACTGGGCTATACCAGCAGAACATCTCACTAGAGGCTCACCACAATTGGATAACTTTAAAACAATGTCCAATGACTTTCAGTATCAGCTGCAATACTCATATAGCAGAAACAGAAATTGGTTTAAACAGCACAAGACAGGTTCTAACCCAATTTGTATCAAATGTTTTCAGACTAGTTGTGGTGGTGTAAGTGTTTGGTTGTGATGATGTCAAGTTTGCTGTTGTTCCTCTGACACTACTGCAAAACTTATGGTCATCTTGCCTGATTTACTGGCCTAAATTCAGGTTGCTTCATCTCTATGCTTTCTTGCTTATATCCCCTTGCATGCATTCTTTGTTCATCAGCACCTCTTTCCTGCGCCAAACAAAGTTTTGGCAGTATGACCACAAGTTTTCAAAAACATCTGTAAGATATTTCATTCATATTATCATGATTTGTTACATTTTTTCATGACTACTTCCTACATTTCTTTTCCTATTGCACCTGCCCCTTCCATTTATGGATACTTTCTTGGACATATATATGAGTGAACAGATGTTTTTACTAAGCATGGTGCTGTGGACTTGACTAAAATGTACAGAGCAGTGCCACTGGGTGCTTCAAGTGTGTGGTACTGCCAGCTGGAACGCTTGTGCCTCTAATCACTACATGCAGTCCTATTACACACAACCACAGGATTTCGAAACCGCTGTCTTTCTGAAGTTTCCTGGATCACCCCTGACTACCTCAGTCTGTTCAAGCATGTATTTCTGTCCATACTTATATAATCTGAGTGTGAGTTTGCAAACTGTAATATTTACAAAGTTAATGATTTAGTTTGTTCCGATTTTTGTTTTCTTCCTTCTGTATTGAAAGTATACTCCATCTGTGGTTTCAACCTACGTTTCCTGACAAGTCCAAAATTAGAAGCTATTATCATCCTGAGAAAAATCATTTCTATTTCTTTCTCCAAGTCTTTGTTTTACTGTAAATTCTTGTTCATGCAGTGTGCAACTTTGCTTTTCTATAATTAGCTGTTCACTTTTAGTGAGGTTGTTCTTAAAGGCTGAAGCAAACCGCTGACCACAAACTAGCGTAGCTTAGCCACATTGCTAAATTACAGAGCAGCTTTTCTTTCAAGGCCAGGCTTTGCGGGGCCAAAAGTCACAAATGGCAGCCCAGTGCACTTCAGTAAGAAGTTCAGTAGCACCACATGAACAATGTTTAGAAAAGCATCTATAACTGTACATACCTTGTTGTTTCCATTAAGATGTACATTCTAAAATGTAGCAATGTAGCGTCATTCATACTCAAAATAGCTACAAATATTTTACAAGAAAGTACAATCATGTAAAAAAAAATAACTGACTTTTTTTTAGTACTTCCAAATATTATTATCTGAATGGAACAGAAAGATTTCCTTTTTATTAGTTTTTCTAGAAGCTTTTCTTTTTTAGAAAATTCTCATGTTTTACACATTGCGCACCAGAACATGGTCTGTGACCAGCAGCATGTGGATAAAAATGACTAAACCCTGTGGCAAATGCTTTTACGGTATATATTTATATCCATGACCAGTGCTGGTGTGTTGTTTATTGTTGACGTCTATAAATAAATTATGGTCGTTTTGAGGTAAAAATGTTTGTGTGATCCAAACCAGTGAGTTCCATTTGGGTGGGATGCATTTTATTAATTTCTCTTTTGACAGTTCTAGGCCTTGCTTTTATAAACTCATTTCCAGTTTGGTTTATGCATATGGGTTGCATTTACAGTATTAAAGCTTGGTATTTAAAACCACACTGTCTGACACCAATTAGGCATCAATTGTCATGAAAGCCTTCAACTGACCATGAGATGATGTTTATGAATGAAAGCTGGCTATTTCTTTCTGCAGTTCCTCTGTGTGGCTTTTTCCTAAATATTCAGCCCTGCCCATGTTTCCAAGAGGCCAGACAAGGGTGAGAGAGTTTCCCTCACCTTAGGCCAGCAGGGCTCCACTGCCATGCATGAATCAACAATGTCGGTGGGGTTCAAATGCTGTGTCTGTTTGCCTCTGCCTTGCTTTGGTGTGTGAGTGCGGGGGATGTTCAAGGCTCAGCAGGGTGCTTGTTTAGAGGCTGGACGCAGTACAGAGTTTTCAGTCTGCTGCTCCCAACCACAAAGTGATGCACTGGACAACCTTGCTTTAACACAGTGACAGGCACATTTAGCATTTTGCACCTTTCCAGATTCGTTCTGATGACAGAAACAGGAGGATCACTACACTCCATTACACTACATCTGGCACTCCAACGTTAATTTAAGGAAACCAACTTTATGAAGAAAATTGGGATCCTAATGACCCATAATAGGTGTATATTTCTTCACTGCCTCTCTTTAGAGCTTGTGGTTTAGATTTCATTGCTACAGAAGGAAATGACATAAACAGCACAGAAGAGTTCAGAGAAGGAAAAACCAAAGGAGCCTATTTACATTCCTGTATGTAAAGAGTAGAATTGTTAGAAATATGTCTTCATTGTTATTGCATTAATTAACAACCTCTTCATTATACCTATGTGGATTACTGGTAGCACAAATTTTTAAGCTCTGTAGTTCATAGCTAGTTTTCATACATTGTTACCAAATTCTGTGATTGCAAATTTCATTTAAGATACGCTGAACATTTTCTTATTTGTTTTGTTGTTTTTTTTTACCTCCCCAGGCCTCTTTACTGCTGCCAGTTGTTGAGATAATGCAAATGAATAATCCAGGCATCCAGTTTAACTTTGGAAGGCTATTTGGCCTTTGTTCCTTCTTCTGGCGGCAAGAGGCAGGGTACACAGACCATTCAGTATAATCGTTTTTTTTGTTGTTGTTTAATTGTGGTGCCTTTGGCCCTCCACTGATAGAAAAACTTAGTGAAAAGGAAGGTGTTTGATTAGAAAGAAGCAGCAATACATGACATTTCTTTCAGATAATTTGCAAAGCTTGTGTAATATAGACTTAATCATTCAGTTCAGTTTATTTTATTTTTATCGTGCCAATTCACAACTAATATGCAGTCACTCAATATCAGAGAGGAGAATATCTTCTAAGGAAGCACAGCCGATTGCATCTAGTCATCATCCTGTGTTTGATCAAGCATCACTTGTACCAGTCTGTAGCGAGCTTGTAAATGGTCCTTTGGTCCCTTTTTGTCCCAAACGCCTATTGGTGAACAGCCATCAGACAGCAACACTCTATTTCACCTCAGCTGAAAAGAAAAGAAAAAAAGACAACTAAGTTGATGCTTAAGTGGATGGAGCAAATTTGTTTTTAATTATGCATGGCTGATGTATGATATTTCAGGTTTTCAAGTCAGCTTATTTACTGGAACAGAGATCCACCATGTGTTTAACACATGGCACAATCACTTTATTTGGCACATGATGAAAATTGGGAAAAAAATCCAGTGTAGTTATGTTGGTTTGTGCTCCTGAATTTGTGTGTACTGATTTTCAGGGGGCCCTTGAATGATGTCACAGGTTTCAAGATGGTCTGCCGCCGACCCACATCCTGTGGCTTCTGGTTCCAGGCACACAGAGACACGCATTTTAGTAGTGTCTTTCTCTCACATATGCTCTTTTTCTGGGATTCTGTAAACTACACACAGACAGAGGATTGGCAAAAAAAAGTGTTTGGTAATTTTTAAAATAACATGAATGGCTGATGACTCAAAAGATGAACTATACAGCAAGGATCTAAGATGAAGCAAAATCTGATTCCTCAAACTGAAACAGAAAAAAAATCAAGTCTTATCAACCCTTGGGAGATGAGAGAGGGAGTGGATACAATATACAACAAATGAAAATGATAATATTTATAAATTAAGATTGAAAAGAGTAAATCAATGAATAAATATACCCTCAATAAATACACAGAAAACAAGTCTCGCTAATGAAATGATAACCCTCCTATTATATTCAAAACATGGCACAGCCCATTTAAGCAGCTCCAGGGCAGCTGAAACTTTTTTCATTTACTTAGTAATTCCAGCAGTAACTCCGGAAAGTCACTCTGTTTAATTTGTCCTTTGATCTGTTTTCTTAGCAGCTGATATTTGGGGGCATCTTGAGTAACCATAACTGTACAATTATCCAAACTCTTTGAGAGAGCTATTTAGTGTTGAGCCTGACGGTTCATGATAACACACATGGCACACCAGAAGCAGAATAGCATTCAGCAAACTCTTCAGAAAACGCAGTTTCACAGTAAAACATGTACATTCTGTTTCTGCAGGTCATATAGGTTGTACTGTCAATGTCTCAGGCACTTTTTTTTCTTCTTCAAATGATTAACTGAGCAAATGTCACTCAGGCAATAATTAAACATATTCTATTTGATAGGAATAGCTGCTACAGAGTAAGCATGTTTGGATTTATTTAAACCATTTCCTCATGTTTTATAATTTAATTTACCATCAAGTTTATTTTTTCAGCTTATTTCTAACAACCTTTACATTTAACCCGTTTAACCCTGGACCTCCCTAACACATGATATTTATGAATTATTACATTTTATGTTGGTTACGTTAGTGAAATGTAGATGTTATACTTGGCAACAATTGTTGCCGGTGAGAAACTGCATAGTCTGAATAACACAAATATGGCCTATTTATACATATAGAAAAATAAGCAAAATCATGACATGCATAACCTATTATAACAATGAATGGTTATAAGAGTGTTCAGAAGTATTTTAGATACATAAAGATTCAATCCTACATCCTGCAGATGTCATCATCTCAATGTGCCTCATTGATGAAATGACAAAATGTGGTCAGGTGAAAATGTTAGTATGAACAAATCTGTATCTGAGAGGAAATTCTCCCTTTTCCATCAGACCAAGAACTGCACCTTTGCTATGTGCTAAAGTAGTTTCAGGCATGGCATCATCTTGTACTTGTGATTCAGTGCATAGGCCACATTTTGTGGAAAGGATCACCTTTTGGGTGGGGAGGTGAAATAGGGGAGGGTTTCAACTGTGGGAAAGTGGGAATGACACAGTTCAGTGTGTGAACATTTTGAGGTTCCTTCAGGTCTAGAAGATCTAAAATATCTGACAGTTTTAATCTGTGTGAGAACAGCAAGGCAGATAGATTAAACAGCAAAGCTATGGACACATAGCACAGTGCTGTCTATGTACTGTGCTAGCGGCAACAATTGTTGCCATGCTTACATTCACTCTTCTTATGATCAAAAGATGAATGAATGGATACAATTTTCTTTATATATCAGGAGAAGACACTTGAAAGAACATATGTCCAAAATATGTTATTCATATTTGTTTATTTAAATATTTTACTGACTTCCTCTTGTACATGTTTGTGACTAACATTTACCTCCAGCGTCACAGACAGAAAGTAAAGAGGTCTGGTCATGTGACCTTTCACACTAAATACATGAAATTGATATTGCTTAGAGTAGACCCATTAGTATTTTATTTCAAAACTTCAATTAGCTGCCAAAAGTGAAAACTATTGTTCTAGAGCTTCTAGATGTTAGAAAAAATGTCTGGCAACAATTGTTGCCAGTGGGATTAAATGGATTAAGCATCCATCCATCCATCCATCCATCCATTTTCTTTACACCCTTCTTCCCTAATGGGGTCGGGAGGGTTGCTGGTGCCTATCTCCAGCTGCGTCCCGGCCGAGAGGCGGGGTTCACCCAGGACAGGTCGCCAGTCTGTTGCAGGGCAACACAAAGACATACAAGACACACACACTCACACCTAGGGAGAATTTAGAGAAACCAATTAACCTGACAGTCATGTTTTTGGACTGTGGGAGGAAGCCAGAGAACCCGGAGAGAACCCACACATGCACAGGGAGAACATGCAAACTCCATGCAGAAAGATCCTCGGCCAGGAATCGAACCTAGGACCTTCTTGCTGCAAGGCAACAGCTCTACCAAATGCACTACTGTGCAGCCTGGATTAAGCATATTACACAATTTAAGAAAATACATTATTTATGATTTTCCTTTTATACATATATATTTATTTCTCTTTATTTTAATTAAATTTTTGATTTTATTTTTTCCTTCAAGTCTTTTTTTTTTATTTCCAGTTGTTTGTTACATTTTTCTGTCTCCTATTTTACTTTATCTTATGAATTTCTGCCTCATTGTACAAATGAGGAGGGGCGGTGTCTTAAGGTTTATTCTGGCACTGACCACCACTTCAGAACAAGACAGAGCCCCACAACACTTTGTGTCAAACAGGTATTTATGTAACAGAAGAAACAGACATACATGTGGATCAGGACTCTGCCACCACACCAGTGTGTAATTAGTGAGTGGCTTTGGGTTTTTGAGACTCTCATGTAAGATCTTAGACATGAACCTACTTGTATGTAAGCTAAGCTACACATTTGCTTTTCTGAGTGTACTAAATTTCAATCCAAGTTGCAACACAGGCAGCTGCAGTTTTGGCAGCCTTGAGAACAGAGAAAGACCGTCCTCAAAGTGCCATTTTGTATGGAAAATTGTTAAAATTTAGAAAGGGAAGACATGGTTTGGAAGCATTTAACTCTTCCAAAGTTGTAATTAGGAAAAACATTGCCACAATATGATTGTAATGATGATATATTACCTAATTTAAATGGAAACCATTACCTCATTAAAATATCTGACTAACCATTGTCCATTTGTGGTAAACACATTGGCATTTGAACTTTTGGCAGATTCATGCTGGGTTCTAGACTGTTTTCTTCTTAGCAATTACAAAAACCTTTTAATTTCTTCACCTCACCACATAATTGTGTTGACCTCTTTCTGTCAAATTGTGGGAATTAGATTTCTGAATAGCCCAGTTTTATTTTCTAAAGAAGAAACATTAATTTAAACATTCTGCAAATCATGGTGTTATTGTTTTATTTAAATGTACAGAGCAGTTTCTGAGTAAAGAGTAAAAGCGCCCTGTGAGATTCACAAGGTTTTTGATTTTAGTTAACTTTATGGCCTTTAATGTAGCCCTCCCAGTGGCCAGGAAAAGCACATTTCAAAGTCTTATAAATATTCAAATTCTAAAAATAGGTAACCATTCATTACCTTCTCATGGCTTCTTTATGCAGGTGCCCAGCAGAATGCAAATGAAATAAATGTTGCCTGTAATGAACAAGGAGACCATTAAAAGTTTTCCCAATGGCCATTTTCATTCATTAACTCAATTTACAAAATGAAACACATTATATAGATTATTTAAACACAAATTGGTGTTTTGAGCCCCATTTTCAGTTAATTATTATAATTTTTTGCTTACAGCTAATGAAAATATGACATTGAAGATTAGAATATTACATCGGACCTATAAATAAGATAGAAAAGCAGACTTAAAGAAAAGTATATTTATTTCCTTCTTAAAGTTTGTATTTGCAAGAGACAGTTTTACTGCATCTTTTAGTGCATATTCAAATTTATTTGAAAATGACTGTGTTCTCTTTACCAACATATGACATTAACAAATTAGGTTAGTGGTTATGCGACAACGTACAGTGTTCTCTTATCCTTGAGGTTTTTTAGTTGATGCAGACTGAGATGTGGTCTTGGATTCCTCAGCTGTTTTGGCACATTTGTGAACTTTATTGCACATGTTTGTCACTGACCCAACCTCCCTTTCCTCTGGATTGTTTGGGTTGTTGTCACATACCTAGCCAGCAGCTGCATAACTCATGGATGCATGGCAGTCAATCTTGCATTGTCACAGTTTTAAAAATAGCACACTTGCTTGTGATTATTTTTTTGTTCAACGTCTATCACACATGGTTCCCTATATTTTTCTTCAAACTGTCTTGTTCTAATTTTCATAGAAGGGTTTAAGATCTTCGCTGGTCAATTAGTTCAAAATGGCTCGGCTTCTGTTTAGTTATTTTGTCTTTTGGATGAACTCATTTTTGCCTGACGGTGCTGTTGAGTTTGGAGTCCACTGGGATGTTGTGGTTGGAAAAGGTCTGTAGTTCGTCTGACACTCCATCCAACTTCAACTCTCAAGCATAAAAAATTAAACTTCCCAACTTAAGATACTGAAGCTTGTTAAGAGGAGAGAAAGATCACATGCCTTCTTGAAGCCCATAGGAATCTCTTAAGTGTCTAAAATAGAAAGGGTAAGGTGATGAAGTGATGCTCATCTTTGCAACCAATTGTTGCCAAAATAAATTGTGCCAACTTATCCGCTCGGTGTCGCACACAAAACTGTTCACCGTGAAGAGTGAACTGTGTAACATCAAGTACACTTATGTGGTCATAAAAATGTGCCTTTCTATGGATGTTTTCTGGCGGATATCTGCTTTGAGGTCACTGCGAGTATATGCAAACCTCCATGCAGTGAAGTAGAGAGCATTTGGCTGTTAAAGAAAAAGGAAAGGAAAAATTAAGAAGTCAGATGGACTCTTGGAGGCGTAAGAAAGAGTTGGTTGTCATAGCTTTGACAACCAATATCTGCCATGTCTGTAAATTCATAGTTTCCGTCTCATAAAAAGATCTAACTTGACTTCTCTTGATGCAGCTTATTTCAAAAATGAAAGTCTTTTTGTTCTTGTTGTGCAACCTGACCTTCATGTGTAGCATTCTATACATGTTGAAATCAGACCTCGTTGCAATAAACAGAACTGTGTAAAAGTTGTGCATATAATTAGAACATGAAAAAAAAATATATTTCCATTGGGCTCTCATGGTGCGAATTTCTCTCTTTCTTGTCCCTCTGGAAATATTTTATGACAATTTCAGTTTCTACAAGGCTGTCGGAAAAATTATTACAAGATTCAGTCAGCCATATGTATTTGGGTCCATGTCATCCTTTTTTTTCTCCCTTTTTTAAATCATCTTACTTCAAAAGTTTGTTTTTCTCTCAGTGTCTGTTCTACCTGACCATCTCTTTTACTTCTTTCCCCCCCTCTGTCTCTCTGCTCTACACCTCACTTCAGTGTGAGACTTTGCACCATACAGACTCTCTTTATGCGGTGTGTTTGTTCTGCAGGACCGAGCTGCAGCTTCACCTCCACCAGTGCCTGTTGGTTTGCAGAGTCCTAATACGAGCAACGATGGTGCAGAAACAGAATAAGATTTAAGAAGGAGCTTCCCTAAGTGGGAATGTAGGTCAAAAACAGGTTAACACATGGGCATGCAGATTGTTGCAATTAAAGGGCTAACAGAGCCTTACACGGCAGGCAACGGAAATTCTGTATCTTGTGCCATCAAGCAGGAAAGCAAGGATAGTACTCACAGCTGGATGAGGCTTTTAGCCAACATTTGCTCTTAGGAAGCAGTGAAATTCCATGAAACTAAAGAGCCAGTTTATTTCCTAAATATTACTACATCTTTGATCCTAACTTGTATTAAAGTGCTGTCATATTAGGCTGGCCCATCAAAACTGAAGAAAATCCACTTTAAGTCATTTTATTTCATTCGGGGTTTTTTTATTTTATTTTATTTGTGTTACTTTATAAACAGCTCAATTGCCTGTGGGTTCACAAATCTGCACTTCCTGGTGAAATCATTATCTTTCCATCTGCTGAAAGCATTTCAGGCCATTGAGGGAAACTTTTAGACATGGTAGTTCATCTTTTGCTGACCTCTCCAGAGGGCTCAAACTCTGATTAGGTAACAATTTGTTCCACTCACTTTCTCTCTCTGTTCAACTTTCTTCCTTTTCATTTACTCAACATTCAGAAAAGCAGCCACCTTTCCTGAATGTCTTTTGTGTTACATTTCAAACTGTGACCTGCAGGGTTTAACTGCTGTCATTTTTAAGCTTCTGATCTCTCTTTATGGTGCTTTTGCCTTTCGTAATTTGCACCAAAAGCTTTTTTTGAGAAAACCATTGTCAGGGTTGGAACATTTATCCATACTGGACTCATATTATTCCTATACTCTAAGGCAGGGGTGGGCACTCCTGGTCCTCGAGGGCCGGTCTCCTGCAACTTTTAGATGTACTTCAACACACCTGAGTCAATTAATGAGGTCATTAGCAGGACTCTGAAGAACCTGACTGCACTTGGGAGGTGATTCAGCTATTGGATTCAGGTGTGTTGGATGAGGGAGACAACTAAGAGTTGCAGGACATCGGCCCTCGAGGACCAGGAGTGCCCACTCCTGCTCTAAGGTTTTCCTGGCTCCTTTTTGGCCATTCTGTCTTAGTGCTACTGCTATGGGTATCAGATCTGCACTATGATGTATTCTCATAATCTGCTCAAATCAACTGTCAAAAAAAAAAAATCAATTTAATCATAAACACAAAGGCTAGGTATATAGCTTACAAAGCTTTTAAATATGGTAAATTCTTATCTGGTCATCTTATCCTTAATCATGCTTCTATAAAAGTCAGATAACTAAACCCTCAGTTTATAGCAGATGACAGGATTATCTTAATTGTTTTAAGGGTTTGTGAAAGAGGCCTTTATAATGAATTTCCCCCTCAACATTTCAGTCTATGAGCACTCTCTTTAAACCTATTTATAATAGGTTTAGTTATAAACCTATTGTAAATTAAACTGGGTTCCTTCTGTTTTTACTTACTCTTCCCACTTTAAGTTTCAGATCATCAAATAAATAATTATATCTGACAATGATATCTTTATGAAATTATTTCAAAAGGCAGTTTTAGTTTTCAAATTGAATTTCTTATAGGATGAACGTAGCCCCCCCTGGTTAGGTCTTAGATTATCTGTTGAAAAGTCATGTTTTTTGGGGGGTTGACCTTTCTTGGGCCTGACCTTTCACCTAAATAGATTCTGACTCACCAGACATAATCAGGTAACTAGTTACCCTTAACTAAAGAAATTATTTGAAAACTGCTTTTGTAGTACACTTTAAGATAATATTTGTCTATTATTAAAATAATCCAAATGTTAGCTGTGCTAAAAAATGAAAAAAATAGAAAGTCTTTTCGGGGTAAATCTTTATGGCTTTTTTTACTGTTTAATCAGTTGCATGGAGGTATTTGAAAGTATATTTTACTTGTATGTCCTCAGCTATGGAGTTAAACCTTGCTTCTTAGTGCTGATTCCAGGGTTCTCAGTGGCTACATGCATGTTCATGCATAAAACCTAGAACAAACAGGTATCTGAGAGTTGGCATGCAAGCACAGTCTGAAAACAAACTAAACGACAAACTTACATGGCATGCTAATGCTTGCTCACATGTCTGTTGTCCAGTCTGGTCACAATGGAGGAGTACAAAGAACATGTCATGCCCACAATGAATTAAAACTGCTAAAAATATGAAATAGATGTAAAATTTTGGCTCCCCATGATTGCAAAAGTCACACATTTTAAAGATAGCTGCAAGGCAGGTTTTTGTGTCTTTTCTATGGCATGCCTCAGTCAAGCCTCAGCAGCATCGCCACCAAACCATAAAATATGGGTGTGGGATGTTTGGAGTTGGCTGTTTTATTTTTTTAGCTGACACCATCATGATACATGAAGTAGTAAAAACAAACCATTTTTATTTAGAGCTTGTTATAATATATGCCAGCAGATGCATGGGTATGCATGTTGAGTACTCCCATCTTAGGGTCAACAAATAACTTTTTGGTCAATATCTGGCTCTTCATAGCAGTTATTCAAGATATGAGATGTGAAATAAACATTTGAAAAACGCCTCTAAAAACATAAACCAACAACTACCAACAATTTTTTAGATAAAAAAAAAAATCTATAAATAGAAAGCACACTTGATCTAGGTTCTGAACCCAGTTGTTCAAAAGGAAGGTTTTCTGATTTATAGCAGCATGGCAAATTTTAACCAGAACCCTAGTTCATTGCTATGGTTCAATAAATATGGTGTAAAAATATTTTAACTAGATTTTCAGTATGAGCTGGAAAACAAAATATTATAGCTTGTCCTTTAGTAATTTCAGCTATTGTTCACTCTAATCTAAAAAAGCTCCTCCTTCCCCATTAGATTTAGTTGTTTGTTTTTTTTTTTTTTACTTTCTGCCCATTTTGAAGACAGACTTAAAAGGTCCCCTCCATTTGACTTCTTTTGTAGGGGTCAGTTGGAAAAGTCACTGGTCAATCAAAAGGGCCACTGGCAGACTCTTTATCCATAAGGACAGGGTAGAAAGACATCTGGTGTCGTGTCCACATGCCCAAAAGGCAAGACAAGGTACGTACAAATTGCACAACCATTCCTGTGCTGTCTGGAGAGGAAGTGGCTTGTCAAAAATAAGCTGACTGAGCATTCAGTTAATCAGAAATCACGTCATACTTTCTATTTGTGCATTATGTCTTTCTCATTTCTGATGCACTATTTAAAGAATATAATTTCTTGCAAAACACCCTTCTCAGTAGCTACAGAATTTGATGTTACTGAGTTTGTGAGAGAAAAACAAACAAAAGCAATCCTGTTTTTTTTGTTGTAAGATTGACTTTTTAATGGTGTCAGCTTTTTTCGCATTTCTGCATATGCAGAAGTACTGCAGAAACATAGTCCTGCAAACATTTTGGCAGCTATAGAGTTTTATTCTTGAATAGACTCATTTCATTTAATTCACTCTACATTCATTGTCAATAACAGCTTCTTTGCCTGTTGAAGCTTTCCAAAAGACTCCTGAGTTTATACAAGTCTGCTTGCTTGGTCAAGTGTTATCTACAAAGTATTAAGCTAGACCATATTGATGAATAATTAGTGGTCCGTTTCTTAAATTGGACAGTAAGCAAAGGGATTTTTCTCAGCTGCTTTGGAACTTCCTAAAATAACATAAGTAGTTCCTTGTTACTTGTCGTATGGACTTCCGTATACTAGGATTACTCATATGTAATGTCAGACAGTGTTGGTTATCGAAAAAAAAAAAAAAAAAGGCAACACCCTCGCAGCTATTGCTGTAATTTAATTTCCACAAAATTATGCAGTCACCCTTAGAAAAGTAGTTTTTATGCAATCAGTGAACATTAGCAGCTCTAATGGAAGACATTTTTGTTAAACTCCTACTGTTTACATTACAGAGTTGACATTGATCACTCACAAACACCACAGTGCTAGATCTGTCTCTCCTCACATATATCAAATTAACAATTGCCTAATCAGTTGGTAGAAAATTAACATGTCTTCTTCCATGCACATTTAAACAAATTTGGCTGTAAGACCAGCTTAGAGATATTTTTGTTAATTTAGACCAAACAGGGCTATATCAATAAGCTTACACAGTGAGCTAGCAGTGCCTTTTCAGTTGCTAGAAAGTTGAAATCTTTTTCTGACATTTTAACCAGTTTGACTGTCCACATTATAGATGTTTCTTTTCAGTTCAAAAATTAAAAGATAATTTGTGCTTACACACTGTCATTTTCCATTGCGTAATCAGCTGGTAAAAACTTGAAGATATGTCTTTTTCCACCTCATAAATGTAAAAATGTAATGTTTTAAATAGCACGTTAGAAACAGTTGTTCGAGCACAGATGAAGTGTTTGATCTATTAGTCAAAAGTTAAAACATACTCTTCAACTTTCTTCACTTTAACTACTCTGACTTTATTACCACCTTAGGTGGTTTTGCATTTGTGTCCTCACATATAACTGATTCACAGCAAAGTTACATAAAGGGGAAATGGTTACAAATTATTTTTAACCATTTAAAATCATAATGATTCTTGCTTATGTGTTTTAATTCAAAAGATTGTTAGGTGCTTTCCTTTAGTCACCAAGGAACTGGAAACTATTAAACTGTTCTCCTGCCTATTTTTGACATGTCTAGCAGCTTGATGGCAGCTTTGCAGCCATCAAGTCAAGTCTCCATTTGCTGGGTCATCAGTTTTTTTGGCACATACTTGTCATACAATATACATGGTGGCAACTACCAGTGTCCACTAATGACATACTGAGACTCATATTGACGTTTCCCAAGACCAGCACATCTGGTTGTCTGTGTGTAAGTCCTTGCTACTACCTCTCGGAAACCAAAATTTCAGGGGAGCAATAAGTTCTCAAATTAGTCTTCCTACCAGATTTTTACGCTCAGGCACCTGTAATACCATATCAATGGCACTACTTTTATTTATGTTGCAGAGATATGTGAACATTGTTTTTTCTTTAGTGACTAAAGAGTGATGTAGAGCAGGACATAGAGGGGTGTTGCCCCTGACTCTCAACCAAGCTCCCTTCTGTAATTAAGGCAATGGGTTGAGCAATGTGTCTTAATGGTGGGCCACTCCCACACACTAAATCAAAGGGCTCTGTGACCACACACACATATTACATAAACACACAGACACACAAAGAAAAATGTATTGTGTATGTAACCCATGCACACTGACTGTGTTTGTGCATGCTGTCTGTTGTGGTGAAAATGTTTAGTGAGGACAGTAACCATAGACATATGTCTGAGTCTAAATTGGAGTGATTTACACAGAGGCATTGGGTAGGAACGGTGGGCTTCTGGACTTTAACACAAGCTGCCTTCCATGTATTTCTAAAATGAGGCTTGAGGTACGCGTATACACCTTTTCCTCACAACTTCATCTTTCTTCAGCCTGTCCAAAAACTACAGAAGGATGTGGTTATACATGAGAGAGTTTAGTCTTCAAAACCAACCTGTAATCTAGTTGTGCATGCTTGTAGAACATTCCATGATAGAATGTCTGTAAGTTTCCATTTTCACTTAGATGTCTGTCCTGTAAGCAGTGCTAAAGCTCCTCAGCTTAAACCATTTTGTCAATTCTTTTGGCCATTCTCCCAACAGCCATTCCTGTGCGGTTTTCTGCTCCCACCTCATCCTATTCTTGGATGTGTGCTTTCCTAAACCATACTTATGCTGTTTTACAAAGCAAATGAAATGGTCTATAGTTTAAATACATGTTTATGAAATTCCCAAACTTGCTGTTGCATTCCTTCACAGATGTAGACACCAAAAGGAACATTCCAAAACCTTGAGAGTTGTGCTATGGTGATTGGGACAAAAATGTGTGACAGGCCTTTTCCAAAAGTGTTTCATGAAACCTTTAGTATACATTTTTTCACTATAGACAAATGCACATTTAAGTGACAATCTGTATTCTGGATTGAAATTCTAATCCAACTTTATGCAGCTGGATCAGAATGACACTGTGTGATTTAATAGTAATTGCATTGATCACATTCACCTTAATTACCTGAATTTGCCTGAACTGTTTGTCTTGTGAAAATTACAATAACTGAGAATTAATGCTTTAAGAAAAATGAATTGAACTGAAATCTAGATATATCGTAGATAAATTTGTAAATCTTGGCTTATTGAAACCCATTGCAAGGTCTTCTTTCATAAACCAATCAAAAACTTACTCTTGCTTGTGTGTATACATTTAGATTTTTTAAGCATTTATAGCTTTTATGGTATAGTGAAGTACTCTGTGCTTCAGATAATTAGTGATTATCTGAAGCCCTTGAATCTTGTGACTCAGTAATCCAATTTACCGTTTAGCTACATACCAATGCATGGTCACACTCAAGTTAGTTTTTCTGTCAATCACCTACTGACACACGTACACACTCACGCACATGAGCTGAGAGACACACAAAAATTTCCAACAGTAATAAGAGAACATGTTTGTATTAAAACAAGTTGCAAGATCTGTTTTAATGTATTTGTTACTCTTTTCATGACTTCTTTACTTCTGTTCCTGAGGAAAATACCATCTATTTAGAGGCACATAATGGTGCTAGTAATCGCCATGCCCAGGCCCCTGCCCGAGTCTGCCACCTGGCTCATGTAGCACATGACCTTGACATCCCTCCCTGCGTGCGGTGGACCACATGGAGAAGGCTTTCAATTTGCTTTTCTGTTAAAGCCCAAGGAGCCAAGTCTCAACTGGCAGGTGCAAACAACTTTATTTTGACTCAATTAAAACTTTTACAAGTTTCAATAAAAACTCCAAAGTATCCAATGGCTGGATAAACCATTCATTGTTTGGGCTCTATGTTTCCTATGAATTCAAATCAGATATTATGTAACCTGCATTTAGCACAGCAAGCAGCTATAGCTCTGGTCCGCCATGCATTTTGCCAGTAGAGGAGAGCTATTCCTGACCACCCTAATTTGAATTAAGTACAGCTCGCCGCAAGCCCAGATGTGCTCTGAGAAGCATGTTTGGAAAATTTAAGATAAAGCCAGTGATAAAAAGGATGAATGGAATCAAAAAAAATACTGTAGTTCACGTACACATGCACGAGTGACCTACCTTCTGCTTTTGATTGGTTGTTTTTGACTGGGAGCAGTGTATTTGTGCAGCTGATTAGTAGCACTAGGAGGTGGTGGAGGAGCTTAATTTTTTACTCACATGGTCTGTCTCATACCATGCTGTCATAAAATAGTGTGAGTTTTAACAACGAGTTGCATACTGCAGCTTTAATACAACCTGGAGTTTGAAAAAATATAGTTCTACAAACAACACGGTTATCATGCTCATTTGTTTCCTGTTGGTGTGGTGTGATGTTTGCAGATTGACTCTGAAGTTGCTGCAGTGGCTGGCAAAATATGCTTGGGTTCTACGTTTGCCAGATGGTGGTGTAGACTGTGCCACCATGTGCTACCCTGCAGAGGCAGTGAAAATGCTCCCTTTGACTGTAATGGGTACATAATTACTGCAGAGTCCGTCCGATGGTGGAGCAGAGTTGCAAGCAATGTAAATTGGAGGTAATGTAACACAGGTCATATTGTTATCAAATGCAGGTAGTAAAGTCTGCAGCTGACCTGAGTGCCTCGCCATTGTATAGTAGTGTTGCATTGCCAACTGGACATTTTTTCACTGGAGCGTTTTCCTGGCAAAGTGGAAAAAGTCTCCTGATTTTTTATTCCTGTCTTTCTGACTGATAGTGTCACAGGGCAATGGGGTCAGCAAGTACAGTACACTGTACAGTGGCTTTTTAAGTTCATTTTCCTCCCTCTGTGGGATGTTGGGGCAGAGGGCAGCTGTCAGCTTTTGCAACCCTTGTGCACTGAAAAAAAACAGTTCCAATCCTTTATCCAAAGCACTAATGAGAAGCACACAGTGGAGGGAAGGGAGAGAGTTGGATGAAGGTTCAGGTCATGGCTGTGTGAATGCTTGGTTGAAGGAGATGTAGGAATCCGGTGGGTCTGTGATAGATCACAGAGGAAGGAAAACAGACCTCTCTGCATCCTCACCCTGCAGTGACCTGAAAATGCATCTGAGAAGACCTGCAAACATATCCATCCTTCAGCATTCCTCAGGAGAACTAAGTAAAGTAACATAAATAGAGACAGACAAAATGACAGGCTCTAAAAACACACCATGTAGAGACAGTCAGTGTTGAACTTATCAGCGTGGATCAGACAAGAAATGATAAGTTATAGAAATGCATGTGACTCTATTTGTGGTTGGGAGAGCCATTGCCGAGGCTGAAGAAGATCTCCCTGTATGAGTAATTAGTAAAAGCTTGTACAAAGGTTCCTAAACACACACTTAGAAAGTCAGCTGCTTACAGCTCAACCACATAGTAAACAACTTTAAATTAGACCCAACAGAGAAACTTTGCTGGAAATAAATCAGTGTGAGTGTTTTATGCTGTTTTCTCATTAATCTCATCTGTGCTCTGGATCACATCTCAGAGATATGGAAAGAGCCTCCATAGAAGAGGCTGCTGTCTGAAGCCTGGCTTTTACGCCTGAGCATTGAGACTCTTGATGGAAACAACACTGAATGAACTCTATTATTGGTTGTGTGAAAAAGCTACAACTTTCTCCACCATGACTCTTGATGGAAACAACACTGAATGAACTCTATTATTGGTTGTGTGAAAAAGCTACAACTTTCTCCACCATGTCTTCACACTTTTTTGCCAAGAGCAATATGCCTTATTCATTGTTTGGAATTGACAGAGGGTGAACAGTTAATGTGACGCTACTGGGTCCGGATGTTGGTTTGTAGGGGATGTTTTGTGAGGTTTTATGCAGCACAATGTGTTTGCCATTTCTGAACACTAGTCGAGTCTGCTTGTTGACAATAATAAGTATTTCTTTTCAGTTTACTCGCCCAATCAGCTATAGACTATGTGGCTAAACCTGCTTATTTTATTCACAAAAGTTCAATCAGTTAATTCTGAAAACAGTTATCCTTCTGCTATTAGATCCTGAGTTTGCACTTGGTTTGTTTTCTAAAGTTTTACCCTTCAAACTGTACTGCAAATAGTTGTGTTATTTTATTCACATGTTGCTGTCAGGTGTGTCCCTAATAGTGCAATATCATATTGCTAGGAGTGTGAGTTTTGTAGGCAGTTGCTACAATTTGAAATGTATTGTATCGATTGTCAAAGAAAAGCCTTGCTTCAGTTTTGTGAAGATAAAATTATGTTGGAAGCTGGAAGAAAGCACAACTCATTTAAAAGGTTTAGGCTTCAGAGCCTCTGTGGTATTTACTTTTATTGATACACCAGTTTTGGATGGGATGTGCTTCCATTTGTAGCACTTCCTCACAGTTATGCTACAATCAATTTTAAGATAAACTTAAAAATAAAATCCAGATCTCCTGCAAAGATGAAAGAATAAACAGATGTTGGAAGTGCAGAAACCCACCTTTCACATATAGAAAAAACAGACAGCCAATATAATACCCTTGGCAGCAGCACTGTTGTTTGACAGCTATGAAAGTGGAAGGGAAAAACATATTTTACAAGCACAGAGTCAAGTGGCATCATAATTCTTTCCTTTACATTGAAATAGGACTTTCAATCCTGTGATGTTCATTAGGTCACAAAGGTTCTTGAGACCATGAAGACGTCTTAACATGGTGCAGAGACAGACTAGCTAACGTGATGGTTGCATGAGAGCTTACAATACAAATTTTCTCTTACATATTTCATATGTTGTCTTACAAATCCTAGAAATTCATTTTTGTTGTTTTGCCCAGGAGGACCTTCTAAGACAGATTTTAATTAATAGTGCAAACCACTGTCTAAATGTTCCAAATAAACTTCACAAAATTGTCTCTTGGCCAAGAATCTGCTTCGAGTAGAACTCAAAAGATGCAGCTGCAGACTTTAACAACCACAAGATCTTTTTTTCTTCTGCCACATCGATTCCTACGGGCTTTTGTTTATTACCCACATGTTTTTGCTTTGATTTTAGTGTTAGCTTTTTAACAAAATTCTTGCATGAGTGGGGGTCCACCAGTCGTACACTCCCAGCACACATAAAGTTGTTTTTAATTATGCTGTGTGTAGATTCTTAAAACATTCTAACACGCTTATATTTGTTTCCTTGCAGGGGAATCCACGTATCTGAATGACCACGGACCACCTGCTCAGAGAGTAAGTCCTTATCTGGTTCAAGCAATTGCTATCCCTTGATCTTTTTTTCACCAAGCCTTCTATCTCTGATGTGTTACCCTGCAGTTGAATCCAGCTAAGTCAAGGAAGGTGAGGGGTTAGGTTTGTGTGAAGGAGTTGCATGTGAACTCCGTAAATACCAGTAGGACCTGCCTTCACAACTACAGTAATGCTTTGAATGCACTGGCACAAACACCGAGGGAGAGCTGACACAGGGGCCTTGTATCCATCCAGCTGCATGTCTGCAGAACTATCTTTCCTCTGAGCTCCCTCTTTCTCTCTTTGCCAACTGCCTTCTCCCTCCATCTGACCCTTGTTTATTGACAGCATCTTTAATCAGTCACTCCATTTTTACCTCATTTTGTTTCAGTACAATCTCTTTCTTTTACTCCGTTCTTCATGCTTGATTGGGGTTGCTGTTTAGGGGCTACAATGTTGAAAATCAGCAACTGAGGACAATAATGAGGTTTGTTTGCAGCGGTTGAAACCAGCTGTTGCTTTTATTTTAGATCACATCTGGGTATTCTGTTTCAGTACATGTTTTAAAAACTTACTTTACATTCAGACAAGCCTAGCAACAACATCCCTTGTATCAAATAATAACACATTTACTTGTGTTATTATTTGACAGCAGAGATGTGGATTTGAGGCTTTTTCTATCTTTTGAAACAAGCAATTTACAATTCACATGCATTGGTATGATTCAGACCAATCTATAAAATGCATGTTTTGTTAAGCCAACATTATCTGGCTTTATAAAACAGGCCGCTGCTTGTCTGAAAATGTTTATAAATTTGAATTTAAGAGTTTTTAAAGTAACAGCTCAAGTGTGCCTTGAGGTGTCTGATTATATTGCTTCTAATAATTGAAACACAGAAGCCGATCTCTGTTGAGCTGTCAAAGAAAACTGTGATTTTGTTTCTGAAACCAGATGGGAGTTGTTGCGAAAAATAATTCCTTTTAACTTTTGAGTCAAAGACTTTGATTAAGTGATGATGGTCAACCGAGCGGGCATATTTTATGACTATGGAAAGAAACTGGTGTTGGGGTTTTGATGGGCCTTACAAAAACGCCTGCTGTTTCTTTTAAGTGAGTAAAGAACAAGATTATTTTTAACAATAGCAATAAGCTGACAAATAAATACACCAAAAAAATCTCTAAGATACCGCCACAGGAGCCTAATTGCACCGAAGTGGAGAGTTCTTCCTTATATCTGTGTCAAACCTAAGATGAAATTGCCAGCCCCACAGAATACCCAGTGAAACAATTCCATATCTAGTGATAGCATGAAAGTCTGCAGAAACTAAAACCCAGTCCACTGTTTGAACCTATGACCTTCTTGCTGAATGCAGTCCCACTATTGGGATTTTGAAGAAAGTTATCATTTAATAAAATCCAATTTTTAAATTTGCACTCACTGATTCATTTAGGCATTTTTCTAAGAATGTATGCCTACATTAAGTTGAGCCTATCACTTTGCTTTGACTTGAAATGAGAGTGCAGGCATTATCACAATACATACATCTTCCAGATGCACTGACTTGATTGAATGTTGTTCCAAAATAGTTGCATGTCATTGACCGACTGACTCCTTCTGCTCTTTGCTATCCCCAGAGTGACATTAATGATGGCGTGCTGGTGGCGTGTGGTACATTAGCCACATCTCTCATTATTCTTTTGTTGACATGCTCTCTTGCAGTTGGAACTGATCAGGAGTGTCAACAGTGGCTTGATGTCGAAGAACATGTGCAGTCAGAAGGCTGTGGTTCTGGTTAATGTGGGGAAAGATTTGAAACTGAGATGAAAGTCCAATGTAAATGAGAGCATATGGAAAAACCACACTTCACCCAGAATAGTACTATAAGGCTTTTTGTGTTGGCCGTGTTTCTTGAATGTCCAATCTACAATTTTGTGGATGTTTGCATGCATGTATCTTCACTTTTTTTACCTTTCTAGGAAAAATATGTTGGTGTTAAAACAAACCTTTCTGATTATGATTTACTCTGTTGTTTTCTGAGGCATTTACATCAATAATTGCTAAATCACCTATAGATGCCGAGATATAAGAACTGCCGAAGCTACAGACACTCTGCCTTTCTTGTTCTGCTTTCTGTAATAACAGGAAATGCTTTGAATTTCCACTCTTCCCACAGCTATAACCTAAACATGCAGTTCTTCCCTTCGCTCACAGTGGAAGAAACTGACCCCAGCTAAAATATGCAGAGACTCACTTTTCACTCTCATGTGGGTTTGTATCAGTAGCAGCTGCTACGGCTTACCAGGAAAAGTGGTTGTGATACGGGGGTCAGTGAGTCGTCTTTCTTTGCCTAAACAGTGTGACATCTGACAATGTTTAAAAAAAATCCCAAAGTTACTTGGACCAGTGTAGATGTGTGAACAGGGCTCTAATTTTAGAAAAGTGAAGACAGACAGAAGAAAGGGTATAACAGAAAGATGTCTGGAAGGACTACTCCTCTTCCCAAAAATCTGCATATGGTTAGTTCAAACACATTACCACAACAAAAGTCAGACTGAATCATCAGATGCAAAATTAATAGCAGTCTTGACAATTTATACTTTCTGATTTCCTAAATACACCAGAAACTGAATATATTAATTTCAGCAGATATATCTCAAACCATGTTTTCAGGAGTGTCAACAGTGCTCTTTACACCTTAAAGAGCAGGAACAATGATAACACAAATAGAAAAATCGCCCTCCTTTTGTCTGTTGTCAGTGCTGAGAGGAGATTTGCTCTCTTCATAGAGAGAGCAAATCTGGTGTTCCTGGTGTTCTTCCAGCATTATTCAGCACCAAGCTGATAGAAGTTTGAAGCAGCCATTTGTCAGGATTTCTTCAGGGAATGATGTCCTGCAAAACACTGCATGTGTTTTACCAGCCTTAAGCTTAGATGTCTGTCGTTATTTGGCAAACACAGAGAAACGTTGGGTGTGATCTCCAGGGAAACTGTCTTTGAGCTGCTGTCCCAAAACTAGTCCACCTAGTTTTGAGAAACTAGGTAGTGCCTTATTTCACTTGAAACTTGAAATAAGGCATTTCCTTGCTACAGCTGGTCAAAAACAGTTTTGTTAACATATAAGCTGGGACACGTATGCAAGGAATATTTTCTTCAATTTGGGAAGGCTTGTGTAAGAGTTTAAAAGCAAAGTAGTTGAAGCTTAGGCTTGTTTGAGATTAGCTTTTGGATATTTCTCAATCTGGCTTTAAAATTGATTGATCAGCCTGTGTAGCTGTAATTTGAAAGTAGGTTTATATTATACACCTAGTGGACATCTAGATATATTTAATTAGATATTTAATTAGTGCATTTGGGCTTAAAGATGGCATGACATGTCTTTGTTAGAATGCAGAAGTAACAACCCTTTTCTTTATTTTATGAATCATGACTGAACTTCTTATTACTGGTGAGTCATGATGTGTGCGAGTGCTTGCTGTAGCTTGTGTGTGTTATGAAAAAGAAAACTGTCGGTTTTGTTTTGCTGTGCAGTTTCTGACTCACTGAGTTCAAGGAAAAAAGAACATTTGAATAAGTAAGAAGAAACCTTAGTCTCTGTGCACTCCTACAGCTTAAATGCATTGTGTTGTAACTTTGGTTGAGTGTCTAAATTTCTTCACGTCAATAGCTTTTATCCTACATGGCTGGCTACTTAAAGACATTTGCAATTACTAATTAAAACATAGCCATTGCATATTTAAACAGTAAAAAATGAGTACATAAAATACGGAAATGTTGTTGAATAATGCAATAATTTTTTTCTTGTCTTTCTGCGTCTTTGTTTTCCTGTGTGTGTCTACAGGTGCTCCCGTTTCCCAGCCAGGTGGTTTATAACCGTGTGGGGAAGTGCGGCAGCCGGACAGTGGTCATCTTACTGAGGCTTTTGGCTGAAAAACATAAATTCAACCTTGTCTCTTCTGACATCCATAACAAGACACGTCTCATGAAACAAGAACAGGTGAGTCATGTGAAGGAGAACATTTATAACAAGATATTGTAATCTGTTATTGAAATTCCACCTAAAACAGTTGATGCTAAGTACAATATTGAAAGAGTGATTCACTGTTTTATAGTATCTCAGTTAATTCTTTGACTTTTATTTTCGAGGTGGAATCATATTTTGGCTCCCTAATGTAAAGATTACCCTTTTTCAGTTGCTTAAAGCATCATGCAATAATAACCTTTGAGAAAATTCAGCTTATATTAAACATAATTTTTTTTTTCTTTAGGTTTAAATGTCCAGCCCAGTACAGTAATAATTTAGAAGGGGAGGTTTATAATTACATTACCAAATTATTTAAGTGATTTCATTGATTTTTGAATTTATTTTCATTTATTTATTTTTTTAGTTGTATTTATTAAAAAACACCTGGTGATCGGAAGGGTTTGGGTTTTTTCCCACTAGAAACTTCATCTTAAGCAGGTCTTATGAAAAGTATTTGTTAATTCAAGTCATATTACCAGATGTTGACCCAGAGGTTTTAGCATAAGAAGAAAACAGAATTATCTTAATGTGATTTCCAGTAAAATGCTTTCAACATTCTGCCTTTGAGTTGTATGGGAGAATTTTCCTGTAATGCAATGCACTCTTGAGAAAGCCATATGAGTAAACAACTTACTCATGTATTAATGGGGAACTGATGTAGCATTGACTCATAGCCCTGATGTTACTGGTTGCCTTATTCATGAAAAAGGTTACAGTTAGATTAAGCTGAATCTAATTATATAAAGCAGCTACTGACTGATTTGATATAAATGTTAGGATAATATTGAAATAGTGACTTGTTTACATATTTGTCAAACTCCGAATTCCTCTTGCGTATGTTGTGACCTAACACCATTAGCCTGATTAGGCTTCTGCACAGAAAACATCTCAGAATATTCCAGAAAAGTGTGAATATTCTCATGTCATAACAAGACTGTTTGGTGCTTGTGTCCAATCCTGTTAAAGCCACCTTAATCTCTCGTGTTTATTTGCCCTAGTACTTTAGTGCATGTTGACTTATGCAAATGCAGATGCACACTGCCTAACATTAGAGCTCCTACTCTCATCAGCTGAGGTTCTGGCTCATCAGTGCAGTTTTAGACGGTTTTCCTGGTGACACTTTGACCAGAATGTTAACCATTGTATCTGCAGTCAATGGTTTTTGCATGAAAGTAGCTAATTTATTTTTGCACTTTCAAATCTCCTTTTCATGTCAGTTATGCTGTAAAGAGATCATTGACATCTTCTCGGCTCCCAGGGTGCAGACACATTTCCTGGAAGAAATGAACAAAAAAAAATAAAAAGCTCAAAATGAAACAACTAGAAAGATCCAGCTGTTGTGAATTAATGTCAAAGCTAGTTTTCTCCTTTTGAATAATCGGTAAATCTGTGCTCTGTAGGCTTCGTGAGAACCAGATCCTCAGAGTAGCAACTGGATGTTGCTCGTTTACAGATAATTGGATAACACGTCACAACTCATGTCAGGACATTGAATTTTCCATCAGCCTATTTTTAACATGTTTAAAATTAAATTGTATTTTAGAGCTTTCTTTTGGTGCAGCCCCTAACAAAAGTATTCATACTCTTTGAAGTTTTAATATGTGGGACTTTATGTAACCCGACAGGAAGTTGTGGATAATCAGAAATTGAAAAATGTTGCATTGTTTTTAAATTTGTTACAAGTAAAAATCCGAAAGGTGTTGCATGCATTTGTATTAAGGAGTTGCACACAAGAAGCAATCCTTGCAGCTTTTCACAAGCCATGCAGGAGGCACAGCAAACATTTCAAAGATGAACTGATCAGATAAAACCAACTCTGAACTTTTTACCCCAAAAAACTTGAGACATGACTAGCGGTATGTTTATCTGCACTTGAGCAACTTCTCAAATAATACACAACAATTTGGCTATCTAGATATAAAAACCTTGTTAATATCTAAAAACAGTGAAAATAAATGTATAATAGGTCTGAAAATAAACATGACATTTTTTATTTGTAACAGAATTTCAAATTGGTTTACTTTAAAAGTATCCATTACTTTGTCTCTAGCAAAATTCCAGCACATAAAATTGAAATTAGTTTTTGTAACCTGACAAAATGTAAAACTGTTCAATGGCTTTGGCTACGTTTTCAAATCAGTGTGTTTATTGTTTTAATCTTTCACATAGTCATACTTTTTAACTATTGTGTGGAAAAAAAGAGCAGCAGTCAAAACTTTGTAATTTTATTCTTTTCTGTTCCTCTGATGAGTCTTGTGAAGATACCACTGGTGTTCAATTAGGAGGGGGAAGTGCAGGTATGCCTGGAATCCTTCACTTTCTCCCTTCAGCCTTTCCTGGGAAATTAGAGGAGGGAGTGCTGGACACACACACAGACACACAGACTAGGAGGCTGGCCAGCAAACAGACATGGAGACACACTTGCACATTTTTTTACTAAATGTTGCCCAAGGCACTTTGTGTCAACTCTGAGATGAAGAAAAGGATTTAATAAAAAGTCAAACATTTTTTTTGTCTATTAAAAGCAATACAATATGCTAAAGCATTGATCAAGGGGGTGGGTAAATGCAGAAGAATATATACTACAGCACTAATGAAAGCTTTATATTATGTTTTATGGCACAAGAAATCCATAAAGCGTGGAAACGGAGTTAGTGGAAATGTACTGGCTTTATAGAAAAGAGGGAGAGTGTGAAGTCTGAATCTGACTGGAGCCTCTGAATAACTGCCTTGGGTATATAAACAAGTATACATATTGCTGTTGCTATCCAAATAGTGTTGCCATGACATAACAAGTGTCTGTATAACAGCAGGAAATGTAAACAGTTCTTGAACCGACACTTTCTTGTTAACAGAGTTTAATATAAAAAATGAAAATGTAAAAAATGGGCAAAATATGTAGCATCATTTTCTTTGGAGAGAGATTTGATGAAGAAAGGAAGTGTGGTTGTGTGCAAAGAGAGATAACTGAAAGTATAACTTTAAATATTCTGTTAGTTACAAGCACAGGCTTCAATGTATTTTATTTGAAATTGATCTGATTGACCAAATCAAAGTTGCACATAAACCTAAGGCAGAGTTTTAACATTCTTTTTGCAGTTAAAAATAAAGAAACATATACATATTTAGTTGATTTTACTTATCCTGCAAAACAAATCTAGTTAAGGTAGCTGTCTTCAGAGACAAGTCATCCAGTAATTATGGTGCTTTTTTGTATTATCAAACGCATGTAAAAATACAGTTGTTTTGTAAGGCCTTCAGTGGTGTTGGATATGTCAGAGAGAATAATTCAACCAGTGCGTCCTTCTTCCACACTTAGCTTGCTGCTGCCTGTCTCCTCTTCTACACTTGTTCTTACGTGGAGCTCCTAGATCTGTTCCAGAGGAATGCTTTGTTGAAAGTCTTCTTGTTCAATGACTGGCAACATCCTGCTGCTCTCCTTACTTTCTTGTCAAAGCCAAAACGCCAAGAAAGATTTGTCAACTTAACAAGTAATACCCTGGAGTTCATTTCTTGATCATTTCCATCGGGCTGCATAATTCATAAAAGCAGGTGTTGCATTATGGCAGGAAATTAAGCTAAGAATTTAGACTACATACCATATGTAGGCAATGCATATCTGGAATAAACACTTGTTCTTTTAGGAGAAATGTCAAGCTTTCCTTTCACTGAGTGACTCCTAACATGCTGCTCAAGCTTTTATTGCCCCAGTATTGGATCACTACAATCCATTATGTGTTGGCATGGGCCAAGTGGAGTTGATTCAGAAAGCTACTGCCAGATTTCTGAGTGGTGCACATAAACAGAAACATATTACACAATTTTTGGCAACATAACACTGGGTTCCTGTCTAAAGCGCAATTTACCATGAAATTCTGCTACTCAAATGCAAAGAGCACCAACTTTTATGACAAACCTGCTGCTCTCATACGCCCTGCTTGCAGGTGTGTCCAGATTCGTGTCCAGGGCTACATTTCGAAGAATTGCCTTTCTAAATATGCTTTTATATGCTAAATATTCTACATGCTATTATCTTCATTGATAAGACTTTAAGAATGAGTTTGGGTTTTTTTCACCATATTGTAATTTGAAGCAGGGAATTTGTATTCTTCCTTTAAGTATTTACATTTTTTTTTAAATTTTATAATAAGCTGACTTGTTTATTATGTCTGCCTTCAAATAATTTCTGAAGGGCATCAGTATTTCCCAAGATTCTCGTGTCTCAAACATACAATAAGGCAACCAGTTCCAATTCTAGTTGATATTTTGAAAATTGCTGCTGAATTTCACAACTAAAAGAAAAACAATCCTTCTAAGCATTTTGGTATCTCAATTAGTTATTTTTACTCATTTTTTCAATCAAATACAATACATTCTATGTTTTAACTTTTGCTGTATATTATGTTGCATTACTCCAATATGGAACTATTTAGGTGAGGAATGACTTCATATTTGGATTCATTTTCATGGACCTCCGTCCAATATCCCTGAATCTGGTGTATTCTGGCTGCTTCTTGCAAGTTTCTCCAAGCAGACCTGGAAAGCCCCAAGGGTTCTTCTTTTGCCGTGTGAATAACACAAGACAGAAAATATGTGAGAAGCAAACTGCAAAAGAATCAGGACACTATGGTGATACTGGATTGTTTCAATAGTATGAAATTAGTTTGAATGTAACACTTTGTAACACACCTGAAAATGTATGCTTACATGAAGGACCTGAGAGGTCCATGTTTGTTTTCATTAAACAGTTACCTTGAAAATTAGAAGTGTTCATTGTTTGGTCTTAGCATATTGTAGCATCCAACACAGAACAATTAATATTTTGCATGTTTCCTTTTTTTGTGTGTCTTTCGAACTTATCTGGTTCTCAAAAAATAAAAGGAATTAAAAAGGTAATAAGAGTTGTGCAAACTTTATTTAAAAAATATATATAAACAACTGTGTGCGTGTTTGTGTGTGTGGCTCTTTTGCAGGTGGATCTAGTGAAGAACATCAGTAAGATCCCTCAGCCATTTCTCTACACAAGACATGTTCACTTCATGAATTTCACCAGGTACAGTAGAGCAGCAACAGAATTAAAAGCTAACCAACATTGTTTATTAACACTTCTTGGCTAATATGCAGTATTCAAGATATTAGTTTTTTTTCCTCTTTCTTTCAGGTTCAGGATAGAGCAGCCTGTCTACATCAACATAATCCGAGATCCCATAAGCCGGTTCCTCTCCAACTATTTCTTCCGTCGCTTTGGTGATTGGAGAGGGGAGCAGAACCACCTCATCCGAACACCAGGGATGAAAAATGATGAGCGATACCTAGTGAGTACTTTGGTTTCAGCAGTTGAGACTTTAAAATCGTTCCAGCTTAAGGTGTAAACTGCACTACACAGTTCGCGTCACTGATTTTTTATTTTAATCCCCATTCTTATAAGTGCGGTTTATGCACATTTGATTATGCTAAAAAATTGTGAGAGAGAAAAAAATCCTGTCTGATTAAGGCCCTTGTGCCTCAGTTGGATACAGAGTTTTATGCTTTCTTGAGTCAAAATGTTTTTTGTCTCACCAATCTAAATGCTTGAGCCTGTCAAACATTTCTGTCTAAGTTTTACAACCAGGTTTGACTTTTAGAACAGTCAGCTTCTGTGAATAATGAGGACGCCTCCTTTTGACAGATGGAAAAGCACTATTAGTCTATTATGCACTATTATGCAGTGTTTTCCTGCATGTAATTGCATGTCCTCAGATGTGGAAATATATCTGTAGCTGCCTCTGCTGAAGGCTGATGACGTTTAAGCACACCTCAGTGACTGTCACTGTTTCTGCACTTTCTACCTGATCAAGTTCCTGTCATGTCCTCTTTGATGGTGAGAGCTGCATCTCTCTTTGATTGAGAGATGCAGTGCATTTTTCTTGACTGTGTGGAGTTTACGTTCGTCTGGCAACTGCTTTTAACAAGTCCTTTGCTTTTCATCGGTTTGCTTCCAAACCTCATATTCAATGTCACCTCACAAGTTTCTTTTAGGTAATTTTAGCTTAAAGAAACTAAAATTTTGTGTTTATGTTTAAGTCATAAGCATGTCTTTATGACTTAACCTCTTTAATTTATGTTTAAATCAATGTGCACTTCTCTTCTGAGGACTGTCTGGACTGGCCCATTTTACTGATTTTAGTCATGTACTACAACCGAAATTAACACATTTGTTCCTTTAGTCTTTAAATGAAAGCCATCTGTTTAATTAAGGCCATTTTTCCACAGAATAAATGATGTCCCTGACTGAACTCCATGCTGCTCCAATTTATAACCCCTTTCAATTAATGAAATAATTAACAACAGAAAATTAACAGCAGGTGGGGTTGTTTTGTGATATTGTTTTTTTCAACTATGTTCGCTTGAAAATGAAAAGCTTTGTAGAAATATGATTCACCATAGCATTAATAAAACTGGTCAACTTATTTGCAAAACACTAAACTGGAGTCTTTGAAGAGAGAGCTGACTTTCTTATCATTTTGTTTTAATCCCACATTTTCACTTGATTTTTCTAAGGAATCTATTTTTAGTCACATCTAATGAGCCTAGCAGGAACTGTATCTTGCAGCATTCCTCCTCTCTTTCTGCGATTTATCCCAGTCCCACTTTCCACAAGCCCATTAACTTTCCTATTAACATCGGTGAGATCAATTTTATAGATGCTTATTATTCAAAAAGCTAATGTATTCAGAATGTTCAACACACTGTTGCATGTTTGTGCTGGGAGTGATTCTCTCTCTCTCTCTTGGCATTAGCAGTGCTTTGGGATAGGGTTCAGCGCTATGATAAACCTGAAGTTCTGCTGAGATATGAACTGAAACAGAAATGCTAATGTTTGATTCCAGCGTGGCGTTCATGTAAATTCTAATTATACAGTGCTTTGACACTAAAAGGTCTTTGAAGATGTTCCAGAAGCAGGAAATACTGCGTTACCATTCATACATATCCTGAAGGTATGTTTTTAATGTGAATGCCTAGGTTATCTGAGAGTACGGTAGTTAGTGTCTCACAACAGAAAAAGAAAAATAAGCAAATTTAACATGGAAAATAGGATAAAACCCACTCAGAAAAACATCTTCGATATCTAACCTTTGGCAACACTAAAGGATGCCTTGCACCAACCACTTAACATCAGCGAGGCATAGCACAGATTTTCTTAGGCTGAGAAAATATTGACAGAGTAAATAATTATTGTATACAAAAAAATCAAGTCACAACCAGATGTCAACCTTTATATCAAATCATATCAAAGCATACATTTTAATCACAGACCTCATCTTTACCATGACAGACTTAATACCTGACAGCTGGTTTACAGAAAGAAAGAAAATCATTGTTATGTTTTTTAATGAGTTTTGACACTCCCTTTGAGATTACTTATATTTATTTTTTATCTAATCATAATTTGCTCTTACAATTTTCAATGTATCTAATAATTATGCCTGCCTGATCATACATTCATGTCAGAGTCAGAGACCTAAGAAGGGTCATTCTCAAATGGCTAACAAGAACAGCAGTAAACGTCAGGCTAGCTTCAGTCAGATGGGATGTAATTAAGTGTTGCACTGTTTTCCCTGGAGTGAGACCATGTGAGTTGAGTTATTAAAGTATGCAGACTACAGGGGCCCCTTCCTACAGTTTAGGGGGAGGAGGAAGCTGTGTTGTTAAACAAAGCTACCTGTGCTTTGAAAGTCCCATTTGCAGTTCCCTACAAGTCATATAGGGAACAGAGCAAACTTGTGGAAGAAGGGGCTGTGGTCAGAGACAAAAATGTAACATTTTGATTTGCGGACAAGATGCAAGGTGTTAAAGAAAACTAACACATCATATCATCTCAAGCACTCAATGCTTATGGTGAAGCATGGTGGTGCCAGAAGCATGCTGTGGACATGCTTTTCTTTAGCAGGGACAAGGAACCTGGTGAGAGGTGATGGGAAGATGAATGGAGTTAAATACAGGGCAATCATAGAAGAAACCTTGTTAGAGCCTGTCCTCTAATGGCCCTATAACCAGTGTGAATGTTCACCTTTGGATTGGCTTATTTTATGTCATTGCAATAGAGTACATTTATTTATTTTTTGTAAAGTGACAAATTATGAAGTTGTTCAAGGCGTTTGGAAAACTTTTGCATAGCACTGTAAATGTAAGTGTCAATTCTGACTAAGAGATTATTGTTCTTGACAGAGACTCAGCATTCTTTCCCAGCCATGTCAGCAATCAAAGTTTAAAGTTGTATCAGATGTATCTCCCCACCTGGTGTGTGTTAGCCTTCGCTGCCCTCCCCCTGGCCGAATTTCAGAGGTGTCAATGAAAGGACACTGTCAGTCTGCCTACAGGGGCCGAAAGGAACCTTATGCACATGTTGCAGAAACATTCCTGTGGTCCAACTGGATTTTCCGTCAGTCTCCACACCCCTCTTTATACACATGAGCTACCCTTTACAAAGTGATGTAATGGTTACTTGACCTCATGACATATTCACCTCAGATAAGCATTTCAGGGCATTCATAATCTATAATAGTCAATTGAACCTTTAATGAATTTAGGTCACATATGAAATGGAAACTTGATTTGAGTTTTTCAGATTACTTGCTAATTTCTCTCTTTAGGTTTGCTCCATCTCATTAGAGAATTTATAAAACAATCAAAGATAGAGGGAATAGCAGATTGTAGCTGTATTTCCGTTACACTTCTGCACAGATCTTTGCTCAGGTTCTGCTAATCTAGTAACTTGCTAACATGAACAATCCTACTTCTGCTGGTTCATGTGATTAGTCATACAAAATGGCAACGGATGGAAGCCCATGCAATGTACTCATAGTTCAGCCCCGGTGCTCGCGCTCATCAATTATCAGTCATCAGTGGATGTCTTGTTCAGGTGTTGGTGCAAAAAGCCCCTTATATTTGAAACCCCCATTTTGGGGAAATTGTTGTCAGCAATTTTAGAGAAGAGTGAACACTTTGGAATGATACAACTTTTTATGAACTGTGCAATGTGACACCTCTGCTAGAGACAGCTGCACAAACTAGAGCTCAAATTTTGTGAATGCTTTGTGAAGCAACAAAGAATAAAAAAAATAGACCTGGGCAGTTCTCACTAATGAAAGACATCTGATCACGAGATTCCCACGCTAACTGAAAAATCATCTGCTTCCAATTAAACTGTCAGTTACAAGAACCTTGAAAAAAATAACTGTGCTCACAAAGAAAGAGGCTTTACTTACATGAATCCTGCCTCAACAAGCCTTGATATTGGGAACACTAAGACATTGTTTCCCTCGTTGTTTCTCTGATTGCCTAATTTGTGACCAACTCACAAAATTTGCTTTCTTATTAATATCGGGCACTGAAATTCCATATTTTCAAAGAGACTGATCTGGGAGAACAAAACAGTGACTGTTCATCCACATATGGAATCATCCACATTTATCTGTCAGCTGAAGGTTTTAATACACTAAACCAGGTAAAACTAAATTTTATATTTACTTTTTGTTTCCTTGATTTAGTTTTAACCTTTTTCTATCATGCAATGATTAGACAACAAACAACAGCAATGAAATCTTGAAACAATAATTTAATTAAAAAATAATAAACACTTCTTCATTATTCGTTTAAAAAACAGACAGTTTAGGCACAGTTGGCTATTTCAGTAATACATAAACAACGGTTAAGCTTCAGGAGTGATCTGCCCAAAGCCTGAAATCTGAAGCCTCCTGAAAAACTGTGTGTACCGTGGTTGAGATCTGGGCCCATTCATGAAAACCAACCAATTTAAATTAGACGTACCAGTTTTGCTAAGGAGACTGGGGAATTATCCAGTTAGATGTAAGGTAGAAGATGCTGTGTACTACAAAAAGAATGTGAACAATAAATCCAAACTTGACCATGAAATTATTTTCATAACTTTCACTTAAGTTCTGTGTTATAAAACCAATCCAATGCTTCAAAAAGAAATGACATAAATAAACCATTAAACACTGACATTTCATTTGCATCCATAATAGCTCAAAACAATATGCACAGGTATCTAGAAGAATATGCTGCATATGCAGAGAAATTAATTTCTTACTAAATTATAGTTCGGTTCTGGTTGCATAAATACAATAAATTAGTCTTTGTGACATGTAAATTTATAGAGCGTTATCTGCCTATGAACCCCAGTTGATGTTATCAACTTTGTTTCCGTTCACTGTTTAGTTGCTCGGTGTTTGTTTTAAGGGTTGCCAAACTACTTAATAAGAGGACATCATGCAAACGTGTTTTATGTTGTTGGCACAGGAATATAAGGTTTGACTCACAAGTAGGTGTTAGTACAACAGGGAATAATTTAATAATGGAAAGAATAATGATGGAAATTAAATAAAGGAAATTAAATGTGTCAATAGTCCTTAGGTGGAAATCACAAGATGATCAGTATCCCAATTACTGTAATCGCCTCTCCATTCCTTGACAGGTTGAAATGTGACCTTTTCAGAGATTAGGCCTATTTTGCAGCAGTTTGCCCTACTAATCATTGGCTAATTGACAGGGAGAATGATAACAGTAAGCCTGAGTGTGACTGAAGGAGGTGGCTTAAACATAATAATGAGGCTTTCTAAAAGAGTGCATGTTTGTGCCCATTTGTCTGTGTGCAGTTGTAGTATATAAATGACATACTATGATGACAGACTAAAGCCTTTTTAAGAACTTTAGCTCTTAAAAACACTTTTAGTGTTTTGTGTGTGAATGTAAGAAAAGTACTAAGCTAGTGTATCATTCAGCCTCAATCTAGTTCAAACTCAGGGTTCTTGGTTAAATTATTTTCACATTTTCTTAGTTAAGTTGCCAAAAGATAACTATTTTCATCAAGGAATATAATATAAACTAATGTTGAATGAATTAACACAGATAGGACAACAGATTAAGAATTACCCCCTTTAAGATATTTCATCAACATAAAGACTAGAGTCCTTTAATTTTAGTCATTTGCCAAACTAAGTCCCAGTTTGATACTTCCTAAAATTCATTTAAATCAATTCAATTATATGCTTGACCATTATCTTTAAACTAAGCTACATTTCATCAGTCACATCCTCACCTACCATAGACATTCTGGACTCTACACTCTCTCATCTATTTCTGCGGCCCCACGTCAGCATGAGGTCTTTCTCCATGGAATATGCGTGATCTCCCTAGGTACTCCAACTTCCTCCCACAGTCCAAAAACAGGCATGGTAGATTAACAGGTGTCTCTTAGGACTGAATGTGTGTCTTGTTTGTCCTGTGTTTCCCTCTCTACTCTGAAGAGGTACGGGTTTGCTCTGTAATTGGTTGGTTACCATTTTGAGCCCCACTCCGTCTGTCTCAGTCGTTGATAAGAGGACAAGAAACTTCATCTGCCTCGCCTGCTGGTGGTGGTCAGAGGGTCCAGTGGTGCCAGTACATGGCAACCTCACTTCTGTTGGTATTTCACAGGGCAGCTGTAGTTGCAGTGTAGTAGTTTACCACCATAAGCGTGTGAATGTGTGGATGATTAGATGAATGACTGAATGCAGTGCAATGTGCTTTGCGATCTTCTGGGTTATATAAAGCGGAATAAGAGTATGAGCCATTTACCACCCAATGACCGCAGGATAGTGTTGCTCTAATTAATCATGTGTGGACAAAATGTAATGTAAAATATTTTCTCTTTCTTTATACACTTAGCAAATTGTACTTTATGTACTTTGTAAAACATATTGACAGGTGTTTCAGCTGCTTATTGCTTTTTGCTACTCCAGCAGATGTCTGCATGTATTTGAGCATATTGCCAAACAGATCGTATGATACAGTTAGGGAGTTGCATCAGCCAATACATCCTGTCTTTAAGCAGTAACACCATCGCAAAGACTGGAAAAGATGTCAGTTATTTGAGAAATCTGAGTCTGTCATAAAGTTCACAAAACCCCACAGCACCTCGCTGAATCAGAAACAAACTGGTCTACAAAATTATGTATCTAGATCTCTGTTGCACATTTTTGCCCATAAGGTCTTATTTTACTTTTTCTACCAGTTGAATAAAACCTAAAGATCAACATTTTTTTTTCTTTTTTTCTCTTTTTTTGGCCTGTTTACCAGGCCAGTGATTTTTATGTGGTAGTGCTTTTTTTCTTTTTTTCTTATTTTTTTGCTTAAGGCAATTAATCACTTTTTATATTACTTAATTGCCACTCACTACCTCTCATAGAAACCAAACTCTCCAAAACAAAGTCTGTTCATCCGTGAGTCTTTTACATCATTCCCTCATCAGCAGCTGGAACCATTTGGGAAAGGCCAGAGTTCTGGTTCTGTCTACTCAGCTAAGTCCTCAGCTAAATGACAGATTCTCAGGACTGATGTCATTCTCACCGCTGATTTTGATAAATTACTCAGTTGAGCTCTGCTATTAGAAAATATTCCAAAGTGGTGATTAAAAGAACCAGCTTTGAGAACTTGTTTACAGTTTTATCTATTTTGATACAACAAGCCTATTACCAATCTTTGTTCTGTGTCTCCAGCATGAGCATGAGTTCTTTTGGGATATGCTGCCAAGCAAAGCTTCCTAGAGTGTTTTGGTTCTCAGCACTTGTTTCCATGCAGAGTACTTACGTCACCTGACATGGATTTGACTCCAGGTTCCACAGCAGTCAGTGGCTGGCCTGCTTCACTGCTGCATGTGTGTTTTTAATATTTGTTCATGTTTCCCCGTGTCATTTTTTAATAATGTCCAAATTCATGTAGAAAAGTCACAACTTTCCCTCATCACTTCACGTCCGACATCTAAACTGTGAAATCTTTTTGTGTTTTACTGATTTTTTGTTGTTATATGTGCACTGATAGCAGATGAAGGGCTGACTTTATCTTCTTGCACATAATGTTGTTTTCTTAAAGCACTTTGTCTCACCATTCTGAGGCTGACTGGGTTTATCAGAGTGAAGCACTCCATCTAGTGGATAAATTCGGCCACTAAACAACATAAACAACATCTAGAAATAAGAGCTTCAAAACTAACATTATTGTGTTTGTCTACTTTCAGGATATAAATGTGTGCATTCTAGAGAATTACCCTGAGTGCTCCAATCCACGAGTTTTCTACATCATTCCCTATTTCTGTGGACAACATCCTAAGTGCAGGTAAATTCACAGCTTTGGGAATCTTTTACTTCAATTCTTTTGATATAATTATTGTTTGACTGCTCACCTTTCCTACTTGGATATCTCACAGAGAGCCTGGAGTGTGGGCCTTAGAGAGGGCCAAGCAGAATGTGCTGGAGAACTACCTCCTTGTGGGTATCTTGGAGGAGCTGGAAGATGTTCTGCTCATGCTGGAGAGACTCTTACCCCATTACTTTTCTGGAGTACTGGACATTTATAAGAGTCCAGGTTGGTGCAAACTGATAAATATCATGATGTTTGTTATTCTTAAAACAAGACTAGAGGCAAAGACTTTAAATCCAATTATAAACTATGTTTCATCTGATCAAATTATTTTTTAATTGTGTTTGGGCATGATGCTCATATCAAATCGAGAAATATGTGAAAAAACACACCCACAAAGTTCTTACCAATCAGACAATAGTTTTGTATGCAGAGAGGGGCAAAAAGTTTGCAAGGAGGTTTGTGACAAGAAGGGGCGGACGACATGAGGCTGAGAACAACATGATGAGATTTTTGTCATTCTACTGCAACAATGAAAAATTATTTTTGGCAGTTTGGCTCGACTATGCAGAACCCTTAATTCATTAAGTTGGGTTTCTTTCATGTTATCTTGCCTAAATTAGTGCAGAGAAATTAGATCAGAGATTGCCACATTTCCAGGTTTATGGGAAGTGGTTAAAATACACACTGGGGTCATACATGTCTATTTAGTTTCAGGAAACTTATCCATGTTTCCTGAGTAGAGGACCTTTGAGGAAAGTACATATATACATACATTCATTCAAGATGTTCACTACAGATAACTATTTTTTATATAAAAATATTTAAAACAATTATTTTCTGCTTAAAATAATGGACTGTTGAGTTCTGTTTCACCTTACACCAACATCAACATCCAGGCATGGTAATTTCATTCATTCATGCTATTCCATTTCCTCAAAAATGTGATGAAATTAGGCATTTCAGCATCCTTAAGAAATAAAAAAATACAATTGTTTTGCTAATTAAGCTTGATATGTTTAAACCAAAAAGTCTTAGCAAGTGGTTTATTAAATGAATTCAACTGTATTAACTGACTTGTCTTTTTTTCCATTTCCTATCAAAGAATATCGAAAAATGGGAAACCTGACTGGCACGGTCAGAAAACATACGCCTACGCTGGAGGCCCTGCAGGTGTTGTATCACCGCATGCGCTACGAGTACGAGTTCTATGACTTCATCCGTGATCAGTTTCACCTCATGAAGAAGAAAATTGGCCTGAGATCCACCTCTCGCCCGCCGGTCTACCCGCCTGATTTCTTACAGGAACTGGCCCTTCGAACACCTGAACCTTTAGATGAAGATGAGGAGCTAGACTCAGACCTGGAGGATGCCAACAGCTGGTTGGTTCATCCCTGAGGACTGTGGAAACAGTGGATAAAGCCAAACAATAGAGTCGACTAAAACTGGCTAAAGAAAGCATGAGACTCCCAGAGGAATAGTGGCAGTATGTCCCATCTTTTGGCACCTTTGCTTTGGAGAGTTCGCTTTTTTGTCTTCAAGCTCTTATTATGAAAGGCCCAGCACTTTGGACTTAAGCATCTGAAAGAAACAAAAATGATCTATTTAAGAACTGGATGAGGACAGATGGAAATAATTACAGGCTCAAATTATTTCATGATTGGTTTTACTGGAGCTTGTTATGAGGGTTTTATGATCTTAACTGTTATAATCTCCAGGAGAGATTAGTGGACAATTTAATGTGTTGGGATATACACTAAATGTTGAAGAGGACTTCAGAGACATTTCCAATCAGACTTTTATTTTATAAAGGTGCTGATTTAATAAAAAAAATTACTTGGAGTGGGGGGGATAGTGCCAAAAGTGTTGTATGTATATTAGCTGTCCAGGACTGTTATAAGTGCCAAATCTCAGTAGGATTTCCAGTAACTGTGAGACAGGAAGCTTTGGGATCACAGTTGGTAACAGTTGCATTAAGTTAATTTAGTTGTTATAAGATGTTTATAACATTTTAAGGAATTGTCAAATGTTGTAAGGTATGAATGAGGGTTAAACCATACACATCTATTATGAATTCAGAGAATTCCACCTAGATGTACATGAATGACTGAGTTTGACCTTGCCGGCAGAGTAATTTAGAATAGTTTTGTTATTTAGGAAATACAATTCCTTGACAGTATGTCAGGGGTATGAGTCACATGCTAAAAGCATTAGGGAGCCTCATTTGTAATCCAAAGGTGAAAAGAAATCAGAGTTTACCAAATGACAGTGTTTTGCTGTGATGCTTTTTTAAACTGTATAAATATCCTGCAGGGTTTTTTTTTTTTTTTTTGTGAAATAATGCTTTGTGAAAATCTGCAGCAAAATGAGGGATTTGATCAAAACTGGATAACATTTTGCCTTTTATTTTAACTTGGTTATGTAATGGTGAATGATATTTGCTTGCAAGGCATGGAAGTGTTTGTGCTCTTTATGTTTTAGAGAGTACTGAATTCTTAAAGTGATGTTCTTTAAAGGATTATAAGCAGTTAATTTCTCACCCACAGTAAATACTCTTTATATATCTTCATCTAGAGTTTTCTGGATTTGCTATTACTACAAGCAAAGGCTAAGCAGAAATTGTCAAGCACCAAAGCATTTTACAACAACTGAAATCTCGATAACATTAAACAAGTTTTTTTTTTTTTGTTTGTTTTTTGTTTGTTTTGTTTTTTTAGATCACCTGAGAAACCTTTAACTATCATTAGGTTTGCTTGGCTTTTGTTATTTACAGAGAAGCCGATAATTATTGAGATAATGAAGCTCAGAGATGTTGCATCACCAATAATGTTTCTGTATCAAGCAAGTACTTAGATCAGATGTGGCCACATTTCTAGACAGCATGTATAAAAGAAAACTTAATGAATGTAAGAAGCAAACGTCTCAACTCTGATTTGCAAAATTTCTTAGCTGCTTAATTTTTCTATAACTGACAGATGTTTCACACAGATAAATATTATTGATGCTTCAGCTCCTATACTAACTATTTTGTTTATAGTACGTAAAGACACCCAACAAAGGCTGTTAACTGCTTAGGATCTTTGAAAAGAGTCACATAAAAAAAAATTCTGAACATGAGTTATCTGTTTAAGTCAGCTCATAGTAACTATTTTTTTATCATTTTACATTAGCTACTGGTAGAAGTAGTATAAAATACACATAGCCATAAGCTAACTTGTCGACTACAGACTTAACCTACTCCTCATAACTTCCATCACCTGTCCTCTTGGTATTGTTGCATTTATGTTTTAAATGTTTTATTTCATATCAATTTAATTTATTATTTTGTAATCATTTGCATTCAAGATAAAATTCTCAGGAAGGAAAACAGTGTTTAGTGTGTATCATGTTTCTCAAAGTGATGAGACTATACATGCCATTTCAATGTGTCTACAGTGGAAAACTGGTTCATAATAAATTCATTTCATCATTTAAGGCCTTTGAGATAAATATCCTTTGAATTTGCAGCTTTTTTGGCTAAGAATGTATTTTTGCAAACATGATATTTTTGGCTATCCTGCTCTGATTGCTCCAGCTTATCTCATCTTACCAAAGCTCTATACAGGTCTCTTTTTCACAAAGAAGGGAGAACTTATACCATAAAGCCACTTCCTGTTATTTTCTTTCTTAAACATAATTTGTTTTAGTAGATATACCTTTATACCAATGCTTGAGACTTTATGAAGGGACCTTTTGAGGCTGTTGAGTTTAATGTTTAAATAGATGATACTGTTCTATGAGTCAGATCCAGTGTAAAAGAAAAAAAGTGTTGAACCTGTGAAATGCTGTGAAGATAAAAATTCTCAGATTTGAGTGAAAGATCCAAAGCTGTTAATGAAAAGGCCACTGAAACACACACTTTCTGTAGCAGTCTGAATATGGAGCCTAATATAGAGGATTCGAACAGCTTGCTTAACGGAATAGGATGTAGAGGGGAGAAATAAAAGTACTGTCCCAACTCACTGTTCTTCAAAATTTAAAAAACAGTGTTGCTGTTTAAGATATTTTTGCCTGTTTCATGTTTTCAGTCAGGTTCTATTTTAGCAATTTCCTGATTCCACAGAACTGGCAGTAATAAGGAATGGGTGTGGCTAGTGGAATTGAACATTTTCTTGTTTTTATGCTTTTGAGTTTCTGGTTCCAGTACAGTGTAATTTCTGTATACTGCATTAATTTCCATCAGTGGACAGAAGGAGTGGCTAACATTAGCAGGAAAATTTAAGCCCCCAACTGTAGCAGACTTCTTTAAATTTTTCCATCCACACAAATGTAAACACTGGTACGGACTTCTCAGGTAATCCATGTGCAGTTTTCCACTCAGAGGCTGAATACAAAGATTTACTTCATGTGAAAGGTGATGCAGAGAGTGAACTTTCTGATACTGCTGCAGTTAAACTTCATCTGCTGCAACAAACAGGAAACAGTGTATATAAGATGATTACAAAAGAGCATAGACAAATTATTTCAATGAATAGCTTTGTCTCTTTACTTATTTTTTTTTTCTAGCAGGAGACATTGAAATAAGCTATGGATGTGGTATTTATGAAACAGTCTTTATTTAGAGTTATTTTCGCTTCTCAATACCATTGTAAAACATGTTTCCTAAAAGCGAAACATAAATCAAATTGAAAAACAAATCTACGGTAGGCATGAGAAGGAATATATTGTCAGTGTGATACATTTATTCCTCTATTATGATAAAAACAATGGCAATGAACCCATTGGTGATGATTGTAGATCTGACTTCTGAGCACCAATGCCTCAATTTTATAATTTACCCTCCTAATGCTCTCTAAGGCTATAGGAAGCCATACATCACCTCAACACGACAGTTTGTTCCTGGATTTGGTCCAAACATCTGGAGATTATATCCTGGCTCCTGAACACAGTATTGGCGTGCATATCCTTGAGTATGTCAAGCATACAGATTGCAAACAGAAATACAAGCATGAGAAAAACTGAACTAAAGTTCTCAACAACAGATTAAACTAGAAAATATACCCACATATACAAGCAGTGGGGCTGCCGGTAAACCCGCCTCTGGGATCAATGGAGTAATGAGGGAGTAATGAGGCTGTCAAACTGATGTTAAACTGTAATACTTTAAGTTTTTCACAGTAGTCTGAATGCCCTGAGATTAATTAGTAAAAAAGGCACATTTCCTATTATAATACATTCCACAGTGCAAACAGGCTAAACTAGATCTCAAATAACTTACTTATAAAGCAATTAGTCTATTTTGTTTTAACTTAAATAATTACAATAAATGCAATTCTGCAGGCATCTCTATCTGTCCAACCATTGTAGTCTTTAGAAATCAGTGTTATGTACAAAAATAATACAAAAATTGATCTGACCCTTTAGGTATTATTCATTTTCCTGTGGTCTCAGAATATGTTCTTAAAATTCCCTCATTCATACTGTTTTGTCATTCCAACATTGACCAATGTAGGTAAGCAGAAGATGCAGAGTTGAAAGTCCTCAGGGCCCCATTTTGTACTGAATTGTTGGTCAGTTTGCAACAAAAAAAAATATCCACAAAAAACAAACTATAGCTCCAATTATTTGATGATAGCTTTTTTGTTTGTGTTTTTTTAATTTTCCACCACTACAGTAAACCATTGATATGTTGTTTGTCTCATTCTTCAGTTCTTTTCCTCCCATGGCCTGGTTTCCCAGCAGCGAGAAAGCTCAGGCTTTAGCTTCATGTTGGTTTAGCTCCATCCCGTCCCTTGCATCTTTGTTGCCAGGGCTTGAATTCTTCTTTCTGGGCTTGCTTCCAAGAGATTCAGCCTCTTCCAAAGTGGTGGGGAGAGGCTTGCCCAAGGTTTCGGGTAAGAGCAAAGCAAGCACTCCAATTATGAATGCCAGGATTCCTACAATGAGCTGAAAAAAGATGGCAAAAGTATATATTTTGTTGAAAAAGCATGTAAAATAAGAACATTGTGACAAGAGAAACACAGACTATGATGCATTTAAATTACATTTCAGCAACACCTGCTAACAAATTTCCTTAACAGCATGCTGAGCTCCTTAGTAAAGGTACATTCATCTCAAAACCCTGCAGGAACTTTTTTTTAAACCCTATTTCATCAGATATATGGCTTCACTAAGAAAATCTGTCTGAATGTTGCATAAGCAAATTGTGACCTGATAGACTCTTAAAGATATTTAATCATGTTAGAGCCAAAACAAACAGTAAAGTGTTTCAAGATACTGAATCGGAAGAATAAATATGCAAAAACAACAATTTCACACCTGTATCATTTTGCTTGTTTTGGCTTAGAATTCAGATTTGGAAAAATAGCCAGTAATGAATTTGGTTTTTGGGCAGAAATCCCTTCATGTAGGGTATTCTGCATCTGTTTTGCTAAAGGTCAACCCTGAAAAGAATAAATCAGCTTGAGTTGTTGAGTCAGCTGATCCTTGAGCCACTATTAGAAAAGACCAGAAAGACTCATGCTTGGATTCAGGTGTAGCAGCTACTAATGTGGCTTTGTTTCTGCAGCTCCTCACCACAGAAACCATTTGAGAGCATATCTGGGATTGCAATCTTTAGTTTGGATCCGACTGATAAAGGAAGGGTAAGAGGCATGCTGTTGTGACAAGTCCAGTTTTACACACATTCAGGCTGAAGCTTTTATCTGTACCACAGAGAGTGCACAAACAGGTTTTTAAAAATGGTTCTGCCTGGGTGTGCTGTGGTGGCACAGGGGTTAAGCCCAACCCACATGTGGAGGCCTTAGTCCTTGATGTGGCTGTTGCAGGTTTGATTCCCAGTCTGGTGACCTTTGCCGGATATCTTCCCCCCTCTCTCATTACCCACTTTCCTGTCAATTCACTATCAAATAAAGGCCACTAGAGCCAATAAAACCTTTAAAAATGGTTCTGCCTTCCTTAAGTTTCCTAATTATGTTAATGGAGTTAACTAAAGACATATGCATCCTTGTGTAATCTGTATTAGTCACTTAAACCCTTATTGGATTTGGTGCAGAAAGATGTAAATAAAAAAAGAAACAGTATCCTTCAAAAATCTTTAGCTAGAATGTTAACCATTTTGACTTTGCCTGACGTGCCTGCAAAATAAAAAACAAAGAAAAGGTCACACCTGAGGTAGATAGACCCAGACATCAGTCAGGTAGACGCAGAAAGGAGCCACAATACTGCCAACACGACACATCATGCTGCCGCTACCTACTGCCAGGGACCTGCAGAGGGAACATCCACGCGCAATTAATTTATTCCAGAAAGACCAAATCAGGACAACAGAATTGCCATTGGTGCCATCCTTATTAATCAACTGCAAAATGTATGAGCATCATAGATTGCAGCAATTTCAGGACAGTTATGGAACCTGAATAAGAGCTCTCTCCTAAATTTGCAAGGTATTTTTATGAGGAAATAGTTGTAAAAGGAAGCCACATATTGACATATGTTTTGTGAATGTTAGAATTTGTATTTGTTTCTCACCTGATGACAGTTGGGTAAAGCTCGCAGGTGTACAGGTAGATGAGGCCAAAGGCAATCGCCACAGCAAACTTTCCAAACATACTGAGAGCGATGGCCAGAGACACTATGTCCTAAAGCTCAGATTGGGTAAAGTTTGTTGATAGGAGACAAAAAACAGGAAAAGACTGTAAGAAACAAGTGTCATATTTATAATTTCACATTATGAACAAAGACTTTAGCTTGCTATATTACATGCAACTTTTTTATTTCTAGGAATAAAGCTAGACTTTTGAACTTACAGACTCACTGATTCACCAATATAATTCATCTTAACAGGCAAGAGAGGTTTGCATTGTGTTCTACGGCAACATAAGTTTCTTCCCCTAGAAGGCTCTCGCATTACAAATAGATGAAGGGTGAATACTACGAGTGATCTATTTGCAATGAAAACTAACCACATTATTGAGCAATGCTGACCGGCGCTTTCCTGCTATGATTTTTACAAGTGATTAAAGCATCAATATCGACTTGATATCTCTTTTATTTACACATTAATGCTGTTTTGCTTGGCATAAATGAATCAACACTTATTCTTTTTACTTTTTTGTAAGGATTATGTATTCATCTGGATGCTAATTAGCCATAGAGATCAAAATGAATATATAGCAGTTTGCCAAGCAAGAAAAATCGAAATGTAATTTCCCTTACTTTAAAGAACAAATATTTTTCTAATCTGTTTTTAACCAGGTATTTGCTTAGAAAATGCATTAAGTAAACAAGCAACATAATAGTGTTCTGGATAATGATACTAATTTCTCCATTCTATTTGGAAGAATCTAAAAGGAGGAGCTGTTTTCAAAAACATCTGAATGCACATGTTTAAAGTGTAAACACTAATTAGCCAATGATATTTTGAGAAACATCTTAATATTGAGTTCAGGCTTTTTGCAGAAAAAAAATGAAGCTATGTAACTGGCTTTAGCTGTCCGTAAGCATTAAACAAAAAAGTACAGACTAAAAGCAAAAATAAATTGCACGGTATTGGCTTCATTGCACCACTGTGTGCTGCAGTGCAAAAATAAGTTTTTGGGAACTGAGCTGAGTAATTGTATCTCTTTTACTCTGATGCAACATGTAGACACAATTGAAAACGCTGACAGAGGGGTGTATGATTTAATGCTGCCAAAGGTTGTTTTGGGTTTTTTTGTCCACCCTGAATTCAGTAAAGCTAAATTTGGGCTGTACTGATGTGGTGAACAAACAGTCACTTTATCTAGTATATGTGGTGTTTGCGCTGTCACATGCTACACACTGAGCTGTTTACAGTTAAACAGTCTCTTCTGGTAATCTTATTTTTGTCAAAGAAGTCACTTGTGAAAGGTGGGAGTGTTTCTCTCCATCATATGCAGCTGCCAAATTTCCCCTAAAAGTCTAAACATAGCGCAAACCACGTTGCAAAAACCATTGGTTGTGATTTTCAGTTTCAAAACTTACAAGAGCTTTTTGTGAAACCACTTAGAGCAGAACAGATGTTCAACTTTACACCTCTCCGCTGTGTTTGCACTGATTGTAAAAGCACACATAGTGGCCAAGGTAATGCAGCTCTTCTTTTTGTATAGTTTTCACAGTTGTGTTGTCTAACCTTAGGAGTTTAGCTCATTAATTGCCATTTTTGCAACCTTTAATTTTTTTTTCTCCTTAATACATCAGATAAAATGTGAAAAAGTAACTTAGATCTGCCTAATTTCCAGCTTGATCAACCTGACAAATGTCTGGAAAAATGTTCTTGGAAACTCCAAAATACCTTTTCTACTATCTTTCTACCAATGATAACTAGGCCATGATAACCACAATACCCTGGGGTGTGGAAGTTGTTACTGACAAAAGAAAGACTCAAAAGTTAGCAATTTTCAGTGGATAAAATGAAGTTGGAGGACACACAAAGACGTAAGAAACTTCTTCAAAGTAAACTATATTTGCTAGATACTTGCAAGGATTTTCAGTAGATAACAGAAAGGATTAATTGAATATAGCTAAACATCACCCCAGTCCTTGCATTTGCTTCCTGTAACTCAAAGAAAAAGACATAAAAATAATTTGACATTTTATAAATCACTTCACACCAATATATACTAAAGATCAGTTGTATCAACTTTACAGAAGACCCAGGTCTTCTGGTTCAAGTCTGCTCTGCATCCCCAGATCCAAACATAGAGAAACAGCATTCTGTTTTTATGTTCTTCCAATCTGAGACAAACTTCCAGAACAACTAAAAAAAATTCTGAAACATTGAGTTTCTTTGAATCAAGTTATTAACTAAAGTACTGTGTACAGTACATAACATCATAGACTGTAAAATGCTTTTTCAATCATTTATCACTTTCTATTACTTTGCAATATAATGTTTTAATTTTTATGGTTTTACTTTCCTTTTAATAATGCAAAAACTTTGAATTACTCTGTTGCTAAAAATGTGGTTTATCTTCTATCATGGATAATTCTTGATCTGGAAATGCTGGCAGCCATTTGGAAATTCGAGAATGAAGGTAGGAGTCAGCAATCCCTACAATACTAAGACAGCTGCAGTTTATGCTAGCTGCCATAGTCATACTAAATCCTAATATTAAATGCTAAAGACTTTAAAATATCAACAAATCCTATTCTCATTGTTTTAAAACAAAATTGATGACATCAAGAGCACTGCATTAATATTGTATAAGGTTTCTGTAAGCAATTTTTCACATTTAATACTTTCACTTATATATCAGAAGTAATTGTATGTTTGTGAAGCTATGATATATTTGAGTTTGTGTGTATACTCTGGTGAGTGGACGTAGAAGAATCTAGAAATAATATAAAATATGCAATTTGTCAATTCAATTTCAGCTGTACTTTTGTTGCTATTTATTCACCCTGTGCTGAACTTGATACTTGATTCAAAATGGCAAGTCAAAGGTTATATTTACTCGAAAGTTAAGTGCAAGCTGTGAGCTAGAGTAACTCTAAACAGGAGTAATGTAGGTCAGAGACCAGAGCACAGACAAATTTCAGACAGGAAGTGTCATATAGCACAGTGATAAACAGTAACCGTCTAGTACCTCAGAGCACTGCCTTAAATTAAGCACTGATAGGAAAAAATACATTGTGCAATACTTTAAAATACCCCTATATTACCTATTGTTACAGCTACCTTTCCTGTTTTTGCTTTGGTGAAGCACACACCCCCTTACAACTTCATACATCGTTTCAGCTGCAGAACTATTCTAGGTTTAATGCTGTGAAATGCTGAAATGTGAATGAATTTACTGACAATGGAGAAGCAATGTAGACTGGCACACAAATGAATGACTTGCTGCATCATTGGAGCTTAAACTGTGCAAAACATCTGCATACATACAGCAGGAACCACAATGATGAGCATACAAGCAACCCCGGCCAGGAGCAGAGCAGGAGCACATGTCTTCTTCCTCCCAATCCGGTCCATTGCAAAGCAGCCAACCAGATAAGAAGGGAGCTCCACAGCCCCTGGAAACAGCCAGTCAAAACAGCCATGTGGTCAAAGGTTTGTCACCCCACTGATACAATGATATTTAATCTAGGAGATCAAAATAACCAGCCAATGTGTGAGCAATGAAGGAAACTTCAAGGTATTCACATTGTTGCTTTAAAGGAAGAAAAGTTATTAACATGTGCCTAGCAGATTCAGCTTAACTGACAATGCAGGTTTAGTAAAGGAACGATTGATTGAGGCTGCAAATTTTCAAAAATAATACCTAGTTTTTTCTTAGAGGAACAGACAGCTTAAGTACAGGACCTGGGAGTAACCCAGTACTCTGAGGATAGCATTACATTACATCTGTGATTTTTTTCAACTAATCTTATCTTCTTAATTAGATGTGATATGGAAACCATTTAGCCGAGGACAGTTTGTGTTCATTCTTGGCTCTCAGATACCATAAACAGAGCTGTAAACAACCCCAACTTGGACAACAACATATGTTTCTCACTCACACATCACCAAAGTATTACAGCATGGAAAAGTTTAGACACCACAGACTAAACCTTTAATGAATGACAAAATATAAGAAAGAACAGAAAATATTTTAGGTTACTCTCTCAAACATCGTTTTGTTCCTTCAACATGTTTTTGGCCATCTTTGAAAAATAATTAATTTTTCAAAGAAGAAAATCCTACTGGATTTTAATTTAAGATCTTTTTCAAACAATTACAGGGGAATAAAGACTGATTCAGTTATTTACTGACACTGTTTCTCATTTTCCACTGATGTTGCTGTAACTAACATCTGTTTTATTTGGATTTGGATCTAAACATAAAAAAATGAAGGCCATTTTCAATTTAAGATTTTTTTTATTTATTTTTTTTAACCTAGCTTGGTTTAAACAGCTGGGATTGTGTGTGCTACTGTTTCATATGCTTAATAATAAGGCATCTGATAAAGACAACTTGCATTAAGATTGCATTAATACACTATTAAAATCCATTGCAGATATGTAGTGATGTGAACTGTGGTATTAAAGTATAGAAAGCTAAACAGCATCTATTATAAAAATAAAAGTGCCAGGATTAGATTCTGGTAAACAGATTTTGTTGCCTAAGTTCCCTAAAGTTATTTACAAAACATATATCATCATTTACATCTTGCTTTAGAATGGATATATTTAATGTATAGTTAGTTATTTTGGATTGGACACTCACCAGCCAGGAAAAGATTAACATACTGGTTTCCTCCCAGATTCACTGAACCTAGAGAGAAGACATAGTAGCCCAAGCTGCCGATGAACCAGATGGCCCACACTGTGCAAGTACGGCCTGCCATCCTCCAGCTGCAAAACAGATCCAGGATGGATAGCTTCTTCTCAGGTTGTGTGGGCCTCTCATCTTTCTCCTTCTCTAGCAGTGCTTTGCCATTCTCCAACTGCATTGGCTCCAGCAGATCCTCCACCTTGAGTCGGCACTCAAGTCCGTTGAATCGGGCTATTGTGTCCAGCAGGACCTGAGTTTCTTGATAACGGCCCTTGGCCATTAAATAGAAAGGCGTCTCTGGGAACTTCCAGCAAAACAGCAGAAAGGGTGAGGTGCATATGGAGAGGATGATCTGGTAGATCCACCAGACTCGGACTAGGTAACCAATCAGAGCCACCACCATGATGCCAACCGCAAAGGCTGCATGGATGTGCATAGAGGTCCATGTACGCACCTTGCTGCCTGTGAACTCTGTCACATACACAAATACAACAACCAGGTAGCCACTGGACACCTGTAAACAGCAACAAGGAACAAAGAAAGAAGAAGGTTTAATGCTGTGAAATGCTGAAATGTGAATGAATTTACTTACATTACAGGAGAAATCATTTGTGTAATGATTACAGTACAGAATTTGCAGAGTTAATTTGCTTTTCTGGGTTCTTTGTGTTACTACTGTGGGCACCAGAAGCAAACTGTCCACTTGTTAAGTATTTAATGGGGCTTGTCTTCCTTTTCAGACCACATATTAAACTCTGAAGTTTTACTGCCATACAACATTGCCAACACAAGAAAGTAAAACGAAAGCTCAGTGTTTAAAATGGGTGCAAGACAACTATCCATAAAGACTCATATCTTCCCTAAATCTCCAAATATTTGTCACTACAAGTGACTGTTTTCTTTGCCATATTAAGTAAATCACTCTGTCGCGAACTGTCTTAATAATTTAAAATTATGGGGTTAGGATTCAAAGCTGAGCTTCAGTGCTTCAAAGCTGCACAGTTACAGTTGGTAAGTTGGGACTATCTGAATGCCTGATTCTGTGTGAAAAACAACAGCTGTTGCTGATCACGAAAGGGGGGGTTGGAAAAAAATGGTGGAAAATAAAATTACAAAAGATTTCCTTTCAGCACAACTTACAAACCATTTGCTTCTCGGCCTATAATGTCTATTTTTTTTTTTCTTCTGAACATGTTTTTTATGTTAAATAATTTCTGTAAATTGGAGACATTTTAACATGTACAACTCAGAAAAACTTTACCTAAAATAATAGGCCACATAAATACATACATTTAAAAAGTCCTTTTATATATATATATATATATATATATATATATATATATATATATATATATATATATATATATATATATATATATAAAATGAGTTTTAAATGTCATATATATAGATAGATATATAGATAGATAGATACATATGTTTTCTTCATAAATAGAAAAAAATCCTGATCTTAGTGGGAAAATAACGAGTTTGACAGTTTCTTGTTTATTTTTTTTTTCCCTTTTGCTCACTTGGTAGCCCATATAATTTATCATGCTCTCTTGCTGTAAGTACATTGATACAGCCAAATGCTAAGAAAGCAGATATAAGACAAAGCAGGTTTAAGACTGTTTAAAGTTATCAAATTATTCATTTTTAATTTCAGTGTCCAGTTGTTGTAGCTTTGGCAAAGACCTTCTAAACTACTCTGACCTCTTAACATCTTTCATATTTTTTCTAATCAGAACTCAGTAGAAGAAAAAGTATCTATGATTTATCAATTTGTTGTGTGTGTGCATTTTCATTTGTCAGAGTATCTTACTCTGATACTATTAATATAATCGTACGCAACCAGTTGCCTTCAAAAGTCACTTTATTAGTAGAAAGAGGTTACTGTTGTTTAACTTATTCTGAGTAGAGGCAGCTGTTCCATCACCGTCCCAGATGTAAGTTGAAAAAACCCATAAACAGGCACCAGATGTTAAAAAAAGGTAAATAGATCCAGTGTTGTGTTCATTCTTGATGAGAGAGAAACACATCAAAGACATAAATAATGTGATAACTTGGCATATAATATTACAAATCAATCTAATAACAGCACAGCCAAGCCAACATCTGTCTTGCTTGTTTCTCCATGAGTTCTCTTAAGCAACTAAAAACCAAGTTAGTTGGCAGTGCCAGTAACTGTGCCAGTACTTGTGCCAGTAACCAGTAAGTGTGGTTACTGGCTTCCTTTATCTTGGATCTCTTCACTACACCTGAATTTTCCCTCTGTGGAACATTAAAGAATTTTTCTATTTCCTCCAGGACTACGTTCTTTCTTAGCTCTTTGTCTAAAGTTTAAGAGGCTTTTTTTTTATTTACGTATTTATTTATTATTATTATTATTATTATTATTATTATTATTATTATTATTATTATTATTATTATTATGTTTCATTCCAAAGATTAGCAAGATATTTAGAGTTTTCTTGATGCAGATATTTGCAGACAGTTTGTTGTGTTTTTGATAGCATGACAAAAGATATTTTCAATAAGATGGTAAATAGGCAGTTTCAGCCTAAAAAAATGTCCGAAATTAATTTAAATACCCCATTAAAAGGTGTCAGAGGATTAAGGATTCGCGACTTTTATGGTAGTACTAAAATACACTGTCACTTGAGTTCTCTTCTTTCTTTTGCTCAAAGTTTGTTAAAATAAAAAACAACATCATTCCGCTCTTTAAATTGTCTCATTAATAAAGTTGCTACTTACATTAACATAAGCAGAAAGAACTAACTATTAAAGTAGCTCAGTGGCCTTCTGGATTTTGCAGTAAGAAACAGTTTCTAGTAAATGGTAAAGTTGGAAATTTAAGAGCTATTTCAAATACCAAGCAATAAAGGGTTGGTAATTTTAAACAAACCTTGACCTCACCATGGCCAGCAGAAAGCGAAGCCCCACAAAAAGGTAGTAGTTCAGAGAGAATGCCACGCCCACCCCAAGTGCAAACTGACAAAGGCTTGTGATCATCAGAATCTTCACACGACCAATTCTGTTGAAAAGACAATCGTGCAAAAGGCAGGGGAAGATGGCCATGGACAGAGAAACAGAAGAAAAGAGGAGGTTTCATGTTTAGGTCAGACTTGTAGCAAAACATCAAGAAATTATTTGGTTGCAACACCTGGTAGACTAAATTAAGGCTTTTTGATGGAGTTATCATTACCAAGCGATGATAACTCCATTGTTTCATGTAGTATATTATTAACATCATTATCTATTTAACATGCCTGTAATTGCTGGAGAAGCCTGATAATCACCCATTCATTTAAGGCAGGTGTTCAGCAGTGGGGAAACAGCTAACACATGCAGAGCGGTGGGCCCTGAGGACTAGGTTTGAGGATCCCTGGTCTATTGCACTACATTTCAGAATGGCTAAAGTAAAGCTAGAGTGTCTTCCCTTTAATGCAGTTCATGCTTTGCTCTTGGTCAATAATATCTGAAAGTTGAATGAATAGCATGAGGACAAAGTAAGACAAATGTGGAAAATGTGTTGATGCTGTGTTTCCCGGTATGTAAAGGAAGATGTTTATGTCAGCTTTGCCAGATATTCTTTCTGTAAATACACAAATATAAGGTTTCTATTCCATTTAATTTTTTTAAAAAAATCTGTTTTGCAGGTTTATCGCAAGGTTGGAAGACTTTAAGCATGTTCATAATCGTCACTTTGAGTTTATGAATGCAAGTCCAGATGCTATATCAAAAAATAATGTTTAATTAACTACTAATGTTTAATTGGTATAAAATAAACTTTCGAAGAAAATAATCTGTGATCTGTCATTGTAGACCCTTTGGAATGATTTGGTAGACTGCATGCCAAGCATGCTCTCCTATAAATGCTGACCAGCCAAGTCTCAGCTGTTAAGCCATGTCAGTTTTTCTGTCTGAGCTCTCCTAGTGTTGCTTCAGACAGTCTGAGAGAGTGCACCCCATGACAAGATTGAAAGTGATCATAGTTTAGTGGGGCTTAAAAGAGAAATCAGCTGTTACACTGCTTGAAAAACAGTCTTGATGTGGAGGATATTTGAAACAACTGCCAACATGCAAGCCTATCTTTTAAGAATTAGAAATCAGATTAGAACATTTCATAATTAGTTGTCATATGCTTTCCACAGCTTTAATTCTGAAAAAACAAACAAACAAACAAACAAACAAACAAACAAAAACAAAAACAACTAAACTATAATTCACAATGAAATGTTTTGATTTCTTTCTTGTTCCATTCTGGAACCATTGCTTACCTGTCAGCAATGTCCCCAAACAGCAGTGCTCCAATCAGCACTCCAAGCATGAAAGTTGGCTGGCACAACTTGGCCAGCCACTCCTTTTCACACACCAAGTCCCAGTCTGTCACAATGCTACTATGAACTTCGGTGTGGTCGTAAACAAAGTTCCCACTGCAGTCTTTCATAGTTTTGTTGCCATAAAAATTGTATGTAAAGTTCTGGGGATTGATTCGCAGGGCGGAGCGGCACCGGCTGAGTTCCCATTGCTCCCCCTCAGATGTTCGAACCACCAAAGGCCCGCCAGCTGGCTTGATGACTGGCAAGACACTTTCCAGGCTGGATCCAGTTATATTACCATACAGGACATCGGTGATGTTGCCTGGCACGCTACACACAAAGCTTGGAGTTTCGACCAGAAAAACTGAGGCAAGGTAGTGGATTCCACATGCTGTGGCCTGGAAGACAGCAGCAAAATATAGACAAGCCTGGAACCTGGAGAGAAGTTAAAATGTAAATAGTTAGAAAGAGGAAATCATTCTGTTATGTTTAATATACATTCCTGACTTCTAATGATTGTTGGTGTACCTTTCTAAGGAGACAGTGTTCTGAATAAAAACAACCTGTTACAAAAGTATTCATGCTGCTTGAACTATCTCAGAGGTTATCACATTATACTTTTTTTCACAGCCCAATATAAAAAAATACATGATAGCATTCTTTCTGTTCTTGATTTTTACAATCATATATCTTCAAAATATTTCACATTCGTGGCTTGAACCCTTTGCTCTGATACCTTTAAATATCATCAAGTGCAACCAATTGTTTCCAATAATCAACTAGTCAGAAAATAGAGTTCACCAGAATGTCATTTCATCTCAGTATAAATCCAGCTATGCAACGTGCTAAGAGGCTTGTTAGAAAACGAGTGAACAAAGAGCACATGAACACCAATGAGACCAGCAAACAGGTCAGGGATAAAGGTTTATAGACATTAATAGGAGGGTTAGGTTATAAAGCAATATCCCAGGCTTTCAAAATCCCACTCATCACTGTTCAATTTATTTTATGAACATGAAGTAAAAATAGGCACCAGCTACAACAGGACAGGGAAAGAGAACATTAATTGTTGAAGCAGTCAAAAACAACATGGTAACTTTGAAGGAGCTGCAAAGATCCACAGCTCAGGTGGAGGATGGGACAACTGTCAAATGTGCAGAGATATGGTTTTTATTGAACAACAACAAGAAGAAGCTATTGTTGAAAGAAAGTTAGCAGAGGTCCTGCTTACAGCTCCTCTCCACCCAATCTGATTGTGTTTTGGTACTATTTTGCAAATAATACTTTAAGTATGATTTACTTTTAGTTTAAACTTCAAGTTTAACATAAAATTGGCTCAGAAGTGCTGAAAACAAATGTGCACCACAATATGTAGTCTGTGATCGTAACTTGACAAATGGTGGAAATCTCACTTGGGTATAGAAACATTTTCAGTGCACTTTATTGACAAGCCAAAATACAGAAATTATTTCAAACTGTCCCTTTATTGTCTGCATCCATCTGCCAGTGCAACAATTTAAATGAAAACTCTAGAAAGCAAAAATTAGGAATATAGGAATATGGTTTATGGAATATGATTTATTAAAATCTCCAATGAATGATTTCAGGTGAAACAATTCCTATTAGTGTTTATTTTTTTTTTAAATAGGGTTATTAAAACGCTCAGAAATCCATTTCAGTCAGAACAATATTCCGAATGTTGTCATCTGGCTTTCATTAAGTCAACAAAAAAGTGGGGTGGAGAGGATAGCTAAGGACGGGAAGTCATTGTTTACCTTTTGAAGTGTCCATACTCGTCGAACATCCTCTCTACTGTCATCTTTGCTGTCTGTGTTTGTGCCTTGGCGCTCCCGGTGCGACTCTCCCAAGCAGACAGCGGAGCTCTCTCTCTGAGCGCCTCAGAGCTGAAAGTGTTCAAGATGACTTTCACTCGTCGTGAGTAGGAGGGGCGCAAAATGTATTATTCACAGATTGCACATACAAACACGCACGCACGCACGCACACAAACACTCACACGCGTGTAAGATATAGTAGATATATCTTCATAAAAATTCTTCTTATGCCGGGTGATGTTTTGCTGTCAAATAAAGCTTGTTATTAACCTGTTAGTGTGATCATCTGTGTTTCTTTTAATGTTTTGTTTCCAAGTCAGTCAAATGTGATCAAAGGCTAAATAATCGGGGCTTTGATGCAGTCATGCGACCATCAATCGTGTTAAATTGACACAATCAATGACAGCGAGCGTTAAGAAGCAGTCACCTGATAGCCACTCCAGAAGGGGGGAAAACTAACACGTAATCTAACCAGAGAGCTCCTATTTTAGGGACACAGTATAAAGACAGAGGAGCTCCTCTCGTAAACATGCCGAGGTAAACACCAACCATGTTTCCGCCTGGGCGACCCGGGCTTTCTATAAACATATTTCTGCTGTGATCTGCTACCAGTGGAAAGTTAAACCCTATAAAGACTCTAACTGCTGTACACTAGTCAGATTTTTACAGAGTGAGAAAACTGGCGATGAACAGCTGAGTTTATCGTCACTAACTCTAACAGCAATATTATGTTTGCACTCTTCCTTGACTTTCATCTACCCCTGTTCAAAGCATAGCAAATGTATTAATACCCCTCGGACATTTTCTCATTTTCTCAAAATATGTGATCATGAAGACTGCACAACAGTTAGGTCAGGAGTAAAGATGTGGTGAACTCTAAAGTAAAGTTGAATTATAAAACAACAACACTGTGGGCTCGACCTAATCCATCTAAAATGGGAAGATCAGCTTAACTGCAAACCTGTGAAGACATGACTCCTGGAGTGATAGCCCAGACAAGAATAACATTTGCTAGGGGAGCACTTCACTTCTAAGATCATTTAATTATTTTTAGCTACATCCAAAAATACTATTTGTGACAGATATGTGTGTGCATCACTCTGAATACACAACACTTGTGGTGCTGAGGTGATAGCAGCATCATTTTAAAGAATGTTTTTTTCTCAACAAAGAATGGGAGAAAGGATGGAGATGAAGAAAGGGCACTCCTGGAAAAAACCTGTCAGAGGGCTACAAAAGAGTTAAATTAATGCAGATGATCCTCCGAGGTTATGATTGTGCCAAGAGTTAAAAAATGCTTACCTATCCTAAGTTATTCTGCAAAGGAGAATGTCAAAAAGCTGGTGATGACACATTGCTTCTATCTTTGATGGCAGCAAAAGTTGATTTTATAAAACATTAACTTTGGGTTAAAAAGCATTACATTACATTACAAACATAGAGCTTTACAACATTAATGTTGTAACATGAAACAGTGAATGGAAACATACACAGCACTGCAACACTGTATATCACATCTGATACAAAACATCTGGTTCCTCTATTTTTTTTTTCCAGTGACATGTCAGCATGTCATTATGCTGACTTTTGCTGACCTTATTGTGACATTTACCTGTTGTGTTTACATGTTTTCTTTAAAAACAGAACCCATACAGTCAGTACATCCTCCTAAAAATACAGTTTGCAGTTTTTCCAAGTGTCAAAATGAAAGAGACTCAATAAAAATGTTTTTCACTCCTTTTCTGTTATTGTTATTGCAAAAACAATTTTAAAACCATGCACAATATAATTGTCCTTATTCTTCACAATTGTTAGTTTGCTCCATAAAAACCATATAAATCACATTAAAAGATTGTGTATGAAAAATGACAAAATGTTCAAAAGTTAAAGGTGTATAGGCATCAAACCTCTGGAGAAGCTTTACTCATTTTTAACATTTCGTTTTTATGCTTTGCTTACAGAAATGTCCAATGTGTCTGATTGCAGATTGCATCAGCGCATGTACCTCTGTGGGGGTATAGCTCTTTGAACTTGTGCTTGTGGGTGATAACTTGGAGCCCAGCGGAGCGCAAACACTGTCTAACCTTCACCAGGTCCTGTCACAACTGGTTTCTTCCCACTTCGGCAACAGGAGGTTAAAGGATAAACTTCAGACTGTTCATCCAGTTCCCAGTGTGGTCACCAGCTGTGAGGAAGGTTCAACTCTGAGCTGTTTTAGTCAAGCTGATTCCAGTTTATCCTTAGTTACAGAACCTCATGGACGTGCTGCATTTAGATTTTAATTACATGGAAAATTGGGCCTGTTTTCTGGTGTCACTGACACTCATCTTTTTATTTTATTTTATTTTATTTTATTTTATTTACTTTATTTTATTTTATTTTATTTTGCTTTTTCTTTAAACCTTCAATAGAGTTGCCCTACCCTTTCCCTTATTCCTTCAATGCATCATCAGTGTGTCTCACTGAATCCAAGCAGCTATTTGGGTTTTCATCTTTTTTTCAAGTGGCATTAAACGGGAAAAAAAATCAGATGTTTCTCTGTTAGTACAATAGTAGGACAGTCAGACAGTTTATTAATTAAAAACCAACATCTAATTCATCTGAAATAACACTTAACACTTTTTTCAACAAGATGAATGAGTTTATATGACTTCTGTTCTCTGAAGGAGTGAAAGAAAAGAAAAAAAAACAGGCGCAGATGTATTCCACGTGGCAGCAGATTTTGGCTTTACATTTGGAGGAATCACTGGAATATGCGTAACTTGTCTGTCATCACAGAAAACCCCGACTGTGTTCCATAAAAAAAATAAAATAACAGAAACACAGTTTGATGCTCTTCACAGACATTCTGACATTCTCTTTCATCTAAGAGAAAAGGTTATTCTGGAACATTCTTGTACATGTAAACAAATAGGCCTGTAAATGAATATCCAAGTTGCAGCAGATTACGTCCAAATGTGTCACAGTTGATTTCATGTTATCAGTCATTTAAACTGTCAGGATTCCTTCTTGGTGCTTTCATTGTGTCCATCATCTGTTAGCTTTTTGGTTGACCTGCATTGCATTGGACATTTACAAGCTGACGTGATCTCAAAGTTTAATGTATCAGATGAGTAATTATGACCCTGGTTTTGTTGAACATTTTTTTCCACCTCAAGGGGGCAGCAGAGAGCTATTGTGAGATAACGTTCATGATCAAGTTAGTCTGAATTTTTACAGTTTGAGCAAATCAACTTTATTATCAGCACAAATCTGGTTGGATTTCAGTCCAGAAACATAAAATAAATATAATCGACGGAGGTGCTTTCCTCCATCTAAAGCATAATCCTCTATTTTAGTAAGTTCTTAAAAGAAGGGCATTTAAAAAATAGTTACACAAGAAGAGACAGAAGACTTTGTTGCGAATGGTGCTACACAAAACAACAATAATGATATTAATAGATGATGCAACAATAGTAAATACATTGAGATACTTAAAGCTGTAAATTCCATTTTGCTATTACTGCAAAATCAATGCATATTGAATTTCATCTAGGTGGTTGATTACAAAGGTACAAAAATACTTTGAGAAAGTATATTGATAGAAACGCATATAATAATTATGATTAAATGGTTAATTTTCTCTAATTACAAAATCTCAGGGTGACAAAACAAAAACAAACCCATTTTGATGCATTCTTAACCAAACTTACATCTTTGTTTATATTGCTGAAAGAAAACAGTAAACTTGGGAATGAATATAGGAATGTTATGCAATGACGAGCCATCGTGAGTCAACGGGACGACCAACAGAGGACGAGGAAGTCCTGTTTAAAGCTGGAGCTGATTAGCTGGCCCTGCCCATGTCTGGAGTTTTTAAGAAACCCGAGATGAAAAGTGGGGGGGGGGGAGAAACTCCATGAAGGGGGAACACACACACAGAGGTGTGTGTCTGTGTGTGTTTTTATGTGATATTAAACTGACAGGGAGAATAAGACGAGCAAGAAGAGAGGTGTGTGTGTTTGGTAAAAGTGGAGCTTGCAAACTTGAGGAGGGAGGTACCAAAACGTTCAGCAGACTGCACACATGTGCAACAGAATCTGCTTTCAGGAATGCGTCATTAAGATGAACACAGTCCTGCTGGAGAGGATGCATACTTGTGTGTGAGTTTGAGTCTGAACAGAAGTCATCTTGACATGTGAGAGATTCAACAACTCTTTCACAGAGTTCTGAAGAAGGGAATGGAAGATGGGGTAAAAACAGCAAAAAGTAAGCAAAAAGATGGACTAAAGAAAACCAGAAAGACCAGATGGGCATGCGCAGAGAGAAAGTGAACGTGGGATTACTGCTGCGTTTGGCTGTTCTGCTTACAGCACTGTGTTGGTGCATTCACGTTGTTTACCTGGAAACCAGCTGGCAGAGCTCCCCCCCACCCTTGGCTTTGGGACATCCCACCCAGCATGCCCTGAACCAGGACCAACAACCCAGGATGAAACATGGCCCAGTGGACAAGCAGGAGAAAGATTTTGAAAGCAGAACATCTTATCTTCACGCACTCATCAAGGACGGTCAGGTCAGGAAGCAAAACGTGGACAAAGACCAGCTGCTGCCACCATGCTGCCCACCTCTCAATCCTCACAGAAAGGTATGGTCATGATTGCAGTGTGGTTATAATTGTTGTGACCACATTGGATCCTAATTCAGAGTTATCAGTCTAACAAGTGGGTCAGTATGGACCCATTTGCTTCATCTCTGTGAATCACTTGGTAATCCCAAGAAGGCGATGATGAAGAAAGAACAGTCAACAGAATCAATGCATGTTCAATGTTCTCTTAGGAAAGACTCAAGGAAGGGCTTGACAATCTGGCTTTAGTTACTTCAAAGCTCAGTGTTTTTGTTTTTTGTTTTCTGAGAAATGTCTACCGCTTAAACAGGTATGGATTGGCAAGTATGAAGAGCTTTGCACAATTACACTTCTTGAATTTCTTAGCATGATATTGCTGTTCCAAAATAAATTTCAATGTATTTCACTGGCACTTTATGGGTTAGACAGTGAAACGATTGTCATTATGATTTTCCATACTCCCTAAATACATCTGGAAAGTGTGAAGCCTTTGTATTCAACCCTGCTTTTGTATTCAATATTGTTGAGCTTCCTCTTGCTGTAAGTACAGCAGCAAGTCTGCCAGGGGAATTTCTTTACTAGCTTTGAGCAACCAGAGACAATTTTTTTTTCTATTTTTAAAATAGCTCAAACTCAGTTATATTTAGTAGAGAACATCTGAGAAAACCAATTTTCCATTGGATTTAGGTGTGTTGATAAAAATCTTTTTCCAGTCTCTTTATTCCTGTCAAGGGAAAGCAACCCCACAGCATGATGCTGCCCCAGGTATGTCTGTGGTGATGGAGTGTCCAGAAGAATTTTCAACCTCACATAGTAGTTTGCATAAAATTTGAGCACATTCTTCCACATGTTTGGATTATTCCTATGTGGCTTGAGGCAAATTTTAAATCAGTCATACTATGACCTACTTTTATCAATAGGTCTCTTCTTGCCCCTCTTCCAAATAGCCCTGGTTTGTAGAGTTCAGGAATAATAGATGTCCACAGACTCCCCCACCTGTGTTATTGATCTGAGCAAATGTATAAAAGTGTACTGCTTTGCTGCTTCTCTAAATAATACTGCCCTTCCCATGCCTGGCCTATCAACTTCGGTGGACATTTCTTGGTTTTCAATTATATCTTGTATCTCTGTCCATGTTTGAGTGGATCTTATATTTGTCTGTGAGATGTTAAAAGCTCCAAAAATAGTATTTTATAACCTTGTTTTTAATAATTTTATCTCTGACCTTGCTTTTATGCTTTTTGGTCTTCATGATGCTGTTTGTTCACAAGAGTTCTCTGACAAATCTCTTAGTTTGTTAAAAACTGTGAAGGCCCAGGTGGAATCTGTGACTTCTGAAGTCTGTGTTTTTCTCCTCCATTGTATTTAGCGGTGTCATAGTAAAGACGGGTTGAATGAATTACACTCCACAGTGCAATTCATTCACTGTTCTGACTTTATTCTGTGAAAAGTTTGCTAAGCCATGCATCGGTATATTCTTCCTGCTTTACATTGTGAGGATCTGTCTATAAAATTAGTTTCAGTATCATGTCAAAATGTGGAAGACGTCTGAGCATTTCTTGCGAAACAATGCAACTCATACACTGTGTGCATCAGCTACAAGATCCCTTGTAATGATCTGTTAAAATGCAATGTCTTCTGGAGCAAACAGCTCACACACACAAACTTCAGGAGGTTGAACATGATAACTTGTAAGACGCGAACTCCTTTGTTTTTAGTTCCTCTTCATGTCTTTCTCTGTGATTATTTAATCTCCTCATCCATTCATCTTCCTTTGGTTCCCCCGTCCCATTCTCCTTCACACAAGATGCACACTCACTCAAACACACATGGCATACTTGCCCTTGCCTGATCCTGATCTCGCCTCCTTTTATTCCACTTCACTGCTTTTCCTTATTATGTTCTTTAAAGCATCCCCCACCCATTCGAGTTTTGCCTTTTAATCTTTTACAACCTAAATTACCTCGAGACACATGAGCAACAGTGAGTTTTAAATGCCACAAAAATCACTGCAAGGCTATCATGCTGCAATGTGAGAAGAGCACTTGCACGCGCCATCAATAATACAAGAGTGCCATATGCTGGCTTTCTCTGATTCTTAACTCAAATTTTGCCTCAAAAGATGCCTCGGAGGGGCCTCAATAGAAATGCTGTGTTATGTTTTGCTCCTCTTTAAGTGTTTCTTTCTCGCTACTTTCATTTCTCCTTCTCTTTGCTCCCTTTAGGCTCTCATGTTGCAGATCACAGCACCTCTTTTGCTCTGCCATGTTTAGCATTCCCCACTCTCATCCTCTCTCTTGCCTTTTCGAGTCTTGTGTCATGGGAACACAGTTCTCATTTTGTGTCCACTTCTTATTTCTTCAACATTATTTCATGCATTGCAGATAAAATAATAAGCTGCAAAGCAAAGCTGATGTTCTGGAAGGAGGATGGTAGGCATTTAAGCATTGCAATGCAAAGATTTCAATAAATATTGCAGCAAATTTAAAGACAGGCTCTTAATAGTGATTTTTTTTCAGCTGTGTCAATGCAATAGCTAGATAAAAAAAATTTATGGAAAATTCATGTATCTGTCTTGTTCACTGTGGTCTGACTATTTCAGCTGCTAAAACATAAAAAAAGAAGCTGCACCCTACAAATGTCTGTCTATGAGCTGATCTGAGCAAAAAGAACATTTTCTCATAAAAATTGCATAATGTTTTCATGCAAAGAATGTATTATCCTCATATTGAAAAGCAATGTTCCAGATTGATGTGTGGAAGTTGTCATAAAACTATGTTGGCTGCAACTAAAGTTTGATGATAATAGTTTTTGCTACAAATCCACCATCAAAAGAAACTGTATTGAAAACTTAGTTTTGAAACAAGTTCTGTTACTAATCTAACAGAAACTGCTCCAGTGTGAAAAAAAATGTTGCACAACTGGCTTCGATTCCCACAAATTTTAAAGATTCAGCATTGCATATGAGGGAGAGTTGCAAACTTAAAAACCAGTACACAGATAACTCTTTCGATGATAAAGTGTGTGTGTTAAATCAGAAAAGGATGATAAAGATATGACTTTTATGGGAGTTTGGAGGAATTACATTAAAACACATGGACAGTCAAAGCCAGCAAACAGTTTGACATTAAAGCAAGAATCAAACCTTTCTAGTGTAATAAAAGGTTTGATTCTTTCATTACTTTCAAATAAAATCCACCGTGTTTCTTTTAATATGTACATTATTAAATGTACAACTGAATGACAATAAAACCTTTCTATGTCTATGTCTTGTGTAAGGTGACAAAATATTAAGTTCAACAGGGACAAATGCTTTTGCAATAAATACATACATTTATGTAAAAATCCACATAAAATCCAACAATGCTGGCAGAAGAAGTGCAGAAGAATTTGAAGAATTCTTTTACTTAGATACATTGTTTTAAGACAGTTAAATATCTTTCCGTAGCTGTAAAAATCTGCTGAAGTATTGAGGATTAACATACCTATTTAAGTAAATGCATTTAAATATATTGAAAGTAGAGTTATCAGATATGTTATATATTTACTGCAGATGCATAGCTTTTTGACTGACAATACTAATACACATATGTAATAAAAATACAATGTGCAAATGCTTTCCCAAAAACATCAGCAGACCTATACAAAATAGGGCAGGAAAACTCATTTTCAAACTTCCACTCTGGAGCATGTAGCGTTGGAAGATGACAGGACAAGCTGAGCTGACAAATGCTGTCTTCAATAATGATAATGTGTGTGCGTGTGCGTGTGTGTGTGTGTGTGTTTAAAAGAGACTGCTACGGGGTTCGTTTTCGAGAAAAGCAATCTTAAGGAAATCTATTCTCTTAGCTGTCAAACTCCCACATAAATACAAACACGTCTTCTTTAATCATTTACTTCACATGGGCTTTCTTAAACACTGGGGAAAGATGAGAGGGATGACTTGGGACATTATAGACAGACGTGAGATGTGTTGGCCCCAACAGCAGCAACAACAACAGAGAGGAAGGGAGCGGAAAAGACGGCAAAAGAGAAGAGTAGCTCAAGCATACACTGATGACTCAGCCACTGACTTTAATACAGTAATAAACAGAGTGCTGCCCTAACGCTGCAGACACACACAGGCAGATACACGCACACAATATGGTGCCTACACACTCCAATGAATTTCTCCTGGTCTGAATGAAACACTAGCCTGAAAGGAAACAGATGCTGGGTACTTCAAGGGTCACGAGAAGTGACCACATGACATCTTGATTTAAGGGCCTTTGCTTTCCTTATCTGCACTCCTGTCACTTTCTGCCAACAGCAGGTATAGAGATGCATCCTTACCCTCGTTGGATGGGGGAAGTGAGGACCAAAAAAAAAACAAGAGAGGCTGTATTTGCATATAGCCTACATTTAAATGCCTATAGTACTGTTAGGTGGAAACAAATATACAGCTTGATACACGACGCAGACGTAAAGATGAGGAGTAAAATGCTCTAGAAGCTGTGAAGTAGCTGAACAATGATAGATTTTATCGTAAAATAACCAATTAAATTCTTTTTAAAATAACTTCATTTAAATATATTATAAATAAAATAGCCAGACTTTATTAGGAATATGTTGATGTGAGATTATTACTGCCAAAGAACTTGAAGAATAGAGTGGATGACTGTCTTTCTGAGAATAACGTAAAACAAAAATGAACCACATTATCTGATTGAGAGATATACAGTGGATGCGTGTTTCCTTTCAGGTAGAAGGTTTAAGGTTTGAATTCTATAAGGAGTTTCCACGTTCCTGCTGTTCATGTTTATGGGTATTGCAGTATCGTACCATCACAGTCCAAAAATAGTTGTTGGTCCTGTGTGTCTGAGTGTTGCTGTGTGATGGACTGGAAACCTGTCCAGCGTGTCTGCTCTTTCCCAATGAGCACCATAAATAGGCACCAGCCACTCCATGGAACGTCAAAGATCACTAGATACACAAAATAGAGAAGTGGAGCATCTTTTATGGATTTCATCCTGTTTGAGAATGAAACCATTTCTGTTTAATTGAAAACAGAAAATGTATTAGGGTTCCTTTAGTGTCCACACCATGGCGGTCTCTTTTTGGCAAAAGAAAAAAAATGTTCCAAAGTTATCTTAGTAATCAACCAAAAATCCTCTGCAGTCTTCTCTCTGTGCTTAGTTACCTGAATTCTTTGTTCTAAGTTGGAAATGTTTAGACAAACAAATGTTGCAAAGGAAATGACTCATGATTATAAGTGGAGATGAAGATTGGCACAGTGACTGTTGACTGAGTGGAAGTAAAACCAAAGTATACCAACAGAAAAGAGCGACCAATAGCATTAAAATGTGGGATTTAGTCGCTACTCTGCAGCTAGGAGAACTTTTGATGTAATAAATTTAAATAGAAACAGAGAGAGGGATCCGTACCATCTTGGCAGTCCTTTCCTGTGATAATAGAGTGAAAGTAGATGATTTTCTTGGTGATTTCCTGTTATTTTTTAGAGAAGGTGCTGTGTTTTTTTTTCATGATCCAAAGTTGGAGAACTCAGCCATACGTGGAACATATCAGCAGAAGACTAAGAGGTTGCTTCAAATTATTTAATTCTACTGGATTTTGCAAAGTTTTCCTCTTCCATTACATAAAACCGGAGGAAGTATAAATTAAACTATCTCTATCTTTCTGTCATTTATGATTACCCTATTTGATGGGGATTTTCAGTAAATCCAGAAAATTCTCACCTTTATTTACTGTCGTAAATAAGAGAAATGCTTAAGCTCTTCCAGATCTTACTGAAGAGGATTAGGGCCACCGGAAAAAAATAAATAAATAAATAAAAAATTCTGACTTTAAAGTCAGAATTCCTTTTTTTTGGTGGCCCAAATCCTCTTCCGTAAGATCTTCTGTATTTCATCACGTAAAATCTGGCTGCCAGTTGCATCTGCAGTCTGTGCTGAGGCATTCCTTTTTCTCCAAAAACCGTATCCTGGATCAAGCAATGACAACCCCAACTAAAGTATGAACAGCTTCAACACTGACAGCCTCCTGCAGAGCCTCACCTTTGTCTCAGCAGCTCGCCATCCCCTTTCTGCTCATTGGTGGATTTAATTTACATCAGTGGAGCAGACATTCTGAGTCATCAATATCTAAACTTAAGTTTGTATCTAACCCTTGCTAGTATTGCATTTGGAAGTTTTATTCTTTTTCTCATTTGTGTTAGTATTACCCATACACATGGTGCAACATGGCAACTATACCCTTTCAAAACCTTTGAAATTAAACAGATTTTGCAAAGAACTAACAGTTCCTAAAATAGTATACAACATTTTAGTCCCCATGTCAATATAAAGAAAAATACTGTATATTTTATTAGAATAGTGCAGTGGACTTTTGTTTTACATATTTTATTTTATTTACAGCTTCTTCTATGACACTTGGTTCACAATCTATCAATACAAATTTTTTTTATCAATCTTGATTTTCTTCATATAAGAACCTTTGAAATGCATTTGCTGTCATGAGTCTTATCTCACAGAAAAAACACTGCAAGTATGTGGACACTGCAAAGTTTTTTTTTTCCACATGAATTTTTTTCCTTGAAATTTCTCCCAGGTAAGCCAAATGCCATTTGTATGTCAAATGTGCTGAACTTCAAAGACCAATGACGAGCAGTGCAGAGATCAGAAGTATGAAACGAAGTGAAACCATGGATTCTTTAAGACAGCCTTTCCAGATTCTGACATGAAAAATAGTGACAGCCCACTGAAATGATCATGTAGTGATGTAATGAACGAATGTCATTCCATGTCTTAGCTGTGTTTGTAAAGATGGGAGGACACATTTCTGAAAATGATTTCCACTTGCAAAGTTTGAATTATTTTAACTTATGTAAAATAAATCTGTCTTACATCTAAAAGTAAAAAACAATGAGCATTTTAATTAGCAGATTTTCATTATAATCAAGTTTGCATCCCCTTTTCTTTTTGCAGAACTATTGCTAAATGCATATATGTTTTTAACTTTACATCACCATTGCCATTGTGCCAGAGTTCTCCTGAAATAGATTGCCCTGGACTGTGTGTAATAGTCCAGCAGCCATGTGAGCACCTAGTGGAATTTATAAAACAGAAACCCAATGACCATTTCTCCTGGTACTAAAAGAACCAGTAAAGACTGATAGGGGCAAAGAGGGGGCTATTAGAAAGGAATGAGAGATGTTGACTTATCTAATCCCAAAGGTGTGACTGGAGTTAGTTTGCAGACATTATTGTTAACTATGGAACCAGGGAGTCACAAGAAATTAGTGGTTTAGAATCCAAACATGTCGCTTGGGTCGAACTCCCCCTCCCTGCTCTGAAATGACATGCTAACTACAGTGCTTGCTACCGTTAAACTGTTAGGCTGTGCTTTTTTCCCTGCTTTTAAGATAAATTTAATTCTCATTCTCTGTTGTTTTTCTTGTTTTGTTTTCTGTAAGCTACATGCCAAAACTGTTGTGCCTGTGAAAATTCTTCTCGAGTTATAGATAAGCTCTTGCATGACGGACTGTAAACATCTTTGCACCTTGCTCAATTTAACAGTAACTCTAATCTCTGAAAGAAAGAAAAGAAATATCTGGTATGTTTTTTTGGAGAAATGTGCAGCAGGTGATTGGGAAAGGTATGTTTCTCTCATCAGCAAAAAAGCATAAATAAACAGGGTTGCAAAGTTTAAATCTTGGAAAAGAGGATTTTTTTTTTTCAGTCTGAACTCTTTAAGGGAGATCATGTGTGGCTCTTTAAGAATGGCATTAACCAAAGCTTATTGGGTTAGCAGTGTGTATATTTTTATGAGACAAAATAACCTAATAAAATACAAATGTTGTTTTGTTAATTAGTTAAATATAGCAATTGTCAAGTCAGCACCTAACTGTTGTAAGCCTAACCAAATTGTGATTTAAATAGGGTTTTTATGTTAAAACCACTTCAGGTCACTTAACTGAAAATTCTAAGTGGGCTAAAATTTCTCCACAACAATTAGAAAGAGTGATTGTGAGTTATTGCAGACACTTCATGGCAGATGTTGCCGCAAATTAACCAATGAATCCAATAATTGGCACAACCAATTATTGGTTTTATTGGGAAAAATATTTTTTCACAAAGGGCTCTTTTTTGTCTATCTGAGGTTTTAAAAAAACTTTTAGCTTCAACAAACTGGGGTTAAATCCCCAACTACAACCAACTAAATAACAAATATGCATCTTGTTAGGGATTAACTATGTTTTCCCATAGTGATCCACAACTTTAATTTTAACTTCGTTGCTATATGTTTACTCAATTTTTATTGACCAAGAGATGATCAGAAAAGAATTTGAGCCAAGTTATGGGGGCTGGAGCACAAAGAAAGCTTTCAGTTAATCAATTAATCTCTCTCTCTCTTTCTGCAAGGCTTACAGAAATAGCTCAGAGTGACATCTTGAGGCTAAGCATGATTTTCTTCATTTCACCATGATTAAAATCATGCTTAGCCTTTCACAATTTTTCTATTGTGAAAGGTTACAATAGAAAAATTGTAACCTTTTTATTATTGCTAATCACAATGGGAAAACAAATGGCTTTGTGTCCACATTAAGGAACAGTAGGTTTATTATGTATGCTAGCTGCTAAGACATAAACTGAAAGTAGGAGGGAAAGGTCCAGAGTCCAGATTGCACAATGCTCCCTTCAGACATTTTTGCCTTGTCTGAAACATTCCTGAAAGGTCTGGGCCTCTTTCTCCCTTCATATGAAAGAGGACATTGACATTTGGAGGCCTCAGTTCCTCTCATAACAAATATAATGGTAATTAAAAAAAAAAAAACAAAAAAAAAACATACAAAGCATCACTTCCTCCTCTAAGTCATTATGTCAGGAAAACAGGATTTTATTTTTGAAACAGTCTGCATTCATTGGTGTTTGACTTACATCAAGAAAGATTTCCCTTCAAATAATCTTAAAGCCATTAAACTACTGCAATTGTTTTGTTATTTCAGGCATTCGAACATTAAAATGTTCTGCTCTTGCAGGACATGATGGCTACTGCTTTTACAATTTAAAACTTCTATGCTTTTTAAAATATCTAACTATTTATAACCACTCTTCTGTGAATAAGCTGTGAAATCACACAAACACCTGGTTTTCTTTGAAGACTAACAACTGTACCTTATTTTCAGCTTGAAACACTCAGCATAGTTTGCTGATTTTATTACAAAGTTTAAGTTTCATTAAGTTTTCTTTGTCTAATCCTATTTTTCCCTAGTAAAGGTTCATGTCATCACCCACTCTACCTAATTTTGACAGTTTTTGAGATCGTTCCTAATCAATCAAAAAAATGTATGCAAAAACATTCCATTATTCACAACCAAAGCACTGAACTCATCATGGGTCCCTCCCATAAGTCCCTGCAGCACAACCACTTCATATTTCTCGGACTGCACTCAAGAAAACAATTCTGCCCAGAATACCCATCAAAAACAAGCTGCGAAAATGCACAAACCCAATCTGTAAAACCAGAATGATGTAATTTTGTTCTTGCAGCTCTTGGGGATAGAGAGCAAAAACAGGCTTGCCAAGCTCCTATAGTTCAGCTTTCTGCCTTTAACTTTTTCTAACAACAGCTAGCCAAAAAAATACTCATGGTCATATATGCTCTACCCTCCAAATGCACTAACGTGTTCCATGGGGAATGATTTGCAATGGCCTTCACTAAATCTGGATTGAGATTAAAGAGACTCCGCCAGTGTATTTTAATTACTTCACAGCGATGTAAAAGACGGATTATCGGGCATCTCATTAAGTGAATCAATTCTTGATCTCAAAAGAGAGATAATGTAAAGTTTGAAAGCTGAGTTATCCAAGCTGCACAAAAGCAAATGAAGAAGTACTAATACTGCATGACCAATATAACATTGTATCTGATTCAGAAAGGTGATGGTAAAGGGTGGTGGTGGTAATATAGTGGTAAGCTAGTATCCCTCCGCGAGTAGTTGTAGTATTTTAGAGTAGTTAGCCACTCTAAAACAAGAAAGTCAAAAAAGCAAGTCCAATGGCACAATTCTAGATGGATAAAACTCACAGTAGCATGACAGCATGAGAAACCTGATTTTATTAATTAGCTACAGACACACAGCTCATACAAACAGTATTGTATTTTATTATAAAAGACATCAAAGCGAGGCAGCCCAACAAGCTTAATAAATACATGATTAAAATAAAACAGACAGGCAAGAGTAACTGATGAAGACGTTTTCAATTAAATCTGTTTGGTCTATTTTTGAAAACAAATGAGATGTTTCTAATCTACATCCTATATGTGCTGCCTTTATGTAATCAGATTGACAGTAAGTAATCTGAGACTAATTGACATATGGCAGAAAATCCCCAGCTGAGTGCTGTTAGAGATACCACAGCTTGACACTAAGTACACCAAAGAAAACATTTTCTCATATAATGACTTATTGAACACCACTGCTGCCGCTTTCAGTTTTTGTTTGATATTGCTGCAATAATCCTTGTAAAAATGCAAGACATATTATGAAGAAAAAAAAAAGTGGATGCAGTAACAAAATGAGTCATGCGTTGACTTTACATGCCTCCTTTGGTCTGTCCGTCTGACTGTCAGTCTGTGACATGATCTCTGTTTTCAGCTCCTTTTCAGGAAGTAAGAGTCAGATGGTGCTCAGCGTGCTCCCTCTGCTCTTCCCAACAAGGCATCAAAGACAGATCTCATAGCTGGCATATTTTCCAGGAAGCCGAACAAACACTTGAGTAGAAAGCTTTGCACAGAGGGATGCACAGTGGTAACAATAAGACCCCCATCTGTCTCAAGAGATGCTGGCCAAGTAGGCCCGACTCATAACAGATCCGATGAGGGCAGAACAGCTTTTTAATAGCTGCTTGTTTCATCTTTACCATAGTTTTGCAACTGGCATGGTAGCATTCAATTCAATGCTGTGATGATTAGCATCTCATGTCTCTGATTGTATATAATTAGATACATGTCTAAGTACATGGGACATATATATATATATATATATATATATATATATATATATATATATATATATATATATATATATATATATATATATATATATATAAGCGTGTCTATGAGCATAATGTCAATACTATGAACTGAACTATGCTTTGAAGGCAGAAGCTACCGTAGAGATTTAAGATGATGCAAAAGCATGGACTAGCTTCAATTGAATATACTTGAATGTACCAGCGTAAAGGTGTGTGTTTAGTGAGCAGGTGGCTTTATTATTGTTATCTTCATTTTGTCTAGGAAAACAGATCTGGGTATAACATCAAATACATTCTGTTGCCGGTTATAGAAACATTGGGATCACTGAGATCTAAATGTATTTTTTGTGCTGATGCTAACTGCAACACAAAATGACAAACAACAAACAAAGATTGTACTGTCCTAACAGAATCAGAAAACATTTATTCCTGCAGCTTTGACAAACTTTCATACATGTGTATGTAAGTCATATTGGAAACTTATCTCAAGGTTGCTAGGGGATCTTCATCTTTCCATTTGTCAAAATAATAAGGAATAGTGTCCAAAAAAAGTCTCGTGAGTCTGAAGCAATAGCTCATTGGATTTTTTAACTGATATCTTCTAAGTTTCTGTAGAATCTGTCTCAGCTGCAATGAAAACAGTAGTTTCCATGTAAACAGGAACAGCAAGCAAGAGTTACGTTTCAGAATATAGATATTTTTATAGTTTTTAATAAAAGCACCACACATGTCAGTATTTTATTTTTTAAATGGAAGGGGGGATTCCAGCTCTGGTAAAAATTAATGATGAACTATGATTAAATTATCGATAAGACAGAGGTGGATTGAATTAAAACAGTGCTCCTACATAATTTTTCTTCTTGTCACTTTCCATTTCAGTTTTAATTTAATCCAATGGAAAATATTTTTTGTCAGTTAGCCTTGTTTCCTTTTTAACCTACAGTAGTCTTGTTTCAATGAAGCAAGACTAAATGACAAAAAAATGCTCATGCTGGCCCTAACCCCGCATTATTTAGCTGAGATCTTTTCAGTTGTGACATTTTTCAAGGTCTCTCTTTTACATAAACTCTCTGTGTGTATGTTAGTCGATCGCAAGAAGAGAAGCAGCAGTTGCTGCACATGGACAGTCTCTTTCTCCTCCAACCACACATCCATGCCTCTAACTATACAAATATTTTCTTTCCCATCTAGTCTGAATTTCATTCACTTCTTCAGCTCTTCACAATCTTTCTGTTCTTTTGAGATTAATGTTTTCAGGATTACTGTCTTTAATACGGAAAAAAGATCATCATAATCCCCTGATTTAATTCTCTTACATCCCATGAGCTCTTCAACTCAATGAGAGACAGTGAGCTGGAATAGGCTGATGAGTCAGGCCTGCATGACGTTGCACAATGCAGAATCATATTTGGTTTGACAGCCAGGCTCTAAATCACCTAAATGAGTCAAAAACATGATCTCAGAAGGCTGATATTTTACTCATTTTTTATGTATATACATGAACGAGAATGTTAAAAGTTCAGAGCTGCCTACAGTGCTGACAACTCAGAGCTTTTACTGGCTATCATTAAAAAAATAATTGAGAAAAAAATATATAGTATATATTATGCTGTATATTATGATTAATAAGCATCTTTCAGTTCAGCTTGAGAGTCAATAATCATAGTTTTTCCCACTGCAGCTTTCTTCCTCTCTGATACATTTCTGTGTAATAATTAGGGTTCTGTTGCTTCCCACCACAACATTTCAGAAGCAAAAACGTTTTTTCTTCTAATTTTACATTTACACTCTGAGGTCGCAGGTGGGAGAGTAGTTGGAGAGTGGACAGGTAAGTTCAGGTGTTGAGGAGAACAGGGGAGCGAGCCAAATGTCAGCTGGGAAATCCAGGAACGGTTTATGGTTAGACTGTAGAGACGAGGAAGGGCCTCAGGCAACCAGTGGGTAACTGTCCATGGCATCACGAGGGAGGTAATCCAAAGCCAGGTCTAGGGTTTCTCAGGGAGACTTCCAAGGCATCACGAGGAATCACCTGAGAGAAAAAGGTAACAAGAATCGATAACTAGCTGATCTTCTAAGGAGAAAACACAGAGAGCTAACTCAGGGGGCTCAGAGTACCATCACTGGCAAACACTCCGGCGCTGGAGAACCCGCCGCCCGCTCCTCTTATGTTAGCGATGATGTTGCCGATTGGGAACCACCCTCCAACAGACCGCAACCTCATGCCTCCTCAAACTCCAGCACCCAACATTACCAAATAATAACAAGCATTAAAAACAGGTTCTTCTAGCATTGAAAATCTTTCAGCTAATGGGAATATCTTAGGCATTAACATTCTCTCAGAAACCTTTTATGGTTTTAACAGAAGCTAGTTATGTGTAAAAAATTACTTCATAATTTGCTCAGCCTCTTGAACAGATGTCTTCCTATATGCCTAGTATGAGTCAGAGAGGCATTTGCTCTAAACAGACTGTGAGAGGGCCAAAAGACACTCCTTTGATGATTAAGGTTACAGACCGCTGTCCTGACAGCGCAGGTTGGCCATGTTTCACAAAAGCATCTGGACAGTGATGGGAACATAGAAGTGCCAAAAACAAGCAGGGGTTCTGAGCCCTCCCTCTTTCTGGCTCTGAACCATTTCACAGAGCAGATTTGGCAGGACTGATGTGGCAGCGCTCCCTGTCTATTCTTACCAGCCTGCTAAACTCAACTCACCTGTGGCTTGATTCGGCACATAATTTGACACAATGATAGAAATTTGTTTACGCAAGCATAGATTTTGTCCCTTCAATTTTGCTGATCCTACATTAACTTTACACAAGGGCTTTTTTCATTGGCAAAAGTCCAAAACCAGCAACAGAAATCATTCTGTTCACAGAATTTCTGCATTCATCTCGGTGTTGTTTATTTTTAGCCCCACCTCTCACCTTTCTCTCTCCTTTTTTCAGTCGCCTGCTACGTTGAGGCAAACAGTACTGTCTTGTTTTATCCAGCATTCTCATGTTCACTCATCCGTCCTTCTGTCTTTGGGGAATTATTCATGCTTGGCCTAGCTTCTCACACCTTTTGCACACCCAGGCTCTAAGGCACACATCCAAAAACAGCTTCATCCAAACAAGCAAATTGAGCAGAAGGCCAGATTCCATGTTTATTTAATGTTTAACACGCAAGTTTTCTAATTACACAGTATTATAAAAGTAACACTGACCAGTGAAATTATATTTTATTGAAATGTTTTAACATATAAATATAAATAAATATATAAATATAATAAGTACTGCCAAAAAAGCTGTAACTGTAGATAAATACAGCATTAGTCCAATAAAAGAGGTTTTTCACGCCAACCACTTACCAAAAGGTAAAGACCAAACTGCACCACTCCAAAACATACAAAAACTTTTATGAACAACACTTTCTCAAAAATAAGATAAAACAGAAGACATAAATACAACAATAGGACGAATCACACAGAAAAGGTAAGTGCTGAAGACCTCAACAATATTTACAGCCCAATATTATGGTTTTTATTTGCAGAACAATCATAAACATAAATCATACATCATTTTTCTCCTACTTCTCAGCCATGCTGTATATTGGGTTGGTCTGTCACATTTTTTCATTGGGAAAGTCCTACAGTGATTACTTTCTCTGATTAATGTTCTCAAGATGGCACATAGTTTTTTTTTTGGTCGTCATAGTTACCATACCCCTAAAGTTCAATTTATCACCACCATCTCAGTTGATATTTAAGATGTTTCCTTTCCTCTGAATTTGTTCTGAATGGCTCACTACACATCCTTTGACATATGTCTTCCTGAAATGTTTAATTTGAGCATTCTCAGCTTTTTAATATCAAATTAAACCTGTAAATGTTTTTGGTTTCAAGCAAACAAACTGTGCAAAACACGTTTGACAATTTTGCTTCTTGGTATTCCATTTCCCCTGCCACTTATGTGTAATTTGTGTTCGATGTGCAAAGGTTTTCTACCTTGGTTGATTCGTAATTGTAATTATTTAGGGCATTTAACTCCAACATAATAGAATTAGCACAGCTCAGATCACACCTTGGTGCATTTGTTATTAACACTGCTCATTAACACTGTCATTCTAGAGGTGCTGATGACTTGTTGTTGCTTGAAAGAACTTGGAGTCTTATTGCAAATCTCATAACAGCTCACCGATGATTATTCAGTCCATAAAAGCTCATAATCATTCATTGTTTAATACATGCCTGGACAAAAATATAATCTAATAAGCCCTTAAGAATGGGAAGTACGTAATAGTTTTGCAGTTGAATAAATATAGGATCAGATTTTCAAATATTGAAGCCTGTATAGAATATTTGCTTTGGTTGAATCGTTGGCTTAATATGACTGATACAGTGCAAAACTGCTTTCAAGTATTTCCTGCAAGCAAAAACAGATCAGAAAATCTCATTGTCCTTTTCTCGTCCATACCTACTGAACTGTGTCTTACCCCATATTCCAACCTCGCACAGAGTCATTTGTCCCAGAAAGCAGCCCTCTGATCAGTTCCATCCTTGTACTCCAGTGATGTATAGGATCTGACAGCTAAGCAGTCCAGGTAGGACTCAGATGAAAAGGGCAGCTCAGAATTGGAGAGGCCTGGGAGCTTTCTGCATTCCCAGAAAGCAGACAGGTGGATGTTATTTGTCTACCTATGCATGAACTCTCCATTTGTATAACTGCTCTGTCTTTACGACTGTCTCTTTGTAGCAATTCTGTTTGGAACCAATTGTTCACATCCCGTGTTTTTCAAAGGGATTATTTATCAGCGTCAACTTTATCAGACAGATATCAGATATTTTTTGCAGTTGGAATTGAAATTTTACAGAAAAGATGAATTGTTGTCTAGGCTTCAGTGACTGGAGGACTTCTGTTGGAATAAATGATCATCAAAATCATTCCATCCATCAGTTTTTTTCGTAAACCCTGTAAATAATTTGCACAATCTTGTTTTCACAATCATGTCTGTTTTTTCCTCTTTTCTGCAGAACACAGCAGGTGCCAGGTGGTTAAATAAAAGCAGAATTTAGAAAGAACAAACAAAGTTATTTTGCTGAAGTGAGCAAAATAACTTTGCGTACTGCGTTGAGAGTAGCAGTACTCAAAAAAAAAATACACACAAAAAAGTACAACCTGCAGGTTTTTATAACAAATGTGATACTTGGTATGTACTTAGATCTACATAACCTGAGTTTATGTATACTTAGGTGAGGCATTAAATAAAAAGAATAATTAGAACAGGGAATAGGGGGAAGAAACAGGGTAAAATAACAGGGTATAACAGGAGAATCTAGCAAAGAGAGAATCCACAGTGTTTAAGTATGGGGAGAGTGAATGAGGAACAATGGACCTGGGCTGATTGGCTAACTGACTGCAGGTGTGAGGGGCGAGAGCGAGACAGAGAGAGAGAGAAAGAGAAAGTGAAGTGGGTGAGGGAGAGTACACAAGGGACTAAGAAATAAATCTAACACTTAAGAATGAGTATCTATAAGGAATATAGTTAAACTAAAGCACAAGGAAAAACTAGACACAAGAAAAAATAAATTGGAATTGCTAAGGATGAAGCGAACTAAAGAAAAAAAAATAAAAAAAAATAATGAAACTAGAATCAAATCAAACTATAAAACAACCTTACATCCTAACACTTATAATGTACTCAACAGTCCAGTTGTGTGGAAATTTTTTCCATTCATAATAGATATTCATAAAAGATGTCAGCAACTTTTGCTCAATTAGATTTGTATAAAAATGGTTCATATACAGTAATTTTTTTCCCCAAAAAATTTATTACTGTGTCTTTGTTCAGGTAATGACACACAATTTCTGCATAAGCTGAAAAGGAAAGATGTTTAATAAATAAAGAAGCATAAAAGGCAATGGATAAAATGCAGATAGGGAGGGAGACACGACAAGTGGCATGAGTTCAGAAATGTGACAGTCTGGAGATCAGCTTAAGACTAAATGCCGGAAAGCCGAATGGCTGCAAAGGTTCTGCAGCCATTAATTCTTTAGTAGCTGAGGCTGTGCCCTGGCAGATTCCAGATCAGCACCACTGGAGGAAGAAATGATATGGGGCTGTCAGATAATTTATCAGCAGAAAGCACAGGGTTTTGGTGCATTCAAGGTGATTACAGATTAAAGTGTCATGGCTTTTAATGCACCTTTGTGCTTTGAATGAAAAGCAAAAAAGGCACCTCAACTGAATTCCCAGCAGACGATTATTTATCTCACCAGGTAGTAAGGGGCCTTAGAAGATGCTGACCAGAACTAAACAAACACAAATAACATGACAGACATATCTCTAGGATGATCATTTCAAAGCATTTATATAAAACAGTAGAACATTTTAGTTGGGCTGCAGTATCTAAACATCACTTTTGGAGAAAGGAGGAAGTCTGCAACAGTAAAATCAGACATGATAATTTATACCGCTGCTGCTAATGCAACCTTGGCACATGAAAATGATTGCGCAAGCAACTAATACATCATAACTCGCTCCTTCTCTTATAGTATATTCACTGGTTCACAGCCTTTGCTTTAATCATAAACAGACACATTACAGTAGAAATACTGTAATGTGTATTTCTACACATTACCTGCTTTGAAGGCTTCTTCATGGCCTTCAAAGCAGGCCATGAAGAAGATCGCTACTAGTTCTCTGGAATGTGATAACTGCAGCATCAAGCTGCATCAGGTCTTCCCAGAGAGAGTTTTCCTAGAACTTCTGTTAATCTGTTAAACTCCTAACCAGGCGCATCATTTTCAGTAAACTTGCAAACTACCTAAATACACAGCAAACCTGGGGGGAAAATAGTTGCCAGAGGCTTCAAAAGACTTAAGACTGAGCAATTACTCTAAACATACAGGCAGAGCCTCACTTTTTATATTCCTTTAAATGACTAGTATCACTTTCCTTTCACTTTCCGGTTATACACCACCCTTTTGTTTGTCTGTCACCTGTAATCACAAAATGTACTTTGAAGTTTGTGGTTATAATCTGAAAAAAAAAAATTTTAAATTTCAGACTGAAGACTGTAAGCTCATAGAAATGCCCTGTATCATTTTAGTAAAATAACATCGGTAGCAAAAGGTGAGAGTTTGTCACTTTAGTACATGCAGTTACACGTCCTCTCAGAGTACATTATGACCCAGTTCTATCAGTGGATATGCACAAGTGGGTTATGATACCTGAAATAATCAAGCTCTACCCCTACCCTTGCAGTGAATTTCTTGAGCGTGCCCCACTTATAAGTTATGTAATCATATTTTTTCTCCCTTTTTTCCCCACACATTGTATGTTTGTGTTTTTACCTACAGGCTTTGCGTTGGCATATAAATCTCCAGCCTTGGGCCAGTGAGCACCACTCTCTGGAGGATGAAGCTAAAAGGTTCCTCAGCTACATCACAACCCCACAGGTGAATCATTGGTTGAAGAATTACTGTTGCCTAAAATAATTTTCTGTTGGATGAAGCAGTTCTTATTTTTCATGTACACGTGATTCTCTAGTCATAGCAGCAATTAACAGCTAGAGACACTCTTATCCTTTTTTGTTGAATTCAAGAAGACTGCTTATAAAATAAAGGCTTCTTAATGAGGAGATCCAGCTTTATCCTGCTGAATTCTTTCTATTGTTCAATCTTATTTAGAGGTACTAATGCTGCTCAATCCACTGCTACCCATCTCAGTGATGAGTTTATCAAAAATACATACCACCCTTCTGTCAAAAAATTAATTAAACAATTCTAACATCCCTAACCCATCGATGATCACGCCTTACATTATAGAGATCACACTCTCTTTATAATGTATTTTATGTTACTAAAATGTGTTACTAAAGTAAAATAAATGTTCTATAATATCCTTATATTGAATGGATCTCTGTGTTGTGGTATTTATCTTTTAAAATTAAAATAAAAAAAAACAAACGTCCTTTGGAAGGAAAAAAATGAAAACCTGCAAGAATCTGTTTCCAACTTGTCAGGGAAGTTCCCACGAGGTCGACAGTAACACTAAAAGAGCTTCAAGAAATTCTGTCTAACAACAATGGTTGTCTTCTCCATGAAATAACAATCTCCTACCCTCTCCATATATCTGGAACAAGGTGCATGGTTTCAAGGCAGGTGTGCTAAAACCATAGCTAAAACCTTGTGGGGTAATGTACCATGGCCTGATGAAACCAAATCTGATCCATTGAGTCACCTGAAGAAGACTAAAAACTGGGGATTATGTTAATGCTGAGAGCATATGTGGTTTTCAGAAACACAAAATGGCAGCTTTGATTTTAGTTATTTACTAACACAATTATTTGAATGCAACATTAGTGCCAAAGGAGAAACAGGTCATATAATTAATATCAGAACAAGGTTGTACCTCTCAGGCTACAGTTAAGTGACACATAAATCTCTTCTATATGCAGCTCAGCTATTTGTCTTGCTCAGTCGTACACTGTAATTCATTACTCTATTGATTACAACATAGATGGATCTCACAGCACCTCTATTCAGACCAAATCAATGAGATGCTGTAGTTTGTTTTTTTCTTCTATATCAGTATTAATTACAGCAAATCGATAGAGATGTTCTGCATCATGATTAAAAAGAAATTCTGTGGGCCTGTGGCACTGAGAGATAATTTTCTCTTTGTTCTCACCCCAAACCCATTTGAAGACTTGTGTTTTCATCACCCAAAACTAAATTTGGCATTTTCACTTTAATGAATTTGTCTTGGAGATAAATTGGAATCTTATCTGTGCCTCTTTTGTAAGGCAGCAGGAACAAAGAGAGTCTGAGTCCAAATTACTAAGAATCATCACTTTACATGTTCAACAAAGTACAGATTCGGCTTTTGTGTGTGTGAGTGGGTGCTTTTTGGTTATTTGCATGCGGGGAAAGCAAGAGAAAATGGCGAGACGAAGGAGGAAGATAGCTTGTTTTGTGGGAAGCCGTGAAAGGGAACTGTCCCTCACTGACAGTGACAGATGAGGGTGGAAGCAGTCTATGCGGGAATCCTCTGCCTCCTCAGCTGTAATGCTGACTGACACAATGTCTGGTGGAGCTGCTACTCTGAGAGATGGCCTGCAACACATCTGTCCAATCAATAGCAATCAGCAGCATCTAAGCAGGCACTGGGAAACACAGAAGAGAAAACGTTCTCTGAAAGGTATATAACAAACACTTCCTCTTATGTTCTCAAAAATTGGTATTCAATTACAGCCATAAGCTTAAAAAGATAACTTTTTCTAAATGATGTTTCTGTCTTACAATGCTTGTAAGTCAGCAGGTCAATCCATATTGCTGTACATTATATGCTGATGATGACTGCCTGCAGCTGGGTGCATATTATGAGTGTCAGACATTGTGGAGCATGTTTAAAATTCAAAAATTAATTCAAGTAATGCCTGAGACCACGGCTATTTCAGTGTTAGGTACAACAACCTTCCATCTCTACCTTGGGGTAGAGATGAAATGGAGCCTGACTAACCCAGTGCTTCTCTGCTTGACCTGTCACTGAACAATATGACTGGAATTTCTTTAAGGTCACAGCAAGCTGCTCTTTCAAAACTGTAAAAATGTAAATTTTGGCAGCAGATGCGAACATACATAATTTGGCTTCAAATGTCAGATTTTAGCCAACAATGGGTGTGATTTTACAAGTGACTGTAAGAGATTGCAAATCATTTATTTTATGAAAGGGCTAATCACACCCACATTCTCAGTCATTTTTCTGCATGTCAACGCTGATTGTTCACTTTAAGCTAATTATACACTGCAGAGTATGAAGGAACACACACATATCTCCAGGCATGCTGTTGTGTTTGCACTTAATGTAAGACAGAGTTAGATTTTTGCTCCGCATCATCACGTGTGTGGCAACAAGGTTCCTCCTTGTGCAAACTGAAGCTGAACAACTAAGAGACCAGCATGTGAACGCTTGAACAACCTGCTCTCATGCTAAAAACTCAGCTATATGCAAAACAGCTAATCTACGACTAACATGTTTATTATGTTTCTTTGAGGGTTTTTAACACATATTTATAAACACCCTGTAAGTTTTTATTTCAAAATCTTCAGTATTTATTGTATTAAAACACTGGTGACTCTCATGAGAGCCAGAAAAAAAAAAGATCCATTATAGTTTAAGGAATAAATTAATATATGGAACATGAAAACCTCAAAATCTTGACCTCCTTCTCACCATCTTTGCTTTCCTACTTTGTTTTATCCCTGCGAGACCAAGAAATGTCAGTCAATGTCTGAGCGCCAACCCCAGCTGTATATCATCTGGAGCATTACACATATTGAGATCGAACTACAGAGGTCACACTTCACTTGCTATGGTCAAATTCTCCAGCCGTTTGCAGTTATTTATAGCAATAGATAAAAAAAAAAACAAAAAAAACATTGATATTAGTATGTTCAATCAAAAGAGAAAAGACTAGATATGAATGCAAATACACACACATAAACTCAATTATTAGATTAATTACTAATTTAACTCTAGAACAGCCACTGTTGACTTTTATAGGATGATTTATGTTGTATAATTTAACACAGATCACGCCTCTGCAAGTTGTGTTCAATAAATTGAGTCACAAGTTTTCTTCCACTATCTGTTAACAGATTATTTTAATACAACATAAACTGAAAAGTGAGCCAATATTATTCATTTCCAATGCAGCGCCTGCTTTTGCTTTGTGAATACAGCTTTTGCAATGCTTCAGTATTTGAAATACTCTGATGCTAAGACTAATAACTGTTCCAAATAGACAGCTGCTCCCGCATGTACATATTGTGTGTCTTTGTTTGTATCCAGGTAACTTGTGCTTCAGTAGTTAATAATGATGCCACTACAGGAGCATCCACTGGTGACTGGACTGTGTGCCTCGATCCAAAATTCATCATAACCCACAGGATGAAGAGCAAGAACTGTAGAGTGTACTCTTTTGGGTGGGTATAAGAAAAAGTTGATTCATCCATACTGTGCATGTTTAATATATTTGTGTAAGAGGGCAAGCTAAAGTGCAAAATGATTTACTGCTTATGTGTAAATACGTATATGGCTCACTTACAGTCATCCAAAAATATGATCCCTTTTATTTTTTTTAGATATTTAGTTCTTTATAAAGAATTGTTCCCATGTCTGTCTCTTACCATATTTTGTATTTATTTCCTCAAAAGAATGTGATTTAATGACTCAAACATTTTTACCCTGTTTTGGGATTTCTATTTTTATCTAGTCATTTGGAATGAGGTCCACCAAATCACTAAGGTGTCTGACCTCCCTGAGGATTGAGGGTTAAATCCTCCCAGCTGAATTATGTCAAGGATCATCTTATCTTGGCAGGCTCTGCCCTGCCTGCCCTCCCTCTGGCTGGGGTTAACAGACACCTGAAAGGCATTTTATACAGTGAGAGAGCTTAGTAATTTGACTGCTGAGAGACAGCACAGGTGTCCTGGCATCAAGACACAAAGGCCCTACGAGTCATTGGGGTCAGTTCACTCCTGATTCTTCATGGCTGGTTCTCACTGGAGGGGCGATAAAAAGGTAACAAGTGATAGTGATACTCTAGGGCTGACTGATGAAAATCTCCATTTATCAGAAAAGACAATGCTCTGTAAAAGTATTCACACTTTTTGAACTTAATACTTTGTCTGGTTAAAATCAGAAACTTTTTTTTGGCTTTCAAGTTTTAAGCTAGCACAAAGAAGCAAATGAATGTAAGAACTAGTATTTCGACCATATTAGTAGACAGGGGGGCTTGGAGGGGAGGACCAGGTTTAGCTTATAAGACAGAAAAGTAAAACAATAACTGGAAAAACAGGCAATGGAAAACATTTGGATACTTAATCTGAATAGCAACATTATAACATGTGAGTCACTACTTCTTTAATAAAACCTTCTTTTCACGTTTTACTGCAGTCCAATTAATCCTTTGAGAGCTTTGTGATGAAATCAATACGCTCAAGTCACCCCTCAACTCTGGCAAAGATGTCAATAAAAGGAAAACAACGACAGAAATTTCCTAGAAAATTTCACTTTGCAGGGCTGTTTGATATGCTCCTTATTTGACCTCCTATTATTATGTGCACACCAACCGAGTTCTTGGTCATGTTCTTGACACAAAGCCAGGCATGCTGAACATCCTGCTATCAGGACTGGTTTCCACCACTTTATGTAGAATCAAACCACAGTTCACAGCTGCACATATAGCTGGGTTATAAAGGAATGCAAAACACAGGTGTCTCTGTGTACAGCCTTGAAGTCATCATATCTCGGAGGTTGTATATACTAGCTGTGCCCCGTTTGTTTTCAGTTGATGGACCTCATTTGCTCTGCGGATAATGAGCTATAGGCAGCTGTGTCTGGGCAAGATGAGCAGCTGCTCTCTCATTGGTCGGCTGCTTGTTGCTTGTTGTTTGTGGAGAGGGATGGATTCAGGATGTTTTTCCACATGAAAGATCACTTATCCCGCTTCTCAACCCCCCACTATTTATATTTATATTTAATTTTTTCCTATAACCTTCCTACACTTCCTTCTTTGACACGGTGTTTTGAGAATACAACAGCTCTTTCTCAGTGTATACTGTCTAAGAAAAGTGTCAGTCCAGATAATCAGATGTGAGAGTTGGATGTAAATAGGGGAGTGGAAGTGCAGGGACTTGATCACTGAAGGTCAATTTCAAGTTGATGAGCATCATTTTTAGCAACTTTTTAAACTGCTTAAAATAAATTCCTTTTTTATTGCAGTAGCATGAGCTCATTCCGTAAAATTCTAAGAAAGTATCCTACCTTTAATTTTAATACAATTAGTCAATGGGAGAAAAATACTATAATACATTTGTTGCATGTTTGTTTTATCATTACTGACAACATTTACAACAATAATTGTCAGGAACCTCTAATTAATAATCCATAACATCCTATTTCTTTGCATTTATAATATGGCACGGAGACACATTTCTCTTACACATTATTTTAAATAGGAAATACAAGACAACATAATTTTCAAATAAGGCAAATGTGTATTGATCTTTGTTATGAAATGGCTATATGAGAACTAAACCTAAACCTTCTAAAGGTGGACTGGCAAGAGACACCCCTTATTTATGACCCGACCTTGTGAAATGTTTTGAAAGTAGAATACACATTGAATCAAGAAGTGTTTCCAGCAGCAGTAGAGGTAGCTGAAACACCAGCAATTTTCTAAAATACAATTATTAGTTGAGATTTAATTCTTTTCACCCACTGGATAAACAGACTCAAATTAAAAGTTGGATTTTTTCAGGGTGACATTATGGTGCTTAACAAGGAGTTTGATTTGTTCCAACACTTTTTACACATCTTTATCAGAGGTGCAAACAAGTCTGGATTTACGCCGCATGTACTCGTTTTGCCTTTACAGTCTTTTGGTTAAGACTGAACGAAAACCTGCAACATCAGTGGCATGTTTGACCTTTGGTGGGCTCCACAAAATGAGAGCAGAAATCTAGCATATGCCCATTTTTCACCTTGCTGCTTCTTTAACATTTGCAGTGGAAGGACTGGCACATTTAACTCCATGTTTGGTCAACAGAGCACTCTCCCTTATGTTCTTTTAAACAGATGGATTGATTGAGACAGATTTGTGGTCTGTCTGTGTTTGAATTTTTAATCCACTTTCGTTCCATGCTTGTGTGTGTCTGTGCCAGCAGTCTAGATGTTATCCTGCTGATGCGCTCTGCCACTTTGGTTTATAATTTACAATACAATCTGAAGAGGTTTTTCCATTCCTTTACCACGGTATGAAAAGACCCAACTCGTTTGCAAAACCAGTCATTATTTTTTTCATCCGAGTTCACCTTCTCCTGCTGAACTACAATCAACTTGTCTTGAAGTGCAGAAAAGATTTTTCTTCCCTCAAATTGGTGCACAAACGTCCTTGAAGATTCAAGGCCATGCAGCTACAAATTTAGAACACTTATGTAGGCTAGCTCTTCAGCAGGGAAGTAAAAATACCTTCACATTATTATAAATGGACCGTGTTTGCTGTCTGAGGAAATGTAGTTTCTAACACATTGTGCAGACAATGTAACAATATAACCCTGCAATTATTATCACTGAATCCAAAGCAAGTTAATGGGGTAAGTGATTTCTTCTATGCAAACAGTGTAAGAGAAGGTAGAATTAAATGTCGTAATTACTTAGCTTCCGGCCATAAAAAATATTCAGTGAGAATTCATTGATCATCTCTAAATCTGTTTTATGGTCAGAATTTTTGAAATATGTTTATATTAAAAGCTTACATTTCTAAAACAAATAGATTGTTAAGGAAGACGCTTTTAACAATATTATGATAAAAAAATCTTTAAGTAATAATACATACATAAAAACAGCATTTGGAAATTCATATTGATCTATGGCTTTTGTGTCTACATTGTAACATCAGAAGAACAGAAGAGACCAACAAAGACCAGTAATTATTTTTTTTTTTTTTTCCATTATAATGCACTCAGCTGCAAAGTACACTCCAGTGACAAATAATAATTGTAAAAAAACAAGTTGCAACTTCTCTAAATTTTGGAAAGAAAGTTTTGACATGTTAGTGAAATACTAGGAGGAGTTTTGGTATGTGGAACCAGGCGTAGAAATTAAAAATTTTCTCCACCAACTACAGTGGCTGGTAGAGAACATACCTGTTCTCGTCAGGTATGTTGTATAAAAAGGTTTATTTTTCATATTTAAAAGTTGTAAGGCATGGTCCCCTACTCCCTGTTGTCATGTTGTCCCGTGGGAGAGGTCTTGGAGCGGGCAGCCTATAACACAGTTGTTTTCTGTTTGTTCTCATCAGAATAAATCAAGAAATCATCCTTTTTTAAAGACAAACTGTGTCACGGCCTGATCACTTAATAAAACCAGCACAGCGCAGAAAGGATCCGGTTACATATAGATAAGTGGTGAGACATTGTAACAGAATTAGCTTTAGCAATTTATCTTAAATTAAGAATTCAAAGAATTCAAAAAATCTGTGCTATCGCTTTTTAGTAGAATTTTCTCTACCCTGCACCAGTTTATGCTACCCTCAACCCAGAGTGTCTCTACTCTTGCACGCTACTCTAATGTTAGAAAATTACGAGGTTTTTCACTATCGTCTTTCAAAAAGGCTTTTGTTGCATTGTAAGCCCCCCCTTTTTCTCCCTGCTGGGATGTGGGCGATACCTAAGCTATCATCTACAGTGTTACTGCACTCATTCACACCAGAGAATGGGAAACTGTCAATGACACATTTAGTGCTGTAAAAAGAGACATCATCTTTCATATCAGTCCCTCGCATCTACTCATCTCTCATCTTCCTGTAAGTGGGATGCGTTTAGGGATCCGATGCTTCATCCGTCGATGAATTGTATTCCCACTGCCACAATTACAGGGTTAAGTTGCAGCACAAACAGGAGACATGGGAATGCAGAAGGAGAAACTGAGTTAGGAGAAAAGGGAAGGGGATTATGCGGGATTAGAGAAGGGAATTCGTAACAGACATGTACAGGGTGTGTGTTGTCTTTTTGAGTTTTATAGAAATGTCCAAATAAAGGCAAAGTCACTTGAAACAGATGATCTGAGGAGCTTTACTGCAGCATATAAAACTGAAGTAGATCACCAAAGGCTGCAGCAGGCTAAGACACGGGTGTGTGCACTCAAGATGAGTCGCATCATTGCTCATTGTGGACTTTATTGCCCCATTTCACAAGTTTAAAAAAGAACAAACACTTACGTTGATAATTGCATTTCACATTGCCAAGTAATGACATTTCCAACAGGGTTGATTAAACCTCAGCAGAAAATTGCTCATCCCAGCACAAGATCCAGGTCCTCTTCATGCACCTGTACACACTCAAACTCATAACGCACACCACATGCAAAATGCCACCCACAATCAGAGACCACCATGCGCACATATGACAGCATGGAAGGTTGACAGAGAGAGAAAATAAGTAATGTATGGCTCTTACAAGCAGGAACAAGTACAAAAAAGTAACATAAAAGAAACAGGAGTGACCAAGGAGAGTCTCAAAATTTCCTCTACCGTAAACCTCTTTCCCACTTGTATTTCTTCCCATATTTTTGTGTGTCCAACTAAAGTAAGGACTGTACCAAAAATATTCAGTTGAGATTATATTCAGAGTATTGTTCACTTAATTTATGCTCATGTAAAAATGCTAAATTACTACGATCAACAACCTCTGTCTTACAATGTTAAAATTTGGTCTAAGAAAGTAAGTTTGTAACTCATCCCAACTACACTAAGCAAAAAGGAATTAGTGGGTGGCTATGTTTTAAAAATCCTAAACATTCATATAGTCAATTTTTAGCTTCCCACAATATTTAGTACAGATGTTTCTGATCCTCAGAGAATAAGGCCTTGGAAATATGGTCATTTTATGGGTTGTCCCCATGATTTTGATTTTAAATGAAATATGAAATGAGTCATTTCTGGGTGTGTTGAAATGCTTTTTTAAGAGCAGACAGTTTTGCCCTCTTTAGAAAGAAATACGGTACCTTAGAGTATCACTTTAACAGAAACATGTCATGCTTTTCCAATTTCCATTTTTTTATTTTTTTTATTTTTTGCTTGTATATCTTGGTTTTATTTGACATAATTGAGTCAATACAGTGATGTATAAAGGGATTTATCCAATGACAGGTTTCCTTTATTTTTTGCTTTTCTGTCAATTTCCCTTAGACCTGTTCTGTTAGCACAACACTCATATAGCACCTGTCTGACAACATGAAGTAGGCTAGGTGATCTAAAAAATGAAACCCATCTTCCCCTGATCTGAAAATAAATTTTAAGAACAGATGAGAAACAAAGTCACTGGAGTCTTTCTGTCTGGAAAGAGTTAGAAGGCCATTTGTAAGGCTTTGGGACTCCAATAAAGTAAAAGATAGTAAAAGAGTTGCCAGCCTACTATTATGACTCAATGACCCATTCAGAACTTTTTAAAGGGAACCTAAAGTAACATCTAAATCATAGTATGGCCTCTCTTGTATCAGTCAAGGTCAATGTTTAGCCAGGTATTGTAAATCGACCACAACAAAAGAGATTTCAAGAAACAGCAGCAGTAGGACAGTTGAAAAGGCCTGATTCACATTCTTATAATAATAATAATAATAATAATAATAATAATAATAATAATAATAATAATAATAATAATAATAATAATAATAATAATAATAAAGATTTAATAAGACTTGGAAAATATTATGTTGACCAACAAAAAAGATGTAAATCATTGAGAAGAAATGCATCTCATTACATCTGGTGTAAATCTATTCCTTATTTGACAGAACTAAAGACTTGGTCAAAATACCTTCATAGTGAAATGTTTTTTTAGTAGTAGTAGTTGTAATTGTGAATCTTTCTTTTTTTGGTTCCTGTGGTCTTCAGGTTGGGAGCGGATGATTACTCTATGGAGCATTTTCTTGCACAATCAGGTTGTGAGGTCCACTGCTTCGATCCTAGCATGGAGCAACCTCACCTACAAAAAGCTGAAATGTGGTTCCACCGCATCTCTATTGATTGGAGGGACCCCAGTCCAGCAATTGTTCCTAAAAGACAAGCAAACAGGAAACTGGCCACCATCCTTGATGACTTTGGACACAGAGACGTAAGTGGCAACACAGACCTGTATTTATTTATTTTGTTATTGTTTGTTGTTTCAACATTATTTGGGTGTTGCTTGCAAGTATTGATCCATTCATGCTCCTCACCATAAATTATCCCTCATTATGATTCCTCTCCTGGGTGTCTGTCTCACTATCCAAGTGAACATCCTACCATTAATAATTGCATGTTGCTCCTAAATCTGATCTCACTTAATGGTACCACTTCAAAAACCCACAGGGCTGAGGGTTCTCTTGCTCCTCCGATAAGGATCTGCATACATGACCATTAACACACAACTTCATACCCACTAATAAACTAATAAACATACCTAGAAGTCACTTACAGGTCTTGTGTAAGGGATTTCTTACACCTATCACCTACAAGAAATGGAATGGAATACATTGGTATTCCATTGTACTTTATCTATTTTGTCCATAATCCTGCCTAGTCAAGAAATCTGCCAGAAGACAAATAAATACTTTTTCACATCACTGTGTTGCTGCAATTCCAGTAGTGTTACATTAATGACAAATAAATTGCATATTGCATGCTCATGCTGGTACTTTTGTATTATGAAGTAAGCAAACTTGGTTAACCCACTCCTATATAGGCTGGCAGTTGAAAGATTCGAATTTAAAGATGACTCTTGGCTAGAAATAAATAAATATAGACGCGGTTTTTATCCTAGTTCAACTCCAGTTTCAACTAATTTTCTGGAATCTGCCAGTTTATTGTGATGATTCAGTTTGTGAAATACACAAATATAACGTTGTTTCGTATAGTGTGTGGGTGGGCACACTGTGCTGGTTTACTGAAGACAGTAGTCAACCTATTTTAAATGCAGGGCCATGCACACAACCTCATAATGAGATTTTAATGTGAGTACTCGGTGTGCCAGCGGAGCAAGCAAATGCACTAGCAGAATTGTTCCCTCTCAAAAGGTTCTGCCAGGCCCCTAAGAAAGGAAACAGTCACTCAAAAAGGTTAACGCATGCATTTGTGCTGCCTGGAGCATTGATCTGCAATGAGTAAAAACTGCACAAATGACTAATTTACAGAGCTCTGGTGACCAACTGAGACAAAACACTCACAAGAGCTCACAAAGAAACAAATGTCAGTTGCCGAATGTTGCGTCTTGTTTGGAGAAAGGAACTGCGTAATGAATAATTAACTGCACTATAAGCCAGTAAAATCAAGTTATCAGGATTGCCCAGTCCTCCAACCAGACATGAGGTGACCAATCCAGAATTTATTATACCTGCCCCTCAGTTTGCAAAGACATGATTTTTGATCTTCACACTAGGTTAGAATGTTATTCCCTCATAAAAAACAAAACTGAAGTGTTGCCTTGACTCTTCCATGAATGTTTTAAGAAATCCTTTAATCACCTGTGGCAACCATTCAGCTGTGCAAAATGCCTGGAGGGACCGAGCAACGCCTTCCTGGTGCAGCTCCCCCTCAGAACTGCAGTCTCTAAGCTTCCGAACTTTCGCCTCACAGAGCAGCCGTCCCCTTCCACTCCCCCTCGCAACTCCTTCAGACTAGCCAGCAGCAAGTAGCAAATTCCTGTTGGAACTGTCAAGCTCATTATAAAAACTACTTCTCAGTTCAGTGCTGATAAAATCATTATTAAAGTTGTTAAGATCTAATGAACAATCATAACTACCTTGAAAAATTACAAAACGTTTGAAGCATATAAAAATAAAAGCCAATTTAATTCTTCTTTGCAGAGCACTTATAACTGTTTTATTTTTTTATTTAGACTTATCAAATTGTTATTTTACACTAAGAAATGCTCAAATGTCATCTTTGGTGCATCTGTAAAGCCTAATTTCCTCTTCAAAGCAAAAACTTATCTTTAACTTTTAAACTCAGAAAGGTCAGAAACAGGGCAACTTTAGTAGTTTGCTAAACCTCTGATCAAACTCAAGGACCTGGAGAGATGCATTAAGCACTGAGCACGCACGAGTCTATTTACATAAATATGACCTCAGGGTGCTATTAACATTCATCTTAGGAAGCAACTCCTCCCCATTCCATCCCAGCAAGCCCTGTCAAGTTGTGCTTCGGCTCAATCCATCATCAGCACTGCTGAAGAAACAGCCGAGGCCAAGCTTCACTTACTCCTTTTACATCCTTTAATAGCTTTCGAATTCAATAACTCGTTGCACCTTAGTGTTATTATTAAGCTACAATAGAACTCATTTATTATCTAGGTGTGAAAGAAATTGTTTTGGGGTTTTTCAAAATCGTTTTTTTTTTTTTTTTTTTGTCCCTGTGGTCTAGGTGGATGTACTAAAAGTAGATATGGAGAGCGCGGAGTGGAAGATTTTGGAGAACCTCGTTCTGGAAGGAGTCCTGGACTCTGTGGGTCAACTGCTGCTGGAACTTCACCTCCACTGGGCGGGCTTTGAGGTGGCCGGCGATGACCCGTCTGTGGTGCGGTACTGGTTCAGCCTGCTGAAGGAGCTCGAACGAGCAGGTTTTCGCCTCTTTCAAGTCTACAGCAATCCGAATAAACCTCATATTTTTTTACACAAGAACATCTTGAATGCCAGCAGCGCCTACACCCTGAGTTGGGTGAACGTACGGTGGAAGCCTTCATGGACGGTACATAAACATAAGAAATAAATTTTTTATTCTCGGCCTCTGGTCTGTGACGACCTCTCACATAGATGAAGTAATTACTTCCAGAGACTCTGTATTTGTTGGCTGCAGGTCAGCCTGGTTTAGACATTCTTGAAGCCTGGCTCACAGCCAGCTGTTCCCTCTTTGTAAACATCTATGGCCAAAAGACCACACAAGATTGTACAGTTGTACAGTGGATAAAAACATACATAATATTCCAAGGAGAAAGTAAATGAAAGAACCTGCCTCTCTGAAAGTAAGTAAATATAAAAAAGTAACAATTTATCCTACCTACAAAAGGCAGTATGCTATTTACAAGAATACAATCCTTCTCCAGACACTTTATAAGGGACAGCTTGCTAGTATCTTTTCCTTTTCCATTCAGGGCATAGATTCAACAATGTGTCAGAAACATTCTTCACAGATTTTATTTAATATTGACATGACAGCATCACACAAGTCCTGCTGAGTGGTTGGTTGCACATCCATGATAGGAATCTCTCGTTCTGCCGCATCCCAAATGTGCTCTGTTGGACAGAGATTTGGTGACTGGCAGCCAGTGGAGTACATCGAGATCAATGTTGTTAAAGAAACCAGCCTGGGAGGATTTTAGCTGAGCTATGAGGTACTAAGTCATCCACCTCCTACTGCCTGGAAAGTGAAATCCTAGTTCCATGTTATCTGACCATCTAATATTTGAATGTAATAAGTCAAGTGGTTTGATGTTTTCTTGTTTATTCTCTTTGGTGAGCTTGTTCAAACTGTAGCCTCAAATTCTTGTTCTAGCTGGCTGCCACATCACCTAGTAGGACCATTTGAGGCAGCAGCGCATCTGGTTCAAGGTTTTCTATTGCTTCCTTGAAAGCCTCTTTAATCAAACTCAGCGTATTCCACCGAGTCTGAAGAGGGTTTCCGATACCTGAGATTACATATTACAGCTGTACATACCCCCCTCCCTCACCAACAACAACAACAAAAAAAAAACTTAAGCTGATCCCCCTTTACCCCCTGTTAAACTCATCTGGAACCGAGGCTGGGCTGAATATTTGTCCAATCTTACCGGTAATCGCTGAGATTTTTTTTTTTTTAATTGATTGGGTTTCTGGTACGAAAAGTAGTTTTGAACATATCTTCAATGTAACTTGGTGTGTTGTTGTCCAATTAAAACACCCAATTATGTTCAAAGTTGATCATTTCACCTAAATCTGTATAATGAACCAACCACACATCATAATCATGCCACCACCATGCCTGACAGTTACATTTTCTTATGTTTGAAAGATTCACCTTAAAGCTGCAGTATGTAATTTTTAAAAATATATATATATTTTTTTACATATTTGTGGAAACTGTCAATGCTGTAAGAAATTAGCTCCTTTGCTATCTCCCTGTGCTAACCAATCAGAGCCAGGAGGTGGGTCTTAGAGCTGTCAATCACCCTCTGTGTGCTTGTTTGATTATTCAATTACAAAACCAGTTTTGATGGGAATTTAGGACAGAGATCTGCAACCAGTAGCTACAGAGAAAAATTTTGCTCTTAAATCCCTCCCATGTTGGTTCTCGCTGCAAAAATTATACTTTAATGAACATGTTACATATGTAGAGAAAAATGTAAATAATTGTTTTTAGAGTTTAGACTGGGCCTAAAAATCCAAGTAAGTCAATGCTTTATATTCTGTCCTTTATTTTTGGGCTATCTTCTTTAAAGAACTCAACTAGCCTCAGTCAGCTCAACATATTTCTTTCCCCTAGGAAAACAGCCACATGAGATGACGCTCCCAGCACTGTATTTCACAGTTCTGCTCTTCCCCTTTTTCTTCCTAATGTAACAATTGTCATTATGGCCAAACAAATTAATTTTAGAGTGTTTTCCCACCTAATAGTCCAGTAGACTTGGTTTGACTGGGGACCAAGGTTGCAACATTTGTTACATTTTTAGCTGCTATGTTTCACTTTCACTCTGCACTGTCAAAAGAACGCCAGGTGGCGCTGCACCAAGTACCACTTAAGGAAACGACATAAAAACGCCTGTAGAAGACATGGGTTCAACTTCTTTCTTTGCGAAATGTCAACAAAAATGGATTAGCGTCGGATTTTATTTTGGTAAAAGAACATGAGCCACGTTCCCCCTCTAGGTATATGCTAACGCGTTTGTTTAGGTTGTATTTACCCAAAATGCCCTGAGCTGTAGTCCACTTCCTGCTTCTGGTGCTGTCTCCAGTCCGCTTGACGTTTGTACGCAGTCAAACTGCAGCAGAGTTCACGCCTACAAACCCCGGTTTGTAGGCGGGTTTAGCTTTTTTTAGTCCGCAAACGAAACAGACTTTCTACAATCATGCGTATGTAGGCGGTAACTAATAAAAATTACCGCCTACATAAAAAGTTACCGCCTAATAAAAGTAACGCCTAATAAAAGTAACATCCACATCAGTAGCAGGACCCACGGTTTCCGTGGGTTACCCTACACATCTAAGTGCCTGAGCTAGTTTGATTTCCTGCAGCTCCACCTCTCACAAATTCTTGAATGTGATTGTCCTTGTTTGTATGCGCACCTTTTTGAGTTACATATTTGCTTTCAATTTAATTTTCCATTAGCATGGGAAATTAAATGAGGCGGTTCTGTGCCCAGAACAGTCAGAACAGGAAGAACAGGAAGCTTTAGCAATTTTTGTTGCCTATATCCCACTAACAGGTAGATTAACTAAGACATAATCTTTGTCATTCACTTCAACTTTTATGGGTCATAAAGTTAGGATACTGAGCATTTTGTGGGTCTAATTTCTAGATCTAGAATAAGTTGAATTGAGTGCAGATAAGATCAAATGTTACACACTCAGCTTATATATATTTTCCAGACTTTGTGTTTGATGGTGGTTAAAGAAATACACTTTGCAGCACAGATCAGTTTAGTTTACTAAAATAGGAAATGGGCAGAATGTTTATTTCCACAAAAGGATGTTTAAATGATTAAAAACACTTTTAATGTGGTATGGTAGCAGAGGTGGAGGAACACCTCTGCGGAGAACACGACATTTAAAAAAGAACACAGAACACTACTACAAATAGAAAAATGTGTGTCAACCCTATAATATTTCCTTCGCCATATCATTGTTAAAGATTCCAATATGCTCATTCTTGTACACACACAATATAATATGTACATATTTGAGCTCTTATCTCAAGATACAAAAATACACTTAAACAAATAGACTGGATACCAGCCTCTTGGCTTTCACTCAAAATTATTTAATAAAGTCCAAGAATCATTGACTTCTGCACATAATCTTAGACGCCATGAGAGTTAGTCCCAGAGTTTGATCTGTCCATCCCAGCCGCAGGTGATGACCTTCGAGGTTTCGTGCGGATGCCACAGAGCACTGATGCAAACTTTGTCGTGAGCCTTGATCCTGTGATAGAGCTTGGTGGTCTTCCAGTCCCAGATGTTCAGCTTTCCATCTGCATCCCCCGATACCACATAGCTGGAAGAAAGAAAACAGTTCAGTTGGAGGGAAAAGGTGGAAGACGTGGCTTTAAAATCTAGTCTTTTTTTTCTGTCAGAAGTTGTGGTGCTGCAATGAATAATGACAGGAAGTTGGAGCACCTTTAAACCAATGTGGGCAGTGGTGGGTGAGACATGGGCAAAATTTAATGAAAAGGAACCTGGATTGCCAAAGTTCATGTAATTATAGATTTTAATCTTCTAAGTTCTTCAGTAAATGGAAGGTCTTACAAAACAAATTAATAAGGAAGCCTTATAGTAATAAAAACCCTCTGTTAAAATGTTACATTTATAGTAGTAGTTACCTGTAACTACTATTGTTATTTTGACTTTGAGATGGACTAAAATAAAAATCTAAAATAAATACACACTGAATTTAATATTTTATTTCTGCTTATTACGGTAGATAAAAGTGTATCATAAGCCTGGTAGCCCACCAAGCTTATAATACACTGGGGAAAACCCTGTACTTCATACAGCCATTTTCTGTGGCATCTATTAAACTGCAGGAACAGGATGATGTAAAATTTCAGTAGACAATGATTTTATAAAAGCTTGATATATACTTAATAGCCTTGCCAAGATATTAGTACATATTTTGGCCATGTAGTAAGTTTGTCCTAAAGTCTACTTTCTCTGTCCTTAGATAGGCAGTACATTTAAACATTACCATGACAGTTTTTGTGTTCTTTTTTTTGTTTTTACTGCTGTACTTTTATTAATTTATTCATAGGTTTTTTTTGTCATTGATATTCGTAAAAACTTCCTCTGGTTTCTGTGAGGGTACATCTGCGTTCGATCAGAAAACACTCTACCTCATGTCTGGGGAGAAGTCCACTTGGCAGGCGTAGCCAGCCACCATGTGACCCTTGAAAATTTTCTTTTTGTTCAGTCTGAAGCGATTCTGGGCTCCAAAGATAAGAATCTGGTTGTCCATGGACTGGCATGCCAGCCATTTACCTGAAATTAGAAACCAGCATGTGTAAACAACGGGAGAAATTCATCTTTCCCAAGCACAGTTTAAAAGTGTCGGCAATGCAGCACAAGATGTTTAAAAGAGAGGGGGGAAAATGTTTATTACCAAGTGAAGTGGCATTAAAGCTACAATATTGTACAGAACATTTTAAATTGCCTGTTAGCTCACTACTTGGCCTCATTTGCATGGCTCTGTACAGCCAGAGGTTTAACAAGCAGACACTGAGATCTTTGATGTCGTATTTTTATGCTGCTGCCAGATGAGTTGTAAACCTGGCATCTAAATTCAGGACTCAAACATTTTAGCTAGAAAAACAGCAGAAACTTGACTCAAGGATAAAACTTTTAAAATAAAAGGAGGACAGCTCCCCAAGAAGGGCATGGACCCATCGTTCTACCTTCATTAAAATAGAAAGATTGAAGCAATTTTAGAAAAATTAGGAAGGCTTTCTCATCATTAGGTGCTCAATTATAATCTGTTTCGCGCTGTGTTTCAGCTCTTGATATGACGGCAGTTTCAAGTCACTACACAGCAAAGGGAAGCAGTAAATCACGTTCAGAGCATCACACAACTCACCGCACCTCTTAACAGGAACATGATTATTAATGAGGTATGAAAGCAAGGTATCCAGTCGGGGTGCATGTGTGTACGTTACATTCCTCTTCAGAAAAAAACTAAAGCTTTAAAAAGCCCCAAAATATCTACTGTAATAGGCACAGGAGAGCAAAAACAACTTTTACTGAAAAAGGAAGAGGCAGCAGCCTCAGAAGAACAAGAGACTGTAGATGTGGTGTGAGGGGGGGCTGGGTGAATAAGAAAAAGCTGAGTAAGGCCCTAGCTGAAGATGATGGGCTGCAACACAGAGCCCATTAATTGGAAAACCAAGAGCTGGAGTTAAAGTGGAATGTCCATTTCTGTTAGTGTTCCTTATACAACTTGGTTGCTTTCAGATTCAGTTTCTATTCTCACTCAAAGCTTTGCAAACAACATAGAAAAAGGCAAGATTAATCTAACCTAGTGTGCAAAATCTGCATAATAACCCCGAACGCCCTTGTCACACATCTTGATCTGTTCTTAATAAGCATCTGACAACATCAATATTCAGTACAACTGAGACACAGTGCCAGCAGCAAGCATGCACTACATAAATCATAATACTAATTTCCAACATGCCTGGGCTCAATAGATCTGCCCACAAGGAATAAACTGACATTTGGAAAGACGCACTTCTTCACTTCCTTGGCGGGTTTTAATGGGAACATCAATAACGCGTTCAGATCTGTATGTTAATTATGACGCTAAACCAAGGAAACAGTTTGCTTATTGCTGCAAAAAGAAAAAAGGGGAGAAAGAGAAGCATCAGGCCTGGGTCTGTTGGTCGAAAAAAAAAAAATCCCTATCAGCACTTTTAAATGTTTGTAGTTTAGATGCTTTAGGTGGACAGGTACATCTGGGATTCAAATGCTTTACGATTTTATGTCTTGGTGTACCGGTGGACCTTAATAAATCAGAGTGTCATTTTAACGTTTCTTTAATTTGTAATTATGTTCTAAAGCGAAACTCCTGTTATTTAGATTCATTGCATACACAATATGATTTTTTTCAAGCACTTGTTTACTTAGTCAGGGCTTGTTCTGCATGAGTGATTATAGCACCATACTTTGTGACACAGAGGTGATTGGCCTGCGGTTCTGCTGAGGTTTTAAGGAAGCCTGGGTTGCATTCATCCCTATTGCTTATGCACCCTTCTACAACAAATTTTCTTTTCACTTACTTTTATGCTTGAATACAAGAGTTAGCCTCTTTTAGTGGGCATCAATTAGGGATGGGCAGTAAGTAAAAAAAATATATATATTGTGATAAAAATACGTCATCAATACAAAAAGAAAATAGGTCCAATAGAATTTCACTGAACTCTGGTCCAGAACCGCACAGGATCCTGGGGGATGTAGACAGAGGAGAAGTTTTAGTAGCTCAACCTCTCACGAGGAGGTTGGCATCTGGCAACCTCTGGCAGCTGGCATCAATTAACTCACTCACTCATTGGTAACCTAGCAACAACCCATTGAGTAACCTGTACAGGAGGAGCTCATAAGTGCTTATAAAGAAAAGACAACGATGTGGAGTGAAAGGAGAAAATGACTGCAACAGCTCAAGAAAATTATAAATAAAACAGGAAAGGTGACATCACCGGTTCATATATTTAAAGCAGAAGACAAATCAATACAAAACAAATAATTATAGACAGATGTGAAACGCATCTATTGTGATTTCTCGATGTCGTCCAGCCCCAGTCTCAATATCTGCCAGCTTGACAAATGACAAGTCAGCAGTCTTCGGTAATATTGTACAAACTTTCGGTATTATCATTTCATACTCATAAAAATGAACAAAACATATGGCCCTTCCCAGTGCTAAATAATATGGTCTGCAACAGATGCAGAGGTCTTTGTTTATAGCAATTCACACAGCTGCAACCAGGTGGGAAGCTTCGGGTTTAGAAATCCAGTCTACCAACAATACAGAAACAACCACAGCAGGCCTGTAGACCAGAAACTCTTTAGACTGGCTAAGTTTATACCAACTTGTTCTTCAGATCTCGTGCTGTTTTACTCCTCTGAGAAATGTCCAACCTTGGGCAGTATGAATCTACATCAGTGTGGTAATGTAGGTTTGTGTTCCCTCGAGTCCGCCGCTCTATGCTACAGTCTGTGTGTTTTTGAGTTTTTTGGGGTTTTTTTTTTTGCAATAATCAGGCAACTCACCATTGGGAGATAGAGTCACAGCTGGCATGGAGTGCATACTGGGCTCAGCGATGTACTTGAAGTCCACAGGGATGTCCCTGAAAAAGACACAAAGCATGGTGATCCCATATGACGTCGGATTAAACACCGGTTCAGCCTCTAAAACCCCAAAGGGAAACAGTTAATAAACCTCTCTGCTAACCTCTGCTGTTCTGTGAGCTTGAAAATACTTAAAACCCACAGCAAAACAGCAGCTGTGGAACAGCAAAATTATCAGTCTAGTTAAAGCGCGTAAATATCTGAATAAAATCTGAAAGCTTTGATGTTGAACCATGACTGTACAAGCAACCAATTATTTACAAAATCCTTATTTGCTCTCCTCACACTGTCGCCAGTCTTTTTATGCTCTCTCTGTTTGTCTGCTTTGGCAGGGATGTGCAACTATTTGATCTTAATTGGTTTGAAGCATCTTTCACATTTACAGCTCTCTGTGTTTGTCTCGGTCATTATGAATGGAAAGGGCTTTGCTTGGTCGTCAGGGAACGTATTCAAAAAATAAAGTTACTCAATGTCACTAATGTCTCTCTGTGTCTTTCTCAGCACATTTGCATCGGAAGTGTGCTTAAGAGTTTTAATCCTGAACTGATCCTGCCATCTGTTTACACTGAGTTATATCAGTCTTCCAATGTGACGATGAACAGCTGGAGTTAAATGAAAGCAGTTTCAACAAACTAATACGAGGGAATAAGAAAGTAAAAGATGGGAAACATTATTTCCGCAGATTTCTGGAAGAGAACTCTAAGATTTTTATTACATAATAATTTAAGAACTACTGGAATTCTGAACTTAATCATGTCATAGCTATTATTTACCTTATTTAATTACATGAACAATTTTAAAAGAGTACAGAAATAGACACTCTCCTATGCTAAATGAATCGATAATTAATGTAACATTTAGATTTTAATCCCATAAATGAAATAATAAACACATTTAGGAAATAGAACTTTATTGTCTGTTTAATTTTCTACTTATTTATATACATTTGATAATTTTGTTTAAATTACAAAAATAAATTCTTAAAAATATAATTTATGACAGTATTGGAAATCTGAACAAGGAGTTTGAGTTTTTTTTAGGACTCAAATTAAATCCAGCAAGTAAAGTTTTTGAAGTCCTGTAGAGAGAAATGGAACAAAAAATAAAAGTTTTGTCCAAGGGACATTATTGACTAATAAATGTGTGTTTACAGTGAAAAGACAGCAAGATTTTTAGAAGGATCTGGTCCATAGTAAAAGTCGGGCTGGAAAGTTTCTTGCTTAAAAGGCTAATTTAAACTGAAATAAACCAGATAAACCATGGAAGACAGAAGTTTGCTGACAATAAATTACACCAGTTATTTTCATAACTTTACTTTTTTTTTCTCAGGTGCATATTAAATATTAAGATAAGCTCTCAGATTGATTATCCTAAAAACCTTCATCAATCCTTGTTCCCTAATAATAAACCACTGCTTTAGATTAATTCATTTCTCAGACACATTTGATGTATGCAAATATATGAAAAATAGCGTGTAAGCTTAAATATATTTAGGTATTTAACACTTGTGGATTTTTAATCTATAAATCTGTGCCTAACCTTTCTCTTCAGGCAATATGTGTCTTCTGGCCAATTCAAATAATTGTCAGGCAATTAATCTGGTCAACAACTCATAGATTTACTCCCACAGTTTTGTCTCCCAGGAGACAATGTGGAAAACAGACTCTCAGGCTACAGCTGATTGGCTTCTTCTGGTCTTTCCAAGATCAACATTTGCTCTCTTTTTCTAAATTTAAAATATAGAAGATTTTTTTCTGCAGTTGGAAAAAAAATACTAGGAGGTTCTCAGCACTAAAAATGTAACGCAGAGGATAAAACTCCTTATTCTAAATATTAAGGCCTCACATAAATATTTACAATCTTTGAGACGGAAACAGAAAAACTTGTTTATATCCCCATGGACACTGGAGCCAATAAACATATCATTGTTGGTGGTCTGTCTTGACTGTCTGCTGACACCAAACAAACCAGGATACATTAGCATTGCAACAACAAAAATAAAAGTGAATATTAAGAGGGATTTCATAATCCAGAGTTCATATTCTGGCTAAGAATATTCAAAATGTAACATGTAAGACAAAGATATTGCATTCTTTAATTTGTAGTCTCTACTCACCACTCCCAGACTCGCAGACTCTTATCATCTGACGTGCTGACAAAGCGGCGATTTTCGTCAACAAAGGTGATGGTGTTGACAGCACCCAGGTGGCGATCGTACTCCTGAACCACCTCGCTCGTCCTGATGTCCCACTGTCCAGCAAACATGAGCAGAAAGCAAAACAGAAACAAGGGAAGTAAACACTCAAACCCCAAACAAGTCTAAACAAACAAGATGATCTGAACAACCAGGGAAGAATCCACCATAATAAAAAAGTGTCAGCATACATTTTTCTAAGCCATGAGATCAGATGGATGACTGTGGGAGTTTCCTCCTTTGAGGAAATATTCAATCTGTGTCAGCGCTGAGAAATTGTTCAATTACAGTGAAGTGATGACAGCGATTAGCAATCAAACGGGCCTCGGATTTGAACATCAATATATTTTTGGAGAAGATCTTGCATTAATTAAGGCGTAAAAAAGTTTCCACGCAGATGCTCCCACCCCCAGGCAAGGAAACAAACAAGAAACAAACAAAAAAACATGCATGCTGTTCTGTCCAATTTCATTTGTGCTCTTTTATTTAAATCCTCCCCTTGGGGCCAGCAGCCATCTGTGCTCGTCGCCTAGAGGACAGCTGCATGATTTAACGTTAGCCCCGATTGAGATAACAAATGCAGTTCATAACGATAGTTAGGGAGCAGAGCTGGTGTTTTCTTTTTACATCTCTTTTTGAATGGTCTATTCTTAGAAGAAGAATATATAAAATCCTTCAGGTCCTCTGGATGTTATGACCACACAAACTTTTATGTGATGTGATGGTTGCACTACATAACACTGTTTTCTTCACTGCTCGTGTGCAGCCTGTGATTAATGACTTGCTCTAGTCCCGTCATCCACTGATCCCCCTGCACGTCCCACACAGATACGTACACAAGTGCTGAAGTTTGAGAGAGAAGTATAGTTCATGCTCCTGTGAGCTCAGGCTCAAAACATGGAAACTCTAGTGCATCTGCTCTGCCGACAAAAGCGGATTGCCCGCTGTCCTTTACCTGAACAATCTTCTTATCCGACATCCCAGCCACAAAAAGATTCTGCTTGTCCTCGTCTGGATTGAACTTGACGCAGTAGGGTACCTTCCTGTTTGTGAAGCGAGAGATACACTGGCCTGTGGAGAGGGAAGTAAATTGAAAGTCAGGGTTCCAGAAAAATCCATTGTTTCTACTTTTTTTTCTTTTCTCCATTAAGGCACACTAAAGCTGTCCACAACTTAAAGGACACAGTCTGCAACTTTTATTGCTGTGGAGCTCAATCCGCAGGAGGAGCGACAAGTCAGCTGGAAAACAGAAAATGCTGTTTACTTCTGCTCATTCTGTGAGGAAAATAGTGCTGCATATGAAGGAATACAAAACTGCAATGGGGACTTTTCAATCAAATCTTCCTGCTACTGGGACAGAGTTAGATAACTGATCTCTATCACATAGAAATCAACAAAACAGACAATTAAAGAAATATAATTTTTTTTTAACAAATCAACAAGTGGGGGATTTAACTCTTTTCTGCCCTCTGCTGGAGAAGCATTCTTCAACTTAAAAGGGTGTCAAATTTCAACAGAACAGAGAGAGGACATAAAGAAAAAGCTTCATTTTACACAGAGACATAGACAAAGGTAGCTGTTCGTTTGCTATTTAGTTGAATCAAGACTCAGTCTAAAGGTAAAAGGCGACAAAATGCGTTTCACAGCAATAAATGTCCATAAGCGCTTCCTGGCGGTGTCTGCACCACATGACAAAGCAACATATCTGTTCACCCATCTTAAATCAGAACTTGGACTGGTCTATAAACAACAAATTAAAGATGTACTGATCCGATATTAATATCTGTATTGGTTCCAATACGATACGAAATTCTAGACATCAGTGACAATGTGACTGATCCGTAAGGGCAGATCTATTCAGTCTAATTCTATGCTTAGTGCTCTGAACAATGGCATGCTTTATTATTTATTTTACATTATATTTAGATTTCAAATTTGAAAGAAGATTTGTTGTTTGCAATAGTCAACCTATTGTTTTTGTCAGTTTCTTTATTATTTATTTTACATTGGCTGTAATACCTCTAATTCCACAGACTGAACAAATTAAAGTTGTGTAGTTTTACATGTTAGACCAAGCTTGTGAAGATATTGGTGTACTTAAGTGTATTGGTGAAGAATAATCAAATAATTTTTTAATTCAGCACATTTGTGTCTGACACGTATAAAGTCAATTCAGCACTTTTCCCATTTTCCTATTTTATTTCTCAAAGTTTTAAATTTATTTCCACAGTAAATATTTTTGTACTGAATTGTTGATTTAATTTACATTTTATTAGCCTACATCTCATTTAGTGCTGCACAGTGTCATCACAATATCCATGTGTGCAATAACATAGTCACAAATACTTGGTAGGATATTATATATAGAATTTAATATTCTACAAATTAATATATTTGGTAGGATATTAAATTTCAAGAGCCAAAAATCCAAATTCTGCTTGTGGGGGATTCAATAAGAGGGTGTCAAAGAAAATTGTGACAAAATACGTTGTTCTTTTTGTGTAACTGATACATTGATTCCCTCAAATTCATGGATTAATCAAGATTTCAATTAGGAATGCACAATATATTGGGAGTAGCATCCACATCAGTCGATATTAATCAATTTTAAACATATCTGTATTGGCATGAAACAAGATGCATTTGTATAGACGCAAAGTGTGCAGAGATGTAAGAGAAGGAGCTTACCTGTCTCAGAGTCCCACAGTTTAAGGTAGCGGTCGTATGCAGCACTGAGGAACTGAGTCCCACTGTTGTTGAAGCAAATGTCTCGCACTGCTTTGCTGTGACCTAATACACAACAAAATCAAAGCAATTATAAGCACACAACTACTGCAATAAAATCATATTTTTACACTCAACAAGAAATATGGCAAATTTTGCCTCAGATGACGTATTGCTTTCTGGCAAAATTATTCCATGATTCCACATGTGGAAGATGAGGAAGGGAAAATGTTTAGCAGAGCCCAATGAGGAAAAGGCTAAAACAAAAATTACAAACCATAATTACGTCTTCAATGTTTGCATGCTCTATTTTTCTTCTAATTCCTGTCTTCAACTGTCTGGCTCTTCCTCATACAGGAAGGTGATTTGAGATCCCTGCAGTCTGACTATTTGCAGCTGTCTCCCTTGTTAAAACCAGCTTTTATCAGAGCTATGCTGTTTCCACAGTGATAACAGAGCCCACTGATGCTAAGCACCTGTCTGCACTCTTCCTCTAACCAGGCCTGCTGCCAGACCAAAGGCAACAGCCACTGAAAGCCTTGCTGATGTGTGTGCAGAAACGCACATACATTACTACAACTGAAAACAGGTCGCACAAGTAAGCAAATATCCCCCGTGTCCCAGGCTGAATTAAAATATGAAAATATCACTGATTGATATTCATGAATTTCCCTACCCTCACTGTTCCCTTTCTACTAAGTGATCCTTCGGGTTGGGTGCTTCAAACCAGTCCACATTCTGTGCAGCGTTCAGTCAAAGTGGGTACTTCAAGCAGAAGTTTACAGAGCGACATACGCAATTAAAACGGAAGACCAGTAAGTCGTATATTTTAATTTATGGTAAATGTGCATGTACTGGAAAGAGTCCAAACCCTCAGAAAAATATTACAGCTTCAGAAAAGAAAAATAAATATTGCATAGCTGATCATTAAATGCAGAGCCATGTTTATATTCACCCAGCGACATAACTAAATACTTCTAAAACTGCATTAGATTAAAAAATATATATACATATATTTTTTTATTTTAATCAGTATTGCCTCACATATTGACTCTTTTGTTATTTCATTCATTAATAACTGGGTTTCCTCTCCCCCTCCACATCGCCTCTCCATGTTCTGTGTCCCTTGCCCCTCATTCCCTTCTGCCCCTGGGCTGCTGAATTATGCATGTTCTGTGAAGGAGCTGACAAGCAGAACCAAAGCTGCAAACAATCTCTATCCTGACAGTGTGCTGTCAGGGAGGAGTAGCAGAGTGTCTTGCATGCATTAGCCTAAAAACACTCAAGCCTGGAATAATAAATATTTCTCTGTATATATAATTAAATTTAAAGCACAGCATCTCTGTCAGTGGTCAGCAGATTTAAATGTTCCAGTTACACTGACCTCATATCTGTCACTGTCATGCATTTCCCAAAAAGCTATGTTTATTCAGAGATTGAGCATATTTTCCATCAGCATGTTTGCAGATGACATGCTGTTGTTCAGGAACTCTTGAGGGACACAGCATTCAAAATTACATAAAGAAAAAGATTCATCACCAGTTGACAAATTTAAAATAAAACAAGATTTAACAAAAAATGCTTACTTACCAATAAATGTGCGGAGACACCTCCTCTCTCCATAGACCTCCCACAGCTAGAGAGAATAAGACACATCGAGACATGGCCTGATGAGTACAGAGCATTTATGTGCTGAATGTTGTGCATATTTGTACAAGGCTGTGTCTTGACTAAAATAGTCGACCAAAATAATCAAATGCACCGATCAGGTTTTTCCAGGGTGAAACTAATAGCTATACCACATGAGTAAAATATGTGCTGCAGACTGGCTGATAAAGGTTGCTCTTTTGTATCCAAGAGAAAACAAAGGAATTAACCCCATTTTTACATCAAAGCACATCAAAGTATCTAATGACCTTAAACAGTTCATTAGGTACAAAAAAGTGAATCAAACACGTTTCTGATTAATGCGCTTTTAGGTCAAAACAGTGGACGTTTGACGTTTTAATCAAAAAATACATTTCCCACTATTGGATGAAGGGGAAAAAATGCATATCTGATTTGGGTTTCTACAGTATTTCCATTCCAAAATGTCCTACTCATACTCAATGTTTTAGACTTTTCTATTAATATAAAATGACATCATGGACATTTGCACAAAGCATAAGTTTGGTTTTAACATCTGTTATTTTCTAGTCATTTAATCCAACATTGTTGGTTTCTGATTCAACATCATAATAGAGTGATAAGTGAAAATATATTAGGGTACCCACATAAATGAAAAATGTGGGCTGTATCATCCTAAGATAAATGTAGATTGGGTGTAAGCAGAAATTTATACATTTTACAAATATGTAAAGTACATATTTATTCATAGCCAGACAGCTTTAAAGCATTGGGACAGTCCATAACCGAGGTCTCTAGTGGCCTAAAATATTATGAAATGGCCTTTTTTGATTTTTGAATGAATGTGTGTTCATCAGATTAGAATAAGTTTCCCCTTGAGTTGCACAAGTACATTATAGTACGTGGACACTGGATGTGTGTGTCCCAAAAATCAAACAAACAAATCCACTTTATCTCAAAAATCCAAATGATCAATAACTCATAGTGTCAAAAACTCTAGATGTAATCTATCAAACCCAAACTAGAAATCACAATCTAAACAGAAATTAGTGTAACCCTTACCCTAACAACTTACATTTACAGAAAAATCAGATTTAAGGATATTAAAATGAATTCTAAACTTTTGATTTTTTTTTTCGTTTTAATATTTCCATTCTTATGCACACTTGGGAAAATCATCAAATTAAACTGCAGATGCCTTTAAACTGTGTAAGAAACAAGTCCATCTACAAATGTTACATTAAGTCCAATACACTCTTAACATATTTAAGACCGTAAAAAAAGGCAGCCACCTTGAAATGTAATATTAAAATTATTAACATCTATTATCTTGAGGGTATCAAGAGTCTGTGCTGCTAAATGACCTTCTGCTGTTATTAGATAATTTGATAATATACCTTGATCTTGCAGTCCATGGAAGAAGAGAGCAGAAGATGACCAGACCTGGGAAATAATCGGATAGCACTGACACCCTGAAAATAAACAGACATGGAAAGAATGAATTTACTTATTTATCTCTTTCTTATGATAGTATTTGTCAGTACCAATATTATACAGTATTGTACTGCACAGTTTTGCATTTTATCAAGCTTTTAGGTGTGACTGTTTATAACATTTACCCATTTTTGTGCATATTTTTAACTGGTGAAATGTTTTTGAGAGGTTAACGGTTTTCAAAGTAAAGTCACACTTTACACAATAATGTCCCACAGGGGAATAGATTTCAATTCAAAATGCTCACAAAGAATGAATAATCCAAAACAGACATGGAAATTAACACTCTCAGTGTTTCTAGTTTTCTTTTTGCATGTCAAAATTTTCAGAGAAAGAAACCGTAGAAATATCAACAAAGCACACTTTGAGGTTACTTCATTAGCAACAACCCCCCATGTTCTCCTTTTCCACTTACCTTAGTGTGTCCAGACCAGACATGAATCTGTTTCTTTGGCAGGTAACACTTATCTGGAGCATCTGCAGAACGTAAGTTGACGCCCACATCCTGTGGAACATGGAGGTATGACCTGCCCTGGTAGTCATACATCTCTTTGACTGCAGACAGGAAGAAAGACACAAAATCTGATGTTTTAAACACATTTCACAAAAAGGAGAGAAAATTTAACTCCTCTTAGTCATTAACTGTGGAAAAAGATTATTTTGATTAATTTCACTAACAACATAAAAGCATCTTAATTACCATGAAGAATGGTCTTCTCTTCTCCTGGAGCCTCGTCTTCATTCCTTCCCTTCTTCTGCCTTTTAGCAGTGATCTCATTGAGTTCTTTCAGCTCTTCCTGTACAATAAAATTAATTATGAGGAAACAACCCAGCAATTGTCATATTTTATATAATTACAAAGACAGGCCTGGCATAGTGAATCAGTTTAATCTCAAATGAATGCCCGATTATAAGGGCTTTAACATGGCTGTGTGGGCGAGTGGAGTCACAAAGCCAGTGATAAGTAGCATCTGCTGCACCAAATGTCTGATCTAATGTACAAAAATACATTAGACTGGATATAAAGGCCTATACAGATGGCTTCCAGTAGCTGCAGAAAAACTGTCATGTTAGAAGGCCTTTAACTTCAGTATTCCTGCTATGAATAATGTTAAAGAATAAAGTACAGATAGTCTGCTTGGTAATCGTGATTTAAAGACAATCACATATAATTTAATACATGTTACAAATGATCAGTAAATCATTTTGTAAGCCAGCAATCAAGTTACATTAACATGTTTTCTAGCACATAAAACAATATTTCACCTCCGATGGTTTGGCCACATCTTTTTCGTCCACATATTTCGCCCACGGCCCCAGGAAGTTGTCAATCTCTCCTGCATCCCCACCTTTGACCTTCTTCCTTTTCTCTGGCTTCTTCTGACCACTTTCAAAGACAGTCAGTCCTGGAGGAAGGAAGGATTACATTAGAGGTATTACAATTGTTTAATAACATATAACAAATGTAAATGTAATGTAATGTAAAAGATAATCATTATTAATGCCCACCTTTGTTTTTTTCAGCCTCTTCCACAGCACCAATATAGCTACAAGAGGAAGCTTCATGTGTGTCAACAGAAGGATCTAAAGCATAACCTACAAGCAGACAGAAGAGCATTGTTAAAAAAAATAAGTGTGCTACCTACCATAGAGGATATAGATAATTTTACCATAAGTAGAGAAAGTCCTCCTTTGCTGTTCAAACATAAAATCATTGACGTGAGCAGGTTCTGCATAGCCAGACAGCATGTTCCTTGGGGCCGACATCTGCTGGGACTTATACGGATTCATTGGCCCAAACTAAAATGAAATGAGCCAACGGTCATTATCATTATCATTATAAGGTGTCCTGTCCTGTTTTAGTAGGTAATAAACTCTCTTCAGTGTAGGAGGTCTACAGTGAGTGAAAGGTGTAAGACGTACACTGAGTTACATCATCTTTTTTATTTGGTATTCAATGGTTATCTGCCCTACAGTCATATAATTATTTAGCTGAATTAATAAGACTTAGTCACATGAAGTATTAAGAAGACCGAGGTGAATGAATCATCAATGCAGACTGAGCGTCTGCATAGAGTAGAATGAAGTTAAATAAAGCTACTAACAGGTCTCTACTTCCATATTTAATTACAACTTAAAGGTCTGAACATTAGTCATGAAACTCTTTTGAATTTCATGAAACTCTTTTGACTTTCATGTGTACATTTTACGTGCAAACATGTTTGTAGTTCTATAAGTATTTGACAAACTTACCTCAGGTGCAAACATCGTTTCATATGTTGGGTTATAAGTGACTTCTTTCAGTGAAGGGTCCAAGTGTATGCCAGTCTCAACAGCCTCCTGACATGGAGACATAAATAATTAGCCAACAATGTTAACCAACTGATCTCACAGTTATAAAATACTAAACTAATGAAATCAGAAGTTTAAGGTTGATCTCTATTTGGAAAAAAATACGATTAACTAAACCTTGCATTACAATTAATGCTGTTGTAGTACATCCAGATATCTCTATCAGCAAAATAAAAAGCAACAATGGTAAACGTGTAAGCTAAACTACAGCTCAATGCCTTTTGCTCTCCTATTCAGTTTCCATTTAGTAGATGAAGTTGGCTGTATTATAGTTTAAAAACAAAATCCGCCAAAGTCAAGCTAACGTTAGCTAGCCTGCATCTCTTAGCTTACCTTAACAGCAACCTCCGGGGCAGAATTAAGAACAGCCAAAGACATTGTGGGTTCAGACTGCAGAGGTTTAAGGTGAGCCGTAGCATCCGGATCATTCGGATCAACTTTCTCGATACTGGTACTGGATTCCGACTCGTTTTCGGAGTCGGAATCGCTCCCGTAGGAAGCGAGGGAAGCTATGGCGGTAGACATGTTGAATGTTGTGAAGTCACCGGAAGCAGCAGGCGGGACATCCGCTGAAAGAAAAAAGCGGAAACTATACGGGCAGAAACAAAACTTGAAATTTAATTACCATAATCAGGATTGGGATTTAATTTTGTTACAACATTTCTACCCAGTGAAAAAAAGAATCATGTAAAAAGCAGCTGAATAAATTCATAAAATTACTCAAAGTGAAGCATGGAAAATTGATAGAAACTGCTACAACTGCAATTTATAGATCCCTAACTCTACCTGGTTTTTGTAACCTAAGGTAAGAAAGTATGGAGTTCAAGACTTTTAAGGATATAAGTTACGAATATTTTGTCACCGCAAGTAGCTCTAACATTTTTGTTCGCTTTACTTTTTTTATTTGAAAAAACAAAATAGCATTGACAAAATAATCATAACAATTACCGTCACCATTAATATATCAATCTGTGAACGATATGTTTAAAAGGGAGTAGGAAAAAAACAATCAAGAAAAACAAACGAATGGGTCATGGTTGAATAGTTCTAAATTTTATCATAGTCTCATTTGCTTATTTCACAGTAAGTTGCTTACACATTATTAAAGACACATGTTGGTCGTAATAAAAATTACCTGTTTATTGAATATTCCTGAATATTCCTGTATTCGTTCATTTGTGAGGGTTCGTGGCAATATATATATATATATATATATATATATATATATATATATATATATATATATATATATATATATATATATATATATATATATATATATATATATATATATATATATATATATAATGATTTGTAATTTTTTGTTTTTGTGTTGATTTTATTGATTCGTAATTTTTGCTTGAAATATGTTGGAAATATCTCTCAGCTCTATGCAATAATTTCTAAAAATTATATTTTTTGTATTTCACGGCTAAAATTTTCACTAAATTATAATCTAAGGGATCGGAGATTAAGAAATTGTACAGCAGGATCGATTGGACAGCGCAGTATGACGATTCCGCACTTTAGCCAATACTGCGAGCGCACGCGCTGTCCGCGAGCCTCCCACGATCACACATCAGCATGGGACCCTGTCTCGAACCCCAACAATGGAGTGGCTCATACCATCGGCGCTGATTGTTGCGGGGACATTCTCCTCCAAACAAACCTAACACAACTCTCCTTACTTTGCCGATACAACCTTTGTCGCATGGGATTAAACCCGAAAACGGGTTCATGTTAAGAAATTGCCAGCTAGTTGGACCGGAACACATTTGATGTCAGTTTAAGCAACATCTTGCCAAAGAAACCCTTTGCAGAAAAAAAGTGGCTGGATTGTTCTGCGCCGCCGCCTCTTCCAGCAGGAGCGCATTTGATATCAGAGACGGTGCAGCCATGGATCTGACCCGGAGGTTTAAATACTTGGATTCTGTGGCACGCTGTGCAGGTCCGTGAGGATGGAAAGAAAATAAGTGGGATTTTAACCAACGTATCAGGTAATGTTTGAACATCGTGTAATGGTGCAGACACTTTTAAATCCTACTCTAATAACATTGCATAGACCTTAATGTATCTCAACAGTATTCAGCTGAACTTACTGGCTCAGAACAGAATCACCATGTTGTAACATTAGACCTAAACTGGAACTGCTAGACTGCTAACGGTCTTGGTAATTCAACACTGTGACTCCCACTTTAACCCCACATACAGGTGATAAACATGACATTGATGCGATTCCAAAGTGATCAAATTCTCAAAAAAGTACCAAATGCGCGTTTCTAATGCTTAAATGAAGGTCAGATTTATAAAGGGACTGGTGGGTAATCAATTTCAGCGGCACATCTGCATGAGCTCCCGCTGCAGCAGTGTCTTGACATATATGTACAGTCTGAGGAATTATTGGCAAGAAACCCGGAGAACACATATGTACGATGCCGCGCAAATTTCCAGACACGATCGAAACATCCGAGATATATACGCCAGCTGCTATGTCAGTGGCCGGGGAATGGTGGACGGAGAGTTTCAGAGCGGTGGAGTCAAACCGCTGGGAATGAATTTCTCCGCGATGAGGGGCCGGGGTCTTTCTCCAAGCCTGCTCTGTCTGCAAACTGTCATGGGGGGATGGTAGGTTGAAGCCCACTGGAAAAAAAAAAAAAAATCATGGTTTCTGAAATTTGAAACCGTCTTTGTACTATTTAGAAGTGCGACAAGAAAAGCATGCACACTGAACCCAGTCCTATTGTGACTTGCGTGCATTTTTTAAATCTTTAGTGCAACTGTAAGATTTTCTTTGCACTGAATGATCCAGTTGATGTGATCCTTCACGGTATTCACTTTACCACTATCAAGAATATCTTTGGAAGCATGTTCTTTCAAACCTTATGGAAGGGTTAAATATTGCGTGAATCAAAGCCAGCTTGATCCATATGCGAACTTGGCAGCTGCTTAGGTCCCCTAACCAACAGAGTGCGCCCAAGAGCACACAAATTAAGTTTACAAATTCATATTTTTGTACAAATTATTTTAGCGGTATTCAAAACTAGTATAAATGATGCAGAGCCTTTGCTTCTGCCGCTCCATGCACAACCAAATATATAATTTTTCCCCCCAATAAAAACCCTTTTTAATATAAAACTTATCTGAAACATAGAACTGAGACCTCACCACCTTACGTAGATGAATATTTAATTGTAAAATCAATTACTTAAGATATTTTGCTTTCCAGTTACAAACTACATTGATTGTTACATAGGTTGTCAAATGTTTTAAGCAATTGAAGTGGAAGATATAAAGTAAATGTTATCTGAGTTGCAGTTAAAATTGTCTCTGCTTTGGACTGGCTCTGCTCTCACCATAAAAAAACTGTTTAGTTTGTGAAATGAAATGAAGATACAAGAGGGACACAAACTGTTTATTTTTTTAAATTTATTTATTTATTTAGCTGGGATTGTAGCTGAATGTTATTGCAAGAACTTAATCATTTCACCAACTGTCCAATAATCAGTTTATTCAGCTCAGATCAGCTTTTTACATTTTCAGAAGACTTTAGGTCTTAAACTTTAAACACCTTATCAATATCAGTAATAAATATGGGGTAAGAGATGTATGTGTTTGAAAGGAGAACGTGACTAGAATATTCATCATGTTTGTTGTGTGTAAAGGTGGCTTGTAGATGCCATAATCACTCCCAATCAGCTCCGACATTGTTAAATGATGATCTAGCATCATGACACCACAACAACACTTTTAGATGCACTGAAACCCATTTCATTCCCACAAGTGAACCAGGCTGTTCCCATGTTTATCTGATGTTTCCTGTGAACCTTTTTTGCTTTTGGAATTCTTGCTTGGCTGGCGCTCTTCTTTGTGAGAGAACAGTTTTGGCAAGCCTCCTGCAGAGGCTTTTTGGACTTCTCTTGTTTGTTGACATTGCTCTGATCCTCTGCCAGTCTCTGGGTTTCTCATGCAACCAAGAACAGTCTCTCCCTTTCTGTCTTTCTCCTTTCTGTCTCTCCTCTGAGGTGTGCTGGGGCGACAGGGGAGGCACAAACTTGTAGGGAGAGAGCGACGGAGCATGCACAGAGTTGGGAGAGTGAAAAAAGATGATTAAAAGCTGAAAAAGTGTGCCAGAGATTCTGGTGAAGTCAAAGAGAGCAACGTTGCAGTTCCCATTTACGTGGCATTTCGTGGAGCCACAGACGGACCTCCTATCTCCCAGCTGCTCGGATGCTCCCAAGGGTCCGGCACACAGGAGCTATTGTTCCTCCTCTTGGCTAAGCCCACAGCTCAATAATGTTGCTTCTGTCCTCTGACTGAACTGGTCTGACAGAGAGACACCAGTGCACAGCTTAGCCTGGCTGACTGGTGCTCCTTGTGTGTTACTACTGTTGTATCTACCACCTCCCGAGAGTTAAGTGGGAGGAGGCAAAGGTAGAGTTTCTGTGCTTTTCCTCTTTTTATTTATTTATTTTTTAAACAGACTTCATCAAAGTAGGATTTAGTTGTTCTCCATGCTTTCCTACCTCCAAGCACAGCTCAAAAAATAAAATGTAATGAAAATTTTGGACGTTTTTTTTGTCACTCATTTCAGAAAGTGATACCAATTCATCACACAGAGTGAAGTAGTTCAAGCCTTTATTTCTTGTAGTTTTGATTATTATGGCTTTGCATTGTGATTCTGCTGAGGTGTTAAGATCATTTGCATTGTTTTGTGTGGTGTCTCTCCTGTTCCTCTTCACAATACCCTAAAGATTCCCTGTGGGGTGCAGGCACTCTAACTCCATGGTCAGTGAACCAGTTCTTGGTGCCTTTAGGAGTGGGGGCAGGTGCAACGTCCTGCTGGAAAGAGAAATTAGCACCTCTGTAAAGCTAGTCAGCAGAAGGAAGCAATAAGTGATCTGAAACTTTCTGGTAGATTGCTGTGTTGACTGTAGACTTCAGAAAACACAGTGGACCAACACCAGCAGATGAACACGGAATCAACGTGAGTTCTTTACCCCTTCACTTTTGGTCTAGACTCTGGGACCTTGATTCCCAAATGAAATGCAAACTTTACTTTCTTTTGAAAAGAGAACTTTGGACCTCTGAACAGCTGTCCAGATCTTTTTACACTAAGCCCAGGTAAGACACTTCTGAAGTTGTTGTAATTCAGGAGTGGTGCAACACAAAAATGCAACCTTTATAGCCCACTTGTAAGATTTGTCTGTGCATAGAGGCTCTTGATGCACTGACTCCATCCTCTTCTTTTGAAGCATTTCCAAATTTTTGAATGGATTTGTCAGACAATCTTCTCAAGGCTGCAGCTATGCCTGTGGCGTGTGCACCTGACTTTTTCCTTCCACTCAACTTTCTATGAATACTGTATTTAACTTTCACAATATTCTTATTTTCTTATAGACTAAATTTTATGTTTTAATTTCTATAAGTCATAACCATCAACATTACAACAAAGGTTTGAGATATTTTATTGCTTTGTTTGTTGAAATGGGTGGCAAAAATTGCAAAAAAATTTCATAAAATAAAATTTCTTTACAATGATTTGATAAGGTATTCATTATCCTTGAACATCAAATTTTGTGACATTACAACAAAGAAAATTTAATTTTATGAGTTCTTTGCGTTAAAACTAAAGCAGCACTCCACCCTGAACAAACCATCTCGATGTTGGAACATGGTGGTGGATGCATTATGATGTGTGCGTATTTTTCTTCAGCATGTACAAGGAAGCTAATTATGGTTGATTGAAAGCTTGATTAAACACAGATCAATATAGGAAGAAAACCTGGTGAGGCTGTAAAACATTTGAGATTGGGACAGAGGTTCATCTTTCACCACAACAACAACCTTCAGCACACAAACAGAAGGAGAGTGAAATTTGTTTGGATCAAGCTGTTTTTGATGGCTCAAGTCAAATCTGAAACCCTTTATCTTATTGACAATTTGTATAATCTTGGAAAATTGCTTCTCAAAGAACAATCTGTCCAGACTGATTGAGGTTGAGTTGTGTTGCAAAGAAGAATATGGAGAAACTTCAGTCTCTAGATGTCCAGAGTTGGTAGAGATATACCCCTAAAGGCCTGCAACTGCGCACACAAAAATAAATCAAATGGTTTTGAACTGCACTGTACCTAATGCTATTCCTTTACACTTCCCGTGACGGCAGCAGTCATCGTACACCTTTTCTACACATGTCCGTAGTGCCTTTTTTAATAATCTCTGTAAAAATGCAACCATTTCTAAAGTAATTTTATGAAAAGGAGAAAAATAAAACTCCAGCCTCTTTCACATTTTGACAGCCATAAATCACCTTCACAATCCATGCTTATTATTATGCGTGTAGCTGTTCGGTATAGAGAAATGACTCTTCATTTTCCTCTGCACCCTTGTAGTCAGCTTTATCTTCTTTCTCTTGTCTTATACAGTAGCCAGTTTGTCTCTTCATCCTCTCTATTTCAAGTTCTCACCCAGAGGAAGAGAGGGTGCTGACAGGCTCTTCAAATGACTTGACAGGGTATCTCCAGAAAGGATTTGCTTGACCGTCTCCGTCTCTGTCAACATGGCTAAAAGACAAGACGTCCCAAGTGGGATCAGCGTGACCCGTTTACAGCAGCCGATTCCTCATTTCTTCATTTTAACATTGATCTCCCCTATTTACGATGCAAGCTAAAAATGTCAGATACTGACATTCCTTGTTTGATTGTTCTGTTTCACTCATTTTGCCTTCATGTACAGCATGACCATGCTCTTATTATATGCAGCCCTCTTGCTGTTAACAAGCTGAACCACAGCTTCTGCCAAAGGGTCAGTCATTCAAAGCATCACTGGAGGTTCAAATGAGTTCTGGAAAGGATTTTCCTCCTTTAGCTGAATTTTATGTCTGTCAGTTGCAGCTTGGGGAAAGGTGGGGAATGGTTGCTCTCTTGCTCCATCTTTAGAGAATGTTTTCCCTCCTTTTTTTAAGACAAATTTAAAGTATCTTAACAGTTTATGGCAGAAAGCAATGTCAAATCGAAAGAAGTAGAACTAAACGTATGAATAAAAATGTGCTGAGTTTGCACAAATATTTTTAAAGAACTCCTCACTTTTCATCTTAAGCTCATGACTGCACGCTGCAAACTGAATAACACATCTCTCACTCATTGTCATTCTGTAATGGGGAGAAATTTGAGATGCTGAGCGTCAAAGTGTTCTGTGATTAACTGGGCCAAAACCGTCAGATGGAAGCCAAAGTGAGCCACACAATGGAGTAAACTACAGGCTGTTGAAGCCACTCCCCTGGTGTCATGTGTACGCTTAGGTAAATGTGGCCTGATCTCTTTCTCGAGACAATGCGGCCTTGATTTGCTCCAGGGATGACTTGAATACATGGACGCTTTCAGCTGTCGGTAGGCGTGTCTCAAGTTGCTTATTTAGATGTCAACAATGATGGAGTTTTGGAGTGATATATATATTTTTTTTTTACTACTGGTTTTATTTTCTAGTTTATCCTGTGTGACTGCAACCTCACTGACTTTATACTGATGTTCTTTCAGAGCTTCAATGAGTTTGATTAGATTTGAATATTCAAAGTTAAGCAAAAATTGAGCTCCAGCAACATGGTAAAAATGTTGCATTGTTTCATATTCCTCCTACCAGCTCTCCTCCCCCCTCTCCATTTTCTTGTTTTGAAGTTCGCAGTCACAAATGTCTTCTGTAATCATTCACAAACATTGTAGACAGGGCCAGCACAAGGTATAAGTGAACGTTGTGGATGCATAGGGACCGTTGCTGGTCTCTGGTCACCAAGATTACTCTAATTCTCATAGGACATTTTGACAAATTGACCAGTTCTTCACATACACACAAAAAAAAAAAACATTCCAGAGTTTATAAGCATTCTGAAAAATGGTCTAAAATGGAAAATATGTTTAAGTGACCACAAGGTGGCTATCAATGCAGCTGAAAGATACAGAAGATAGAAGAAGTGATGGCAAAGCCTCCATTTGGAGTTAGATGTCATTAAGTGAAGATTTACGTGATTTATCCACTGAAGGAGAGGAAGTCAGGGTAATTGTTGTCTAAGAAGAGTACCGTACCTTGGAGATCCAATAAAACGGCACCATACAGAGAGATTTAAAGGTATATTATTTCTAATGCAGTCTGCTTATAATTCAACTTTGGGGGCACTTTTTACATGTGACAAAAACACATTCTAAACACAAAAATTCTGGTAGCATCTTGATAGTTACTTCTGGGTTTCTGATCAGCATCGTTACTCTGATGTGCGCAGGAATCAGCACATTCCTCAACAACTCACAAGAGATGGCTTGGTATTGGCGAACATCCTGGGTGATTGTTGCTGATTTAACATGAAAGGCAAACATTTTGTATTGAAAAAAGGCATGCTCTCAAACAGCTGCAGTTGCCTCAGTGGTCTGGCTGTTTACCCCCTTGATGTAGCTGTCGGAGTTACAGTAGGATAAACTGTGTTGTGTTGTCTTTCCTCAAATTCTGTCTGTTCTTTCTAATAACCTGAATTCAATGCCGTTGTCTCTTACTTCCATGCAGCTCTCGCATATTCCCTGTGTAAGTAATGTTTGTAGCAATAGTGGTTGCGTATTTCCTTTTTTGTTGTTTCCACAAACAGGTTGTAGTTAATTCTGTTTAGAATCTCAAGCAAACTTGGGCCAGCTTATTTGTCAAACCCCCAGCTTAAATCTGTCGTCTATATTGTTTTTTTTGCGGCCTTTTAATACGCATCTTTATTTAATTACAGACACTGAGTTTTTATTAGGTTTTTCATCAGTGCTCATTTTCCCTCTGTGCTCTTGTCCTTGTGTTTGGTTACAGTAGAAGAGATTGCAAGGAAGATGTTCAGAGGGAAAAAAGCATTGATGGATTTGATATAAGAATGAAGCAGAAAAGACTTTTACTTCTGGTACATTATGTGCAATACAGTTTACTTGGCTTCTAATCACCTCAAGGTTGTTGCTTCGCTTAACTCCCTCTCATTGATTTCCTTCGACATGTTTGCCGATTGCAAATTAAACCAGACAAATATCAGGGCAAACACCCTTTAAAGAAAGTAAGTAATACTGCCACTCCACATAAAAGGCATAATAAAGTGGTGAGAAAGGAGAAGAGGAGCAGGAAGGGATGTAGACTCTTAGTGTCCTATTGTGTTTGTCCACTGTTTCACAGCAGGAATGCCTGTGCACACAGACAAATGCTGTCTTCATTTGCAACTCTCTGCAAGAACCCCAGCTCTGCTTTGAATTGCATGAGACCCTGAGTACGGGGCTCGTCTGATTTGTGCTGGACATAAGCCAAGCAGAGGCCGCGAGTGTAAGCTGCTCTTCAAGATCGCCTTCTTTTTTTGTTTGATGATTACCAGGAAATACAAAATTCACTTTAAATACCCAGCAAGGAAATCTACGGTACTCATCCTTATTCAGCAGGCTCTTTTGAGTTAACATGCTCATCATGCAGTCTTTCTGTTTGTACTACTTAGCTGGGATCTCATGGAGGTCAAAATTTTCTTAATAGAAGAATACATTTGATTGAAAAAGGGGGTGGATAGTATACTTTTTAATGCTTTTACCAAATTGATGAGGATTAAAATTGTCCATCATGACAAGTTGTAGGAATAGCTCTGAGACACAACAGTCGCTTACATAACTCTTTCGTTTATAAGCACATCCCCACAGCTACCGTAAGGGTGGCTTATGTAAGAAAGAGAAAACACAGTTTTTCTTTCGCATACATCCACCACACTCCGGGACTCTGACTCTGTCCTCTCTTATCACCTTCTTGTTCTTCATCTCTCACTGTGTGGCGTTGTCAACGTGTCGTCGCTCATGTGTGAATGTTTGCATATCATGCATGACATCACACGTACTCCGCTTAATATTTTTTGCTGCTGACCCAAGCTCAAGATGGTGGATGAGTAACTGTGATTCATTGCCTCGGAGGTCAGCGTGTAGCTGCTTTGAAAGGTCTGCCTGTGAACTGACGTCCCCTTGACCTAGCCGATTGCTACGTACAGTTTTTACAAACCTAAATACTTCTGGCTGAGCAGTCGATTACTGAGCATAGCTTGAATAGGCTGCAGCTAATTGTACTGACAGTGATCTAAGAAGCAACTTGTAGTCTGAATAATGCAATAAGCTGATTTGCATGGCAGTCAGTCAAAAGTAGCTATGTGTAGGGATGTACAGCAGATCACAAATTTATCATCAAGGCAATATCACATTACAAAATATCAATATTGCAAAGATCTGCTTGGACTATGGTAAATACTTCCAACTCTATTGCTCTAAATACCAGTCAACATTTTGGTGGCACTTATTTCATGCTGGAGAAACTGTTTCAAAGATGTTGTGGTGAAGTGAGTAAGAAACTGTATTTCCACACTACAAAGCAGCGTTAATTACAGCAGCTGCAGACAAATGCTATTTTTCACTAAAACAATGTTTGTATAATAAAAAATTTTGAATTTACTTAACTAGTCTGCAGTTAGAATAATCCTAATCTTAAGTCTGCATTAGTGAACCCAAAGCAGAAATACATTAACACAGTATACTTACACTTATAATTTTTAATCTAAGTCCTATCACCCTCACAACATGCTTATAATAACATGCAACCTTACTCAAAAGCATAAAATGCTTTCCCTATTTTTTTACCTTAGAGAAATACTCTCTTTTTGCACCCTGGTTAAGAGTTTTGCTGGCTGCATCACTGATTTGCATTCTCATATACTGAGCTCTCTTAATAGCAGCTTCAGTCTGCTTAAACCTGTTATTACTGGAATAGTTTATCATTTCAGCTATAGCAGTCTTATGCGTCAGACTCAATGCAACCCCTGGCTTATCTGTATTGAACAAAATTCCATTTGAAAAGCTGGAATTTGAAATTAAATCAAGGTTTGACTGGAGCAACATGTATATTTTCGCATTATGCCTGACCTGTCACGGTGATGTCAGCCGTGTACAAAGGTCGTTTGAAGAGTCAGATGTTTGTGATGGCAAATAATTAGAACATCATTAACCATTCTTATTTTGTGTTCCACCTTTAGAGTGATATATACGCTAAAAAAGATGGATGCTGGCAAAGTAGCCTGCTCACACCTTTGGGTCTGCAGCAAGTATTCTACTTTTCAACATTCAAAGCTGGCTGCTCTAGGAAAAGTTAATAAGTTCTAAATTGCAGTTAGAAGTATGTCTTTGTTGGACATCAACTACATCTGAAAAGATGTTCGCTTTTGTTGTTTCATTTATGAATGCAAAATTACATTGAGTTCACTGGAGGGTAACTGGGACTAAATAACTACAGAACAATCAGAACTGCTATTGCCTAGAGCTTAAAAATAAAAAAAATCCCAAATGGGGCATATATTAGGCATAAGGAAAACAGGAATGTTCTGCAGCTTTATTAATATTGATCTTTTTATTGCTGTTTTTTGCCCTGGAGGAAAGACAGATTTTTCGAGCATTTGCCCAGCTGATTACCTATCAGAACCAATTAATCAATGTCAGGCCAATTCTGTTCTCTAAAGCAGTGGTCCCCAACCACCGGGCCGCGGACCGGTACCGGTCCGTGGACCAATTGGTACCGGGCCGTGCAAGAAATAATTAAATATGTCCGTTCTATATATTGAGTCTGGAGGAGCTTTTATTTTGAAAATCGTACACCGGATGCCGAGGGTTGAGTCTTGCGCCAGCTCACAACGCGCGCACCCCCACCCCTTTCGATCCTCACAACACACGCAGTTTCCCCCCCCAGCGCCCCCCCCCTCCCCCCCCCCCGACCCGTTCGATCCTCACAACGCACGCACCGGTCCGCAGGAAATTTACGAAGGCTTGGGCCGGTCCGCTGTACTAAAAAGGTTGGAGACCACTGCTCTAAAGGATTAACTGGTGCATACCTAATATAAAAAATCTTGGCTTCCATTCTTGAATTATGCGTATTGCCTCTTTACCTCAGTCAGAGAATTAATCAACTAATGGCATGATAAATAAATGAGCTCTGACTGATTTCAAGACCTATTTAGAAAATGGTGAGGTAGACTGCCTTTGCACTGAGTTTATCTGACTGAACTAGGAGTTTAGCCTCTTTAATAACACAATTGTCATAAAGATGACCACTTCACCCTGTTAAACTTTGCCTCAGTTATTTTCCTTTAAAAAATAAAAAAAATGGGCCACCTTCCACCATCCCACAATGCAAGGTCACTTTCAATTTGGTTTTGTTTTAATTTGTCACAGCTAAAGAAAAAAAAAAGAAAAAAAATACCTACAGCTGAAGTCCAGTCATTTGGCCTGCATCGACACACTTTAAGGCGACCTGTACTGTTTTCATACCAATAATTTGCAAGCATCAGGTGACACTCTGTGGTGTCTCCTGTGTATTTCCACCTTGAATTCCTCTGGGATGGACCATCTGTCATCAATACATAATACGCTCAAGCTACAAAACCGGTTTACATAAATTAACTTTTATGCCACTGCTAGGTAATCATCCATTGTCTCAAGTATAACAGTAGCAGATTGACTTCTTACCAACTCTTTTCTTCCCCCTTTTCATCCGAGTCCTTTAAGTCAGTCACTTGCACCGACTGAAAAAAGGCAATGGATGTCATGTGTGGAAGTGTTTTGTGAAAGTGGCTTTAGAGGTTTCTTAGTAGTAGACCGGTGATTACTGTATTTGACAACACCAGAGGCACTCTGGCACCTCTGTACTCTCAACAGTAAAGTGATAAGGGGGCAGCAGACGAGTCAATCTGACTGACTGACACAGATAACAAAAAACTGTCAGACTAGGAATGCAGCTGCCATGGATTTCATCTTCTTCCGTTACTAGTCCATTTTAGCCCTTGCAAGATCACATTTCTGTCCTAATTAATAGTGAACAAAGAACTTGGACTTTCATGTGTACAAACTAATAAAAAGGAGAATACTTCAGAGAGAACAGTTATACCTATTGGAAGAATTTGGATTTACGTCTATTCAGTGTGTTGATTGTAGACACAAACACAAGAGAAGGAAAAAAACTAAACAAAACAACCAAGACGCTTTTCTTCACTCTGCATCATTGTCAGCCTTCCTGCCCTCTTCAGAGACGAGACGCGTTTGGACAATATGTGTGTGTGGAGGAAGTCTACTTTGACTCCACTGTGATTTTTCTGGACATTAAATTCACAGCACTCAGTCTCCATCTAAATAAAGTAAAGTGAACTGAGCAGACACCTTCAGTAACTGTCTGCCCTGATTTAAAATTCTCCTCTCAGTACTCGGATGAACAGCAGGGCTTGGCAAAATGCTGCCTGGACCACAATTCTACAAACTGTCAGACTAAGTTAACAACTGACGTTATTGGCAATCCTTAAATGGTCTGGTAAAAAGTGAGATGTCTTATTTTGCCCCCATTGCTTGGCAAAGGATTATTTATTCAATTTAACAAGTGTACCACTTTACAATGCAGTGGGATTTTTAAGTATAGCTAAGGGTACAGAAAATGGAGCCAAAGTGAAGCTCATGAAGGGTCACGAGAACCAAGATTACTAAACCATGCAACTGACCTTTTGACCCCTAACTGTGCAAATTTGATGAAGTCATTAAACAGGCACGCTATTTTTAAGCTTGGTACTGTTTGTGTTCAGAAGTAATCCAATAAAAACTATGTGTTCATTCATTTAAGAAAACTGGTATCCTGAACTTTATTCCTAATCTGTTGGGAGTATGACTTTCTTACAATTTGCTATTCGTAGTCCCCATTCTCCCCTCTTTGCTTACGTGTGATATATACACAGCTGATCTGATAAAGTTGCTTTAATAGTAACTGATAGTACATAAAACACAAGATGTGAAGTTTGATTGAATGCATATCCTATTAGAGGAGCATGATTAGATTTGACCAGACTGCCACTTAGTTTCGTCCCACTGCTCAAGCTTGCTGTTCTGCTTGAGGCCTCCTTACAGCAAGGGCACCTTGGCTGACCGTCGGTGCTTTGTTCTGCTGGAGCTTTAATTCTCACAACCATCACTTACGAACAAATCCAGAGCTATGGTGAGAGTGCACTCAAACTTAAAGAGACGCCCGGTGAGAAGCTTGCACAGCTGCCCTGGGCACTGGCTAATTGGTGCAATTCATCCAACAAATTCAGCGAGCTTCACTTCTTGTTCGTCTTACCCAGATATCAAACCTGTCAATGTCTGCAGCGCGTAAGTCCCTAAAAGTGCTGAAACGTCCTGCTACTAAGCTCCGGCTTCAAAACATCTACATCACAAGTCACTAGTTGGCAATTAATTTCTTTTCCTTCTGAACAGTCTGTAACTGGGCATCTGTAAATTGTCATTCTTAAATGACTCTGCTCAGTATCTAGGACAAAAACATAAAAGCGTGTTATAAACAGTGTTAACTTTTTTTTGAGATGACCTAGAAAACAAAGTTGGTCAAGAAATTTCAGGTTTTAACCTAATTTAGGATATGTCTGACCTTACTTTGTAGCACAGGGCCCAGAGCTGAATAATTATGTGCTGCATATTTCTAAACCACAGTTTTAAATGTTTCAAATCTTGAATTATCTTTAAAAAAGGGAATTCCACTATATTTTGGACATTAAGTATTGCAAAAGACTATTAGTCATTTCACAAGGAGTAAATTTCTACCCAAAAAAAAAAACTGATGTAAAAAAAAATAAATTAAAGACATAATATGTGATTCTAACATTTTAAATTGAGAAATTTGTTAGGAAAAAGCTGGAATTTACTTACATTATAAAGTCAGATATTTGCGACAAAATGTGACATAAGTCCTATAAGGTCTAAGTGGTTAATTTAGAAAATCTACATTTTGAATATATTCCAGATTGTAAGAGATGCATATAGGGTCTCTTCCTGCGTCAGACACAACACCTTCCAAGTGTAGACTTGTCTTTAACACCTCAAACGGAATCCAGAATACACAACTGAAATGGGGAGGAAGAACCTGTGACTTGTCTGGATATACTACAACTACGGTATATAAGCATAAGTGGTAGCACTTACACTTTATACACAAAATATCCAGATGCGCATCCCTTACATGTGCCACATTAATCTTAGAGGAGTTTTAGCTTTTCTTGTAAAAAATGACTGATTTTATTCAAAAGTAGTAATTTGTTTCTTGCAGATTTATGGCTCATTATATATTTTAGTGTTTATTTTCTATTTAAGTGTTTTTTTCTTGTGAAATTAATCTCACATTTCTGAACTTTTGGGGGGAAAACTGTTATGTAATTATCTTGAACCTTATTACATATGAACTGGATGGATTGTTACACCTTTACTTTGAGCAATTGTATTTTTTCATGGCAAAAACTGAAATAGATATTCTAGTAAAATCATAACCGGTGGTGAGTGCAGTTCACTCAACTGCAGGAGCAATTAGTAATTACTCAAGTTTTTTATTTGTACAATATGTATTATGTTTTAAAGCCCTAATATGGACTATTAGCATGAACACGATCTTACCATCAGGCTGATCGAAGCACGTTGGACTTGTAACTTTCTTCTTGCTTTCTGGAGATTTGATTTTGTCACAAAGTTGCTATTATTGTTTTTTTTTATTATTATTATTATTTTGTTGCTTATTGCCTACTTGTTGTGGTGAGTCTGAGGGGGGTTAAGTTTTTGTCCTTCACATCTGTACGAACACCAAGGGAGTTAGTGTAATAGAATTTCCCTCACAGACCAAACAAGTGCAGCTGCACAGTGCAAGCATGCAGGCATTTATTATTGAGCAGCAGGCTTTCATTATTCATACCAGTGGGTTTCTATGTGCTCAGCAGATAAGCCTCTGTGAGTGTGTTTGTTCATCAGACACTTTACTCATTGATGTTGCCACACAGATGCCCATGAATATTTAGTTGGGCTCGTTCATCTACTGTGGGATAAAGCCTGATTGCTAAATGAATGTTTAAAGTGATTCAATCTTCTTACAAAATACAGTGTGGTCTGTGTCCCACCACTCTGCCATTGTGAGCTTCATTACTAATATAAAGAATAGGGAGTAGGGAAATCATAGTGGGGAGTCACAGTCACTTCTTTCACATTCCTCATTGAAATATTTAGACTTGTTGGGTTTTTTTGTGAGAAGTTGGTAAAAAGGAGACAGCACTGGTTTTATGTGTTTTCTTTCTCTTAAACAAAGCAGTAGGATTGTTCTCCATTGTGACCCTATCGGCTGCAGGCATGATTTTAGAATAATGTTTATCTACCCTTATATGCCTTGACACAAGTTCCCCCAAACAGCAAACCCAGTTAGCATAGCTGTCTCTGACCACCCTGACACTGCTGCAGGTGTATTTTTAGGCCAATGTGGGCTCTGTTTATGTTTGTTTGTGTGAGGTTGATGTGTCTGTACATAAATTTTAATGGCACTACACTGGTGAGAGCCAGCAAGGTGTCATCGCACTTCCCTAAGGGGCGTCAGCTGGTACAAAATTTTAATTGGCAGGAAGAAACACAGGTCTATGCTGTGATATGCTCTGCAAGCTCGCTCCGTTGTGACTTATGGTATGGCAGGTGGTGTTGGGGAATGAGATTTGTTATTTAAATATATCTTGGTGGAGGTGAAGCTTATTGTTGAAATTCTAGGTGTGGAGTTGACAAAAAGCCTCTCACTTCTAATGTATTTTCTCTGTGTGAAAAAAAATTATTATCTCTTCAGTTTGGACTTTGACTGAGCTGGGTTTTTCTTTTCTACTTTATGTCACTTTGTTGTAGATTTGCTGACACACTTGGGATAATTGTTTTAGCACAACATTAAAATGCTTTAATTCTGGCCTTTCGACAGAGTCCAATACTTGATGAGGAGTTTTTGGTCAACGTAAAGATGGGATGACTGCAAGGTGCACAGTCCTTAAAATCATACTTATAAAAACTAAAAGCTTGTTTGACCAGAGGACTTTTTTGTTTTGAAATTAAATATCAATTCCCATGAAATATCTAATTGCAGATATAATCCTAAGTTCACGAAACGGTTAGAGTCCTGCATTAAACAAAACCTGTAGCCCGTCCTGTGGCCACACAAACTAGTGTGTCGCAGGCACATTCACAAGACTTTCTACAATCTGGCCAATTAGGTGCCCAGCTTTCTCCAGGTGAAGTTGGTTTCCACTAGTAATATTTTAACAAATTTAAAGTTGAGTTAAGTTTGCAATGAATGAAATGTCTGTTGAAGGTGACAGATAGTTGTGGCATAATATGTCCATTCATCACTTGATGGCAGTGACTCACTTGTGTCAGCTTTGTAACGGCACTTGTACATTTCCCTCAGCAGGTAGAAAATAATAGTAAAACAACAAAGCTTGTTGTTTTAAAAAGAGCCTCACATTATCATAAAGTGTACTTGTGTGTCTGGTGAACTATTTCTTACTGTGGAATGATTGGCTTTGAATACATTAGAAATTGCCCTGTGTTATTTTTTTCCCATGACTGTTGTCAATCATGGATTTCTTTAATCCTCATGATTGTACAGAGGTTCTTTTTCCAGTGACACGTTTGGAGGCACGTTGTGGAGAATGCTTTAAATATGGCATCAAGTGAGCATGGAGGTAATTTTCTTCGGAAATTCAATACCATTAGGTGCTAAATTACGTCAAAAGAAATCACCCGCTGCTGGTTATCAACTAAAGTTCAGGTTTAATTCACTGTAGTATTGGCCTCACTTTTCATACCCAGAGGCTATGTTAAAGTTTTATTTGCAGTCCCCTGCTTTGGTAAGTTTGTCTTTTTAATGAATTATAAAATAATTAGATCCTATGAGAGAAATTTTTCCTGACTTAAATTTGAAATTCTTGTAAAACGAAATCACAGCTTTTTTATCATCAGTTTTGGAGATGCCAACTTGTTGCAGTTTCATTGGCAATAACAATGGGCATACAAACTGAGTACATTCATAAATTGCAACAAAATGTGTCCATTTGCCAGTTGCGAGGATAAAAAATATTTTGACTAAAGTGAAATTTTGTCTTCCTGGTGGACTTTTGACTTTTTTTTCTTTACATGTAAAAGTGTTTTTTTTTTACCCAGCTCTGCAGGTCTGTTGTTGATTTAAACCACCTGTGCCTGTTGACTTTGCCAGCTTGTTTGCCTTTGCCCCTGGCACTTCCAGTTTTGCCAGTTTTTCTGATTAGATGTCTCTGTTTTTTTATGCCTGCAGTCATGGTTTGGAAAATATTACAAGTACACAGATGTAGTTTACGTTTCCAAAATCACAGAACAAAGCACACAATGTTCAGGCCAGTTTGACACTGTGAGGGACTATTTTCACGGTGGGAGATCACAACAAAAGCAGAGATAGGCTATTATAAATTCATTTTCCCATTTTCACTTTTTTTTTTTTTTTTTTTAAGTCTTCAAGGCACATGCACAGTGTCTGCTAAATAATTCACGGCTTTTGATGTACATGCAGACTTTTGGCAACAATTATTGACCCTTTTTGAGCCCTAAAAGTGATTTCAAAGCTGCTTTTACAGAGGTCATGCAGCACTATGGAAAGAGCTTTTAAAGGTCTGAAAAAGCACCATTTCCCTTCAAAACAGCTATGAGTATATAAGTTGTAATTTATTCCACAGTGAAGGACTGACATTTGTTATATTTTCATCTGCAAGATAGGACACACTTTCTCATAGTGATCTATATTATATTTGCAGTCCCCTGCTTTCGTAAGTTTGTCTTTTTGATGAATTATAAAATAATTAGATCCTATGAGAGAAATTGTGTATTGCACTTTTAGGGAAAAGTGCAATACACAAATGTCCCCATGAATGTGATTTATTTAACTAATAACTTTTCACTGTAAAAGTTGTTAGTTAAATTCACTGTAGTTTGGTCATGTTTAATACCAATAAGCATTTACCTGTAAGTATTAAATTATAGTTTTGTGAATAAACTAGGTACATTTATTCTTGAAAAACAAGATTTTCAACTCGCCTCTCAATGAAAAGGTTTCAAGACTTGGCTTGGACTTGGGACAAAATACTTTGTATTCTCTTTCACTATCATAAAATGTTAGATTTCAAAATACAAATATTATGTCGCCTAAAGTCTACAAGTTTCACAAAGCAGACACGAATTTCATAAGATTTCAGCATCCGTTATTCACAGAGCCAGAAACTGATGGCAAACTTAAATGGGGGTTATCATATAAAATAAAACAATTTAAACTTCACATCATGTTGCAATGCTATTCCCTCGTCAAAAAAACACACCTGGAGTGTTACTTTGATTCTTTCATTCATGTTTGAGGAATCCTTGATCTGCCTTGGCAGCCATTTAGGAGAGCACTCCTGCCCGCTCCTCCCTTACCAGCTTCACCAGACAAGTGGCAGCAGCGATTAGTAAGATCCTGGTGTGGTGGAATGCTGCTGAGCTTAACATACGAACTATTACTCAGTCTAATGCTCATAAGACCAGTTGTAAATGGCTTAATGGAAGAGCGTTGTTGTGATGACATGCTGAGGGCAGAGCATCAAAGAGTAGGAGCTTCTTAAATGGAGGCCATGTATAAGTCGTGTTTGATTCATACATAATTTTAATAACAAGTGAAAGTAAAGGTTACTGAATTGTGCTATGACATTACACTGTATGCCTGGAAAATGCACAATACCACCCCGTAAGGTCAAAAACTGTTTTAGCATTGGAAAGATGATTTTCTTTGTAGTGCTGTAACACATTTATTATGTGTACATGTCATTTATGTTCTTACAAAATAACAATGCTAAACAAACTAAAAAAAATGATAGTTTTACATGTCAGCTGTTCCATCTTGATAAAAGATGCTTGACCTCTACCATTGTGCGTGGTTTGAAGTTGCATTGTGAGTGAGACAATATTCTCTTAGGATTCATTAAAGCTTCTAGTAGGACATATTGTCCAGAGTGCAATGATCTACCCCCACTCTGGCACGCGCCATCCCTCATCCTGCTTTGTGTTTGCACACAATAGACAAGCAATCCCTGATTTGTCCCTTATTTGCTTTCTCATATTGTATTCATTCCACTCACCATCTCAGTTCTGATGTTTGACTCCAAGCTTAGCCCACTCTTTCATTCCCACTCTTGCTCCCCCCCTTACTGCCTATAGCCTCATTTTTGCCTATGTGTCTTTTGGGACGATATAAAGTGACTTGTGACATCCCACTGCAGCCGTTACCATGGTGATTGGTGACAGTGGGAAGCACCACCAAAGATGAATGGGTCATAAAAGTAGTAACAGAGCAGAAAAGAAAGGAGCAAGGCTAGTCCACACGTTAGATGGGAGAAGAAAAATTAAATAAAGCAGGAAAACTCAGGTATGTTAAATAATTGATGCACTCCAATTATTCAACTCATGCAGACACTTAAGATGAGCTTTTTTTTTGTTTTGTATGCATATTAAAATTGATAAAAACTAAGCAGAATGCTGTATTGATGCATTGCAATTAGTGGAAGGTAAAATTTTAATCAAAATATATAACATTTAGAATATAACCTTTTTCTTATGTGCCTATAACTTTGCTTTGTTTTAAGACTTCATAAACAAAAGAAAATGAGTGCTATCTTGTGTTTATCATTGTGGAGAAAACCTCGTATTTCAAGATGATTTCAAATATCCTGTGCTATTTCCCAAGTATTAGTCCAAGCATAAAAGAATAAGATGACTCTGCTCTTGCATGAAACTGTTTGTAGTTCATTTTTGTAAGTCTAAATGAGGTTGTGTTTTGTGGAGCTGCTCTTCTTGCCGTGTGTAAAATTTTAGTTTTCTTCTATGATAGAATCTGTCACATCTGTGATGCTGTGTAGGTAGCTTTGAATCGGTTTTGAGAAAAAACTGCATCATTTTCCCTGTGAGAATACAGCTGTCACATGCTATCATGTCAAACCTCGGTTTGGAAATCTCAGTAGGCAGGTGTGCTTGTATGTCTGAGGCTGTAAATGTGTCCTGCAGTTGTTCATCGCACACCGAACAAGTTCGCTGTGGTAGAAAAGTAAAAAAGCAAGGCTTTACTGTCGTCACTTTTACATGCTGTACCAACACATATACTTATATGTAATGAGCCCCTCCGACTTTGAAAAACTGACATTTAGAAAAGACATTATCACTTGCAGATCTATTTCATGTCTTTTTTTCCTTTTTATGTTGATTTCCTTCAAATCATTTTCAGCTACTACTGTTCAGTTTTGGGCATCATTATCATTATCCCCTCAACCTTTGGGTAACATTTTCTCGATAGCCGATAAATAAAAGCCTATTTGGGTCCTATGCGTAGGAGAACAGTTTACTTTATCAAGATAACAGACAGGAGAAAAGCCTTGAGCTTTTTGGATACTAACAAAGAGTTTAAGTACATGTTTGGAAACTGACTAGTGTGGAGGCCCATCTGGAATGTACAAATAGTTATGACTGAAAGATTTAATTTGGGTTTCCATCTTTGCAAAGGCTTTGTAATAGGAAAATAAGAAAATAAACTCTGCTTAATGTTTTAAAGGACCTAATTTGGATTAAGGTTGTTTTTTAGATCTTTACATCTTATTTTCTTTTTGTGTGTCATTATGATTTAATAGAAAATCAAGCAGTAGAGCAAATCACAAAACACGAATGCTTTGGTCCAGGAGTACTTCATGTTTTCAGATCAGTTCTGTTTAGCTTTTCTTAACTTTTCGGCTGGCTAAGCCATGAATGGCAAAAAAAAAAAAAAAAAAAGCCATCCAGAATATTTCTTAAATTCTTGACTGTCTTTGCTGCATAAGGGGAAGATTTCTGGGGAATTACATGACTATGGCAATAAGCTAGGTGAAAGCTTTCAGAAATATGTGCAAGAAGTCTTTATTTTATACTCCTTATAACAAAAGAAAATTTCATACTGTCTGTAATTATAGGGTGCAAAGTTTTACTCGTTCAGAGACCTTTTAAAATCTTGTTGTCTTTGATATTTAAGCCAACTATTAAAATTGATTATTGAAATTACACTTTAAAAGTACACAGGATTGATCAATATCAAGAAAATAGCAGCAAGCTTTTACCGTCTCGACCACCGCAAAAACAAACCAAGTGATTGCGACTATGATTTAGTACACTTTGAAGCTTTATTTCTGACTTGTAATAATTGTATTACAGCACAGGAATCACTGGCTGTTATGAAAAGTGGTGTGGGGCACTGATGATGAGTGTCTGTATATGCATGTGTAAGTAATATGCTGACTGTTGGAAGACGCATGAAGTAAAATAAAGGATAGAGAGCATGTTTCTATTTTAAAAAGGGTGCAGGGATTTCACTCTGTGGTTTATTTGTATGAGAGAGAAATACCGCCGACAGATTTCACTCTAACGGCTTCAACACAAGCTCAGAGAGGTGCATGTTGTCACTGATGGCCCCCGTCTGAGATGCCTCTAGGATGACTCACCTCAGCACAGTCACCATCCTATCGCCGTCCAGCTTCCGAGAATAGCCTTTTCTTGCCCTACATTTCTTAGGATACGGTCAATAATCATGTTTATTGCTTGGCAGAAGAGCCGACACTAAAAATACCGCAGAATATTAAGGCACCAAACGTCAATTAAAGCTTAATTAATGCTTTAACAAAGCTGCGATCACTGTCGAGGAAGTTTACATCAGAACACCTGATCTCCACATCATTTCACATGCCTGCTCTAATTAAGCGCAAGCCAGCAGCAGGGAAACTGTGTTATTAGAAGCATTAACTGCTGTTGTCGCAGAGGGAGTCGTGTTGGAGGATGTTTTAGCTCTCCTCCTGTCTTGGTCTTTCTTTTCACCTTTGCTTCCCACTAATTATCACCATTCTGTTCTCATCTTCAGTCACATTGCACATATTTCTCACAATCATGTGGCACTTCAAAATAGTTTGCTGGTTTGAGCATTTCAGTACTGAATGGCATGTTTCAGTGGCTGATGGGAGACTTAAGATGATCTTGGGTTGTTTTTGGAATGTAGCAGATGTCTTCTAATTTTTTAGATTTTTATGTAGAAACCTAATCCACAACCATTTGAGGACAATGATCTCACAGCTCTAACTGTACACACACACCAGTAAGCTTTAGGCACAGGCCTAACACTGGTTTGTTTTTCTTTATTTCAGCATCTATGTTACACTGTGGCACAAAGTCTGACATACTTACTGTAAAGTTTTAGGTAATTATTGGAAGAATAAAAGGATTTTATCAAAGCAAAAACCTTTTAAAAATACAAACCACTAGATCAATCGTTGGAGATAAATCTGTAACAATAACATATTGTGTGTATGAAGTGGACCAAAATGCAAAACAATGAATTACATGAATTACTAAGACAAAACATGAATAACAAAGGATCAAAACTAAAAACCATGAAGAAACCCCAAAACAAGATTCTGCACTGCATATATATATATATATATATATATATATATATATATATATATATATATATATATATATATATATATATATAACAAGTACTGTTTGATACACCCAATAACGTATCATTACTAGTACTCATTTGCAAGTTGAAATAATATTGGTAAATACAGCTAGTGCACAGTATTTTCTTAATCAATTAAGACTGTTTAGATAAGAATAGTGCCTGCCTCAAGTTGTCTGATTTCTGTACACATATTTTGTTTTGTCCCTCTGTTTCTTTTTTTTTTGTGTTCTTGCAAAAAGAAGTGAATTGATTCTGAAAACCTTGCAATGCAGCTAAATGTAATTAGCATGGCTGAGTGAACAGACAAAGTGCAGTGATATGTTAACCGATTGCATATGTTAAGCGATGAGCACAAGACTGTGTTAATTAAGTGAAGCTACTTGAATGTTTCCGGTTTGCAAACAAATGAAATCATTTTTCTTTACTGTGGTGCGTTATTTCTGGGTGAAAAAAAAATTCTTGCTTGGTGTCAGTGACACATTATTCTTACATTTGTACAGAATCAAGAATACAATTTTATACACTAATAAGATTTTCTCCCTGTCTTCCCCCATCTCCATCTCTCTCCTATAGGTAGTGTTGTCACAGCAAAACGATGCCGCTGGTTAAGCGTACCATCGAGCCCAGGCACCTGTGCCACACGGTATTGCCAAGGAACATCAAGAATGAGCTGGAGTGTGTAACCAATATCTCCTTGGCCAACGTCATCCGCCAGCTCAGCAGCCTCAGTCAGTAACACTCATAAATACACACATATCCTTATATTGGCATAAAAACGTCTACTGCAGAGTTCTGAAGGATTTACTGGTAATAGAAAGTTATATGAAAAAAAAAGACTCATTGAATAAAATGCAAAAATCTAATTTCCAAATGTGCTTCAGTTTTATTTACTACATTTTTGGAAAGGCAAAGAAATGTAAAATGGAACGCCTGAAACGTTCCCGTGCTGATCCAGACAATTTCTAAGAAAGACATGAGCAAAATAATCTACCAACTGCATCGCAAACATAGTCGAAGGTTCCAACAAGCAAACCAATTTAAAACCGGCTGCAGGATCTGCAGCCAGCCCACAGATTCTCATTAGACTTTCTGTTAAACATCTTCAGTATCGCTATGACAAGATTCATAATCCTGGGCTGCAGAGATGAGTGAGATAATCATAACTGTGAAGTCTTATGTGTAACAAACAAAAACAGTGATGTGTTATGGTTTACCTAGAAAACATGTTAACAAATGTAGAAGTAACTTCTGGCTTAAAAAGTATAGGATATTTATCGGTCTTGAATTTCTTAAGATACATGTTGCAGAAATGCATTCTCAGTGAAATAGACTTCTGTACAATGTCCTATTGGTATTGGTTTGTACTGCTTTACTAAAAACTATAAGAACTATTTTTGCAAACCCCACTTTGAAAACAGACACACATTGGTTGTGATCTTATTAAGAAAGTCTCAAACTCAATAAACTCTATTTCCACCCAATGTTTTATGACATTTATTTCAATGAAGATAATAGTGAGAATGTGAAATAGTACAAAATTCAATACAAATGTATGTTGCTGCACATGGCCCAAGCCTCAAAAGATTTGCACTAAAAATGACAAATTATCCCATTTGCTTCTTCACTACAGGAATTACATTAAGCAGTACAACAATAGTATGCAGTAATGAATGCAATCAATCATATTTTCAAAAAATAAAATAAAATAAAATTATTTTCCCTGTCATGAGAGCTACTGTGGAAAACTGTTTGAAACGGCAAAATAATGAGCAGTACTCCCAAACTTCTGGCTTTTGGGGTTTGCAAAAGTAATTAAATAGTTTCTTGTTATTGTTGTTTTTAGTATGAGTGATTTTTTTCACATTTCTTCTGCATATAACATAAAGTAAAATGTTGCCCATCCCTTGGTATCATTCCCAGATCTGAATTTAATATGCAAATAATGAATGAGTAGTTGGCCAGAAGGTAAGTACAGCTTTTCAATTGAGAAATATAAATAAAATATTATAATTTAAATAAAATAACAATGTAACCAAACGTTAAATTTCTGCATCAAAAGGTATGGTGAAAAGTTTGCAACGTTTTTCTTCTGACATAGTTATACAATTAGTATTTTTCTGTTCACGCTCGTCTTTTTATATTATTATTTTCAAAAATTAAATACTACAAACATATTTTATTTGCCACATCAAAAATTCAACTGAGATTAAAGATCCCAGACTCTTTAAAATTCATCCCTCCTTTTCTAGAAGTTTGTATATATAGAGAGGTTAGAGGTTAACTTTTTCATCCTGCACACACAGTATTGAGAGAATCCATACATATTTTTAAGAACAAAATACATAATACCCAACATAGCAGTCAGTAAGTTTTGAGCTTAGAGGTTAACTTTAAATGGAGTACTGGTGATATGACATTTTATACTGGCGGTGTGGTACTATGGAAACAAAATGTGATGATTAATGGACTTACTCCCATTCCAATGCACTTCAGTAAAGGAAGGTCTTTATTTTACAGAGAAGACACCTACAGGCACACTGTTGTTTAACCAACCTATCTACATCGCACAGCTCCAAACATTCGAAGTTGGCCTGCACTACTACAGAGACACCCAGTCATCACTTTGTTTCTTCAAATCTCAGTAAAAGGCTCAGACAGAAGAAGAGCAGCATGGCTTGCTTTGATTGTGTTTGACAAAAGCATTTGAGTTGTCTTACCAACAGATCTGCAGTACGTGTTGCAAACTACCAAGGTCTCCAGAGTCAGTTGACAGTAACCATAACTGACAGTTACATTTAAGCAAAAATGTTCTACAAAAGCAAAATGATTTACTTTAAGCAATAGAGAGAATGCTAGATATTGGTTTAGACAACAAGCAGTCGCCTCCCACACTAAATAACTGCTCATATCTGCCAGTATAATGTTTCTAACCATTTTATTTTGAAACTTTTGGAAGAGTGAAATGATTTCTTTTACTCTTGTGTGTTTGCAGGTAAATATGCAGAGGACCTTTTTGGAGAGCTTTTCAATGAAGCTCACTCCTTCTCTTTCCGGGTCAACTCCTTGCAGGAGAGGGTGGACCGGCTCTCCATCAGCGTCACACAACTGGACCCCAAAGAAGAAGAATGTGAGTTTCATACCAATTTCAATACAGAGCCTGGAAAAATTACTGAAATCCCTTGAACGTTGTCACATTTTTAAGCTTCATTTAATTTGGCTTTTATGTCTTGTACCAGTGCAGGGTAGTGCACACCTGTTAAATGAAGGGGGGGAAAAATCAGATGATTTGCATGCATTTACATTCAGTTCCTATGAGTCAAAACCATTCTAGATAGCTCAAGTTGTATTTTTTGGTTTATCTCCATGACCGCCCCGCATTTAGCTCTTCCATTTTCTGTTCAACTCTGACTAGTTTCTTTATCCTTACTGGAAAAAAATGCACCCCAACATTATGATACTGTCTCCACTAAGTTCCTCAGTGGTGTTACAGTTTTAATTTTCTACCACTCATGATGGATTTGAATGCAGCCCAATGTTTTTTCAGTTTGGTTACATCTAACTTGGTTTCGTCTCTCCTAAATGGCTTGTAGCAAACTTTACCAGGAGCTTCTTGTTACGCAGCTTTCTCCCTGATCTCCATGTTCCTGCGTCTGATGATCAGTTCATAGAACAGCTGCATTTACAGTCAAATTAAAGTACAAGCTGGTAGACTCTGTTTAAATCAGGTACTCTCATATTAACTTTAAAGTTGTATGAGTTGGGGGCTTGAATACAAATGCTCACAACATAAAATTTACAGAATTTGAATATGTGAAACCCTAATTAAAAAGTTCCCTCCCTTTGGTTTTCCCCAGTCTGCCATAAGTTTTAAAGGCTCTTGGTGAAGGAACAGGTAGCTGTGAAATTGTACCATTTTTAAGCTGCCATAGTTGTAAAACCTTTGCTCCCGTTAGAAACACTGCTTTCGAGTTTCTGTTTGACTTGCTGCTCATTTACTTGATAAATGTGTTTTCCTTGTGTGAAGACGATCTTTGGGATCCTTGTTGTGAGCAATAAAAAAGAAAATGCAATAATCTGTCAAGTAAGCCAGGTTATCCTGAGAGAGGAGAGGCAGAACGACAGGATAGAGCATCGGGTAGAGTCAGCAGAGAGTGTACAGTACAAAACATGGGGAGACTCACAGCAGTGTAATAGCATGCTCCAAGGCACTGTATCGATTTCCCATGGGCCTGCAGTGTGTTTAAGGCTTTGTACAATGTTACTTTAACTGCTTCCTTGTCACTGGCAAACAGTGAAATGCTATGTGGCTGTGGCCTATTTGAATGCATCCAGAGGCTTTGGTAGCCCTTTTTCAAAAGGCAATGAATTGTTTGAGATTGTGCACGTTTGCCTGTATCACTTTCTTTCTTTTTTTTTTTTTCTTTTTTTTGAGTCCCACAGGGATTTGCTCTTCCCCATTCAGTTTAAACTGAATGGGGCACAAAGCACAAAGCATTTTTCTCACTGTGCTACATTAAATTAAATTGAACTTTTCCTGTTTTAGGGTCATTTGGCATTAACAAAATAATTACTATTTTTTAAATGGCAGAATAAGTAGAGGAGATTTATTATTTTCAGATGTCTAAACCCACTAAGGTTGCCATGTCTCTGAACAATTTGGAAATAACAAATCATCACACTGTCCATATTCTGCACCAACATGTTCTAATGCAAAATATGCAAATCAACCTTTGAATAAAAGCAAAAGCTTTTGTGAAGTGGCTGGCTGAAGTTTTCAAGGGAGTGTCACAAACTTTGGAGTTTAAAGAAAGTTGTTGTTTTTTTTTTTTTTTTAATTTAGTAAATATTCATTTGTTAATCTGGTGTTTTACAAATTGAAATAATCTTGGTAGTCTCAGTTAACCTAAACCAGAAAAAACATGTGAAGAAGTGTATGTTTTTTTTAATATGATGTATATAAATGTCAGATGTCAATTATAATTGTCATCTAGTTTTGGAAGTCTGGTTTGCAGGAGGAATGTTGTACCAGTGTACACATCATGCTGACGTACTTGAATGTCAAGTACAGATGCAATAAAACACCCCAATGCACGTTCTCAAAATACTCACAAGGTTTGCTGCAAAAGATGTGTTTGATATTTTGGATGCACATGTAAGTTTGAATCAAGTTGCAATAAGAGATTTGGATTTTTTTGGCAACAGTTACTTAAATATATCAGGCCACGGTGCTCCGGCGGATTTGTGCTGTTGCAAATCTGTATTTTAAGCTTGAGTCTGCATCTGTGCCTGTGGTCCGTGCCTTTATCTGACTTCATAAATAATCCTGACTATTCCCCCTTCATTGCCTAAAGAGTTGGCTTTAGAGACTGTGGATAAGAATCAGCTCAGTTGCAGTTTAAGTGAGTGGTGGGAGAAGAGAGGGTAGAGGGGGTGTCAAGAGGGAGGACAGTAAGGAAGATGGAAGGTTCAAGGGAAGGGTGCTTAATACAGGGCACTGCAGCAAAAGCAGTGGAGCGTAAAAGGATTGTACCGCAGAATTTTCCGGACTTTGCTGCTGCTCAGACCTCAAACCTTCTTCACATTCTTTTATGGCCTGATAAAGTGTTTAAAATGGGGGTAAAAAAAAAAAGAAATCACACTTCATCTGTTTTCGTTTATTTGAGTTTGTACAATCGAGTGACAATACAGCAGTGTGGCTCCAGTGGACTGAATTTCACACAAAGATGAACATCTGTGGGAGGGGTTCACCAGAGGGGTTGTTTCCCGTAACTGCCACCCAACATCTCCTATCACAACCCTTTCTTTACCCTCACGCTGTCAGAGTGGGTGCTCTTACTGTAAGACTCGCCTTGTAATTGTCTGTGTGGCTTTGTGGTTGCCATGAGTGGAGGGGTGAAGGAGAATTGGTGCAAGCAGAATGGGGCCATAAATCAGGGACCTGGAGGGATGAAGATGGGGGTCAGGTATAGGATGGAGGAGACTGGAGCACACAATGGCTGTTTTATAGATGAACATGCTGCAAGTCTTACAAAGTTCTTTGCAGCTGTGAAAGCTTAGATTACCACTTTAAAACTGCTGAGTTGTGAGTTACCATGTATTTAGGAAAACTCTGTTGGGCTTAGGTTAGCTCAGCTGGACGAGGTGTGGCGCTAATAATGCTGAGGTAAGTGGTTCAATCCCCAAACTGGTCAATAGAAAGATAAAGTGTTTTTGAAGTATTGTTGAAGTCTTATGTGTAGCAAACAAAAACAGTGATGTGTTATGCTTTATCTAGAAAACATGTTAACAAATGTAGAAGTAACTTCTGGCTAAAATGTAGACGATGTTTATCTGTCTTGAATTTCTTAAGATACATGTTGCAGAAATGCATTTCCAGTTAAATACACTTCTGTAAAATGTCCCTTTGGTATTGGTTTGTACTGCTTTACTAAAAACTATAAGAACTATTTTTGCAAACCCCACTTTGAAAACAGACACACATCGGTTGTGATCTTATTAAGAAAGTCTCAAACTCAATAAGTTTTGTTGTGTTTCACACAAACAACACTTCAAAATAAAAAATGGCTCTGAAAAAAATCAACTAGGCCTGTCGCAATAAACGATAAATCAATTAATCGTACAATAAATTAAAACTATAGACGTCGTTTTAATTATCGGCTTTATCGTCTCTTACAGCCTTTTTCTCTTTTTGTTGATGACAATGAATGAAAAAAGGCTCAACTCCACTGCTTTCCACTGACCCTCCTTTCCTCATCTCCTTAGTGTAATGTCCAGCACACACTACACGAGACTGAGAATCCATTTTATTTTTGTTTATGGTTGTTTGGTTTATTTTATCAGTTCCAGTGTTGAGTGTTCTTTTGAAAATAAAGTGTCTCTATCTTTGGCAGGAAATCGCATGCATTATTATGTAATTTCCATTAAATCAGTGTACAAAGGTCTTCAAACAATATTATCGTCTATCGCAATAGTTTTTGAGACAAGTAATCGCTCAGCAAAATTTGCTATCATGACAGGCCTCGTTGGTGGTGAATGTCTCGAACAGCGACCTTGCTGCACAAGCTGTCAACCGTCTAGCTTTTGTAAAATCATAGAATTCACATATAGTAGTGTAAAATAAACTATTCAGGTCCCCATTTATATAATTCATAAAAAAAGAAACTATGTTCAATATGTTTTCTAAATCACTCCATCCATCCATTATCTGAACACCCTTCTTCCCTAATGGGGTCGGGAGGGTTGCTGGTGTCTATCTCCAGCTGCGTCCCGGGCGAGAGGCGGGGTACACCCTGGACAGGTCGCCAGTCTGTCGCAGTCTAAATCACTCCATCATATTAAATATATTGGAAGTAGAGGTTCAAGTTAGTGTAGTTACCCGTTGCATAACACCAGCAGAATATATAGGAAAAGATGTCTAAATCTCAGCAAACAGGCTGTGATTTTACTGTTTTTTGGCAGAGAAAGCTTACTTATCCTTTTTTTTTTTTTTTTTTACCATATCACTGCATGCCAACAATTTTTTGAATAAATATAGATGAGCCGTTTGTAAGCTATTTCTTTTGTGAAGTATTATGAATAGATTGTTGTATGTGCAATATTTGTATTTTAAGCTTCTTTTTTAGTGAATCATAAAAACAAGCTTAATAACATATTAAATAAACATTTAATAATAAAATTTCAAGATAGATTCTTTATTCTGAAAAACATGACTACTAAAAAGATTTCCGATGTAGATTTGGTGATTTATTTATTTATTTATTTATTTATTGGGGGCGGGGGGGATGATGTCAATCAAGAGATTAGAAACCAAAAAAATTACAGCATTTGATTTTGAAATGACCTCATCTGGTTCTGGATTTTCTCTATAGGTGAAGCAAACTAAAAATTACAAAGCAAGGAGAAAACAGAGCTGAAAACCAGCATTAGTGGAAGCCAGTGCGGTGAAATATCCAGTGCTATTTTGAAGTGATTTGATTTAGACACCTATAAGGATGACAGTGTAACAATAAACTGCTGTGGCAGAAAAAAATACAATCTGAACAAAGAGATGCCCTGCAGTATAAACAACGCTGATGAAACCGTCAGCTTTTACTGAGGCTAAGACATCGATCTTAGTGACATCTACCTGTAAGTACTGTTTGTAAGTTGACAGTAATAGCTTTTTCAAGATAAAACATAATCCTTTAACACCCTTTGGGTGTATTAAAATCTGAGTGAGCAGCTCAAAACTAGGCATCTAGAAGTGCATTAAAAAAAGCACAAAGATCTGACACACCCAGTTGAAATGGGTTTACTCTGCTGATGAACACATTTTAACAAATGATTGAAGGTCACAGCGTGGTCCACAATGTTTCATCCAGTCCTTGAACCACAAGGGCTTTATCTACCCTAATAATTTATAACTGCCCAGTGTTACATGTGAAGAACAGATGCACACTTTCTGTTCTCTGCTGACCTTTCAAAGAGTATCACCCCTCACTTTGTCCTTTAGGATCCCACCCCCTCCTAGACTTCAATCCACAAACTACCTCACCACACCTTTAGCTGTTTTTTTGTCCTCTCCAGCCTGCTCTCATATCTTTGATTGATCTCTGCTTTCCCTTCATCCTGCATGGATGCCATTTGTGTTCTGTCAGGCACTCTTCCCCCCCTTATTTCAGCCAGCCAAACTAATGGCCTGTATCCACTACTTAATAGCACCGTTACATCACTGGACAGGCTGCAGGCCATTATGGAAGGCCATGAAGCTACACCAAGCCCCTTAGGGCTCCAACTGTTTCTTGATCTACTGTCTTATTTCTCCCTTTCAGTCCTTCAGGATATGTTCATTGCTGTACTTATCTGTTAAATGGTTTCTACTTCTGTTACATTGCTGATGGTGCTTTTACAACATCTCAGTCTTTTTTATGTTTTTTGGAATGTGCAGCTCTGTTCTTCTAATCTAATTCTGCATTCAGTCATTTCCATTGAATTGACATACTTTTAAAAATGGCCTTTGGTTTCATTTTATCTCAGAAATTTGTATTTGGTGTCGTCTTAGTTTCTCCTTTTGACTGAAAAGACGGAGAGCGCAAAATCAGTTATTTGCTATAAGCCATGTAAAACTTCAGATAAGATTTATAATTCAGCAGTAAAAACTCTGAGTCTCAGCTTACTAAACTCATCAGGGGAGTTTCATTTGTTTAAAACTTTGGGCAAAATTAGGAAAGAAGCAAGTACCTTGTGGTCATGTCCTGATTTATGATTTATTATTTTCTAAAACTGGAATGCCCTCGAATATTCAAAATAAAATCACATTAGAAAGAAAAATAAGATTCTATAATTGATGATTAAATACTGTACACCCGTATGTTTACTTCTAACATGTTAAATAATGTGAGAGGCTTTATAAACCATAAACTAAGTAGAATAGGATATTATAGTTTAGTGAGAGAGATCATATTTTTATTTTTATTTTTTGGGCTGCACTTTTGCAACTCTCATTTTATCTGTGTTCACCATGCATTAAGAGTTTTTCATGCAGACCTTATGATATTCAGTGTATCTAGAATAAAACCACAACCTCTGCAATAAACGCAAAAACAGAGACAGAGACAAGAAGTAAAAGCTGAATTGAAGACTGAACCGATTCAAGGTTGCAGGAGGAAGTGTGCAATAGGCAAAAATATAGGGCAGTATTTGCATCAGAGTAAAACAGGGGAGAGAGCCGTGTCTGCATGGTAAAACTTGGCCTTCAACTTTTCCTATCTGTTAAGCCTGTTTGTGCACTAGAACAGCTACGAGATAGTAAGTATATAGAAAGAAGACAGCAGGGGAAAAACATATCTGGAAAGTTTTTTTTTTTTTTTATTGAAACTGGGGGGTGTGGGTAGGTGACAAAAACTTCTTCACCTCATTGTAGCTGAAGTGTCTCAGCCAGATGGTATCTGTCTAAAAGTGAAAGATGCAAAGGCTAGAAATAAACTGTTTAGGACAGCTTGTTGATAAGATGCATCCTGAGATCAGAGACAGCTGGAACACCTGGTGCTGCCTCAACCAGCGCAAACTTTCACAGGTTTTACTTCTGGATTTATGAAGACCTTTGTCTACGTTAAACGTAAATGAATAAATTAGCTTCTTAAGCTAATTTATTCAACTAATACACTCAGTCACCTTTGAGGTATCCTTGTCTTGGGCTCACTTACCAACTTTTCTTCTTACAATTAAAGGTTGTCCATATAAAACAGGTAGGTTATAGCTGAGTTAAATCTTATGCTAAGTAAAATATCTTTTTAACATATTTGTCTATGTCTGAGAGCTCAATGTAAGTCAGTAAATATTTAAAGCCACCTCATTGTGCATCAATCTCAGATCTGGGTGCTCTCTTTCTTTGCTGTCTCTTATTTCGGCCCACTTGTTGCGCCACGTGACAGCCCATGAAGTGTCTAAATCCTTCTGAGCAGTGTGCACAGTGCTTTCTTCTCTCAACACTCACCTGTCAGAAACGTTCTGCTCCTTATCCTGCCTGGAAATTCTGTATCTATGATATAGACCAAGCTCATAGAAAATTGTTTCACCAGAAGTGGGAGACACAGCATAGGAAATCCTGGCATTAAATCCTCTCTGAGAATGTATTTTGGACATTTGTGGGCAGGGAGTGAAAATTTATGATGAATATCTTGTAGCATGTTTGTCTTTTATTAACCTGTTTTTTGTTTGTTTGTTTTGCATGTTTGTCTTTTATTAACCTGTTTTTTGTTTGTTTGTTTTCCCACCTTTTAAAATAGATTTTTTTTATTTTATTTCTGTCTTCTGCTACCCTTTCAAAGTGTTCCAGGTAGATCTATGTGTAGGCATGAGAAGTCTCATTTTTTGTGGTTGTTTTCTATCTACGTCTGTTTTCCTTTTTTTTGTTTTAATGGCTTTTCAGTCCAATCCACCCTCTGGTTATGTTCAGCTTACAAGACTTATCCCAAGGGAAGTCTGTACCTCGCTGTTTTTGTCATTTAAATTATTTACTTGTATACGAGTATACAGGCATACTCTGGTATTTATTTGCACATTACTTTCCATTTTGATTTATACAAATACTTCTGTCCTTCTAACTCATTCCTGATTTCTATCTGTATGCTGTTTCCATAATCTTGTTTATCTTTTTTTTTAACTCTTTTCATGTTATTTACCAGACTTCTAGTACTGTTAAATCTGTTATGTCTGTGCTTCAGGTGGCTGATCACTTAATATGCTGAGTTTGCAGAAGTGATTTTCCAGATGTTATCCAGATGAGCAACCTGAACTGGCTTTAACTTTTTAAAATTTTGTCATATTATAATAACGAATGTCATTGTATTTTGTACAAGAGATTTCCCGCATAATTGTAAGTTGAAAGAAAATGATATATGGACTTTTTTTTTTAAGAAGACACAAATTTTACAATTTTGGCATGCATTTATGTTCAGCCGCCATGTTTTTTAGGGGTATGTCTCTACCACATCAACAGAATATTTTTTCTGATCACTATAAGATTAAAGAAAGGGCATCTGTGAGTAACAATATTGAAGTCCAGTACAGATGCTCAAATAGATTTTCATCAGTTTTGGTCCGACATCTTGAAATTGGCCTCTGTCTCTTTAAGAACCTTGTATCCTTTCCGATACTCCTCCCTCAGCATATCATCACAACCGTGCTTCTCCACGCTGTCCGATGATGCCGGTTTCAACCATTTACACACATATTCACACGCTGATGGCGCCGCTGCCATGCACCGGCACCGCTATGCCCTCTGACCACCACCAGCAGGCAAGGCGGGTGAAGCCTCTTGCCCAAAGACACAACGACGGAGGCATGCAGAGCTGGAGTCAAACTGGCAACCCACCGATTGAACTCCTACCACTGTCGCCACCGTCGTCCGTAACACGTATAATCACGATAAAATACGAACAATAAAAAAAGTTCAAGGTGAAATTGTTAGCTTTTGTGTGGTAAAATCGTGTTTATTTTGGTCTTTAAATTGATGTTGTCACTCCTCAATGCTAGCCTGCTAATAACAGGGAACTAACGGAATGATTCTAGGCCTGCCACACTCCTTCTGTCCTCCCCTGGGCTGCACTGTCTATTTGTCTCTTCCTCATGTATAATTCACATCTGGTTGCAACATTCTGGCTTTTCTCCCAAGACTTTTGCTTTCCACTTTAAGAGTTGCCTTTAGTGGAGTCCTGGGCAATTTTTTCTACTTGTTTTTTTCTAGAGGTTCAACTGTGCATCATTGATTTTTTTTCTGCCTTTTTTTCCCTTCATATGGAGGAAAGGGACAGTCACTAGTTTATCTTAGTCGTCAAATTTGGGTTTCCTTAAGGGGAACTGAAATGAACCTCGAAAATGCTGCGTTAACCCAAAGGAGGAAGAAAGATGAGTTGTTTATGACTCACGTTTGTGCTTTAATGTCAATACCACTGATGAGAATGCTGATGGAACAGAACTAACTGATAATCACAAACTCATCTGTGACGTTCCTGACAAGCTTACATGTTTCAAAGACTTGAGAACAAGGTTGATTTAATAAGTGAAACCCATAATTTTCCCATTACCAAGCGCCCTCCATTTGTCCTGTCTCTCTGCAGTGTCTCTTCAGGACATCACTATGAGGAAGGCCTTCAGGAGTTCCACCATTCAGGACCAGCAGCTGTTTGACCGCACGTCTCTGCCTGTCCCTCTGCAGGAGAGCCTCCACACCTGTGAGGAGCCACCACCTCTCAACATCCTCACACCTTACAGGTCTGAATAATGTTGTTATGTACAAAACCACATTTCACCTCATCAGCGTAGCCAGCATGAAGCTAATTAAATTGACTCTAACTGTTATTTTTTATGCCCACTCTGCAAATGGTGCAAATGACTAATAAGTGTTGAAAGCCACAGTGTTAACACGTAGAGCTGAACTGACCTTGAATAGTAAACGGTGCTCTCTTTTTTTGGTTTCTTTGTTTTGAGTTCTTTCACTGTTTAAAACATTGCTTTATTATACAGAATGGACTTTTCAACAAAAAGAGCTGCAACCTTGAATGGTCAGAAAGTTAGTACATTTGCTCAGATCACATTTCTTTGAAGCGCTACCCATCACGAGGCCTGAACATTCTAAATTTATAGCGGAATAGTTTCCAGATTTATAAATATTTAGACTACCTAGTGTTTATGCCATTTGTGTTTATGTCTTTGTCTATAAATCTATCTGGTGAACTTCCCTGAATACAAAAAGGAAAGGACGTCTCGGATTAGGGCACCTGCTATATGTGATGCAATAACTTGTGCACATACTGCCATTGGTTTTTAGGATTCATTAATATTTGTCATTTGGATTTTGTGGCGTATGTGGCTTTGATTATTTTTCAGATATGGCTAAGTTTCAAAAAGGGTTTTATTTTCCAAACATTTTCACTTTGCTCACCATCTAATCTTTGTACAGTTTATTCAGAAATCATCCGCCATGCAGTTCCAATAGGTCAGTGCAGTGCTTAAAGCTATGCTGACACCTGATATTGTCTTCTGAATCCATGAAGTCGTTAAACACTGTGTGTCTTTTAAAATAACCAGGTGTTGCTTAAAAATCTTGCTTTAAAAGTTAACTTATGTTTTTTCTTACTGCTTGTACTGATGAGGTCCTAGCTGATTAGATGGAGATGGCTTCGTAAATGTTGCTGCTTTATAGCAATACTGATCAATTAAGATGATTATATCATGGCATCTATTTACAGGAACACTGGGGATGTAAGAAGTATGATTTGTGTAATTAAACAGTCTCAGAATAAATCAGAGGCTGTAATGTGTTTTGTAATAGCAATTTCTTGTTCTTGAGGAAGGAGTCTTGTGCAATGTTTTAAGCCATATGTGTGTGTGTGCGTGTGCGTGTGTGTGTGTGTGTGTGTGTGTAGCACTACAAAAGATGTACTTGAAAATCTTGCTTTTTGGAAACAAAATATGAAAAAATAGGGATGATTTGAAACTTTTGCACACTCTAGCATGTGACCTAGTTTTCTGCTGTAATGTTCACGGTTGATGCTCAGGGGGATTAATTTTCTCAAATTTTCTTGTAATTAAAAGAAAACACTAAGTACAAAGAAACTACATTCAAGGACAACATCTCTGTAACTGTAAAGATCACAATTTGCTATATTCTGTTTTTTGGTCTTCATCATCTTTTGATTTTTTTATTTTATTTTTTTTTTCTCTGAGTCCATCTGAATTTTAGTTCTCAGCTCCTCCTCCTGAGCTGATTGGTTCATCAGTGCTGAATGGATGATTGGGCATATCAGGGGTGATGATTCCATGCGTTTGATGAATAATTGAACGTCCCACTTGAATTTTTGTCATCTTCCTAGTTCCATTGCTGTTCATTATTTCATCCCTTCTCATCCTTGTCACCCACTCCCTTCTTTTCTTTATATTTCCTCATCATTTTCCAGTTGGACCCAGAACACAGCTTCTATATGTAGGATCCTTTTTATTCCTCCTTCTTATGAATGAACATGTAAACACACACTCCAAACTAAATAAAAACATCAAAGCGTAACGATTTAACGAGTCAAATTGTACCTACTACAACACAAACCCACACTAAACTGGTCTTCCCTCTGTTCTCTCTTATCACTTTGTTAAATTCAATTTTGTTTCCTTTGTTGTTCTACATATCATTAAACTTTCCACTCCTGCCGTTTGAAGTTGAGTCTTTTCATCTTCTATGTGTTCACTCTTATTGGTGTCATTGCCAAATAATTGTCTCCCAAGACGAGGCCAAAGCTGGATATAGGGAAATACTCGCAGATTAAAGTTTCAACGGCCAAGAAGCATAAGATCTTTCTTTTTTTGGATCTCAAAAACAGGCAGCAGTGTGCCCTCCAGGCCTGTCCAGAAAATAATTATAATATAGTCTAAGACGAAAATACACCAGAGAATTAATCTTCCAAACTGTTAAAAAATGACAAAAGATTATTGATCAAATTATCAAATCATGATAACGTTTTTCTGGTCTTCTAGATTGCGAGTTAAATTGTTCTTGGCCAAGTTATTTTAGACTGACAAAAATGTATCTTCTTGAAGGAATTTATTGTTCATTCTCAATCCATTAGCGCATCAACTCTCATTTATCCAAGATCCGGATTGCAAAAGTAATGGGTAACCCAGACATTCCTCTCCTTAGTTATAACTCTCTCCAGCTCATTCTGGAGGATTTTGAGGTATTTCCAGCCTGGAAGTGAAACATTTTTGCCACTGATTTCTGGATTTACACTGGAGTCTCATCCCAGTGAGACAAGGCTGGAAATCCTGCAAAGGGAATCCTCACCAAATACCTGAACCACGCCAGCTAACTTCTTTTGATGTGAAGAAACATCAGCTATTCTTTGGGAATCCTGTGATGAGATCTCCATTCTTTTCCTATGGCAAATCAGAGCTGCACTGGCTTGACAATACCATTGAAAAATTTGTGCAAGATCACGGCAAAACAAGAAGATCATTGAAGTGATGCTTACAAGTCTTCTTACAGCAGGGCTAAAAGAAAGGGCAAATTAGTTTTCTGCTGAAGTCGATTTTCACAAACTCTCATTAACTTTGCGGACAAGAAGACATTTCATCTGATTGTTCTTCATAGCAACATAGAATGACTGTAAGTTGCTGCCATAAAAACCAAAGCTTGTGAAAAGATTTCTGTCCGTTTAAAAACAAAAAAACTTTTGGAAGAGCGGCACAGCCAGTGACTGATTGGAAAAACCTTGCCTGCATAAAACTGTCATGTCAGTGAGAGCCAGAATCTCTAAGGAATGTTTGATACTTTATTAAATCGGTATGAAGTATTATGGTACCTCTGAAGGGAAAAGGTGGAGTAGCTGCTTAAATGGTGGGGGCCATACGATCTGCTTGGGAGATGAGCCAGCAGATGGTTCCTCCACACACATGCTGTTCTAAGCTTGCCCCAATACGTAGCATTAGGTTTATATTACTCTATTCTCCTTAATTTCTACTTTCCCAGATTAACCTGACTAAATCCGTGCGGTTTGATGAAGAGGTTTTGCGGCTTAAAAGGAAATGTTTTGAAATTTTCACATAGTAACAAGCGCATGTCATAGCTGCATAGAAAAAATTGTGACAAAAAACTTTGCTTTTGTGCATCTGCAGGGATGATGGTAAGGAGGGTCTGAAGTTCTACACGGATCCGTCATACTTCTTTGACTTATGGAGGGAAAAGATGCTGCAGGACACCGAGGACAAGAGAAAAGAGAGGAGGAAGCAGAAGGTAAGTTAAGACTTTGACCATTTTTTTTACATTGCCACAGTAGACTAAATAGTGTTTGTGGAGTAGTGAAGTTTTTAATTAGAATGACTTTAAGTGACTGAAGAGGCTTCTTGTATTTTCTAGTCCTGCATGAATTTACTGACGGGGTGACTCACTAATAGATGTGCAGCTCCGATTCATACGGCTTCACCTTTTCCTTTAATTATTCACCACTCATAGCTAAATCAGCGGTTCCCTCTGTCAGCCCTATTAGTTATTACTTGTGTGATCATTAGATCTAATTAATGGGAGCATCTGCTTCTTGCATGCTCCTTCACAGTGCGCCATCTTTCTGCCTTCTGCTGACATGCATGAAGAAGAAGGGTTTCCAATCTGACTAGACCATTTTTTTTCTCTGACAAAATCGGATTAAATGAAGGGTTGCTGAATTATTTGAAGAAGCTTTGGTCTCTTACCGGATGCAGGGGCTCCAAACAAAGGGGTTTCCCACCCTCTGCACCAGGAGCACTAATCAACTCCAGCTTGCAGTTCCCTGCGTGGGAAGTGGCTTCCCATTTTGCCCCCTCGCAGTCAATCAGGGCTTATTACAGTCACAGCCAGAGAGAAGCAAAGCAAATGTTTTTTCCACTGAGGGTTTATATGAGCACAGAGGATATAAATTGGCCGGTTATGAGGTTTTTAATGAATGTGGGAAATGCAACGAGAGGACGGAGAAGTTTCTCCAGGTCTGAGGGTATATGCAATAATTTACCCTCCTGTTGATCCATTTAGTGTATCTTAGTCCGCCTGCATTTATTTTTTCTTCAGTGCCTGAAAAGCAAAATTGGAGGTAATTTCCAACAGTAGGTGAACCCCATTTGCTTTAGAGGACTGGGTTGATGTCACTGCTGTTAGTCAAAGCTCATTTCTCTGACTTGATCCTAATTAAAGCCCCGGGTGGGCTCAACATATAAAGCCATGTTCATTTCCCCTCCTCGTCGCAGTGGGAGGTGGGAGTCAGACGGACCCCATGGAAAGACCTGTAAGACATTCACAGGGACGAAATGGACCAATTGGGAGTCATGCGCGCATAGCTGCTGGTTTGTGTAGCCATCATGGTGGGTAAATGGTCAGAGTGAGGGTCAGTGCAAATGCGTAGCAGAGAGTCTTTCACAGAAAGCATGAAAAATTACTCAGTGAAGGACAGAGATATGAGAAATACAAAACCGTATAGTTTGAATCTAAGGGTGTTGACCTTCCATGTTACTGCTTTTATCTTAGCACGCCTTTCAGTCACTGAAATTAGTTCTCTTGTGGCTGTTTTGTTCTCCATTTGATCATTTTAGGAAACTTCTTTTCTAGCAGCATCTCTCCAGTTGTTACTTTAGACCGCACATAAACAGCCTCGCAGGGGCATGACTGCACGCATGAGTGCCTAAAAAGATCTAATAGACTATGATGTACCATGCAGCTGCAGTGTCAGGGACCTGAAATGCCTCAACACCTGTCAGTCACTGTGATTGCATCCGAAACTGGCTGCCAGCACATTTAATGGCACACCATGTTCAAGCATTCTTATTCTTTATTTATTTCACCAATTCTTCTTCTCAAAATTTAAAATGATGAGCTAGGGCATTGTACTCTTGTGACAATAGCTGTGTGACTGCAAATTCCCGCCTTTCAAAATACCATTGAATGCTTCAGATAACAAAAATAGATTGTATTGTAATTATACAAACAGTGCCATGGTTCATAACATTGAGATAGTTTTTATTAGAGTTTACAGATGAAAAAAAGAGATGTATATGAAGAAATACTGATGGTATTAACCATGTGAATAATAATATAGATATACATACATTGTTTCACAAAAGATTAGCATCTCACTGTTTTGTTCAAAAATGAGCCTAATCTCTCTGCTTAGACTGCTGCCCCATGAAATCAATCCCAGATTAAGCAGAAGATGTTGGAGGAAAGTACAGTTAATTTCTGAGACTGGAATACAAAGTTGGGGTTAGTAGCAACAATGTTTTGGACACTTAAAATGGGTTTGATTTTAAATATTTTGGCAGATTTATTTGCTAAAATGGCACAAATTTTCTCATTGTATGTCATGATTTGTCATTAAAACTTAGAATGAGGGTGTGCTGCACTTGTAATTATAAGTTACATAAAATAAAATAAAATTAAAAACAGATGTCACATCAAAAATGTAATTAGCTAGCCTTATTATTCCGAGTAAATACTTTAGTCAATGTAAATATTTGTGCAAAATGATTACAATCATTAAATTACATTTCCCACTAAGCAGACAGTGAGACTTCCATGTCAGTTTATTTCTTTTCTTAGCACTCCTTCTCCTTTGCAACCAGCTAATTTCCTACCAAGTCACTTGACTGATGGTTAGTGTGAAACCGGATTTACGTTACTCACAGACACAAAGCGTTAAGAGCCAGTAATAAATGAGAAACAGCAGAGGACAGAGCGAGGAGCTGAGACGGCTGCTGCGTCCTAATCTCATTAGGTTCTGTGTTAGCCTCATCCTCAGTGGATTATCAGCAGACAAACTGCTGAGTGAGTCAGAGAAAAGAAAGATGTTCAGAGTCAAGTGCCGAGGATGGACTGAGAGAAGAATAGCTGGTGAGAGTAGGAGGACAAAGATCACATTCAATCTCCTTGACTTCGGCACTCAGGTGCAAGTTTTTGTTATGTCCGTCTGACATTTGAATCGCTACTGAGCTGGAGATAGACATCACTGGGAACTTAATGGAATATGCTAAAATTGCTTTTGTTCTCTGTACCGACTTGCAGACGTTTTCTCCAATTGGGCCATTTTGAACTAAAAAAAAGCATTTGCCAGCTATCATTAAAAGAGGCTGCCAACTGTTTTCTACTAATGAGCTTTCTTTCTGCATAATTATGGAAGAACCTAATTTTTTACTTAAGAAAAAATTACAATTTTAGTGCATAGTTGCATCCAGTTGGACTGCAGTTTAACTGGATGCATATTAAAATACATTTTGATTTGGTCTTCTACACATCTGCTCACATCAGCATCTGGTTGAATCTTTGAAGAAATTGGTTTTTGCTCTAGACTCTATTTAACAGCCGTAACGTAAAAATAACAATCTTGTATGAAGTAATTGTTTGAGTTGGTATAGCTTGTCTCCTTGTTTAGTTAGACCACACATAACCAGATGTTTAGTTTAGACTTTGTGGTAATTGGTAATCCATGATTTCTGATTTTGAAATTAAATCAACTAGAACCGCAAAAGTAAAGTGGAAAGAAAACAACCTAAGGATAAGCTACTGCAGTCAAATATCAATTCATAGTAAGGCGTTTTACACAACTTCTATCATGAAATTTTACTTGACAAAATGTCTGGTAAAGCTATTGTTAAAAAAAATGACAATAAGGAAATTAAATGTGCTAGTTTAGTTTTGCTCTGATACTTGTTTTGTCCCATGCAATTATAAACTAATCTCAAAATAATGTTAGACTATTAATCATTAGCCGTCGGGAAGCTGTTTCCTTTTATTAATGGTTAAGCCTGGTGCAGTCATGTTGATGAAAATTATTATCCTCCTGCTGTAGAGCATGGATGATAATCATTCAAATCAGCTAAACTAAAGGGAACCAAGTTGCACAATAAAATCCTGGTAATTAAAATGATGTCTCAAATGGTTTGTGTTATATTCAAACATCTGAACAGAGCAAGGAAGGCTGTTTATTTAATCAAATACATTCACTACAATGTAGTTCTGAAAATATACTCAACTGTTACAGAAGGTTAAGATACAATATTTTATTATGAGTACTGAAATGAGAAGACATAACATAAAATTGCTCTTACGGTTGTCTTCTGTGTGACAGTCTTTTATAGAGCAGACATCAATCTCAAACCCATATGCTGCCCAATAGATAATTTGATATACTAATGCGCTCCATATAGCATAATTCACCACAACAGCCATTACAAGGGTTAACAAACTACAGTTTTTGAACACACATATGGAACAAGTTGTATCGCTTTCTGCATTGCAGAGCAACAATAAATCAAGTCTGTTAATTCACACTGTGCTTTGCTAACTTTGAAGTACAAAAAGAACTATTTTGGAACCGATGGATAATCCATTTGATGTCGATGTAGAAAAATCTCAGGCACACACTTAGATGGAGCTTATGCTGTAGAACAGCAGTATAGCACCACACTTAAGGCTAATAAAAAATTTTGTCGGTCCAGCACAGTTTTTCTCCTTTCACCCTAATGACAGTCTGCAGCTACACCTCCAAGCTGAATGTGGTGTGAGTGTTTGGCAGCGTTCATGCGTGTGATTTTGTACTTCTATCATGTTCAAAATAAACAAATAAAATAAGTTGCTGCACAGAAGCAGTCTGATTGATGCACACCTCCAAAGTTGCCCATTCTAAGTTTCCACAACTATGACTCTAACACCAAAGATTGTTGGACTTGTTACCAAGAGGAAGTACTAGAGAAAAACTGAATTTGTTGAGTTGTAAAAATTTCTAATTACTTGCATTTATATTTAGTGGTGGAATTTGTCACCGCTGACAGGTGGAAGGTAAATCAACATATAACATAACAAATTCTGGAAAATTGTTTCACCTAGACACATTAACTGGCTTGGGATGCTCTAATGGTAGTCAGTCAGTGTAGTCAGTTGTCTTTTTCATTTCTTCCTCGCTTCACCCTAAAATCGTGTAAAAAAAAAATAAAAATTAAACATTATATGCTCTCTATACATCAATCAGTTCAGTGTCTGTATGTTTTTTTTTTAAGTTTTACTGTTGTTGATGTCTAATACCACAAGGTGACAATGTGACAGTTATGAGGTATCAGTGGTTCAAAAAATAGCAGTAATTACTGCTTTAGGAGCTCTCTTCACCTTTCCTCCCGTACTTTTTTTTTTTTTTTTTTTTTTTTTTTTTACCCTTTTCTGTATCTGGTCTTTATCTAACTCTGTGCAGCTGGAAATGCCTTATCTTGTGTGCCCCAAGAGTCTTATAAGAGTCCTCTCTGAAACCCCTCCTCCTTTCCTTACTCCCCCAGAGGTAAGACTGTCTGCCTTCTCACTCCGTCAGAGCATCTGCTTCCTGTGCAGCAGCCTGCAGCCTTTACTCTCCAACCACTAATTTCCACTCCCCTACTACAGCTACCCACTACCCCCTCTGCCTCCACCTTCTGGTTTGCTCCCGGCAAGCAAGCTGCCCACTTTCAGTCTGACACTAACAGTCCTTCAGTACACCTGCATCCCAGTTCTACTTTTGAGATCGCCAATGTCTGGCAGTTCTAGACATTGATTACTGTCTGGGATTAATCTTCCATGATGTTATGGACATTGTGAAGACACAGTATACAGACAGCTGTGGCCTAAACACAGCACAACCCATTATTTTATTTTTAAAAATGAGTATTTCACATTTTAGACTCAAAGTAAAGAAAAGTAAATATTGTTAAAAACCAAAATGTGTCTTTATTTGTTGTGAGTCTTGGACACTTAATGGTCAGAACATGCAATGGTGTATTTGGGATGCAGTCAGTGGATAAACTCTTTAGTAACAACAAGTGAATTCTAGCAGATTTTTATTTTGTCCAACTAACTTTCTGCCCCGTTTTGCTACCAACGTCTACCTGCCTTTTGGTTTTCAGAAAAACTAACACTAAATAATGATTTCTTCTTCTGATCACATTTCCATACTGCTCCGTCCATATTTACATTAAATCTTGAAATGTTTTTTTTTTGTTGTACCTCCCCTATCTTTTACCCCTCTTTGTGGTGACAAGGTAAACTTGAGTCCTCTAGTTTTATTTTTTGTCACAGTCCCAGCTGGACAGGTTTAGGTGAATAACTACATGGAAAACCTAATTAAATCGGCACTTGAAGAAAAATATGCCCAGTGTCTTCTTATAATTCATTTGAGAAGAAACCAAGAAGTCATGAATTACTCTTAATTGGTTATATTGTATAATTAATGTGCCAATAATTATTCAGCCCTCATTGTAAATTAGATTCAATGGGAAAATATACACTCTATCAGCTTTTTGTGATAAACAAAACAAAAATAGAACAATCTAGAAAGCTTACCCCAAATATTATTATACATAGTTTTTCAAAACTAAAATGCAAATCAACGCCTTCCTGACAAGCATCTTTAGTAATTAGCTACATGATTTATAGCAAGACAGCAGTTTCTGGCAGAAGAACTTCACAAAAAATCAGATGCAGAACTCAAAGAAAATCCTCCTTATTATAGTGTTTGTCAGTGCAGCAACCACACCCACTTCCAGTTTCTGACAAATCACACAACATACGTCCAACAGTAAGCAGAAAAAAACCCTATGTGCAGAATAAGTATGGAGATTAAGCTGCAATAACTAAATCAAAGCTGGTTTTGGTCTGTAGTCGTATTTCATGCAATATAATTTTGCTGCCAAAAGTCCAAGTTCACAAGGTGCCCAGTGTGAACTTGGGCACCTTGTTCACAAGGTGAACAAGGTGAACATGTACACCTATCAAGATCCCCTGATAGGTGTACTGGAAACCAAACCTGATTTCCAAATATTCTCTTTCATAAAGAGTTTTTTAAGAATCAGATGTCTTTAAGACTGCTGTAGTCGCTAAGGATTTCAAACTAAATGTACATATGTACGGGGCTGCACGGTGGCGCAGTTGGTAGAGCTGTTGCCTTGCAGCAAGAAGGTCCTGGGTTTGATTCCCGGCCCGGGGTCTTTCTGCATGGAGTTTGCGTGTTCTCCCTGTGCATGCGTGGGTTCTCTCCGGGTTCTCCGGCTTCCTCCCACAGTCCAAAAACATGACTGTCAGGTTAATTGGTCTCTTTAAATTCTCCCTAGGTGTGAGTGTGTGTGTGTGTGTGTGTGTGAATGGTTGTGTGTCCTGTATGTCTCTGTGTTGCCCTGCGACAGACTGGCGACCTGTCCAGGGGGAACCCCGCCTCTCGCCCAGAACGTAGCTGGAGATAGACACCAGCAACCCTCCTGACCCCTCTATGGGACAAGGGTGACCAGAAAATGGATGGATGGATGGATGTACATATGTATCTAAAGTGCTCAAAACAGTTTTACATTTTAATAATAAACCAAATTTTCAGTAGGGATTGATACATTTCAGGTGTACGTTTTCTCCATATTTATTTTCCATTCCCCACTTAATAAATGTTCTCAAATGAAACAAGTAGTCACTGTGACGCTCTACAACTACAAAAACAAGAAGCTGTTATATTTCCACAGTTCCATATGCGTGTGGTGGATGCTGTGTATCTACCTGGAGCTTCATAATAAAAGTCCTACCAATGGTTGTAGATCTTTTAATTGAAATATAATTCATTTGAAACCCAGCAGATCAGCAGCAGCTGTCCGGGTTTATGTTGTGTTATTGTCAGCAACGAGGTGGTCCAGTGCCTGCATTCCTCCCCAGGCCTGCTTTAGGGGGGTTACATAGCAGCAGTTCTGCTGAGTCTGTCACTATTGTATACACGAGCACAAAACCATCCACACGCCTGTAATGTGGACGCGTATGTGTGCAGAGACTCTCAAATACACAGAAATGCATAAATTGAATTGCTGTGTCTCACAAGTATAGCTCTCTCTGTTATTACCAGTCCATTCTTGTGAAAGATGACAGTTCATTTGAGCCACAAAGCTCCGTGAAATCGGCTACATTTATAACCAATGTGACAAACGTGCACACGTACGTGGATACGCTCACACAAAACTTCTTTTTTCCTGCTTTGTTTTCACTCCTCTTTGTTGTGTTCTCCAAATTTTGTCACCCTTATTGCAGCTATAAAACTTGCGCTATAAAATTCCACACATAATTTACAAAAGCTCGTCTTACACTTGAGGCATTGCCGTCCATCTGTTTGAAATTTTATATCAGAGTGCTGCCTGATTGCAAAGGGTGAACACTGGAATAACTGTCTGTTTCTGACATACAGTTTTCTGTAGAACATAAAGCACATTACAAAGTAGCACATGCGTGAGCTGTGGGTTTGTATGTGTGCTTTAGACAGAGAGACTTCCCTTCAGGAACCGCCCCATCAGTTGGTAATGTGCAATGTTAAATGAGAACCTAATCGATATGCATTAGGAGTGATTCCTACACCCACTGCAGTGGACGGACCAAGTCAACATCGTTTAGCTTTAGCAGAGAACTGCTTGTCTTCAACCCCTGACGTTGAATCATCCGCCTGACGATATTGTGCTTCATTTGAAAATCTACACAGTTATTAATTAGGCATGGCAGGCCAAAGATCGAGTAGAATTTAAATGCAATAATAAATTGCGGCCAAAAAGACCATATATAGACCTCATGTATAAAAGACCTCATGTATAGTGCCTCACACATGTTAACTTTTTCACTTTTTGTCACTTCACAGCCTCAAACATCAATGGAAAATTATTGCACTTTTAGGTGATAAACCTACACAAAGCAGTGAATAATTATGGAATGAAAAAACAAGGATACATGCCTTTTTTTCTTTTTCGGGGTTTTTTTTTTTTACATTATCTGGAAAGTATGGGGTACATTTATATATTGAGCATCTTGTGTTAATCCTTTGTTATTGCCCATTTTTTCTCTCCAAGATAACTCATATTTGCTCCAGAGCGTCTCAGACTGAATTATGTTCAGATGAATTTGCTTTAATCTAAACCCTTGTATTGAGGTTGTGGCTGTATTTTAGTGTTCTTGACCTACTGAAAGCTATCCCGGTTAGTGCCTTCCTACACAAGTGCGCTCGACTCAAATCTCACTTCTTAGCTCTGTCTGGACTTTCTCCTATTGACTTAGATTCTTCTGATACAATTTCAACTGGGGCTAATCAGCAAACGGAAGGAAAAGTCGTGAAGGATGACATCGATTTTTTGTGCTTTTAGAATTGCAGTCTGCCTGTTGTTTTAGTGACGGTAGTGGAGGAAATGAACAAAGCCATTTGGTCCACATTGGCCATGCTTCCAAATATTGAATTAACAACCCCTTCATTCAGCTCAGCACTTCCCTCTTTGCAGCTGAGGACGGATGTTTACAGGGCAGGCAATTTCCGCTAAGCTTCACAGTGTTGAACTTGCACAACACATTTGTCACGGTCAAACATTAGCAATTGGGTAAAATTTAAAACTTCAACAATAGTTTTTCAATAGCTGAGAGTCCTGACCCTCTGTACAAAGCAAATAGAACTGCTGACTGGTTTTTACCAGGCTAGCTAAAAGACGAACTTCCGCCAATCTCCAAGCCTTCTGCTGGTTCTCTTCTAGGATAAAGGCTTTTTAACTTCACTCATTTTCCGGTCAACCTTAAACATCTTCTCTGTCCTTGCAGTAGAAAGGTATCTGCAGAGCATTCTGCTACCACCACAATGTTTCAATGTGGGAATTATATGTTCAAGGTGATGCGCTGTGCTTGTTTTCCTCCACATCGAGAGGCTGTGTCCTCTACATGGCTTGGGGCAAAGTTCAATTGGGGATTTCTTATAGCTTTTTGTTTTTCTACACAACTCCTCAAAGTTTATATTTGAGGAGTGCACAACTAACAGATTCTCGTACATGAGTTTTGGATCTCAGGGCCACTTGGATGCTTCTCTGTTCAATGCTATCTTGGTCAGTGGTGTATTAGATGTTAAAAGTCAAGTATTTTGTTTTATAACCAAGCCTGCTCTAAACTTCCTCACAACTTTATCTCTGATACATTCCTTGCTCATCATGAGTCTGTTTGATCATTAATGTTCACTAACAAACCAAAAGCTTAAAAAAAATCTGCTTGATTTCTACTGAGATGAAACACAAGTGGACTTCAAAGGCCATTTTTTTCTTCGGGTTTCATTCAGAGGTGTCAGATAATAGAACAATTTCCAAACTTCTCCAATTTGTATTTGTGAAACAATTAGAAAACCCATGTATAATTTTGCTTGGAACTTGGATTTGATTTGACTTGGAAGAAATTTTATATTGTTTGCAAAAATATCCCCATAAAAGAGAACTGATGTTCACAAGACTTTCAGAAAATGTCAGTTTCTTTTGTTACGATGAGTACAGCCAAGCCTACAATAACGTAATTCAAGCAAACATCATCTTACCACAAACCATATGGATCTACATCTGTAAGACATTGTGACATCCCTTCATATGTTTGTTATGAAGGGAATGATTTGTTTTATGTTTTAAGTGGTAAGAGACGGGCTTTTGCTATTTTACATTTCCACAATATTATGAAATATTTGAATGAAAGAAAGAATTTTAAGTCTTGTGATATTTTTTGTCAGCAGGAATGCATTTCAACAGGCTGTCTAGCAAGGGACAGTTTGGCACTTTAATGTGTCACCAAGTTTAAAATGCTGCTTTCTGTTGTCTTTAATTTTGCATCAATCTGCTATTTTATTATAAGTTGGTCAGCATGCTTATGCATTTTTGGTTGTGCATGTCTTCAGCATGCGCTGTTCTTTCACTGCTCTGAATTGTTCTGGCTCTCACACAGATGCCCACTCTTCCAGTCAAGTTTGCTAGTTCCAGTGCACTCTTCCACTTTCTGTCTTGGCCTTCTTTCTGAGGGGTGAAGCTCGGCCCTGTTGCCCCCGCGTTTGTTTGGATGAGTGTGAGAGGCTGGTTGTTTGCGTCTCTGCTACCCATCTGCATTGTCACATCCCCCAGCCCCAGGACGCATGTGCTGTCATTTTCTGTTCAACAGCACTTTTCTTTTTCTATTGTTTTGCTTTTGTCTCTCTTGTTCCCACCACACGCACACGCACACACAAATATTGTCCATGTCCCTGTTGACTGTGAGGCAGTGCTGTGCTCGTCGCTGTGCCATTTTTTAAATTTATTTGAGCCCCCTCCCCTCACCCCTGGTGCTTTTGTTTTTTGTTCTTGTAGTTGCAGGACCCCCGCATGTATGATCAGGTCTATAGGTTCTTAGACCTTCCAGGGCAGGTATGTGAAAGAAAAAATAACTGATTGTTTTTGAAATGTTGTGTGTGATTTCTGCTCTAGCAACTTGCTGCTTCATTTCTCTGCAGCTCTGTGCTTAAGCTCTTCATACATTAGTATTGGGGACAGAGTGCTGATAATTCAGGCAGATATTTCATTATTATTCAGTTTTTTTATTGACCGAGTATTTTGATTGAGTTGATCGATGAGCCCTCCCTGTTTTTGAATTTTTTTCCTTTCTTTCTTTACTGACTTCTTTAAAAAATTGATTTCTATCTTTGCATATCTAAAAAAACAAGTTTTTTGTTTAACACAACTGCAATGGTAGTATTAAGCAAGACAAAAGTCAAATACTTTTGAGCTTAAGGTAATATTTGAAAGGCTTCCCAGCATTTAGAACAATAATAACAGTGATTCTCCTTCTGTTTATAAGGCAGGCTCTAAATCTCAGTGCTGCTTGCTTGTGTGTAAAAAGCTTTAACTGTGATTTTTATTTTTTCTTATTTGACATATTAGATATGATCAAATCTACCAAATAGCTAATCATTTTTTTTTCTTCCTCTCATCTTCTTTCACTCATCCTCATCTGTTGTGGCTCTGTCCTCCATTTAAATCACCCCCTTCTCACTCATCTTGTACCCCCATTAATTTCCCTCCCGTTGTTTCGTTCTGCTCCTCCGTCGCCCGCTCCTTAACAGCTGAAGGCAATCGACCGTCCGCCTGAGCCAGAGAAGGTGCCACGGCAGCCTCACGATCGGAAGAAGGAGTGGCAGAAGTTGGCGCTCGGGGCGGAGCTCGCCCAGGACGCACCTGAGGACAAACACAGGGAGGCCAACGGATCCACTGGTTACCACGATAGCAGGTGAGTGCAGGATGCATTGTTTCCAGCTGTAAAGTTTCCAGTGGTAGAAACGGTGTGTGAAGGGTTCCTGTAAAATCCGGAGTAGTTTTACAGCCGAAGAAGTGTCCATCCGTCTATTCACTCTGAGATGAATAGACGGATGGGTACTTTATTCCTTAAAATAGGCATTAATGGATTCAATAAACCTGGATATTTGAGTCTGAAAACATTTAATGCAAAAAGGTGTGTGACCCTTGAATATGGCTTCAAAACATAACTGCTTTTGAAGCAGGTCTAATTTGCTGAAAACAAGTTAGACCTGACCGTAGAGTGGAAACCATCAATGACTTGGTTAAATTTAACATTTGAAAATAGGTTCTGCGTAATATGTATGCATATAATATTTTCTATAGACTTTATTACAGCACCAAAGTGTATTCCTACTAATGTTCAATACTTTCATTTCAAATGTATGTAATTAAGATTAAATGTAAACGTGTTGCTTTCTTGGATGTATCAATACCACAAATACTAGACAGAAACTCTTTCCTACAAAGACGGTTGAGAATAGATTTCATGTAAATTGATATGACAGTGTTGCCTATGTGTTGACAAATTGAAATAGTGTCTATAAAGGGCAGATGTATTTTATGTACAGGAGCCTCTTGTTTAGAAACTGTTATAGCTGCTGCAGGATATTAATACTTGTACATAATAAATGCTTTTAATTTTCATCAGCTTTATACAGAAACTTGGAAACTCATACAAACCTCGTCATCTTTTTCACATGTTGTCAATTTCCAGCCACAAACTTCAAGGTATTCTATTGGAATATAATATGACACATACAGAGTAGAGTGTGGTGATGAAATTGACTGAAATGGAAACATGGCTTTCACATGCACTGAAAATTTTGTTCATTCTTCTTCAGTCTGATGGGATAGAGAGCATCTGTGAGCCACTGCTTCCATGTCTTGCATCAAATTCTCAGTTGGATTTAGATCTGGACTTTGACACTACAAACTCTAGAAATCTGGTCGTTAACTGGAGAGTGATTGTTAATTTTTGAAAGAAAATGAGGTGGAATAGAAATGTCCCTGAAACACAGCACCCTTTCTCCCCCCTGTGAAGTTTGGTGGTGGCGGCATCATGCTCTAATGATGGTGTGGGAAAAAGGTGAGAGATATTTGCAATTGTAATGTGACAAAAGCAGAAAAAAGATCGAAGATTATAAAATATATATATTTTTAAAGAACCGGTATTTATTTTGTCTCTATTCACAAAAACGTACGTGAGAAATACTTACACCTTGGTGGGTGGGATGTAAAAAAAGGGGCCATTAAAATAAAAATGGTGATGATGATCATAACGAGTGCTTTTTTTCAGAACTGCCCTGTACATGGAACATCTGGACGGGCACTTTTCGCTCGCAGCGCTGCCCTACACCCAGATGAACGAGCTGCTGAGCCGCACCGGGGACAGAATGTATTCCCGACCCCACGACCCTCCACCCCCACCTCCTCCTGGGCACCCACTGGGTGAAATCAAGCCCCCTTCTGTGATCAGGTTGGCTCTGACATTTGTGCAGAAGTTTGTTTTTAACAACTGCACTCATACAAATACAATATATATCGGCTTGTTAACCATTTTATATTCTGGTTTGTCAAATAAAAGATTTAACGGGAAGCCTGGTTAATGGGGATGGACAATGGATTTTGCTGGTCAAAGATGAAGGGCATGATCAATAGTTTAAGGCCATAAAGCATATTAACTGCTGGTTTTCTGCTTCTATTGCTCTTTTACGGATCAGACGGATTGATCACACACAAACAAAATTTTTCTTTATTTTTTTTCTGTCGCAGTTGTCCATAATCATTCTCCTGCTTTGTCTCACTTCACACCGGTCCTGCATAAAAGCTTATCTACCTCTCAGCATTTGCTTGCCGTCTTGTCTTCTTAATGAATTGCCATTGATGTGCTCTGTGTCTCACTTTCACCTCTTTCAGTTTTCATTCGAGTGTGATTGTAGAAAATATGCTCTATGCTATTTTTTGCCTCTTGCTGGAGGTTTTTTTCTGCAGTGCAATTTTCTCTGCAGGAGGAAACATTATTGTGAGCTTTTCCGTCTTTGTGTTGCAATGTCGTGGTTCACAGCTATATTTTACCCTCACAGCTTCAGCGTCGGTGAATGGCCAGCATGATTAGCATTCTGTCTTTAAAGTTGGTAAATGCTGATGGAAGTCTGATAACAGTGGGGAGTTTAGAAAGGATGCTGCTGAAATGATTTCTCAGTCTCCGTTGCTCATGCATTATTACTCATTTTTAATTAAGAAGAGTTGCGATTTAGTTGAACAAAACAAAGATGTTGACATTTGCTTCCTCCCAAAGGCAGGATTTTAGTTTTCCCACAGCATATAATCAGTTGATTGAGCTGGATTTTCAAAATTGCACTGATGATGTAATCAGCTGCAGTCTGGTTACAAGGCCCGAGGGTCCAAGTATTCCTCCAGCTTGAGCTCCTTCACATTGTATTATGGTACAGCCACACATTTCAGTGAAGTTTATTGGGATTTCAATAAACTTGAAATAAACGAACATAAAATAGTGCATAATTGTTAACTGGAAGCCAAAAGACCTGAGGTTTAAAATAAATAATAAAATAAAATAACAAATAAAACCTGGATTTGCATTCCCTTATCTTTTGGTGTATGCCTCTAACAGCTTTGCACACGAAGAATCAAACATTTGTGCACCATTCTGTTTTTGCTATCTCAAGTGTTTCACAGCGTCTAAGAGGATTTTCCACCAGGTCTAATCAAATGTGAACAGCTTCTCTTTCTATGCAAGGAAATGCAACTTCATCCACAACCTGCCTGTTGTGTTCTTTGGTCTTCATGATGGTGTTTAACAAAAGGACTATATTTATACCAAGATTAAGTAATTGCAAATGCTATTGGATGCACCAAGTTTTATTTAATAGTATCTATGTACGAGGGACCGAACCAGATTTTTATTGGTAAAAAAAATTTGGGTCACTAACTTAGAATTGATCTTCAACATAAAATCCTAGCAAACTATATTCCAGCCGGCAATTGTAAAATAAAAATAAAAATGTGAAAAATTAACGTGGGTACATTTTGTGAGAATGTTTGGGAATCTTAATGCTTAGTTACATGATTCACTGTGAAAAGTCATATATTAAAGATGAACTGTATGTAAGAAAAGGAACATCTGCTTTAGGGGTCAGTCTGAATAAACCACATCGTTGTTTTTCCCCTCCCTTCAGCTCCAGTTCAGGTTTCTCCGACAGCAGACCTCAGTCCCCAGCGAGGATGGCGGGCCTCAACTCCAGCACTCCTCCTCCACCGCCACCCCCTCTCCCACCACCTCCTCCTCCTTTGCCCTCCATGGGCCTGCGAGGCGCTGCTCCTCCTCCCATTCCTCCTCTGCCAATCCAGCATCAGCCTCCAGCCATCCCTCCTCCCCCTGCTCCGCTCCAGATCGCTCCTGGGGTGCTCCACCCGGCACCACCGCCCATCGCGCCGCCACTCCACTCCTCATCCCCGGCCCGCCTCCAGCACGGTCAGGACAAGGGCCTGAGTGGAAGCTCTGGGACCCTGTCAGATGGTACCATCCTGCCCCCTCCCCCACCGCCACCTCCACTGCCACTCCCTGGAGTGCGAAGCTCGTCGCCTTGTCAGTCGGGCCCCCCACCTGTCCCGGCCTTTCCCTCAGCCGGAGCTATGGCTTCCCCACCTCCTCATGCCATGCACGATGTGGGCACCAAGAGGCACCATCCATCCAATCTGCCACCAATCAGCGACGCACGGAGCGTGCTCTTGGAAGCTATCAGGAAAGGTCAGATGTGTTTCATGGACCAAACTTGTGAATCTGTGCAATTCCAAGTTTTTTCTACTTTTCAGAGCTGCAAAATGTTCATCCACTTATTTTACACTAGTTGCATTTTGAAATATATAACTAGTGTACAACTTTTCCTTCTCAATTGTGTTAAATATATAAAAAATTAAATAAAACAAAATATGTAATAAGGCGAGAGAATAGCAAGCATAAACCAGCAAGGACCAAAGCTACAAAAGAAAGGTGATGTGCCTTTCTTTTGTAGCATAACACGATGCATAACACAGTGCATCGTGTTATGCACTGAATGATCAGTGCATAACACGATGCTTAGCTAACTCTAACTATTTGATAGCAAAGTCTTCGACTCAAATTTGAGTCAAGTGAAAACCAATTGAAATAACGCATTATTGTTATGTGAAATTACAGATTTTCTTCTTATAATGGACAGACCTTTTTTCAAGAGCCAACAAAGCTAGATATAAAGATCATTATAGAAATTTCCCTGCTTAGTACATCTAGAAAGCTCTACTTGTTTCTGTTTCTCACCCAAAGAGAAGTTATACTTTTAATCTCGAAATCTCTTTAATTTACAACTAAAGTCCTATATTCGTTTAGCTGAGAGTCTGCATTTTGCTGCGACCTTTCTGTGTTCAGATATTGAGGTTTCCTCCTATTTTCCTGCCGCAGGAATCCAGCTGCGAAAAGTGGAAGAGCAGCGAGAACAGGAGGCTAAGCACGAGCGAGTTGGGAACGATGTGGCCACCATCCTCTCTCGGCGCATCGCCGTGGAATACTCTGACTCGGAGGACGAGTCCGAATTTGATGAAGGGGACTGGATGGAATGACAGAGAGCATTGGGGTGGGGGGATTCGCTGGTGGTCGATGACAAAACATGTTCAGGTGCCCCACGCTCCCTCAGCGCTCCTTGGCTCGCCATCAAAGAAGAGGAGCCTTTTGGTCACCCGCATTTCCACAATCGAGCTTCCTTTTTGTTTTATCTCTTCAAATCTCTGTCTCGTTGTGGTTTGTTTATGGTGGAGAGACTCCACTCCGCTCTCATTGGACTGTCTAGTGTTTCAAGAGTTTATTTTTTCTTTCTTTTTTTTATCCTTCATTTATTTCTGCAGTAGTAATTCCTGGTTTATATCATCTTTACTGGTATACATGAAAATGACAGTTTGAATAATGACTTTTGTTTTTATCTGTTCAGTAGTAACGTTGGACAAAAAGAGAAGGAATAGTGAAGGCATGTTTCTTGTTTCTTAAGTTCTCCTATATGATTTTGCCACCTGGTGGCGGAATATGGCATTGAGTGAGTGCTGCTTTTGTTTTATTGTCTTTTATAGTCTTAAAACATCTATTGATTTAGCAGGCCAGTCGTTTCCAGTACTGAGCACTACATGAACAGTTTAAACACCCGTCGGGTTGTGTTTTTTTCTTTTCTTTTAAATCAGAACTGACGTTACCGCAAAAACAGACAACCATTTGTTTTAAAGTGAAGATAAAGAAGCATATGGCTGCTGTGACGACATGTGTGCATATCCATCCTTTAATCCAGGGGAAATGTTTGACAAGAGGTTGCATTTTTCTGTCTGTCCAGGTTCTATGGAGCCACTTCTGCCATTCCTGACCTCTATAAAAAAAACAATAATAATGGAAATGTCACGAAAGAAACACTAAGCCATTGATTTTTTTTTTTTTTTTAAAGTAGAATAAAATTTTTCATGACTCTGGGAGTGATTTTTTTTTTTTTTTACTCTGAAAGTGAATCAGAGTTCCTGCCTTTCTCATTGTTCAGTGTGCACGAACCAGAGCAACACCAGGTACAGTTCATTAAGTCTTACAGAAGGCAGCTTTTCTGTCAGATCCTCTCCCCACTTTAGTGTGTACCTGCCCACCAAACCGCAGACGTTTTCTCGTTTGCTTCTGCAGCTGTTGTTCAGAGGAAAATCTGCACACTGCTGACTTTGCAAGATCTAAAACAGAAGAACGTGTTATGCCTTGATTTGGCACATTGCAAAGTAAATGTCTGTCATCGCTCTGAGTTTGTTTTTTGTTTTTTTTTTCTTATTATTTGCATTTTTTTCAACTTGCCTTATTGTTCGTACAAAACGTATTATTGAGTTGATGAATGTATTGTGCTGTTACTACTTACTTGCCTGCGCTTGTTTGGATTTGCTGTTTCTATGTTTTGGGGCACAACAAGACAGAAACCCTGGTTTAAAGAAAAATTTAAAAAGATGAGTACATTACTGTATATCATAACTTATGTAACTGTTGACTGTAACAGTTTGCTTGAATTAATAAAAATCTAATGTTATGTTTCTTCCCCATACTCTACATGCCTCTTTTTAAGCTCAGTTTCACCTTTTTACAAAAAACTCTGCTATGACACTTTTAATTATTCTCAAGCTTCCAGTTGATCAGAGGAACATTGAAAGAGATATTGTAGAAGATTTTTAAATGAGGTTCTGTAAACTTTGCAGAACCTCAATTCAACGAGTAAGCAACAAGTGATCTTACAGATTGCTTACAGTCCAATATTTTTATTAACAATGGACTCCAATATGAAAATTATTTGATTAAAGAGATTAAATAATATAGTATAGATTTGAATTTTGAATTGCAGCAGTTTAAGCATATTTGGTTCTTGATTTACCTACTGAACCACAATTAATTGCAAAACTTTGGTTTTCATGGTAATAAAATACGTTGTATAATTGATTTAGCCAAAATCACCATATAATTATTGTCAGTTACCAGGAAAGCCTCAAATTTAAGGTTGGAGCTAATTTAATTTATTAGCCATTGTTTATTTTTTCAGTCAACCAAAAAAAAAAAAACATCAATTGTTACCCACACTAGATTGCTATCTCTCTCTCGCTATGTGGGCGTATAACAATGGATGTAAGTATTGGTTCGTAGAAGGGTTAAAATGCCGACACAAAACAAAATAAAAAAAATACAAGCAATACAAACTAAGCACAATGTTATGAAGTTAATTAAAAGATGGTGTGTGAATAGTTGATCCATTTTTGCCTTGAGTTTGAAATTATTCCTAAATAAGCTTCACCTTGTAAGACTTTAAAAATCTGTTTAGGGTTGGATAATTGCATACTTCACAAAAAAAAACAAAAAAACATTGACTGCATAAAGATATCATTTGTAACATGAAATGGTATGCAGTCCCCAATTAGTTTAAAGGAATGAAAGTTTACTCTGCAGTTTAAATTTTAAAGTAGTTTGTGAGTTTCTAACCCACATGTGGCAAGACTGTAAGCCTTCTGGAAAACTATCTCGATCTGGATGAATAAGGATCTCCACAGAGATGCTGATCAATTTCGTCCTCATCAAGTCTTGAATGCCACCATTCTAAACTTCAAAAGCATTTCTCTGACTGTACATACGGGTAAATTTTGGGTTTGTAGCTATTACTGTATTTGTTGCCAACTTTGCTAGAATTGCACATTACTCCCATCTTTCCCACTCTCATGAATGCTGAAGAGATATTTTTTTAAATATACATGTATATCCCAGAAGATGGCAAATTATGAATACTGTAGATTATCAAAGAGAAGTTCAGTGAAGGCGCATCTTGGTCTCCAGTAATAACATGTTGTAAGAAATCATCTCTCTCTTTAGTCTGCCAAAGTTAAAGATGCCAGTGTTAACATAAAAAACGTTGCTGCTCTTTGTGCTGTCACGCTCATGCATTATCTTGTGATTCTCATTCTGTTCATCTTTTCACATCTACTTTAAGTGTTTTTCTCCCCTTATCTAAACACAAAATGCTTCCAATGTTTTCAGCTATCCTGTGACTTCTGCTATTTATACTTTTTTGCCTTTTCCCAGCATCCTGTTTAGAAATCATTCATTCAACGTTTTAACACTCATCACAGTGTAGCATATCACATCTCCACTTGTCAGCTTCAGAACCGCATACATTAAAAAAAATTTATCCATTGTGAAGAGCTCTCACTGCGGTTTGTTGAACGCTGACATGGTGCCAATTAAAAAAAAGGTGAGATCATGTGTGTCTAAAAACAGGTGGCGAGAAATATAAGAATGCCACATGCACTTTAGTATTTTACTCATCATATATTGAATAATATTTTCTAAAAGTAGCAGACTTGAAACTGACAAATCAAATTATCGCTGTTACTGGATGGTGATCAAAAAACACCTGGGAAAGTTGTCTCTAGGGTTCTGGAAATAGCTGTGCATTCCAGCTGCTGCACCATAAAGGCAGGAGTCTAGCTTTAGTCAGGGCCGCAGAAAAGTGAAGTAAATCTTTCCTCTGTTAGTTTTGCTGAGGGAGTCATCAAAGTTTTATTGTTCATCAGCTTGTCCTCAATGTTGAGACTGGTGTGTCTAATTTTCCTCCAGATATTACCTCATAGATTCCTTATGAGATTTAGATCAGAGCAGTTTGCAGGCCAATCAAGCATAGCAATTTTCATTCAAGTGGATATAAATACTTCCGGTAGTGTGGGAAAGTGCTAAAATTCCACCTGGAAAATTAAATCAAACGTCTCAAGATCACCCAAGAGGAGATGGAGAGTATTACCTGATAGAGTGACATTTGGGTTTCCTTTTTTAACTTGATATCACATTACGTAAGTAAGTGCATTTATGGATCTAAAATAAATAATGTTGTTTGTTAAGGTGACTTAATAAAAAGGTGAATAAAGAATATTTCTTAAGTTTATTTTCTGTACATTTCTCATTGTTTAGTCACATAGGAAACATTTTAAAATTTTAAAAACAATACGATCACTCATTAGCGTCGCATTACTTGTTTGAAAAAGGTTGCTGGATTGTATGACAATTAAATTTCTAATGAATATTTTTTTTGCAAACCACTTAATCGAATTTATCCTGAGTGGATAACATGCAAACTATCTTCAGAGGTATCTTCAGGTAGCACATCATTTAACTTTTTGAGTAATAGTTCTCCGTTGGGGTCTCTCCTTCTGGACCTGGTGGGCTCTGGTGCCAAAAGCACAGAGACTCTGTCTGAGAAACACACAGCATCACCAACAGTTTGGCATCGCCTCCTGGTGGACAGCATGAGGAATTCAGTTTTAAAATAATATTTTCATTGGTAAACTGTATGTTCACTTAATTTGTTTTTCCATTTTTGAGTGCGGATTAATATTTTTCATGTTTCTGCAAATATTTCCTATTGGAACTAATATGCCACTAGAATCAAAGAATGACTAAATAAAAAAATGTTAAACTAAGTACATTTAAAATTTCTATTAAGATAATTCGTAGTTTCCTAAAGTTGCTTTTTAAATATAATTATTAAAGAACATAATGAAAATAAAAATCTGTGCTATAGACCCACATTGAAACAGCTGTAATATGGCAAAATGTGGCTTTACAAAATATTGAGGAATACAAATGCATCACACACTTTGTAATTCTTTTGTCATGATTTTGCACAATTTTCAATCAACTTCACAATTTTACTCTATCACATGAAATTCAACCTAATGCTAAATAAATATCAAAGAAACAGTGAGTGTTTATAAGAGGTCAAAATGTGAGTGTCAAGGGATGTGGATACCTTTCTAAAACGTGGAAATAGTTTAGCAGTTATTTCATTCTTATTAAGCAGATCTTACCTCAGCAAGCCTTAAAACAAACAACTTACTCTGTCTCTATTTCAAGTATTTTCACATCACGTTATATATGTTATCAAAAATATCGGAGGAGATAACTAATCAAGGATAAATAAGTGTTTATATTCTGCTTTCCAACATTATCATGAAGTAGTTGCCCTCAGGTTGTGTTCCAATAGGTTTACTGTACTTGATGTGCAACTATTTGCTCCCTGCTCACGAAAAGCAATATTTTTCTGACCACATGAAACAAGAAAAACGCAGACCTGATCCTGAGCTGGCCTCTTTCCTCTTCTGTTGCTAACATATCCTCTCACCTATAATATGACAGCATTTGTGATGTAAAAAATCATTTGGTTGCCACCGTATAATTGACATTGATCTTTCTTTAAAAAATAAAACAAGATCAAGTGAGGCAGGTGGTGGTTCTGTAGTAATGAGAGTTTTTACCAACTGAGGGCAGCAGAGCTTTTTGTCACAGCGGGAAGGTAAACATTACAAAGAAGAAAAGCAGAAAAGCACTTCCGTGCAGTCAGATCTGTTTCCAGCTACTTGCACTTTGCCCATGTCGCTTTAGTCACAGAATGGCCAAAATGAAAGACAAGAAACGAGAAAATGTCAGCATCGCTTCCGAGGTAAAACTTTCCAAGCTTTGTTTTCGGTACTCATGCGTTAGTTCCTTTTTATATATATACAAAACGGTGTTTATCATTCATTCACTGTTCTGCTTGTTCTCTTTCTAATTTCGTTAAATTGTTATGCTCAGTGTACAGTAACCTCGTTTAACGTCTCTATATGTGTAAAGATTGACCGGCTGGAGGAAAGACGGGAGCGTTGCCAGGACAACCTGGAGAAGGCAGAGTTTAAAAGCAGGAAGGCGAGGCTGTCCGAGCAGGAGAGGTGAGGGTGGAGAAGGTGGAGGTATCAGCTCTAAATACGCTGAAGAATCCAATGAGACATTCGTAAAACAATCAGTCCTTCTTTCCTTCCTTCCTTCCTTCATTCCTTGTTTCGTTCCATCCTTCCTTCGGGATTGTACGTTTGTGTCATTTATTTATTTATTTATTTGGTTGTTTATTTTGCATTAACAATTGATGCATATCATTTCCCCATTCCACTTTTTTTTCACAGACAAGAACTGGAAAACGAAATGGCAATAATCAATGAGAGGGTGCAAAAGCTAGGTGAGCTGACACATCTGAAGTAATTGTTCCTGGTGATACACTCCACTTGATTGCTGAACTATGTTAATGTATGATTTGGATATTTGACCATTGTTAACAAGTGAAGCTAAGGGACTCCCCGACTATAGCTTTTCAAGATTCTAGATTCATTTTTCACATTCCTTATATTAGAGCCAATGTCTTTTGTATTCTTGCAGCAGTGCTCACCTACAGCTAGCAACATTTTAATTAACACTTAAATGTTGAGTTATGGGTCATGTTTACTAATGGCAAATTAAGAAAATGATATGCTAATAGCTAATTTGGCTGAAAAGACTCATAGGATTATTATTATTTTATTTTATAGTTAGGTTTTATTGTGTGCTGTGCAAAAACAAAACAATAACACTAATCAGTCACCGTTACATTACAGACTGCTAGTTGCCAAGCATTACATGTTAATTTATTAAGGTTTTTTTTTTTCCTTTAGATAAAGAGCTGGCGATGTTGAGAGGAGAGAACCGAAGGAACATGGTGCTGTCAGTGGCCCTGCTTACGATCAGTGCTCTCTTCTACTATGTCTTTTTCTACAATGAGGATGACACATAATGCCGCAGAGAACCTCAGAGGAAGCTACTGCTCTTAACAAGTTCAGCTCAGCCTTGTAACAGGATGATTATCTGAGCACTTACAAAAAAAAAAACAAAAACCTAAGGACTGACGTTTTTTTGTTTTTTGTTTTTTTTTAAGAGTTGATTGAAATGCCTCAGTTCTGCCTCCAGGTGGCATCATTGTCATGTAAAGTTTCTCAAATGGTGCCCTTACGTTGCCAAAATTTACTGAACTTTCTTAATTCTAGATTCTGCACCATTTATGAATCCTGTGGACCAACAGTGATGATAAAGCTTGTTGGGTAGATTTGCCTGTGAAATGAATGAACATATTCCTTAGCTTGTTTGTTGTTGTGTTTGTTTAGAAAACCCTTACTACACATAGGCACCCTAATTGGCACACTGAATGTAAAGTTTGCCTTATCTAAGCCAGTTATTAATTACAGTGAATGCATGATTGCCTTTCATGTCTGTGTGTAAAAAAAAAAAAAATACACCTATCAGTTAATCCGCTTGACTTTTTATTGCTTCCTATATGCATTTAATAAGAAAATAACTAAGAACTAACAAACATACAAAAGAATGTTATGTTTACTTCAAAAAAACTATAATGGATTTTATTTCATTCATTTTTGTAGATAAATTCATATTTATCCAGTTTTGGAAGTCAGTTGTCAGTTTTTGTTTTACAGCCGGTGTACTACTTTCTGATCAAGTTGTTTCAGTAATAAGATATTTATAGAGGCTTAAAACCTTTTACAATAGCATGTTTATTAATACATTGATGTCTAATTTAACATTTTATCTCTGCAAAGATGTCTTATAAATGAGCAAAACTGTTCTTTGTAAACTACTTTACTGTATTTATAAATCAGTCATTGAGTGTCAACATGACTCTTCCCCCTTTTAAAGATGCATGCACACCAAATTATTAAATTCAAGGGTGCTATTTTGTTTATATATATATATATATATATATACATATATATATATATATATATAAATTTCATATATAAAAGTATATGCAATTTCTTTTCACAAAAGAAAGAAGTTTGAGGACGTTTGACAGTCTTAGGCTGAAGAATGTTGTAGAATAGATTTCTGAAAATAAATATTAAATCCAGCTTCATTATGATTATATTAGATGAGTAGAAAGAACAATAAATCGAGTTGAAATGTTTCATTCTACTGTAGAGTTAAGGAATATAAGCCTTGTTCCATGATGCAAAAAATGATAGGGCCGGCTAATACTTGATGGTGTTTTCATGGAGTTTCTGGCGAGAAAAAATACAAAACAAAAATAATGTAAAATTTTGAAAATCTGAATATTTGATCAGTGCAAATTTTGAATTTGTTCCCGTGGGAGATCTTTTATTGTGTTGGGAAATATTTGTGTGCCTTCCCTCCCACACTCTGTTTGCACCAACGCAGACTTTGTCACGCCTCTGCCTGCTTGCTCTTTTATTCCCAGAGAAAACAAATATCAACAAACCAATTATGCAACCCTTCTGTGGGATTTAAAAGATTATCATTGTCGTCACCATCCCTGAATTAATTTGAATAATCACTTTGATGTCGGGCTAGAGGCTGCTTTAAAAGACATATTTTACACAAACCAACTGTATTACTTTTCGATACAGTTAAACTACGTCGTGTCTCCATGTTCACTTAAACTCCCGATAAATTGACTGAGGCCAATGAAGTTTCATAAGGTATAAGACTTAATAAGTACTATTTTACATTGTTTTTTTGTCTCTTTGAATTTGTGGACATGTGACTAGTTTTGGAAGGCACTGTAATGCCACAGGCTTGCAAGCTGCAGATTATCGGTAAAGAACTAACTTTGAAGACTCACCCAGAGTGACATGTACAAACATTTGAAACTAATTTCTCTCAAATCAGCAGTTGTAACAGCAGATAATCATTAGCATTGGAGTCTTTGTGCGCTGGGAGTGATGCAAGTCATATTCATAAGAGTGTCACGCTGCTTGTAGCTGAATATGCCCCTTCATGCTTAATTTCTGCATTAGTCACCATCGCTACAGTTAGGAGAAGGGAACAATCTCCCAACAATTTCTCCTTAAAATTGGATGATAGCAGGGTTTAGTAAAGTGAGGAGGATATCGGCGTGACAGGTGAAAGTCATGGTGAGGCACACGGTTGATTTGTCATAGAAATGATTTGGAGGAGTGCAACTGCCAGATTATGAAGGACACACTTTTCTACACTGTCCCTTAAAGGTTCAAAGGAGGATGTGATGAAGTAAACTGATGACAGGTAATCATGTTGGGAGTGAGGTGTGAGTGAATGAGAGCACCTGCTCTTGCTCTGTCTCTTTAACCTTACTTTCCTGCATGTCAAGTTGACTTTTTTTTCCACACATTACATTATTGCAGATATTTAATTCAGTATTTCAGATTTGCTTCATTTGGCAGAATACCTGCAGCGGTGTTTTGGTCAGTTTGACACTTGTCTGGGAAATAGAGTTTTAATGGGGCTTCTGGATGAAAGTGTTGATTGCATGTTTTCTAAAGTTCTGTGCTTTGCGCAGATGATTAAGTGTTTTGATTTTCTTTCGTATGTCTGAGAACTACAATTAATACACAGCAGGTAATCAGAATGAAGATCTCAGTGTAAGGAGGTGTTTGGCGGTCAATGATCTTGTAAGAGCACAGAAGTTACTTGCTCACTCTGTCCTCAGAAAAGAAATCCTGTACTGTGGTTAGTTAAACACATTTCCTCTTTTGAAGCTTTAATTTTGAAGGAAATATCTTGATTGCATGAAAACCATTTTAAATCTAAACGTCTACGTTGATCAGTAGTATGGGTAATTAAAGTCATAAAATTAATGTATAATTCTTCATTAGATGAATACATTTGTAAAGATCCTTTTCAGTTCTTGGTGAAGTATAAATGAAGATGTCATTATGTCATGTTGTTCAGCGGGTTTTTACAATGTTCTCCTTTCCATAGTCAGCATCAGGACCAAGCAGAACACAGCCAGACATTTCTAATTTTTATTCATATTTTTTGACTCACTGGCTCAGATGCCGCTCTCCCAACAGATGGAAAACATCACGGCATTTGAAGATGTTCTGCCCGACAACTCATGCATAAACCCATGAAGAACACAATTCAAGTTTGGAGTATGAGCACTCCCATCCCTTCCTGATCACTCTTTTGACATTTCGCAGTTATTCAAACATCTTTATTGCGAAACGTTTTGGACAGGTGGATGCAAGGATGCAGAATTGAAGCTTGCAACAACAGCAGGAGCATAGACATGATGAGTCAGAGAGGAAGTCTTGAATCTTAATGAATCTGTCCAGATTGGGAGCGCTTCATGGATGTTATGTAGAATATGAAGTACAATGCATGTGAAACGGTGCAGGTCAAGTTGACTAGCTTGTGTTTCTCCTGTCCTGTCCTCTTGTTTACGAAAAGGCATATTTGTTATTTTTAGGTGGGGATTTTTTAGAAACAATATTAAATTACATTTTCATTTTAGTTTGGTTTTGACAGATTGTAAATGTGGTCATCCGCTACAGTTGACATTTGTTCTGAAATTTAGACCTCATTCTGAATCCCGTTCCTCTTCCTTTTACATCTTCCCCATCTTGAGAAAAATATGCTTCCTATCCCTGGCTCTTTAAATCCATCTTTACTAAAGGAAGGATAAGCCCCCTACATATTCCAGTTTGCCATAATTTTTAAATTTTTTGTGACAAAGGCTTGCTCAAGTTCCCTCTATTCCAATCACAATGAACCAAGTGCAATGAACCAGTCCAATGGTATTTTATTAAACACTACAAAACGTGTATTAAAACAATTCTGAAATGCTTTGTGAGGAGGAGGCAGTGATACAGTTGTCAGATTGTACTTTGTTGCTGGTGGATGATTTTGGTTTTTGATGTAGGCCAAACTAGCAGTTTCCCAAGGCAGCAGTAGCATAGGGACGAAGGTTGCACATACAAACCAGATGGGAAAAAACTAACTTGTTGATAGGCCCTGCTTACATTTGATTTATTTTATTTTATTTTTTTCAAAGAGCTTGGCTTTAACAACTTGGTGCTGATAATAAGAAGACTTTTGATTACTATTACAATTGATTTCACTCATAGCTTTCTGCTGCTTTCCAGTTTTTTCTGTTTTCTAACTTGAGATGAAGTTCAATGTTCCTCTGATGTTTTTATTTATTTTTTATTTTATTTATTTATTTTGCAATTTTTTAAAGTATTTTGAGCAGGCAGGACTAAGAGTACCCAAATGCTAACATAGCCTACAGGTAAGTGCAGAAAATTCAATGAATATGAAAAACACAAGGCCTTGTGAGGCAAGGTTCAATTAGCCCAAAATTCTATATAGACACAAATCCAAAGAACATCAAACATTACTGATGATGAGCAAACAGGTGATTATCTACAGCTGACACAGACAAGGCGAACAGAGGCTGGGTAAACAAGCCGGGTGTACAGGCAAATTATACGTAGTGGCTGACACAGCTGGAAACAATGACGACAATCGTAGAGTCGCTGCAATCAGGGAGTTAGGATTGTCTTCCAAAAGATTTGTGAAAAAGACAAAAACTACGTCCAAATGAACAAAATAAATATAATGAGTTATGAGACAAAAAGCACTTCCAATGTTATAAAATGCAGACAAAAATCTCCAGCAAACGTTTCAGGCTAGAGGCGGGGTACACCCTGGACAGGTCGCCAGTCTGTCGCAGGGCAACACAGAGACAAACAACCATTATGCACACACAGTCTCGCAGTTAGGGAGAATTTAGAGAAACCAATTAACCTGACAGTCATGTTTTTGGACTGTGGGAGGAAGCCTGGAGAGAACCCACACATGCACAGGGTGAACATGCAAACTCCATGCACAAAGACCCCGGCCCGGGAATCGCAACAGTTCTACCATGTGCACCACTGTGCAGCCCTGGATGTTACATGTACAATAGCATTTCCCTAACTTTCCAAAAACTTGGAAAACATCAGGTTGTAGTGTGCAAGTTCTTAGAATCTTTAAAAGACATCAAAACCCCTTTTCAAGTCAGCCCTGTACTGCTTTTGTGTTTGCTTGATGTGAAAATAATAGCACCTTTATTTTCTGCACCCAGAAATATTTTCCCACATGCTTGGAATGTTAAATATGACAGTTTACCAACAACATTTATTAGAACTAAATGCTAAAACACTGACTAAAATAGGGAGAAGCCTCAAGTTGCAGTCTGCAGTTTATGTGAGGGGCTCCTGTTTGACACTACCCCAATTTTTTTTATTTCTTTTAGTTTTTATTGACACCAGCGCCACCTATTGATGTAATATGGATTTTTTTCTTTTCCTTTTTCTCATATATTCTTCTTCTTCTTGGAGATTTCCTTTTTTTTATTGCAATAAGAAATATGTAGTAATAAAACATATCTTTCACTTTTTAATCAAATATTAGTTCCTATATACCACAAAACAATAATGATGCTACTAATCTTGTTGTTAATTATGTTTTTTTTGTTTCAGTCAACTCAAATATCCTTACACTGCGACTTAACGTGGTCCAAACTTAGCCTACATAGAGCACACTTATGCCTACTAGAACCATCTATTTAAGGAAGACCTTCGGCCCCTTTACTTGCAGCTGAACCTCTAAGACAAACATAGTTAGGAGCAGAGAGTACAGTGGTTAAACAGCATGATGCTGAGTGCCCATAATACTTATTAAGCTCAGTGTAGCTTGAAAAATTTCTCTTAGTCTCATTTACTACGTCACAATGTGTTTTTCTGAGAAAGTAGAAGCTGAAGGGAACAGTTTATGGCTGCTGCTTTCTCTCTCTCTCTTTGTCTCTCTCTTTCTCAGACATACTTTGATCTTTACATGCTTTTCTTGCACGCCGCACACACATCGCAGTCTACATTCAGGCAGCACATACACACCTACCTTCAGTCTGCTAATTCAGTAATGACAAATCTTTGCAGGTGCCAGGCTGCTAACAAGCACACTCAGGCAACTCAGTCCTCTGCCAATTTGTGCCTACACACCGACACACACAACAACACAAACAGCCTTTACTGGCAATCAGAAACATGCCTGTGAGAGAAGCATAAAATCTGTTTCTCAATAAAAGCTTTTAGGATTGTAAACTGGTGGGTGTGGGTATTACTCATTTTGGGGCCCTGAATCTGTTTTCAGAGTCCCTTTATGGTGACTTGTCACCTTGTTTAGGGGATAAAACGCATGTTTTGATATTAAAATAAATTCTTGAAACCAAATGCTTCACAGAGTTACTATAATATTTCAAAACGGTTATTTGAAGGTATACAAAAGAGTTGCTTCCTCTTTTGTAGTGTACAAGTTTCACTTTAATGTCTTCAAAAGTTGTGAGATTGTTTACGATGAATTTATCAATATCTTTCCCTTTGCAAAGTGATCATTCAGTCAGATCATTATGTTCAGTAGTTTTCAATGTGGCTTTTGCTAAAGAGAAAACGTAAAAATTATGATTATGACAGACCCAAAATACCATGCTGGTAAAAGGTTTTTCTCCCTTTATAGATTTATTCTGTTACTGTTTCTTCTCAGATTTAAATGCTTCAGATCATCTGATAAATTTTAGTGTTAGTCAAAGTTAGCTGGAAGGATTATAAAATGATGTTCAAATGATGACGTAATTTATTAAGGGAAGAAAAGTCACCCAAGCCAACCTGGCCCCTGTGTAAAAAGGCTCTACGTGAAAAGTAAGCTGAGTTAAAGCTCTTCTGTAAAAATAAGTGGTTTTTATATCCCTTCTTAGAGTTAAATCAAGACATTTTTTGCAATTGTTAACTTATATCCTCTGATTTGTTTATGTTTATGCATGTGCCTTGATTATTGTAAAATCAAAAGGTGTACATATGAGTTGGAGAGTCACTCTAATGTTTTTCGTGGTTCTCAGAAAGCTGTTTGTGAAGAAAGAGGTTAGAGATTGGAGCAAACATTTCTTTTCCAGCTGTGTTATCCCTTATCACTTGTTTCTATGACTTTCCTGGGAGATCAAATCCATATGAATAGGAAAAGAAAAAACAGTAAGGGAGTAAAAGCACCTGTTTAAGGGATTACATAATCCATAACACCTAAGCATTTTCCATCAAACTAATGATGAAGTCAGTAATAGTAATGTTTCTATGGAAAGCATTTGCTACAGCCCTGTAATTATGTTATTAATGAGGGAATCATTTGACTGTGTACTTTAGTGATTGCCCAAAGAGACACTCAGGTCTCAGTCAATCCAGCATTACATAATTCAAACACAGCTACCAGCTTCTGTTTCAACTAATGGATGTTATGTTCAAGAAGTACCTGATTTATGACCTCTATATACCAATAAAAAATGTGTTTATTTTTCTGTTTCGTTGGATCAGAGAAAATATTAAGAGGCCATGCAGCAAAGGAATACTGAAAGGCTGCTCTAGTTGCAAAAGTCATCTGGAGCAGAAGAAAATGAAACAAGATCATTTATCATGCAGCAGCCATGTTGGATTTCAACTGTGACTAATGGAGAAATAACACATGAAACTGAGTGAGACTACTATTGGGTCAAACACTTTTGGTGGAAATCACACATCAATTACATGAAACATTTTCTTTTAAAAAACTTTGAAAATTAAAGGACTATTAAAGTTGTCAATAAATTGGACCAATTCTGGTTTTACCCTGATTGGATTATTAGTACAGAGGTCTTAGAACTGCATAAGATAGAACTAGTTTGAATTTGAACTGTTTTTCTTTTATTGTATATTTCAATCATAATATATGATGAAGGATAAAACTGATTAAATAAACCTTTTTAGGAATGACCTGAATTTGATAGGTTCTAGAGGTTTATGTCATATTCTATGTCCATATTATGCTTTCATTTGATTCTCCTATATAATAACATCAGGATAGCAAATTTCTGAAAAATGATCATTCAACATGACAACTCATAACTTCATGTCCCGCATGTTTTACTGCTTTTTAAGGTTTCACACAGTTGGTTCATTAGCAGGGCTCTGCAGAACTTCGACGAGGTAGTTGGACCAATTTAATCCAGCTGTGTTGGAGCAAAGACAAAACTAAAACTGGCAGGAGTGTTGCTGAACACTCATACTATAGCCGGTTCAACTGGTTACTTTTATAGCATTGTAAAGGAACTAGTTTTCACCTGATTCAGTGGAGGATCAAAAGAGACATCTGTTGAGGTAAAAAAAAAAAAAAAAAAAAAAACACTGAGTGAGCAAGCATGACCTCCTCTCTGAGTGGCCAGGCCTCATTTTGTGGTCTATTAGTGGCCTTCAGTGTCCCTCACCTTTCTCCCACTTAACGCTCTGCCAAGAACTGACCGAAAGCAGCTTTGATACTGGAGGCTGTTACAGAGAAGGAGATATTTATTGATGCTGTGTGTGAGCTACTGTCAAAATGTATTTAAAATGGTACTCTCCACCAGAGATTAAACAGCAATTATACAGGAAAGAGAAAAGAAAGAAATGAAAACAACAAAGGCAAGTTTGAGTTGTTCAATAAAGTTCACATGCAACCTCAGAGGCCTTCAATGAACAGCATCTAAAGGCAGTTTGATTTTACTGGATTTTATTTAAGGGTGTGAGTTAAAGGACTGGATACACATCAGCCCATCTTTAGATTTACTTGTAAAGATAGTTTGAAACCATGTATTATTATCCTCCCACTACACAATATCTTGTTGTAGTTGTTTGTATGTCATATAAAATTGTATGAAAATTCAAGGAGCCTTAATACTTTTACAAGTCACTTTAAGTATATCATAATGACAAAACAATATAATCTATTGTAGAAAAAAAAAGAGATCAGTTCCTGTATATTCACAGATTTGAAGCAGCATATAAAACAGATTGTTGCTGTGTTTACTGAGCGCATCTTAGACTGCTGCTGATGTTTTTTAAAAAGATAATTCTTCAAGTCCTCCCACATGGTTGTTCATTCTTATTACTAAACACGACTTTATTGAATTCAAGCATTTCAAGTAGAGTTTACCAATTTCTCACTATTCAACTTTACTGGGACCTGAACTGTGTTAGAAATAGTTTGATAAAAGCAGGTGTAAAAACATTTATGAGGAGTAAATTTCAGATCTCCTGCTGTTAAGCACCGATTTCGACCCCCTTTGGCACACTGATACCTCTCTGCTACCTGTTTAAACAACGTGCCAGATAAACCACTGTGTTTGTGGCTGCAGAGTCTTCTTACAACAGGCAAAAGGCTTATTAGCATTGCTGGCCACGCTTTGTCACACACACATCCACGTGCCTGCTGCCGCCTTGGCCCTGAGTCATAGCTGGACATGCTAAAGAGATGAGAAGAGTTTAAAAAATAAAAACTCTCTCAATGATTATATGATGTGCAGGCATGCTGAGTGGATCATGTCAACTCAATTAAGTACTAAATGTATTGCCTAGTTTGACTTAATTTAGATATGTTTTACCCACTTGATTAGATGGTAATGCAAATGTCTGCACATTCTATCAAATAGCACATTTTCAGTTCTTATATTTCTCTGGGTTATTCTGCCTCAAACACTCCTGTTCACACACAAGCACACTGAGTAAGCATGATTTGAATGTGTCTGGCTGTCAAATTAAGCTTTTTTTCCCCCGAGGATTTGCTTTCACAGTGGGCTATTAGTCTATCCAAACAGACCCACCTGGCAGAAAAAGACAAAAACAAGTCACAGGAAGCAAAGAAACATGCAACAGTGAAGACACGGGATGGCGAGAAGGCAGGAGTTTATTCCTTTATTTGTTTGATACAAAACAGACTTCATTGACAATACAATATAAAATAGAAAAAAATGGCACAGGATGCACACAGGCTCAAGATATTTAAACACATCCGAAGTCAAACAATACTGCTTTGGTATTAAAAACAAAACACTCAATAAAGTGCAAAAATATTTTCCTCTTCTTTTTTTCTCAGTTAAATACATTCACAGATTTGTTGTCATTTTTTTAATAACAAGAATTCTTGTTCACAGCATTTCTAACTTTTCTGAACTTGTTTCGAGACATATTAAAGTGCAGGTACGATATCCACGCCCCATTTGTGTCTGACAAGCATTCACTGTCGGCAGCAAGCCAATTGTCTGGTTTGTCTTTTTGCTCTGTCTCTTCTAACGTACACACACACAAACACACACATTCCTCCAAACACTTCAGAAGCACCTTTTTAGACCTCACTTGGTGACCTAGAGCGATAAGAGCCATTGGCCTGAAAGCAGCCACACAGAAGCATGTAAATAGAGCGTTGGATCTCAGAGTTTCTGTAGGCGTAGATAATGGGGTTGATCATAGAGTTATAAGTTGCGGGCAGCAGCGTAGCATAGGTGTACACTGATGGATACTCCCTCTCACCTACAAGGCAGTAGATTGCAAACGGCAGCCAGCTGGCACCAAAAGTCCCCAAGATGATGGCTAAAGTGGACACCCCCTTTTTGGTGGCAACATAATGGGATGTGGCGAAAAAGTGCTGCTGTAGGGCGATCTGATGTGCGTGTCGGCACACGATCTTGCAAATCTTAAAGTACAGGGTCAGCATGAGCACAAAGATGGCGAAGAAAGACGTGGCTAGGAGCATGACGTTGCTCCGGGTCAAAGGGCGGACAATGCTGCAGGAGGCTGGCTCGTGCAGGCAGTTCCAGCCCAGCACTGGCAGCAGACCCAGCAGCAGAGACACCCCCCAGGTCACGATTAGCATCAGATGCACGCATTGCAGCGTCTTGTCTGAGAAATACGTCAGGGCATTGTAGAGGGAAAAGTAACGGTCCACGGTGATAGCTAGGAGGCTGCTTATGGATGCCGTGAAAGATGCTACCAGAAAGCCCACCGTGATGAGGCTGATGGTCTCGGAGGAGATGACATACTGGAACACAAAATTGAGGATTAATCCCATGCCAGCCAGCAGGTCTGCTGTGGCCAGGCTCCCGATCAGCACAAACATGGGAGTCCTCAGGGTGGGAGTGTAGAAGATGATTGCTACCACGATAGCGTTCTCGCAGGCGATGACGGTGCCTGACATGCAGAGCATGATGTCCCACGGGTTGACAGGGAACTCTAAGGGAGCGGTGGAGAGTTCTAAGCTGCCGTTGTGTTGGTCCAAAGACTCAGCCTCCATCCATGGGACAGGTTCTCCGACTGCAGAGGAGTCATTCACAACCAGGGACTCGTTCATAGCTCCACACTGCCAAAGAGTAAGAGCAAGGTGGTTCTTAAGGAAACTATCACTTTATCATGAATTTACCTTTAGTTGGTAGAATATGGGGAGCTCAAAACGAAAGATTTTGTTAAAGGGTTGCAATGGCTTTAAAAGACGTTTCAACATCAGTACTGTTAATTTACAACAAAACATAATTTCAATGCCCTTTTAAAGACAAACAGATCCAACTTCTAACCATAAATGTAGAATCAATTTAATCCCCAAAAATTAAAATTACATAGAAAGATTGAAATTATGGGACATAGACTCCAATTTAATTCTGATTCTAATGCTACGCAGTAAAAACTCTGTTGATCAAATAAGTGGTAGTTGGTAAAGAGGTTGTTTAAGCAACACAGCTCATTGCATTTAGTCACTAACTTTGCAGGAATCCCTCATACTGAGCCATAAAATTCTCCAAGCTGAGTACTACACTAAATTTAACAAAGAACACAATCAATCATCCAGCAGCATATGTAGAGAACAAGCAAATATAAAACTAAGCTATTCCCAAAGTGATAATAGGAGCATGTACTATAGACCGTCTGTTAGAGGAGAGTAATGTGAAATTTCCCCATAAAGTTTACTTTTATGTTGCTCTATATATTTAAAACCTTGATTTAAAATTTTTAGAGCTAAATAAAACAGTTGCTTGAGATTACTCTCTTCAAGACATGCAGATGCCCATCATTTAAAGGTATTTTTTTCTAGTAGATTATATAGACAAACCTTTCAGATTAAAAAAAAATCCTAAAATGTTTTTTGCAGATTCTATCTATCTATCTATATATCTGTTTATCTATCTATTCATTGTGCAAGTGCGCCAGCAGAGGAACTGTCCCTGGTCCTGAAAGATCAGTCTCAAAAAGTTAGGGATCTTCTTAGCTTAAACATTAAGGCTGGTGAAAAATATTCCTAAATGTTTTAGTAGCCACCCCACTCTGTTATTCTGACAGTAAAAAAAAAAATAATAATTTCAATTTCAGAAAAATAAAATCAGTATGTTCTGCTTGCATTTCTCTACATTATGTTTGTAAAAAGATACCACTCCCATAGTTCTTACTATAATATTATCTGAAGATAAAACAATAATATAAAAGATGATAGAACGATTCTATTTTTCAGTCTTTGGTACTTTATAAAAGGCTTAGACAACCTACCTTTCTGACAAAGATGTGTGAAGTGGAATTGTCGTTCAAATTGAGCTTCAAATCATAAAGAGGTGGAGAATGAAGGTGCTTGGGTCCCTCTCAGGTGAAGCCCTTTATCTTGTTGTGCTTCCCAGGCATGGGACACACACCCAGGGCAGGAACGCTGTGAAGCATTGGCTGCTGTTCAGCTCGATGGAAAGAGGTGAGTGTGAGGAGGCGGAGGAGGTTGAGGAGCAGTATAGAGGGGAGAGACAGAGTCATGCAAGGAGCGCTTCAAACTGAGGAGACAGCGAACGAGAGAGAGAGGGGGAGGGAGACGGAGAGAGTGAGAGAAAGAGAGAGTGAGCGAAACATTGTACATGGCTCTCTGTACTTCCCCTTGGATTAATCCAGCAAACAGAGATATAAGAGAACTCCAGACAGGTTCTAGAAGAGACTGATGGATATCGGATTTGAAGCAAGCAGTTAAAATGTTGCTTTGCATCAAACTCTGAGGAGCCCATCCTGTTTGAAGCAACAGAAAACCATCTGTACATGTCAATTTTTTTTATTATAAAATAACAATGCACTCTTACTTTGACTACTATTAAATGTACAATTAAAAATAAGGAATCCAGAAAGCAAGGAAAAGCTCAAACTGTTTACCTGCTGTTTTTGAGCAAACATAGCAAAAGCTTAAAGTCAGTCATATGTGCTGAAGTGAAAGCATGATGAATAAATTACAGTATTAAATAAATAAACTCAGAGTTATCATGGTTGTTGACACATCATCATATCTTGTAGGTTTAACTTCAACTGGGTCGGTCAAGTATTGGTCTCAAAATATCATCTCTGCAATGGTCAAGTAGGAAATACTTAAAAAAAATAGTCCATGCAAATTTTTTACTTAATTTTTTCAATAACAAACCTGTGTATTTTTTTCTTTACAATGTAACTAATTAATTATAAATTTTGAAGTAAATGACTTTATTAGTTGGAGTACATATTGTACTTCAGGGAAGTGCAAGGGTGGAACTGCATATTCGCATCATGGAAGTTAGACCAGTAAACCTGCAGCAACATCTCGTTGAATCTATCCTATGAAGAACTGTAACTATGGGTAACTGAAGCTGCAATAAAGTTGCCACTGAGTGTATCTATATGTATTGTGAAATAAACTTCTCAGTTCTTTCTCTGTGTGGGAGAGTGATTTTGTAAGTTTGAAATACCTACCACATGTGACAGCGTAGAGTTTAAACATTAATCATGTATAGCAGAAATAATTTATTAAATATGGTATAGCATAAATTCAAACAGTTACATGCTTTTACTTTTATTGTGTGAAAAGAGTGTATTATTTCAAGCTAATCAGTGATGTGTTTGAGCTTCTGGTGAATGCTGAATTCAAATAGAGAGGATGGAAAGAGAGCCAAAGCAGCAGTAAAGCAATATGTAAACTAGCTTTGGTTTCCTGGTAACAGCGGTTTGGTCAACCTCTGTCAAGCTTGGGGGCTGCAGAAATCTTTATTCATGAGCTTAGTAGTCACATGAAGCGTGTAATATTTTATATCAAAGACACTAAAATTCCAAACAGGATAAAAAATATATGAATGCTACATGGGCTAAAATGCCACTAAAACCAAAGTACTCCACTGCTAAATCCAAATATTCAACCTCTACTCTATTTTAGAGGGGCCTTCCCGTAATGAGCTAAAAATAAAAAGAAAACATAGCTGTTTGCATTTATTCACCCACACCAATGTGCTCTGAGAGAGGTCTCAGCGTAATGAGACATCTGCCATTAGGAACAGAAAAATAGGATTATTTCATGAAAAGCCTCTGTTCCGTCAAAACAGTCCATTTTTGGGAAGCAAACCACAACTGTCAACAGCGTGCAAACACAAACAGCAGAGCGGAATAAGGGGGCAAACACCTGTCTATGTAAACATAAGGCAGTGACTCACCCCTCAATTCAGGAATGCCCTTCTAGTGATATTTAACAAAAGCAGAATCTGAGTGTGTCTCTAATAGGCAGCGAAAAGGTCAATAACAAGAGCATGCTCCCTCACAAAATTTAAATAAAGAGACAACTCAGAGTGCAGGTGATAAGTTTACGCTTAAGCAATGGGTGAACAGATTTAGTGCAAAAAAAAATTATTGCATGGACAGGTAGATGCAGAAATGGGCTTGGTGGTGACAGCAAAAACAAACATCTGCCCTTGGTGACTAAATAGAGACACAACACAGAAATAACACTTTAATTTCACTCAGAAAATTGACCTACTTCCTACCTAAAAAGCTGCTGTGCTCACCCAAGGAAACTTGTACTTTTTATGCAACACATCAGTCATACAATTTGGATGGCTCCATCTCTAGAGATGTCACGTAATTAGATAAAAGCTCCTGACCTACTGTTGAGTAGTGAGTATACAGTAAAAGCTATCATGACCCAAATTCTACAGAATTTCCATCATTTAACCAGCAAGATTAGTGCAGATATTAGCAATAAGTAAATAATGTTTATGCTTTAAAGCACAAGTGACGGTTCTTGCATGAATGGCCCCTTGAGAGCCCCTTTTTAGTTGCGGAAAACATGGGAGGTCATCTAAATTTTTGGGGTATTATATTTGTTTTAGAATTCGAAAAACAAAAAAACAAAGCACTCACACTTTCATCAGAGAAATGGTAATCTCAAGGACTTTTCTTTATCCAAAGAAAAACTTTGTGATCCATACGCTGTTTTAAAAAAAACATATTAGTCAGGTGATGTAGTAGGTTACACAACTGTTCTATTTCAAAGCTGAACAGTTCAACAAACAAAAATTCATGCAGCTATGTATAATCACACTACCGCCTCTAAAGTTAACTGTTGCTTATCCTGAGTAATCAACGGTCTATTTAAAAAAAAAATGTCTCCCCTCCAGGGGTTCTTTTGTGGGCTCTAGTGTCCCTTATTTGAAAGGAGGCTGACAGGAAAGGGGGAAGGAGAAGTGGGAACACATGCAGCAAATGTCGACGGGTCCGGGAATCGAACCCGCGACGGCTGCGTTGAGGACTCAAGGCCTCCAAACGTGGGTTACAATATCCCCTACGCCACTTCAGCACACCCATCAATGGTCTATTTTCACCAAGCTTCTCCACAAGTTCTTGGGCAGGCTCTTACTATTCAGTAATAAAAAGAGAGAAAACTATGTTCACAGTAAAACTGGTCTCTTCTACATTTCACTGCATTTTTATCAGATAATGACAGTCACCTGATATGAGGCATTTAAGTGCAGCTGTTCAAGCAGAAGACCGTTTTTGGGAATGGAGCTTGATGAAAATATATCTAACCAGTGTTAAAACTTTGAAATAAAAGACTAATAAGAGTTGATAGGACCCATTTCACAGGAGTCCTGTCCCATTGATGGCCTTTTGGGCAGTGGTTGGCAGAATTACAGAAAACGTAACCAATAATTACAACTGACAATTCTCTATTGGTTTACAATCTACATGTTGAACGGATTCAGTGCCTCCCTGTATTTCAGCCTCCAAAGAAAAGCTTTAATAAAGGAATAAGAAATCTCTGCCCTATGTAGTTTTATCTATTAATGTAGAGAGCACGGTGCGAGTTATGCCGTCACACCCGAGGTGTCGCTAGCACCATCACCTCACTATTTTGGAGTCGACAAAGAAACTATAAGAACCCCGCGGCCGTGACGCAACCCAAAATCATTGAAGCATCTCAACCGAGGCAGAAGAAGAAGCCTTCTGGGTCCACCAAGAGGCTCTTATCACATTAGGTGAAACATGTCATTCCTGACATCAGCAATACAATCTTTGCTCGTTGCAATTAAATGTCCCTGCAGTGTTTCAAAAATATAAATATTCATTCACATTTAAAAAGCAACCTCTTCATTCATCCCATCATATGCATACCATGCTCTTCCCTGCTCCTCTTTACCAACTCTCACGTGGCACTAATGCAGTGGCAGGTGGTCAGCCTGAATGACGACTGAGCGTTTATAACGGAGAACATTTCACATTTTCTGACACCTGCGCTTGAAAGCTGAGAGCTGAGAGAGTGTGAGGGGAGAGGGAACATAAAGTGTAAGGCAGCAAGGACGTGCAAGCGGAAAAAGGATCTAATGGTAGGGGGAAATGAACACTTAAAAAAGCTGCATGATAGGTAAAATACTACATCTATGGATGGGAGGCGAATTAGAGACCAGATTGCACCCTTAATGAAAGGCATCAGAAATACGGAGGCTTCAGCTGTTAACTGAACAATGCATCAAGTCACTGAAAAGAAAATTTAATTGAAACTAGTTCCCATTAATATAAAGCTACGTTGGCTAACAAGATATAAACACACATGAATTCCAACTACAAAAGAGGAATTTAAGGCAATTTTAATGATATTGCGCATTTTCAGAAAAGCAATGCAAAGTTCTTTACATGAATGGAAAGAAAATAAACAAGCAGTTGTGTTCTTAAATATCAGTTTATCAATCAAATCAAAGTTTTTATTTGTATACTGCCAAGTTGCATCAATGGGAAAATATATGCAATATAATTCAAGTTTATCACATATACTCACTGAATGCCGAGACAGCTATTTAAACATATTTTTACAGCTTAAAAGGTAGTTTTATCACATCCCGTCACAACCGACCCTTTGAGGACATTCAAGTTCATGATGGGACAAAAACTGAAAATGAGTGTGACATCTCTGATCACCATAGTTATGCTAATTAATATTACCATTTGCTATAGTCTGAGCTACTGGGAGGTTATGGAGATTAAAGAGAAGAGGCCCAGAGATGGATGTTACATGACGGTTTTCAACAGTACTGGTCAAAATAACGAAGTGCACATGTGTGTGCGTATAAGAATGTTTAACGTCAATTTTTGTGCATTGTTTTGCATGTGCACCTCAAAAACAACAGTTTCACAATGGAATCCTTCATATAGGTTCGATAAATAGGTATTTAATTTATTAAAACATATCTCAAATGTTCAACACAAAATAATAAAATTTAAAACTGTGTACCAATTTGTAAACTATGAAAGTTTTATGGTTCATGTTTGCAGAAACACTTCATATTTACAAAAAATAAGCAGACATGCTTTTGGAATGATAAATATATGCAAAAATAAAACATTTAAAAAGAGACAAAAGATTAGTCAGAAATGACAAATTGACTACAAACATGTTCTTTTAGTGACAGTTCAATGTCAGCTCCTGGCACTGTGTTGCAAAACATAAGATTAAAATTATTTACATCAATTCCAACAACTTATATTTGCTTTTTATTCTGCAAAAAATTTATTTTGTAATCCTCATATATAACTTAGAAAACAGAAAATATACAAAAGGCTTTTTTGATTTTTTTTTCTTCCCCCTAGTCAAAATTCAGCTGTGTAAGGTCTTCTGTACATCATCAGGAGAAATGCATACAATTTACCAGAGTCACAAGCAAAAAAAACCTGAAACATTTTTGTCCTTATCGTCGTCCAGTTTCAGATATTTGGCTTTCACATGTATCTGTTCTTCACGTACTCCCTGTACATCAACATATCCTCCCTGCACAGCGCCCTCACCTGGCCGTGACCCGTCATTACATGGCTCGCAAACATTTCGTGACTGCCTCTGTCCACTTGAGGAAGTGAGACGGCATAGATGCAGTCATCCTTGAAGTGGGACACTGGTTCTCTGAAAGTAGACATGAAAGAGAATAAAAGCAAACTGTCAGACCAATCAGGTAGCAACAGAAGACTAACACAAGCGGGGGAAAAAAAACACCTTTCCATATATTTAGCAAAAAAAAGCTATTTTTATTTTACCAAGAAAAAAATGCTTTGTTAATATCACGTGTTTAAAGCAGAAGCTAATTGGCACGTTGATAATAAAAGCAATATAGGGATTGTGGAGAAGGGCACTTTTTCAGCAGCATATTAGATGTTTTGTCATGTTTCTCAGAAACTAAACACCAAAGCATGTCTTTCTATCCAAACAATGGATTAACGAGCTTCTGCTTGTCAGATGGTCCACTCAGTCAGTCAGTTTGACAGCAGCTGGTGATCATACAGGAGCGGAACAAAATAAAAGCAAAACGGAGTTTCAACAAAACCTTGCCGGTAATGAGATTTCTGAAAGCAAAGGCAGAACTTCAGGTAGACACAATGTAAGAATGTAAGAAACTTGGCATCGGCTCTTCTAACTAGACACAATGTTGTGAATTATTCATCTTGAACAAACTAGGTATATGTATGTGCAATTTGTGCATGTTTTTGGTTTTGAAAATTGCATTAAACCAAAATAAGCCAAGAGCTAAAATTTTGTGACATTTGTAGTGTTTACAGAAAAAAAAGCTGCAAAAGGCCACAAAATATAAATATTTTCTAAAGATATTTTCTGTGTGCAGATACTAATTGAACAGATGATTCAACCAAAAGCTCTGGTTGAATCAGATGAATCAGATTTTGCTTTTCTTTTCCTGTATATCATGTTAGTCTGCACTGTAATCCTCATCAGTGACTTTCATTGGAAAGGAAATTCATACCCTCATCTCTTTAATGCCCAACAACAGGAATTGGCAACAGCATTCAGATAATTTCCATTTTTATCTCCACCAATGGAGTCAGTATCCAGTTGCCTATTCCGGATGGATCAATAGAGGAACTGCACAGAGGGAGGTGAATGAATAATACACCCCTAACAGGAGCCACACGTTCAAAGTGCCGTAACAACTTAGAATAGTCTGGTTGCGCAACAGCCAACACACCTGTCACCACATGTGGACCAAACAGGAGAAGACAAAGAAAGGTGAAGAAAAAAAAAGGAATAATTGATAAGATTGAGACCACCTTCTGACTCAACTTGTAGAAAACTTCCTTTTTATTCATTTTTCCTGTGTGTCTTGCAGTAATCAGAGTTGTTATCTTAGTACCAATGAGAAGCCAAATAGATTTACATTCACAAGTGAAGCATTACAGCTTTCGCTACAGTGCTCACTTGATGTGATCAATATAAAAATTTTATAGAAATTACTTTGGATTTATTTCAAAACCAGTGGACATGGAAACAGAAAAGAAAGAGAGAAATAGGGAAAAAAGAAAGGAAGAGAACTGGGGCAAAAAATTACAAAGGAAAGAAGGAAATAGAACAGAGGAAAGAAAAAAGGATCTTGTAAAGATGCCTTTAAGAGAATCAATTTTTTTCCCCTGAAGTTTTATGTTATAATTATTGGAAGACAAAGTAGCATATAAATCAGCAGCTCAACATCAATGCCTTTTCTAACCACAGGAAGTGCAACAGTCTTTAGGAGGTCTAAAAGTGAATAGTTACATGTAAAGGTAATCTCATTCTTTTGATAAAGATACAAAAAAATAATAATTATAAAATTTCCACCATCTCTGACATCAACCTCTGACTTCCGTAGGTTTGCTCAGAAAGGTCTGGAAAAGAAGAAAACCTTCTTTCAGGGTCATCTATTGCAATTTGTTTAACTGTGACTCAACTGCACATGCTCTGCAGCCTTTGTCCTCTCAAAGCAATGTACAATTGCAGGGCAAGTAAAAAAAGGACAGCCACGTGAACTTCTTTCATGCAGTTTTCTCCAGTTTTGTCCAGAATGCCTGATTATTTTCCAGCCAGATGTTCTTCACATTCCCATCCATAGATGTTCTCTGTGTAGATTAAATTACTTTTAAATAAAAAAAAGTAGCATCAGTTATTTCTTAAACTTTTGCTTTACTATGCAGATAACAAACAGTGAAGAGTGAATTTGTGCATTAAGACTTTCAAAATACCATTTTTAATATATGTCCATTTTTAAAATTTATTCAAACTGATCTGACATTTATTAAAATGTGATGAAATTATTGTCTAGCTGATTGCAGATTCATAGCAGTTGGTATTTAAACAATGACTGTGTGTTTTTTTTTTATAAATAAAATCTAAAGTCTGATGTTCAAATGAATTCAGCTCTCTTATTCTGCTACCACCACATATAATTCACAGCAACCAATTGTCTTAATTTGTCTGATTAAAAAAACCAAATGCATGTGTGTTATATTGTTTTTCCCGGTATCATGTGAGAAACAGACAGGTACAGAGCATCTTAGTGATGTTTTTAATTTTATTTTTTTTACCTTTTTACTAAATAAAACTTTAAACATGTGTACAGAATTACCCTGGGTGTCTTACCTATCATTTCTAGCCATACCATTTTAGGTTTGTACTCACAATCAGATGAAATTACACAAAGGTAACCTCTGAAGGAAAATGGTTGCACTGGACTATATTTAGGGGTAACAAATTAAAATGGTTTTGAATGCATCTTAACTTTTCAGTTCTTCATCTAAAGAACTTTTAAATGCAGAAAAAGGATCCCATGTCACAGTCAAGCACTACTTTGTTTTTATAACATAAAACATCAAAATATATACTACAAACAGCTTCAAATGTAAGAAAATGGTTCCCAGTTGCATTTGAAAGTGTCTTCTCTTTATGGCCGTGTCTTCTTGTTGGCCTCCTGCTGCTTAAAGTGGTGCTGGTTTAAAAAAAACAAAAAAACACTCAGCTTTTTCTGTAGCCTTGGAGATGAAGCTGAAATTAATACCTCTGTTCGGACTGCATTGTCCAGCTGCCAGAAAGAAAGTCTTAAGCAGAAAAAGTTGAATTAAACTTTTGTCTGTAATGCTTGAAAATTCCCAGGCCTTTTGCCCAACTCTCAATTAAAATGCCTTTAATCCATTTTAGATCAAAACTGCTCCTGGTAAAAGATAAATAAAGTGATGGCCACTTATCTTGGCACTCAGTCAGCTGTTAAAGTCATGCATCCTTTTGTTTCTAATGCATCATAATGTCAATTAATTATATTTATACTTAGGCAAATTATTTTAATGATTAAATTACAGAAAAAAATTCAAATTACTAAAAAAAAAATATGCTAAGGCTTTCAAGTTGCATCTGACAAAAATAGGATAGTGGAGATGTTCTACTTTTTAATTTATAGACAGAGAAATTTTGCATCTTGAGATAGAATATGTGCTTCCTTTCATGATCAAAAGAAAGTGTTTTTCTATGGCTGCACATTGAAATTACACGTGTGCTTGTGCATAGTGCCTCCACTTCCTGCTGGGTCACGGCTGCAGTCGCAGCGAGAAGACGGCTGGACCAAGCATGGAATGAAAAGAAATAAAGTAAGTATCATAAGAGTGTACAGCTGGAGGCCTTGCGGGGACTTATTTATTTTTGCTCATCTCCCAAGGAGACTTAGGGGGCGAAATTGTATTTCCAAGTGTTTTTTATGACTAAAAGCTAATATGACAACGGTTAGCAAAACGTGAGTTTGAACTACTAACCTTAGCTGCACGTGTCCGAGTATTTCCATGTGTATCTCAACAAACAGTAACAATGTTTGAATTCAAAAAGTAATCAGAAAATTTTGCTTCTTTAGCAATGGCTATTTGTGGCTTTCTGTCCTTGTGGAATATGTCACGTTTCTACAGGACAATGGTTAGTATTTCACATGAGTTTATAGGCTATATACAGAACTATATGTTTTAAAAAGCTTCAATATCCAAATTTTCTCAGAGTCTGAACTTGGATTATCATTAGCTGCAAGGCATAAGCATTGAAATTAAGAATCAATATTATTTTTGCTGTTTTCTGTATGTTTGCCTCTGCTGTGTTGCCCTTTCTGAGTATTTCTGGACCATCTTTATAAAATCAAATTAAAAGGTTAAAAGGTCCTGAAAGGTTATGGATTTAGATCATTTGTGTTTGTACCACCAGCTCTAAAAACACTACAAGCTCAAGAGAAAGGAGCAGTACAGTCAAATAGAGTATCAGTACAATGAGATCCAGTGAAAAAACAGTGAATAAGGTTTTATATAGAAAAGCTGCAAGTCTGTTATTTTTTGATACGAAAACACAAAACTCTGGCATTTGTGCTGAACTGTTAGACAGCGACATCAGTTCTTTTCGTTTAATGGTTCACATGTTTTACTTACAAGCAAATGATATTCGCTAAGTTTATGCGTTCTGTTTTCTCCACTGTGTGTTGATTCTCACCAAGATGTGCAAACCTGCAGAAAGAAAGAAGGAAACGTAAATTTAAAGAAATTCCCCTCTAAAATAAACCAAAAGGTAAATTGTAACTCCTAACTCTTCAGTATCATATTATTTTCTTTATGAATATCTTTGGATCAATCATCTTCTAATTATTCATCAGGTTGTTCCCCCTACACTGGCAATAATCTGCAAAATCATAAGGGGATTTCTTGTTCTTGCTTATGATTTTTATTATTGATGCACTGATTAGTGGCGCTCTGGCTTTCACTAACATCTTTAGAGCTGTTGCTGCTTCCAGTTTCAATAATGAATGCAATTTTGTTCTTATTATGAGCCACTATGGTGGAGGGATATGAACATCATTCTTCACGACAATTTGGAGGCCAATTCCCTTGCTCCAATTACATCTGTGTCTGCCATCAAAGTCACATGAAACAGAAAACAGAAAGCTCTGAAGGTGTTTGGAATACAAAACAAAGCCTGGGAGGGGAGACCATAGCGATATGTGTCAGAAAGGAATCAGCCGGCACTAGAGAACAAACAGCGCGCCTACACCACTGGCAGAGAGCATTGGGCAAGTCCACCAAGTCAACTGTGCCGCTCCACCCACAAACACGTTTTCCCCAAACATGTCACACCAGGTAAAGAGAAATAAGCAATATTTGCAACAATGTAACTGTTATATTAAATAATCAAATTTTCTTTGAACATTTTCCTTAAACAGCATAGGTTTTATAATACATCACAAAACAAATTGCGTATACATGATCCCTGACCCAAATAAAACATATGACCTGGATTTAACTACGCGAATAAGTAAGAAACCTCCTACTGGGTAATTACACCGTTGGTGATTATCTGTCAGCAGGCAACCAGTTATTCAACCCCAAATTAAGCAATGAATGGCTTCTAATTTTTTCAAGCGAAAAATACATCTTGTGTTTGGGGAAAAGATGTTGTTTCCAGTCATTTTCATGTATTGAGCAGAGGAACCATCTACAGAGATTTTACGGAAACTACTAAAAGTTAGCTTAAGAATTGTCCTGTGCATTAAAAAGAAAGGACGAAGAGTAGTATGAAAAAAAATCCAGGCTGATCTGATATGTGATCACTTAAACGTTTGATGAACTCAAAACAAAGAAAAACTACAGGAGACCTCAGGGCTGTTAGTACTGAAAGTATACTTCACTTAAAGGTCGACTATCACAATTAAAAATAATCGGCCCATTGGTTAACTTCCAAACTGTTCAGTGTCTTCCAAGGACAAAAGAAGGATGTGTCTGAAAAAGACATTATTAAAGTTATCATCAAATTTTCATTTAGTTTCTGAGGAAGAAATAGTTAAGTTCAATTTCGAAGCCTGTGGGGATTTATTTGTCAACACTGCTGGGTGCAATCTGGGACAAGAAATAAGATGCAACAGAAGAGAAACAGACAGAGTGAATGAGGGGACAAAGGTGGACAAAGAACAGTCAGGTCAAGAGTGTGATGCACAGAACAGGGCAAATATGACTATGTCCATTTATCAAAATTTATTATTTTGCCCTGAGGGAGCGACTGAAACAGACTCCTTGTTTCATCTTTCGCTGACGTGGGGACATATGAATGGAAATAAAACCTTTAGAAAATCATAACACTTCTATTCAGACATAAATTAGGTATTTAGGTCAGATAGGAAAGCAGTTATTTCAATGGTCAGTTGTCAGGTCAGAGAACTTGTTGCCTAAGCACAGCACAGAAATTACTGCCGTGAGAATAGATCGTGTGGTGAGATTCTGCTGTTTGCAGTTGCAGTGGTGGTGGGACACGATGCATATAAAAAAAGAATGAATGGCCAAAATGATTTTTTGCGGTCGTAATCTGGTGTAAAGGGGTTTTCTGGTTGTTAAGCTTCTCCAGCTGTGTTTTGAAATAATCAGTAAAACATGATGTAGATGAGGACAAGAGAGAAGCAGACAAAAAAAAAAAATAAAAAAAAATAGCTGAACACTGGGCATCAAGGAACATATTTTTTTTGACAATTATAAGGTTGAATTGCACTGAATTTTGTTTACCCACCCATAAAATTAGCATCCATTTTTTGCTCCATGGTCCTGTTAAAATTCAGGCCAGTGTAGCCTTTTTAATCAACTCCAAGCTACGTTTTTTTTTTTTAAACCACATTTAGACAGATAGAGATAGTTTTCTTTCCATTTCCACTTTTTAGATGGACGGCAGCACCTTGTTTTATCCCATTTAATAAAGAAAAAAAATCTGTTCAGAGGAAAATAAAAGCATCCGACAACAGAATTTTGCAAAAACTAATGAACCACTTTATTAAATAATAATAAATCTGTCTTTGATGTGGACAATTTGCAAAATGTGGTGTCCACAAATGCAATCTATAGCAGTAACCTTTACCTTTCATAAATGAGCAAATCCTCCTCTGCGGGACACTCTGCAAGAATCCGACCATAAGGCTCCTTCATCGCTTGTTGTGGCTGGACCTCCTGCAGAGGTAAGACAAATAATCACAAATTAATGTGAGCAGCACAGAAATAGATACATGTGTTGAAATATTACTGACGCGTTAACATCAATGTTACCAAAGAGGTACAAAGAAGACCAGGTCAGGATGCTCTTCTCAGAACATAAACCCATTCAGACAAGGTCATCAAGTTCAGATGCTCCTCTGCAACTTCTTCAGCAATTACGGCCACCCAAGGAGTTTAATATATGCAGTTTTGACAGTAATTTAGTGGTGTCTGATGATGCAGTTTTAGGTTTCTTCATGTTTGTGTCCTGTGGCCTCCTGGGGTTCTTTCAAATGGTGCCCAGTTCGTAGAAACACAAAATATCCATAGAATTATGACCACTTGTCTAATTTTTTGCAAGAATTCATTTTTGCCAACTAAAAGGAATGACGCACCAGAATATAAACTCTACTAGACCTCTAAAGTTATGTTATGGCACCTGAAAAAAGGTTCTAGGGGGCTGTTTTATCCATCTTTAAGACTACGGAAACTTGTTTTAGGATCTGTAATGTGCATATATGTGACAAAAAACCATATTCAGAAATATATCACTTAATTTTTTTCTGAACTGGCGGTGATTTATAGGCCTTCGTTTCAAACTGAAAGAAGCCTCTAAAGAAACAACAGATGGCTTGTTATGTAACAGCACATAGAGCAGCAACCAAGGCCAATGTCCCTCTTTGTATTGCAGCAATAGTTCCAGCACTATGCTTTCGAGCTTATTGTTTTTGTATTAATGTGAGTTGCACAGACATGCAAATGAGTTACACAGATAGGGGACCATGAACAAGAATTAGCTGCTCTGAACACAAAAAACATATCAGCACCAAAACAAAGATCCACAGATCCTGTCCAAAGCAGACAGAGACAAGAGTAGGACATTTAGGACAAGCACTACAGGGGCAAACATGAACTTACTCATACATCCCATAGTATGACAGAAAAAATAAGCATGTGTAGTTTAACAGCAAATGCGGTAATGATCTAATGTTTAAATATTTCAGCATTTTCGTGTGTTGTGCTGGCACCAAATCCATTCACAGAGTCTGCCTGCAGGCAGCAACACACATAATGTGTGCCTGACACGTGAGCTCCATGTCCAGCACCAAATGCATTTATTCATGACTGGATCATCGCTCAAGGTCCTGACAAGACAGAAAACTGAAGAACAATACATCATGACTCATGAAAAAGAAATAAATGGATGGAGAGAATAGAGGCAGGCATTTTTTCTAATCACAGTCATACTTGTTGAGATTTTGAAAAGCAGATTTTTTCTGATCCGAAAATGTGAATTTTAAGGTTTTAATCGACATTGTGTCAACAAAACCCCCCCAAAAAAAACAAAAAAAAAGGAAAAAAAGCTTTTCTTTTGCTTAAAATCTCTCAACCACCTTGTGTGTAAACTCTCACTTCAAATGCCAACTATTCAGCAACTGAAGTGACAGTTTGAACTCCTTTTAAATACACAAGGGAGTGACCTTATTTAAACCTCTTAGCAAGGTTTTTAAGTAGTTTTTATTGTTTTGTTTTTGTTTTTTTTATCTCAGTTGAATTCATTTCTGTTGTTAGAATTCATAGTATATATCTTTGTGTACAAACGTCTTCTACAAGCCTTCATAGGATGTCACAAGGGTGTCCCATGTTTACTGATACACATACACTGTTTATAAAGGAGCTATCTTTTTCTCACTGTATAATATTAAATTACAATAGACATTAGCTGTCTTGAGTTAGTTGGGTTTACCAAATAATTTCCATTTGGTAAATGCCAAAATAATGAGATAATTAATTAATTGGACTTTCTTATTCTTAGAGACTATCTTATGCTAATTATGCATGTACACTTTTGACTTTACAAAAAGCAATTAAGATGAAAGTTTTGTGTGTTTTTATACAATGTATGTAAGCAATTGGTTTCAACTCTATTTTATTAATTACATTACTATAAGTGTAGCTTTAATATTTTCCCCATTATTTTTACATAAAGCTATTACATGCCAGCCCATTCCTAGAGATAGATTCAGAAAAAAAATCTTGACCACTGTGTTCTTGATCCTTTTTATATTGGTAAAATAGATGATAGGATTTTTTGATGAAATTTAAGGCAACCTGAAAAGAATTCACATAACTTTTAGTAATGAGCTAAAATAAAAAAAGTGCATGAAATGACAAAGCAGGAGGCTTGTTAATTAACTACAAAAACAACTGAAATAAAATACTTTTCTTTCATTTATTAGCTGATTCAAGTTAATATGAGCACTCTGGAGAACAATCAGTGTTTCTTGGGAATAAATAAACTTAGAATCCTTTTTCTTTGAAATTTCCTGTCGCCTTTCATGACACAAAATTCAAGAATGAGTTAACGAATCTTTTCATTGTTCTCAAGGAACTCTTTACTTGACTCAAATAAAAATAAGTATTTTTGATCCGTGGAACTTTATGAATAGCTCAAGTAAATGTTGCTCACTATTTAGTCCTCATTTTTAACATGCCGTTAATAAAATGCAACAATTTTTTTTTCTATTTTTTATTTATCTTTTTACCACTGTACTTAAGAGATGCTTATCTAATTTTCAAACAAAACCTAACTTTTTGATGACTGAAACTAATTGAATCTAAATCTGGCAGGTGGTATTTTGGGCTCAGTTGTACTTTTAAATATGCCAAAGAATAAAGCCATATAATAAAGCCAAATAATGTCTGTCACAGGAATTATATATATTTAAGAGGTGAGTTCATAAAAGTTCATTTTCCCATGGCACTCAGGATGGCCAAAGAATAAAGCTTTAATGTAAGAAATTAGTTGATGGTGACATGAAATTGGAGCAGGACTAGTTTCATAAGACAGAAAGACTATTTACAAGTAGGGGCAGAGATCTCCTACTCTGTATACAACAGAACCAGACGGTGTACGTCTGACACAACAAAATTCTTCAACAGCGGAGCCCAGCTGTTGAGTCACCAGCCAAGAAAGCACTTCAGACTGTGGGAACAATCACCTCATCTCAAAAACTGACTCACAGCTTCATTACCTGTAAATGAGGACAGGAGGATAGATTGTGAGCTGATGTCATAAAAACCATGAAGAAGATTGAATTTGTTTATATTTTGCTCTTGAAATATATGTCTAATGCATTTCTTATGAATAGAGCTCTTGGAGAATGTTGTTCCCATGGTACATTTGATCCATTTTGTAGACACAGTGACATTGTACCTGTACTAGATGTTCCTGCAGAAATACAGAATCTGGGTCAATGGGAGGATGGAAACGAGCGAACAGTCCACATGGGGAGCAAACCGGATACAAATATATACGGGGCAGATTCACAGACACATGCCTTCTGCAAACAGCCAACATATGGTAACCTATATACACCTAGGTGTTGGTTCAGAAAGCGTTTATGGGAAACGGTATTCAAATGATGCGCACAGTGAAATTGTCCAATCTCAATCTGATTTCCATTAAGTACGTCTGCAGTAGTTAAACTACCTAAAAGGAAAAGAATTACACTTGTAGAAAACAGAATCAAAGCATTGGCAAAATAAATCTAAAAAATGTTAGATTTATTGTGCCAGTAATAGTAAGTACCAGTGCCAGTTGGTAGTAATCCTGCGAATTAGGATTACTACCAACTCTAACCTACTTTGACATTATTTTAGGAGCCAAAGCACAGATCATAATCAAGCTAAGAAATCAACCGAGGGAGTGAAGTGAAGCCCAGAAAAGCAGACACCTGCATGTGACTCTCGCCTGATATACTAAAAGCAGACAAATCCCACTGCACATGCCCTACATGCTTCAGACTCCATAAAGACAATTTGACTTAAAGGAGAAAACAGATGGAACTGTGACACACTCCCTCTGAGAGGAATTAGGTGCTGAAAAAATACTTCAAACAACAGTTTCTTCACAATAATTCCTATTAAATTAATCATGAAATTCCTAATAAATACTTTTAGCTACAAATTAATTTGGTATTGTAAAATAACATATACTTTTGTTTTAAGTCCTCTATAGTGTTTGTTCATAAATACAAAAATAACAATGCATCTGATGTGAGACCTTAAGACTTACTGAAAAGTAAATGATTGATCTAGACTTTTGATTCCATCAGTTAAGCTGTTTCCAGTGCAGTTTCCAGAGGTCTGCTGGGACTCATTAACACACCAACTTTGAAGGACAGTAATCAATGACATTTAGTGTAGCTGGTCCAATCAAACTTATCAGAAAAAGAATAAAAGAACAAAAGTTGTGACCATGACAGTAATTGATAGGTGTAATTTGAATGATCCTGCAAAAGAAAACTCCAATTGATGTGTGGATGTTACACACAAAATCACACGCCAGCACATAAACGACTTAAAAGTGCTAGAAGAGATCTTCACTTTCATTACCTCTGCAATTTTGTAGGCCATAAACAATACAATTAACTAGTTTGGTGTGTCATCAACATTCCAAATATAGTGCCTTAAAAAATGCTTACGGTGCTTGAATTTATTTTATGTATCTTTAAAAGCACCATGTGTGTCATTTTAGACTGTCTCATACTGGTAATGCTATTATCCAAGGCTTCTTATAACCCCAAACTGATGTTGAAACATCAGCCAAACAACACTGCTATTGACATTTTACGGTAGGAGAGAGAGAATTATATTAATTGGGAATCTTCACTTATTTTGGGGTGAAAATTGACATTAACTTCACCTTATTGACCTTCATGCTGTTTGGTAGAGTGTGACTAGGCTGATATTTACAGATCAGTTTGATGTGAACCAAAGGGAATAATTTTCTTGTGAGACTTAAATTCAAGTGAAAAGACGGAAGTAAGGAGAGGTAAGGTACTCACTTTGAAAGGCAAAATGCCATTAAGGCCTAAAATACAAGCAGTTACCATTGCATTTATTTCCCTTAGGCCTTTAGGAGCAATTATTTATATTTGGATTGCCACACGGAAGGAAGCAATTCTCTCTTCATCATAAAAAAAAAAAAAAAGTCACAACAGTTATAAAACTATTCAGTAGGTAGGAGATGTGATTTGGGCCTCATTTAGCAGATAATACATCAGATCTCAGAGGAAGTCACATTTGATTGCAGTAATATTTCCCATTGACTTATTTTGTCAGTATGTGGCTTTTTTCTTGCCTCTTGTATGCGACCGCTCTCTCCAGACTCTGTCAGCAGCTTGATTGGGGTAGAGCGCTGTGAAACAGACCCTTCATCGTCCCGATCCTCCTCCGAGTCGTCCTCAGACGTACTCGAGATGACCTCCTCACTGGGGGGAGGAGGCGCACTGGCTGCCGTCTTCCTTTGGAGAATGGTTTCCTCCTTACTGCTCTTGCTGTTCAACAAGGAAACACATTATTACCAACTCTTATATGAACCTTAATTTAGGTGTAAATCAATGTCTCAAATACCGACAGGCACTAGAGCTCGACAAAGATGCCATGATGAGATATTCTTATTGTGCAGAAGTAATCTACTGAAGTATTTTCTCACTTTGTACAGAAGAGACATTTAGACAAATTCAAACAATCTCTCCCAATTTTAAGTCCTAGTTAACCAACTAAAAAATGCCTGCTTCCATTATACTTTAAGTTGAGGTTGTAACTTGTAACTCACTTCATTAAAATAAATAAATAAATAGCAAAAAATGGCAGACTAATAACAGCAGTAATTCGCAAACGTCTGGCTGAATGTGACCCTGCTGATGCTACTTCTCAGTCCAACGCTCCTACAAACAGTTGTAAACTGCATCATGGAGAAGAATTGTTTTGATTTCGTGCTGAAAGGGGGATTGTCAGAAAGGGCAAGAGCTTCTAGGAAAAAAAAAGTCTAATTTCAATGCATCTGATAGGACAATGATGAAAGTTATTTTTTGATATGTAATAAATGTTCTTATTTGTTCTTATGTGCCTGGAAAAAAATAGCACCCCCTTTTAAAACCATGATTTTGAGTTTAAGAATACTGTGCTCCAACTAGAGTACTAACAGCATATTGTTCCATTTTAAGGAGAAAAGACCCTGCAAAATTAATCATTCTCCATTAGTATTTCCTCAAATTTTAATGTATTTTGGGGGTAAATACATCGAAGGCATGTAGCATGGAGAGGGAAGTATAGATGCGTCTCATTGTAGCTTTGACTATAGATGTAGAGTTGTCATTTTCAGGTTACTGCGGGTGGCCATTGAGTGACGCCGACCCCGATATGCGTCACCGAGAGGATAGTGTGTTCAAGTTGACATGTAGTGCCATTTTGTCCCCACACACAGGGTTCTCTGGGCTTAAAGTTCAGCGTTGGTATTGTTTTGTTTTGTTTTTTTAGAAAAGCACCTGCATGACGTGTGACAATTTCATATGGGACCTATTATCATTAACTCTCAACAATGGCTTTCATTTTCCCACTATTTTATAAAGCTCAGATGAAAGAGCTATAAGATTGATTTCCAGTTTCCTTAATTCCTGTTCTGTCAATAGATTATTCCACATGAGCTGTCAAGCTCTACTGCTCCTCCAAAGTTACCAAAAGGTTATTAAAAACAGCTGTTTGTACAGAGATTAAATTACACACACAGGTCACCACTTATCTCAATCACTTCATAATATTTTGTTTTGAGGTCAAACTATGACTCAGCACAGAACATTTGACAGCCCATAAATGTATACTTACAGTAATGTTGCGCTGAACTAACGCGGAGATGACCGTAAAAGCTGTAAGCATTATTCTTTTTCTTAGTAATGTTTGTCTGTTTAAGCTTTTGATATCAGAAATGCATGCATTCACAAACAGAGCTCATCAATGTGTCCGCTCAACAAAAACACGGGAAAGGACAGACCGTATTTTCTGGTAACCTGAGAATATGATGACTAATGGAAGCTGTGTGTTTGTGCGGGTGTGTGTGTGTGTTGGAGTGTTTGTGGGTAAGGGCATGGTGACATAGGATTCACCTTACAAAAAAACAAAACAATAACATCATCCCCAGTGTGCTAAAATTAACATAGTTAAAGAAGGATTCACCCCAGCACTGATTTTCCAGTTTCCTCTGGCTTGCGGACTGTGAATGGACTTGGATCCACTCCCACGGATTTTGGCATAAATTCCCTTTATGAACAAATAAGAAAACATAATCAGTCAATGTCCTTTTCTATCTCGGTAATAAATTCATCAAAAATTTGAAATCGGTTCATTTGCAATTTCTACATCAACAAATGAGTAAGCTCAATACGGTACAATCGATTTCACTTCCAAAATCTTCAATGTTTTAGTGTTTGTACTCATGTACCTTGCAGAGTTGGTCATCGCAATGCAGAAAGTGTCATCAAAGGAAGTGAGCTCATAAGGTTTGAAGAACTCTGTGTAGATATCAACACTTTCATCAAACTGGTTCATCCTCCTTACTTTGACGGTCTTCATTGTGTTCTCACAAGCAACTGCACACACAAAAAACCCCACATACATTAACAACCGGACACAAAATGAAAATGACATCAAGAGTTTTTATGTGCCACAATAAAGAGCACTGCAACATTTGAAAACATAATTATGTGAAATGAGGTTAAAACCAGATGGTTTCTTACAGTAAAATTGAATATCATTAATAAGAAAAGCAATGTTGTAAAACGTTTGTCATGTAAACCAAAAAAAATATAAAAAATGGTTCAGCTACAATGAGATACAGTGTCAAAGTTAACAATACCAGACATTTGCCACTTCGATCATAAATTAACAAATAAGGATGTTTTTGTCATTTTTCAGATCATAAAACAGATCTTAAAATAGCAAAAGAAAGAATACAAGCAATGTTCACAATATTATTTTTAATAAGGAGAATTAAAAATCAATAGAAAAAGTGAAATAGTAATTGTCCTTTAAATCTAATAACCGGGTGTACCAACCTGACGGCAACAACTGCCATCAACCAACAGGGAAAGAGTTTTTTGCATAAGAAAATTATGTCCCAATATTATCTTTTAATTCAGTCAACTAGAAAGGTTTTTAAGCACTAAAACATGCTTCAGGTCATTTCACAGCATGCTACAGGTCTTTTCACAGCATGTTTTTAGAGTTTTTAAAAACCACACTTTTATTATATGCTTGGCTTTACCAAAGGATCTCAGCATGACATGCAGCCCGCTACGGCTTCTTTCTTTCTTTCTCTCTCTCTTTTTTTTATTACAAATCTCGCATCGGTTTGTTGACGTAGGATTTTGTTGAGTAGGCTTACATGCCGTTTTAAAGTAAAAAGAAAAACTGAAAGAGCTGAAAGAAATAAAACAAACAAACCATATATTCAAATTCAGGTTATACAGTCTAAAAAGGTACAACTTGTAGTTCTTTTTTTTTTCTGTTTTTTTTTTTTTTGCTTTAAACGCGACAAGAAAGGGTGATTTAGATTTGCAGAGGTTTTCAGAGGGCACATTTCCTAGAAACACAAATCCAATTCTAATTCCAGCAAATTATTTGGCTTTTTTGTTTCTGACATTTTTGTGCCGTTTGGAAATAACGTGGAGCCTAGTAAGCAGAGAGAGCAGTTGAATGCACAGACACGGTTACCTTCATCATAAGGTACAGGCAGGTAGGACAGGACTCCCTCTGACCACCAAAATGTGTAGCTGGAAACAAGTTTGACAAAAAACATTTATTAATCTCCTCTGAGAACCACTGATGTGTTCTCTTTTTATCTGCACTCATCTGAGGCTTTACTTAACCCAGATTTAGAAAGTGGCTTGTCATGACCGCCTACTATAGTTCTGAATACACCCGACTCCTATTCAGCATTATGAAAGAAGAAATGCATTCACTGCGATTTTACTATGTGATTTGCCCCTTATGCTAGCAAAAGAGAAACTAGATAATAAACTGATTACAGCTGCAGTCATGCTAATTTCTTGGAATAATGAGTCTGGTTTCTGGGACTATTGTTGCCACAGAAGCTACTGGTCCGAGAAAGAAAATTAGGTCCACTTTTGTGTAAGCATGAAAACAACAAGAAAGCATAGAACATGAATACACACACATGTAGCAAGTGATACTGGGTCAAAACCTCAAAAATAATATTATTTACACTGCACAAGGTTAAGCACAAAATTATTTATACCCCAGGTAAATTTACTTTTATTATTATGTTTAATTTAAACAAGAAATGTGTTTCTTATTCCTTTCTTAATAAGATGCTCTTTCAAATGACGCCATTATCATGTTTGATGCCTTTACGCATTGAGTTGTTGTCAAGAGACTCTCTCTGTGTTAACTAGCAATTCCCAGTATTTTACACCATAAGATTGATGTCTGTTTGTGTAACATGAAGAGGGAATTATACTTATAAGCATAAAGTCGTTTCCTTACCTTCGTCTGTTGTTTTGAAGGGCCATGGTGCTCTTCTGATGAAGATAAAAGTCAGTGGGAAGCTCCCACAGATGTGCCTTACCCTCTGACGGCTGGTAAACCTGAAGGAACAAGTTGATGGCGTCTTGTCTGTCTGCATCTGAAGGATCCAAACACAACCATTAGTCACACAAGATTGGAAAATATAAACAAGTGATAATAGAGATATATTTTACTGCCTAGAAATACAAATGTTTTCCATTCTTTATATATATATTTTAAAAAATGCTTAAATCAAATTGTAAATCTCCAGTGGTTTTCCAGACAGCATTAAATCTATGATAGTAGATGCTTTCTTTTTATCTTGGTATAAAAAAGATGTAAGACAGTTTTCTCTCTATTAAAGATCATATCTATGAACAGAAAAGTCTTAATGAACATTTTCTTTTCCCAATAAAGCCGTCTGGCTTACCAATCAAACAACAATAAGTCAATCTCCTAAAAACCTTACCAAAAAAAAAAAAAAAATTGCAGCAGTTTGATTTCTGGCTGTACAGCTGCAACATAATCCCAGTAAATGTTTGTATGCTCAGCCTGAGGCACATGTTCCGCATGTTGCCCAGTCTGGTGACAGTTATTCCACCTTTCAATTGTGAAGTCACGTGCATAATGGTCCAGCAGTCAGTGGATAATTATAATAATAATTTCAGGCCCATTAAAGCATGCCAAACAGCCTTTTTTTTTTTCCTATCAGGCAGTGATAATACTTGGGTTACTGGTGAATCACTGATGTGCACAGGAAGGTCTGGCTCACGTGTTCAAATTCAACCCAAAGGTTTTTTGTTAGGGTGAGACCTGGACTCTGCAAGTCAATCAATTTCTTCTGCAACTAACTCGGCCATCTATGCCTTTACGGCTTATGAGCAGTCATGATTGAGGGAGTCCTTGACAAACCATTCACACAAAGTTTACAGAAGAAATTTCTCCACTTTTTCACATGGTAGAGAGATAAACTGTACCAGCTAATGTAAAAGTATGAGCTCACATAGTGTGTATATATATATATATATATATATATATATATATATATATATATATATATATAGAAACACTTGAAAAAGTTGCTAATTTATTTTTTTTACCATCTGTACTGTCTTTGCCAACATTTTACCAGCAACAACCACAAAAGCAGGTGAACAGTAATTGGACTTAGAGAGTGAAAGAAATAATTTTCCCCTTTCAAAATTAGAAATGGATCAAGTGGCAACATTTTTGGCAAAGGGCCTTGAATCGTGATGTGTTTTTAATAGTCACTGAGCAACAGAGAGGCACGATTTCAACTCTATTTAGAAAGCTCATAGTGGCAATTAGTTTGATGAGATGTAATTGGTCTCCAAGCCAAGTAAAAAATAAAGGGCATCACGCTTACGTAGTAATTTAATGTTTTCCTTTTAGAAGACAGGCTTAGAGAAGACACCAGGTAGTGAGTGGGAACAGCAAGGCATTTTTCAGTTTATTATCTACATTTAACTTTATTAAGTTTCTCTGTGATCTTTGTCAGCTTCTTCCTAGAATTGATGAAATCAGTACTTTAAATAAATGGGACACTTTCTGTGATGTTGTTTCAGTGCACCCAGTACATAAGTTAAGTCCAGGGTTCCCACAGGTATTTAGAAAAAGAATTCCATGACTTTTTCATGACTTTCCATGACCTTCGGTATAATTTTCCATGCCCGGCGTACAGCAAATTCATAAAGAAAAGTGGATGACTGAAAGACGGAACACCGCCAAGTTGAACCTTGCAAACATGTAGAAGTGCAGGCGGAGAGGGTGGAAATATAAATGATAAAAAATTTTAAATGAAGTCCACACAGACGGGCATGAATTAAAAAGTGTCAATATATTGACTGAGGAATCATATGATGATAATGTCATAAACAAAAACATATTAGCCGTAATGCAAACACAATATTGTGGGCCCCTGGGCTTGAGCCAATGTGCGGGCCCTGTACAATCAGCCACTGTCTCCCATTGCTCTGCCATCACAGAGGGCTAACGGACAGTCTCGGACATTTCACTCTGACAAAAGTAACCGACCCATCAGCTGGCCTAGATTTGAAAAATATCCGTCTGACCTGAATAAAAGCCAAGACACAAATAGGAAGTTGACTAAGCAGGTAAATTAGAGAAGCTGTAATTGTCTGCCATTATACCCGAACGTCCTAAAATTGGTTGAGTCACTCTAGGGTGTCATGAAAATTGTCAAGTCAGATAACTGTTTTCTTGTAGCCAACATGTAACGACAAACTGGGGTGTGATTTATATTAGCACGAGTCACAAGTGAGAGCATCATTTTGTTATGAGAGAGAAAAACTCATAGGCTTTCACATCTTGGCTAGAAACTTGTTCTAATTTAAACAAAGTGTGACGAATGAAATATTTTTCTAGCTGTAATTAAGAAAATTATTTTTAAAAACTGTTAAAAACTGTGCATAGCTGCATGTGTCAATGCCATACATACCCGAGAAAGCATTGCTGTAGTACCGTGACAACGTCTGCATGATGTCTTTGGAGTGCTGAGTCCACGGTGCAATTTTGCGGTAGGTTTTCACCCTGTGGACCAGCTGAGAGCCGCCATACTGCAGAGATAAAGTATCTCCATGATCCTCGTACAGCTCCTCAAATAGCCTGAATTAAGAAGGTGACAAATAAAAGAAAGTTAATTTCTGTGACTGGTCAGATAAAAATATTATACATGACAACAAGTTTATTATTATTACTATTATTATTATTGTTTTATTTTGCTAAACAGATGTCAAATGATGAGATTCTGAAACTTTTACTGAAGTAAAACATACAATCATGGTAAAATGTGAAAGAATTAAGCTAGCTTTACCTGACACAGTCTGTATCAAACTGTAACTTGGGCTTATCAATCATTCCCAGTGCATACAGTTGATAAGCCAGTGCACATTTTCCCACCATAAACTGGGCTGTATTGGTTCGGTCCAAACAATCCACACAGTTGGTTCTCAACACACCAGTCTGCAACAACAAAATCTTCATTAACCTACAAGAGGTTTATTTATTCCAAAGACCAAAAAGAAAATAAATTTGAGCAGAACTGTTGGTAATATTTAAAATTCAAAAGTAACTGAGTTATTATGTAATTTTGTTACCAAAGTCTTAAATATTAAGAGGCAATACTCTCTGCGAGCTGCTTTCAGACCAGTTTTATACTCTTTTAAACTATAACGTAGCAATAATGTTTTTTTCTGCTTTCTTTTAGTAATTTTAAAGTTCATCCTCCCAGTTCAAGCCTATAAGACAGATGGTTTAATTAGCCAATGACCTTCAGCGTGAAAAATCCAATCTTGCAAATTATTTTCAATAACAATTATTTTATTTTATTTATTTTACTTTCCTTTCAGTTTTGTTGTAGCTCTATGAAACAAGAAACTTTTTCCATTCTTATTATTATACTTTGTTATACTTTTTAATTTATGAATATTTATGAAGCTATTCAGATTCGGGTTTTAAGATATGCTTAAAACAAAATTCATACTTGTAAATGAACAAAACAGTAGCAGTAGTAAAAAATGTTCATCACATGTCTTAAGGTCACATTTAAAGAAATATTTGCTAGACAAAGTTCTTTTTACCATTTACAAAGTTACACCAAAACTACCAGTATGTGATGTACCTGTAGTCGTCCAGTGGATGTAACAGATCCACCTACATCTCGCCACCTGAAATTGGAAAAAAATAAAAAAAAATCAATAGGTAAAAATTCAAATTCAAAAATACTTTACTGATCCCAAGGGAAGATTAAATAAAATCAGAGGAAAGTTTTATTAATATTCAATATTTTAAATGCTGTAATTTCCAGACTATTAGCCACTACCTTTTAAACATGCTTTGAACACTGCCAATATATATGACCAATATATAGATTTTTACCAAGAGGTTTTGAAAGGCTGGACTGCTGCATGATGAAGAGCACAAACTAAAGTAAATTTTCCAAAATGTTACTCAATTAAAAATACCAGAATAAAAGCAATTGCTAACTACCCACCTTTCAAAGGCCTTAAAATATTTGAATGTATATATTTTCTTAGGTTAAATACGATCATTCAATATCTGCTTTTTCAAAGAGGCACTTTAAAATGAATGGGTACCTCCGGCTGTTTATATTAAGATTTAAGACAACCACAACAAAAAATTAAGAAGTGTTGTAATACAAAATGTACCTCGTCACTGCAGGAACTCAATGACTTCATTCAGATTGAGACAGAATTGCCTAAAGCGGTTGGTAATATATCCCAGAACAAAACAAAACCAGGGTGTCTAAAAAACCAAAATTCAGACATGAACCGTCCCCCATGTGTCAGATGAAGACTACAGGTGCCATCATAAGTCGTTCATCCACTGCTATGAGTGTGTACAAAGGAATCGTGGTTGTGCGTGCATGCATTTGTATAAAATAAAGCAAGTGAGCAAGCATTGTGTAATGCAATAGAGTAATAAATATTGGCCAGGGTATGGCTGCTGGGTTACATAACAGGGCGGTAATAGCGGCTGAAAGCGATTAAAATATGCAGACGGTGAAGAAACCAGTCTCTCAGAGGAGAGACGGCAATCTACTTGGCTTATTAGCGAAAGTTTCCTTGCATTAGACCCGCCATCAGGCATCATTTCCATTATGAATTAATATCTTTCAAATCCAAGCAATACTAATACACTTGACCCTGCAAAAAGAAGAAAAGATTGATCACATTCGCAAAGACTTTTGAAAGTAAAATATTCCTGACAAAGCTTTGCAGTTTGTTTAGTCTGGATATGTCGATTACAACTATGTATGTTTTACATTTGCTTTCACTGAAAGAAAATAAAAATCAGCAGAAAGTGTGAAAACAAAGATTCACCTGTCATCTGGTCTCAGGGTGTGGCAGTAGAAGTCAGAGCGATTGATGAAGAAACCTGTTCGCTTCACCACATTTTCTGCTATCATGCTCAAACGGTCTAAAACGTTGCACAATTTGCTGGAAGATAGAAAAGATTTTGACCGTTATATGACCATATCCGTAAACAGGTGGTAAGATGTTCCTAGATTTTCAAATGATACATTTTCATATAAGGATATCTTATTAACTGAATTATTTTCAATGTAAATTAAAAAAAATGTTGATAAATTTCTTCTGAAAAAGGTTTTATTTCAGAGTTTTATTGAAAAGTATCTACTTTGTTGCTTTGGGTTTCTTTTTCACACTCTACCTTCACCACTTGAACAAACACAAAAGTTGCAACATTTTTCTCAAAAAAGGAAACTCCCTTTACTTCCCCTTATGTTTAGCAAAAAAAAAAAAAAGAAAAAAAACTGACTAATGGCCACTTAAACTTGTGTTACCTGTGTACAGGTACAAGATGTCATGTGTGATGCCTGGCAAAACCTGTCACAGCCGTTTGGTGCTGAAAGCTGTTCCTGGCAGGTACATTCAAGTGTGAGAATCACCACAAACTGCCAGCCAGAAAAGTCAGGGATTCTTAACGTTTATTTTGTTTTTGTTTTGTTTAATAAAAAAACAAGTCAAGGGAAGCAAGTCTATCTTGACAACTGGGCTTGTCTACATTTAAATGATGTGGAAATGTATAGGTTAAATACTCTGGTCTAATTTGGTGATTTTTTTTGAGGCAACTGTTGACTTGTCATTTGATATTGCTATTTTCCAAACACACACTCCAGTTCGTCTATATTTGGCAAAGGATGCTCTTTCATTCATGCTTCACTTTATCTACTGAAGGCATTTCACTATGCATTTAAATTGAAAATCTGTTCTTTCTTGTTTATCTGTATTTGATGCTCTTTATTCACATTTAGCCTTTTGATAAAGATGCACAAGATTGAGTTATTGAAAAGGGCACGTCTTGTCTAGCTTAGTCCAAAATGGGAATTTTCATTTTTAATAAATGGATTATAACCAAAGGGCCTAATAATAAAGTCAGGAGCTGAAGATGAAGTTCGACAGAGCACTGAGATGGTGATAGATTTATAAATCTAGGTCATTTAAATCCAACATTTATTTGTATAAAACTAATTTCAAATAACCTGGACTTCTTCAGCAGATTATTTGGTTATTATACATATATTTTTCCCCATGTATCTAAGTTAAGTATGACCAACTCAATCAAAGTGTTTGTTATTGTTTCAACAGAAATATTCTAACAACACATTAATGCAACCTTTGAATGATTGTACTATTAATTGTGTAACTTACCATACATTCTTTACTTTTTCATTTAATCTGCAGTTTATAAGCTAATACAAGCACCCCGGCAGTTTCTATTTGTCTATAACTTTGCTGGAGATGCTCGGTGACTTTCCCCACTGAGGGACAACTGTATGGTACGGATTCTTTTACATTCTTAAAATTAATTACCTTTTGGTGTAGCGGGCCATGTCCCAGGCAATGTAGTCAATGCGATGGTCTGGAGGGAGGAACTGATTGAGGTTGATCACAGCTGGGTAGAGTTCTTCACTGAGAATTTTTTCATGTTTCCTCTTTTCACGTTTCTGTAGAATCCAAAAAAGATGTACACCAGGTTACATCATTAACAGATATCATCACCAGACAGCTAAAATAGGACTGAGAAGTGAATTTATGGCGAGTGCCCAAGTAAACTAGATGGAAATGGCATCAGGCAGCTTTTTAATCTATCAACCAACTACATCTCCTTGATGCAGTTTTTTGATATATCAGATAAAAGCTAAAAACACATATCTTGATGCAAAAAAAGATCTAACCTTATTATGTTAGAATTTTATATTTCCTTTAAGGAGCCTTTACTCCAACATTTTTAAAATGTTTGGTCATAATGACCATTGCTAGGTTTGGAGGGAAAAAAAGGGTGAAACTTGAAGGGCTAAGAACATTGTCACAACTTATGATGTTGGTAGTTTCATAATTCATTGGTGAACATGTACTTTAAAAAAATAGATGAAATCATATAGGCATTTTGTGCAAATTTTCAATATCTGAAGATATCAACTTGGAATTTAAAACTTCGGCAAAAATATGACTTCCTATTGGCTAATGACCATAAGCATACCACCGAATTAGCCCCAAAGTGGCTTAAGGACAACAAAATCGGTCTGTTGGACAGCTTGTTGAAAAGCCTTGATCTCAGGCCTATTAGGATTTATTGGGAAAGAATGAAAAATGAAAATGAAAATTTAAACACATTGTGTATTTGACCCTTAAAATCTGAATCAGTTATACTAGTAAGGAAGAAAAGGCCAAAATCCCAGCAAATTACTCAATGGAAGGAGAGCAAAGACACTTGATCCAAAAAAAAAAAAATAATGTCAAACTTAATGTATGTAAATTTATAACAGTATGTAAAAATGATCAAATTATTCTAGGATTTGGCTCAGACTGTAGTGCTTTTCTAAAACAAAAAACTTTAACTCTAATTTTATGTAAGATGACAGGAAAAAAAAAAGTTATTTCTCTATTTTTACAGTCTATGTAAACATCTGATTTCAGCCACATGTGCTTCTAGCCTTAAGATAATGACTTATGCCAATAAAAAGGGATGCAGTCAGTCTGTCTCTGTGACTTAGACCATCCATTAAGTTATTTGTGTGCCCCCACACTGTGCCTTTATGACCCTTCACTCTGGGTGATAATTGTCATGGATGCGTCATTAAGCAGGTTCACATCTCCATTCACACCATCTAGCAGCAGCAAAGTAACATGGCAACCAGCGAACTTACCAGAGCATTTCCTATCACTTACTCTGCAGAGCTTGTCAGACACAATCACACATTCTACACTCAAATGAGATACTATAAGTATCCTATATATGTGCGCACACTCACAAAGGCCCCAATGAAGTGTTTACATGTATGAATGGAAAAACATGACTGTCAATGGTTTATGAGGGTGCAGCTTCTGACATCAAACCAGAATCTGTAGCAGTCACACACGCACATGTGTGAACACGAGGAAGCTGGAGATAATGGGAGTAATTATGTCAAATTTTATTCTAAGGCAACAAAAGCATATTTTTCGACACGTTATTTTTTTTCTGTTCCCCTTTTGCCAGTACAGTTGTGCGAGTGAATATTCCAATAATTGTGATCACATTAAAACAATTACCTTATTATCTTATCTAAAAATATTTTTTTTGCACACATTTGACATTTTAAAACATTTTATTCCAATTTGATTATAGTAAAAGTCATTCACATGCTTGGCCATGTGCTTCTTTACTCCTCCTCTAAAACATATCTTAGACTTGACAGGATACCTGCTGACCTAAGCGTCTCCACTGAGGGGGGTCGGCTGTCGAGGCTTTATGCTTAATTTCCTTTTTTTTCCCCCCTCTATCTGTCTCTCTGGGATAAGTGAGGGAGTGTACAGTGAAAGAAGGGGGCAAATCCCTCTTCTATTCCCTATGGTCTGCAGATTTCACATGGCTGTTGCTTGTGCGGACATTGGTGGTCTGCGATTGGTCCCTCATGTCGCAGCTCCCCTTGTGAGTGACAACGTGAGCTGGAAATCCAAGCTATAATTCATATGTCTGAAGCTGTACGATGTGATGGACAGCCAAGTGGAAGTAAAGTGAAATATGCACACTGTTTGCTCCCCTATTAGGGGGGAAGGTTCTAGCAGTGATCCCTACTTTAAAACTAAGAGCAGTTTAAATACTGATATTACCACTGCCCTGGGTAGGATTTCAACAGCTGGTGATCTCACACCACTGAGAAAGTCTTTTATGACCATAATAGCTCACAGCTAATGAACAGAAATCAATTGAATGCCGCAGAAATTACACATTCCACCTTGCCCTATTACACCGGTCAAGTGACACCACAGGCAGATAAAAAGATAAATACTTAAAGAATGCAGAATATTTCCTGTCTGCTTCCTAAATAATCCACAGAGTAAAATGCCAGTTTTCTAAATAACAAAGGGAGGGATTTTATTTTTGTTTTACAATGAGCAGATATATTTGAGAAATCAAAGTGGTAAAAAGTTTTATGATCAAGTACATCTCACATAAAATTCGCAAGTGGATTAACCTCTGAAAAAAGGTCCAAGCTTAAATCAATCTAGACATGAATCCATACTAATAACACCAGCAAATAAAACTCAGTATGCATGGGAATCAACTCATTTACCATGTATAGTGAATCTGCTTAAAATTGAATGAAAATGATGGAATCATCAAGGTTTCTGTCAGTTAATGTTTTTAAGTATGAATAACTTCTTAATTTATCCTAAACATAGATAGTAAATTAAGTATAACATTAACATTGCTATGCAAGGTCATCCTGCTTTAATCAACATCTGTGAATATAGATTTAAAGCTGTTTTTCTCCATATGTACCTTTAATAAACAGGATGTTTGATAAATCTAAGAAATAATTTTCAGCTTTTCAAGAACTTTGTTGTGTGAATTGTCTTTTATTCAAGGTAGGAAGAGGTAAATGAGAGTTATACTCCAAGTAATAATTTTAAATGCTGTGCAATTATTCTCCAGAGTTTGTCAGATTCTTTGACAGTTTCAGGGCAAACATAACTGTAGGTGTTCAAGTACCTATAATGTGAGTCTAAAGCATAGGTGGGCTTTTCTTTGTGTTCTCTTTGTTCCAAAGGTTTTTGAGAATTTAAAGGTTTGCAAACCTGAACAAATTACACTGTTCATTATACAAAAAAAGGAAGAAAAACCTCATTTTTAAACGGTCCAAAAAGGCAATGCTCTGATAACAAAGTTGTTGACTCAGCTTAAGAATAATACAAGCCGCAAAAGTCCATATCTGTAATTTTATAAAGTGTACTTAATTTTAAAAGGGAAGTATAGACATTTTTGCTAAACCTATATTGTATATTTTCAATCTAAGTCACCAATGAACTACCACACTTTTATTTTGCAAATCTGCATATGTTCTGGCCTTACATAAAGGTGAGGACAATTATTGACTTATTATTTGGCCAATTAATTAGTGGGATACCACCTTAGCTAGGTTTCCCCTTCACATGAGATTTTCGATCTCAGAGGGACATTTCTGTAAATGCTTATCACCTTAACCAGGTTGAGGATGATGATGGGTGATCCAAACCGCTGCAGCATCTGGTCAAAATGCAGGGCAGCTATATTAGCATATGGATCTGCTTGGTCCACTGTAAAAACAGAAAAAAAAAAAAAAAAAAAAAAAGAAAATAGACCAGAATGAGATAGGATACACTACAAGAAAATGCAAAAAATCCTTATCTGATTAAGGTTGTTTTAAAAAGAATTCAACATTATTATCTTGTTCCATATATGGCAATATGTTGTCTAAGTGGGGTGCTAAGGATGTTGGGCATTTAGACATACAATTCTTACAATACTGCCTTTGAAGCATTTGGTTGACAATCATACATATCACCTAAGTCATAAAGAACAATATGCAATAAGACATTTAAAAAAATTCGTCCTGTAACAGATGGCATCACACCTATATAGGAAATGCAACAGTCTAAAATCACGGGGGGTTGAACCATAACTTTGGCAAGATTGCCTCAAAATAACTTTCCCTAAAAGGCTTGAAAGAATTTTGTATGCATTTGCAGGAGAGCCAGTGGTTCACAAAGGCAGAAAACAAATGAAAAAAAAAAAAAAAAAACTTATGGCAACTTTTAGCAGTGAAATCAATCCATGGCCTTTTTTGGAATCTGTGCACGCTTCTTTTCAAGGTTGAAACTTTTAGAGTCTAAAACTTAAGAGTCTGTGATGTCAAACTTCACCACAGGCGCCCCTGCTTCACGTTTTGTGCTGCGTGTCTTCACTTCCATTTACACTTTTCTGTTCATTCTAAGACCTGCAAAACATTACCTGTCCCCATCTGACACACGCTGAGCCGCAGAACTGCTATGTGGCGTGAAAATTAAGTGAGAAAAAAAAGGCATCAAATAGGTCAGACTGCCCTAAGCGCCATTTCATGGAGTTGAATTTAAGTACACCATCTTCCACATTAACTGCCACCCTTGGTAAAGATGTGGAAAATCCTTAGGACAAAAAAAAAAACAACATTTTTCTGCTGCAGCAGTAAACAAAGTGCTTCAATTCTTAAACTGCACTGTGTTTGGATATTATTTTTTCTTAATAAATATCTCCCTATATATATACTATATTTCAAACATATAATAAGAAATATAACCAGAATGTTCGAGGCCTGGATTAGATTTCCAAAAGTCACATAAGGACTAAGTATCTGAGGACCTGGACAATAAGACAAGCCAAGAGGGATTTTGAGAGATACATTGAGCGACCAAAAGTCATCTGAGGATGAAAAAAGGCCCTAGCAGAGGAAAAAGGGATTATCAGTTAATACAGGCATTGTACTAAGGTAAGCCTCAGTGTATTTCTGTTGACACACACACACGGTAAACCATATCAGTCTCTAGTGTCATCAGTCTCACCCGACCACCTCCCATTGGTTGAGGTTATAGAGCTTTTATTCCATTCGTAATGAGACAGATACAAATATGGAAACCCTGAGGGGGTCATCCTGTCCTTATCCATTAATCTTTTTAAATCCTACTTACGTAGGTTTGTATAGGAAACAGAACGGCCTTTGTAAGAAACCAAAGTCTTATTTTAATATAAAACTGTAATTTTCCAAACAGTTTGTTTTAGGTTTTGAGAAGCAAAATGTAATTCACATTGGCACTTTTTTATTTCCTGGGCCTCACTGCTGCCTCATAATATTTTAAAAGCAAAGGATAAGTTATTAAACTAACTTATTAAAAAGACAACTAGTCTGTTCTTTTTGTCGAGTAAAGCTGAATACATATACACAAAGCAATGAAAAAGACTCCCTTTAACAGTGCATGAGATAGCCATAAGTCTTACATCTTATGGGTGGCTTTGGCATCATGGTGGAAATGTCCTGAGACCAGTACAGTGGGACAGAACCTCGGACCTGGACGTACGAGGAGTAACTTCCTGCTGTGAAAGACATAACCGAGGCATCGTGGATGATCTGTTCGGTCTCTACCTCATTAGCTACGTCCCCCTGGGGTAGAAAAGAAAAACTTTATTAAATCATACACAAGGGATTAAAAACAAGACATTTTCAAATACAGAGAGCGAATGTTTTTTAGAAAAAAATGGAAAAATATTGGTACAGCAACAGCTGCAGTATGTGCACTGACAATGATCTTTAGAAATTTCTTGAGAAATTGCCACAATCTTGAAAGTACATTAAGACATATTAGTTGCAGAACTATTTGCTTCTGTAGCATTACAGGATAAAAATCATCTTTCATTTTCATACAGAAAAAGCAAACAGCAAAGGCGAAGGATGATATGGGTAATTTTTTCTAAAATTAATTATGAATTTTTTTTTATTTAAAAAGACTGCATCTATATATACACATATCCATTCATGTTCATTCATGTGTCCACAAAAATATGACTATTTTTGTCATATTGTTTTAAAAAATTTTTTAAATGAAAACAGTCCAAAGCAGGAGGATGAAAAACAAAAATTGTGCCTTAAGTTCATCCTTCTTTCCACAAAACACCCACACAGATACTCATGCATACTGAAGAAAGAGGCAGGGGATCCAATTAACCCCCTGTGATCAATTTGAGTCATCTCAATCATGCTGATGGCCCTCATCTTTGCTTCCACTATCTATTGTCCCCGTTGCCATGGAAACGGTTGTACCTCGCAGTTGGCACCTCTTTTCAGGAAGCGGGTCCCAGCGAATTTGCTGGAGCGCCTGGCAATGAGGGTGATGTGAACCGGTCGACCGTAGATCAGAAGCTCTGAAGTCAGTGGGTTAAGGATTAAATGAATAAATATGCTGGCAAAAGCAAAATGAAAGTCTTAAATTTGAACATTCTGATGCATCTGCGTTTTATGTACGTCTTAACAAATCAAAATTTTATTATTTTTTTGTTGTTTTTTATTAAATTTAAAAAATTTGGAACATCAATGTCTACAGGTAGATTGCAGAAGAAGGACTTAAAGCTTCTTGAGGTCTGATATAAAGTTTCCACAGCAAGTGGTGATTTGGGGAGTTCTGTTATTTGCTGGTGACTTAACCATATCCAAAGTCAGTACAGCCTTCTACCAAGACATATTAAAGTACTAACAAGATTTATTGAGATGCTGATCTCATTTTCTAGACAAAAATACCAATACATCAATTAATTATCCTGAGACTTCTGTGTTTGATTAACCATTAGACTTGCCCGACTCAAACCCTATATGATACAAGGAAGACGAGAGACTCCACACACAATAATGCAGACAACCGGAAGGCCGCCATCAAAGTAACCTTCACTAACAACTCAGTGCAGCCTCAGAATGATTACCTCCAAACCACCATTGATGCCATAAATCAGGGGTGTCAAGCTCCAGTCCTCAAGGGCCGCTGTCCTGCAGTTTTTAGATGTGCCACAGGTACAAAACACTGGAATGAAATGGCTTAATTACCTCCTCCTTGTGTAGATCAGTTCTCCAAAGCCTTGCTAATGACCTAATTATTCTATTCAGGTGTGGTGCAGCGGAGGCACATCTAAAAGTTGCAGGACAGCGACCCTCGAGGACTGCAGTTTGACACCCCTGCCATAAATCATTCAAGAGGCGACCCAACCAACCATAGAAACGATGTACTACACAGTATCCGGACACACTTCTCATTATTACAATATTTCTTTCACCTTTTTTTTTATCTAATCTGATGTTATGCTTTTATACAGGCTTTGATTTATTAATGTTTTTGTATCTCATGTCTTGTAGTCTTAGAAACCAGCATATTATTGTGAAAGCAAATCACTTAAGATGTGGATACATTTGACTGATGATATACTGAAAGAGGAGGGGTGTTAAATAGTGCATATGCAACACCAACAAAATTAGGTAGTGTCTTGTCTTGCACATTATTTTGGAGTATGTACTTTCCTGATCTTTCATACTTTTAGATATACCCAATCTACTGAATCTCGCTGGGTTGCACCATCAGGCTCTCTTGTTGTTGCACTGAAATTCCAGTGAAGGCTAAGCAGTTTCTAGGAATCATCTAAACTCACCCACACGTTGTCAGTGTGTGGCAGCCCAAACTCATGTGCAAAATAAAAAAATAAAAAATAAAAATAATAGAGATTTCGAGAAAAGCACTTACTCTCTTATCAGTCTGTGTACTTTAAATGAAGAACTACAGAGCAAACAAAAGACAAAGGCTGGCCTAGAAATATTTATTTGTTCAGAATCACTCACACCTGAAAAGAATATTAGTAAAAAAGTAACATATTTCACTTGGTTTGATATGATTTGTGCTGATGGTGAATGACTTGAAATTTTAATGTGAGCCTAAGGCAGACTACTACCCGAATCAATCAGTCTCCTAATGCTTTGTTGGAGTAAATCATTAATCATTATAACAAAAGCTGTTCATAAGTCGAGAGAAAATTATTCATGTGGAACCAATTTAGTGACATGCATCCAGAATATATTTATTTAAAAGATTAAAAAAGATTGGATTAAAATGTACAAAAGCTTAGGTTTTAATCAAAACACTGACATTGCCTTCGATCTTAAAAAAAAAAAAAACATGCACAATTAACTTGCTCCCAGACATTAACATAAGGAGAGGTTATGTAATCACCAGTGTCTTTACACCTGATAACTTTTGCTGAAACCCATCAAATTTATTTTGCTTCAGTTTAGTTACCAAATCCTGCAAATTTCACTCTGACTCCCATACTGGAGCTCAGTGAGATCCACGTGCTCAACAAAGAGAAAAATTGGGACAAAAAACAAATGCAACTGTGTTTGGTGGGTACGTGTGTTCACTTAAATCTCTATTCAAAGCCTCAGCAAGGTACTTTGTGTGTTATTTATTAGCAATATACTTTTACGCTTTTCTTAACAATAGTAGAAACAAACGAAAAGTTTAGCTCAAGAAAAAAAAAAACAAAAAAAAACTTCTCAGAGAAATCAAGAGAACAAAAAACACCAAATAAAACTACTCCCTTGCTTAAAAAGGATACTGGACTGGCCACAAAAGCCATGGATTATGTACATGAGCCAGTCAGGATGCACAATGTCCTTGATCCGCTCAAGGAGCTTCCCGTTCCACACGTACTTGTAGTACGGCTCGTTCTGGAGACCATAAACCACTGTGGCGGAAAATCAGAGCACATTAAACAAGCGGGTCATTTTACTGACATGAATTCAGTCCAAATAATATTCTGGAAAACTGCATATTTAAAGGAAACTATGCATCATAAACAATGAAGTGCATTTAAAAACTTACAAAGGTGCCACAAAATGAAATGTGTGTGTGTTGCAATATAAATGTCATCAGTGGCTTGTTAGAAAATGCAAGTCTTTTTGGTTTTTTTACAAGTACATCTGCTCTTATGTACAAGTATCTACAAGAAGAGCTTAAAAATGCAACTAAGTATCATAAATTACAAAATGAATGGTTGCGACTAAAGAAAAAAGTTTTAGCAATTACGTCTTGCAGGTTTACTAAAAAATTTACTACACATCCAAAAGCAGTTTTTTTAAAATGCATTTTAAGATGCACTGATAATTCACAGCTTATGTCTGTGAAATATCCATTTTTCTTTGATGTGACATGTCAATTATATATTTTTTTATGTAGTTTATTTTTTTTTGAAAAGTTATTTAAAAATTTCTTACAAATTTTATAAGTAAAACTACTATGAATGAAGAAATTGCAAGATCATTTACATTTTTCATTACAGCATTTGTCCCTATCCTTAACCTGATATGAATTAAACTAAAAACAAAAACATGCAACAAAATACATTTTGCTCACTGTGTTTATAGACAGAAAGTGGTGAAAATTATTTTGATGTCATGTAAAAGCCATGCACATTCCTACATCACTAGAGAACAAAGGCTGATTGGGGTATTTTATTACATAATTTCACAGAGCTATATTTGGTTACTGCAACAATTTATCTTATTGGAATACTAATTCGGTGAATTATTTCCTGAGATCCTGAAACGATCTCCAATGTAATTATTTTACAACCATTATATATTTAAAATAGTGAATACATCTCCAAAACATTTGTTAATATCACATAGTGGATGTTTGCTTTTTTGTATTGTGACCAAAGTATGCTTTATTTCTCATTCAATTAGCCATTCTAGCTCAGACTCTTCCTTCTTTTCAGGCTCGCCTCCATCCAATTAATCTTCAAACAGTCTACCGCCTTTATTCTGCTGGCCTTATCTTGTACGTACCAGTATGACCTCAACATAAAAGAGGCCACCCAGGTATACTTGAGGCAAGACATTCAACAAAAGTGACAGTGATTCACCTCCGCTCACCTTGTGTAGGCAAACCTTCATCCTCAAAGATGTCAAAGCTGTCCTGTTTGCCCTGTGTGTGCTCCTCTTCCTTAGTTAAGGGGGGCGCCGCCGACCACAGTTCGTAAGGTCTCTGCAGCAATGTCAGGTTGTACTGCAATGAGTGGCTCAAATCGTAGCTGTAGCTGCAGGGCACAATGGCAGTGTCATGTGAAGAAAGAACAGGCTGTTCAGCCCCGTAATTTACCATCACCCATTTGTGATTTACCTTCACCCATCTCTATTCGCTACAGAAATAGAGATTAGAACAGTAAGAAATATCGAGCACGTTTTACATCAACCAAGAATGAGTTGTTAACTCAGCCAAAGAAAATCTTTTAAAACTGATGCGTGCAAATTTCATTCCTAACTTTAGACTTCAAAGGCTCAGAACAGAAAGAAATAAAATCATGCATTTGCTCCTCCAAAAGGCACCATCTTAATATATTTGTGAGCCAACTGTCATATGACCGATATGCATTATGGAATTATACAGGTTCTGCTATTAGTTTAATGAAAGCAAATTGAGCTACTTATTTTTTATTTAAAATTTTGAGAGTCATCTTATTAAAAAAAACAGAATAATGCTAAAATATATATTTTTATTTTATGTTAATTCAAACAGTTGAGTTAAAAATTCACTCATGATAAACTGTAATTAATTTGTTGAAATTAAGACTCAATCTCTTTTTGACAAACTAATACAATGTAATTTTCCATAAATGCAAACCTAAATTCAAGAAGGTTTTTGACGCAAAGAATTTAAACTCAGATTTGTCGTACCTGAAGTAGAAGTTGCTGGAAAGGTCCACATTCTGAAAGATTCGCACGTACCTTTAACATAAAAACACAGTCATCAACTTAGCTGTCCCAAATTTAACACAATGATGAGCTAATGTACTTATTTACAAGCTTCAGTAGATAACCATCAGATCTAATAACATCATGCAGATCTAAATGTGGGGAAACTGGCATATGTCCTGTCAGATCTATGAAGTATAACTGTTATTATGTTCCTTTTGTTTCATATGGTGTGTGAGTTGTGGTGGATGTTTAAAGACTACCTAATCTTCAGAGGGATTAAAGCTCAGCAGTATTAATAAGAAAGTAGGTTGAACTACTGCCAGTTGGATCCACTTACAGAATTTGGCATGCTGAGGTGAGTGAGTCTTTATCGGCGTAAACAGTTTGTCTGAATATTGTATTAGGAAATATCATCCCATGGCTTGTTGTCATAACTTCTGAGTAACCCTTGCTTAAATTCTTACTAGTGGTGCATTTGTGCTGTAGATGTTGTCACTTTTAATGTTATCCTCAAAAGATATTGCTTAATATGGTGATAAAATCTGAAACCCATATCATCCATTCATAATGTCCATGAAGACGCTTGAACTTTTCATAGTTGTACTTACATTTGTCATCTTCAACTTCCCTTCCCCTTATAGGTCCTTCCACAATACACAGAGGTGTACAGAACATATCTAGATCCTGATATGAATGCTTTCTCCACAAGAGGCAGTCGAAACAAATACTGATCTCCGTTGGTACAGGCATACAAAGATATTCTGAATCAACGTACCCACTTATGAATCAAGTACTCCAACTCCTGTGCATTTTAATGTGTACTCCAAGTATGTTGATATTTGTCTTTTTAGTTTGCTGCCCTGAAAATTACCTCCTATGTGCTTATATTCTACGCATTGATCACAAGTCTTTCTCCTACTTCTAAAGAAACGAACTTGGCCAGACTCGACAAATGTCAGGCCACCATCAAAAGAAAAAAGCTAGTTTCAGTGGTAACAGGATGATGTGGACAAATAAGCATTTTCATAGATCTGCACACACTCCGTGGTAGGTGTGGTATTACATCTGAACTATTTTTAAGCCACAAGGAGATTTGTTCTCCTTGGAATAACCTGTTAAAGAGATATTAGTTTCAAGAAGTTTCATCAAGCTGGAATTTAATTTCGTTCATTACTTTGTCTGTAGGTGTGACTGAACTAAAATGCAGACAGAATGTGAAGGAAAGCATTTGATGGCGGAAAATACCAAAAGCAACCTAATTAGTAAATTGTTGCTTTGCTGCCTCGAACTCATCAAAGCATCTTAATTAACTCGTATTAATGAAGGCTTATTAAATCACCATTTAAGAGGAAACACAAATTTAGAAATTAATCATGGTTTAACTTTGTACGTGGTCATCTTTGTGTTTAAGCCAAAGCTTAAAACACTTTAATGCATTTCAAAGAAATACCTATTATATATATCTGATATTATATTTGTAAATATAAAGATATAAATAGAAAAAAATATCAGCATCTCTCCTTTAGTATTAGACATCTTAATTTACACTCAATATATTAAAAAATGCACATAAAGGGATGATGGAGCAATTGAGACAACACCTTGCTTCATCAGGATGCGAGACTCTAACGGAGTCATTGGGGATGTAGATCATGGTGGTGTCCTCTATTTTATAAATGGAGTGGCCACCGATGTCAGCCATTTTTCTGCGCTTGGTGATGAGTACAATGTAATATCCTTCAAGGAAACGCACAAACCCTGCAAAAAAAGAAAGAAAGATAAAAAAACAACAATAACACAAATACATCAGTAAAGGTTTCTTTTAAGGAACACGTTTATTTTACAAACACAAATTTTAAGGTAATATATAGGGATTTTATGTGATAGACCAACATAAAGTAGTGCATCATTATATAACTATAAAAAGTGTTGCAGTCATCTGTGTTCAACACTCCTTAGACAATATATTGTTGAAGTACTTTTCTCTGCAACAACCACTGCACATCTTTGGTAGGATGTAAACAGTAGTTTTTACTCTTTTGTTCAAGCTCAGTAAAACTGAATGGACAAAAGTATCTGTGAATGTCAAGTTTTAAGTATAGTCAGAAATTCTTAAGTTTTAAAACTGGACTTTGACTGGGACATTCTAACAAGAGTATGCTTTGCACTAAACATTTCATTGTAGCTCTGGCAGCTTGTTTACTGTGACTGAACTGCATTAAGCATATCAGAGTGAAATGATTTGAATACGTGTATTTTTGTATCACATATATTCTATTAGAACATTGGAGTTTGTGGTAGTATTCAGACAAAAATGTCGTAAACTTCAAAGGGTTGGAATGAATTTGCAAGGTAACCTAGTAGTCACTAATCCTTGCTGATGTAACTTGACACAGATTTTCTTTCTCTGCGAGAGTATCTAAAGTTCATCAGTTCAATACAAACTCTCAACAACTTGGTAAGTATGTCAATGTTTCAGTTTATTTAACCCATTACCAGAGGTTTATTAAAACTCATTTCTTTTTAAATATAAACTACTGATGCATTTACGCTTTTATCATTGAAATCTCTCAAAGATACGACCTGCAGCAAGGTTAATTATTTGCTTTTAGACGTGGCTCACCTAGTTCTCAAATATCACACATAACATGTTTGCATGTTATTTCTAATAATGAATAAATGATTCGGTCTTCTGTAAGACATTCAAGGCTTTTTCTTAGTTGATAATGAAAAAAAAATATTCCTGAACAAAAAAAGGCTTTATGCCAATTGTTTTTTTTTAATGTAAGCTAATAATGTCTAATGTTTTTAAATAGTTATCACTTAATTCAGAACTCCCTTTCTTTCAGAACGCTGTGTTTTGTTACCAGGATACTGGGTCAGAATGACAAGCCCAGCAAATGACATTGAATAAAAATATACTTAGAATGGCAATCCTTAATAAATACTATAATAAGAACTGTACCAGGCAAAGCGTTTCCAAGAGGCACTGTAACCCACATGGGTGAATCACTTATACTGTTAAGGGCCTAAAAAATGACTTGTGAACTAAGATGGAAAATAAGCAATTAGATCATCTAATTAAATGTCAAAAATAGACTTTGTTAGCATGAGTGTGACCATTTAATATGATGCTATAAAATGATGTAGTGTGCAACATGTAGAAACAATTATCCATGCATTGCTTCTCCTTGAGAAGTAGCTTTCATAATTTTAAGAAACTTTTCCAGAAATTAAAATAAGAAATCTAATTTCAGTCTGGGTAAATTTTTTGTTCATGCTGATGAAATAGAGATTACTGTATATATAAAGAGCTGTGGACAAAATATTTGCCCCACTACAGCTCAAGATAGCTTGAGTAGACACAAAATGCCTTTTTTGTAAATTAAAATTTTAGTTGTTACAGGGAAATTTCTAAAACATATCAAAATTTACCTGGTGTACCATTACTCAGCTGGACACAAACATAAACAACATAGGGAGGACAGAGATGCATGCTTTCTACCTGAAAAAACAAGCACTATACTTGGGTTTGTCCTATTTAGCATCAAAAATACCACATCAAATTCAAAGAAACATTTGGAGTCGCCGGACAACACAGTCGAACTGAGAGAGCAAGTACCGCCAGGTGGTGCAAACCGACACGAGGTACTCCACCATTCAACAACAAAATCTGGACTTAGGTGAAAAACCAGTCAGTGGAGGTGAGTTGAAGAAGTTGTTCAAACAGTTATTAGAGAATAATCTGCCTTTAAACATGGTTGACTCGTCGTTGTTTTGTGCCATAATAAACATGATCCCCTTCTGCTATCCATGTGTGTAACTAATGTAAATAGTAAAATAACTTTTTATCTAACTTCAGTACTTCAGTATTTTTTTTAGATAAAATCAGAGCAGTAACTAAGTTACTTTTTCAAAGTAACTATGCCAGCACTGCTCGCTGACCAATGAAATAAAGAAAAAATCTTTTAAGTGTCTATTGATCTCAAAAACAACATATTTTGTCCTAATGTAAAGTGATTAAAGAAGAGACGGAAAACAAAATAAGTTTGCATTAAATCAGTTTCTGTGGCTTTGGGATTTGAGAAAACCACAGTGAGAACCATTATCCTTAAATGAACAAAAAATAGCACAGTTTTTTAAATTTTCCCAAGAATTACTAATTGTCAATATGAAAACCATAGAGAGGGAAAATTTGTTTTCTGTGCAACAGAAAAGGTTGATTAATGAATATGTAGACATCTTGTCTACTGCACAAAATGTGTTGGTGCAGCACGTGTTGACCTGACAGGAGACTCAACATGTTTGCTTTTTGCCTGTTTACATAAAGTTAACAGCACCACACAAGCAGGTGCTCCTTTTACTTCGTCCTTTCAATTCCCTCTACATAAAAGCAAAACCAGGTCACCCCACACTGTTTCTGCTTTAGAATAAACTACTTGTAGGCATTGTTTAACAAAGCAATAGTCAAAGTAATGCCAGTTAGGGGGCAAGTGAACAAATTTTACTCACCTACAATGCCGAAAGCTGAGACAGCTCTGGACAAACCAGACGAGCCCTTTTGACCCATTTTGATGCGGTTTCCCAGGTCCAGACGGCCTAGTAGCTCCCGCACTTCTTGTTGGCTATACACATGCTACAGACAGAAAAACATATATAGCAAAAATACAGATTTTATTCTACTGGGATTAGATTGGTATCGTTATAAAGATAGATACCTATATTGATTGAACTTAACTTCTTTGTTGAAACATATTTTTTGTCAAGAAATCTGAAACCATTACAAAGCCTGTTTATTTAGCTTTAATTGTGTAAAGAAAATGCTTCTGTGAGTTTAGTAGCAGAGTTGAGTACATAGGTTGTCCACAAAAAAAAAAAATCCCTAGTCTTCACTGCTTATTTTGTTTTTTGACTTGTTTTGAACTTCTGGTACACTAGCTGTTGACAGTCAGGTGACTGATTGGAGTCTGAATAGCAGCACCTGCAAGCCTGGACGTGGCTACAGTGGTCATGTGTGATGGTATGAGGTGACATCTGTCTTACTGGGGAAATAAGGTTTGTCATCCTTGGAGGCAAACTCAATGTAAAGTGATTTCAAGATGAGATTCTGCAACCAGTGGCAACATTGTCACAGTTTTTGAGTATTCAAAATTGAAAACATGAGATGATACATCTTTAGTCATGGCTGCATCATGATAATGCACACATCACAGTAAACAAGAACATGACCAAAGTCTTGTCAACAACCAGCTCATACATTTTAGAAATGAGCAGCAGGCAACCAAATAGGAAGAACTCGTCGATGTTACATTTGTGACATGCTCAGAGATTAACAAAGTCACCAAAAGCCCACAGTGCTGTATTGCATACGCATATACATTGACATGATACTGAGTCTTATGAAATGTCATAGTTTACCTTATCGTCAATTATCACCAGATCCTTTGGTTCAGTGCGGTCGATCTTCAGGACTCTGTGCTTGGTCTGTGCATGGTTGCTGCCAACCAAAAAGTATCTCTGGTAAGAAAAACAAAATCATTAATGAGCAGACTCTTCTAAGCACACACTGAAGACAAACGCACAGTTTAAAAAAATAAACAGGACTCAATAAAAAAAAGTATTGTTATGCATAAGAAAACTTACGTATTCAGTTAATCAATATGTATATTTATTTTATTCTACCACATCATAAATTCATTTATAAAATTCAAAGAAAAGACATGCAGGTTTATAAATCCAGCTCATAGAAATACATGCCATTCTTCCCTTCTACAGCACTTTATTTGGCCATTTTGACTTATTAATATGATGAACCGGCATATAGTTGGAGTCAGTGCAATCACACACTATAATGTATAAAGGCCTGATAAACTATATATAATTACATTTAATTAAGTAATATATTGATCAGTGCACTGTATGGAAAATAGAAAGTAACCAGTACTGAATAATTTGAACATGTCACATATCTGATAACAAATCTACACCATAAGATCTTGATCAGAATTTCCATTTATGTCTCTTCCTTTCATGTTATTATCCTCATCATACTCAGTGGCAAAATGGCCAAAGATTTGGAGGCCAGTAAGAAGTGTCAAAATTAGAACGTCTTGTATTTGTACGTTCTGTAACTATTAGAACTATTCTGTCCTGTTCCACTTTTGAATGAGTGAAAAACATACAAATTAATTAAAATATCTACTTTCCTTCTAGCAACATGACAGGGGGAACAAAAATCACACCATTTACCTAAAACTATCTAAAGGTTGTACATTTTGACAAAGCCGAAAGGATACACTTATTCGAAGTAAACATCTACTGCCATCTAGTGTTACAACATAGCAATTTGTCCCTATCACTCTCCACGTTCCAAGTTTTCTAAACATTTTTGATGACAAAGTTCCATATTTTTTCCAAAGTCAAGATTTCAGTTCTCAGGCATTTTCAATTCATTCTTACATAATAAATACAAAAGTTTGTGATGAATTCATTGGAAATTTTCCATACAGCGATGAGGTTTTAAATATGAAACCTACAAAAACCAGAAACAGCGAGATGGAAGGAACAATAGACATTCTCAAAGTTATAAAGTACTAAAAATCATATTTCATACTGCTCCAGAAAATGTAAGACCTTTAAAACTTATCAATTAACTGATGACAATGCAGTGGTTTACACAAGTGCAGTTTTAAGTGATAGTTTTTTACGAGTTTTAATTATTGTCTTTATCATCCAGCATTCAATCTGAATGTATCCTGCAGCCTACCATTAGTTACAGCAGAGTAACTCACCTAATGACACATAAATTTTACAGTGCAAAACAACCAGTCACATTTTGAATTGGGCTTAAAGAATTCTTACTTTCAAAAGCAAAGTACCACAAGTCTTGGTGGGTATTTCAGTTTGATTCTGTACATTGGCCGATTTTCAGACCAATACCAACAATACCAACAATAATGAATCAATTTCTTAACAAACAGAGAGTTGGGAGTATTAAGCATCTCTATGCTGATTAATTCGATTGTCACTACATCCTTGCTCAGGTGGAATCTCAAGAAAAATCAACATCATAATGGTAAGAATCTCATACAAGTACCTGTATGGGCTTCTTCATATAGGTAACTTTTTAATCAGTTGACATTAGAACTGGACTCTACTTGAACCTCATAAACATGACAACATAGAACTAGCAGCAGACAATTTATATAGTTCATTTAAACTTACTGCTCTTGTTTCGTACAAAACCATCCTCTGGATCCCACTGATGACAGCCGCTGTTTGAGGCATTTTTGGTCCTATGACCTTAAAACATCAAACTACAGAGGAGATAGTACAACAGTTGCAAAGCGAATATAAACATATAAGTCCAAAACCATACAAAATACGCCTAAAACAAAACATTGATTAGGAAACTCATTCAGATCGTTGTTAAATATGCAATCTAATTGAATCTGCCAAACTAGCTAATAGAACTCCCAAATGAGTTAGCTAGCTAGCAGCAAAAACAACAACAATCACTTCCATTAAGAATTAGTCGTATTTGTATTTATGCTAAAACTACAGTTTTAAATGTTTTAGCAAGAAATTTTAACAGATATATCTATGTAAACCTTAGCGGTCAGAAACCGGAAACGTTAAATTAATCCATTGTAGTCATGTGACAGTCATATGTCACGTATCAGCTGATACGGTGCCCTGCGAAGTAAAAAAAAAAACTAAAAGGGCGAAGGCAAGGCAAGGCAAGGCAACTTTATTTATATAGCACCTTTCAGCCAAGGACAATTCAAAGTGCTTCTACAAAACAAGTTAAAAACAACAAGAAGATAATAAAAAGACCCAGGATAAGATTATCTTACCTTGGGACTATCTATCTATCTATCTATCTATCTATCTATCTATCTATCTATCTATCTATCTATCTATCTATCTATCTATCTATCTATCTATATATATATATATCTATATATATATATATATATATATATATATATATATATATATATATATATATATATATATATATATATATATATATATATATATATATATATATATATATATATATATATACATATATATATATATATATATATATATATATAGATATATAGATAGATAGATAGATAGATAGATAGATAGATAGATAGATAGATAGATAGATAGATAGATAGATAGATAGATAGATAGATATATCGTGACGATGAGATAATCTGACAAACGGATAGAAAGGCTAGCAAAATATGCAGCAACTTGTGCCCTTTTATGCGCTGAGTTTTAGTTTGTCTCTATGGCAACCACCAGAGCTGCTTTGTTTCTCCAAAATCAACGTCGACTGTGTTCGTTACCTACAATTAATACACATAGAAGGAGTTATTCGATGATTTAAGACTAAAGTAAGCACAAACGGCTAAATGGGTGACAGTTGATATGGATAAAAAAAGAAACGGTCTTCTTTGAAAGTATTTTAAAGTTTCGGTAGTCTCTCCGTTGGACAAGCGAAATGGACGCTGTGGTGGACAATCTAATAGAAGATGAAGCTGAGAGAGAGGTTCTTCTTGCTAAACCCACCTGCTTCATTATATTCGGAAGACCAGTAAGTTCTATGAGACAGTTAGAGTTATCTGCAAGGACCCTTTGGAAATTATGTAGGCTACTTTCTAAAGATAACAGTTCATAAATATAAAGAACAGATTAAAATCTCCACAAAACTCCAAGAATTCTGTAACGGCAAGTTATATCACTCTTAATAATGTTGATATTAATTGATTCATTATTGATTCATGGATTAAGTAGTTTTATCTGTTCAACCCATTAAATGTAAGAAAACTAAAGATAAGGAAGACAAATGTGGGAGAAATAGGGATGGTGTTTTCCTCATTTAGAAAACACCATCTGCATAAGGCATCAGTTTGAGCTATTGCAGGAAATCACATTTAAGCTTTGAAGAAAAACTACTCAAAATTAATAAAATTACAAATTCCAAGACATACTGTATCCTTGACCACATTTTCAATGTTTTTCTTTTTCTTTTTTTGGCAGGGTGTTGGGAAATCAACATTGGCCAGAAACATTGCAGACTCTTGGAGGTGTATTCTAATTGATGGTATGTTCTTCTCGGATACTTTGTTTTCTTACTTGTCTGCCTAGCACCTAATACATTTCTTATTTAAAAACATTTCAGCTACTGACATGCTCAGCACATACATTAAAACCAAAACTACGGAAGGAATAGAGGTAAGAGAGATTATTTTCATTATTTTTCATTAATGTAGTTATATACATCTTAAAACTAATATAATGTCCATGTTGTAATTTTAAACCATTTCAGCTTCTGAACATCTTGCACGAAGGGAAAAGTGTCCCAAACGATGTGGTAGTGCAGATGATTCTTGACAGAATTAACAAGCTCGATGTTCAGCACTATGGTAAACTGCTCTAATAGTAAACTAAAAAGGTTTAGTACTGTACGCTCTTTAAACACCAAACATTGTTTTTGATAATAAGAAGTCCAAAAATTATCAACCAGAATATATGAGATTCTGCGACAGACTGGCGACCCGTCCAGGGTGTACCCCGCCTCTCATAGCCTTCCCGACCCAATTAGAGACAAGGGTGTTAGAAAATGCATGGATGGACAAATGAATATATGAGATTACCTAAGCAAGCAGAAAAAAAACAAACATTTTTATTAAAACAGCATGGCTGTTGTGCCAATGTTTGATCATTCCATTTCTCTGTACAGGCTATGTGCTGAGCTGCCTCCCATATGTAACAGAAGATCCCCAAGAGATCCATGATCAGATTGAATTGATCAAAAACCTCCAGCTAAAACCAGATTTCGTCATTAACATCAAGGTCAAATTGAATGTTGTATTTTGTTCTTTTGTTATTGTATACTTCTTTATTTGTAGTTCATATAATCAAAGTGTAATAACAGTAAATATTTAGAAAATTTATATAACTTAAAAATGTTCCTCAAAGTTACTGATATCATCTATAAACAATATGTCCTGTCTTTTAACAGTGTTCAGACATTGACTTGGTCAAAAGGTTGTCTGGTCTGAAGCAGCATCCAGAAACTGGGCAGCTATACAACGTGAATCTTTGGCAACAGGAAGAGGAGCTTCTCAGGAGGAGCAAGGAACAGGAGATGGACGATGATGACAATGATTATGAGGAGGTATTTACTGTACAAAAGCAGCTTCTACTTCTGCTGCTGTTTCATAAAATCATAAATCACTTCATTTTGTTGGTGGTGGTGGTTTTTATTCTGCATTTGCAACCAGGTTAATCATTTTTAGCACAAAATGAATAAAATGAGACATGATAATAAGACAACAACAAGCTTCTGAAAAGAATGTGCTCAACTAAAATATTCTAATATACCACTTTCATTTTTTCTTTCAGCCTGAGGAGGAACAACTCTCTGTGGAAATGTTTGAACAGATGGTGTGGTTACCAGAAAACCTGCCCAAAAATATTTTTGCTAAAATCAACACTTACAAGAACATCATGCTTAGACAATTGGAGGCAAGTTAGAATGGCTTTTTTATTTTCTAAAATATTCAGTTCAGACATAAAGTCT